>NC_133011.1:31357500-32607500 GCF_048564905.1 Vicugna pacos | reverse complement strand
GCTGGCTCTCTCTCAGCATTTTGGAGTCCTGCGGCCTGGGAGCCCTAGCACCTGGTGTAGGACGTGACACCACATGTGGTCAGCACCTCTTTGGGAAGGGCTGTCCCTTCTCAGTGGAAATCTGCCACAGGTGAATCCAGAACCACGAGGCTCAGTGAGCGTCTGGGATGTGTTTGGTGTGGTTCATTGCCGAGTGTGAAGACGGTGTGGAGCGTCCGTGAACGCTGGTCCGGGCCAGGGTGGGTGAGTGTCTGGAACAAAGGAGTTTTGGTGTCAGACCAACCTAGGCTTCAGCCTGGGCAGTGCTTCTTCTCAGCTGCGTAGCCTTTGGGAAGTGACTTAACCTCTCTGAGACTCAGTTTCCACACCTGTCAAATTAGCGGTAACTGACCGAGTTTGTAAGGATATTGAGTAGATAAACGTATAAGAAGTAACCGGCTCAGCACAGACGCTGGAGAGTTACTTTCCGTTTCATAGGCATCTTGACAGCTCTGAATACCCATCTTTCCTTTGCTCCGTTCTCCCCACCTTACATCTCAAGCCTCTGTCCACATGCATGAACACCCTTCCCCTCTCCCATTCTTTTCCTACAGGAAGAGGGTATTACTTGCTGCCCATTTTTTCCCATAGAGCCAAGCTTGAGCCGTATGTTATGATCAGCTGGGACTCTTCCCCCGGCCTAGGGGGTCTGTGTCTGTCCCGTCTCTGTGCACAGCGCCTGCCCAGGACAGGGTGAGTGTTCAGTGACTGTTAATTCAATGAACTGCTGGTTCCCCTCTGGACATTTGTTCTCACTCAGCTGTGGGACTAAAGCCTCCCCCCCAAAAGCCAGAAGCCTTCAGTCTGGTGAATGTGGCTGTCATTCCTGCAGCCGTGTGTGTGTGTCTGTGTGTGTGTGTGTCGGGGGGAGATCCAGGCTGTGTGCGTGCAGAGGACCCAGCGTGAGTCCCCGTGGCTTGGTCAGCATGGGAGGTGGGCCCGGCAGAGGGAGACACTTGTCTCGGGGAGTGTTTTGTGTGAGCCTGGCCCCTTTTTCAGCTGCCTTCTGATGCAGTGTTGAAGCCACCAAAATCAGGAAAGTCACTGCCTGTCTGTGAAGGTGACAAGGTGCTTGTCTCATCCCCATGGAGTGAGTTGCGACACTGGAAGGGCCCTTGTCTCTGTAGTAGCGGGACCAGAGCCCCCGTGTTGGGCTCACTGGCCTGCCGTGGAAGCCCCCCTCCGGATCCCCGGCTGCATGCCCGGTGCAGAGGGCTGTCCCTGCTGCTCTCCTCTTTAGTCCCCAGTAGTAACTGGGGCTACTTGAGTCCCTTAAGTAGCTCTTGAGTGAGGAAGAGGGAATAGGCAGGTTTTTGCTTATGCCCACCTCAGTCCGTGGCACACAGAAGGTTTGCACCAAACATGGTTTGCACCAAACTGCATTCCCACCAGCAGTGTGGGAGGGTTCCTTTTCTTCCCACCCTCTCCAGCATTTATCGTTTGTGGACCTTTGAATGATGGCCATTCGGACTGAAAAACAGAATGGAGATTCCTTGAGAAACTGAAAATATACTTCTTATGATCCAGCAATCCCACTCCTGGGCATCTATCTGGAGGAAAGTATAATTCAAAAAGCCACATGCACCCCAATGTCCACGGTGATGCTATTTACAATACCAAGACATGGAAGAAACCTAAATGTCCATCGACAGATGACTATGTAAAGACGTTGTGGTGTATTTATACAGTGGAATCCTACTCAGCCATGAAAAAGAATAAAATAATGCCATTTGCAGCAACATGGATGGACCTAGAGATTGTCACTAAGTGAAGTAAGCCAGAAAGAGAAGGAAAAATACTACATTATATCATTTATACATGGAATGTAAACAAAAAAGGACACAAATGAACTTATTTACAAAACAGAAACAGACTCACAAACATAAAAAACAAACGTGGTTGGAAAGGGGGTAGAGAGGGATAAATTGGGAGTTAGAGATTTAGAGATACTAACTACTGTATGTAAAGTAGATAAACAACAGGGTCCTACTGTGCAGCACAGGGAACTATATTCAATATCTGGTAATGGCCTATAATGAAAAAGAATATGTTAAGGAAAAAAAATATATCTATGAGTCACTATATTCTATACCAGAAATTAATACAACATTGTAAATTGACCATACTTCAATTAAAAAAAAAACACTATTTGTACTCTTTTCCTTCCTTTATCAAATAAAACATGTGGCTGTACATCTTTACCTTGTCTTAATCACTATTATCATCTCCAGTAATAATACAGCTCCAGGATTTGTTGGCCTGTATGTAGTCATAGGTAGGATAAAACAAAAAGAAAAAAAAAAGAATGTTTTAAAGATGCCAAGATTTCCTCAGGAGCTCCTCGAAAGGAAATCAGGAGAATGGAATGTGGCCCCAGTGGTAAGAGCAACTAGCAAATACTTAATTTGGTGTGATATGCCCCATCTCTTTGTCTCTTGAACAATTAGCTGAATGAAAAAATAGCTGTCTGGACTCAGAAAGGGAACATAATATGCAATTAAAATTAAGGACTTTCTATTTGAGGGGACCTGCTACATGAAATTATAGGAGGAAGCAATCAAGGAATATTATTGTTTCACATGTTTAGGAATCAGGGTAATTAGAAGATGCCAAACACAGAGGACCAGCTGGAAAGGGCCCAGGGTAGGGGAGGAGGCGGATGGGCCCCCACCTCACCGGGCGTGGGTCATCCCTGAGGGGTGGCTGTGCTGCATACAGAAAATGGGATGCCTGGCAACCATTGTAAACCATCGGCTGAATCCTGGGGCTTGTAGTCGTGGAGAAGAAACACTCTTGACCAGATGACCTGGTCTCACATTCTGGTCCCTCTATTTAATTGGTGTGTTATTTTCCCCTTCCAAACTCAGTTTCCTTCTCATCTGAAAAACGGAGTGCTCTTTCTGAGCAGACAGGTTTGTTGTCAGATTACAAATGAGGTGCTATTCATAATAGGCTTCCTAACGTACTTGCAAGGAGTTAAGTCTTTAATAGACGTTTCTTTTTATTGTGTGTGTAAACATGTAGAGATGTCCGCACGAGATAGAGAAGGTGAAAAGCAAACATGCAAACCAGGTTACAAATAAGACCTGCACCATTAGGTTGCTTCTGGCTGCGAGTAAAAGGATAGATAGCTCATCGAAGGGGGCTTGTGCACCGGGGGCATCTAACATCGCACGGAACAAGAAGCCCTGGCTTGGTTAAGTCAACTGTTCAATGACTTCACGGTTCTCGTTGGCAGAGGAAAATGGGGACTCAGTAATCAGTGGGCATCAAGTTTCAGGTAAGCAAGATGACTAAGTGCTGGAGATCTGCTCACCACATTGTACCCGTAGTCAGCCATGCTGTGTTGTCCTCTTAAACCTTTGTTAAGAGGGTAGATCTCATAGTAAGTATTCTTAGAATAACATACAATTAAAATTAAAAATAAATACATTTACCTCATGCCTCCCCCCACCCCCCCCAAAAAACAAAAACAAAACAGTATCAGTAGCGACTACAAAACCTGACAGGGTTGGAACCAAGCTTGTTGGTGTCTGGAAAGTCACATCTACAAAAGCATTTTTTTCTAGATCAAGTGACTTGAGGCTGGCTGGTCCCTCTTCTCTCTCTCTCAGTTCTCAGCATTTAAGCTTCATTGGCTGAAACCTTCCATTCCTTTCTTCTTGCCCGAAAGACTCCAGTTAACGAGACCGTGGTTGGTGTGCCCAGGCCTGGGTGGGTTATTGGGAAAACAACATAAGGAGTGTAAGGAAGTGTTTAGTTAAAGGCACATCTGTGAATCACCAGCATTGGGTGTGGAATAGAATGATTATATTCATGGTAAACTCGAATGCTGCTAATTATAAGACAGACCATCGATGTAGCTACAACTTTCAAGAAATTGGAAATGTTAAGTGTGTGCATCAAAATAAGACAGTGTGATTTCAGAAACACAGTAATGAGAGGAGAAAGAAGTGTATCTCTTAGAAGTGAAAAATTAGACTGATAACGTGGGGATGGGAATTTGAACGGATAAAGTGAAGTAGAGAGAAAAATAAATCTGCCGTGCTGAGCAGTTCCATTAGATTACACACACTGATTGACAGGGACGTCCCGTGAGGATCTAACATGAGGTGGGCCCTGGCTCTGTGCTGCGTCACACCCCTGCCCTTCAGTTGCTCACAGTCGGTAACTGAGACTGATTTCTAAACTGGGAAACCTGCTCCAATGTAGGGAACACTCGGAGGAGGTGTGCAGAGAGTGCTAGGTGAGCCCAGGTGAGCACTTACCTGGCCTGGGGGTGGAGGGGTCAACGGTGGAGAATTCCTAAAGGAAGTGGTGGTACCTCTGGTGGGTCTCCGGGGGTAAGAAGGCGTGGGCCAGGGGAAGATGCTAAGCAGGTGTTGGCAGGCAGAGGTGCACAGCTGGGAGGTGCGGCCGTTCATTTTCCCAGGAGAGGGAGGCGGTGCCCGAGCCCGTGAGAGGGCCAGGAGGCCCCGCGGCAAAGCTCGGGCCTCACCCTAGAGCCCTGGGAGCCGGCGGAGGCTTTAGCCCCGCAGAGGACAGATCAGCAGGGAACCCAATTACCCTGGCAGCCAGTGTGCAGACGGGCTTAAAGCAGCTATTCTCAAAGGGTGGCCTGGAGACCCCAAGGGTCCCTGAGACCCTTTCAGGGAGACTGTATTCATGATAATCCTCCAAACAGATTTGCCTTTTTCAGTCCCATTCTCTCTTGAGCGCACCTTGGAGTTTCTTAGCAGCTACGTAGTGTGTGAGATCGAGGTGGGTTGAACATAAAAGCAGAGACGACAGTCCAGCTCTCCTCTCTGGAGCCAAACATTAAAAAGAGATTTAGCAAAAAGGCAAGAACAATGCAATGCTTTGCAGCATTGCTTATGAGTTTTGCAAAATTTAGCTGTTTTTCATAAAAGGTTATTTATGCTAATAATGTTAATAAGTTTATTACTTTTTAATGAATTAAACATATGTTAGAATATCTCAGTTTTAATTGCAAATAGAGTAAATATTGATAGATATGATCCCTGCAAACGGAAGCTCTTTGGGATCCTCGATAATGTTGAAGAAAGGCAAACTTTGGGAACCGCTGGATGAGTTAACTTTCTGGGAGGGGTCCTGTGCCAGGAAGTGCCAGCAGGGGGCAGCACTGGGTCAAGCCTCCTATGGCCTTGGGGTAGGAGAAATGGGGAAGGAGGGAGTGGAGGATTGTGAGATAACTGGCCGGCCCAAGATGAACCTTCCTTCAACAGAGTTTCTCCATGGTCTGCTCTAGGTGTGAACAGGAACCATGTCCTGAAGCCCCTGCCACTGGCTCTGATGCTTGTGTTCTTTGTCTCACTTATTTTCTCATTGCTATGAGAAAAGTGCTGGGAGGCTGTGGATTTTACACATGAGGAAACTGAGGCTAAGAGAGGGAAAGCGGCTTCCTCAAAGACCCAGAGCAAGCCGGGCAGAGCCAGGATTGAGACCCAGGTCTGTGCGACGCCAGGGCGGATGCAGGTCTCTCGTGATGGGCCACGTTCATCAAGGGGAGGGGTCTGAGGCTCTAGTCCCTGACGACTGCTCAGGGCTATGGGTCCCCTGCCCTGGCTGCCCTGCAGGGTGGTCCCTGATGGTGTCTGGACAGCAAGCTGACCGTGGTTGGTGGCATGCTGCAGACACTGGATCTGGCAAAGTGGCTCTCAGCTGGGGAGGTTCCTGCAGCCTGGAGGGGCTTCTGGGAAGAAATGGACAACCAGTGGTGGCTCATCCTTGCGCAGAAGCAGCCCAGGGAGCCGGGGAGGGCAGGACTCATCTTCAAGGCAGAATGCCTTCTCCCCGGCGTTCAGCAGAGCTCCCTGGGTGGCATTTGTGTGCCAGGGGCTAAGCTTGGTCCACTGAGGGAGCACCAGCGAGGAGAGAAAGAAGAAGGAATGTTTGTTAACCTCTTACAACGCTGTCGGCAAGCAAAGGTCGAACTTGCACTGAGTCCCTGGGGGGCTCCCACCCAGGAAGGCTCGTCCTGCCACTTGTTAGGTGTGTTACCTTGGGCATGTGATCTGACCTCTGTGTGCCTCAGTTTCCTACGTGTAAAATGGAGAGAGTGCACAGGTACTCATCTCGTAGAGTTGGCATGAGATTCAGATGAGTCAGTGCATCAAAGCGCTTAGGTCTTGGCCTGGCAGCTAGAAAGCACTCAACACGTGTCACTCCTAGCATTTTATTGTACTGCTCCGAACGCACTGAGATGATCCGTCTGACTAGCGTATATTAGCCACTTAAGGTTCATCTTGTGTCCGTCTCACCACGGCCCTGCATGTTAGGTGTTTTATTATTGCCCCGGTGATTTTGATAAAGGAACAGAGGCTCAGAGAGCCTGGCATGCCCCAGGTGAAGGTCTCTGGGGTCATCTCTCCCCTGTGTATTCGGACTGCCATAGCTGGCTTTCAGTGCCACTTCCGAAGCCGGAGGCCGGGATGTCAGCAGTGCCTTTGAACTCACATTCTTCTGCTTGCTTCAGAGGGGCCCTCTGTCATGGGAGAGGCCTGCACTGGGGCTGGGGAACCATGGGAAAGTGGGCATTCTGTGAGCTCATCTTCAGGAACGAGAAAGGAGAGCCCAGGGGTCCTTCACCCTCCTGGAAGGAAGATTCAGGACTCCAGCCGGAGGCCTTGGCCGGGACAACTTGGGGAGATTCTCCATCTTTGCTCACTTTCCTGTGCTTTCTTTCATTTCCCCTCCCCTCTTCCTGCTCCTTAATAACTACAGCTAATACTCACGGAGCTCTTTTTTCCAGGAGAGGGACTCTGCCGTCTGTGAGCGTTTCTGCCTGTAATAGTCACAAGGAGCCCACGAGGTCTTATCAAGGAGACAGACCTGTGCTCCCCTGAGCCCACCCTGCCAGGCTCTGCTCTCAATGCTTTTATATCCTTACTCACTCCAACCTCGGAGCAGCCTTGGGAGAGTAGTTACTATTCGGGTGCCCATTTTACAGATAAGTAGCTCAGGGCTAGGAGAAATGCAAGAACACTTAGCTAGTGGTGTCAGCAGTGGGGCAGTATTGGAGACAGTCTGATTCTGGATCCAATGTTAAGCCACAGTCTTGGACAGAAAAGACCTATGGACCTTCCTCGGTGAAGTGAGCAATAAAGGGAATTCTGCATTTTGGATGGAACCTCTAAGAAATGGTTGGAATGGAGGTGCTGGCAGCCCAGACGAAGCCACTCAAAGGCCAGAGATGTGCCCGTTATTGGAGCTGGGGCTGCAAGATGAAGTGAGGAGACTCGGTGGTGGGGACAGACGGGGCTGGGGCTGGGGCAGGAGCTGGCAGCGGTGGGCAGGCCCAGGATTCTCTTTCCTCCAGGCTTGACCTTGGCTTTGTACCTGCCGTGTGCAGAATGACAATGTCTTAAAGGGCTACAAGTCCCCCTGGAGTAGCTCTCAAGAGTGGATCTCAGGCCAGCGCCAAAGGCGGGTGTTCACCGAAGGGCAGGGTGTGATGTGTTTGCCGTGCGCAGAGGGGAGACCGAAGGAACAGGAGGCCTCCTCTGCTGATATTTACTCTGGGATTACTGACCGGCACATCGCAGCAGCTGCTTGGGAGGACCCAGCCTGTGCATCTTGAGTCTTAAAGGAATAAGGTTTTATTTATTTTTTCATGGGGTGTGGTGTTGGGTTTTGCCTGGTTGTCCTGACTCAGCATGAAGACGAGGGCCACCTTCCATGCTTCTAGAAATACTTCTTCCTGCTTTAAACAGGGCACGCTCTCAGTGACGGGTCTAGTCTAACAAAGCTCGCTCTTCTGCGGGGACCAGTGTGCTGAAGGTGACCATAAAGACACTTATTTCCTTGCCAGCCATTTTCAGCTCATCCTTGACGACTCAGCTCAGGCCTTTCCTCCTCCAGGAAGTCTCCTCTGATTGCCCAGGCTACTTTGGTGCCTCCTTCCTGCATTTCATTGCCCCTTGTATGCCTGAATTTTCGCCCTCCCCATACTTTTTTGACGCCCTTGGCTTACACGTCTGCCTCCTGCCCTGGGCAGCGGGCTCCTCAGTGCTCAGGAAGTGTTTGTGGCACCAATTCGACAACCTTTGGAGATAGGCTCTTAGTCTAGATGATAAAGTTTCTGAGAGAATAAGACACTTACCCTAATTATTAAGTGCTTGCTTTGGGATTCAGTATCATTTCCAGTAGATCACATTTGTAATTCCATATGGCGGCCAAGACTCCAGAAAAATGAAGAGGAGAGGAGTGAGTGACATGCAGCTGGAAGTGACCAGAACAGCCTCTGGGAAATTAGGGGTCTCATCAAGGATTTTCAGAAAGGGAAGGGCAGAAAAACCTACAGGAGTGGTTTAGGGGCTTGGCCTCGAAAGTTTATTTCCCTGCTTAGTAAACTGTGGGTTTTGTAATCTTGGAGAATCTCTTTTACCTCTCTGGGCCTCAGCTTTCCAGTCTGTAGAATGGAGACGGTGACCCCGACCAGTGGGCAGTGGTGAGAAGTAAGTGGGACCAGGCATGACAAACACTTTGCACCATGCCTGGCACGTTGTAAAGCATCCCTGAAACGCTGCCTCTTGTTATGAACGCAATTACTGTTTCCAGCAGTACCAGTAAGAAGGGCATTCCCGGCATTGGGCTCTGCTCCTTGGCATCTGCCTGAGCTTGAAATGGGTCTTCCCAACCTTGCCAGCTGTGTAACTGGACCCGTCTGTGGCTCTGCAGCTGAATTCAGCCAGGCACCCTTGCTCTCCTTTTCCTATCGATCAGGGCTGTTTGAGGCTAGAGGGAAAACATGGGGCTCTAATGGCACAGAGAGTTTGCCAGGAGGAGCAGGCTAGTGGCTTTGAAATGCTCCTCCCAGCCACTGACCCACTGGGGGCACTGGGGCACACTCTCCAAGTATTACAGGACATCATTCATGGTGCCTGTTCCTTCCATGCGGTCAGGCTTCTGCAAGAGGATTCGTTTGTTTCTTCACTCACTTATCCATCCATCCATCCATCCATCCATATGGCAAACATGTACTAAGTGTTTGCTGTTGCTCAGACACTGCGCCAAGCATGCATGCAATGGGTATTTAACATGTGCGTACTGTGTGTGGCTCATTGTCCCTGCCCTCCTGCAGCTTGGTACACTGTGAGCTCTGAGCTGCTGACCTCTGCGTCTGAGGTCTTGAGCCGCTGACGTCTTTGAATAGGTGGAGGAAGAGAGCAGGCAAGTGCTGAGAGAGTCCTGATGACACTCAGAGTCAGAAGAGCCTTGAAAGGCAAGTGGGATTCGAGCAAGAGAAAACAGAGGGAAAGAGCGTTGCTGACAGAGGAAACAGGGCAGCGTGGGGAAGCCCTGGAGCTGGGAAATCATAATTGTGCTAATTACAGCTGCAGACATTTTTGAGTGTCTAGTCAGGCCTCCTGCCTTCCTGAACACAGTGCACGCCTTATCTCAAGGAGCGCTGAGTGCCGTGTCTGGCAAATGCTTTTAAGAACTTGTTTCTGGGGTCAGAGTGTCTGGGCTTATTAAGTCCTGGCTCCACCTCCATTTGCTGTGTGATCATGGGCAAGTTACTGAACCTTGCTGAGCCACACAGTTTCCTCATCTTTAAGCACTGGTAATACAATCATTCATCTATGTCAATACGGACTTGCAGGTATTTATTTTATACTTTGGGTTATACTTTAATTCTTTATTATCTTGTTGCTCGAATTGTTCCAGCTTCAGCTGTTGAGAGCTTTTTCAGCTGGCTCATGTGTCCCTTTGACATAGATCTGCTGATTTGTGTGTGTATGTTTGTGTGTGTGTTTAAGTACTTCCTTAGTTCCTAGTAGTATATGATACTCCAGGCTCATCTTGTATCGTTCCTGCCCCAGTCCTAGAGTCAGCCCTTTCTCTGAAACTTCTCGGTTCCTTTTATTGGACAATGGTATTAGAAACCAAGATCTGGATGGTGGGTATGCTCATTGTGATTGGGGTGTCATTGCTTCTAGATAGATCTCCAATGCAGAAAATTTCAAATCATTTATGTGGAGAATCCCCCTCAAGGAGGTGGAACGTAACTCCCCGCCCCTTAAGAGTGAGCTTCACGTAGTGACTTACTTCTAATTAGTATAGTATATAAGGAGGGAAAGAGAGGAGTTGGTTTTCAGTGGACAAAGCTGATATACAGGACCTCAGCCACGTGATCAAGGTCAACATCAATGGTGATGTGATGCTGGTAACATGTACCCTTGATGTTATGTGGAGAGACTGGCTCTTTATCTCTCCAAAACCCACAACCCCAGTCTAATCACGGGAATACCACACAAACCCCAACCAAGAAACACTCAACGACTTGCCCAACCAGTCCCCCTCAAAACTGTTCAGGTGGTCAAGAATAAGCAAAGTCTGAGAAATTTTCAGTCTAGAGAAGCCTAAGGAACATAACTAAGTGTGCTGTGGTCTTCTGAATGCTGTCCTTTAGGGAAGCAAAGGACAGTAATGGGGGCAAAAATGACAAAAACGGAATAAAGCAAGACTTCAGTTAGTAATGATGTGTCAATATTAATTCGTTAGTTGCGATGACTGCACCCTAGTAAAGTAAGATGCCAGAAGTAGGGAAGCTGGCTGTAGGTACGTGGGAGGACTCTGTTTCTGCACCAGTTTGCTGTAAATCTGTTAACTATTCTAAACTAAAAGGTTTATTGTGAAATGTAGGGGATACTATTAATACCAAAGAAGTCTCTCGTGAAGAAGAAATTTGACAGTATATACCAAACACAAAGTGTGTAAAAGGAAGCCCTCAATTCGTGTTGACTCTTACTGTCATTACTGTTACTTAGTTCTCCCAAATCCCCTCTGTCGTGGGGGATGTTGCCCAGGGCGTCCCTTTGAAGGAGATGGTGTTGCCTCACTTTTTAGGCAGTGCGGTGTATTCCTTCTGCAAACTCAAGGTTCACGTAGCCGAATGTCAAAATCTGAGCCTGAGTAATCTCCTAAAACGCATCTCCTGGGCACCCAGCAGTGTGCTCTCTTTCTCTGGGAGCTGCACATTCTGATTCTCAAATACTTCTGGGACGGGCAGAGCTCCTGGGAGCCATGCCGTTCTAACAGAGCCCAGTGACATATGAATGTATGTCATTCTGACAAGTGATCTGGGGGAAAGGCACTAGCAGAAGGTACAAGATGACCCCACAGCAATAGGTCTGCCAGAAGTGGTTGTGAAACTCAGAGATTGCTGCCTCCAGCTAATCCCGCTAATGCTTCTTTTTGTTAGATATTATCTTTGGGTTTTAGCTGGCAAGAACTAGAGGTTTGAGAAAAATCTGTGGGGACAATTGTTTATTAGTTGAAAAAATCCATCTAGTAGCTTAATTTGTCATGCAGACTAAGACTAGACCACCATTATTCCTTTATGCTAGACTCAGGTCTTGAGCAGGAGCTGTATCTTGTTTTTCCAGATCTTGCCAACAGGCTTACTGAATGTTGGGCAAAGGAGCGACTGAATAAATGTGTGAATGACTTAATTTATTAGTGGCATGCCTTACTCCGGTTCTTTATACACCAGTGTGTTGCTAGAATTTAATTTATGAACTTCTCTGGGATAAACAAAGGGTCTCCTGATCTTGCTGAAGAAGGAAAAAAAATACTAACTTAGGAAATAACCGTGATCAATATGCAAGAGAAAACAATTGTATTCAGCTGTTTCCGAGCAGGCATTAGGGGTTGACTGGGAGGAGAAGGCGGCAGACTCGGAGTCATTCACGTGTCTTGATATTTGTGTCTTATGTTCGTGCCGTCCCTGTAATGCCTCCTCCTATTATCCCCACAACATCCTCCCCTTAGCTAATTCCTACTCATCTTTTAAGATTTACAGCTCAGAAAAGAAACGAAGGAAAACTTCCAAATTCTTGTTGTAAAGCAATTACAACAACGATGCCAAAACCCAAGGAAGACTGCACAGAAATAGAAAACTACAATCCAGTCTGTCTTACGAACATCAAGGCAAAGATGCTAAATAAAATATTAGCAGAGTTCAGCAGTGCATTAAAAGAATATTCCATGATCAAATGGAATTTTCCCTGGAATGTAGCCTTGGGAGATCTGTAACATTTTTCATCTTAATGAATTGATCTAAGGAGAACAAGCACATGATCACTTTGATAGATGCTGAAAAGGCATTTGACAAAATTCAACATATACTTCTTGAAAGTTTTCTTAGTAAAATTAGAATTGATGTGTACTTTTTCTTTTACTTTTAAAAGACCTACCTTAATTCAAAAGCCAACATCATGCTTACTGAGAAACCACTGAAAGCATTTAAAGTATGAAAAGCAAGAGTTTCCTCTGTCAACGCTATTCTTTAGCATTGAACTAGCAATACTAGCCAATGTGATTACACAAGAGGAGAAAATTGGAAGTATGAAAATTAGAAAAAAGAAGGTAAAATGATTGCTGTTTTCAGATAACATGATTAATGACTAGAAAACTTGAAAGGATCAGATTAAATACGCTATGAAGAGATCCAGTAAAATGGCAGGGCAAAAAAAATTGACACACAGAAATTAATATGCAAATTTTAATGAGATCACAAACCAACTTACCATAGTAACAGGAAGATAAAATACCCAAGTGTAAACTTAATAAGAAACCTGCAAAAGTTAAATGAAAACTCTGCAGGTAAATCAACAAACGCACTAAACAAATGGGAGGATTTGGCATGCTCCTGAATTAAGAGACTTTTATAGAAAGATGTCAGTTCTGCCTATATTTGTCTATAAAGTTAACTTAATTCCAGTATAAACATGCTGGTCCTTTTTTAACTAGACAAGTGGATTTATACACCAAATGCTCATTTTGTTCTAGATTTTGTTTACAGTCCTTACCAGCATTCACTTATTTAGCTCAATAACAAATCACGGGGCATATACCATTATCATCATGTGTATTTTACAGCTGTGGAAACTGAGGCACACAGAAGTGGAGCCTCTTCTCAAGGTCATACAGGGCTGCGAAGTGGCAGAGCCAGCCTGGAAGCCCGTGGAGCCCGCCTCCAGAGACCTCCCTCACTTCAGCCATGGTGCCTTCATTTCAAAGTCATAAGAAAAACATATTTTGATAGGTGAGACATGCAGAGGCACCCTACTCTTTATCTTTTTTGCGGGTAAAATTCTAGAAAAATGGACGCCTCAGTGAGTTACTGTGAGAACGAAGTGATTTGGCACGCCATGCGTCAAGCGTGGTGTCTCATGCAGAGTCGCTGCCTGGTCGACATCAACCCCTTTTCACCGAGGAGGGAGCCCAACGGAATGGAGTTTTAACCGTTCACCCATTAACGGCGACATGATTTAT
This sequence comes from Vicugna pacos, assembly GCF_048564905.1. Classification (NCBI taxonomy): domain Eukaryota; kingdom Metazoa; phylum Chordata; class Mammalia; order Artiodactyla; family Camelidae; genus Vicugna; species Vicugna pacos. The sequence goes on along the minus strand of NC_133011.1, from coordinate 32,594,159 downwards.
TATGCTCTCACTGTATGCTGTCTTTATGCTCGGCTCTGGATATAAAAAGGAATAAATATTAAATGAATGAGTGCAGAAAAGAAAGAAGAAACAAGAAGCAGAAAACAAGACAAGGTCAGTAGCAGACCTACGGAAGTTGCTTTTGTCACCTTCCCATTGGTATTCACCATATTGAAATTGTCATATTGATATTCTTTTTCGCCGGATCAAGTTGGAGGACAGGAGAAAACCACTCCCTAGCGCTGTGATTTTGACCGTGTTTCCGCTCCAAACCCTTATCTGTAAAGTAAGGAAGGTGATAATCTATAGCAAAAAGAAAAAAATACCCAAGCAATGTTCACGATTACGTGATTATTGCTGTTACCATTTGCAGTCGGAGCTGTTGCAGTAGCGTTGCCGTGAGCTCATGCTGGCTGTGGTGTGCCATCCCGCCATCTCACCAGCCACATGTCCATTCATAACACATGTGTCGAGTCCCTAGGAAGTACCAGGACTGTGCTAGGCCCTGGGCATCCAACAATAAATCTGACACACCTGTACCTTCCCTTCCGGAAGTGACAGTCGAGCAGCAGCGATACTCTTCCCAGCCCAGGCTCTCACCGTTTTACTTCCTGAGCCCTCTTCTGATGACAAACAAGGCTGCTCCCCCTGGGGTGATTGAGAAATTTTTTGTGGTAAAAAAGCAGATTTGATGGAGAAGCCTTAGGGAATCCATTGTAACTACATAACGCGAAGTCGTCAGCCCAGAACAAAAGCTATCAGTTATGTAGGTGTGTTGCCAACACTTAGATAGACCTACACTGGGGTGATTTTTTTTTCCTTTTCCTCCTAAAGTAATTTCCTCTTTAAGTGTTTTCAAATTGTATCTTCTCGAGTATCGCCTTTCACAATGTTAACCACATCCTGTGTGATGATCTGTATTCTACCTGCCCTGAAATGTTTTAATTCAATTTTTGCATTATGTCCAATGTGATGAATTAGAGCCAGAGACTCATTGACTAAGTGTCAGGAAAGACGGATTGGGGAGTTGAAACTAATGGCATTTGGGGACAATATTTTTCCACAAATATCGGAGTAAGAAATGAAGAGGTAAATTATGTTGCAGCCAAGAGCAGTACACACACTTCAGTGATACACGTGACTTTTTCTGAAAGAGAGAAAATTGCATCTGAGTTTAGATTCTTTGAGAGATTCCAGTTCGTAATATAGGGTCAACTGAGGATAGAATAGAGCAGCCCAGAATGAGATTTCACCAGTCCCTGGCCCTCAGAAAGGGCAAAAATGGGAAAGGAAGGCAGGCAGGTGGGAGAAATGCAGGCCAGTGGGGTGTGGAGGTTGAGATGGGTCAGGCATGGAATATGATTTGGAAAGACCCAGTGTGAATGACGTAAGCACACTGGAGCCATTCGCTGAGGGGCTGCTGTCCGGCCCTGGACCGAGACTGCGGGCTAATGCACGCCATCTGGGGGAGGTGGTGGCAAGTGCCATAGTGTCGCAAGATCACCCAGGGTCAGCGCGTTTTGAGATCTGGCCCTCAGGAACACAGAGCCTGCTGCATTGATGAACTACCTCTTGACATGTTGCATGACAAGTGCTCGTAAGTCTTTTTTATGTGAAGTTTATCTGTATCAGAGCCACACCCTATACACCGTGCACACCCACACGCACACACGCACCCACACATGCACACACACACAACATGGCCCTGTGACATTTTCCAAACTGTGTTCCAAAGGACAGTAACCAATTAAGGAAAGAAGGGATCAATGGTAAAAGAATTTGGGAAACACTTATCCATCTTTTAGAGAGTCATACTATACATGAGCTTATTTTACTTTTACTTTTAATTTAGGTGAATTTTTTCATGTTTATTTTTAAAGGCTCTGGAAAGTCCGGGAACTTCTAGCAACTTCTTCTTTCATCGAGCCTTTCCCAAACTCATTTGCCACATTGAATGCCCTTTTGTGGCCAGGCTACTGAGAGCCTTCAGAATCACTGTTCCACTGGGCACCCTTCAAGAGATTTGCATTGGAGCTGCCCAGCACAGCTCGTTAGCTTTCCTGCAAGTGGCCGGGTTTTGCGGAATGAAAGGCTGGCTCCTGACTCTGGTTTCTCACCCTGTGCTCTGCTTTTGCCTGCTGTATCCATAACACTTCGTGAGAGTCTACTGGGTGCCAGGGATTCGTCTGTGATGTTCATGGTTCATGAGTTTGCAGCTTCCTCTCCACTCTTCAGTCTTTGCCTGATGAGATTCCCTGCCTCTTGCCTCCCCTTCCTTCTAACCTCTAAAACCCAAAGCTACACTGCCTCCCACCGTGCTTGCAAACTCATTATGAGTCTCATTAGCATGGTCATAAGCCCCCAGCCTCCAGTACATCTGCTCTCCTGTCAGCTGTGGACATGAAGACCACAGGTCCTTCGAGCCAGCTTGCCTTTCCACTTCCTTAGTATTTTCTTTGTTAGGCTCTCTCCTCTTTGCCTGACTAATGCCACATCCCCTTTTTTAACCTAACTTAGATGTTCTGCTTTCTGGCATCGGGGTACCTTGGTGACTGTTCCCATTTAGCAGGGCCTCCTTGGGCTGACCCAGAAGTAAGCACAGAGCACAGACCCCGGGTAGAGCATTTGCTCCAGCACATCATCAGTTTTTCTTTATTTGTTTAAGTAGTGGTATTCCCCAGCTGACCTGAGCTTCTCAAGTGCACAATTTTTCTTTACTCCTTTTTGTTTCTGTGAGGCCTGATAGGATAGATGTTTGCAGATGACTTGGCAAAGTGGGATTTTGGCAGGTCCTTCAAGCGTGATTTGAGTTTGGATAAGTGGTAAGGATTAAAGGGTTTCTGCAGGTAAAAATGTGACATTCTTAGGAAATAATAGATCCTGTGTTTGAAAGCTTCTGGTAGACCTGAACTGAGACATAGAAGGATCTTGTTTTATGGTTTGCAGGTATGTTTTGAGGGTTCTATAAATTATGCTTATGTTTCCAATATGAAATTAATAGTGGCCTTTTTTGAAACACTGGAAAATATATAATAGAAAGCAGATTGATAAAGAAAATCACCCTAGCCACACCTGAAAGATAAAATACTGTTAATATTTTAGAGGGCCTCTTGCAGGTTTTTTCTTTGTTCAAGTTTTCATCACATAATTCAAAATTCTTCTCATTTCATTGATGTAAAATGTAAGTATTTTATAATGTTATCGCTTAATATTTGCTAACATAATTTTGCTAATATAATTTTAATGGCTGCGTAATATTCTTCTCTGAATTTAGTATAAGGAGATTATTGTTTTCCATAATTACCTTATTATAAATAATATTGAAGAACTTTACTGGATTTATATCTCTGACTTAGTTTTAGACATAGAAATAGACAGTTTAAAGGCCTAAATTTGCCTGAATTAATTTTCAAAATATAATTACCAGTGTACTCTTCCAAAATCAGTAACTAAGAATTCTATTTTACTGCCCTCTTGAATTTTCCGCTTGTATGGGTGAGAAAGGAAGTGCATCCCATTTTTATTTCTTTGGTTACTATAACTATTGATTATTTGAGGTATTTGATTGTCTGTTTGGGTCTCTTTACTTATTTATGTGTTAGATTTCCCACAGACAGAAATTTCACAGTCCGAGGAAAGAGCTGCTCTTCTAAGACACATGAAAGCAACAGCACTGCTTAGGAAACTGGCACTCAAGAAACTCAGAGGAGAAAAAATATTTTCTTGATTTTAAAAAGGTCAATACATTAAAAAATATATATGTTAGATGTAAATATATTTATTTTTTACATCTAATATCAGGCGAGGTCAAGAGTTCTGCTTTGAGTGGGGTGTTCCCTGGTGCGATTTCATTTGTAACCAAACTGCCTGGCTTCCAAGGGGCATCTGCATGGTCGTCAGGGGTTGGGACTTGGGAGTCCAGCATCCCAGCTTACTAGCTGTGTGTCAGAGAGCAGCAGTAGCTTCATTGCTTGTGCCTCAGCTTCATTATGTGTAAAATGGGGCAGCAGGCTGGTGTGAGGATTAAAGGGGTTATGTAAAAAGTGCCCAGAACACAGTCGACAATCTCTGAATATGAACGTACACTGGTTGTTTCTTGACTTTGTTTCAGAACTGACTTGTTCTCCCACTTCTTGGGCAATTTGTTGGTTAGGGGTCCCTCGCCAGTGACCCCCCCAAACGCTCTGATGGTCCTAGAAGAATAGTAAACCCTTACATTTTTGGAGGGCTTTTTTTCAGTTAACTGAAAATATTTTCATATCTGCTGTTTGACTAAGTCTTCACACTAACTTGTAGGGCAGGTACAAGCACCATCACCTTTAATTCTTATTTTTGCATTTTCTAGCAAGGTGACCTTGGGAATAGCACCATCTCTCTGGAGCCTCAGTTCCTGCCCCTTAACCTTGGCTTACACCCTCAGGACTCAGACTCAACATCCCTCTGCTTATAGCCTCCTTCAACCCCCAAAATAGGTTAAGTCACTTCCTACAGGATCTCTTTCATCTTCTTGACATCAGTCTCGTGTTTTTCTATTTTCTTCTAGCACAGTGGTCAGAATGCATTTGGTGAAAGAATTCATACTGAACAAAGGTACCTATCTGAAGACTGGATGGGCTAGCACATGGAAAAGGGCATCGGAGGGGCTCCATAGTTATTTATTGATTGGATGGGTGTGCATTCGTTCACTCTGCTCCAGGGATTCCAGGATTGGGAAAGCTTTTACTTTTCTATCATCAAGTCTCGCATCCATTTCCTAACCTCTTCTATAGCCACTGAGTTAGTCAGTAGACCTTCTCCAACCATGGAGACTAAAATTTCGAGAGAGGTCTTGCTGGTATGGGATGTGGAACGCTCCACCTTGGGAAACAGAGACATCAGACTGCCACAAAAGGAGTAGGGGCAAGTTCCAAACAACTTTTGTCTGACACCAGTTTTCCTGGTGACGGGTTCTGTCTATAGACCATAAATACATCTAAGATTCTCAACATGTAAGTGAGAAACCATCATGGAGGCCAGCCTCTGCTTTGCCATCAGAGGGCCTGGACACAGCTCTTATACATTGTCAGATGGTTGAGTTATATTAATGCCCATCGTCCAAACGACTTCTGCTTCAGTGGGGGCCAGAGAAGCCAACTGTGGGCTACAGTTTGGGGAACTTACATTGGGTGCTGGGTGAGAGGATGGAATGGAAACCGGAGGGATAAGTGGAATCAAAACAAGTTCATTCTGGACTGAAGCTTGAAGGAAGCATCACCTTGAAGGTGTGAGCAGTGAAGCTGAAGCCAGGTCACCCTCCTCCCCTCCCTTCCCTCCTCACCAAGCACTGCCCAGGACCCCAGGTCCTACCTTCACCACCCTTACATTCTAGAGAGTGAAACAGAGAGTCAAGGAGAAAATAAAGGAATAAACAGGAGGTGCAGAGTATGAAAATCACTGAGAAGGGAGTCAGTGGGGGTGATATCTCGTCAGAGAGCCTGGAGGGGAAGGCAGGGGGAGCAGCGGCTGGAAGCACAGCCACTAGCTCTTCTCTGAGTGTACGGCTCCTATGGGCGTGTGGTGGGGGCAGTTAGGACCAGGGGGCTGAGCTGGAGCTGACACCTCTTTCAAAGCACCTCTGTGAGGTTTAAAATGGGTTTATCCACTTTTTCGGCCAACAGCTCTCAAATACCTGCTCTGTGGCGGGCAGTAGCTGTGAACAAAGCAAAGTCTCAGCCCTCGTGAAGCTTACATTCTGATGGGAGGAGATGGATGATCCACAGATAACCCCAATATATAGATCAGGTGAGCAAAAGTGCCATGAAGTCAAATAAACGGAGGAGCAGAGAGAAGAGGATGGGGCACGAGATGGGGTGGGAGCTACATAGAAATCTAGACAGAGAAATTGCGTGGCTAATCCCAGGAGCAGCGAGGAAGCCAGCCTGGCTTGAGCCACATACACCAAGGGGAGGGAGACAGGATGTCATCAGAGAGCAGTGGGGGATCCGAACTCTGCTGGCCTTGGTAGAGGACTTCTTTATTGACCCCCCAAGTTCTTAGAGTCTTCAGAACTAGGGTCATGTCAGTTGTAACTGGGAGAAGCTAGAACCAGGAGTCAATGGTAGGTGGTGTCAGGGGAATGAGGGTAGCCAGGTTCAGGTCTGAGAAGATAAATCGGTGTCAGATCCAAGGGGCCAGTGCAGAAACGCAGACAGGAGTCAGAAGCTGGGTGGACAAGGGCCGAGAGGAGGTGGGAGGCAGGAGAAGAGTCTGTGGACGTTGCAGTGAATGGGGCTGGGCTCCCGTGTACCAGACCTTCCTCATTCACTGGTGGGTATCTTGACCTTGGTTGGCCAAGAAGCACCCAAGGAGTTAAATGAACATAAAGGTGTTTTGTAAACTCCCATTAGATTATGCATTCCATCAATGGCATCATACTAGCTTCTCTAATGAGCACTGATGTGATTAGGAAGCACTGATGAACTCTTTCACCTTGTCACGCAAAGGATAACTGGATTGTCTCAAGGACTCGGAAGTGCATGATCAGATTCAATCCCCATTGCAGAAATCCAGCATCCTACTGCCCACATACCTCTAGCCCTCTAACCTGCCCAGAAACCCCAGTGTCCGAGGGACATCATAAAACTGCCACAGTGGAGGTGTCACGATGGCTTGACCCAAGCAGAGGAGGCTGAGGGGGCAGCAGACCCCTTTCCCCAGAGCTCCCAGCAGGACAGACCCTGAAAGAGTAAGAGTGACAATCCATCTGAGATAAAGGGCAGTGAACAACCACCGAGCTGGAAGCAGTTCTGAAGACTGGACAGTGTTCAGTTATAAAATATCAGCTATATTAGCCATTAGCCCATAGCTAATCCCTGATCTGACTCAAAGATGAAACCTTTCCCCGCTTAGCTTTCAACCCATGAGTGGAGGGTCTCCCACTTTTGACGTGGTGGGTGATTTGGTCGAGTGCCCCCACGACTACTAACCTGGCATGTTTGTGATGTTGTATCATCCTCTTTGACCCTCACAGTTATACTGTGCTGGTTTCCCAACTCACAGATGAGGAAATGGGGGCGTGGAGAGGTCGAGTACGGGGCCAAGGTCAAAGAGATGACAAGCATGATAGGAGTTCATGCCGAGGATTCGTTAGTGAAGGTGCTGAAGGCAGAATTCTGACAATGGACAGGGATGGACGGCCCAGACCCCCCGTGCTCCCCCAGATGGACGCTGCCTGCACTTCTGTCCAGGCGCGAGCTGACGGTGCCTGGCTGTGCGTTTCCCGTGGAACTGGGTGCTGCCGGTCTGGACCGTCATGGAGTCCGGGGGAGGTGCTTAGCCTTTTGGGGCTCGCAGACCCCTTGAAGAATCTGTTGAAAGTACTGAGTGGCTTATCCAGGACACGAATGCATTCACACGAATTAGTGCATCTTTCAGGGGTTCCTACCCTCTGCGCAAGCACAAATGTGGATCCCAAAGGAAGACCCTCTGATGCTGTCTGATTTCCGTCTTTGGATGCCATGTGGATGCTGCCCGTGCTTGGCTGGGCTCATCCATCCCTTTGGAACCACTCCAGTTGTGGTTGCAAGCTCCCGCCTCGTCACCTTGGGAAGCTCTGGGGTAACGTTTTTTCTGAATCAAGTAAGTTAGTCTGTAATGCTCAGTCTGGTCGGAAGTTCACGGTGATTACAGACTTCTTGAGCTGGAAGACATCAAAGGCATCTCTAGGCAAACTTCACCGAACGTGCCCCCTTGGGTATTTGACTTCGTCTATGCGTTACTGGGTTTTACAGCAAAAGCTTTCTGTGGCCGAACGAGTCTGGACGTGGCTGATTGAAACCATGCTGACCCGGATTCTCAGTGGGGCCACAGTGTGACTGCCGAAGAGGGGATGGCGCAGGTCCCCAGTTCTTTAGATCTCAGAAGGCGTTCTCTTTAGAAGCAGCAGGTCTGGTGCTTCTCAGGAAACTGATTCAGCTTAGCCCCTTTCCTTGTTCTGAAGTGGAAGAAACTTAGAGGCGTTGAAGACAGGAGTCTATCGGAGTCATCCTTTCCTCCTGCAAACATCACTGACCCTCTCCTTCATACGAGGTCCCTCATATGGGATAAGACCTTGTCTCTGACCTCAAGAGGCTCCTTTTTTGTGGGGACACTGACACTTACACAAATTACAATTCAGCTTAATGAGTATGCAGGGCTGTGAGTTTGGAGCCTTGGAGACTAGTGAGAGGCTGGACATAGGGCAGTGAGTTTAGGGCTATATCTCCTCTGGTGCCCCATGTCCCTTCCCCTTCCTCACATCTCATTTCAGCTGCGGCTGCCAAGGCAGCTCAGTGCGAGCTCAGAGTTGCAGGCGGACTCGGCATGGTCCATAGTGCAGGGCAAGTGAATGACCCTGGTACCAGCCCAGGAGTCGAGGCTAAGTGCTCCAGCCTCCTGTCCCTCATGCATTGGATTCTGGGTGGTTCTGTGACCATCTTAGGTGGTCTGGACGGCACTGAACCCCTGATGCCCACAGCACATGCTCTGTGTTGTCCTCCCTGCCTGCCCGCCTCCACACTCTCTCCCGCACTCTTGCTTCCTGGAGTTACTTCCCAGATGAACCACCCACCCTGGGTCCTTTTCTCAGGCTCTCCTTTTGGGGAAACCCAAACTAAGACAAGGACATAAAAGCCAGTGCGTGATGTTTTTATTTTAAGTTGAGGGAATCTAATGCCAGATGGTTTGGCTGGGTAAGTAACACAGTATTCTCTGGCTCATTTAAATAGGGATGATTTTCAAGATGTTCTTGGTGCCCCCTGGATAAATGACTCAATGCCCAGAATCTCAGGGCCTTTTATTACTACTATTATTAATATTTTTTTGGGATTTACTTCATTTTCTCCCAAGCTAGAGGACTACAGAACCTCTAACCTGGCACCTATTTTAAAAGATGTGTAATCCAATTCAAATCTCATACTTAAATTGCCTGTGTATCATTTCTCTTATGTGGCCATCATCCTCTGTTGTTTTTCCCCCTGTGATGGGGAACTCACTACCTCACAGATAGACCATCTCATTCCTGGGCTATCACTCAGGAAAGGTATCAACAGGTATTTATTTAACATCTTGTAAGTGCTGGGTGCTTGGGTTTGAGAGGAGCATTATTCACCATTCTGGTTAATGACAGAAATTCATTAGGAAGTGGGGCTTTGTCCTGAGCCAAAAGAACTCCATAATATTTTCTTTTTCTAAATGCAGACCATAAGACATTCCCAAGGGAAGAGACAGGTTTGCAGGGTGGACACATATCTGGCCAAATCTGTGGAGGATTGGGGTCTACCTGACTGCTCTCACATACGAGGATCAAGGTCCCCAAAGTGGGAAGATGCTCTTGCGTGTGATCTTCAAAGCATCATTCCTGCTTTGCAGAGAAGCAGGTGCCAAGAGCTGTCAGACTGCTGACACCTCACCCACTCAGTCCATCATTCCTCCCCAGGGTGGAAACCAAGTAAGAGGTAGGGAGAGACCTGAGAGACGTTTCTTCAATATTGAACTCCCCTGGGGACCAGGTGGAGATGCCTTTGTCTTTTTGGGGCCATGTGATGAGCAGGCTCAGTGGAAATCAGAGACACACTCAGAACCCATCGGCATTCCCAGACATCATGCCAAGTGTGGGACTGAGGTCAGGACAGATCCCCAAACTCCCCAAAGAGGAAAGAATGCTTAACTGTAGGAACCATGATGGAGCAGTCAGAAACTCACCAGATCAGCTATGCAGATCTTGACACATGAGTCTTTGAATATTTTTGCCCTAACAGGTTAAAACAGCATAATCCCCATCACAATGAAAAACGAAATCAAAGAAAAAAGATAAGCACGTTAGCATAGTGGAACTGTCATCCCTCACTAGCCATCTTGTGGTTAGATCTGTCACTCCCAGAGCCAAGGAACAACCCTGGCCCCCACTTGCTTCCCCCAGAACGTGGTGCCCCTGTGCCCATGGGCAGCACGTGACTTAATCCTCCCAGCAGCTTCGGGCAGTGACTTTCCAGTGTGAGTCTTGCTCTGTGTTCCTTAAAGCCTTGGTTCCTGATTAGAAATTGCAGATAGTAACTCACTTCTCCTAGGGTGTGAATTAGAGTGAACTGGTAGGAAGAGAACACAGTCTTTATAGTGTTGTATTTTCATATAAATTACAATGTGGGAAACGCCCTAGAGGCTTAGAGAGACATCCGGTTCTTCCCTGCCTCAGAGCATCCTCACTTGCTGTTCCCCTTTTCTGGAATAGTTTTCCCTCTCTTCTTATCCAGTATAAACTCTGACCTGATCCTTTGAGTCTCAGTTTGAACATCATTTCTTTCAAAAGATCTTCTTTGACATCTTTCACTTCACAGCACTTTGCATCCTTTGTCACATTGTGTGTTGCCTCTACCTTTGTGTATTTCTCCTTTTCCTGCTCCTTTCCCACCAGCAGATAATCCCACAAGAAACGAAAACTCAGCCGCGTTGTTCACTGTTGTATTTCCAGCGTGAACTATCACACAAGCAAAAAGCAAAACAAACGAATATGCTATTGCAATATTGTAATTCTGCAGGGTAGCCTGGAAAACCCACAAACGGAACGTAACAGGTTCTCGAATAAAGGGAGGGCCAGGGACTTACTGCAATCATTCCATTTGTTGGGGGCAAGGCAGGATTAGAATCCATACCTATCAATTTGCAGGTGCTTGTTGCTGAGAACATAGACTCGAGAGACAGAAGGGGTCCTTAAAATCACCCAGCCCGGTGGCTACCAACTCAGATGTCTACAGGGGCCTGGCAACCATGGTGCGTGTGTGAACCAGCCGGCTTAGGACAGTAGAGGATGATGGCAAAATTGTCAGCATCTCCACATAGAGGATGTTCAATTCAACTAAGTAAAAACAAGACTGGCCAGTTGACCTGGACCGGGGCCCCCCACGTTGACCCAGTCTGTTCTGCACTAGACCCCCGCTCCCCAGCATCTTCCTAAGTGTTGCCAGCTTGCCTTCCTCAAGAAGCAGCTGTTTTGTATTTGGGGCAGCTCTGCCCATAGCTCATCCCCCTACCAAGCAGCAGGCTGGAGGGAGCATCGCCTAGGCTCTGGCCTGTGGGCTGAGCAAGGATGGCTGGTGGGAGAACCTGTAACTTCTAGAATACCGGTTTGCTCCAGCCTGGGCCTCCTGGGAGGTTTTCCAAGCAAACATGGAGGAATTTGCTCCAGGGTTTTGGAGCTGCAGCTCAACTACAGAAATCACCTGTATTCCCTCATTAGACTTGCAGAAGAGGTGAAAGAAATGGTGAGTCAAGCTTCTTAATCACGATGGTGAGAATGTTGGAGAGGGCGCTAGTCTTTCCTTGTGCTGACAGCGCCGCCCTCCCCATCACTGGAGGCTTCTCCGAAGACGGCTGAGTCATCCTGACCTTTGGAAATGCTCCCGCCCCCGCCTCCCTGGGCTCCAGCTCACCTCCAAGAGGCTGGCATTTTCTCAGAGCGAGGTGATGCTTGTATGAGCAGAGGCCAGAAGTGGAAATGGAGCTGGAGGAAACCATTCTGGAAATGCCAGGCTGCTCTTTTTGGAACCTGACAGCCAAAGCAGGGTACCCACGTGGCTTCAAGTTTCGGACTTACTTGTAGAGCAGCCCCTATGGTCCTCAGTGGTGGGGAGAGTGGGACCTGCTAAGGTCATGCCATGACATGAGCATCACTTCCACTACCATCCTATTACTGTCACCATCCATGTCACCATCATCATTACCATCACCTTCATCAGCATCACCACCGTTCTAACCATCACTATCATTGTCACTGTCATCATTACCACCACCATCATCATCACCATCACCACCGTCATCCTTGTCACCATCATATTATTGCTGCCATCATCACCAGGTATCATCACCATCACTGTCACTGTCATCATTATCATCACCATCATCATCATCATCATTACCATCATCATCACTGTCAATATTGTTCTAGCCTTTATTGATAATAAATAATAACTATTAATTGAGCTCTTACTATTGTCAAATTCTACACTTATCATCTCATTCTCCCACCACTTTCCAGGGCTCTCTAGGGCCCAGGGCACTTTAGAGGTAAAGCCATTCTGAGATTCAGTGATTTATGTAATGGGTGGGGGGAAAAGAAAGAAAAAAACTTCTCAATTGGAAAGTGTCAAGATAGTATTCAACCCAGATTGTGACTTGCTCCAAAGTGTGCTCTCACTGCACGTGGGGTATTTCCATCATCATGTTTATCAGAGCTGTACTCTAGTGGTTATTCATATAGTACAGTCATCCCAGCCTGGTGTGCCTTTGACAAGTGAGCATCGCCTTGTTCATCCCCAGTGCCCAGCCAGACCTGCTTGCCTCCACCCAGATGGCCCTTGATGAGGCAGCTGGACCCTTGGGGTTAATTTCTTTCAAGTCAGTGAGCTTTCATCTCCTCCATTCTCTGCCAGCTTTATGTCCACAGGCTTAACCCAATTTCATCAGCATTTATGGGTCTATTTCCCCAGCTTGGTGCTTGGAACACAGATGGATTCACCTTGGGCTTTGGTTCTAAATGATGATGCTAAGATCTGAGCACAGATACATGTAATGCAGGCAGTGTAAAATGTGCACCATAAGAGGGGTGTAAGCAAACATATACCTAACACAGGGTCTGGAACACAGTGTACTCTCAGTAAAATTGTGATAAACAAATGATATGATGAATGAATGAGTGGGTGAATGAAAGAATCAGAGTGCACACATTTGTTGGGCACAATAACCCATGAGGACTGGAGAGTGTTTCAGGAACAGGGGTGGGTCGGACAGGCAGTCCCTGTACCACACAGCGTGGCAGAGCAGGATTTGTTAAGCCGCCCACTGCTGCAGCTGTCAGCACTCCGGCAGGACACCTGCCTGTGGGAAGAGCTCCTGGGGCCCAGCACGGTGGCCTTGAAGCAGTGGACTTGTACTTTCTTTGACTCACCTGTAGGCGATTTTTAAAAAAGCTACAATGTGTAAGAAATCTTATGACATTGTTGGAGGTAATGGGGGAGTGAGAGCCATATCTCATGATCTATGCTCTGTTTGTTTGATGATGTTTAGACTTTTATGACTATACCTTCAGAACTAGTGAGACACTTTTATTGTAAAATGACCACAGAGGAAAAGAAGTTATCACAAGCTTGCAACTTTGTAGCCCAGCAGTTACAAACCCAGATGTCTCCAGGAGCCTCAAATATTGCAAAAGAGTGACTTGACTAATGTGAGACAATAGGGAGTAGTGGCGCTTGTGGTGAACCTGCAAATTCCAGTTTCTCTAAGGGGAGGAATTGTGGTTCTTTGCTCCTTGCTGTCTGGTGGGAATGACAGTCCAGTGTTACCAGTTGTTATTTGTCACAAGGAGGGGCAAATCTCGGATTTTTATATTAATTTTCTTCTTTGTCGACCAAACAAAACATATTCACAGGCCCGATTCTGCCTACGGGCTGCTTGTTGGCCACCTTTGTCCTATTTGTCCTTTGTTCCATTCTGGGATCTTTTCCACTTGGGAAGGAAAGGATTGGGGAAGTTGGTTTGAGTAACGAGAATGGGGGCGATGATTCCTTCTGGAAGAAGTGTCAATGAATGCAGGAGAGAGTCAGATTTCAGGATGGGTGGGAAGTAAAGGCAGATACATCTTTTAAGAGATTTGATGGTGAAAAGAAAAACAGAAAGGATCATGATTTCGACCTGAGCCAGGGACAATCAGATGGGTTTAAGGTATGTTAGAGCAATACTAAGGGATTAGCGTTCTTCATCTGAATTTGCGGAAAACCAACTGTGGGCAATAGTGGACAAGAGATCGGGCAGGAGAGGGGGCGGTGGTTGATGGATGCATGCCCAGTGGGGGTAGGAGGCTGTTGATTGGGTCGAGGACCCATGTGTTGAGTTTGCTTCAACAAGCAGAAAGAACACTTCTCCCCCAGGTCTGGAGGGAAGGGGAATAGGAAGAAGAGGGGCCGGCTAGAAGAGCTGGACGTTTCTGTGCGGGCAAAACCATTGCATTTGTCAGAAAAAATGTGACTCAGGGGAATTATTTTTGTCTAGTAAAAACTGCGTGGTCATATGAGAGTTTTGTACAAGCATTTCTCTGGGTGATTAGAGATGGATAAGCCCTGTGGATAAAACCTTTTTTTTTTCATAGCTTTCCAAGATAGAGAGATGGTAATCAGACAGCTGACATAGAACCGTAGACTCTCCAAGTTCAACAGTGAATGGATAGGTTTATGACAGAGACACCAGGTCTGGTTTAAGCCCACAGTGGAAGGGCCACTGTGTGTGTTTCCCTTCATTCACTTTTTTATTCATTTTTCACTGATTCATTCATGTATTCAGTTATCAGAGTGCCATGCTAGAAACCGAGGATGGAGGAGGAACTCATATCTCAGGAGTTAAGGAGCGCGCATCTGGGAAGAGGAGGCATTTGAGTTGAACCTCTCGACAGGGAGAGAATTTGCCTTCAGCCACAATGATGGCACTCCATCTTACTTTAAGGCTGAAAAAGATGGACCATGCCAGCTCTCCAGCAGACACTAACCTCTCCCATTAGGGGCTGTCGGTGAGTGACTCCTGCCTGCCCTCCATGCTGAGCTCTGGAGAAGGAGCTCTATCTTTGGTGTCGGATGCTTTGCCTCCTGGCTGGCATGACTTTCTCTTTCTTTTCTCTTTGCTCCTCCTGGACCAGAGCTGTCTAGTAGAATTTTCTGTGACGATAGCGATGTTCCATATCTGCTCTGTCCAGTAAGGTAACCACTGGCTGCATGTAACGATCAAGCACTTGAAGATGTGGCTACTGTAACTGAGGCACAGAATTTTTAAAATTATTTATAATGAATTTAAATTGAGATAATCACATGTGGCCAGTACCTACTGTATTGGACAAAGAGCTCTTTGCAGCTCTGTATTCTTGCTTAGTTCCTAGCACTTGGTAGGTGCTAAGTACAGGTGCAATTAAGGAAACTAATTTTTGCTGCTTAAAATCTAGGCTGCTGCTTTTTTTTCTTAATTGAAGTATAGTCAGTTACAGTGTGTCAGTTTCTGGTGCACAGCATAATATTTCAGTCATACATATATATACATACATTCTTTTTCATGATAGGTTACTACAAGATACTGAATGTAGTTCCCTTCCCTATACAGAAGAAACTTGTTTTTGTCTGTTTTACATACATTAGTTAATATTTGCAGTCTCAACCTCCAGTTTATCTCTTCCCACCCCCCTTCCCCTGGTAACCGTAAGTTTGTTTGCCATGTCTGTGAGTCTGTTTCTGTTTTGTAGATAAGTTCCTTTTTTCTTATTTTTTTAGATTCTAAGTATGAGTGATATATAGTATTTTTCTTTCTCTTTCTGACTTACTTCACTTAGAATGACAGTCTCTAGGTCCATTCATGTTCCTGCAGATGGCATTATTTTATTCTTTTCTATGGCTGAATAGTATTCCATCATATAAATATACCATAGTTTCTTCATCCAGTCATCTGTTGATGGACATTTAAGTTGTTTCCATGTCTTGGCTATTGTAAATAGTGCTGCTGTGAACATTGGGGTGCATGTATCTTTTTGAATTAGACTTCCTTCTGGATATATGCACAGGAGTGGGATTGCTGGATCATAGGGTAAGTCTAGTTTTAGTTTTTTGAGGAATCTCCAAACTGTTTCCCATAATGGCTGCACCAAAGTGCATTCCCACCAGCAGTGTAGGAGGGCTCCCTTTCCTCCACAGCCTCTCCAGCATTTATCATTTGTGGACATTTTAATGATGGCCATTCTGACTGGTGTGAGGCAATACCTTACTGTAGCTTCGATTTGCATTTCTCTGATAATTAGCAATATTGAGCATTTTTTCATGTTAGGCTGCTTCTTAGGAAGAATGCATGTCTTTACAGAGAAGACCTGTGTACAGCTGAGTGCCCCCTCCCGTGGATTTGGTTTTACAAGCTTGCCGGTAGAAGGTGCCCCATCAGTATTCTCAATGACTGGGTGTAGCCAGAGGTGCGGGCTTTGGGGAAAGGTGAGAGGCAGAGGCAGAAACATGTGGGCTTTCTGGTGATGACTACACATTAGGAAGAGGAGAGAGCAGAGCAGGAGACAGAAGCCATCTGCTTGTTGCATCCATCCTCCACCCCAGTCGTCAAGATCCCAACTGAGAACACACTTAGTGGGACTGGAGTTTTGAAGGAACTGGTGAAGGGCTGACTGTTGTACCTGGAGGGGACCCCAGCCTGCAGGGAGTCCTGGGGAACAGCAGGTGGCTTGGTGTGCTTGGGCTGCTGTAACAGGGCGGCACAGACGGGGTAGGTTACAAGCCGCAGACATTTACTGCTCGCCGTTCCAGGAGCTGGAAGTCTGCAATCAGGGTGTCAGCCTGGCTGGGTGAGGGCCCTTTTCCTGGTCTCCAGCTTCTGGCTGTGTCCTCTCATGGTCAAAGGGATGAGGGAGCCCTCTGGGGTCTCTTTTATAAGGGCACTAATCCCGCTCATGAGGGCTCCATCCCCATGATCTCATCACCTCCCAAAGTCCCCACCTCCCATCACCAACACTGTGGACATTAGGATTCCAACATAAGAACTTAGGGGGTCAGAAACACCAGACCATGACAGAATGCTCTCTGAGGGAATGAATGTGTTGAATTCCCAGGCGTTTGGAGTAGCCGAGGACAAACTTGTTCGGTTTAGGTCTTTGAGGGGTGAGGGGGTCCTGTGTTTGGCCAATTGGGATTGGTGGAATGAATGGATAAGTGAGTGAATGGGTGAATGAAGAGAAAGAGTTAAAAGATAATGCACAACATAAATTTCTGTTCTCTTAAAAAATTCATCATTTCATATCTGGAAGGGCCCTGGTCTGGGCTCTGGTCCAGTGCCCACATTGTTCAGAGGAGGCATCTGAGGCTCAGAGAGGGAGAGAGACTGGCCCAGGACCACAGCGCCTTGATTAATGGTAGGACGAAAGCTGGAGTCTGGGCCCCTCAATTCTGATTTGGATGCCTTTTTCGACATATTCCAGGTGCTCTTATAATGTGAGAAATGGGGTTTTTCAGGATGCAGCTCCTTTAATGGATTTGCTCTGTGGTCCCTCCTTGAACTGTACTTCAATTAAAAATTTTTTTAAAATGATAAAGATAATGTGTATGAAGCACTTAGAATAGTGCCAGGCATGGAGTGGGACATTGGTATCCACCATCTGCTCCTTGACTGGAGCTCCCCAGTGTTAGCCTCCAACCCTGCCCTTCCCCTCCCCATCAGATCAAAGGTGAGCTGACAGGAACCTGTATCACTCCTGAGCACCTGGCTCCTGGCACATGGAACAGAGCCACGATTTGAAAGCAACCACTGACCTGGAAGTGGCAGGTGGTGCTGGGTCCACAGAGTGGGAGGTGAAGGCACTGCCCGGGTGATGTCCTGATGATGCAGGTGAGGTCCCTGTGATCTGTCTCGGGAAAGCCCATCAGTGTTGTTGGGGTCAGTTTGCACATGCCCAGACCCGCCACTGCCTTTCGGGAACCTCTAGTCAGATGGGGGAGGCAGGGAAATGTGATGACAGCTCAGGTAATGTGATGGTGGCCCCACCCTCCCACTGCCGTGCAGCCAGCTCCCTTCTACACTTCCAGCTCTGCTTAAGAAGAAGGAGACTCTTCTCCGTGAATTAGTCTTGGGGCTGCAGAGGGGAGCCAGACAGGGTCCCAGCACCAGGAGCTCACGTTAGACTCTAAGGGACGAAAAGTCCTTCAGCTGAATAAAATGGGACCACTGAGGGGAGGAGGGAAAGACTTATACGAACAAGTAACACAGATCAAGGAGGATGGGGGTCCTCTTCCCCACCCTGCCCACACACCTCCCCAGTCCCACATGCACTTCTCTAAATACCACTGCTTGAAACTCCTAGATGGTTTCTCTCTGCGTTTGCACTTGGAGTCTAGATCAGTCTCTTTCGGAGTTTGCCTTGTGTTCAGTTTGAAGGGGTAAAGGCTTTAAATGAAAAGAGGAGCTCCGGGATGGGTGCCTTGCCCTGCTCACTCCCCTGCTGGGTGCTTGTCATCCTAGACTGTCCCCCTCTGATTCCTCCATCAGACCGCAAGTCCTCTGAGGGCAGGAGCTATGCCTTCCTGCCGTGTACCTCCATCAGTGATGACAGTCCGTGGCCCTTGGTAGGTGCAGAGTGAATACTTACTGAAAAGCGAGGGGTTGGAGTCACAGAGGAGACTGGGAGACTGGAGAGGAGTTGAGCCCTTCATGGGAAGCCTGGGGTGCAAGTTGGTGGACCACTAATGAAAAATGTTTACGATGCTGTGGCTTTAAATTTGTAATTTTGGCTGAAGGATGGGGGCTTAAAATACATAGGGCAGGGAGAGGTCAGAAGTACGGAGGTAACTGTAAAATTCAGGTCCAAGGTGGTGGGGGTCTTAAGTAGGGAAGTGGCAGCGGGACCACAGGAGGGACCGGTAAATAACCTCGAGTGCTCAGCGGGGCCTCTCACCGGGCATGGAGGCTCGGGATGCTGTCTTCCCAGAAAGATGAGTCCCCTGCGGCTTAGGCCAGGACAGCGGGAAGGTCCCCCTGGAGGAAGCAACGCGTAAAATGAGATTAAAGAAAGAGTGGGAATTAGCCATGGGAAAAACAGAAGGTGTGAAGGGGGAAAAAGGAAGTTCAGGGTTATTAGCCCCATTTAAAGATGAGAAAAATGAGGCTCGGAAAAGCTAAGTTTTGCCCCAGCTCTCATAACTGAAGTGGTGGAGCCAGGCTTTGAGCCCAGGTCCAGTAAGTCCCTGCCGTCCCTCCCCTGCGGGCCGCCCCCACCCCCAGCCCCTCAGCTCCAGGTCACTTTGGCTGCCTTTCTCCATCCACCTGGGGTCATCTGTTTCTCTCTCTTACCTGTCTTTCTCTTGACTCCTATTTTCTAACATTCTTAAAGTTGGACTTGTTTCCATTTAAGGGATTAAACGTTCCAATTCCCCTATGTCTATTTAAGGCAAAAATGGGGAATCTATTCTTTTTACCATCTCATGGGAATAGTCAATGGTTCACACTGAAGAAATGAGCTGCCTAATTGTGTTAGAGATTTCTTCATCAAAAAGACATAAAATCCTGAAGACACTTGAATTGTTAAGATTTCATTCACTTGAAAGAAAGGAAAGTCAGAGTTCTGACTTGGAGCTTAGACATCACAGAAGACCCTAAACACGGAGATGGAAGACGTGGAACCCGTCAACCCACCGCCCAGAAACGGCCACCCCAGTACATCTCCTTCCTGACCGTTTCCTGTGGACAATTTCATATACTCGTTCAGCACTTTATGTTACTTTGAAACACATTAGATTTTGATTAAAATAGGGAATATGAAGTTTTATTTAAGAGATGGAACAAATATTTTAAAATAATCTATCTTAGTTTCACATAAGGGGCAGGGCAGTGAGGAGGAGACAGACAGACACACACAGAACTGCCAGTGAGGCTCTGAAGACAGGATTTGGTCCTCACTCCCATAGCGTCAGGGTCCCAGTATCCCTGCTCTCCACTTCCGCTGACATGAGGTCGGGGGCGGGTAGGGCTGTCCTCTGGGGCAGGAGGCTGGGTAGGCTGAGTGGAGTGGGTGGGAGAGGGTGGCGGTGGTGGGCAGAGGTCTGTGCCTTGTGTCATCTCCCCTGTGGTCCTAGGGGCTCATCCTCCCAGCCATCTGAATTCAGCCCCTGCCCCTCTGGTCCAGATGCAGCATCCCAGCTGTCCTGCGTGAGCCTGAGGGGCAGGCATCCTGCTCGCCCTCTCCTAGTCTGGCTCTGGGCTGGGTGGGATGTCATCACTGGAGGATATAGCCTAGAGATTGAGGACCCGGGCCTGGAGTGCCACCAACAGGCCTCCCGCTGATGTTTATCACGCAGGGGCTGCAGTACACATGGGACCTTCTGGACTGCGGGCTGTCCCCCGTCTCCCTTCCCCAGCTCCAGCCCAGACCATGGGGGACTTTGTGCACATGCATGCCCGTGGACTCTCCCTTCCCCAGCTCACACATCCAAGCTCCTCCATGGCGACCCTGAGAGTACTTCCTCCCAGCTTCACCTTAGACCCTCGCTACATGCCTGCAGGGGCGTGGGCTGCCCTAGAGAACCGAGAGCCAAGATGAGGCTCCACCAGCCCAGGAAAACCCTGGGGTGTTGGGCGGGGGAATTGCATGATCCTTGTTGCCCGGTTGTGGGTCAGAGGGGGTTGTGGGCTCCAGATTGGCACGTCATCATGGTCTTGCAAAATCCTTCTCCTGTGCAGGGACAAGGATCACGGTAGGAGGAGGATTCTGGTGGGGCCCCTAAAGTCAGAGCCAGGACAGGGACCCCGGGTGCCCAGCCTTAAGGACTGTGCTGCGCACAGAGCTGGGTTCAGACCCACTTCTGCCTATTGTTATGTGGTTCAGAGCAAGCTACTTAATCTCTCTGAACCTCAGTTTACCACATATAACATCATGGAGACACTATCGGGATTCAAAGAAACAAAGCGTAGAAGGTCTTAGAGTCCCCGGCACCCGCAGCGTAAGTGTTAGCTCTTCCAATTTTCTCAGTTTCCTTGGGCTAGGGTATTTCTTGGCCTTAAAGACAAGAACCAGATTGATCAGATTCACCATTTGCCCAGCACCAGCCTTGGGTGCCTTGCATGAAGTTGGACTCAATCATCATTTGCTGAGTCCCTGGGATCTGGGTACAGTAATGCACAAAAGAGTGAAACAGTCAAATCCCTTTGTCTGGTGTTTTCGTTTTAGTGAGCAAATTGAAAAACAAATAAACACCAAGTATAGAATGTGGCCAGAGGTTGTAAGTGCTCAGGCAAAACATAAAACAGGAGAGGGGCCCGGAGGCACTATTTCAGATGAGAAGGGCAGGGAAGGCTCTTTGCAGAGGTAAATGAGTGAATGAATGAATATTAACCATCTGTGGGCAGGGGCTTGGTCTTTGCTGTGTTGCTAGCATCTTGCATTGTGCCTGACGTGGACGCTCAAAAGGTTGTCCCTGGATGAATGCAGGTCTGCTGGTAGAAACTGTGACCAGGGGTGGGGGTCTGCACTGCCCCGCAGGTGACCGTGGAGCCCTGTCGGCTGGTCTCCGGGCACGGGAATCCCTGATTTATTTGGCACTTGTCTCCCTTTTGAGAAAGCTGTCAGACGTTATTTTGTATGCTGCACCGGCTTCCTCCTCCGTGGCACTTCCTCCTTCTGCTGTGGTACAGCCTGAACCCTTGTCACCATCCCCAGATCCAATCTGGGTTTCTGCTTAACATCCCCAGAGATGGGAAGGGGGCTCAAGATCCCGGGAAATGCCACATCCAGCCTCGTACTGAGATGCCATTTCTCTCCCCTCTGCTTCCGTACGGGATAATGAGGTCTGCTGTGCACTGAACGTTTGTGTCCCCCCCAAAATTCACGTATTGAAACGAATCCTCCACGTGATGCTGTGTGGAGACGGGGTCTTGGGGAGGTGGTTAGGTCATGGGATTATGAGAAAAGAGAACTGGGGAGGTGATCTCTCTCTTGGCCATGTGAGGACACAGCAAGAAGACAGCAGCTGCAAACCAAGAAGCAGAATCTGACCAGACGCCGAATCCGCCAGCGCCTTGACCTTGGACTTCGCTGGCTCCAGAGCTGTGAGGAAGAAGTGTGTGTGGCTGAAGCCCCCCTGTCTACGGTCTTGGTGTTAACAGCAGCCCCAACTGACTCAGGCAGATTCCCTGGCACATCTTTTACTTGGGACGTGTCTTCTCGTTTACATGGGACTGAGAAGAAAAGGTCGTGTTTCCCCCGTGACTTCTCTCTTCCGATCTAAACAGCCGCAGCTCTGTATCTGGCTGCCTTTCTTGGCCGCTTGGGACCCTGGTCTCTTCCGTTGGGACCACAGAGGTGGACACGCCCACCTGGCTGTCGCAGCTGGAGCAGAAACCGGAAGTCCATCCTGTCCGGCTGTGTGGCTCTGTTCGGGCTGCTGTGACACAGAACCTCGGGTGGGGTGGCTTAAACATCAAAAACGTGTTTTCTCACAACTCTGGAGGCTCAGAGTCCAAGGTCAAGACGTCTGCGGCGTTGGTTCCTTCCGGGGCTGCTCTGTTCGGCTTGTAGACCATCACCTTCTCCTTCCTGTGTCTCCACGAGGTCTTGCCTCTGTGTGTCTGCGTCCTCATTTCCTCTCCTCGTAAGAACACCAGTTGTACTGGGCTAGAGCCCACCCATGTGACCTCGTTTTAATTTAACTCCCTCTGTGAAGACCTTATCTCCTCATGTGGTCGCATTCTGAGGTTCTGGGGCTTAGGGCTTCATATGACTTTAGAGACAGGGGCCACAATTCAGTCCATGACACCAGTCACCGTCTCCTTTCCCACATGTGGAAACTGAGGCCCAAAGGAGGGAAGGGTCTTGACCAAACTGTGTGGGCACTTAGAAGGGACCCAGCTTTTTCGTCCCCAGCACCCTGTTCTCTCCTCTCCATCCCATGTGACGACATTTTCTGAACCCATCTGCCGCCCTCACTTGGCCGGGTTCTCCTCTCTTTACTGCCCGAGTCCTCGTCTTCCCCCCTCCGTCCCTCCAGGGCCTCAGGAAAAGGCTGGAGAAGCCAGCCTGTCACTGTGTGGGTCGGCTCTGCCCACTCCGAGCTCCTACCGAGCCGTGGTGTGTGGCCATCCTAGAAACAACGGGATCGAGGCCAGGGAACACGCTGCCCTGATTTATTTTTTCCTTTAAAAAAAAGTAACTAGGACGTACAATATTATTCTGGGTTTGTTCGGGCTGGGAAGCCTCTAACTTTGCTTCACAGACCAGTGAAATAACAAGGGAGGCTCAGGAAGGGGCTGTGTTACAGAGAAACAGCCTCCACACTGAACACAGGGCCTGGGACAAAGGGAAACTGCCTTCCTGGCTTCCTGGGGGCACGTGAAGCCTCACCGTGACCCATGGGGAGGACACAGCCGGGAGAGGGGCGCCGGGAGCACTATGTGTCCTGCGGACACAATCACCGCTCTCTGAAATGCAGGGCCCGAGGTGCTCAGCTCGGCACCAATCTAATAAGCTCACAAGTGGCCCAGTATGCACTTCTCCGTGGGCTGCACCGAGAAATGTAATTATGTTGGGAAACTCCAGTCCCTCAGATGGGTCATCACCGTGTCCAAAAGCCCTCACAACATGCCTATTTTTAATTGGTTATGTGGAGGTTTAGAAGCCTGCACAGTTCAGAGCCAGTATCCAGGGATGAAGAATTCGTCTTCTGCCCCAAGATTCCTCCCAAAGGTGCCAGAGATGAGCGGGTGACCGGAGAAACAGGTCTGGTCTGCCTGAGGGAAGGCCTGGCCTGTGTGGTCATCATGCTTTGGCACATCATGTGGGTATCTGATCTTTGAGATTTAAGTGAGCGATGGGACCTACTTATCTTTAGTCCACACATGCTGGGAAACCCAGTGAGTTATTTTTTGTCCTCCTAATCCCCTGCCACTTGATAAAGGTAAAGCTTTCTCTGTGTCACCTGGCTCTGAGTGTCCTGTGCCCGTGGACTCCCCACCTTGGCCTTGCCCTGCCTCTAGCATGTTCAGCTGTCTGCTCGGAGCCGGCAGAGATGCCCCTCTAAGCCCCTTGCCTTGATTTCTTTCCAGATCCCTCCCTTGGACCACTGGTATGCAGAACTGAATTTATGGAGAGTAAAGGATATTATCAGAGATGGGAGAGGCAAATGCACTGAACAGCAAGCCATTAAAACTGAATTTTAGAAATCTGTTATTTGATTAGCATGCCCCCAAGAACTGCTCATTGGCCAAATATTTGTGTTAGCAGCTCCCTCCCAAGGCCCATCCTGTGACTCTGACTTTCTGTTCCTCTCTCCCCTCCTCCTGCTCAGACTCCCCTCTCAGCTCTCTCACTCCTACCAAACCATGCCCTGAGGCCACTTCCAAGCCATTATCCAAAAAATGTGCTAAAAAAGCCCTTTCTGTGCCTGTCTCTCCACCTGTAACGCGGGCGTAATAACAGCACCAGTGCCGCAGGGCTGCAGCACGGACTGTAAGCAGTAAAGCTGGAGCAGATCGGCCCAGGCCGGCACAGAGCGGGGAGGTGGGGACCGCCTGCCCAGGACGCTCTCCGTGATGCTGGATTCTTTGTGCATATGTGATAGATCTTAAAGAGCAAGCAGGGTTTCCCCTAGAGCACTGGTGTGCAGGCGTTCTTGGCGAAAAGCACAGCCTGGGTTAAGAGCATAGAGGTGTGGTGGTGAGCGGTGTGTTCTAGCAACAAATATAGATGAGTTTGGTGCAGGTGGAAGTAATGTGGAGGAACCACACACGCACACGCGCGCACACACACACACACACACACACACAATGTGATTAGAAAACCAGGGGAAACTGTGAAGGCCTTTCTGAGGTTGTGGGTACGCTGAGAAGCTTGTGTTTTGTCCTGTAGGGGTCAGAGTCCAGCCTGGAAGGGACCATCATGTTGTCTGCTTAGATGCATCCCTCTGTGTCTGGGTGGAAGGAGAGCAGACGGAAGCAAGGAGACCTACAGTGGGCCCGGGCAGGGGTGACGAGGGCCTCAGGGAGGGAGTAGCAGAGGGAGAAGGTAGTGCTCCTGGTAAACCTGGGGCTCCTACAAGACGATGATACCGCGGCCAAGTCTCAGCAAAGTGAGATGATGGTGCCACAGGCCAAGTCTGATCGGGGCAAGTTGATGGTGCCAATGCTAAGTTTTTGCAGGGTGAGATGGCAGTCCATGGCCAGGTTTCAGCAGGGCGAGATGGTGGCATCTAGGCAGATTTAGCAGGATGACATAGTGGTACCAAAGCCAGGTTTTAGCAGGGCAAAATGGAGGGCTCTAGCAGGTTTTGGCAGGATCTAGGAGGGAGCGGGGTCTGGCCGGAGAGATGACACATTATGTAGCAGGCGTGAATTTCTGCCCTTGACTGACTCCTGAATAAACCTGGGTTCCGCACAACAGATGACTTTATGTCTCCACCCAACCGGCCACTGAGTAACCACGACGTCCCCTAGTGGCTCTCAACCTTGGCTGCATGTTTAAATCACCTAGAGCTTTTGAAAAGCAGAGACCAGGTCCCACCTTACACCTTCTGAGTCTGACCTCTCTGTGTGTAGATCTCACGTACTCTGCTTGTTTATTTGTTTTTTAAGAGCTGCCCAGGGAATTCTAACGCGCAGCCTCAGTTCAGAACCACTTGTGAGAGGGATTGGGGGTGAAGAGGAAGTTCTTGCAGTTGTGAGTGGATGAAGGGGGTTCAGCAGGTGCAGATGGAGGTGCCGATAAGCTGTGAGCGTTTTGAAGCTTCGCCAGGCACCAGCATTAATTGGTTTTCTCATTTGCTGTAAATAACAGCAGCTCATGGATTCATTAAGACTTCCCTCTTCCGCTTGGTGCGGAATGTAATTTCAGGGGCTCTGGCTCTGAGCAAGTGAGGCTGTCAGGATATATTAGATTTCCTTCTGGAAGATAAAGTCTCAGCCACTTCTTTTTTTCTTCTTCTTCTGCTTTTTTTAAATTGACGTATAGTCAGTTTACAATGTTGTGTCAAATTCTGGTGTACAGCACAGTGCTCCAGCCATACATGAATATACATATATTTGTTTTCATATTCTTTTTCACTGTAAGTTACTACAAGATATCACATATAGTTCCCTGCACTATACAATACAATCTTGTTTATCTGTTTTGTATATATCAGTCAGTATCTGCAAATCTGGAACTCCCAATTTATCCCTTCCCACCCCCTTACCCCCTGGTAACCATAAGTTTGTTTTCTATGTCTGTGAGTCTGTTTCTGTTTCATAAATAAGTTCATTTGTCTTTTTTTTTAAGATTCCAGATATGAGTGATACCATACAGTATTTTTCTTTCTCTTTCTGGCTTACTTCACTTAGAATGACATTCTCCAGGGCCATCCATGTTGCTGCAGAGTGCATTGGTTTGTTCTTTTTTATGGCTGAGTAGTATTCCATTGTATACTATCTGTTCTTATCAGCCACTCCTTTGAGAGTGAGTTGCTTTTGGCCCTCAGAATTAGGTGGGGTGAGAGGGTCAGGCAGAATTACCTGGATCATGAACAGTCTGGGTGAATTTCAGACTGGAAAATGACAGTGAGGGCTGGACAGTGGTGCATTAGAGAGGAGGCTGGGTTTTGGTGACACGGTGACTTTGGGCAAATCATGTCATCTCCCTGAGCCTCAGTTGCTTCATCTGTGAAACAGGCAGGTAATGCCGTTCCCACAAGACAAGGACAGCATGCACGTGAGACGGTGACAGGATGCTCTTTACCTAGGTGTCTCGGTTGTTCCTTTCATCAGCCCTGTGCGAGTAGACGTTACCATCCCCACGTTAACAGATGAATAAGCTGAGGTCTGATTGTTCAGTAGCTTGTCTGAGGCCATATATCTGGTAAGTGATAGAACCAGAAACAGAGCCTTGGCATTCAAACCCCAGAACCCACCGCCTTGATCATCAGATAAAGTGAGCACGATGAGAACTTGAGAACTATCCAACATACATTAAATTCTTCTAGGGATATTGTACTTTTTAAATTGACATCTTCATATTCGTTGGAAATCAGATCTTGTGGGTTCATTGGAAATCACAGCTGGAATTCATGCATTTTATTTTGTTCAGTCATTCAGCATGTTGTTCAAGGAAGCTACATTTATCCAAGTCTGGCCACCATGGCGGGGAGTGAGGGGGTCATTTCTGGGGAACTGAGAGGGTAAGACTGAGGTTGGCCTAAGTAAACTCTTCATTTTGCTAAAAGTCTTCCATTGCGGAGATCAAAGCAGGCTTCCCGCCCCCGCATCCCTGGGTGTGTTGTGATGACTCCGCACCGACAGGCCGGAGCGTTAGAGTGGGGCAAAGCCCGTGACACCATGCTGCATCAGTGATCCACGGATTGTAGCTGAGCACGAGAGGAGGACAGGACGCAGGAGTCCAGAGGGGCCTGTAGCCGCCATCCGTCACCTCCGGGCAGTACAGCTGCTTCATGGTGGGCGCACAGCAGCGCTTTAATTCACGGGCCATCAGACCGGGGTCAGACCAACCACGGAGACTCGCAGAGTCCTGGGCAGGCTGTCTCAGAGCGGTGCGAAACCTGCCTCTGTTCTGTCTTCTGATCTCAGGCATGTTTCTAAGGCGCCTGTGTGTTGATTTATTTTTTGCAACTCACGCAACAAATACGCCCTGAGCCTGCTGGGCACCAGGGGACAAGATGAGTGAGACCAAGCTCCCTGCCCTGAGGGAGCCCATGACGCAGGATGAACACGAGCCCACAGGTAGACGGGCGGCAGTGTGCGCGCCGTGGCTCCGCGGTGAGAACGATGTCAAGGAGGAGGCTTCCCGGCTCAGCTCAAGTTCTTGGATGTCGGAGAGTCTCCCCAGTGAGGGGAGCCAAACTGTGGTTTCATATTTTTAGTTTCCCAGGATGGAGGAGAAAATTTTTAATAGAGAAAGTTAGGTAAAATAGATAAACAACAAGTTCATACTGTAGACCACAGGGAACTATATTCAATATCTTGTAGTAACTTATGGTGAAAAAGAATATAAAAACAAGTATATGTATGTTCATGTAAGACTGAAGCATTGTGCTGTACACCAGAAATTGACACAACATTGTAAACTGATTGTACCTCAATAAAATATACAGACATATAAAAAAAAAGTTAGGTAGACCGAGGATCAAATTCCCATCACGTCAACTGTGTGATCTTGAGCTTGAACAAGCTACCCAGTGTCTCTGAGCTTCAGTTTCCCCAACAATCTGTAATCTGATGTGCGAAAGTAACTCTAGCATCTGTGGTATTTCCTAAAACTGGGTTAAATGGAGAAATATTATCATCCCCTTAACATGCTTTCCCCTCCCACATGCCCTGTTCCCTGGTTCTGGCCTTGGTTCACCCCACCCTTTATTTCTCAGGGCATTTTGGATCATGGTTCTCTCTTGTTATCGTTCGTCCTTCTGAAGCCTTTCTCCTTGGTCTTCAGAGTTCATCTCTTTTTGCATCTCCAGCCCTTGGCCACTTCCTGAACTCACACTCTAACGTTTCTCCTGCCAATCCAAGGCATTTCTCCAAGGTCATAGGATCTAGATCTCCTTAAAGACGAGGGCTCAAGATTTCTGAGGGCAATGGATTCAGGGTGAAGTGATGCTTCTGTGCCTCACATAGAAGAGGCATTCAGTGTATTGGTTCCACGACTGCGTGAATCACATCCATTTCCCTCATTTTGATGTTTTGATGTAGTGGTAACTGAGATTCAGAGAGGGTGGGTGACTTCGCCAAGGTCACACAGCTAGACTGCAGTAGGACTCGACTCCGGCTGCAGGGTGCCGTGTGTGCGTGTGCAGTACTGAGCTTTTTACTCTGGGCCGGATGCCGAACCAGTGCGTCTCCAGGATCACACACCGAACCTCACCATGGCCTGTGTAGAAGGAACCCCTGCTTTCCCCACTCTGCAAATGAGGAATCAGAGTCTCAGGGACACTAGGGACTTGCCCCCAAATCACAGAGCTAAGGAACTGGTGGAGCTAGGCTTCTCCTCAAGTCTATCTGACTTCAGAGGCTTTATTCTTTTTTTTTTTTTTTTTTACATTTTTATTGATTCATAATCATTTTACAGTGTTGTGTCAAATTCCAGTGTTCAGTACAATTTTTCAGTCATACATGGACATATACACACTCATTGTCACATTTTTTTCTCTGTGATTTATCATAACATTTTGTGTATATTTCCCTGTGCTATACAGTGTAATCTTGTTTATCTGTTCTACAATTGGCTTTATTCTTTTCTTTTGTATATATATTTTTTTTTAAATTGAAGTGTAGCCAGTTTATAATGTTGTGTCAATTTCTGGTGTACAGCACAGTGCTTCAGTCATACATGAACGTACATATATTCATTCTGATATTCTTTTTCACCATAAGTTACTACAAGATACTGAATATAGTTCCGTGTGCTATACAGTATGTTTATCTGTTTTATGTATGTTAGTATTTGCAAATCTGGAACTCCTATTCTTAACGTTGTTTCTCATCTCCCTGCTAAGACCTAACTCTGTGAGGTGGTGAGTTGTTTGTGCCAGTCAGAGTGATTTCAAAGAAGAGGAGGCAGAAACTATTCCAGGCAGACAACGTGAGTTGAGCATGTAAATATAATCTTTCAGGACAAGATGAGAAAATTATGCCTCAGTGAACGGCTGAAGTCCACAGAGTTTGGGGAGAATGGGCCTGTTTCATCACCCTGCCTCATCTGGGGATAAATGTGGTCTTTGAAAATACCACTACATTCAGGAAAAGTAAATAAGCAAAGAAACACACGGTCACTCACGTGTTTACAGCCTGAAGCAGATTCCCTTTCCCAGGGCCGTTGTCAGTAAAAAGGTTTCTTTAAAAATTTCCCAAATCACAGACTTCTCAAAGCTATTCAGTGGGCTGCAATTCAGGCTACTTTAAGACGGTTCCCCTACTGCCTCCATGAGATGGAAAACCATTCAGAAGCATGAATCACAGACCAATAACTTGTAATACATGAGAGGAACTATTGCTAGTTTATAATTCAATTTCAGCCTGAAATGAAGTTTAATAATACATCAAGTGGCCTCATTTTCCTCTTATTAAAGTGAAGGATATGACTTCAGGGAGAAATTAGCTAATTGAATAGAAATATTTCAGATCTAAGAAAAATAAAGGGCATGGATTGCCCTTGTAAAAGGAACAACAAACAGGAAGGGAGCTGTCAGGAGAAATAAGTCACCGTCTTCCAACCTGAAGAAAGTAACTTACAGAGGAGAACCTGTATGAACAGCTCCAAAGATCCCCGAAGAAAAATGAGCCAGGGAAAAGCAACATTTCTTTTAAGGTGGACATCAGACAAGTCAGACCCCGGGAGGATGAGCTTTTACCTTTTAATTCCCCCGAGAATCACAGCCACATGAACGTTTCCAAACCATTGTCCCTTCTGACCCCTGAATGCCTTGTCTCCTCTTCGTCAGTGGTCCTAGTGTCACCAGCCAGAAACCAAGACCTCACCCCCATTTTTGCTGTTGTGCCCTTCCTCTTCCAGGTGACCATTGGTCTAGTTGGTTCTGCTGCCTAAGCAGCCCTCAGTTCTGGCCCTGACCGCCCTCCCTCCCACCTCCCCCCTGCCCTTTTCCCCACTCTCCCTGTATTCCACCTGGGCTCTTGCAACAGTCTCCTAGTTACATTCAATTTCCCTTTCCTCCGGTTTCTCGTCCATATCGCCAACCAGATGATCCTCCCAAAATTCTAACCTGACCTTGCCTTTTATCTTCTTAAAAGGATTCTGTAGTTGGTCCTCCATCACTTACAGGATAGAGTCCAGACTCCTTAACTAAATCCAGCGCACCTTCACGGTCTTCGTTTCCTTCTGTTCCCTATCCTGGAACCCTGTCCTCAGTCTAAACAGTTCCTTGCAGATGTCTGAACAGGCTTTGCTCTGTCGCGCCTGCATCGCGCAGTGTCTTCTCTGCCTATGATGGACGTCATTCCCTTACTTGTCCACTACCTATTCTTGCCATAGTTTTAAGACTTATCTCAAACACCGCGTCCTGCTAGGACTCCTGGTATTATTTTGGTGTTTAGATTAGAGGGAATACCTAATTTTGCTAATTGCTTTGGAAAACATTTGTTGGAATATTCTCTCACTTGTTTCTGATGCTGCCTTTCCCATAAATTAAATTTGACATTACAGGGACTTCTCTTCATTTGTTTCGCTCTGTTATCTTCACCCAAGAATTCTTGTCATAAAGTTACACTTCTTGTACCTTACTGTTTGGATTATTCAAGATATTTAACTGTTTTTCCAGTTTTATTGAGGTATAACTGACACACATCCCTGTGTAAGTTTAAGGTGTACAGCATAATGGTTTGACTTACATTTGTTGTGGAATGGTTACCACGACAAGTTTAGCTAGCATCCATCAGCTCATTCAGATACAACAAACAAAGAAAGCAAAAAAAGAAAAACTATGTTTTTCCTTGTGATGAGAACGCTTTTTTTCTCTTAACAATTTTCACTATCATTTTCTTTTAGGGAAAAGCCTCCCTCATTACTCTGTTTTTCCAACATTCTGGTATGTATCCCAAGCAGAGCACCTACCTTCTAGGGTGTTGTGAAGATTCAGCTGGAACTTCATGTAAAGTGTGAACCAGTCTTCAATCCTTCCTGAAAATTCAGTGACTGTCACTCTTGCATTACTAGAGGTGACAGTCATGTTACTAAAAATGATATATTTCTTTCCCTTTTAGTGAAAGCAAGAACCTTTGCTTCTGGTTTTTAATTTCCTTTAACTATTCCTTTTGAAAGGATAATATTAAACTACTTTGATGATAATGTGGATCCTAGTCTTGTCCATAACATCAGTTGGATCCCTGTCCCATCTGTCCAGGGAGATTTTGTTCCCTTTACACTAACTTGCTTGCCTGATGCCTATAGTAATTCCTCTCCAGTATGAATTCAGATGTGCATACGTTGGTGACATTTGGCGATGTCACACTTACGCACACTCAGTTGGAAGCAGTTTTATGTACTGGATTGAAAGGCCCCTTTGCGGCTCCGGGGTGGTACTCCTTGAAGTGCTGCGTTCTTTGAAAGTCATCCTGTGGTCTCTGTATCTCTGGGTTTCTGGCATCTGCCAGCGCTGGGGCTGATTTGGGATGGATGGTCAGAGACCTGCCAGGAGGATAAGTGACTCCTTTGGCTGGATGCTTCTTAGAAGTAAAATAAATATGTCAGTTCCTAAGGGGAAGCTGTGAAAGCTTAATGCACAGTATTATCAGGATGAGGAGAGACAGCAAAAAACATATACACAGATGTACTGGGAACAACCCCCAGAAGCCAGCAGAACATTCATTTGAGGGAGGGAAAGAGCCCTTTTTCCAAATGCCCACACTCGGGGGTCGGTGCAGAATGGTAGGACACAGACACTGGAATTGGAAAGCCGTGTGTTCCTGCATTGCTCTTTGATTGGCATGGCCTTCAGTGAGTCTCCCAACCTTATGAGTCAGTTTCCTCATCTGTAAAATGGGATTGAGTATCTACTGTGTGGGTGTAAAGAGGCAATCCAGGGAGGGGAGCTGAGCACATTGCTTGGCAGTACCTAGTGATTTGCCCTGTCTGTCATCAGGAAACTCAAGTGGCCCACAAACAAAGACCATTTAGTGAAGGGATGGTCTGTTGATCGCGGGCAGGGTTACAGGGACAAGGGAGGGATAGGGAGGCACCTGGAGGCTGGCAGCCGCAGAGGCCGTGACCACCCCCAGGCTGAAGGGCTGAGAGGAGGGAGGCGTGCTGCTGGAGCTCAGTAAGTGCAGGCCCCCACGCAGAAGCCGCAGCTGGGATGAGGATGCCCCTGTTGCCAGAGTCGGTGCCGAAACGGGACAGGGAGCAGGGAGGGCACGGCCCACCTGGATTCCAGTCCTCCCGGCTCCTGCCATCACCTGTTGTGGCCCTCACCACCAGGGAAAACGGGTGAGCTTCCCAAGCCGGGTTTGTGAGACATGATGAGTGAGGAAGACCAGCCCTGAAGCAGAAGGGGCATTAGGGGAGGTCCTTGTATGGTTGTATGGCCGTGGGGGCTGGAGTTAGTCATAGGAGGGTTTCAGGGCAGACGGTAGGAAGCGTGATCTGGATGGAGATTGGCCACAATTTATGAACCAAGTAGGGTTACTGGAATAGTCAGTGGTCTTATCTCTGGAACCCATGAGTTCATGCAGAGTTATAGTTAGATAAGTTTTCGATCTTATCTTGGAACATGGGACTGAATGAGCTGGTTTGAAAACGCTTTGAGCTTAATTTGTGTTGCATGTCAGGGCTGGTTCAGTTTATCCCTTCTTAGGGGCATCGTTCATTTGCAAATTGGTTTCTGTTTTATTTCTCACCCCCATTAGCCAAATGCTACCAGAAGGCAGCTGGCAAGGGAGCCCTGATGAGATGGTCTGCAGAGATCAGCCTCCCAGGCACTGGGCAGGGCAGGAAGGAGAGAAGTGGTTCTGGGGGAAAAATGTAGAAGATCCAGCACCCTCACCCGCCTGCCTGCCGCCTTTTCTGCCTTCCCGCCTCCTTTCGTTTCTTCACCCCCTCATTTCTTCACTTCCCAACTGACGCTAATTCTTCTTCGTCTGTGTCACTACAATCTATTGCTCTTTCCTTTAATCGTTTACAATTTGGGAATTACTGCTCTAGGCCTTTGTAAATTATAATTGCATACATGCTACATAAACATAATATACATTAAGCTGTACAAATAAAAATATAGTATATAAATAATACATTCGTATATATACATATGTTACTGAACATTTTTATGTGGGATGTCTTTTAGACACAGAAGAAGTCTCATCCTCTAAATCAACACTGTCCAACAGAACTTTCTGCATTGTCCAGTGTGGTAGCCATTAGCCACATGTGGTTGTCAAGCTATGACCATTGTGAATAATGAGCTGGATTTTAAATTTTAGTTAATTTACACTTAAATTAGAGGCCAGGGCTACTGTGTTAGGTAGTTCTGCTCCAAATAGCCCTGAAAGGGTTTCTCTTATCTGCATTTTAGAAATGAGAAAACTGAGTCCTGGCAAGGTTAAGTAATGTGCCCATGATCACTGGTAAATGATGGACCCAGACAGGAACCCTATTCCCACTGGCCCCAAAGACACTGAGCTTTATACCAGAACTGTCCCCTCTGCCCAGATAGCCTTCTTCTCAGCCTCTCAGCCAACTCCTGCTCATCCTTCAAGATCCAACTCAACTCTCTCCTCCTCCGTGACGTCTCTATAATCGCCCAGCAAAGTTTTGAGGACATGTCATCACTATACCTAGTAAATACCACAGCCAGTGTACCTTTCGCAGTTTATTGCAGTTATCTGCTTGAAAGAGTGTGAGGTCTTTGAGGATGACCTCACAGCAGGTATAACGCATAGTAGGTATAAAGAATAAGTTTAGCAAATGAGTGATTTGCCGTGATTGCTGCCTTCGTGGGCTCCAAAAGCACTGAAATGGCCGTGCTATTGTGTGGCCTCTTCGGTGCTAGTCTCATCTATTTCCTCCATAGGTTTAAGTGCTGTAGATCAACAAGATCCCTGCAGAGACAAAATTCCGGCCTGCCTGCCTCCCTCTTGGGTTCCTTCCACGCTCCTGTTCTTGGGCGATTGATAGCTCTGGCTGGGAGTATTTTAAGCCTGCGGTCCTTTTGACTGGAGTCTTTCTTCCCCAAGCCATCACACATTTCCCAGCATGCCTCCCCAGCAGGGTGGTGGATCAGTGGTGCCTGAAGACTGTGATATAATTCAGTAGGTTCTCCTGAGCAGCATGCAAGATGGCCAGCTGCTTTCTGGACAGACACATACATCTCTGGGTGTCCAGGGCAGCCATGGGCCAAAGGACCACCAAGTCAGGGGGTCCTGGGGTGGATGAATTCCTTGGTAAAATTGGATAAAGCCGTTCTGACTCAACGCTGGGACACAGTGTTTAAGAGCTGAGAGGGTGAGAGAGGAACTCGGGGTCCGAGGAAACTGATCCTAAAGACCAGAGAACATTCTGATGGTGTTTATTCAAAACTAGTTTGTGGTCAGCACTCTCAGGAGAAGGGCTCAAAGGAAGTGACCTTGTCCTGTATCTTCATCGTTTTGTCCACTATGAGCAGCTCTGCATTGCCCCGAGAAGTAAGTCCAGACACTATCTCCCAGGGGCAGCAGTAGGTCCAGTCTCAAAGGCCAACAGGCCCAGGTGGTGGATGATGCCAAGATTAGGTAGCAGTTGGGAGGATTTGGCAAGTTGGGAAGCCCATGGCTGTTCAAAGCGAATGGCCACTGCTCTGCCTGACCATGGTCACAGAGAGAATCAAAGTTCAGGCTTTCCTTTTTCTTTTAATAGAAGAGGGAAATCTGGATTTTGGTGTAAAATATCTAGTTTTTTACTATAGACCAAGTAAAGCACATCTCTGGGTCAGATTTGGTCCAACTTGGCAGCTCTTCCATCTGCCCCAGCTCCATTGCCCTGGATTCTTTCACATACTCTGCTCTTCTGCCATTTTGACCAGCTGGTGACTTCTGGAATATTCCACCCTTGTTCATACCTCAGGACCTTTGCATGTGCTGTTCCTTCATCCCAGAATTCATTTTCCCTCCCATTTATATGTTAAGCTTGTACTAGACCTTTGCGGACCAGCTCAAGCGTCACCTCCTCTAGAAGTCTCCCAGCATCCCCAGGCATCCGTTCCTTTCTCTGGCTCCCTTAGCTCTGTTTTCATCTTGTCTGTTGCATTGGCTACTTTATAGTCTAATGTGTCGGTTGCCTCTATTAGACTCTGGAGCTCAGGGACTATCACTTCATTTAGCCAGCTTTCTGCTGGACCATGTTCTCTGAGTGCTTCACAGCAGCCAGGATACAAAATGTCCCAGTTGGAACTGATTTGCCTCCCCCCACCAGCCTGATCCCTTTGGCAAGTCTCCATCTCAGTGCAGGGCAGAGCACCCTCATCCAGGTGTCAGGCCCGAAACTGGAGAGTCATCTTAGATTCTTTCATTTCCCTAATCCTGTCAATCACCAAGCAAGATCTCCTTTAAATATTTCCATTTAAGCACCGTCTTTCTCAGTTGGTCCAAATTGTCACTTAGTATGTGGTCAGTAAATGCTTCCTTAGTGAATTGTTCAGTTGTGGGCCTGTTACCATGTCAGATTTCAGGTGTGTAAGAGGCACAGCCTTCTGGGAAGACTTCCCGAGGAGAATGGAATTGAGCTGGACTGTACTGGCTGGGTAGGCGGGGGCCAGAGGGCAAAAGAAGGTGTGACAGGCAGGGAGTGGGGAACAGTAGTTGGCATGAGCAGGGACCATTTCATAGCAAGGAGGAATTGCCAGCCTGGAGTGGAGTGTTGCGGGATGGGTAGACAGAGAGGAATGAGGTGGGACTGGGCCTAAGGGTTGGTTGTGGAAGGCCTGGAAGCCTGGAGAAGATATTCAGAATTTACACATCAGGAGATGGAGAGCCTTGGCTGGTTTTTGAGCAGGAGATTTGTGTTTACATGCCCCAAGTAAGAAGGAGCAGGGCATAAGATAAGCCAAGGATGATGGTGGGGAAGTCTCAAAGCCTGGGGTCCATTGGAAAGTGCGACAGCCACAAGGCACCTGGGCACAGGCATGTCTGGGCAGAAACAGTGTTTAGAGGGAGAGTTTAGATTTTTTTTTTTTTCGTAATATCAGCTTTACCAGCAACATTCAAGTTTTCTCTCTCTCTCTTTTTTTTTTTTTTCCATTTCTCTTTTTAAATGGAAGGACTGGGGACTGAACCCACAACCTCATGCATGCTAAGCAGGCACTCTGCCACCCACTAGAGGGAGAGTTTGGCCATCAGAGGGGTGTGGAGTGTGTAAGAAGGACGAGAGAGACCAAGGGAGCCAGCGCGTCCCCTTTCAGTCTGACTTGCTAACACTAGCCAACAGTGAATCTGCTCTCCAGCAAAGCTGAAAGAATAAAAATGGCTAAACTGGCAACATTCTCTTTCTCACTGTTTGGCTTAATCCCTTATTATAACAACAAGTGGATAAAAATAATTATCACCATCCGGAGGCTGGTGAACCCTTGTTCATGCTTCTGGATGACAAAGTGCTTGTTCACCGTCTTCTCAGATTCCCACACCAAGCCGGCCAGGTCATCGGTGGCGCCATTCCTGATCCCCTACAGAGTGGGCCACCAGGGTCCTGGGGGAGAATTAACCTACTCAAGGCCAGGCGTGGGGAGAGTCCCTTTCCGGGACTGTTACCTGAGATTCAGTTTAAAAGTTTTCGGTGGATTTCCTCCGAGGTTCTGGTTCAGTGTGTGATGGGTGGAACCGTCTTCCCCAGATAGTTCTGGAAACCGCAGTGCTCCCCTGCCCTGCCTGGGCCTGAGACCCAGCCTGGCTCTGATGTTATACAGTCGTGGGGGTCATGGTGTCAGGTGCTGATGGGCCCCTGAAAGGCCTCTGGGGCAGCTCTCAGCAGGTACCTGGTTTTAAAACCTGCCACTTACCGACAGCCCGCGAGCTCCGCAGTGTGCCTGCCTTCAGCGGGCCCCGTGAGGATGAGACAGAAATAGCCCTTCCTACTGGGAACAAAAACAGAAACCGTGAAGCAAACCCATGTATTCTTATCTCAGTGCAGGGCACTCCTGTCATATGGGCAGCAGTTGCTTCCAACATTCTGCCACGGGAAGCAGCAGCAAAGGACGTTCCCTGTCGGGAAGAGAGAATGCAAACAGCTATCACTTTCCATGACGGAATGATCTGTGGTCTGTTCTTGTCTTTTCTTTCCCTTTTGTTTTCTTTCCATCCCTTAATGGACACATCTTTTCCCCAGTTCATCCCCCGTTGCAGTAGGACTCAGGATACTGTGTGTCAGTGTGTCGCTGGCACGTTACCGGAGACAGACAATGAGATGCAGTCCCTGCCCGCAGAGGACTTCCCGTTAGCTAGTTGGAGAGGCAGACATATAAATAGTTGCTGACCATCAGGGCTTGTAGGTGCTGGGATGGAAGGATGCCCAGGGAGTTTTGAGAGGACCGAGAAAAAGGGTTCCTGACCTCTTTATAAGCCAACGTCCCCTTTGCCAATGAAGAAAGCATTTCCATCACTGCCTGGCCTTGGGCTCAATTCTATGACCTTATAAACAGAATTTAAATTGTTTCAATTTTCAGAGAGGCAGGAAAGTACTGCTTGACTGAGACTTTCAAAAAGTTGTGTGCCTGATTCTGGAGGAGGCCATGGGACCTAGAGGCTGAAAGCCAGGGGCACCTCCGTAATTATATTCCATTTTCCAAAACGAGGACATGCCGTTGCTCAGATCTTGGAGCAGGAGGCCTCTCAGGGATTAAATATTAATAGAATCCTTCCTTCCTTTTTTTCCATCCTTATCTCATTTTAAAATGTATTTTCCCTTCTCTTACTTCATGTATTTATTCATTCATCATCTCAGTCCCTTCAACCAGAGTTTGCCATGAACACTGCTGGCCCAGGGGATACACAGATCAAATAACCATATTCCCCCATGGGTCCAACCTGGACGTCCATAAGAATCTCTCAAGGATCTAGCTTCCCAAAGAATACAGATGCTCTGGAACCACCCCCAGGTTAGATTTTTTTTTTAATGATGAAAACAAAATGTAGAGAGAAGTGTGTAGTCTGTTAACATTTGTGTGGGAAACAATTTTGGGAGGAAAACAATGTGCATTTTTTTTTGGATGTCTGCACAGAATAAGTCTGGAAGAATATAATATAGAAGCAGCTAGAAGCATTGCCTGTGGGAATGGGGACAGTTGTCTAAATAGCAGAGTAGAAGGGAGACTTTCTTCTATACTCTATTCAGTCTGTGTATTTCCATTTCAAAAGAATTTTAATTAGCATTAAAAATCAAGAAATAAAATAATCTGCAGACCTCTCTTCCAGTGTATTAAGGTGCCCCCTCCCGAAATTCTGTGCACTAACCATCCTTAACTATTTGCAGTTCTCCAAATGAGACACGTTCTTTCTGGCCTCCCTGCGTGTCCACGTGCAGGTCCCTCTGCCTGGTTCACACACACTGCCCCTCCAGAAACCTTTTGTGCCCACACCCAGACTGGGACCCCCCACCACTACCTTCTTCAGTTAGATAGTGCTGTCTCTGTTTCCAGAGCATCCCCTGCTCTCGCCAGCACAGTTCTCTCCTCCAGGACTGCAGTGATCTGTTCTCTCTCTGTAGAGAGTGCCTGTCAAATCTACTCCCGTGAAAAGAGATCACTTCTATGGTGTCCCTGAGGCCTGGCACCTGGAATGAGGTAGGTGCCCAGGAAATAAAGACTGAATAATGACAGACTAGTCAGCTCTGGAAAGTGAGTATTTACTGCTCCCAATCACAAACGACTGAAAAACATCTTACCATTAAGAGTCCAAGGCAGAGGTCCTCAAACCACAGCCCGTGGGCAACTGCCTCTTTGTGAGCGGAGTTTTCCTGGCACACAGCCACACCCACTTGTTCATGTGTTTCTGCTTTCATGCAACAGAGAGGGATTGAGTAGCTGCAACAGAGATTATATCGTCCACCTAATCTAAGATATTTACCATCTGGCCCTTTACAGAAAAAAGTTTGTCACCCCTGGTCCGAGGCATCCTTGGTTCCTACTATGCGGCTCCAGTCCTAAGTGGCTTTGCTCTCTGCTTGCCCTTATCCTGGGTTGGCCAAATCATTGTAGTCTGCAGAGGGCTGTCCTGCTTTTAACACTTAACAGTTGCGGGTCTTGGGCAACTCCTCAATCCTGGGCGTACCCGGGTGGTGGGCCCCCCTGCGCATCCCCTGCAAGCCAGCCAGGCTCCCCTGACACTTCCTTAACACAGAGCAAAGCACACAGTTGCGCAGTATAAGCTTCTGAGAGCAAAGCACAGACTTCGGTGATTTCAGAATCAGAACAACTAAAGGGCTCACGTAACTTTTAATGGTCTTTTAAGAATGGGGAGTCAAATATCAAGGCGCTAAGTTGCTTGTCGAAGTCCTCAGTGCTTTCACCACGGTTCCACTCCCTGCCCGTGCCCTTTGAGCTGGTCTGTGCCTCCACACCAGCCTGGCTGGCGACTTTAGAGCCAGGGTGTCAGGCAGGGGGCTGAGGAAGGCTGGGTGACACTGCGGCCTCCTTCAGCAGAGCCCGGCCGAGCCCCGCACAAGACTTGTGATATGAGTGAGACAGAAATAAACTTTCTTCACATTAAGCCACAGAAATGTGGAGACTATGTGTTACTGTAACATGAATTATCCTGCATGACTGGCCCACTGATCTTTAATTTAGAATATATTTATGACTTAGTGTTAGTTTGTATCCATGCTATCATGGGAAGGGTTCTAGGAAAAGCCACATTAAACCTTCTTGGACCTCCCCACAAAACGCTGAGCAATAAATTGTCCATGAAATCAGAGTCATGTGAGGCTTTGGAGTCAGAAAAACCCAAGTTCAAATCCTGTCCTGGCTGCCTACACAGTTTGTCTTGCTGGGTGAAGGACTTGCAGCTCCAAGTGAGCACCGTCCTGTAGGATGTTCTGCGATGCTGGGAATGCTCTGTTCTGCGCTGCCCAATAGGGTACCCACTAGCCACGTGTGACTATGCAAATTTAAATGAATTAAAGTTAGCTAAATAAAATTTGAAATTCGCTTCCTCACTCACAGTAACTGCGTATCAAGCGCCCAATAGTTTTAAGGAGGAGAGAAAAATGTATATAAAATACTTGACCTAGAATCTGTGGCTCGAATATGAAAATGATGACTTTCACCACCTGTTTATTTGCTCCACATGCCTATGGAAGAGTGTTAAAAAAAAAAAAACCACCACCCTCGGAGGGGCAGTGCTATGGCCAACATTAGGCCATAGGGTCGGCTGCAAGTCTAAATGTTTACAGTTCAGAAAATATAAAGGACCTGATCATTCAGATATTCCACACGTACTGATGGAAATGTTTCCCTGCGTTATGAAGTGAATCTCACAATCTCTAAAGTTTAGCCCCAGAATGAGATTTTCCCAATGGAGAGGACCTGTAGGACCAAATTCCCTGTGTGCTGCACTGCCTGGCGCTTCAACTTCGGATTACCTTCCTCTCTCTGATTCTTGTTTTCAGCTGAAGGTGTCCCCCACAGAAGCACTGTTTCCGGTGATAATAGCCCACAAAATCCTCAACCCTTTCCGCTTTAGCATCCCCAGAATAAACTCCGTCTTTCAAAACGAGCTTACTGAGCTCCAAATGAGGACATTAGAAAAATCATCTTAGAACCTGCAAGGGATCTTCCAGTGGTGTCATTCATAAAGGAGAGAGTTCTGGTCCTTTCCGGGGCTCATCCGCTCTGAGACCTGCTTGTCACTTGCCTGCTGGCACCTGCCAGGTAGCGTCTTTTCATCCAGTCTCTTGAACATCATCCTACACATCAAGACTCTTTGATCGTCAAGAGCTGGAGCAGCAGAACCCTCCTCCCCTCCCGCTTCATCTCAGCACCCAGTCTGAAGACCCGACCCCTCTACAGACTGACACCAAGGGTCCTCTGCTTCAGGCCTGACCAGTACTCAAGGCCAAGTGCATCACCGTGGTTCATGAAACACAGCACGCAGCCCCCATGTGGTAAGAGGTGTGGCATTGCGGTAACTGGCAAGTCATTCCCACACGAGAAACTGGATTAAAATAATGTGAGAGTTAGTGTTAATTCACTGTTGCTAGTCCTCTGGGAAGTCCATGGTTTTTGCTGAGCTTAAGACAAATGAATATCCGTATATCCAACTCTCCATCCATCCCTCCATCCATCTCTCTGTTGGTGCATCTCACTGTCCATTCACTCATACCCCTGTTCAGCCATTTCTCTACCTATCCTCTTTATCTGGTCATCCTTCCTTCCCTCCCTCCCTCCATCCTTCCCTCCCTCTCTTCCTTTCTTCCATCCATATATGCACCTGCCCCCTTACAAGCATGTATAATGTGGTAGTCAAGAGCATTCTCTGGAGTCCAATTACATGGGCTTGGATTCCAGCTCTGTAAGTTGTTGGCATGTGACCCAGTCTCTCTGAGCCTCCTTTGCCTCATCTGCATGGGAGGATGAATAATAATATTTACCTCCTACTCCTTGGGTTGAGTGAGAATTACCTGAGATGATGCGCTTAAAGGCTCAGGAACACTTCCTGATAAAGAGTTAGTTAGCCGTTATTATTAATGATATTAATCACCCACCACGGACACCGAGAAAACCAAGACACACAGGGTCCAGCCACCGGCAAGGAGCTCTTTGCCCCAGTGAGACTCAGACCTTTCCTGCTTTTTCTGTAGTTATTTCAGCATGTATCCCTTAAAGTAGCAGCAGATCAGCCAAGCGTATGATTTGGGAATTATAACTCAACATGTGAAAAGGAGTTTCTAGAACTCCGCGTGAGTAATGAGCAATTGCAGACATTTAGACAGGACTAGGGGGGAGTGGGGCTGTTTGGGGGACAAAAGGTCTTAAAAGCTGCCCGGGGAGCCGCCCCTGCTCTGTCTCCGTCAGCCGGGCGCTGGACTGTCTGGACTGCAGGATGTTTCCTTTGCAGTCTGCAACCCGTGGGGGCTAGGTCATCTTTTAAAATTTTATCTTCCAAGACAGCCTTACTGCTGTTTTTTTTTTTCTTAAATTAATTTTCCCTTAAGGTCCTCATCTGGCCCCAGCTACTCAGTCACACGTGGCATGAGTGAGTGGATAGCCCCCAACAATTTGGAAGTCCTGGCTCTGGGGGTCTCGCTCCAGACTCTCAATAGTTTCTCTGCATCCAATTATGTATAGTTGGTATTTTTCATACCTTTTGTTCAAGTAGTGAAAGCCTTTATTCTTCCCCAAGCAGAGTTTCATGTGGATTTTTAATATGTAAAATAGATAACATGAATCTTGTATACAATCATGCCTACACAGGGGGGACAATAGTATCTGAACTGAGTGTTGGTTAGATGTGATACAGAAACATCTGTAGCAGAGATATAAACATTAATTCACCGTCATTAACAAAGGACCTTTCTTATGATATGGATGTAGATGACTTGACGTAGGGGAAATTCTGGAAAACAGAAACAACAATAATAAATGGTCCTTCTGAGGCTGTTTCCTCTCAGCAGGCTAAATTTTGATGATAGAGAATAATTTTTATTGTTACTTTCCCAAGCTGTGAAAAAAAAATTTATGTTAACCTTTCTCAGTATCCAAAAGAGTACTGTGTTCAAGATGAGAAATGAACACTCACAGGGCACTTCCTAGGAGTTTGCACTGTGCTGAGAGCTTTATATACACTACCAGTTTCCATCAGTCTTCAAAATTATTGTCTGAATTTGCTGTCTTCGTTTCCTGCCCTTCCACCCACCCTGGTCTGGATTCATTTTTCCACCAAAATAGTTCTTGGCAAGGTGTCCAATGTGTGACACTAAGTCCAGTGGACATTTTCCAGTCTTCATCCTATTTGGCACCTGGAAATCTTCTCCTCCTTTATCTTCATGACACCGTATGTCCTGGTTTTCCTCCCCTCTGTCTCTGACTGTTGACTCCCTGTCCTCTCCCTGACTGTTGTCTTGGCGGCACCTGTCTTTCCCGGGCAGAACATTGTCCCTAAGAGATCCCAGTCACACTCGGGACTCCAGGTCTCTTCCGTGAACTCACGATTGTGTATCTGCGTGTCTGCTCTCAGTCTGAATGTCCACTTGCCTTCTCATTGTTACCATTTAGATAACTTCATCTCTTCTCTAAAACTTGGTCCTTTTCCAGTATTTTCTAACTCAATGGGTGGCAATTCCATCCATTCTCCACCAGAAACTTACAGAACATGCTTGAAACCTCCCCCTTTCGCATCCTCTGTAGCCAGTTGATCATTGAGCTCTGTTGGCTCTAACTCCACATGTCTCTGGAAGACTCTGTCTTCTCCATTTTCAAGGTCAGCTTAGTTCAGACTGCCCTAATCGTGAGCCTGGGCCATCACAGCCCCCAGAATGGCCCCCCCGGACAACCATTCTTGCTCCATCTAGTTGAATCCCCACCCAGCAGCCAGCATGACCCGTGTGAAAATGCAGGGGTTGTGTCTCCCCCCTCCCCCCCCCGCCTCCCAATGGAACACGCCGGTGCCCTTTCATCTTTCTTGGGATGAAGCACAACATCCTCACCAAGACCTGCAAGGACTTTCTGCCTGGAGTGCCCTCCTCTCTCCTCTCCTCCCACTGCTCCTGCCTCGTCCCTGGTTGGACCCCAAGGATGCCAAGATGAGCAACATCACTTTGAGTTCTTAACTTAATGGCCAGTTGGAGTAGTGAGTAGCTCTTCTGCATGAGGAGCATGGACTGTGAATTTTCCCTCGTCCCTGGTTGGACCCCGAGGATGCCAAGATGAGCAACATCACTTTGAGTTCTTAACTTAATGGCCAGTTGGAGTAGTGAGTAGCTCTTCTGCATGAGGAGCATGGACTGTGAATTTTCCCTCGTCCCTGGTTGGACCCCGAGGATGCCAAGATGAGCAACATCACTTTGAGTTCTTAACTTAATGGCCAGTTGGAGTAGTGAGTAGCTCTTCTGCATGAGGAGCATGGACTGTGAATTTTCTGCTTCCTGTTAGGAGTTCAGATTCGACCTGAGCAAGCACAGGCTAACGTTCATAGATGGATTTTGAGACCGATTTCAAGTGTAACCGCATGTATTAAAGTCTACTTTTTACGAAACCGTTTTTCTACAGATGTGGAAACGGAGGCTGTTTCTAAACAAGCAAGAAAGAGTCTACAAAAGAGAGAGGGAGTAGGGTCGTGTCACCGGGACCCAGCCCTGCTTGGAGATACTGGGATTTTTCCGCGTGCTATCAAGGATGTGGTCACAGACTTGAATAGGAGACTTGAGAGGTCGCATTCCTGCTTTCAGGAAGTCTGTAATTAAACAAGGAGACAAAAGAGAGAGATAATATAAAAGCATTGGGGGAAAAAAAAAGGACTTTGCAGGTGTAATGAAGTTCAGGATCTTGAGATTCAGAGATTATCTCAGGTTTTCCTAGTGGCCCCCAAATGCAGTCACAGTACCCTTGTAAGAGGGAGGCACAGAGGGGTGTGACACAGAGTGAAGAGAAGAAAGCAGTGGGACAAGGCAGAGATGGGAGTCGTGTGGCCACAAGCTGAGAAATACCAGCAGCCACCAAGGAGGGAGGGTTGCCCCATCTCAGTTTCAGCCCAG
This sequence comes from Vicugna pacos, assembly GCF_048564905.1. Taxonomy (NCBI): domain Eukaryota; kingdom Metazoa; phylum Chordata; class Mammalia; order Artiodactyla; family Camelidae; genus Vicugna; species Vicugna pacos. The sequence goes on along the minus strand of NC_133011.1, from coordinate 32,549,443 downwards.
TGACACTGATTTGGGACCATTGGCCTCCGAAACTCCAGGAAAATTCATTTCTGTTATTTTAGGCCACCAAGTTCTGATGATTTGTTACAGCAGCTTCGGGAAACTTTATGCCCAAATATCGACAATATAAATCATGATGTGTGGGAAGTACTCACCGTTGGGATCTGTGCATTTTTAATTAGCACGCCACACGGCGCGGGCCTCCCTCTCCAGCCTTCTCGATGCGTAGACTGGTTCAAGGAGGACTTAGTCGTAGGCGCTTCATGTAACCTTGAATGAGAACTTATCTAAGTGACTTTGTTTCCAGCCCACCCTCTTATGTCCACTGTATTTGTAGCTCCGTTGACACGTTCACTTTTCAGAATCCTGCTGAAATCCACTTCAGTTGCTTGACAACCAGACATAGCTCTGCCACTTTGAAGGTCTGCCTTCTGTGTTGTGTGAGGAGTAAGCTAGTGTAATCATGTCCCATGCACAAGGCCTTCCCACCCAGGGAGGTGGACTATAACGTTCTCCCTTCCAGAGGCTGATACGCTGTGTGGAGGAGGAGGTCAGGGACTCGGCTGGTGGGTTTGATTCACCTCGGAGATCTGTAAACATTAGTCCTTTATGACAGGGTTTCAAAATACAGAGAGGAGAACAGAGCGGGAAGACAAGGACGCTCCTACAATGCGCTGCCTTATGAAAGAGGTGGGGACAAAGCACTTTGCAGGAAGAGATGTAGAAACAATTGGCCTAGCAACGGAGAGTCAGCGAGCTGTAGAGAAGTGTGGGAATTTGTGAGTACTTATCAGGCAACGGGACCAGCAGAGGTGGGGGCAGTGAGTCACTTACAGAGGTAGGGGAGAACAGGGGCATGGGGGAACTGCCCACCGGAAGTTGATGGGGAGAAGTGGTGTTTACAAGACTGAAGGCACAGTTAGGAGATGCCTCGTGCCTTGTGTCGTACAAGCAAGGGTTTAAGGTGGTCAGCAACATGGGAATGCCAGCGAGGCTGAGGAAGTAAGACCTCTCGCGTACTGTTTGTGGGATGCTGAGCTAGTCCAGTTTTATTAGAGAACGACTTTGCAATATGTGTTTAAAACCATAAGAATATTCGTGTATTTTGCCCTGAGAATGCTGCCTCCTAGAGTCTATCCTGGATGAATGAGACAAAATATGGAAACTCATCATGTGTAGGACAGCAGTACTTATAATGTGAAAAAGAGCAAATAATGTATCTGTCCAAGAAGACGGGAAAGCTAAATTGTGATTGCCAGAGCTCACAAGGTGGTAGGCAGGGGGCCAAAACCAGAAATGTCCTTTTTGTCAACTTTTTTTTTAATTAATGGGACATTCTTATAAAACTAACCATTTTAAAGTGTTTAATTCAGTGGTATTTAGCACATATAGAATGTTCTTTGACCATCACCTCAATCTAGGTCCAAAACGTTTTTATCACCCTGAATGGGAATTGCTTCCCACCCCCTCCCTCTTGCCCCTGGTCCCTGGAAACTACTAGGCAGCTTTCTGTCTTTATGGGTTTGCCTGTTCTGGATATTTCACATGAGTGGAATTATGTAGCATGAGACCTTTGGTACATGGCTTCTTCCACTTGGCATGCTGTTTTCAAGGTTCACCTACGTTGTAGCATGTATCAATGTGTCATTCCTTTTGAGGGCTGAATAATATTCCTTTATATGGCTAGACCACATTTTATTTGTCCGTTCATCCATTGGTGGGCATTTGAGTTGTCGCCACCTTGTGGCTATTGTGAATATTGCTGCTGTGAGCATGTGTGTACACGTTTTTGCTTGAATACCTGTTTTCAGTTCTCTGGGGACGTACCTAGACGTGAACTGCTGCACTGTCAGGTTTGTTTGTTTGTTTGTTTGTTTTTTCAGTTGAACTTGAATGTCTTCAGTCAGCTTGGCTTCAGTTCCAGCTCACCCTGGACGTGTCCACGTTAAGCTCTTCCTGGCTCTTGAAGGCGAGCCCTTTGGGTGGGCGATCACTCTCACCCAGCCTATGGGTTGTTTCACGGCCCTGGGTAATGATGCTATTGAGATTTTAATAACCTGGGGGAATATTTCTGTCATAAAGTTAGAGAGGGAGAGACCAGGTTACCATTTCTACAGTGCATTTTCATCAAAACAAACTGTCTTCTACCAAGAAAAACACAATTTTGGAGCACTCTCCTTGTGTTCTTTTCATTTCTTGCTCCTGTTCTATTTCCCATCCAGGACTCCTTCCCAATCGTTGTTTACCTCTCTCTCCTCTTCCTGGGTTCCTCTCGCCTTCCTCTCCCCTCTCTCCCAACCTAAATTCCTCCTCCCTGCTCTGCCCCCTTCCTGCCGCGTCCCTCCCACCCACACTCTGCTGGGACTCCACGGCCTCCGAGCAGCCTTGTGGTCATCGGGCCAGGCCACCTGCATGTTTGTTCATCAGGAGGGCCACCTGCTAAGTGGAGGTCACTGCACCACTGTGTTTTGGAAGCTTCAGGCCAGCAGAGCTCTTGATGTCCGATATGGAAGGAAAGGAGGGCTGGTGGTGCCTGCGTTGGTGCCTGAGATGGTCTGGCAGGCATCTCGGAGAGAAGGCAGCCCTGTGCCAAGCAGCCCTGGCAAAACATGAATCTTAGAAATGGAATTCTTCTGGTGGACGGGAACAGGAGGGAAATGCAAACAGCAGAAGATGATTGGCAGGGAATCCAGAGGGAGGGAATAAAGTATATTGGGAGAGAAGAGAAGACACATACCCGAGGACTCTGCTCCCGAGAGGGGGCTCCCGGGAGTGTGCCACGGAGAGTTGCATTCAGTTCCTCAGGACTGGGCAGGGGGACGGACGGGGCTGGGAACGAAAGGGCAGCCTGCTCTCTCCTTCTGAGCGTGGGCTGAAGGCTCTTGTCCTGTTAAAATTCAGGTTCAGGATGTGGCCCTGCTTAGCTGCTTGAGAACAGGATAAAGGGCTGGAAGGCAAACCTTCAGAAGGGCTTTTTCTTGTGGTTACTCTTCTTGAACTCACAGGTAAATTCAATTTACTTAGGAAGGTGTTTTTTGTTTTTTGGATTTTTGAGGGGGAAACTCTGCTAGAGGCTAAGGAGACAACCAGTCCCTGACCTCCTAGTGCTGACAGAGTGGGTGTTCCCCATGAGTCTTACAGGGTACATTGGGTGTAGGGTGCTTTGTGGACACAGAGTCCTTACCTGATGTGGTCAGGAAAAACTATGCCGTGCAAAAGCCTTTCCTTTAATCCAGGCTTGAGGGAGTTGGAGTGAGACAGATGGAGTATGAGGAAGATGACGGGGACAAAAAGAAGACATGTGTGAGGACCCAGGGAAGAGAGGTCAAAAGGAAGCTCCCTCTTCCTGCAGGACCATTGGCAAGAGGAGTGAGGGGTTGAGGGGGCAGGTCATGGGAGCTCCCTGGGCCTAGGAAGGAGCTGAGGTCTGCTGCATGGGCAGTGGGAAACCACTGAAGGCCTTCCAGCATGCGGAGTCTACAAGGACATGCCCTTGTAAAGTTCTCTGAGGCTGCCGTGAATTGCCTTTAAGTGGGGAGTGGATGTGGGAGCCCAGGTGAGTCTACTGAAGTTGTCCTCATGGTGGGTCATAGACCAGGATGGAGATGAGATGAGATGAGATGAGATGAGGTAGAGATGGAGATGAGATAGAGATGAGACGAGATGAGATGGGGATGGAGATGAGATGAGATGGAGATATGATGGAGATGGAGGTGAGATGGAGATGAAATAGAGATGAGATGAGATGGAGGTGAGATGGGATGAGATGGAGATGAGATGAGATGGACATGAGATGAGATGGACATGAGATAGAGATGAGATGAAATGCAGATGGAGATGGAATGAAATGGAGATATGATGGAGATGAGATGGAGGTGAGATGAGATGTAGATGGAAATGGAATGAGACGGAGATATGACGGAGATGAGATGGAGGTGAAATGGAAGTGAGATGGAGATGAGATGGAGACGAGATGAGGTGGAGGTGAGATGAGATGGAGATGAGCTGGAGATGAGATGAGGTAGAGATGAGATGGGGATAAGACGGGGATGGAGTAAAGTAGATGACTTTATATGTATATATAATATATGTATTTACGAATTATATATACACACACAGGGGGTCAATTTGTTAGGACCGGACATACCTTTGCTGGGGGTCAGTGATGCCCTCCTGGAGTAACACAGCAAAGGAGGAGAGGCACGCACTCCATGGGGACCAGAACACATCCTGAGGCTGTTGTACCCCTGGGAGTGCTGGCACAAGCCAAGGTTTACCTCCAGTTTCCCTCCCAGCTGTGTTTTCAGGGGACGCGTTGTCTTAGTGAAAGGGCAGGTGGCATCACTGGTATAATCTGAGCAAGATGCTCAGTCTCACTCTGTTTCCAAGTTGGTCCAGGCCAGACAATGATATCTCATCCACCGGGCTGATGTGGAGCATGAAACAAAGCAATGACAGCCCGCCCCTGAGTGTAGCTGTTGATTAATAAATGTGAGTTCCCGCCCCCAGCTTTCTCTTCCCACCCCAGCCGGAGCAACCACCCTTGATGCGAGCTTCCATTCTGGTCTGGCTGGAATCCAGGCAAATCAAGAAACCACATCACTTCTTCCTTCCCTGTTCGATGCCCTGGAACACTTATGCCTGGCCCACCAGCCCGGCAGTTCTCCATGCTTATTTCCTACCTGTGCCCCCCCTGCCAAATACGAGGCAAACACAGTGATTTTTTTTCTCCTTAAAGGTGATTAACTCATTTTCACCTGCAAATCTTTGGACCAGATCTTTCATCTGTCAGGGATACAGTCCCTACAGTTCATCGTGGCTGGCTCCTAGGACCCTCATCTCTCAATTGAAGTGTCCCCCCCCACCGAAAGGTCCTTCAGCACCCAGGTCCCGGCAGCCCACGCTCCTCAGTCATGGCTCCCTGGCGTACCTTCTTCATAGCACTGCTCTCTCCCTGAAATGCTCTTGAATATCTGTTTATTGTTCACTGTTTGTCTTTCTCCCACTGAATTATCAGGTCCATGGGCCCAGAGGCTTAGTTTCTCTTGTTCACGCCCGTGTGTCCAGCACCCAGAACTGAGGCTGATACACATTAGGATACATAGGGTGCTCAGTAATTATGGTACATAAACAAATCAATGTCTGTCAGTACCTTTGCCCGAATTGTTAATTCTGTATGGGATTTGTCAAAGCTTGTCAGATCCATGGTCTCTCTCAACAATATTTCTGTATGTACGTACCTATATAGATATATATATATATATATACACACCTATATATCTATATAGGTACGTACATACATATACGCGTATAGTCATATATGTGTATGCATGTATACCTATGCAATCATAGGTGTGCACATATGTGTGTGCTGTGTCTGTGAATATAATTATGTGTTTCATCATCAACAGAGCAGGTCACGTTATCTCCACTTTGTAGTCACTCTATTCCCAGACTTGGGTGTGTTTCTCCTCCCAGCTTTTGAAGAGAAAGAGAGAAAGAAGATGAACAAATAGTCCTGTTGGCTCTTACAGTAAAATCCAAACCTGAAGACTGGCCCGTGTGGCTGCAGCACAGTCAGTCACAGTGTGTCAGCTGCCAGCCTCTGGGGTACATCACAATGTCCCAGTCATGCAGATATATATGTATATATTCATTTTCATATTCTTTTTCATTAAAGGTTATTACAAGATGTTGAATATAGTTCCCTGTGCTATACAGAAGAAATTTGGGTTTTTTTGTTTTATCTGTTTTTGTATACAGTGGTTAACATTTGCAAAATGAGGGCTTCTTTTGACCAAAAATGGCCAAGGGCCAAGAATTGCCTGGGCAGCCCATTTTCTCATCTGCAGAGTCACATCCCTGATGAGTGTCCAGAGATACCGAGAGAGACAACGAGGACGTGGTCATGACATTGATTTCGGGAGAACAATGCTTCTCTTCCCATCCCGATGGAACTTGTCAGTGATGGGCCCTATTGCGGATTCTGCACCTCTCTTATCTGTCTCCCCAGGGCTTGGGGAAATGAAGAAGTGCCCGAGGAAAACGCCGATTGCGAAGTGTGATCTCAGGAAGCCAGTCTCTCTGGATCAGCATTCTTATCTGCTCTTGGTGCGACAGACCCTTTTGGCAGTTGGCCTCTGGCATTCTCAGCAAAATGGTTTTTAAATACATAAAACAAAATTAATAGGATTACAGAAGAAGCCAATTATACTGAAATACAGTTATCAAAATTCAAAACAAACCATTTTTGAAATAGTAACGTATGTGCATCTTTGGTAATACGGTAAATAATAAGATCCCACAACAAACTTAATAATAAGTACCGTAATTGCAAAGTAGTAGAAAGAGGAAATATTATTTTGAGAGCTCTGCTACAATTATGATGTGATAGCAGAACGTCTGTGATTTGTGACAATGTCACAGGCACTGCTACTCTTCCTGTGGTCTGTCTACTTTCATAATTGAAGAAAATCTTGTGGTCTTGGAGGACAGATGGATTTTGGTGATTAGGTCCCCCTGACTCACTTGAATCCCAGCTCTGTGGCCTTGAGTAAGCCCCTGCCTGTCGCAGAGGGACATTACCCTTCACCTGCCCTGCACGGGTGAAGGAGAGATGGGGCATCAAGTGGAAAATGGAGAGACACGGAGGACAAGTGGGACCCGAAAGCAAAGGGGAGAGTCTCATTTTCAGAAGCAAAAAGACTTTTGTCCCCCCTGATTTCCAGAGAGCAAGCCTCAGTGCCGCCCTGCTGGCAGTGGGGGCTGGGCGGAGGGGGTTTCTGGGTCTGTCCTTTGGAGACTGTCAGCAGGGACTTTTCCAACTTCGGCATCTGCGCGTCTGCGAACTCACCCATCTGCTCAGTTGGCTCCTTCTCAGCAGGGCGTTCTCACATGTGCCGACAAAAAAATCTTTTGACATGTAGAAAGTTAGGAATTTTTAGATTTCGTGAAAAGACGCTCAAAAATCTGTCTCCTCAGCCGGTCTTCCCCTTCCCTCCTTCTCTGTTGAGTTCTCCTTTGGGTGAGTTCAGCAGCCTCGCAGTTCCTTCTTTAAGGCTTTTTAGGATTTACTTTGCAAACTTGGGCATCTAGTCCCCCCCTGTATCTGTGACACTCGGCGTGATCTGCGTCTCTTCCAGAGTTGAACAAACACTGATCATAGCCTTGGCTTGGACAGATGTTGGAGGGGAGAGAAGACTGGTAGTGGGAAGAGGGCTAGATTGAGGTCAAGAGTCCCAAGTTTGAATCTGCTACTTCAAAGCTATGTGACTTCAGGCAAGTTGCTCAACGTCTCTGAGCCCTAGTCTTCTTCATTTGTGAAAAGAGGCGGTAACGTTTCCCTCATAGGTTGTAAATTAGAAAAGAAAACACAAAAATGGTGAACATGTTGCCTGACACCATAGTAAGTTTCAATAAAGTCTTTTCCTTTTTTTAAAAAAAAATATTATTTATTCTCTTTTGCCATCTTCAGGCCACTTCTGTTGCATTTTTCTTCATTCATAATTTTTGTCTCTTGTGGATGTGTCGGTTCCTTCTGTGCTAAGAGGATGAGAAAGTGGAAGGATCATCAGTGAAGCGTCTACTGTGGCCCACGCGCCGTGTATGTATTAACAGCGTCTTGGTCTCATAGCGTTGCTGAGCTGGGCATTACCATCCGCGGTATTATCCCCGCTGCGCAGACTGGACGGAGTTGAGTGATTTCCCATCGTCGTGCGGCTCTGCATGGCTCTGCGTGGAATCCATCCTGGTTCTGTCTGGCTTTTTCTGGGACACAGACTCCTCAGTGAGTTCACAGTCGTGGGGCTGGTGATGCTGACCATGGAGGGTTGTCGTTTTGTTGTTGTTATTTTTTCTTTTCTTTTCTTTTTTAAAATTTTTTTAACTTAAAATTTTTTTTTTCAAATTTTTTAGTGGAAGGTTGTTCTGATGTTTCAAAATAAGGCTGGTGTGGCCTGGGCACAGAGTAAGGTAAGAATGCCTGGTGACAGTGGCAGGAGACACCCGTTTCCAGTCAATATAAGGGAGTAGTTTTAAACGTCCATCATGCCTGGAACCAGAACAGGCTGCCGTGTGGGGGTAGCGGGCCCCCCGTCACTGGAAGTGCTAAGCGGGCCTCCTGCAGGGGGCTGCGCAGGGGCGGCCGGATGCCGGCTAGGCTCCCCATGAGGAGCATTGGCGACCGGACGTTCCTGAGGTCCTGTCCGTGGCTCTGCCACTCCCGCATGGGACCTTCACGGAGTCCCTTACCCCTCAGGGCCTCTTATTTCCTCTTCCGTAAAACTGATAAAGGGTCTGAGCCTTCCGTGAGGTCAGGTGCCCGGGACCATTTCTGACACGTGGTGAGGACACAGTAATGGAGCTGCGAGCGTTGTCTTCATTCCTACAAATAAATTAGGAAAATAAAAATGGAGTTCTTTTACAGTTTGGCTAAAGAGCAGCCCTGGAATGGAAGGCTTGTCCTGGGCGCCATCCACTGGGGCTGTTGTGTGGACAAGATGCGGTCATGAGCACAGCGGCTCAGCGCAGTGGCTGCACCTCGTAGGTGCTCCAGGCATCGTGGACGGTGGTGATGGTGGTAGCAGTATTTCAGTTTTATTATTTGGGTTCAGTAGGTGGTTCCAAAGAGGGGGCTTCAGATGTCACCAGTGAGAGTGGGTGTGCACTTGGAATGTTCCATTGATCCTCATGGCGACCCTGAAGCATGCACTGGCCTAGAGGGTGGCGTGAATGACCTTTCTGGTTTCTTCTAAGTCCCCAAGGCTGATTGGAAAAAATCAATTGTGATTAGAACTCCTCGAGCGTCATGTCTTAGCTTTTTTTTTTTTTCTCTCCCCAAGGGACCATACAATGAATTCATTGTTTGGTTTTATTTGATTTGAAAGGGGATGTAAATAATCTTTTAATAGTAGCAACCAGAATTGTGCATGAGCTGATCACACCCTTGCGACCCCCTCCCTCACGCTGTCTTAAAAACTCCTTCCCTAAAACCCATCCTAGATTCAGGTCTTTTGAGTACTAGTACTATTCTCCTCGCTGGGTGCCCTGCAAGAAATACGGTACTTTCCTTCCTCCACAACCCAGTGTCAGTGAATTGCTTTGCTCTGCATCAGCGAGAGGACCTGAGTTCAGTTGGGTAACACTGTCGTGTTCTGTGAGCCCACTCTGTGCCATGCTGGGTGTTTTGCATATGTCATTGTCCCCATTTTATAGATTCAGAAACTAAGGCTCAGAGAGATTAAGCATGAGGCCCAAGGCAGTTAGCCAGAGCTAGCAAGAGATGAAGCTGGATTTGCCTCCAGGTGATGACAAAGCCCACGTCCATCCCGTGTCTCTATGCTGCTGGACAGCATAAATGGAGGGAAGTTACCAGAAGTCAGAACCCTGGCAGCTGGTTGCAGAGTTGTCAAGAGATCTTTAAAATTTTGTAATAAAGGAAACAGGTCATAGGAGACTTTTTTCTTGGCTCAAACTAATGTGATGCATGGCGGCTTCCAGCCCCTGTACCATGATGCCAGTTTCACGCTATGATTAAATAACAATGTCAGTGGCAAAGTAAGACCTTTGCCTTTGGTTCACTCATCAAACCAACTCTTTTTTGTAAAGAGATGTCCTGTAAAAATACTCTGTTAAAAAAAAGGCATTCTGGGAAATATTTCTATAAAAATATAAATATATTAAATATTTCAGACATGGTGGTCTCTATTGCAACACTCAAGTCTGACCTTGCATCACAAAAGCGGCTGCAGACAAGGCTGAAATGAAGGGGCGTGGCTGTGTTCCAATAGAACTTCATTTATAAAAACAGACAATGACCAGATATGGCCCACAGGCTATAGGTGCCAACTTCCGAGTCCAGACCTCTTTACTTTACGAATGAAGAGGATGAGGCCCGGAGGGGCTCCAAGTCTTGCCCACGATCAGAGTTAAAAGGGAAGTGGTCCGGGCTTTGCCTTCAGTTGCCCACAGCTCTTGGAAGGATGGCCTCAGATGAGGTGTTTGGAAAACAAAATGTGCCCGTTTCTGGGATGAAATGCCTGCGACCAGGACTCCCTGCATATGGAGATTCTCTTTCAAGCAGTTGGAAACTGGAAAAATTCTTGACTTGGTATTTTTAGAAAAACGGCCTTTTCCCAACCATCAGTTTTCAATCTGGCAGCATCAGTACCCATTGCCAGAGTTTTAATTGAAACACCAAGTTAAAGTTTCCCTGATTACTTCAGCAAAGCTGCATAAGAAAGTCTACTTAGTTTTTTTTTTTTCCACGAAAATCATAAAGCTCAGAAATTCTAGGGAAGCTGCAGGTGTTCAGTAAGAAGGTGGGGAGATTAGAGAAAGTGGGCGCTTAGATAATGGGTCACTTGAAACTACTTGTCCAAATTACCCACTTTAGAGTAGGTGATGGAACTGTAAATTCTCCATTCAGATAGGTGTGGACGACAAAGGTGTCTGCATCCTCTTCCTCGCCTAGCCCCCACCCCACTGCCCCAGCCTCACTGTTGACTGAATGCACAGAGACAGAAATCTCCTTTTGGCAAGTGTTTCTTGAGTCCCGGCTCTGCATGAGGCCTTGCATTGGGTCTGGCTGTGATGGAGAAGCAGGAGCCAGGAGGACGAGAGAAATACACAAGGGGCATGGAGCTCGGGGCCTTGTGTTCAAGAGGTTCACAGTCAAGTAGGGAAGACAGAATCTGTGTGTTACTGAAGGTGATTCTAGCTGCTGTAACAGGGCTTTAACCTAAACAGTAATTCCTCTCTTATATAAAGTCCAATCGGCAATGAGAATTTCAGTTGGTTGTCTCAGTGCTTGTGGGTAACAATAAATTAATACGTAAAATGCAGTGTTTTTCTAACCACGGCCCTTAGATCAGTTGTACCCAAATCACCGAGATGTCAAAAATGCAGATTCCTGGGTTCCTTCTCCAGCTGTTTTCATTAAGGAGGGTCAGTAATCTTCCCAGGAGCCATGATGTACACGAACATTTAAGAGTTGATGATGCAGACTAATAGGGGTTTAGGACTGACAAGTAGCTACATATGAGATTTTGGAGAGAATTTCAGGTTATGCTGAGAAGTTCAGACTTTGCTCTGAAGGGAGGCCCTGAAGGTTTTGATCAGGGGAGTGACATTTTTCAAAAGCCTTGCTTTGAGCAGATTAATCTGCCAACTGTGAGTTAGAAAGCCATTGCACACGTCCAGGAAACGCCTGCTAGGATTCAGTGTGATAATTCATGCAAAGAGCTTGCACGGTGCCTGGCACGGAGGACGCGGGCGACACGTTTCAGTTGTGATGTTTACTCCTGAGCTGAGATAATGCCAGCAGGAAACAAGAGGAAGGAGTATGGCTGAACTCCAGCAGCAGAGACTGAACATGATCTGGGACCCCGGGTGAGTGGGTGGTTTTGCGTCTTTGCCTGTATCCCTGACAGCAGGTTACAGCCACTTCTTTATAGTGAGTGGAATTTGAAGGTGGCTCTTTGTATCAGGATTGCAGCCCCCAGAAATCATATTGGAGTTTCCTGATGGATCTAAGGGGGTGAAGTCTTGGTATGAAACCTGGATTCTTTATTTCCCGTTCGGCAGCTTTTGTTTTCTACGAGCCGTCCATTTCCATATGGAGAAAACATTTTCTTGAGCCTTCATTTCCAATGTCCTTCCAGCAGCTGTAATAAATAAACCCTCAAATTTCAGAAACGTAACACAAAATTTCAAGTATGAAATATGGAGATTCAGGGACCGGGACACTTTTCATCTTGGAGCTCTGTCATTCCCTGGGATGGAGGTTCCCAAATTGTGTTCCTGGACCAGTAGCATCGCTCGGGAGGTTATTAGAAAGGCAAATACTCAGGCCTCTTGCCAGACCTGCTGAATCAGAAACTCGGGTGGGCCCTCGAAATCTAGGCCTTCACAGTGTCAGGGATTCCAAGGCAACTCAAGTTTGAGTTGCTGCTCCAGGCTCTGGCACCCTCTGCTTCCCGCCTGAAAGGGAAGGGTGGGGAGGTGTGTGTCGCAGGTGTTTTGCATCAGATCCTAGTGGATATAGGTCGCCTTCTCTCCCATTCCTACTGGAGACCAGCACAGCAGACTGGGTTTTGTAGTCCGAACATCCAAAAGGAATTAAAAAATGGGTTGTGATGAAGAGCTTGCAGCATGGTGCCTGTTTTCCCATCTGTAAAACAGGCACATTGATGCTCAGTTGCAGACTGACTGTGAGAATTCTTTGACAAAACATAGTCTCAGTCCTGGTTCAGAAGAGCTGCTGGATAAATTTTAGTCCCCTACCCACCCTGTCCTTGCGCCCCCAAGAGGGTCAGGAGACATTAATCTTCCATCGCGTGTGCTGCCAACTTGTTTTCCTGCCTCTGCAAAGAACACATCCAGAGAGATCTGCCTGCAGATCAACTCAATCAACAGATGCTTTGACTCTGGACCTGATGATCTTAAGGTGACACTGAATGAGTTCTTCCTGTCTGAGTGGCATTTCAGCTAAATGGTATCATTCATTCCTAACTACACTTTGGGAGGGATGACATCTAACTCCCTTTTTACAGAGGAGAAACCTGTAAATTGCTTGCAAAGGCCCCCAGCTGGTATGTGGCAGCTGAGATGGGCTGCCTGACTCTGTTCTACCTGGCTTGCCACCTCCGGGCTGTAGGAGAGACAGAGAAATAAAAGGTGGTGCCTCAGAGCCCACAGAGCTCACAATCTAGATGACAGTGGATAGAGACAGAAAAAGACACTGACATTAAATGTGTCTGTTTCATTCCTCACCTTGTTCTAAGGAGGGAAAAAAAAAAAAAAGAAACAGAAATTTAAGGCAAACTGACTCATCTAAAGCCATTAAAAAGCCAGATGAGCTAAGCATACGAGCGGTAGACACAGAGGCCGGGGCGTGTTCTGACGTCAGTTCGAACAATTTGCGTGTGTCACAGCTTGAGTCTGATGCGCAGGGTGTGACACACGGCCTCTGTGGGAAAAGCCCCCGTCTCCATGGTGACTGTGTGCTCAGACACTGTCTAGGGGTTAGGAGGGCCTCGGAGACTGCAAACCCGGTCAGAACAGCGGGGCCTGTAAGGAACGCCGTGCTCTCTTGCCCTGGCCTTGCAGTGCAGCATCCCGGAAGAGCCGGAAGTAAGGGGTGGACTCACTGCCAGGGAATTAAAGTTGTGCCATTAGCAGCCCCCCTCCCCCGAGGTCCTAAGCCTGCTGATCGACGCAGCGTGGCCTGCTGTTACAAGCAAATGTCAGTTTCCTGTCTGGAAATGCAGAGCAGCTATTTCATCCAGAGACGGGGGTAAATGGCCACTCATCCTAAAATCACCGAACTGAGTAGAAATTAGCTAAGCTTTCTTTCCCTAGAATGGCTGAACAACATGAATTGCTGCCATTTGTTGAGTATCTACTACATGCTGGACACTGTGCCAGGCCCCTGTGCCTTTATTGCTACTGGCCTTTTCTACAGCCCTTCAAGGTAGTCTGTTCTCACTTTATAAAGGGACCGTTGTGGCTCAGAGAGGTCAAGTGTCTTGCTCAAGGTCACACAGCTCACAGGTCGGCCTAAGCCCAAGCCTGGATTCTTTCTTTTAGAAAAAGAGAGCCTTTTTTCCTTTTGCCATGGTTCTCAATTCGAACCTTTGGAGCTTTTTTAAAGCTTATAGCTAATAAATGATTTTAACAACTCTTTTTATTGTATGCTTATTGAAGGTCAGGCTATATTCTAAGTTCCTTTAACTAACATTAAAGACCTTATAAGGTAGATAATGATTATCCTGAAATATAGGCGAAGCAGCTGAGCACAGAGAAATGATATAACTCATCCAAAGTCACACAGCTGGTGAGTGGCAGACCCCGGGTTTGAACCCAGGCGAATAGATTTGTTTTAGCGCTCTGCTACCCAGACCTTGTGGCATCTGAACTTCTGTGGGGGGACTCAGGCACAAGTTGTGTTTTACGAGTTCCCACATTAGATTCCGGTAAGAGTCAGGGTAGGAGTCCCTGCCTGGAAGCCCCTGTGTGTCTGAAGTTTCCATTCCTTCTGTCTACTTGGGCTCTCCAAACAAACTGACTGCACACCAGCCTCGCTGAGCCCCAGCTGTCATCCTAGAGGCAGCCAGGAAGGTTTGGGAGATGACCCCAATACACAGCCCCTCCTGATTGTCGGGGGCAGAGGGAGGTGGGGCTCTGACCCTTCCCTGCACAGCTCAATACTCAACAGTTACCTGATGTTGTTCCAGCCCATGGACAGTGGCTGACCAAGGCGGGTGGGCATTTGAAGATGAAGCAACAAGCACAGCTTAAGGGTCAAAAGCATGGGTTTTGGAGGCAGACTAACCTGGATTGGAATTCCAGTTTCACCGCTCATTAACTGGGTCAACTTGGCAAGTCACTCAACTTTGATCCTTGGTGTCTCAGGCTGGGGTGGTCGTGTTTACCCTAGAGGATCATAGCGAGGGCGACATGAGGTATTTTGAAGATGCTGGGCTTCGTGTCCAACACACAGTAAGTTCTCTGATTGCGTAAGGAGAAGTGGGTGGAGTAAAGGGACCGGGACCTGAGCTGGAGCCACTAGGGTGAGGCAAGAGGTGGTTCTGGTGGGAACACACAGTGTCCAAGGGCTGAGGCAGTCTCTGGGTGCAGGCAGAGTGAGGAGTCAGCGCTGGGAGCCCCGGATGGGGTCGCAGATGTGTCCACAGGCCTGCTGAGCACTGGGGCTGCTGTTCTGATCTAAACCATGAAAGCAGACAGAGCTGCTGCATGCCCTGCACCCGACAGAAGGAGGACCCAGCCCTGCCCCCTGCGAAGGTCCCAGGACCTCCTTCCTCCTCCTTGACTTCCTTTCTCTCTCTATTCTTGGCCTCTGTAGTCAGTTGTCTCTTTTGATTTCATCAACGGGATTTTTGTTTGGACCTGATGGTGGATTTAACATTTACAGTCTGCTTAGATGGACTTCTGGGTCCATCTGCCTCTGGCCATTTGAAGTGATAGGCCAGCAAACCAGCCCTGGCCCCAGAGACCTCCTGAGCAGCAGTCTGCTGGGCCATGCCCTTGGGCACGGAACTGGACGGTGTGGGGAGTCAGGGTGAAGCGGTCAGATCAGTCTCTCTATGGGAATCAGGGCCCGAGGCTCAGCCTCGGTCCCAGCCTCAGGAAGCCCGCCCTTGGCAGAGCACACAGAGGCCTGGGATCACTGCCAAGGAGTGGGTGGGTTACCAGGAAGATGCCAGGCCCAGGGCGGAGTGTAAGAGTGAGGGGTCCTCTGTCACTGTCTAAACCAGCAGTGAGGTTAGCACCAGGCCAGCAGGAGGAGGGTGTGATGCCAACTCAATTCGGACTCAGTGGGAGACACGAACAATGCAGGGAGCATCAGTGTGGGGGGTCAGAGAGATTAGTCCCAGCTCCCCCTCCTCAAAAGTGAGGAATCTTGGGCAAGTCCCTCAGTTCCTGAGGGCCCCTTGATTGCAGCAGGGACCTTGATTGTACCCATTTAAAGATTTGTTGGCGAAATTAAACGAGGCAGTTCATCCAAAGGACTTAGGTCATCCGCAGTAAGAACTAAAAAATGGTGCTGATATTTCAGTGAGGATTAGGCTCTGGTGCATAAAACAGAAAAACTAAGGCACAAAAGAGTGAGATGCTTCTTTTGGCCTCATGTTCATGTAGCCTCTCCAAGCCTGGTGGGGCAGCTCCAGGTGTCAAAGGGGACCCGAAGCACCTTCTGCTTTTGCCTCTACTCTCCTGAGCACATCTCCATCCTCAAGAACATATCATGGGATAAGACGGCTGCTGGAAGTCCCATCCCCAGACACACCCTGTCCTGGCCTCTGCCTCTTTACCTCTGTACACATTATTCCCGCTGCCTGCCCTTCCTCCGCCTGGTCATCCTGCACCGCCCAGCCCAGAGGTGACTTGCCCCCAGGAGCCTTCGCTGACACCCCCATTGAGGGCTTAGACCTATCATGTCAGGCTGTGTTGATCTGTCTCCTTGTCCCTCCTTCCCCTGACGCAGCCTGGCCGTGAGCTTGTTGAATGTTGGAGCCTTGCCCACTCCTCCGTGAGTCCACAGTCGGGCCTGAAATAGCAAAGGTGTTCAGTAAATCCAGATGAGTGGAAGTTTGAAAGCATGAGGCAGGTCTTGCCCACCACTCACCCCTGCGCCTCTCCCCAGCATGGGCACACTTGAGACACATGTGTTGCAGGAGACATTGAATTATCACTGGGTTCCCAGTTTGGGCAGGGGAGGCTGTTGCTTGTTTTATTAATTACTTATGCTTTAAATTCTTTCATGGTGATGCAAAATTTGTTTCCTTTAAATGAATATCTTTGAGGACACATCTTTTTAAATTTTAATGAATTAAGTTATCTCTAATGTTCCAAAAAAGCACAAAGAGTAATAAATACAATGAACACCCATGGACTCACTATCTAACTTGAGAAATAAGAGAATACAAACGTGGAAGTAGAATCCCCTTGTGTTCCCCCTCCCCAGGTTAATCCCTTTGCAGAAGTAACTACTATTCTAAATATAGGATTGATGACACACAGACATTCGCTCCACAGGGCGGGGACAAACAGGAGGTAAATGAGGACAGTGGTGCCAGTGCAGAGCTGGATCTTGTCATTTAAAATTTTTTTGATATTTTGTTTAATCGTGGCTTTTTTGCATTAGTTTTGATTTTTTAAATATTGCACTAAATATCTAGATTGCTGAGATCTTTGGCATCCCCCTAAATTTGTTTCTGTAACAGCTTTACTGAGATGTAATTCACGTAACCACACAGTTCACCCATATAAAGTGTGCAATTCAATTTTTTGAGTACATTCACAGAGTCATGCACTCATCACCAAAATCAAATTTAGGACATTTTCATCACCCCAAAGGGAAGCTCACACACGTCAGCAGTCACTCTGTTCTCCTCTCTCTCCAGGTCCTGGTAAGCACTCATCTACTTTCTGTCTCTATGGATTTGCTCATTCTGAACATTTCATAAAAACAGACATTTTTACAAAAAAAAGGAGTTAAAAAATAAATAAATAAAAACAGACGTTTCTTATGTCCTAGATGTAGGAATATGCCCAGCTTCTTTCATTTACCGCAATATTTTCAGTACTTATGTGTACTGTAGCCCGCATCAGCACTTCATTCCTCTTTATTGCCAAACGAGATTCCACTGTAAGGATTCACCACATTTTGTTTATCTGTTTATCAGCTGATGGACAGTTGGGGTGTATCCACTTTTTGGCTCTTATGAATAATGCTGCTATGAACATCTGTGTACAAGCACCCCCTGAAATTCTGTGTACGAGGTGAGTGTCTCACTCCCTTTCATCGTAGTCCCAGCCCTCTTACTACATATGGAGGGTTTTGTTCTGTGGCTGAGGTGCAAACCAGGAGAACAGCCCAATTTCCCAAGCTGTGCAGGTGAAGGCTGGAAACAGGGAGCTGCACAGAGGGGGCTGGTAAGTCAGCTTTGACCCCCATTCCCCAACAAGACTGCAGTCTTTCCTCTTGTCCCAGTCACATCTGCTGCTGCCAGCTGGGTCCCCACCGTGCCTGCCACCCACACATCCTGCCACTCGCCTCTTTCTGCAGAAAGCAGAGGGAAGACTACATACTGCCTTTCTCCTCCAAGCTTCAAAACATCCTTCTTCGTTTGGGAGACCTGCTGCAGAGCAGGGGATGAGGATGGGGGCCTGTCAGAGGACAAAGGATGCCTGCGGGCATGGGGGCGCACATGCCCGCTGAGAATGGGACCGCGGGTTAGATGGTGCAGGTCCATTTAGCAAAGTAGAGCCCTGCTGGGCAAGGCAGAGCAGACGTGATGGGGCAGAGTCAGGCATGAGTGAAGACGGTGTTAACTAGGAAGCATGTGAATAAAAAGACGGCTCAGACTTCAGGGAGAAAACCTATACAAACTCACCCATTCCCAACAGCCTTAGAATTTAAATCTCTTCTGAGGAGGTCAGAGGCAGAAGAGGGGCTGGGGCCCAGGCATATGCGTGCAGTTCAGCCCTGTATCTGGAGCAGGTTGAGAAAAGTCAGGGGCGAAGCCATTGATCCTGCTGACGTATTGGTGCTGAGTTCGGTCAAATAAAGATAAGCCTGCGATGGGATTTTCCAGGGAACTGCCAGGCAGAAAAAGTAATGACAGTTATCTGGGAACTGGGCCTTAAAGGCACTTCAAACCCGTTCTTTCCCCTCCAGAGGCTGCTCGACTGCTGGTTTTCACTGCAGTTTGTGGGGCTATTGGTTTTCAAGACTGTCATGGGGCGGGAGAGGAGGAAATGGGACTAAGGCACGTTAAAGTGCAACAAAGCTCGCAATTCCTACTGAGAGTCGGCGTTTTTTTTGTTTTTGTTTTTGTTTTGGAGTAATACTCCTGGATTGTTCCAAGCCTTTGGTCAATTTCCAGAGTTCTGAAAAAGCTGATTTTGGTTTTCATTGCTTTTATGAAGGAGAGGATTTTAGAAGGTCCTTCTTTTGCATTCCGGAACAGTCTTCTTTCATGTATTCATTCTTAAAACCTTCACTGTCAGCCCTGGGGAATACAAGAGAAATAATATGCACTTCCTTTCCTCAAGCAAGCTGGTACACTTCACTTTATGTATTGTCTGCATTCTGTGCAAGTGGATTTTTTAATTGTTTATTTGTTCCTTAAAGACCCCGTACATGCGGTATTACTTGCTGAGCAGTCACTCCTTCACTTCAGATGGAATGCCCGCACTTTCCATCACCGGGCGGCAGGGAGGACATCCGCTCTCCTGTTTATTCGGTGCATCCCTCTTCCCTGTCCCCGAAGCTGTACTCCTCGCACGTCAACGGCCACTTGCACCTGACTGAAATGCAGATTCCAGGTGCAGACTGGCATCAGGACGGCCCTATTTTAATATCTTGTTGTGTAAGTAAATGACAAATCCATCCACAATAGTGAAAAAATCTGCAGATTCCAATTCAGTGGGTCTGGGAGGAGTCCTGAGAGTCTGTGTTTTCACACGTTCCTGGGGGACGCTGGTCTGTGGACCACGCACTGAGTAGCAAGGTCCTGAAGTTTAGCGGCTTGGGCCTCCGAAGCCCACCCCCTGCATCTCCTTGAAAGCACGTAGCTCCCAGCTGCTTTCTTCACCTGGGCTACTTACGCACTTGAACTTTAGTGTGTGAGTCATAGAAGAATCCCCTGGGACTTTCTTCAGGGCTTTCAGAGTTGGGGGGAGTTCACCTTCTACAGAGGGCTTTTGTGAGGCTGGGCCCGGAGGCCGCAGTAGACGGGAGGAGTTTCCAGGTCACTGTGAAATCAGTCGTGGTCGGATTCTCTGAGTGCTGGGCGTTAGCAGTATTCGTGGAGGGGAAGCCAGGAAAAACTGAACGGTTGCTAAAGATGGCAGGCATCTCTTATACACCTTTTCTGAGAAAAGGAGAGAGGAGAGGAAGAGTGGAAGGCAGAGGAAAGGAGAGCAGAGGGAGGAGGCAGAGCTGCGTGCTCGAGGCCGCTGTGTTTCAGGAGCTGCAGGAGGGCGTTTTATTTCTGGAGTCACGCAGCCTAAGCCCCAGTCCGAGCTCACCTTTATTGGTGGCACAGCTTCGGGCCTGTTTCCTCTGTGCCCCAGTTTCTTCTTTGGTAAGATGGGGACAACTTCAGTATCTCCATGCAACCACCTGTCCCATTGTAGTGCTGAGTTATGGCGGCTCTTGTTTTTATCTCTAGGCTCTTTGCTCGGTCCTTGCCACCCATTACGACATTTAATTGTCCTAAATCTCCGAGGGAGCCGTTGTGACTGTAGTTTATAGACTTGATCACCAAAGCCCAGAGAGGGTGACCTGGCCAAGATCGGCAACTGGGGTCAGAGCCCGGGGTGGTGTCCACGTCCAACTTCCAGGTCTTGGTGTTTTTGCTCCTTGGAAGTGAACCCCACATTCTGCTAGGATGCAAACTTCTGGGGAGGTCTTATCACCCAGCACAGTGTCTGGCACACAGAACAGCCTCCATAACTGCCCTCTTCCTACTTAAAAAGATAAGCGGGTGAATTCCGGGAAGGGGAGTGTCGGAGACTTTGTGAAATCTTTCTCTGAAGAAGTGAAAAGGTGCTGTTCCAGAGACAATGTAGTCTACTGATGAGGATGGCAAAATGGACTGGCGGGCCTCTTAGAAGCCGAAGTGAGAAGACAGTGTTTTCCCTGGAGCAGTGCTGCTCCCTAAGTGACTGTGAGCTGTGATTAAAAGAGGAACATTAGGATCCATCAGATCAGAGAACGTTCGAGAGCATCCCCAGGGACCTTGAGACGGAGATGAGAGGTGACGTCACCTGGGCTCCCACAGAGCCACCGTGGTCCTCCCCACTAATCTGGGCTCTGGCATCAGGAGAGTGGGGAACCTCTGCCACTTCCCTGGTGTGGAGCAGAAGGTTGTCTAATGTCTCAGTTTCCATCTCTGTTAACATCGGGTTAATAACAGTACCTACTCCACTGGTTTGGGGTGAAACGAGTTAATATTTGTGAAGCACCTGGTACGTGGTGTATGTGTTTGCTACTTTTATAGGTGTGTGTTATTTTCATTTCTCCCTCTTTGTTCCAAACAATCGTGTTGAATGGAACATTCCCAGCCATTAATAGGTATTTCCCTTGCCTTTTTAGCAAACGAGGAGTTGGGATGGTTAATGTGAGTTAACAGATATTGACAAGGTTGTGCTTTGGACCTGGAATTTGGACTTTTCCTTACCTGGGGGACCCTGGTGAAGTCACTCAGGCACCTTTGAGCCTCACTTTCTCTTCTGTCCAAAGGAAATAGAAAATGTGTCCAGTGTAATCTCCAGGTTTATCGTGCAGGTGAAAAAAGATAGTGGATATACATTGATAAGATTGACAAGGATGTACATTGAAATAAGATTTGGCAAAGGGTAGAATTTTGCTGGCGTTCCTGGAGACCCTGAAGTCTGCAGGAGATCACAGCTGGAGAAAAAGGCAAGAAACTCTGTGACCACAGGACAGTGCAGCAGGAGCCACACCAGGTGATTAAAAAGTCTAATAGCAGTTGTGATTGCAATGACTGTGATTTCTCAGGCAGTGGCCATCGGCACATACTTTATAAACATCGCATTACCTGCATGAACTTTCAGAGGTAGATGCCAATATTCTCCTTCTTTTATAAATGACAAAAGTGAGACTCAGCGTTTAAAGCAGGTGCACAGAGTCGGACACGTGTAGGCCGGTGCTCATCACTCCCACAATGCACTTGTCCAAGGTGCTGAGTGCTTTCCGGAGGGGGAGTGCTTGGGTTGAGATACGAGGGGTCAGCAGAGTTGGTTAGGAAAGACGGAGGTGAAGGAAGGCATGCCAGGTGGAAGGGGTGGCATGAATAAACGCAGGGAAGGGAGAGAGAACTTGCTGTCTCAAGCCTGAAATGGAACGCTCCATTAAATAATCTGATGCAATGTCCTGCCAGGGTAGATGTTCAGATGGTAACAATCTATCCAATATCTCCAGCCTCTTGGACAGAGAGAACAAATGAACAAGGGGCATTATCACGGCTGCGATCAGCCTTGCCTAAGCAAAGAAATCGCTCCCCTCTTGCTGAAGAATGATTTAAAGTGTTGTTTATATTTCCAACTTCATGACTGTCTCATAAAAGAAACCAACACCCGAGCAATACCCTGAAGTTGGGAGGTGAAAGCAGCACATTTCTCTGCAGACCTCCTGTATCTGTTAACTTTATAGCTTCCTCATAAATTTGCCGCTTTGGGCATTATTTCCTCCCCACGTTCCTTCTCTCCTGGAGAGGAATGGTTTATTGGAAATATCCCATTTGGCTATTTTGAAGCAATGATTTATTTATTTCCTGGGTTTATTTAAATCCCCTTAGCCTGTGCCCAAATGGCTCTGAGCATTTGCACAAAAATCAGACAATGGAACAGGCAGTCTGTTTACTGTAAGCAGTTGGGTTCCCCTAAAGTAACTGAGGGCCCCTAGGCACGTCCCTTGTGGAAAACTGCCCGGGTCCGGAGTCCTCAAGATCAGCAGATTGGAAGGAAAGGTCAAGAGAGTCTTCTCTTTTCTGTGTCTGCATTCTTTGATTTTCTCTTCATTCATTCATTTGTTCATTCCTTCATTCATTCACCAACTATTCACTGATCATTTGTACATTATAGACACTCTGCTAGGTTAAATGCCTACTGAGATCAATGAAATTTAGACTCTATTCTCAGGAAGCCCGCAGACTAACAGAGTAGACAAGCAAACATTGTTAACTGCCCAGAAAAGTGTGTTCAGGGATGCAGCAACATGTATATTGGGGAATAGCTAAATAGATTGTGACAAGCTTATACCGTGGAATATTATGCAGTAGTT
Source organism: Vicugna pacos (assembly GCF_048564905.1). Classification (NCBI taxonomy): domain Eukaryota; kingdom Metazoa; phylum Chordata; class Mammalia; order Artiodactyla; family Camelidae; genus Vicugna; species Vicugna pacos. Next base: position 32,527,107 of record NC_133011.1, on the reverse strand, counting down.
AGAAAGAATGAGGTGATCTGCACTAATATGCTTGAATATCTGAGATATGCTGAGTTGGAAAGTAATACATCAAGTATAATACAGGGATGTAAGAGACTTACGTCACTTTGATAATTAACTTGGAAGTTGAGTAGTGGAAGCAACTAAGTTATTTGCTTGGTGGGCTTAAAAGGGGTGCAATTTTTAACCAATAAATGTTCATATAGCACATTTATTTACAGTCCAGTTGCTAAAGACAACATTAAATGCAAGCGTAAGCTGCAGACATAACTCTCATAAAAGGAGAGAATTTCAGGGAGAAGGGAAGTTTTCCTACAGGAGAGCACCTCTGAATAGGGCTTTGATGAATGAAGAGGAGTTTTTCAGAATGATGAAACAAAGCAACATGCTTATAAATAGGAGCAATTGCAGGAGATGACATGAGAAATGTGGACATGAATTAGATCCTGAAGGACCAGGGGTGCCTGGATGAGAAACAGAGCAGGAGTGAGTGCTAAAGTTCTTTGAGTGAAATTAAATTCTTTTCAACTTTCAAAAGTCAGCCCTAAGTCTTTGCAGAGAGCTACCAAGGCCTGGCCAGTTCCAACTTTGGCCCAGATAAGGTAAACCGAGTTAAGAATGATACAGGAGACAAAACAGAAACAGACTCACAGACATAGTAAATGATTTTATGGTTACTAGGGGAGAGGGGGTAGGGAGGGATAAATTTGGGAGTTTGAGATTTGCAAATGTTAACCACCATATATAAAAATAAATTAAAAGAAACAAATTTATTCTGCATATTACAGGGAACTATATTCAATATCACAGTAATCTTTAATGAAAAAGAATATGAAAACAAATACATGTATATAATGCATGACTGGGACATTATGCTGCACATCAGAAATGGACACATTGTAACTGACTATACTTCAATTTAAAAAAAAAAGAATAATGTGGAAGGAATATACATATAGCTCTTTCTACAAGCAAGTCCCTGTTCTAAGTGTTTTACGTCTATCATCTCGTCGAATCCTTAATATGTTAGAATTACCTCCCCATTTTGCAAGTGAGAAGCCTGAAGGACTGAGGACACTTGAAAATAATCACAGAGGAAACATTTCTTAAGTTCGGTGTTGTGGTTATGTTACTTTTATAATGAAAGCCACGCTTCTAATAAATAATGAAAAGACTTTTACCTCCAGGCTCCGGAGTTGCCAGTAAATGATTATGGGATGACACAGGCAGAACTGAGAGAAGCACCGTGTCTGGGCTTCCATGCAGCTGGCGCAGGGAGCAGGGAGGCTGCCGGGCTCATTTCTGTGCAGTGGGACTTGAATTCAGGATCCTCAGACCAGACCTCGAGCTCTCACTTGCACAGTGAGGGGCTGGATCTGTCTTCCCCAGCGTAGATTTTGTCTACGAGATGTTTTTAATAGAGAAATAGGACACTCGATAGCATTGAATCACATAGTATTAGAGTTTTTCCCTATTTAGTCTTTTCAGTCTTTCTGACTGAAAGATGCCAAGCCCTGGGCTCAGAACATTAGCCTGGCAACAGTCTCTGGCTATAATTTAGAGGCAGTTTTTTATTTTATTTTTTCACTGGACGTATTTTTAGTTTTCTTCTATTTATAGCAGGTAATAATATACCTCCCTTTTTAAGATAAACACGAAAATATCTTATACGTGAAAATGTCAAGTTCAAGAAAAAGAAATCTGGATGGTCTAGTTTCAAATCCCAACTCTTCCACTTACCTGCTGTGTGACTTTAGGTAGGTCCCTTGACATCTCTAAGTGTAAACCAGGTGGTCTCATGAGGTGGTTCTGGTGATCCGATGAGACAGGGTATGCAGGCTGCCAACACATCATAGACTGTCCATAGATGTCAGTGCCCTTCCCAGTTCTAACAAAGGGCGAGACTGCTTTCCACCCACCCCACTCCATAATTCCTTGCACATTATCCTACACATAGTCAAGGTTCAATAAATGTCTGTTGATTGGCTAGTACAAGGTATATATATACAAGCAGATGTATGAACCACCTCTCAGATCAGCAACTCTGACATCCCCACATATGAGATATTTGCTGTTCTACCTACATGACTCAGATAGACATTTCTTTCCCACTGATGCATGAGAAAAAATGAGCTGAGTTTACTGCCTGTCTTAGAAGAAATTTGGTGCTGTTGTTAAGTGGTTGTGCAAAGAGGAGTAAGTTCTAAGCAAATTAAAATATCCTTAATATATTCAGATGCTCTTGACTGTATAATGCTTGCTGTGGTCCTGAGTAAGTTAGTTCAGTTCCCTCTTCAGTGAAAAATGGAAATAGTCCTTTTCCCTTCTACCACTCGGTGTTTTTCTAAAGACAAACGGTGGTGATGGATAATAACTAAACAAAACGATTACCTAAGGTAATATCACTGCATAACATCTTTATAAAGTAAGAGGAAGTTCTCATTGTGCTTAGAAGCAGGTAAGCACAACGATGTGAGTTCTATCAGTTTTTCAGCTGTGACCTTGGGCAACTTATTTAACATCACTAAGTCTGTTTTCTTGTCTATTAAATGGTTAGAATAATTAAAGTGATTCCGTGGGGTTGTTGTGAGAGCTAAAGGAGTTAATATGTGGAAAATCCCTAAGACGGTGTCTGGCACAGAGTAGACTTTCATTAGCTGAATCATTTATTCTTTCACTTATTCAGCAAGAATTTCTTGAGAGCCTACTGTGTGCCAGGCACCAGGCTGAATGCTTGGGATACATCAGTGAAGAAAACCAGCAAATGTCTCTGTCCTCATGTGGGTGAGGGCCGGGACACTATTGCTCGTCGAGGTCTGTGGGCTCCTGTGATGCCCTGGCATTGAGGTGGGTGTTGGTTGCCTGTTTGGGGCAACGTCTGCTTTGTTTTCTGGGATCAGTACACGGGGATGTGAGCACATTAAAGGATGGAGATGCCTGGAGTTGAAAATCATGAGGTGTGGCTACTGGTTCCCTTCTCTCAATCTGCGTGTCAACATTTAGACAGCATCCCTGCAGTGTTTCTCAAGCCACCTGGAAACGGGGCATTAGACTCAAGCTGCAAGATTTCCTTTATACCTAAATCATTTCCAGGATAATAAAATAAGTGATAGAGCCAGGATTTAAACACCAGTCTGAGGGACTCAAAGACCATGATCTGAAGGGAAATGGGAGATTGAAAAGCTAGCCTATCTTTGATTACCTACTTTGTGTAAAAGATTATTCTTTATGTTATGATATCGGACCTTTAAGTATCCAGAAAATATTATTTTCTCAATGTAGAAACTGAGGCCCAGATTGTTAAATGACTTGGCGAAGATCACTCATCAGCTGTGGTGTAGAACTAAGATTCAAATTCAGGAAATTCCATTGTCTATAATGGAGAGTTTTTCTACAGTTGATTATAATTGGCCATCTTATAGGTCAAGTTCGATCATTTGAGCCTGTCTTTAATGTCACATGTCACTGGAAGTCATCGTAAGGGGCACCCGTGGCACCAGCACATTGCGGTGCTGGGCGTGGTCTTCTGGTTTTCCCTATTTGTCAGTTTCCCTGTTAATATCTAAGGCTTCCCAGAGAACTAATGATCTCCCTCCAGGCTCCTCCTTCCTCAAATTACTTTTAGTCTCATTTTGTCATCCCCTACAGCGTCCGCTCTGTTAAGTCAGTGCTTTCATGAAATGTGCTTTAATTTTCCAAGCAGTAACCTTAGAGGTACTTACAGAGGTGCTCAATTCCCTCAATTTCTCACATGGCTTTTATTTATTCATGTGTTAGAATGTGGTTGGTTATATCTTCCTGGATTTAGCAACTTGCTGAGAGCAGGGTGTGTTTGCAAGAACTGTCATTCTTTGGAATCAACTTAGGTAACAGGGAAGGCTGGAGCAGGGCATGGGGCAGCCTTAGTTTTTTCAGCATTTCCAAAGTCTCCCTCCATCTCAGGGTTGTACTGCCAGATCCTCCAAATAAAATGGTCTAAGAGGCCAAGGGCTCCCTTTGTAATAAGTTGGTCTCCTAATAATTAAGGTGCTTCCAAGCCTTTCCATCCATCCGTTAATTCATTATACGGCTGGGCTCTCTGTTCAGAGCATCACAGGGCTGAAGTCAAGGTGCTGGCCAGCTGCATTCTCATACGGATCTTGGAGTCCTCTTCTGAGTCCATTCTAGTTCTTGGCAGAATTCAGCTCCTTGTGGTTGTAGGACTGAGGTCTCTGACCCTTAACTGGCTGGCAGCCAGGGGCCATTCTCAGCTTTCAGGGACCTCCCACATTCCTTGCTACATGCTCCCCTTCATCTTCAAAGCCATCAGTGGAGAATCTTACTTGTGCCGAATGCTTCCCAGGCTTCAAATTTTTGACCTCTTCTGACCTCTGTTCCCACATTTAAAGGGCTCATGTGATGAGGTCCGGCACAGCGAGATAATCTCCCTTTCTTAAAGCCAAGTATGCCATGTAAAATAACCCAAATCATCACACCCACAGTCCCTGGAGTCAGGCGGGGGTCCGGGGCCACCCTGCAGCTCTGCCTGTTGTCATGGGCCCCTACGGAGGTGATGTGAATAAGCCTTTTTACATGCTGCTTGGCACGTGACAGGTACTTACTGAGTGATTATTTTGTTTTCTTTATCAACATTAATCTCAGTCAGGCTTCTGTTTTCTCAATATCAACACTGCTTTCTTTCTCTTTTTTTTTTAACTTACAAGAAAAGTCACTTGAATCTCTGCAAGCGTCAAAGTTCTTTTGTATATTTGGACTGTATGTGTGGACCTGATGGAGGTCATGGTTAAGCTGGAACCACTTGGGGAACAACTGTCCCATTGGAAAGATTTTCAAAAATGGTCACTCTCATGCAGAATCAGGTATTTTTCCGGATGAGAATGGTTTGCCCTTTGCAGGTGTGATTCTGTAGCTGGGCTCAGAAAACTTCCCAGTAGAAGTGAAGTTAAAGAAGATCAGTAGGTACCTCGGCATCTTCTCTCGTCTGGCCAAGCCCCACTGCCACGTTGGTGTAGGTGGCAGCACGGAGAAGGGGTGGGCTTTTCCAATGAATTCATCCAGAGAAGAGCCCCGTTTATCTGCTGTTTCCCACCACCCTTGTGCTGGACCACAGAGATCCAGCTGTGAAGAAGCCCAGCGTGGACCCCGCTCAGCAGAGCACCTGCCAGGAAGGGAGGCTGACAGTGACACATCAGGTGGCTTCAGACAAGGGTCAGTGCCACCAAAAAATGAACAAGGTGATGCCATTGGAAGTAGCTTAGAGAGGTGCTAATTCATCTTAGTCGGGGGCAGGAGGGAGGCCAACGCAAGGAATGGCATTTTGGCAGAGATACAAATGATGCTTTGGAACCAGCCCTGCAGAGCCTGGCGGAGCATTCCAGGCAGATGTCAAGTAAATGCAAACATCCTGAACCCAGATTTATCTGGCATTCAAAGAACGACTAGCACAGAGTGTGTGACGAGCAGCAGGCTGGTCAGGGGGTGGATGACACGGTGGGGCCTGGTCACTTAGGGCTTCACGGGACATCCAGACGCTGCCTGTTTCCCCAACGCAGTGCGATGGGAAGGCATGGAGAGCGTTAAGCAGGAGCAGAGTGAGGTCTGACTTGACTTTTGTCTTTACTTTATAGCTTGTTGTCTTGTTGGCTGCACAGCATCTTTTATTTACTTGTTTATTTTAGATACAATTCACAGCCCACCATGTTTACCTTTTTAGGATGTACAATTCAGTGACCTTGCGTGTGTTCACAAGATTGTGCAACGATCACCGCTAGCTCTGATTTGCTTTTTAAAATGTTGGTTCTGGCCGTTGTGTGGAGAATGGACCATGTGGCATGGGGCAAGGAAGCTCCTGCGGTGGTCCAGGAAAAACTGGATGGTGGCTGGACCAGGGCAGCCGTGGGGATGGAGAAAAACAGATGGTCCTGAATTTTTCCAAGTCGGGCAACCCGATGTGACAAGAGCACAAGCCATGGGGCTACATAACCTAGCTTTAGATCTGCCACTTTCTACCTGCCTAACCATGGGCAAATCACTTAATTCAGCTGGGCCTCAGTTTCCCAATCTGAAAAATGGGAACATGATAACCACTTCATGTGTTTACTCTGAAAACCAAACAAGACAAAATACACATACGTCCTATCACAGTGCCCAGGAGGTGGTATATTCCCCCAGTGTCATTTTTCTTCTGTTTTGAGCTCTCTCAGGTTGAATCTCCTTGTCTCCCTGACCCCTGTCCCCACCCACTCTCAAAAGGCAGCCCCACCTTAAAGCTGGGTTTCTTCTGTCATTTCGTGGAGTTAATTTCCCAAACCTGGAATGGAAGAACTGCTGGGCTTCCATACCCCAAGGAAAACCCATTTTTTCATGGAGATGGGAGAATTGTCACACTTCTGATTCCTTTGCCACCAACCTGTGTGATCTCGGGCAAATCACAACACTTCTGAGACTCAGTTTCCCCATTTACAAAAGGGAGTCATCTCCTCGTGCGTGTCTGTGGTCCGCCCTCAGCTGTGTCTGCCCGGGGAGAAAACTAAAGGTGAAAATCCTTATTATTTATAGGGTGACCACATGTCCAGGTTTGTCCAGGTCTGTTCTAGTTTATTCTTGCTGTCCCAGCATAATTCTTAATAGCTCTGCCTTTCCCTGTCAGAAGTAGCCTGGTCTGGTTTGGACAATACATTATTCGGTCACTCAGTTTATTCGCTTCATCACTTTTCCCACAGGTCGAGTTAGACCCTTTCCTTTATTGCTTCAGTACAAATATTGAAAGTGCCAGGTTCTGACAATTTAAGAGCACTTTTGGAAATCTTCATGGCATTTTTTTTGAATTATTAAAGAAATTTTTGCCAGCTTCTCTGCCTTGAGAATCTAGTCAGCATAAGATGTGATTCCATTTTACATGTATAAGTATCTAATTTATGTTACTTATCTGTATAAAGTTTCTATAAATTATTAGTAGATGCCAACTTTTTATTTGTGTCCTCAGGCTAAAAAAAGGGGGAAATGCAGGGGCCTGTGTAGATCGGTACCTCTCTTAAGCAGTGAAGAAGAGTGATGGATTCATGTGTGGGGTGAGTGGGAGAAAGCAGGATGGAGGTCTCTGCTTTTTCCTCCCATCACAAGTATAAGGTGGAAACCAAAATTCCACTGATGCTTTTAGAGCTGGCTGCCCAGATGATTTATTAGCTCTGGGTGGATGCTGATGTTAAAACTGCAGCTCCGCGATAACCCAGAATGCAGCCTAAATGCGCTGGGCTTCCCCGACACCCTAGCAGAATACCGAGGTTGAGCTGGCAATTCTCCAGTACATTTTCCATACCAGCATCTGAGTTGAAATAATTTCACGACATGGACTAATGGAACCTGGATTAGACAGCAAAGGGAAATGAAAACAGGACGGAAAATTTGCTTCTGAGAGAATGCACATCAAGTCGCGGGCTGTGTTTCTGGTTGGTATTTGGCTGGAACTGATTTTGAAAGCGAGTTTTTAATGTCTGCTGTGGGTGAGTGGGATGCTCCCTCCCAGCTAAGGTAGTGTTTATCGGGAACGCTTTGGACTGCAGTGCAGGCCACCAGTGAGACTGGCTTCAGGGAGAAGATTTTGTTTTTCTCACATAACGAAATAATATACAAGGCAAGCCAGCTGCTGACCCGTGCCTAGCAGCTCAACCACGCCAGAGCCCGTGTCTGAACGATGATCTTGGCTTTTCTGTCATGTTATTTGTCTCATCTTCGCAAAACACTGCGTCTGCAGGCATTAAACCCATGCAGAAGACAGAAGGAGGATACAGGAAGCCTTTTATGAGGAAAAACCAAAAGCCTGCCTTCCACATCTCATTGGCCAGAACCGTGTCCCATGACCTCCCAGTCGTCAGGGGCGCTGAGAGAGTTCATGTTTGCCACTGTTCTTGATGAAAGCGGGTATCTGTTAGTCACGAGGACAAGGAGGAATACATGCCAGTGGCCGACCGAGGACATCTGCCACAGGGGACCATCTCAGTGATGACGCTGGTACTCAAGGGCTGCATTTTAGAAGTCAGGGACGTAAACCAATTGCTCACGGGGTTGGCTGTTCAAAGGAAAATAAAGCAAAATAGTAGTCAATGGTCTCAAAGAGTTTACAATTCAGTTCTTTTTTTTTTTTTTGGTCCATGTTACCTAGCACAGCACTAGAAGCCTGGTAGACCCTGAAGGGCTGTGATGAAGAATTTATCCACAAGATAATTAGAAAGGAAAGCATGGGGCTCTCGGCTGTTGAATCCTGTGGTGTAATCTTCCCTGATCAAAGCAGGACCCTTGGCCAGCATCCCCTGGGAGCTGGTCAGAAATGCAGTTACCAAAGGGGAAAGGGGGCGGGGAGGGATACATTGGGAGTTTGGGATTAGCAGATACAAACTACTAGAGACAGAATAGATGAACAAGAAAGTCCTACATTACAGCAGAGGAAACTATATTTAATAGCTTGTAATGATCTATATCAGAAAAGAATATGAAAAAGAATATATATATATATATATATATATATATATATATATGTGAATCACTATGCTGCACACCAGAAACTAACACAACATTATATAAAGCAACTACACTTCAATCAGAAAGAAAGAAGGGAGGAAGGGAGGAAGGCAGGCAGGCAGGCAGGCAGTCTCTCAGGCCCCACCCCAGATCTACTGAATCGGAATCTGCCTTTTAAGAAAATGCCCCGGTGATTTGTGTGCACATTAAATCCTGGGAAGGTCTGGTGTTACCATAATGCCTGAAGGAACTCAATCACATTTGCAGAAATAGGAATACAGACTTGGACAAGAACAAGAGTAGGTTTTCCTGTGGTGCAGGCAAATGAGCACATGCGAAGGAGGCATTTGTCTATGATTTTGATCCACATCTTCCCATTTCCTAGTTGGATGACCTTCACCAGCTCCCTTGTCTCTGAGGCTGTGTCAGCTCTGCTGGGAATTACTGGAATGGTGGTCACTATTTCCCACTGGGACAGGACATCCAGAGTGTTGAGCATCTTGCCTTATATGTTATGGAAGCCCAGTCCATGCAAATTTCCTTTCTAAAAATATTCAAAGTTAAAACCTTTGTGCAACCATCAGGATCACCATTGCCGAGGACTAGGGGAGGAGCTAAAGACCACTGGGGCTTGGAGCCATCCTGCAGAGCAGGTGTCCTGGAACATGATAGAGGGTTGTGGGGGACATCGCAAGTCAAAGGAAAAGTTCAAAAGCATCTGCAAAGAGACCCACCTTCTGCGTGCACCAGCTTTCTAGGGCTGCCGTAGCAAAGCACCACGCACCACAGGTAAACAACAGATCTTTATTCTCTCACAGTTCTGGAGGCTAGAATTTCAAAATCAAGGTGTGGACAGGGCTGTGCTCTCTCTGAAGGCTCCGGGAAGAATGCTTCCTTGCTTCTTCAAGCTCCTGGTGCTCACTGGCAATTCTTGACATTCCTGCCTTGGCTTGAAGATACACCCCTCCGGTCCTATGGCTATCTGCTCCGTGTGTGTCTTCACATCTTCCCTCTGTGCATGTCTGTCTCTGGGTCCAAATTTTCCCTTTTTATAAGGAAACCAGTCATCTTGGATTAGGACCCACCCTAATGACCTCATTTTAACTTGATTATCTCTAGGAAGACCCTATTTCCAAATAAGGTTACACATTGAGGTAGTGGGGTTTGGGACATTAACATATCTTTTGGCCGGGGACAAAATTCCACCCATAAAACAAGCCAAGGATTCTTGGTGAGAAGTGGATGTAATTCTGGAGGGGGTGGGTGTGGTTGAAGCTATGCAACCTGGTGTTAGGACCACAGCATAATGCTTAAAAAGAAAGAGGCAGGTTTGGAAACCACCAGTAAAATATAAAGCTTTCTTTCCCAAAAGTAGCGTGGGCATGACTTTGAGGAATGATGTCTCCCCGTTGCTCTGGTGCCATGCTGTTTGGGATGCATCCTCAGCTCTCTGCTCCCTGCTAGAAACTTTCGAAACACTGTCACAGGGACTCTCTGGAGTGAGTGGCAGGAAGACACATTGTTAGAAAATTCCTGTGACTTAGCATGGTGAGAGGCTGGAGGGGTGTGTGTGTGTGGTCTTTTCCCTCTTCCGCCTGCAGTGGCGACAGCAGCTGTCTCTTTGTCAGCAGCGACGGGCTGAGAAGATGGAAGATGAGTTTCGGCTGGGCGTGGGTGTGAGTTCTCTTTTCTCCCTCCGGGGCTTCATCTTGCAAGGTGTGGAGCTGTTTTTATCCTGGCCTGGGAAGAAGCAACTGTCAGTGTGCAGATGAGGACTTCGCAGCCCCAGGGGTACTTCCTGCTGGGAGCCCTGGAGAGGTGACAGTTTGAATGCTAATTGGATCTGCCCCGCTTCCCCCACCTCCGCAGGGAGGCAGCCTCGGGGAGAAGCTGGGAGGGGCGTTTGGTCTTCCACTTGTGAAAAGGTGAGCGAGATCCAATCTGGTCCAGAGGCAGAGAAGTAAACACGGATTGACAGAGTTCGCTTCCCAGATGGAAGGTGAGTGATGAGGTCCCCATCCTGCCCTTCCCAGAGCCAGCAGCTTTTCTGCACTGGAGTGTTCTGTGGAAGATGCCAGTTCTGCGGGTTGATATATTTACCAGCTCCCTCCTAAAAGTCTCCCTGTGGGAGGCTGTGGCAGATCCTTAGTGCTCATGCATTCAGCCAGGGCTTCTCTCTACCCTGCCCTGTTTCACCCTGGGGCGATGCTGTATTTGCTCCCTTTTTTCTGTATATTTAGTGACGAGAACATGCCTCTTAGAAGCTCTCCGAATGCCCCACCACCACCCTCTACCCTTCTCAACGCCCCGTTTGATCCTGCCCATTCCCACGGATTAACTGACCACCTACTAGCTCATGACATTCACATTTCCAGCTTCAGATCCAACTCTCTTAGTTCTACCAGTGTCTGCTGACGGGCCCTCACCACCTGGAAGCTGCCCCTCCGGCACCTTGAGCACAACCTTCAGAATTAATCTCGTTAGCTCTCTTCCAAACTTTGTACCAGAACTCAGCAAAAGGCAATACCATCTTATCCTTGTCATCCTCCAAACCCTGTGGTCTTTGATTCTCCATCTTTTTTACTGAAGTTGTGAAGTCAAGTTAACTTTAAGTCTTCAGTGTATCTTGAGTCAGCCTCTGCTTCCTGCTGTCCATTGTCCCTGGTTTACTTGAGTCCCTTATCAATAGTCTCCTGGGAAAACCTGCACTAGCAGCACCTTTCATGCCATTCTTCACCCCACATTGAAAAAGATCTTTATGAAGAACAGATGCGATCATGATTGCATTTTATTTATTGTTTGTTTGTTTGTTTGTTTGTTTTTAACCATGATTGTGTTTCAAATCCTTAGACAGAGAAGAAAAACTCTTCCTCCATCCTCTTAGGTTCTGTACTTAGCATGTGCAAATTAAACTGACAAATGATAAATCAGCAGGAGAAAAGACAAACTAAATTCATGTATGTATGCAGGAGCTTGCAGAAAATGTGACTCAAAGAAGTGATTTGAATTTGGGGCTTATATATCTGGTTAATAGAAGAAGGATGAGGGAGAAAGAAAGGACATTTATTAAAAAAAAAAAAAAAGGAGTGACTTTGGGGAAAGAAAAATTGGCCTTAGAAGAATAGATGGGAGTTGTGATAGTTTTGTGACAATGCTTGTTTATGCAATTTCTCATCCCCATACTGACTTCTAGTCGCTGGTGATAGGAATCAATCTCCCCCCAGTACAGCAGGCCTCCCTCGAAGGGGGATTTTTGGCAGCTGAATTCTCTCGGAAGGCTTTGCTTTTAGGCAGATAGAGATGGGGAGTTCAGACAAAGCCTTTTTCTGCATCTTCTGATTCTCGAATGTCTTCAGCTCAGAATAATTTTTAATGCCACAGTGGTCAGTTCTGAATGCCTTCACCCTCAATGGCTCCCTATTGTCTGCAAGAGAAATGCTCAACTCCTTAACACAATATGTCAGGCTCAGTAGGATTTGGCCCCCATCTCCCTGGTTTCAACTCACAGACCTCCTGTCCTGTCTTCTCTGTCTGCCTCTCTTTCTTTTCTTTCAAGAGTCAGCTGAGGGGCAGACACTACCAGTCTGGGATAGGTACCTCTCCCCAGCTCTACCGCAAGGTTACCCTTATCCTTAACCTTGACCACGGTGGACTGAAAATATGTTTTCTTGTCTCTCTATCAGATAAGATCAGATAACAATAAATATAAGATAACAGTAAAAATAAGAGCTATGCTTTTTGTCTGTTCATCATGTTCTAGGCATCTTTCCTAAGTGTTTTCATGAGGTAATTAATTTAAAATTTACAGCAGCTTTCTGACACGGGTAGAGTGTAAGCTCCTTGAAAGAAAGGACTGTTTCTTTTGCAAGTATGTATCCTCTGTGGCTAATTCTACACCAGACACGGAGCAGGTGCTCAGTAAACATTTTCCTTGATAAATGAGTGAACAGATGAATGAAGAAGTGAATTATTCAGTGTAATATGGTGCCTCTCTGTTCATATTCCTCAGTAAAATTATTCATTTGTCACTTTGAGGCCTGAATAGCTTGAGTTTTTGGCGGGGAGCGGGGGGCGGGGGGTGGGGAGGAGAGGGGGAAGAAATCCTGTGAACTTCGTTTGTGTGAATCAAGAAAGTTTAGCCAGAGGCAAAGCTGCCTACATCCTACCTAAAATGTATGACAGGTTAATAGAGGCTCCCTCTGGCGAATCACCCCAGCTTTGGTTTTGTCAGCACTGTTTTGCCCAAGCAAGAGGAGTTTTCATCAAAATCAGGTTGTGCGCTGTCAGGGAAACTAAACACAGTCTTACTGGGTTCGGTTTTGTTGTTAACTTACATGTGAGCTCAGTCGTGCTTCTCAATTTCTCACCTTCTCTGAGTCTGAGCACTGTCTACCGTTCACGGGACCAGGAAGACCCTGCAAGTTAGAGGGCAGCGGGGGGTGAGCTGGCAGTCTTCTCATGGGCAAATGAATACACAGGATCGGTGGTGTAATGTACTACATTTAATATAAAGTCTCCCACAGAACCACTGGGAATGGGGTCAGGGAAAGAGGAATTCCTTTCTGATGTCATGGAAGGCCAAGGCTTCAGTATCGGTTATCATGATCCAGGGGAGGACCCTGACATGTGCTGAACACTTACCCTGTGCCAAACACTGGTCTGGGGACTTGGAGATATTTTCTCTCATTAAAAAAAATCACTCATTTGGGCAGGAGGGTATAGCTCAGTGGTAGAGTGCATGCTTAGCATGCATGAGGTCATGGGTTCAATCCCCTGTACCTCTGTTATAAATAAATAAATATCTAATTAACCTCCCCCCAATTTTTTTAAAATTAAAATATTTAATGAAAAAAGATAAAGAGGCAAAACTTCTTTTTAAATCACTCATTTATATGTTGAGTACCTGCTGCCTGCCGAGCGCTGAGTGATACGCCCAGGGGTAAGCGAAAACAGACGAAGGCTGCAAGTATGTAAAACTGGCAAATGCTATGGGCTTGAAAGGCGAGGAGAAGGCCTACTTCTCTTAAAAGGGTTGATGCCTGTGATGAGAAATAAACATCAAAACACAGAATGACATTAGCCAGACTTCATACAGGAGCAAAACTCCAGGCATGCTGGTGAGGGTGTGGAGAAGCCGGGGTGTCCGTCATTGTGGTGAGGCATGTTCACTGTAACCCAGAGACAGGAAAAGATATGGCAGAACCACCAAATATTGGAGAGCAGTGAGGAATCAGGTGCATGCGGCTTCCACCTCAGAATACTGGCAAAGCGTCAGCTGCACCAGCAGCGCCCGTACGCTCGAGCTGCCCCCGGCTCGGGGCCCAGGGGCCCTGCTGCTTATCACCCTGCAGCGGGTTCAGGTTTTCACAAAGCGCAGGTCAGCCAGGCCCCGTGTTAGCCCCCAGGGCCTTAACGAAGCCCACGGACTGGGCGGCTTAGACAAGAGACATTTATGTCCTCACAATTCTGGAGGCTGCACATCCGACCAAGGTGTCAGCAGAGCGGTTACTCCCGAGGCCTCTGTCCTCGCCTTGCAGACGGCCACTTGCTCTCTGTGTCCCAGACGGTCTTTCCTCTGTGTCAGTGAGCCCCTGATATCTCTTCGCATCCAGATTTCTTGCAACAATGACAACAGTCAGATTGGATTAAGGCCCGCACTAATGGTATATTTTAACTTTTTCTTTTGTATGTATGTATTTTTATTGAAGTATAGTCAGTTTACAATGTTGTGTTAGTTTCTGGTGTGCAGCATAGTGCTTCAGTCATTCATGAACATACATATAATCAATTTCGTATTCTTTTCACCATAGATTATTAGAAGATATTGGATATAGTTCCCTGTGCTATACAGTATAAACTTGTTGTTTATCTATTTTATATATATATGTTAGTTAGTATCTGCAAATCTCGAACTCCCAGTTTGACCCTTCCCACCCCCGTCCCCCTTTAATCCTCCCTTTAAAGGCCCTGTCAACAAACACAGTCACATTCTGGTACTGGGGATTAGGGCTTCAATATAAGAATCTTAGGGGGACACAGTTCAGCCCGTAACACCCCCAAACAGCTCTGTCCCCAGTAGTAAAAGTGGGACAAAGTAAAACGAAGACAGAGAGGCAAAGTGAGTAACATTCCCTTAGGAAATCTAAGAAAGTCTTCACAGAGAAGGTGAGAGTTGGGCCAAATTTTGAATTTATGATTAAGTTTCCGGTAAGCAGAGAATGGGTAAAGGGGGCCTGGGGGAGAGAGAGCAGCACAAACAAGGTCACATCACTTTGAAAGTATCTTAGACACGAGAGCACAGTGTGGCTGAAGCGACTGGTCCAGGGGAAACTGTGGGCGAAGCGGGGCCGGAGTGTGTTGAAGCCAGATAGCCAGGGGTTCTGAGTCAAGTACGAGGACTATGGAGCCTTCTCAGTGGAAGAAGGAGGAACCATGAACAAATCCTTAGGGAGTGAGACGCCTGTTCAGCACTCTGTCAGATCCCGGCTTGTGTGTGCCCCCGCCTCCTCTGGCACCGGGGACAAGCGCTCACTTCCACCTTCTGAAAAATGACATCAATGCTCCTTTCCTCTAAGAGGTGGTGATGCTTCAGTTGGATAATGGATGTACAATTTTCAAAACTTTTGTGTAAATGTCAGTTACTTTTATTTTTATCACTCAGTGAGTGTTGCCAAAATGTGAGCGCAGAATGATATCCTCCTTGCCCCAGTTTACATTCATTTCTTTGGTCTCGGAAGGGTCTAGAGTGAAATCTGTTTTCCTCTATTTGGTCATGGACTCAGCTCCAGGAGATCATGATACCTGATACCCCTCTGTCTTCCTAGGGTGACCTTGCACCTCTCTTTACATATCTGCAAAATGGAGCAGCCTTTAATAGCTACAACTCAGGTATATTTTTAAGAGCACCATGCCTAGTGTGTAAAATCATGGCATTCCGGCTTTGTATTTCTTGGAAGTTATTCCAGGTTGAGCCTTGGCCACTTGTCAGTTCCTTAGTATTAGATATGCCATTGAACCATAATTCCCTAACCTGCCTCTGTGCTTATAAACATACACATACACCCTCTTCTACCAGCAATGGATGAAAACACCCCGTAATACGGTATTTAATTCACTACTGCAGTCTTAAAATCCTCTATGACTGTTTCTGGCATAGAAATGCACCCTCTCGGGGTAGGAAGCCCTGCATGTGAAAGTTGAAGCTCCTTGCCGATGTCAGGTGAGGGGAAATGCATTACTTCCAAGACAGCCAGTGAGTGGTACCCGAGTTCCGCTCTGGTTCTAAATTCCTGGTTTCACGCAGGTCCCTTTAGCTGTCAGCCTGGACTCTGTAACCAGTAGTAGGCATGCTAATAAATATGTAACAATATCTCTTAAAGAAAAACACTGGTTTGCAGCATTTGCCTCTTTCTGTTTTGTTAATACTCCCCGCATGGCCAGCTTCAAGCTACCTACGTGAAGTGACTGAAATCAGAGTCGGAAGGGGTGCACATAACTGGCTCTTGCAAAACAGTGTGAACGGACCCCAGGCCACCACTGTCACCCAGTTGGCACCACAGACAAGCACAGTACAGGCCTGCCTTATCACCCCAGGTCTTTGGCCTGAAGCCCACGTACCCACCCACCCCGTCTTCTCCATCCTAAGTTGCACCTGACTGACTTGCTTCTGATGAGTTCTCAGCAGAACCTGATGTTCTGCACTGCCTTCCCAGCCACAGTTTCCCTTTCAGTCCCAGCATATGATTCCACTGATCTTTCTAGGTTGACCACCTGACTTCTTCTGGCTCCTTCAATTCTAGCTTCGATTCGCAGAGGGAGTCAGCACTACCTCCGTTTATACCCATCTCATTCCGTCTCTATGAGAGGTGTGACGCTACTTGAAAAGTTCTTTTCATTTGAGCACAATATTTTCACTGTTGCTTCTGCTGAGTACAGTTTTTCCTCCTGGGGCTCCCAGAGAACAAGCCCTGCGGGGAGTCATCACTTCCTGATTTGCAAACAAGGGACAAACTCTTGGGTCTATTCTGTCTCAACTGTAGCATAAATATCTTATTAACGCAGCCTCCTCCTAGAAATTCTAAGCCCAGAGGGGGCCCAGGTCTGCTCCGCTCATCATACTGGTGCCTAGCATCATGCTTGGAACACAGCAGACACTCAGTAATGAGACCTGACTGTTTCTTCATGCTTTTATTCACTTGCTCATTCATTCATTCATTCATTCATTCCTTCTTCCAGTTCATGGAATTACCCTTACGGAGCTGATGCTCGGCATAGCGGATTGCAGTGAGCAGAGTGGGAAGTCAGGACGGAGCATTGTTGAAAGCTCAAAAGAAGTATCCAAATGAAGGTGTTTGATTTGAGCCTGGACTGGGGATTGGCTTATTTTTTCAGCCACTTAGAGAAAGGACTGTCTTGTTCCCTTTGCCTCAATTCACCATAATGAATCTAATTTCCACACTTTTTGGAGAGAGAAAAAAATGGTAAAATGAGAAGGCTGCTTCGACTTTGGTTCTTGAGGGTACGCTGTGTTCCCGTTGATTGGCAAACTGATGCATCAGACCACATTAATGAGAGCAATTAGTAGACAGACAGGTCAGAATTAGGGAGGAGCAAGGCAGGATGTGCTTCATAAGAATGTCTCCTCACTTTCAAGGGCATACAGACTCTCAGAGTCTCCCCCGCCAAAGGGAGAGCCAACAGCCATCAGCTTGAGCCTGGACTAGTCAATCCATAAGATTAAATTTTAAAAAGCAGTTAATTCTGTTTATATCTGTGTGTGTGTGAATTTTAATTATGGGCCACGTCCATTCCTTTCTGGAAGGATGCAAGTGTAAACTTTAAGTCGACAAAGTAAATCCCTTTGACAACAAAATATTGCTCTGGAGCTCAGATTTGTTATTTGATTTTAATAATTTATTATTTTGTGTGTGTGTGTGTACCAAACATTTATTCAGCACCTGCTGTATGCCAGACACTGTGCTCAATACTGAGAAGTAAAAAGTAAATTATTCTCCTGCCCTCTCTAAGTTGGTCTCTCAGAGCGTACACCTACCCCATCCAATCTCCCAGGGTTTATTAAAATTTCAGATGAACCCAACCACATTCCAAGCATACATCAGAGCCTATTAGAGGAGAGGCCCCCAATGTGCATTTAAAAATAAATTCTACAGGTCTTTCTCATGCGCACGGAAGTTTAATGTCATTCAGTGCAGAAAACATAATAGTAGTAGCTTGCATTTATGCTTTTGCAGTGATGTGTCTTGGGATTTCTGCACTTGAATTCCTTAAACACTTTAATTGTAAGTCATAGAGGTGATGGCCCAGCTCGCGAAAGGTGCTCTAAGGCCCCTGCATGCTCTTGTACTTTTTGCATGTTTCCATAAAAACACTTCTCACACAGGATCACAGTTTATTTCCATAGTTTCCTGCCTCCCTGCTGGACAGCACGCTCCTTGAGAAGGAGAACTGTCTTGTTCCTGTCTGAATCCCCAGGCCTCCCACGTTGTTTGGTTCCTAGTAGGTCCGTAAAAGCACTGTCTTCTTTCGTTCTTTCCGCCTGAGAAGTAAGTTAGTCATTATTGTCTATAGTATCTCATTTAATCTGTTTTGTTGACTGTATGGATTTACACGTTTGTGAATGAATGAACGGAACCTACAAAGCACTTTCACACACAATATGCCCTTTGCTGAGACAGCCAGTAATGATCACTGATACACGGCCTTAGCCAAGTGTGGTCCATTACCAATCTCTCCTGTTCACCTTCATGATTTTTGAAAAATTCCAAGCTGGTATTGGTTTAATATTTTTCTCTTTACGTAAACTCACTGGTTCTTGCTCCCGTAAATTTAGCCCAGTCCCCAGCAGTCGTATCTGTGAAGTCATGTGTTGTTACATGTTTTTCCAAATCTACATTAAGCTCATAACTGAATTAACACCACCGAACGTTCCCTTGTCTCCCACACACGTGCAGACTCCACACCGTTGGAAAGCCCTCCTGTGTCTGACTGCACGAGACGCTGGAGTTCCGGGTTCAGGTCTGAAGCCATTCTGTATGTGGCTCTTGGCTTCTCCAGCCTGGAGCCCTCGTTACTGTACCGAGCAAAGGAGACACGTCTCTCGACCTCCAGGCGTCGCTTCTCTTGGGATGCTCCTGAAAGTCCTCTTCCCCGCCACCCCAAAGTCCACCCAGGGTACCTTCCTTTGCTCTCAGCCCGCCCTGAGCTCTCCCACCTCTGGACCTGGCTAGACCATTCAACTTAGCGAGCAATGATACAGCACGTATTTATTTTACCTGCAAACAGCAGGCCTCATGACATGCTTACTCACTCAAGGAGCATTTATGAGCCTACTATGATTATGTTGTCCTGGAGACAATGAGCTGCTGTGGAAATTAATCAGTTTTAGGGAGCCTCGTTTGCTTGTATGGACTTGGTAAACAAGAGGAGCTTTTTGGGGTGGACTTTGTGATGAAAGGAAGGATTTCCCTCATCATGAACTATTCTTGATGTTTTTTTTTAAAAAGAATAATACTTTAGTGGAAAAAGTCTGCCAGCTCAGGGCCCAAATTAGTTGTTTTAACCTGCTTCTGCGTTCACTTTATCATGCCCTGGGCATCAGTTTACCTTGGCCATGGTAAAAGCCTGAAGGATTCTTCCTCCAGCTTTTGGAGGGAGGTGGTGGCTAGAGTCATTGTTGCTGATGAATCCCTAACTGTCCCCAGGCTTAGGAGCTCATGACCAAGCGATCAGTCTAGTCCGAGACAGGCTGCTTATGAAAACAAAGTGAGAGTCTGCACGTCTTTCTGCTCCTCTTCATGCTTGGAACCGCAGGAGGCACACTGGGAGAAGGCACCGCAGACGTGAGTGTTTTGCTCTCGGCCAGTAAAGGAAACTCACTTAGTGAATCTTGAGAAAGCAATATTTGGGAACAAGTGGGAAGTTGTTTGTGAGGAGAAGCCTGGTGCAACGGAAAGAGAACCAGAAAACCAGAGAAAAAGTCAGCAGGGTCTTGGGCTGCCTGTCGGCTCCACAGTCATCCTCCCGGGACCTCAGGAAGGGGGCCGGACCTTTCCGGGACCCCATCTCTTCATCTGCAAAGTGGAAGAAGTCAACTGGATCAGTCAGAGGAGTTTCTACTTTTCTTTAGCAGCAAGTTCTTTAATTTTCCTTTTAATTACACTTGGTGTTGAACCACAATACTCACAAGCAGCTAACCAAAGCGCTCTGCTTAAAGAGGGTTTGGGGCAGAGCGGGGAGGATGGTGCCTTCCTCTTTCTCCAGGGAGGGTAAGAACTAGAGTGATGTCATCAGATTTCCACTTTAAAAGCTCACAATGACTGTTCTATGAAAAATGGTTTCAAGAGGCCAAGACTGCAGGCTCAGAGACCATTTAGAAAGGTGGTTGCTGTGTGCAGACTAGGAGGGGAGAGCGGAGACGTTGTGTAGACAGCGCGGTGGCCCAGAGACAGGATACGAGGGGGAGGACGCCAGCCAGACTCTGGGGGGACCGACAGCTGCCCACCTGGCCCTGCCAGGTCCCCAGTGTGGTCGGTGAACCAGGAACTTCAGCAAGACAAGAGGATGGACTGAGAACTAACCCCACACAGCAAGATAAGCTCATAACTGACCAGTGGACCTGGGACCTTCTCATCACATGTGACCTGAGATTTTAGCATCACCCAGGAGCTTGTCAGGCCCCACTCTAGACCCACTGAATTCATATCTGTATTTAGTAAGGTCCCCAAGTAACTTTATGCACACCAGAGTTTGAGGAAACTGTTAACGGAAAAGTACTTTTGTGACCAATAAGCCTGCACTAGATTCCCGGATGATCCACCTGCTGGTATTGACTTTGGCCAAATCACTCCTTTTCTAAATGTTCTCATCCACTCCATGGAGGCCAGAACACTCGCCTTACAGAGAGTTTTGTGGGACAGAGATGCTGTGAGTAGAGTTTAGCACCGAGCTCACTATTGAAAAAAAAGTCAGTGATCAAGAAAATAAAAGAAAATGTAATCACACACGCACATGCACGCACGCTCACACACACACACACACACACACACACCCCATTCCTCTGTGGTCCAGGGCAAAAGAAAGGAAACAAGGAAGGAGTGCAGGGCCACCATTGTGTTTCTGGTGTGACTTTTCAGTTTTTGATTTTCTGTCTTCTCTAGTAAGGAAAATTCATCATACTTTCTGGGGAGCAGGAGAAAGATTTTCTTTGTCAGTTGAGTATTTCCAGGAAGATGGTCACCATTTCATAATACATAGGAAAGCATGGATTTTGAATTGAAACGGACTGCATTTTGACCTCCCTCTGCACTTCCGACCTGTGAGATGCTGGGGGCACTGATTAACCTTAGTTTTTCTCATCTGTAAAATGGGGACAGTGAAGCCTTGCAAGGATTAGATGAGATATGCTATGCATCTGACTTTTTTTTAAAAACCATCCTTCCTCCATCTTTTCTTCTATGATTGTTTTCTGTCTGTTATTAGAAGATCCTTTTCTTCAAATCCATGCTTAGAATTATGGCATGATAGCATTCGTTTATTAAACAAAGACTTACTGGATGCCCACCATGTGCCAGGTGCTATTTTAGGTGCGAATGATGCAACACAACCGGGTTTGTTCATTTTTCTATTGTATGTCTCATCCTGTGTTTTACACCTGTGCTAGGTACTGTCCTAGGTGCTAGGTACTGTCCTAGGTCCTGCTAGGCGCACAGCATGCCTGGAGTCGTTTGTTTGCTTGCTTTTTTAATGGAGGTACTGGGGATGGAATCCAGAACCTCACGCATGCCAGCATGTGTTCTACCATTGTGCTCTACCCACCCCTCATGCCTAGTGTTTATTCATTTTTCTATTTAATTCCCCATCCTCTAGGTTACACCAGGGCTACCTGACCTGAATAGGGCAGAGATTTCCTCTCCTTGGGATAAAAGTCTGCGGTCATTTTGATGGCATTCATAAAACCTCCTTCATTTAGGTTTCAAGGATAAGCCTCATTTTGCAAGGTCTTTGCATCCTCTATTAAAAATGCGCCCACAACCACACACTTGGCGAGGCAAATGAATAACACAAACAAGACTGAAAATATTTAACCTCCTTAGGAGAACAAACTGTTTTTCAAGGAGACTGGCAGTTCCATTTGCATGCAAACATTTAATGGGCTGCTTTTAAATGATCCTTATCTATTTACTGAAGCGGTCTGGCCAGACCCCTCCTTGGCAGTTCTTTGTTAGCTATTAGTTGGAGCCGTGGCTGCACATGATCTGGAAAATCATCCAAGTGCACTTACTGAAAGATGTTCAATAGTTGGGACTCCCAGGGTTTTACCTGAGCTTCTGCCCCAATTAGCTCAGTCAGCCTTGACTGTGCGTCCTGTTACAACCCACCAGGATTAAATCGTGACGACATGTACATTGCACATAGTAGATGATCAACAAGCAGTGTTGGATGAATGAGTGAAGTCGTTTGATTTAGTTCTTCTGCACCCTATCTGGACAGTCCTCAGACTCCTCTGCAGTGGTGTGCTGCTAAATGTTTAACAACCAGCTCTGAACAGGGCAAGGGCAGGGCCCCAATTTGCAGTGTTTGCTGATTTCTGTGGTGTAAATACTCTTACTGTGGTACATTTCAGACTACCAGTATGACACCACTGAACCCAGAGAAGAGATGAGCACCCTTATATAATATTTCTGCCAGACAGATAGCAAAAGATGTGAATAACCTCAAGAGTATAAATAAGAGTATAGATAACAGAGATGTAAAATAATTAGGTAATGATGAGTTTTGAGCATTTATTACCTTTTTAAATATAATTCATTTCACCATAAGTTTATATAATTCACCTTTTAATAACAGCTGAGATTAACCACGGCTTGAAAAATTACTGAGAATTTAAGCACCGGCTCTCAGGAGCCCCATGAACTGGCTCCAGTGCACCCCTGTTCCTTACCCATTCCACACGTGCAGGCTGTGGAGTGACACGGCTCTCACGCTCCCCCTTTTCCCTCTCTGTGCTGCCTGGGAGGGCTGGGAGCTAATAAGAGCTTCCGAAGATGCACATAACCTAGTGACGGGTGTGCTCTCCCTGTCCTGAAGCTCCACGGGCTCTGTTTGCAGCCCGTTAGGGGCATGTTTCACTTTCTTCTGTCCATGTTAAGATCTGTTTGTGTAATTGTCCCTTCCACTGGGGTCTGTGTTATCAACAATGTGAGACCCGGATGTCAGCTGAAGTTCCCTGTCCTTTGAGATCCAAGTGGAATTGGTTCTAAGACCTTCACACCACTGGGGGGAGCCTGCTTCCCTCTACCAGTCTCCTCCAGCACTGGGCTGTGGCGCATGGTCATGTTCGCCCATGGTCCTCTGGCTTACAAATCCGCACAGAACCATTCTGTGAAAGGCTAAGCACTTGCTCGTTGAGGCATGTGGTGTCTCAGCAACCTGGGGCGTGGTCCCTTCCCCCCTGAGGTCCCTCAGAGCATCGTGCACACAAGGCTGCTGTGCATGTAGCAGACCCTCCCTGAGCTCTGGGACAGCGGCAGAGCTGTGTCTTGTTATTGTCGTCATTGTTGTTGTCATTGTTGCACATCCCCATGTGGTCTGGCCGTCTGGCCCTCTTCTCCTTAACGATGCCCGTCTTCCCTTTCTCTGTCCTGCAACTCCTCCATGAAATGCAACTCATCTCCATGGAACATGCAAGGAGTGTATTATGCAGAGAAATGTAGCTATTTATGCTTCTTTGCATATCCTCAGACTCGTTATGTTTACTGATAATCACAGACCCTCTTTTCCAAGGCTCCTCTTTGTCTCCCATTGGGTTTTCCAGAACCCAGTTCCAAGCTATAGAATACAAACAAAGGAACAATTTCAACAAAGTCCCAGGGAGGTCAGCTCTGGAATGTGAGTTACAGCTCAGAGCTGCCCTGACCCAGGACCCATCAATCATCAGCTCAGGTCCACCCCCACCTGCCAGGCACGTTCTGATTTCTGCTCCTGGCCACAGATCAAGCAGTTCAAGCTGCCCGGGGGCTACTTCCTTCCAAGAGGAAGAGCAGATAAGGCTTGTTGAGGCAGGAAACTGAGGAACAGTTACAGGTCCTGGGTTAGAGGATCTGGGCAGAGCATGAACAATGCCTGCTACAATCTTTTAGGGCAAAATAGAACTGCCCGAGGCTTTAGAATCCCTGTCTTTCTTTTTCCTTAGTCATCTCTATGCAGAGAGGAAGGAAGAATAGGGAGTTCTTTCCCTCTGCTGTGAATGATGGGCAGCCCTTAGATATTATGTTGCTGCTCAGGGAGTGGAGGGGAGACAAGCATATCCAACCAACGATTCAGATTCACAGAGCAATATTTGCAGCTGATCATATGTTTCCAAAAAAGGAACCTCCGTGCCTATGAACCAGAAAAGGTCAAAAGGACTTGGAGCCCCAGCCCTGATTGGTTAAGGAAATTCAGCCAGTCCCACTCCCGTTCATCCAACAACTACTCCCAGGGCACCTGCTGTGCCCCAGGGACTGTCCCCTGGTGCCTGGGGTACAACAGTGACCAAGAATGACATGTTTCGCCTTTTATCCATCTGAGCCCAGTCTCCTTACCTGAGATGTGGGGTAAATCACCCAGTCTGGCAGATTTGTAGAGGAGAGCGAATGAGGTAATGACAGGAAAGTGCTTTGTTAGCCACATACGGCTGAGTCATTTTTGCTTTCCCAAGTAAGACATTCATCAAAACAAGGACTCTTTCATATAAAGGAATAGCCTAATTCAGTGCTTCACAAATGGTGCCAATTGCATGTGTGTATGGAGGCAGGGAGGGGAGCGGATGAGAGGAGGGTACTGCCAAGGGTGGTGACACAGGTAGGGTTCCCTCATCCCACCCCATAAAGCCACCATCCTTTCTGCAGTTGTATTTATTTGATTTCTGCATCAGATTTTGGTGGGTTTTTTGGAAGTATAGATGATTTACAATATTCTGTTAGTTTAAGATGTACAGCTAAGTGATTCAGTTTATATATGTGTATGCATATTTTTCAGATTCTTTTCCATTATAGGTTATTACAAGTATCAAGTATAGTTCCCTGTGCTGTACGGTAAATCCTTGTTGTTTATCTGTAGGAGTATGTACGTGTTAATCCCATGCTCCTGATTTATCCCTCCCCTCCCCTCCCCTCCCCTTTCGAAACAGTAAGTTTGTTTTCCATGTCTGTGAATCTATTTCTGTTTTGTGAATAAATTCATTTGTATTATTTTTTAGGTTCCACATATAAGTGATATCATAGAATATTTATCTTTCTCTGTCTGACTTACTTCACTTAGTATGATAATTTCTAGGTCCGCCCATGTTACAGCAAATGGCATTATTTCATTCTTTTTGTGGCTGAGTAGTATTCCATTATATATATATATATTTTTTCATCTGTCAATGGACATTGAGGATGCTTCCATGTCTTGGCTATTATAAGTAGTGCTGCTATGAACATTAGGGTGCATATATCTTTTCAAATTAGAATTTTTGTCTTTTCCAGATATATGCCCAGGAGTGGGATTGCTGGAACATATGGTAACTCTATTTTTATTTTTTTAAGGAACATCCATACTGTTTTCCATAGCAGCTGCACCAATTTACATTCCCACCAACAGTGTAGGAGGGTTTCCTTTTCTCCACACCCCCTCCAGCATTTATTACATGTAGACTTTTTGGTGATGGCCATTCTGACCACTGTGAGGTGATACCTCATTGTATTGTGGTTTTAAAGATTTGTTTTTGAAGAGAGGATTCTGCTGCTAAAGGAAAGAAGTGAAGGAGAGAAGGAAGGAAGGAGGTGGGGAGGGAGGGAGGAGAGAGAAGAAGAGAAGGAAATATTGGCCGGGTTTATTTAAAGTCTACTTCAGTTGGAGGACAAACGTCTACCCATACGTTTTCAGGAGAACATCTACTGCTTAAGTGGTGGTCTGTGTCTTAGCAGTAGAGCAGGAAAGAATCTACAGAAATTATCTAGTTACTAGGAGAGCATTGTTGCACAGACAGGCAACCTGACTTTGCCCAGGTCACCCAGGTAGTTGAGGGCAGAGCCAGGACCAGAACCCAGGCTCTGGATTCCAGTCCTGGGTCTTGTCACCACCTCTTCCCTCCACACCTTGCTTTCTCTTTAAAGTGAGGACAACTACACACACTCACAGTGCATTAGCTAGGTATCTTGGTTCTGAGTCATTCTGCATATTTTCCTTCTCTGTGTTGTTTTTTTTTTTCCTTGTCCTCATTTCAAGGAGAAAACTTAGTGTCCTCATCTCTAAAGAGAGAGAGAAAAAAAAATCCCACTTGAAATGCTGCATTCATGACATATTTCCCATGCAGCCCCATAGCTCGGCCTCAAGGAGCATTGATTACTCGGTCCCCATTAGAGCCCCATGAGGTCACAGGGACCTTGATAAATGGATCTGGGGTCTTCCTGACTGTGGCTGGGATGGTTTGCAAACCAGAGCTTGCAGTCACCTACGAAGGCAGTGGCTGGCCCTCAGATCGGCCCACTGACGACACTCTCTCTTTCCGCATCCTTTGAGTCTGTGGCCTATCAGTAAGAGAGGGACAGACCAAGGACGAGCTTTGCCAGCATCTCAGGGTTGGGGGAGGCGATGTCCACCTGGCAGGAGCTGAGTGTAACTGGTGTTGGTTTTGGGTCTTTGAGCCCTGATGCTGGTGTCGTATTAGCAGCCGCTCTCAGGTATGGAAAGATAAAAGGCCAAACTGGCCAGATCCCGCCAGGAGATGGGCTCCGGGCGGGTGGAGGAGAGTGAGAGCTCTAAGCCAGAATCCCTGGTCCCCCTGGGAGGGGTGGTGTAGGAGAGGAGGGGTAAGTAATGGAAAGCTGAGGAAGGAGAGTGTCTCCTCCATCAGTGGAGTCCACTGTGCCCCTGGTAGGACTAGCAAACATCAGATGGCAAAGCTGGAAGGGCCAGTTAATGCTCCAGCAGCAGAACTCAGTTTCCAAAAAGATCGCAGCAGCTAGACCTATGGACCAGGTCTATGGAGATGAAATTGAACAGAGACAAATGTAAAGGCCTGTACTCAGGTTCAAGAAGCAGGCAATGACACAGGCACTGATAAATGATCTAGGATTTTGTAATAAATGTGTGTGTGTGGGGGGGAATCTGTGTTTCAGTTTTCCGTAAGTTCACTTTGATAAGTTGACCGTGTCCTGTGCATGCCCAAGAACTTCGATGACTTCAGAGGCTGTCCAAGTAGGTGACGGTGTGACCAGGAGGCTGCCTCCTCTGTCCACAGCTCCAGGCAGTCCTGTGGTGGCTGCTTGCAGGGCTACGTATGGAGAAGAGCATCTCAAGGGTGGCTCAGGCCTGTAGTTCATGCCTGTGTAGGGAAAAGCCAGTGTCACAGCCCAGGGAGATGGATGGTGACATCCATGGAGGCAAAGCGGACTTGTCTGTGGGAAGAGCGCTCTGCAGCCTGACAAGGTACCCGAGGTGAGTCTTCACCTAAAAAGAGCCTTCTTCTAGAAGAAGCCATGCCGGGAGGCCCATAACGGGGGCCTTGTACCTTACACTGTTGGACCGGCCTTGTGTGTAGATCTAAGGACCACTCACTGAGTGTCCATGGAGAATGGGCAGTGTCCAAAGGAGAATGATCAAGACAGTAGAGGCACTCAAAGCTTTGTCACTGAGATGTGGTTTAAAGAGCATGACTCCAAACCAGAGCTGAGCTGGGGGCGGGCGTGGAGAGCTGGCCTCTAACGCGCCAAGAGCCGTTTGTGAATGGAAGATGGTGCCGTGTATGTTTCCACAGGAGAGAAGCAGGACCATTAGGTAGAAACGATGGGGAGACAGGTGTCAACTCCTCTAGGGGAAGGACTTGGGAAGCTCCTGGGGCCAAGGCCAGTGGTGGGATCTTTGACGGGGATTTTGCAGGAACTGCAGGAACCAGATAAACTAGGGGAGATAGGAGCGTGCGAGTGGGAGCCTGTGCTCTGCATGTGGTGAGTGAAAGGAGGGCAAGGTCCTCTGGTCAGAGAGCCAAAGAAGGCATCAGTGGCCACCCTCCCTGTGCGTCACACTGCAGTGTATGTGAGCGTTGATGCCTGGCGAAGCAGGGGGGTCTGAATGCTGGTTCTACCACTTGGTCGCCATGTGACTTGGAAAATTTACGTAACCTTTGTTAAAACATAATTTTTTAAAAAAGGTAATCTCATGACTCTGATACAAATATAAAATGAATGTACGTTAAAGATTTTCTTTAAATTATCAGTTAATGAAGGAAATAAGGAAATGTTACAAAAGGCTCAAAAGGGAGTCAGAGAAATAGACACGTTGATAGATTGGTTATATTGAGATGAGTGGACCAATGAGGCAAGGCTGGGTTTTGGGGTTTTTTTTAACACAAAGAGGGGGAAAGAAATCAATTGAACCTATACCAGCCAGGAAAGACTTTGCCTGTTTAAAAACAAGAATGAGTTTGCTTTGCTATCTCTTATTTACAATTTACAGTTATAAAGTAGCTCAAAGACCACCAAGGACTCAAGTCCATAAGGACAACAAAAGACTTAAGATAACCTGGCAGGGTGTGATCTAAACAATGTGAAGTTTTCTTACACACTTCAGAGTCTCCATTTGCCCATCTCGAAAGTGGCAAGGACTGCATATCAGTAGTCGGCTGTGAGGATTAAACAAAATGATGCACGCCTTGCGTTTTGACCTGGGGCTGGCCCGCAGCAAGATGTTAATGAGGCACCCAGCAGGCATGATGGTTGCATGGAAGACAGGTGGATAGGAGCCATCAGGCAGGTCAGTACAGAGTGTGATGGGGACCCAGAGGAAGACACCGTGCTCTCTGATTTGGGAAGCTGTACGGCATCGGCTTCTGGGCAGGCTGTTGGTGATAATTAACACTGAGCATTTACGTGCCAAGCCATTTTAGTGGATTGTCTTGTTCCATTTTCACAATTACCCATGAAGAAAATATAATTTCCCCATTTTACATACGAGAATAATGGAATGGTGTGGTGGACAGACTTCAAGGTGGACCTCATGGTCCTCTCTGCTGATATCCATGATAGCATAAAAGCTTAGCACCATCTTGCTGAAGCCCCCACTCCCACCCCCTGTTATTATTCTGTCTTTCCATCATCTCCTCACTCCTTCTCTCCATCACTGGCTTTGAAAAAGGAAGCTTCCACAAACCCCTGTGGCCAGAGAAATGAGTTCTGCCAACAACTCAGGAGCTTGGACATGGATCCTTCCCCAGTTGAGCCTCTGATGAGAACTCAGCCCTGGCTGACAATTTAATTGCAGCCTTAAGCAGAAGACTTGAATAAGCCGTAGCCAGACTTTTGACCCACAGCTACTGTGAGATGATAAATGTGTGTTGTTTTAAGCTGCTACATTTGTGACAGTTTGTTACATGGCATAGAAAATTCCTACAAATAGTGAGAGTATAGATATCAAGTAACTTGCCCAGTGCCTCACATTAAAAAGTGTTAGAGCTGTGATTCAGACCCCATTCCTTCTGACTGCACAGACACAGCCCTGCCCATGACAGGCACCCGGTGCAGGTGCTTGTGCTTTTTTGACTACTGACCAGCCAGAGACAAGAGTCAAATTCATACAGTTCCACTTCAGAGCCCACAGTGGTAGGTGGTGACTTATTCCTTCCAGAGAGCGGCTTTCAACCCTGACTTCATATTATTATCACCTAGAGGATGTTTAAAAACTAGACCAGCTTTGGCCCCGCCTAGAGCAATTAAACTAGGAGATTCCCAGGTTGAGAGTAGTCCGTGGTGTTTTTTTTTTTAAGATCAAGAGCGATTTTAATTTACTGCTCGTTTTACAAGCCACTGTTCTAGGGCACAGGGATGCCCGGGAAATCCGTATCATCACAACACCTGGGGAGAAGGCCTTTGCTAAAAGATGATTTTCAGGAAAAGGTGAGGTTGTGACTGGCATCATAATTTTCCATTGAGATGCAAACATTTTTTCTATACCCAGCTCTTCTAGCCTAAGAAGGGCAAAGCCCCATTCAGCCTGTGCTTGGCTGGCACTAGCCATCTGCCCCAAGTTCTCTGACAAATGCTGCTAGACAGAAAAAAGAAAAGACACAGAGGGATGGTGAGAGGTTACAGAATGAGGAGGACACCTCACAGGGAGGCCAGAGAGCTACTGATGGATGAGACAGATAAGGGCCAGTGAACATAAAATCCCACTGCCTATCATCCTCAATGAAGATGGAGCCTGATAGACTTGCTCCCAGTATGTCTAGAAGTCAGAACACCCACAAGTGGCCCATCTCTCTTCCCATGCAGGTAAATGGTTCCCAGGGTTCCTAAGAAGAGGTCTGTCGCTTCCCACTCACCACCGTTCCCCCATAATTGAACCCCAAGGGGCTGTTCTAAGTCATACTCTTTCTTGTCTGCCTCCTCTTCACTGGCCTGAAGCCCAGAACACTCCCTGGTGCACCTCCTAGACCCTGGTGCAAATGAGAGTCACAAATCTGTTCTAGATCCAGAAGGTGTCTTAGGAGGATGAAATATGGAATAAACAAAGGCCAGCAATTTGCCCGGATTGTGTGTGCCATGTCCTCATTGCTTCTCCCAACCCACCTCTTACAATTGCTCTAAGAGGTCAGCTGGTTGGACCCATTTTGCAGATGAGGAGACTGAGGCTCCAAGATGGCCCAGGTGGTAAAGTTCTCAAAATGAGATTTCTTATCCTTGGTATTCTTTTTCCTCCTCATCCCTCTTCTCCTACTTATTAAAACACGTGCAGCTTGTGCCTCACTTTCTCAGCGCCCAACCGCCCCCCTCCACCCAGGTAAATATCATACCGCAGTGTACAAAGTTTGATGCTGGCTCTAGGAATCGGGACCAACAGAGCCAGGTGAACCCAAGCTTGGAGTATCTCTTAATGCCTGTGGCTCGTGAATGATCTTGTATTTTTCCCTTTAGTGACTGACCTTAGAAATAAGTGAGAGGAAGGGGGTCTTAAAGTCCCAGGTGCTCTTGACACCCTCTGTCCCCACAGAGTAGCATGTGCTGGGTCCACTTTAATGTCGGGCATGCTCTGCTGGAATCATTGGTTTTCTTATGATGCTCTAAGTAGACAGACCTGATTCTTATGATACCCAAAGAGGGCAGACCTGGTTCATGGGTCACCTCTGTACCTTGACATGGGACTCAGTACAGAGTACTTGTTCAGTCATCGTGCACTGAATGCAGGACTGAGTGAGTGACTGTAAAATCCAGGAGCATTTAAAGATGAACACAGAGCCCAGGGAGGGAAGGAAATGGCTCAGACAATCAGTCACGATGGGTGCTGTTTCTCTAAGTGCAGCTGGGCAAACAGCTGGGCCTCTGCCATGCTAATGCTGGCGTGGGGCATGCTCTTTTTTTTTTTTTTTAAATCCCTCTCATTTTGGAAACCTGAAGCCACGAAATGTTTCTATTCCAATGAGGTTTTTCAAAAGGAGAGGGAAAAAATCTAGAATAATCAGGGCTGGTGTCATGCTGGGGGGACAACAGCATGGAACCCAGATCTTACTTTGTGTCTCTGTGTTTGGCTCTCAAAAGAAACATGGGAGCCGTTTGTAGGAAAGTGCTAATGGAATAAGAAAATACGAGATGTTTACACCTTTTGGTTTGGGTCTGAAAGGACCCATTTTTGTCTCTGAATGAGAAAACTCTCCAGGGCATGGTAAGAAAAGTAAGTGATATACCAGTTGCACACTGGCATTTTTCCCACTGTCTTCAGTCCGAAGGCAGTTGAAAGGCTGGCTCGGCCACCGCGTGGGTGGGGAAGGGCCTGCCTCCTTGGGGTAACTTCAGAGCTGCTGGGGAGACTAGCTCGTTTTTCTCCTAGAACCTCTGTCTCTCAGCTGGGGGTCCTACATGAAGTACTCGAATCCTTTGGTACAAGGCTTTTTTCCCTTTTAAAATGAAAAATCCAAGATGCCTTTTTTATACTTATTAAACCAGCAAGTCAATTAGCAAACTGTAATAAAGAGCCAGGGCTGGTGACAGTGGGTGACAGTGGGTGCTCGTGTGTTCCTGGAGATGGTATAAAGTTGTGTGACCCTTCAGAAAAGTAGTCTGGCAGAAGGTGTCGAGAATCCATTCTGATACTCAATGCCCAGGTATCCTAGAGATTTATCCCAAGGAATTGGTCCTAAGGAAGGAAAAACTTTATATACAAAGACATTTAGCATCATTATCACTTACAACAATGGAGAATGGGTAGCAACCTAAATCTGAATGTCTAGCAGTAAGAGAATGGTTATATATATTTCAGTGCACTGACGTCACAGAGTGCTGCTCTTCCATTAAACAGGATTGTTTTGAATATTTTATAGCTAAGTGAAAGAATATTTATGCTTTAATAAGATAAAAATGTAGAATATACTGTTGAGACAAAGCAAATATTAAAAGTTGTATATGCCTGTGTCCTGGGCTGTAAAAGGGACAGGTGAAGATGAAAATAATTGATTTATTCGGCTTAGATTTAAACAGGGGGATTCTTTTATTTTGGTTGCCAGTGTTTGCTTTAGAAAGTCTTCTGTGAATTGTCTTTTAAACCACAAAGACTGGAAATGCACAAGAGGAAGAAGGTATTTGACTGTAGGCATGAACAGTGACGAAGAACCAATGGGAAGTGGGAGCCCTTTGGACCTGCAGTGAGAAATGCAGAAGAAAAGGCAAGGCAGCCATAGAGGCTGGAAGACCAAGGGCACAGCGGTGACTGGGAGTGGAAGGAAAGGGATGCCTGAGTGCACGTGTTTAGACTCCAGCCTCTGGGCTTCAAGCCCCAACCAAGTCGTCTCAGGAGATCCTTATGCCCAAAGGGGAGAGACACGAGGTGGGACTGGAGAGAAAATGCTGGCATCCACTGTGAGCCTTTTAAAGTGCACCTTCTCCTTCTGGAAGGTGGGAGGGATGGAGGGGAACCACACAGCCTGTTTGCCATTCCCCTTCCTTCTCACCTTCCACCCTCAAGAGCCACAGGATTGCTCCATGTGAGCCTAGGGGAGAGCAGCTGGAAGCCTCTGCCGGACCCTGCCGCCCCTCGGGATGAGAGACAGCTGACCCTCCACCGTGCAGCATCTATAAATACGACTGCTCTGGGTGGTTCATGCTCCTGCTTCCCTGGAAGCAGATGCTGTGCCTGATCCCTGCATCCCGGCAACATTGCCACGGACCCCGTGGACTCTCTGCTGTAGTCCTGCAAGGTGGACACTGGTATTACCAACGCACCTAAGAGAAATTAAATGACTTTGCCTCGGTCATAAAAACGTGAAGAGGAGGGTCTGGGAGTGGGAGGCCTCTCTGCACCCTGGTTGGAGAGCCTGGGTGGGCATCTGACAAACTTTATCTCACAGAACTCATCACAGCTCTGCGAGTAGCCCTTTGCATCTGCCGTTCAAAATCTTCCAGTAAAAGAGCCAGGGCTTGGAAAGATGGGGTGTCTTGCTGGAAGCCATACAGCTCACAAGGAGACTCCAGATTCACACCCAGGTCTTTACATATATGGATGGCTCAAATCTGGGAAGGATGGAAAGCCTGTAGCACCGAGGAACACGTACTGGGTCCCTGACGATCCCCACTCTGCTAGCTTAGGTGAGCCCCGGGAGGCTTCACTCCTTGAAAAGGCAGAGCTTTACTTCCTATGAAATAAAAGATGAGAAGTGTGTGGGGACTCAAAGGCTATAACAGGTCCTATCAAAATTGAAGGTCTTAGACTGAATAAACCGTGGGCCCACACTTTAATGTGTGTGCCTGCTGGTGCCAGGGACATGGAACCTGCCTCCAGCCCCTCAGACATACCTGGAATCCTATCAGAGCCCCTCGTCCCGACAAAAGGTTTGTCCTAGAGGACTTGGCTTTGGGCACCTTTACCTACCTCTGTTCCATCAATTCTAAATGCATATTTCCCCCTTTTTAACTTCTTAGATGAGGATGTGAAATACAGTCAGTGGCTGCCATGATTTAATCAGAAGTTTCCCTTCCTTAGTAGTTTATATGATTAAAATCGGTCTTACAATTAATTGTGTCTAAGAGAGGATGAAATACAGTGTTTCTTGGTAGAATGACCCAAAGATGATACAGGTGTGATGAATTCCAAATGTATTGTAATAGTGACACTTGCTTCCAGTTATTGAGAAATTACAAATTTCCCAGGCACTGGATTTTATGGAATAATAAAAAATAAGCCATCATCATCATAATAATAATTGCGAACATTTACCAAGCACTAGCCTAAGAATTTTATTACCCCCATTTTACAGATGGAGAAACTGAGGCACATTTAGTCCTCACAACAACTCTGTGAGGCAGAATGCAGGCATACCTCGTTTTATTGTGTTTCAATTTATTACACTTCACAGAGACTGTGGTTTTTACACACTGAAGGTTTGTGGCAGCCCTGCCTTGAGCAAGTCTGTTTTTTTCAACAACATTTGCTCACTTCATGTCTCTGCATCACATTTTGGTAATTCTGGAAGTATTTCAAACTTTTTCGATTATTATATTTGCTGCAGTATCCGTGATCAGTGATCTTTGACATCGCTACTGTTGACTCACAGGAGGCTCAGACGATTGTTAGGTTGTGTACACTGTGTACTTAGACACAATGCTATTGCCCACTTACTAGACTACAGTAGACTGAAAACATGTATGTGCTTTGGGAAACTAAAAAGTTCGTGTGACCTGCTGGATTGTGGTGCTCTGGAAACGAATTTGCAATATCTCCAAGGTACATCTGTAATTATTCCCATAATGAATGAGCGGCATTGGCGGATCAGAGAGGTTGAGTTACTTACTCCAAGACTCACAGCATTAAATAGTATAGTCAAAATTTAAACTCATTCCATATCCGATTCCCAGATTTATGCTCCCAATTATAAATGTTTTGTAAATGGGTCTGTGTGTCAGCAAACTGGGAGGAAAGTACCAACTGCCTGCTGCCTTCCTGTAAGCGTTTTATATCTGTTATCTCATTGCCCCCTTTTGGGAGGTAGACACGTCATTCCATTCTCTGGAGGTGGAACCAGAGCCCAGGGGTGAGGCTGGACTTGAGACCCTCGTGTGTCCATCGCCAGGGCCCAGGCTGTTTCCCGACAGGAGGTCCCCATGCACTTGGTCAGGTCGTGGAGACGCCTCCCTCGCAGTCTGACACACTTGGTGCCATCCACAGTCATGTTCCTGGGGCAGCAAGAGTGAGTTCACGTGGGGCTGCTGATTTGTTTAAAAACCATTAATGAGCAGGCAGGACACTCAGGAAGACATGCTGGTCACAACCACGAAACTTCAGCAGATCTTTCCAGAGGCAGATTCACCATGAAACTAACAACGCTTACAAGCGTCAGGCCCTGAATTTTTATCATCATTTGTATTCTTTTCCCTAAATTTGTATTTCTTTTCTCCCACAAACCTGGATAGGACTCTATTTTATTCCTGTCATCCTGTTAAATAGTCTGATCTCCATCTCAACGAAGGTGAGATTAAGTCCCTTATTTTCGTTTTAATGCTTTTTTTCTGCACAGCATTAGGCATGTCACCTGCATTCAGTTGCCCTTGACTCTTAGTTTAAATCAGAAGTTGAGAAACTTTTTCTTAAAGAGCCGAACAGTAAATATTTTAGGCATGTGGGCCAGGTGGTCTCTGATGCAAATGCTCAGTTCTGCTGATGCATCACACAAGCAGCCGCAGACAATAAACACACAAAGGAGCGGGGCTGTGGTATAAGGAAGTATGTGTACAAAACAGGAAGCTGGCTGGATGTGGCCCAAGGGCCGCAGTTTGCTCACCCCTGGTTTAGGTGATCAAAACTTGCACGGCCATTACACACCTGTGGATCTAAAGATCAGTATGGACAGGCTATAGATAAAGATGGAGATTTCTGTGTGATTATTTGTGAATATGATTATCTCGCCTCATTTCAAGAACATGGAAATTTTTTAAGACAAAATGATTTTTTTCTCTATATACTATTGAAGTCAGTTTTTTTACTCTATGAGTGTAAGATGAGGAGGAAAGTGGTAAGAAACCATCATCTGATGAACACCTGCAATTTGCCAGGATTCTAGGCAGTTTACACACATGGTTCTCTGTTAATCCATGTGACCCTCCCATGAGGATAGGTTTAGAGGGTCCCTGATTCCACAGTTAATAGGAGTCAGTGAATATCTACTTAAAGGGAATGTGCTGAAAATGGGGACCAAACTTTATAATAAGCAGTTAAGGAAAGATCTCATTAGTACTTAATCACAAAAAATATAATTAAAATACAAAAATGTGTTTATTGTGTTCCATCATTCACAAAATTTAGGTTATAATTGCAGCTAGGCTCCAATTTTTAGAGTGAACAAAGAGTCAGTTGAGTGTTCATTTGGGGTTATATTTTCTTTGCCAAAATTAGATGATAATACAGTATGAATTTACACTTTATTTTCTCAGCAATTTGGGGGAAGGATTGTATGGTATTTTTCACCCTTTGAAGTATCAATTGACTTGTCTTTAATTGTTCCAGTAACATCATCACTTGTCAATGGCTTTGCTGTGTTCAGAACAGCTCTCCATCATCAATGCATCAACTTCATGAAATCCTGCATCCTTTGTAAACTTTGCCTGTTCACTCTGCAAATGGTTCACATTGTACTATTTGTTGCTGCACCTGATGGGAAGGCAGAGACTGGTGTGCAAGGCCACGATGCCCAGGATCTAGGCTGCTGTTAAATCTTGAAGGATGTTTGCATGGAGATCTCATTAGAAAAGTGGTTTTAGGTTATAAGGATTTTTGCTGCCCTGTGCCATCTCTGAGCTACAAAGACTGGGATAAAGAATAAGATAAGGAAAAATCCCTTGATCTATCAGTCCTTTATTATAGATGAGAAAGTGAGGCTCAGAAAAATGAACCTGCCCCAGGTCATCTGGTTTTTAGATAGTGAGCCAAGATTCAGATTCTGGTTAACTAGTACTGGTTATCTATTACTGCATAACAAGCTACCACAAAACTTTGCAGCTTCACATAGCCCACGGTTATCATCTCAGGTTCTGTGGATCGGGGATCCAGCCATGTCTTACCTGGTTCTTGTGCTCAGGGTTTCTCACAAAGCCTACAATTAAGGTGCCCGCCTGGGCTGGGGTCTCATCTGAAGGCTTCACTGGGGAAGGATTCTCTTCCAGGCTCCCTTGTGTAGTTATTGGAAGAATTTAGTTCCTTGAGGGCTCCTGGACTGAGGCTCTTGATTCCTTGCTGGCTATTGGCTGAAGGCCACATTGAGTTCCATCCCACATGGGCTCTGCAATATGGCAGCATGAACAACTCGCTTCATCAAAGCCAGCAAGAGTCTACTAGCAAGATGGCAGTCACAGACCTTTACAGTCTAACCCCGGACGTGACAGCCCACATTTACTGTATTCTGTTGGTTAGAAACTAACCATACAGTAGTCAGTATCTGCAAATCTCGAACTCCTAATTTATCCCTTCCCACCCCTTTCCCCCCTGTTACAAATAAAATAGATAAACAACAGGTTTCTACTGTATAACACAGGGAACTATATTCAATGTCTTATATTAATCTATAAAGAAAAAATATGAAAAGGAATATATGCATGTTTATGTATGACTGAAACATTACACTGTACACCAGAAATTGATACTACATTGTAAACTGACTATACTTCAATAAAAAACAGAAAGAGAGAGAGAAACAAAGAAAGAAAGAGAGAAAGGAAGGAAGAATCCATTGGTCCCAACTACCTTCCAGCAGAGGGAATTAGCCACATGTGTGACTACCAGGAAGCAATGCTCCTGGGGATCATCTTAAGGTCTGCTTGCCACACTGGATTCCAAAACCTTCACTCTTCTCCTTTCTGGTACAGGTTATGAGGGGAGCATGGCAGGTGCTGACACCAAGGAGAAGCTTAAAATGTAACCGCACATGACTTTGTAGCATCACCACCTTTGCAGGGCTTTGCAGATACCCCAGCCCCCTAGCGCAGTGTCTGACAGCGGGGAGCACATGCAGATGATGAATTGAATGCCATTGAATGGGGGAGGGGGCCAGATTGACTTTAACATCTCAGAATGTGTCAGAGATATGGCCTATTCTGGAGGGAAATAAAAGGGAACATTCAGAGATGGACTGTTTCTCTCCACTGGCTTGGCTCAGATTCCCACTGTGTCTGCCACTCAGCATGGCCCAGGTGTCCTGCTGGAGCCGGAAGAACAGAGCTCATGGCTCCTATCTCTAACCTACAGGGAGAGAGGAATGTGGCGGGTGCTTAGAGAGCATCGCCTTTATCTGTAAGTGTCAAATGGAAACGGGGGTCCTGGAGAGGGCATGTTACATATTTCAGCCAATGACATTATTGGCGTGGAGGGGGTCGGAGGCGTGGACAGAACTGCTCGGTCTGGAGAAGGCTGATAACCCTGTCCCTGGGCAGAGGGCTCCACCCGTCCCGCCTCCCCCAGATAAACATGGCCTTCTTTTGGAGGGCTGGACGGGTCTTAGAATACTGACAAAAGGGAGCCCTGCAGAAGTAAGCCAAATGGTGATTCAGACTTGGTGTGGACGGTGCTGTGCTTGGTGGGACTCAACACCTTCTTGCCAGGGCTTCCAACTTCTAGTTGATTTCTCCATTCTAGGTAAGAATCCCAGGTCTGAAGAAATGGCAGAAAGTTCCACCAGTCATAGGCCTGACGTATCCAAGCTAAAATTCACCCCTGCAGGAACTAGCACGTAAGGGCCCCCGTGCTGTGCGGAGCTCGGGGTCTCAGCCTCAGGTCCTTCTCACAACAGCCCTGCATTAGGAACTGTTGTCATTTCCATTTACAGGTGAGGAAACAGACTTCTAGGTGACAAGAAACAGAGCTGAGGTCTGAACTCAGGTCTATGCTTCTAAAGCTCCTCCCGGCCATCCCAGCAGGGCTATGGGCTGGAGGCCTGACCCACGATAGCTTCCCTGACGGGCCTTTTCGATGCCCTAACTCAACACCCTCATTTCGCAGATGCAGACAGGGAGGCCTGGGGAGAGGGGAAAACTTCTCCGGGTGCCAAAGACGAGTAAACCGCAGAGCGAAAGCAGACCTCAGGTGTGCGCTGCTGCTTCACAGTTCCTTGGGCTGGGCACTGAGATCCTTAGAGGCCCTGGGGCTGGCTTGTGGGAATAAGAAAATTCCTGACACCCAGTGGGTGCTTTACCGCCAAGGGCATTTCGGTGCGGGATCAGCAGGGTCCAGAACTAGTCTGAAGGGTCGTGTATCTTCTGCTTGGGATCAAGGATCAGGGGTGGCAGTGGCTGATCAGGACCCGTGGGCTGGCTGTGACGTCAGCACACCTGCCTGCCTGTTGGAGGGTTCAGTCCTGCCTGCACCTGGCCAGGGGGCGTGACTCCTTGGCAGGCAGTTGAGGCGTGTAAGGAGGAGAGTCCAGTGGAGTCAGGGGCTGCCTTGCCCCCTTGGTCTAGGACCACTGGCTAGCTACAGGTGCTCCAAACGCTGCCTACCAGGAGCGGGATTCAGCCGGGGTCTCGAGGACCTACCTAGAGATGGAACTGAGCTTTTCTCCCCCAAACCTGGGAGTCCAGAGGAGAGGAGAAGGGACCGTCCTCTCACAGGTGAGCTGTGAGCCATTAGCGCTCCTCCTCCCCGCTGGCTCAGACCTGGCCCTGTTCCCTGCAGAATCTCACTCAGGTCCCTGGGGCTGCTCTCAGCACAGGGTCTGGTCCCAGCAGCGCTGCCCCCTTCCTCCTTCTGTGACCCTGTTGCCCGAGCCCGGAGGCTCATCTGTAATGTGGGGGCACAAATATAACGGTGACAGTGCCCCTGCCTGGCACAGTTGCTCTCAGGAGTAGAAGAGAAAATGATGCGCAATTTGTCCTTATGTCTGAAATTCAAGTTCGCGTCTTAAGAGTAAACTGAAATGGGCAAGAGACCAAAGAGCATTTCCCCTTATCAGGTGAGGGAGGGCCTCCTTGATGCTTTTCGCTGTACAAGTTAACGATGGTTTCCAAATCTCAGAAAGTAAATTCCCCGGGTTGCCAGTGCTTTGAATTCCCTGAGGTGCCAGGAAATGCCCGGTTCCGCCAGGTGTTTGCTGCCCCCTGCTGGCTGAAATCTGGTTCTGCACGCCCCCTCCAGATGGGAACCAGGCTGATACTGCGTTTTGGTGACAGCTTAAGGCTGTGTTAGCCCCCTCTCCTGTCTCTAAAAACACACATAGAGCTGAAAGGGACTTGGGTCTGCAGCCCCAGTCTCTCCCCTAACTCCAGGCTTGAATTTCGCTCAGCCTGCTGAATAGTTCCCCTTGGACCTCAAACAACAGGTCCACAAACGTGGTTTATCTTTGCAGTCCTGCTGGCTCCCCTGCATCCACTGACATCTGTGAACAGTACATTGTCCACCCTGTCACCCATCCCCTGACGACCCTCCAGATGCTCCTCTTGCTCGACCTCCACACCCCATTATTTGCA
Source organism: Vicugna pacos (assembly GCF_048564905.1). Classification (NCBI taxonomy): domain Eukaryota; kingdom Metazoa; phylum Chordata; class Mammalia; order Artiodactyla; family Camelidae; genus Vicugna; species Vicugna pacos. The sequence goes on along the minus strand of NC_133011.1, from coordinate 32,487,118 downwards.
AGCCCTGCTGAGACCTCCGGGAGGATTCTCTCAGGGGACCCTTGTCATCTCTGCAGTTCAGCCCTCATCCTCTGTCATCAGCCCGTGACAACAGCTTCCTGACTGCTGTCCTGTCAGAGAGCGGTCTTTATAGATACAGATGACGAGGATATGGATATAGACGGTGATAAAGCTGTAGATATGGATGATGCAGATTTGGACCTGGAAATAGACATGATGATACAGGGACGGATGTGGACACGGCTATATATGCAGTAGGCATAAATTTGGAGACGGAGATAAAGATTTTCTGCAAAATAAAGTCCAAACTCTTTCTGGGCTTACAAAACGCTTCATATTCCACACCAGCCAGTCTCTCCAGGTTCATCCTATGTCACTTGCCTTTCATTCCGGCCACAGGGCAATTGCTTGTCTCTGAACTTGTTTTCATCCATTCTCGAAACACAGTTTCTTACTAAATGCCAGGCTTTGAGATAGTCCCTGGGATACAGAGGAACAGGATAGTTCATTCTCAGGGAGTGGCGTCCCATGGACCAAACACACAAGCGCAGCCCAGACATCATCTGATGAACAGGAGGCAAGGTGCACTTGGCATGGGTTCCCATCCTGCACTGCTCACTTTCTGTTGCTCCGTAACACATTGCCACTAACTTAGCGGCTTATAACGACACATGTTAATCGTCACACAGTCTCCGTGTGTTAGGAGTCTGGGCGTGACTTAACTGGGCCCTCTCTATGGGGTCTCACAAAGCAGCAGTCCAGGCATGGGCGGGCTGCGTTACTTTCTGGAGCTTGGAAGTTCTCCTCCAAGCTCACCTGATCTTTAGTCCTTACGGTTGTAGGACTGAGGTCTCGCTTTGATGCTGGTTCTTAAGTTTCACACAGGGCTGCTTTCAGGTTCTAGAAGCCACCACAGTTTCTTGCCTTGTGGCCCTTACAGACCCTTCACAAAGCGGCAGCTCATGTCAAGGCCAACAGGAGATTCTTGCTCCAGTCTGCTAAGATGCGGTCTTATCTAAAGGAACCTAAGCACAGACAAATGCATCCCATTACCTTTGCTGCGTAATGAAACCTGATCAAAGGAGTGACGCCCCATCCCCTCTGCCACAGTCCATTGTTAGAACCAAGTCGAAGGTTTGGCCTGCACTCGAGGAAGGGGATTACACAAGGGCATGGCTCGTTGGGGTCACCTTGTGGCATGGACACCATCGATCGACACACCTCGTAGGTTCTTCCCAAGATCTACATTCATTCCAAGCACAGGAGTGTGGGTAGAGTCTTAGGGTCTGGCTATGGATTCTTGTTCCCCCTGAAGTAGTTCAACTGTGGGACATCAAGCTATCCCTTCTCCTCACACATAGTGCGACCCCCAAGCTCCAGCCCCATGTTCAATGCCAACTAAAGACATAAAAGGAGGAAGAGAATTCCAATCTAGGTCTTATCTCCAGAGCCTGTGAGTGAATAAAATCGAGTCTTGAGAGACCTAGACTGTGGATCTGCAGAATCTTCCAAGAGCACAGGGTCTGTCCAGCCAGTGATGAGTGTGCATCTGGGTGAGCACCAAGGTGTCGTTTGCATGATCCTAAACACTGGACCAAAGGCTCTCTCCCCATCTGTCGTCTCCTGTCTTCATGATAGCTGTGATCTCTAGGCAGATTTGTTTTCCCCAATCTGTGGATGTGACCATCAGGGTTCCCAGAGTCCACTCAAGATCACGTACCAGAGCCTCCTTTCCAGTGCATGTCCAAACTCTGGTCTCTTTACTGACGACACAGTTATCCTAATGGTAATGATTCCTTCTGATGAATTTCTTCATCTCACCACAGTGGAAGTGATCATGTCTACCGTGGGGGGTGGTTGCGAGGATAAATGAGCTGATAGACGTGAAGTGGTGGGTGGTAAGTGCTCACTGGAGGGCGGTGGTGGGTGTTGATGCGACCATCACCATCGTCACCTGAGAAGATCTGGGATGCAGAGTAGGCGGATTCTAGACACGGGTCCGCAGTCTTGAATTTCAAGTAAAACAGCCAAACACAGGAGGGAACTGAAAATCTCGTTCAGGGTCCTAAGCAGCGTTGGAAACAGAGATTCCAGTCGGCAGGTTAGCAGGGTTGTGGATTGGATACTGTGATCAGGATCACCAAGGGTCTAAGCCAGAACGCAGGTCCAAGCCAAGGCCAGGAGCACACATTTCCAAACCTCCTTCCATCACGGTCCTTACCATCCCACCATGGGATCGCTTTCTGTTTGTCTGGACTGTGACATGTGAGCTCAGGACAGATCCAGCTTATTCATCACTGAATTCCAGCTCTGTGTTCCCCAGTGCCTGCCACATAAATAGTGGATGAATGAATGAATGAATGGGGTGGGGAGGGTACATCTCAGTGGTAGAGCGTTTCCTTAGCATGCGCGAGGTCCTGGATTCAATCCCCAGTACTTCCATTAGAAGATAAATTTATAAAACTAATTACACCCTAAAAAAACAAAACAAAAAATGAATGAATGAATGAATGCACAAGTGGGTACAAGCCAAAAAAGCATGGATTGGTGGTTAGCAGGGCACAGAGCCGGATTACATAGAGCAAGAAAGCTTGGAGGATGTGGTACCAAGCTCCTGCATGGATCCTGTCCTGTAATTTCCCTCTTAAGACACCCAGGTAACCTGGTGCTGACCACTGAACCAAAGACCCTCCACCCAGAGGGAGAGAGAACCTCTTTGCTGAAACAATGACCCACACACATGCACACTCTCCCTCCACCCCACCCCCAGGGAGTTTATAAATATAATCATCTCAAAGGATTGTTTGCAGATGGCTTCTGCCGGAGGCCGGGGCATGAACCTGGTGACCTTTCAGTGACTTTTCCGAGACCAGCATTCTGCACCGTGGTGGCTTCTGCTCTTCCTAGCGTGAAACACGCTTGGTAATTTCAAAAACAATTCTGAAGGCCCTCGATGGAAAGAGGTTGTTTCCTTCAGTAAGTATTGATTGTAGAAAGAATGACACTCAGATGTGGTGATAGAGGCCTTTGCTGAATTTATCGGTCTTTGGGTGAATGTGCCTTCATGCTAAGAATGTTTTCATACATTTGGAAATCATAGTCCTATATATGCAGGACATGTCATTCATGTTTTCAGATCCCTGTTGATTTCCAAGGCTTGCGGTAACTTTTGTTTTCCAAGGCGTCTGCAGCCCTCTAGGGCTGGGACCAGATGATCTACTTCGAATTGCACTGTTTCCACCAACTAGCCAATAAAGCAAAAGTTCTGCTCGTTGCTTAACTTCCGTCAGCCCTGTTTCCGTTAACTGGAGCAACAGTTCCTGCCTGCCTTGCAGGTGCGTTACGCGGTTAACCGGGATAACATACAAAGCACCCAGCAGTGTCCACTGGATGTTGCAGCTTCAGCCCGGCTGTTACCATCCCTGCCTGGCCTCGGAGCAAGCCAGGGCTAGACACCTCCTTAGTGTCTTCTTCCTTCCCTCCTAGGTTCCTGATTGTCCTGGGGTGCTTGATTCTGGCCGTCCTGACCACCTTCAGGGAGTACGAGACTGTTTCAGGAGACTGGCTTCTGCTGCTGGTGAGATGGGCACCTTCTGGGGCAGACGCCTCTGGTGGGACCTCTAGGGTCTGCCGGGCACGGGCGGAGTGAGGAATAGTGTTTGTTATTCCAGGTTAGGATGAGGGAGCGTGAGGAAGCCAAAGCCAAGTCCACTGCCCGTTGGTTAGATTATAAAACACGGCTTCCTAACCCTCTGACAGTAACACAAAGGCATGTTTCACTCTAACCTCTGCCTCTGCTTTTCCTCCCTAAACCCCGAGGCTCTCTTCTTTCGAGGCCGAGTACCAAATCCCATTTCTACTGGAAAACTCCAGGCCCTCGTCTTCGGTCTCTGCCTGGTTTTGCTCCCCACCCTGTATCCGGTGGTGCAGTGGAGAGAGCGTGCAGTGAGCATTCTTGGGCAAGTTACCTAACACGCGTGACTTAGTTTCATCACATCCTCCCCGAAAACCTGTAAAAATGTAAGGTGAGGAGCACAGGCTGATGGGCTGGGTGCAGCCTCAGCGCCCCGCCAAGAGGAGGCTCCCGGGAAGGGCTGGTTCCTTCTGCAGCCCTGGACAGCACTGGTCACTGGCCCTTTGACTGACCACGCCCCCGCTGGAGTAGGATCCGCCCACCTCTTCACAGGAGGCCCCGCCCCCTGCACAGGGAAAGGGTGCCAGACCCTCAGTAAAGGTTCACGAAATAGCAGAACCTTCTCCTCCCACCGAGCGTCCCATCCGTGGTGCTGGAATCAGCAGGTTCCTTCTGAGGGCGGGTCTGGAGCCAAGACCTGAGCAGGTGACTCCCGGGAAGCCATCCAGTTAAACCTAGCCTGGGAGCCAAGTTTCAAGCATTGCAGTGGAGCAGCATCTCCCCAGGGTGGTCACCAAACAGAGGGGGCGAATGTGTCCATGTCTGATCAGTGAGGGAGACACGGGTGGGGGAGCAGACCCGGTGCCCCGGAGGCAACATAGCATGGTGCTGACAGGCTCAGGCCTGGGACCTGTTCCCATGGCCGGGATGCTTTCTTTGCCACTTTGTAGCCTTGAGAAATTTGTTCAGCCACTCCTTGCCTGGCCTTGGTTTCTCCAAATGGAAGATAAGAGTAATACTATAAAACACTTCCGGCGATGCCTGGCCTGGGAGCTGTGCTCAGCAACCATCGGCCACAATTAGCAATACCAGGGGCCAGACACCGGGTGGACGATTTTTTTGATGCCTCTCCTTTCAACCCAACTTCACTTCTTAGGGGCTTCTAGTACATTAAAGAGATTTTTTTAAACGATCCATTAGAATAAAAACATAGGGGAGAAAAAAACAAAGGACAGGTAATCACCTTGCAGGGCTTAACATTAGGGGCAGTTAGCCCATCAGAGTGGAGACAGGAGCTGTCCAGAACGGAATGGAGGTGGCAGCCTGTCCCTCTGCCCCCTCCACCACCAGGACAGTGACAACAGCAAGCCAGCTCTTCAAGAACTTCGAAACAGAAACCGCGCGTTCTGGACAACTGGGTCCCGGTTAATCCGTGTTTCTCCATATGTTCTTCAACGCAGGAAACATTTGCTATTTTCATCTTCGGAGCCGAGTTTGCTTTGAGGATCTGGGCTGCCGGATGTTGCTGCCGATACAAAGGCTGGCGGGGACGACTGAAGTTTGCCAGAAAGCCCTTGTGCATGTTGGGTAAGCCCTGACCCCAAGCCCAGTGGTGCCCCGTCCCCTTCTTTTGGTGCATTATTTCTTCGAGGCAATTTTAAGCAGACACTGTTCTTCTGGGAAAGCATGCAGCACGGTGGGGGCCAGCCCAGCCTCTGACCCTCCCTTCCGTCTTCCAGGTGCTGAATTCCCCCTTCCATCCCCGACCGTGACTTCTCCTCCTCATAATGACCCCACAGGGCAGTGATTCTTAATTGGGGTGGAGGAGGCACTCTTGGCATTTGGGTTGCAAAGGAGCCAGCTCATTGCAGGATGTTAAGTATCCCCATTCCCTGGACTTAGTGGCACCCCAGTCATTGTGACAGCCAGAATTGCCCATACAGTTCCAGACTGGCTGCGGTGGGAGCGGGAGGCATGACACTGTTGCTGGTTGAGAATTACCTCTGTAGGACCACATTATGCCCATTTTACAGAGATGGGAACTGAGGCTCACAGAGCTGAGTCATTTTCCAGTCACACAGGTCATCTGCAGCAGATTCCATCCTAACACCCAGGTCTGGAAGAACCTAGCACTTGTGGCCCCCCTCCCTCGCCACCACATTGTTGTGTCCTGACTCAAAAGTTACTTTGAGAAGATGTCACGGAGACCCCCCTCCATCCAGTTATAGGCATTTTGATAGCAGAGAAAGTGGAGGTGGAAGCCTTCATACACCCCTTTTGGTGCAAGATGGACCCCCCTACTTTCCCATCTGAAGATCCAACTGAAATGATTCCAAGACAGGACAAAATCTGCCTGTAGTGATGGTTAGGAGTCTTGGCGTTTCAAACTCCTAGGGATGGTTAAAGTTAGAGGATCATAAATGTCATGGCTGGAAGGGCCCCTCAGAAGCGTTTGGTTACACATGCCCTCCTGTCTGAAGCTCCAGCTCTTTTCACAGCAGCCTTCAAGTGGTCCCCCAGACTCTGCTTGCTTACCTCCGGTCACAGGGTGCTCACCACCTCTAACAGTATTCATTTCATCTTAATTTTTCTGACTTTCTTCTGATACTTGGGTTCAGCCATTCTGTCCTTCCTCTTGAGTCCAGCAGAGTCTCCTTTCATCAGGAACAATGTGCTGAGTGGCTTCATCTGCACCCTTATCCCACGTTCTCAGCATCATAGTCCCTCTCCTCTCAGCTGCTGTGGATTCCTCACTGCCTTTTTGAAAAGTGACACAGCCCAGTGGGCAGAGACGGCCAGCCCGGGAGGAGGGGCTGGACCTCTCCTTTGTCCTACGTGCCCACATCTCTCCTTGCCAGCTGGGGCTGCACTGCTGTGTTTGCAGGCTGCCTCACACAGAGGACAGGTACCACCCTCCCTGTAGCTGAAGCCTCTCTTGCCTCTCCGCATCTGCTGCTGAGATTGGAAATCTGAGGGTTTTGTTTATTGCTCAGAATTTTGACTGCAAGCAGGGTGTGCATGCAGTTTTGAAGGACTTTTTAGTTACTGATTTTTTTTCATATTTTTTTTCTCTTCCTTTGCCCTCCTTTGCTGTCTACCTGTGTTTTAGTCCATTAGAGCTTCTATAACAAAGTACCACCAACAGGGTAACTTGCGAACAATGGAAATTCATTTCTCACAGTTCTGGGGGCTGGGGGTCCGAGACTGGGGTACCAGCATGGTCACGTTCTGGTGAGAGTCCACTTCCTAGTTCAGAGCCCCTGTCTTCTGGCTGTGTCCTCACACAGAGGAAGGGGCGAGGGAGCTCCATGCCACTTTCAAGAGGGCACTAATCCTATTCCTGAGGGCTCCACCCTTATGACCTGATCACCGCCCAGAGGCCCTGCCCCCAGTACCGTTACCCTGGGGGTTAGGTTCCACACATGAATTTGAAAGACGGAAACATTCAGTCCGTTTCAACCCCCGACTTTCCTTCCCTTCCTCTCCCTTTATCTTCCTTTTAAGTCTTAGGTGGACTTCTTTTTCCTCTTTGGGGGATCCATCCAGTGCTGACCGGAAGTCGTGTGTGTGTGTGTGTGTGTGTGTGTTGGCAGGGGTAGGGAGATGACTTTGGGACTGAGGTGCCCAAGTTCAGAGGCTGAGACTAAGAGGACGTCCTAGCACATGGAGCCTGCGCCCCTCCAGAACAGGAGAGTGCCCTGGGAAACAGTCTCCACTACCCTAGGGCTGTAACGGAGCTCCAGATCCCGCTCCCCTGCTGGCCTTCCTGCAGACGCGAGGCAGGGCCTCAGCATCCAGCATCCTCGCTGGCCTCTGTCCTGATGTTGCTGCATTTCCTGTTCTGCTCATTCCAACTTCTCCCCTGACGTGGCCCTTGTGGGAAATGGTGCTTTTCTCTATGTGTTTAACAAAAGGATGGTTGCCATGTCCACAGAAACCATGGTCTCTGTAATTGAGGCAGCCTCAGACCCTGCCATTTTGGGTGTGGACGGGTCCATCTGGGCTGGAACTCGCTGTCCTGTTGGAGTGTCATAGACTTAAGTCACGTTTACCCATGCATCTCGGTTTTGTTTTGTTCTGTTTTCTGCAAACACCGGAAGTGGACAGCTTTACACAGATAGGCTGAGAAGCCTGGCCAAGGATGCCGATGTATTGGGATCCGGATGTCTGAGCTAGCTTTTCCCAGAGGTTCAGCACATCTGGGAGTCACTGTGGTGTGGTAGGAAGGATGCCAGCTTTTTATTGGCAGACGTACCAGGTGTGGACTAAGGGGCCTAATCCAAGCTGGGTGGCCAGCACAAGCAAAGGTGTGGAAGTGTGAGAGCACTGTGGCTGCAGCAAACCACACATGCTTCTAGAAGGTTCCCAAGGCCTGGCTCACAGAGGGTTTTTAGAAGCTAGGACTTTGCCTAGTGGATACCTTCCTTGGAACCCTGATGCTCTTAGAAAAACGAAGCAAAAAACAAACCAAAAAAACTAGTTCTATGGTCAAAATCTTTTGGGAATCTTCATTGTTAAAATGAGAGCCACAGTGCCTATTAGCATGTTAAAGACTCTGAGAATTCCTGCAGTAGCAAAACCTATTTGACTGAATTTTTTTTAAATGTACTTGATCACAGGGTCCTTTTTACTTGCTCACCCAGTGCAATACAGTGGGGAGATAATTGATCTGGGGTTGAGGGGGGTGCAGAGACCAGGGCACCCTTTCTTTATCCTCAGCAATTTAACTTCAGGAGCCAGCTTGGCCCTTTGAGAAGGGCCTCACCCCCTTGGCCTCTCTGCTTCAGTCACAGCTCTGGTAGAAGCTTCTAGGTCATCTCCTGGCAACAGCATCTTATGTTTTTCCACAGTCTACCCCAGGGCCTTCTCTGAAGCTGAGGGAGGTCACCAGGCAGCGCAGCTCAGAAGTGTGGGGGTGTTAACAACCCCATCAACCAGCAGGGGACAGGAGCCAGGAGACAGCTCCCATCTTCAGAGGGTTGATCGTGGGAGGTGCTCTGCCTGCAGCTCCGAGGCTCTAGCAGCAGGCCGGCCTTAATAACGCCCCTTGCACTGGCCTTTTCTCCTCCCCTGCCTCCCACTCCCCTCATTCTGCTTCCTGGGATCACCTCCGATTAAATCACCCACAGCCACATCTCTGTCTCAGGTGCTGTCATCAGGGGAAGCTCGCAGTAAAGCTGTCTGAGCTTCGGGCTTCACCTCCACCACTTGGGCAGCCCTGACTCCCCCTCCGCCAGAGAGGGACCCCCAAGTGCCGCCCTGCAGGGCCTTGGAGCACCTCTTCCCTGGGATTTGGAGTGAGCACTGGAGCCCGGCAGGCTCCCTGCATCCATTCCCAACTCAGCCACATGGCCCTGGGGAGGCATTCAAGCCGAGAGCTCCTTTTCCTCACCTGTCACAAGAGAACACTTACCATGCACGGTTGATGTCATGATTTAACACAGCAGTGCATGGCACTTGTTCGTCTGCCACTAACAGTGTCCGTGGCAGCTCCAGTGCCTTGGCCTGACCTTCTTTCTCATCTCCCTTGCCACCTCTCTGCCCTTTTTCCCAGACATCTTCGTGCTGATTGCCTCCGTGCCCGTGGTTGCCGTGGGAAACCAGGGCAATGTCCTGGCCACGTCCCTGCGCAGCCTGCGCTTCCTGCAGATCCTGCGGATGCTACGCATGGACCGGAGGGGTGGCACCTGGAAGCTCCTGGGCTCGGCCATCTGCGCCCACAGCAAAGTAAGTGGCACGGAGAAGCCGCCAGACCACGCGGGCTACTCACCCACCTGCGCCCGCCCATGGCATCCCCTCCCTGACAGTGTCCCCAGAGGGTGGTCGTCCTGCCCCCACTGATGGGGATGCAGGAGAAGGAAGAGGAGCAGGAAGACAAGGCGAGGCATCCGCAGGTGTGCTGCAGTGAGCAAGCACAGGTGGACCTGGGCTCGGGCCCCAGCTCCATCGTATGCAAACAGCTTTGGCCAAGTCACTCACCCCTTTTTGACCTCAGTTTCCTCATTCCGAAAACAGAGATGATACCGCCTGTACCTCTGGCTTGCTAAGAAGGTGAAATGAGCTAGTGCAAATCGGTGTGGGATGGGAGGGAAAGGTTCAGGAGTCACACAGATTGGTTTGAAGCCAAACTCGCTGGGTGTGCCTTTGGAGATTCCCTGTAATGCCTCGGGGTCTTCGTTCCTGCATTTATGAAACAGGAATGATAATGCACTCACCTCACAGGGTGGGAAGCACTTAGAACACACCCAGCTCATGGGTACATTTCAGTTACTGTTACTACGTAGCCAGAAGCACAGTGCCTAGAACTTAGTGTTGGATTCGGACTCACTTACCCCAGGAGTGGGGCACGGTTCTCCGTCCATTCCAGTGATAAGGAAGCAGATAGAGCATGTGAGCTGCCCGGGGTCTTCAGAGTCCATGTGCAGTGGCTTGCTGGTGGCTCCTACTTCTCCCAGGGCGATGAGGAGCTGCGCTGAGTGAGACGTGGTCCGATCCCTCCCGGAGCAGGTGTGGGAACCCGAGCGGGCGGCGTCCAGTGTACCTGGAGCCCCTGTGCTCCGTGCTCCTTTGCCATGGCTAGCCCAAACCTTTGATACCACTTTGTTTTAACATTCCTGCTTTGGCTGGATCTTGGAGAAATGAAGGGAAACCTCTGTGCCCCAGCTCAGGCAGGAAAAACCCCTCAGAGGCCAGGGCAGGAGAAACCAGAGCGAAGGACCCTGGGGCAGGTGCTCTTCAGCGGATAAAGTCAAAGCTGCCTTCGTCACTAAGAGAGCATCCTCTTGTGCCAAACGTGGTGGGTCCGATGGACACAGTTGATGCCCTGCCCAGGCCCCCTTTACCAGGAGGACGTGCCCAGCCCACGCCTGCTGTGAGAGTTGGCTGCTAGTGTTCCCAGCTGTCCTCCTCTCCGGAGAAGCAGAGAAGAGCTGCCGCGCCCAGGAGCGTGCGTTGCCCCCCTCCACCTCCCCCCACGGCCGGTGACTAATGGACGCCGGCACCTTCCTTGTGTTGGGACCGGCCCTGTGTGCAGTTCACACTCCAGAGCTCCCCGTGGGGTCAGGCTGAAGGAGGCTCCAGCAGAGCCCACATCCTTGCTTAGCTCTCTCTCCTGCCCTGTCTGGTTTCTCTCGTCCCCTCTCTCCTGAGACCCTCCCTCAATCATCAGGTGCAAATCAATCACAGGCACCTAAATCTCTGCCTCAGGCTCTGCATGCGGAGCGAGCCTGGGGCAAGTTGCCCTGGGGAGCCCAGAGTTTTCCTTATGTGTTAACATCGCCAGGTCACCTCCAACCTGCCCCCCCCCCGCAACACCCCCCGCACACAACGCCTGGGTTCTCCCAGCTCAGGTGCACACCCAGATGTGCTGGTGTCTCACACTGAAATGAGTAGGGGCTTAGGAGTCAGACACCGGCTCGGGGCAGATCCCAGCTCTGCCGCCTCCCCGCCGTCAGACGTTAAGAACTGGGCTCTGTTTGTCATGCAAGCTTCCTCAGTGGTTAAGATGTGAATCCTTCCGGCTGCTCACCTGAGAAAGGGCACCGGTCAGTTGCTGGTGACTCATACGTGCTCATTAATGTTGGAGTTTACTATTCCAAACAGGCTCTTCTTCACAAACAGTGCAAGTACATCTATAAGTGAAACGAAATACAGACTGAAAACCCCTGGGAGCCTCTCCCCCGGGACTGCAGTTTCTTACTGGATGTGTGTTTGTCCCCGTCTGGGCCACCTCTGGCCACAGACTCGGGGAGGTCAGGGCTTGCTTTTGAGGGTTCTTTCCTCTGCCTGACCCTCCGTTTTATCTGTCGTCAGAGGACACATTAACAATGCCTAACCTTGTTTCCATGGAGCTGAGCTGATTCACAGCTCTGGTGGAAATCAGGCTAAAAGATGGCTGGTTAAGGTCCTCGTCCTGGGTTCCTTCAGGCTAGAATAGACGAGAGTTGGATGTTTGCCACGTGACTCCTGAAAATGATGGTCCATGCCACCGCCAGACCCTACAACCAAGGCCAGGCGGGCAGGATGTCGAGACAAAATCGCATCTCTGTTGTAGGGACTGAAGGCAGACAAACTGCTTGGCAAGCCCTGTATCCCATCCTTCCCCCAGACAGTCCCCACTCAACGAGCCCTCAGTCTTTCACGGTTCGTAAGCCATGGAGCGACTGCCAAGCTGGCCTGCGCTTCCAGGGCGGGCAGTGTGTTTAGGAGGTAACCCTTTACCGAGTTTGAGTCCAGCGCCCCCATTTCCTGACTGCGAGAGCTTGGACCAGTTCCTTCTCTGAGCCCAGTGAATGAGCACTTACCAATTCATTTCTTCGTTCATGCATTCCAAAAACATGTTCTCTTGGCCAAGTCCCATGTTTGACTGCCCCGGAAACTCAGAGATGGGGAGTGGGGGGCCCCACACAGGGTTACACAGGGTTAGGCTTAAAGTTAACACTCTTATAAGTTAGGATCAGCCAGGCTCTGCTTCCAGAACAAGTAAGTCCTGGAGTCTCCACACTTAGCACAAAGACGTGGATGTCTTCTTGCTCACACAGAATCTGATGTGGGCCGGGTGGCCCTCGTCGGTCTTCAAAGTGAGCCTTGGGTCATCGAGGCAAGGGAAGAGAGGCCTGGAGCGTCCCGCAGAATGGATTTAAGGAAGGGGCAGGAAGTAGCTCCCCTCACTCCCCTATGCTGGCTGGACCCCCATCCCTCAACCCCCACCTGGTGGCGATGGGGCTCAGGCACGTGCAGGAGCCTGGGCTGTCAGGGAGTGGCCGCAGGCTCTGTCACGGAGCTGCTGCTATTTCCTTCTGGAACCCCTGGCAGGGCAGATGCTCCGGGAGGGGCGTGGCCAGCTGGACTACCTGCAACAGCTCGGCTGACCTCTCTGTGCTGTAAAGTCACGCGAGTGCACTGTGCACATGGGAAAGATCAGACCTATAAGCAGATAAGCATAATGAGGTGTGAGAGATTTAGAGACGTCTGTTTAGAAAATAGTGAAGACCAAAAAAACAAACAAACAAACTGGAAATGAGCCCAACTGGAGGTTGGGGGAACAAACATCCAAAAACTCTCACAGTGGAGGCGACACGGGGCTGTTGACTCAGTGCTCTTTGGTCGGCCCCTTGGGGAGGGGCAGGGAGGGCAGGGGACCAGTGTGAGCAAAAGCACAGAAGGAGGTGAGGCAACCCTGTCAGCGAGATTCTGTGGACCCAGAAGGCCAGCTGACTGGCCGCGGACGCTCGGATAGATGAGCTGTAACGATACAGCTGTTCTCTGTGCTGACTCAGCAGGAAGGACAGGCCTGATCTCCAGATGGTGTCTGCCAGTGACCTTGACTTCCTTCTGCCCAACTTACTGCGGTAACCTTTGGAACTGGAACAGGATGAGAGACGTGGAAAGCACTCCAGGGAGTGTCATGGTCAGCGCGTTTGAACTTCAGTGATTTGCTGGCCTTTGCCATATCTCTGCACATCCTTACCGTTCCCTGACATTTTTCTTTATATCAACTTTCTCTTATTCACTTACTCATATGTTCTAGTCTATCAGATTATAATATCCATGAAATAGGTTTTATGTATAATTTATGCTACTATTTAATATGGTTTAAATCCATAGGTGACTACTTCACATGGAAAAAAAATGCCTATCTGCATTTGAAGTGTCTGTGGCACTTTCTGGAACTCTGTGGTCCAGTCCTTTCATTTAAAAAATGAAGACACTAAGGCTGAGGAGGAGGGATCACTTGCCCAGAGTCACACAGTCAGTTAGCGGCAGGGCTGGGTCCCTGTGCACAGCTCCATCCACTCTGCCATCGCTGTCGTGGTCCCCGTAGAACTGGGCTTGGTCCTTGCTCTGCCCAGTCCTGCATGGAATAGGGTCTCCTGAGTCCCGAGCCTCATCTCAGAGGCAGTGGCCTGTTCCTCTTACCTTCTCACCTCCCCATGAAGTCTCTTGAATGGTGATATCAAGATCACCCTAAGGCAGAAATCTTCCTCCCACTGAGAGCCACACTCTCATTCTAATAATGATGGAAAAAGAAAGGCCTTATTACTGATCCCGTTTTACAGTGATGGGAGGTGAGGATCAGAGAGGGTGAGTAACTTGCCTGTGTCACAGAGCTGGTAAACCTGGACCCCAGCTCCAGGGTATCTGCCTCCAGCCTCCACCCAACCTCCATCCAGTCTCCACCCAATGACCGAGACCCTGTCCCCTGCTTCCTCTCCCAGGAGCTCATCACCGCCTGGTACATCGGGTTCCTGACGCTCATCCTTTCTTCATTTCTTGTCTACCTGGTTGAGAAAGATGTGCCGGAGGTGGATGCCCAAGGAGAAGAGATGAAAGAGGAATTTGAGACCTATGCAGACGCCCTTTGGTGGGGTCTGGTGAGTGCAGGCTCCCCCAGGGGGATTGACTTTAGAGACAAGAGAGATGGAGGGGGTGGCGTGGACACGCTCCAGGGGAGAGGAGGCCTCCTCCTTTTGTGGACCTGCCCCTGAGAGACTCCCCCTGCCGGGTGGGCCCTCAGAAGGGGCTTTTTCACAGTGTTTGTAAGAAGTCAGGGCTCTGAGCAGCGGTCCCACAGTCACTTGGGGACTCTACTCATTAGTCACAGGCTGTTAGCGGCCACGCCATGCCACACAGGCAGACACAGCGGCCGATTCTCATGCATGTACCCAGACCTTCAATTACACAGAGAGGCAGCCCCGCCCACAGGACATGAAACATTAATGCATTGCTGTAAGCACTTGACATTTATAAACGTATTTTAAGCTCAAACAACTCCTGTCATTAAACCCCTTTTAAAAATGGGGAAACTGAGGCATGAGGAGACTGAGTAACTAATTCAAGGAAGACCCCTGAGCCAGTTAGTGTCTCCCCTCCCGTGGGAGTCTCATTCTAACTGGGAGCGACGCCCGAGACGACGCAGAGGCTTGTGGATTCCCCCTCCCTGGGGAGCCCCGTGTCTGAGCTCTGTTTTCTTCAGATCACGCTGGCCACCATCGGCTACGGAGACAAGACCCCCAAAACGTGGGAAGGCCGTCTGATTGCAGCCACCTTCTCCTTAATTGGCGTCTCTTTTTTCGCCCTCCCGGCGGTAAGTGCTTCTGGGGTTCTTCCTAATGGGGCAGGCAGGATCCTTCAGCTTCACAGCCCCAGCTTCCGTCCTCTCATACCCTAACTTCCAGCCCTGCCAGCTCAGCAGCCACCCCCCCCCCAGTGGGGCTCCTGCCTCACCGCCACGGGTGGTGCTGCTCCCTTTGCCGGGAGTGACTCCCCCCAAACACCTGCTTCTCCTCCAGGACCAGTCTCAGGGCTCCTTTTCTAGGCTGAGCGAGTCGCTCCTTCCTTTGGGCACAACTCTGAGCCTGTGCTGGCGTTTCTGGCCCCGTGCTGGGGTTTCTGGCCCTGTGCTGGCATTTCTGACCCCGTGCTGGGATTACACATTTCCAAATCTGCCTCCCTGGGAGCCCGTGAGCACTTTAGGGGCTGAGATTATGTCCTTCACGCACATATTCCTGGCCCGTGTGGGTCCTTTGTATTTCTGAGTACCCTTCCCTTGCCCTGTTATCCATCAGTTTATGTAAAAAATGCATTTCCCTCAAGAATAAGCCTTGACCCATGACGGAGTAACTTCCCCAAAGCCAGTGCCCACAGGTGTAATAGTAGCAGCAATACAGGTACGGGGTGCTGGAATCACGCAGGTGCTTCACCTACACCATTCATCATCTCATTTAATCTTTGTGGCCACACAAGGAGTTCGCTGCCGCATTTATCTCCATTTTCCAGATGAGAAAACCGAGGCTTAATCAGGGGAGTAGTTTCCACAGTCCCAGGGCTCTTGGGTTGTGAAGCCAGGGATCCCAGGTCTGCTGATTGTAAACCTGGCTCTTCATCACAAAGCTCGGAAAGAAGCCCCGCACGTAACGAGTCGTCTTCCCCGCCCCTCATCCCCCGGCCTCCCCCTGCTGGTGTTCTTCCTGCATTGCCGCCCTGCTGTGTCTGTTTTCCCCGAAGCTGTTTGCCCTTGGGCACCTAGACTTTCTGAGTCTCAGGTTCCTCATCTGTAGCAGGTGAGGGGCTGTGAGGGGACGACCTGGTCTCTAAATGCTCCCTCGACTTGAAAAGGATGTGTCCCTGCCCATGTAATCCATACGAGAGTCTGAGCCGGAAATCAAAATAGATCCAATTCCAGGAAATTGCAGCTATAGTAAAAGTCTCAAGGAACAATCTGAGTAACTAAAATAGTTTTTAAGCTCCATTAACATGAACTGGGAATTTTTCCTGTGTCATACTCCTTCTTAGCAGTCCCTATTCCATTATCTCACTTTTTTCCCAAAGGTAGGAACTATTACCCCACTTCCCTGCAAGAGAAGCTGAGGTGCCGCTGATTAGAGACTTGCCCAGGCTCTCCCTGCTGAAAAGTGGCAGAGTCAGGAATCGAACCCAGCTCCCTACTGCCTGGAAGAGCAAGAAGGGATCTTTTCTCTTCCGCTTTGCTCAGATGTCATCACTGCAGCCAGGGAGTGGGGTCGGGCCCCGGGATGGTCCAGGAGGGGCTGACTTCAGGGCCCCCCTCTCCCTTCAGGGCATCCTGGGGTCCGGGCTGGCGCTCAAGGTGCAGGAGCAGCACCGTCAGAAGCACTTTGAGAAAAGGAGGAAGCCCGCAGCTGAACTCATCCAGGTCTGTCTGCCTAGGGACCCCCCGGCGTGGGCCTCAGATCCTGTGTAGCTGCGTCTGTGTGTCTGTGTGTGTGTGTCTGTCTGTCTGTCTGTGTGTCTGCGTGCTTGTGCAGGAGTGGGCATGCCGTCACCCGGGATGGGAACCAGGGCCGTGCCTGCCTGTGACAGTTATGGGGGTTGCTCTGGTTATCTCTATGACCTGCCTCTGTGTGCACCATCCCGCCACTCCCCCATCCCGGTTCTAAGCCAGTCAAGAAATAGACACAGAATTCAGACAGGGATCAACCCATCAGCTGTCTCACTAATGATGCTGGGGTGGAGAGCTTGGCTTGGACCAGGGTCCATACTAGGTTTCCTCTCCTTCTATTTCCCACCCCATCTTGACCTGGGAACCCATGAGGAAGAGTCAGCCTGGGTCCAGCTGCTTAGCCAATCAGCTACAAGGAGATGTGGCCCCTTATATCTGCCCGAGAGAGCGAGCCCATAAGCCAAAGGAGGAAGAGATCCCACATGTGCAAAACATTGGACAGTTCACCGTCTGTCCTGCCCGATAGACAGCCATGCACCAGTGGACACTGGTCTCCCGCCAGCTCTCTGTCCTCCTCACTCTCCGCACCGTGGGCTGCAGGATTGACACGACAGTGAGGGTGGTGAGAGAGGCACAGTGTCCCTCTTTTACTGCAGGGGGAGTTCCTGCCTCATGGGTTTATGGGCCGTTAGGAGCCTGGAGAAGAGGGAAGTGCAATGTTCTGGCTCTAGCTGCCTGGAACCGCATGCCTGCAGGACCACTCACTCGTGGACTCGCGTCCAGCGGTAGTGGGTGTCTCTGTGGGTCTGCGGGTCTGAGACAGGTTGGCACACGATGTTATCCTACGGGCTGTCGTCTCTAGGCCAGTCCCAGTCTCAAAGTTCTAATATAATAGAATCCAAACCTCGTCTCCTGGGCCGTGTGTTGCACCTGAAAATGGCACCGAAGACTGTCTTCTTACCTGTTTGAGAAATCTCAAGGGACCTTATAGCAAGAGTAACTCCTGCTCTTTTCAGGGATCCTACACGCAGCACCCTCCTCTCCCTTCCACTGTAGTTTACCTCTCCACACCCCTACCCACCACAGGATCAATCACAGCTCCGGGATGATGGGGTCAAGGAAGGCTTTCTTCCCAAAGGAGCTGCAAAAAGCCAAGAATCCGGCTCCTCCAGACATCACCTCAGTGCGCACTGACCTCTTGGGTGTCAGGGCTTGTTGTGTTCATGGTGTGGGGCTCCAGGGGACTGTCTCAGGTGACACCAGGTCGTCCCTGCCCCGTCTTCTCCCCCTCAGGCCGCCTGGAGGTACTACGCTACCAACCCCAACAGGATCGATCTTGTGGCCACGTGGAGGTTCTACGAATCGGTCGTCTCTTTTCCGTTCTTCAGGCAAGTGGTGACTCATCTAAGTGCTCACAGTGTGACTGGCCGTCCCTCTCGTGGGTCTGTACTCATGCCTGTGGCCTTCACGGTGTCTTAGAGGATGTCCTTCAGGACAGCGGTCCCCGGTCCTGGGCCGCAGGCTTAAATCATTAGAGCTGAGACCATCCCGATGCACAGACCACACCCCGGCTAATTAAATCAGAGTCCCCAGCGAGTGGCGCTCGGGCATCAGGATTTTTTCCAGCTCCCTAGGTGACCTCAGCAAGGGTTTCCAGCTTGACAGACAGTGTTGAGTTGCTGAAAGGGCAGGTCCGACCAGTGTTGGGGCGAGATCTGTGGCTGAGAAAGTGGGGAGCCAGCATAGTGCGCTGTCTGAGCAATCCTAGAGGCCCCACCCCCAGGCCGTGGCCTGCACCCAGAGGCCAGACTGGATGGCGGAAAAGGGCAGGTGGAAAAAGCCGCAGGGGGCATCCTCTGGAGGACCAGAGATGTTATTTTGTGTTCTCAGAGGTGGGAGATTGAACGAAAAGCTTCAGGGAAAAAAGTGACCACCCTTTCTCATGGCCAGCACTTGTGAGCGGCGGGAGGGAAATGAGTATTACTGGACGTCCGGTATGTTCCCAGTATCCAAGTTCACGTTTCATTTCATCCTCAAAGGCACCCTGTGAAATAAGTCAGAGGTTCTTGAGTGTTCAGATGCTTTAAAATCAGCGGGAGAGGCTGGGCATGCGGATCCTGCGTCCACCTTCAGCAGGTCCAGTGGTGTCAAGAGTAGTGAAAGCATCTCGAACAGGTGTCCCCGGTGATTCTGACATGGTGGCCCACGGGGCGGCCTTGGACACAGGCCGAGCGGGCGGCATCAGCGGGCTCCCCTCACCAAGGAGCCAGCTGGGGCTCAGCAACTTTGGGCATTTTGGCCAATGTCAGCCACCTCTGGAGACCCCCACGGCCCACGGTCTTTCCACTACTTGGGCTTCTGAAACAGATTGCGCCTTTCCAGCTTTTAGACACTGCAGTCCTGAACTCAAGTGTTTAAATGTGTGGGTAGAATGCTGGGCTGAGAGGACCCTTGAGTTGGAAGGAGACGTAATGGGACACTCAAACTCATGCCTGGGGTGTGTTTGTCATGTGTCTGGGTTCACGGACCATAGCGTGACCCAGTACCGGACAGATGGCTCTCAGTCTCACCCCACCCTCCCACACCCTCGTTGTGGGACCAGCGACCAGCTCTGGACCTCGGAGCTTCATTTTCTCTCCACCCCCATCACCAGACTGTGATACAGATGTAAGGGAGCTCACGACATCTGGGTCTACTGATCCATTTGCCGCAGAAAACCCTCCAGTGGCTAGTCATGACGCAGAGAATGAGATCCAAAACCTGACCAAGACTCGGAAGGCCCTGCTTACCTACGCCATCTCAGCACCTATGGTGCTGTCACCCCCAAGAGGGTCCAGGGGCACGTGGCACTTCCTGCTCAAGGCATTCGTCCCACCAATACTTTTGAGCCCCTTGTGCAGGCTAAGCATCGGGCCAGACCAGAAAAGTCACACGTGACTTGTGAAGGAATCTGACCTTGATCCTGAAAGTGAAGAGAAGCCATCTGAGGCAGAGAATGACATGATCAGAGGTGCGTTTCAGGAAGATGACGGGAAGGGACGTGGAGGGCGGACTGGACAGGCTTGGGATTCTGGGCAAGATCAGCCGACAGCTGATGGCAGGGTTCAGGGTACGAGGACACGAGGGCTTAGACCAAGGCAGCAGCAGTAAGAAGGGAGGGTGGAGGGAGGACTGGAAGGGGACCAACAAAGCGAAAAGTCTCAGGGAGTGATGACTTGTGGAAGAATAAAGGAGATGAGAAGAAACAAGGCTTCAGTGGTGGAACGATACAGTTGGATTTACTGACTATGTCGCCTTACTTGTAATTAGATTTCTTTACTCCTCTGTGATTCTCTTTGATTCTAAAATTCCCTTGCTGCTCAGACCATTTCAGATTTGGGATGGTACAGCCTTCCTCTGGATAGCGAGAGTCTCAGAAAGGGTAGGTGGCTTCTCCTCAGGAGAACACAGTGACCTGGAACTCAAAAACCAGAACGTGGGCAACTGTGTTCAACGCTGAATCAAGATGATTTCCATTTGCTTTGTGTCCCAAGGTCTTGGCAATAGGCCCATTCTTTTGGGTTGATTTATTATAAATAAGGCCCTGTCCTAGCTGTCAGAGACACGGAGGCATGCATTGTGCTGCAGACAGCGGCTGCGATACAGGAATGGCTTTTAGACTAAGAGAAAACATTCCTTCCTTTTTTTCAAGGACAAAAGTATAAAGCCAGTAGAGAATTCATTTAGCAACTATTCTGAAACCAGGCAGTCCCTTGGGAAAAGAATGTTCCATTATTCCAGCCTGCTCCATATGTTTAATGGCCGAAAAAAGTAGCTGATAATACACTGGTGTGCCCTCACCTGCTTCCTAAAGGTTTTTTAATTTGATTTAAGGTTTTTTTTTAAAAGGACAACTTTATTGAGATACATTTCACCTACCACAAAAGAATTTCCCATACCATAAACGGTACCCTTTTAAAGTGACAATATAGTATATTCATAGTTGAGCATTGATCACCACTATCTAATTCTAGAATAGTGTCGTTACCCCCCCCCAAAGAAAACTCTATGCCCTTTACTTCTGCTTGCCTCTTTCCCCCAGCCCCTGCGACCACTAATTTATTTTCTCTCTCTATTCTGCCTTTTCTGGACATTTCATAGAAAAGTGAAGTCTTGTAATATGATTTCTTTCACCTACCGCAATATTGTCAAGTTTCATCTATGGTATCGTGTGCATCAGAACTTAATTCCTCTTATGGATGAATAATGTTCCATTATATGCACACCTCATTTGATTTATCTACTCATCAGTTGTTGCCCGTTTGAGTTGTTTCCACTTTTTGGCTGTTATACCCTGATAAACGCTCAGGTCCATGTTGTGTGGGTATGTGTTTTTAATTCCCTTGGGTATCTACCTTGGAGTGGAATAGATAACTCTGTGTTTAACTTTTTGAGGAACTGCCAGACTGTTCTCCATGGTGGCTGCAACATTTTACATTCCTCCAAAAGATTTTGAAGGATGAAATTGTACAGCCCTTTCTAAGAGTGATGTCTTGTTAGTTTCCAGCAGGTGTAATTCTTTGTTAATTTACAAGTGTATGTGTGTGTAGACATATATATATATGTGTGTGTATATATATATATATATATACACACACACATACATACACACATATACACTCACACATATGCACACACATATATACATATATATGTATGTGTTTTGGGCTAGGAGTGACGAGTGATGGTGGTCCCTTTTTAATTTTTCTTTTATTATTACTTAAAATTATAAATTCATTACTTTTGAATTGCAAAGGAACTCAGAGTTTCAAGTCCAACCCCAACTTTACAGAGAAGAAACTGAGGTTCCCCAAAGCTCAGGAACTTGCTCAGGGCCACACATCATGTTGGGCACAGCTGAGAGCAAACCCAGGTCTCTGACTTGCTGGCCAGCAGAGACGATGGAGCCCTAGGATTGACGAGGATTACGTGAGTGAACTCGAAAAAAGGTACTTTAAAAAGTATCTTCCTAATAATTATTGCTCAATAAATATTAGCAATGATGATGTTGACTGTGATGACGATAGCGTGGTGACAGAGTGACAAGGTGTGTGGCTGCTAAATTATGAAATTACTGCTTTCCTGACCTGCCCCAGCTGCTAAACAGATCACCTGAACCCAGCACGAGGCGTGGGGCCGAGTAGGTGCTCAGCAACCATTTTCTGGATAAATAAATGAATGAAAGGCTGAGAAGAGCGTTGGTTGGTCAGAGCCAGACCATCGCAGTAGGGACCTGTGGTCTGCCTGGGGAATCCCTCTTATTCACTGGTTTCCCTCCACATGTAGCATCTTGCTCCTTCATCTCCATCAAAGGGGAACTTGGGGACAAAGTTGGGGGAGATGGGGAGATGTTTCATGTAGTTTATGCTTTTTTTCTCTCTCTCTCCCTCGTCTCATAGGAAAGAACAGCTGGAGGCCGGAGCCAGGTATGTTTGTGATTGTAAATCCTCTTCTTCCCACCACCATGTCGGGATAAAGGGTCCAGTTGTGTACGGTGTGGGGCCCCTGGGTGGTCATGCTGGTCATGAGGTAGAGTTTGGGGGCTCACTGCTGCTGCTGCTGCTGCTGGCCACCATTTTCCTCTGGCAGTTTCATGTTAATTTACTCAAGAACAACTTAATTGTGATCATAGCAGCAGCCAATTTTTGAGTGTCTCCTCTGGGCAGGATTCTGTGCCCGGAGTCCCACATGTGTTTTGTCACTTGGTCTCACATCCATGATGAAAGATCAGTCCTGTATCTTTATTTGTGGATTGAGGAGATTGAGACTCAGAGAGGGTAAGTTACTCTCCCTGGGTCACACAGCTACTGAGTGGCGAGACCAAAATTCAAACTCAAGTCTGAATATTAAGACCATGTTGTTTCTATTACATCTTGCTTCATATGCTTCTCGGGCTCACAGATGGTTCTTCAAAGAGGGAATCAAGACTATAATTCATTATCTCCAGTAAGCCACACTCACCACAGGCTGCTGCAGAGGCAGGTTGAGCTTCCAGCTGATAAGCATGTCTCTCTCCCTCCCTTTTGGCTCCCGCTCGAGAAGATGTCACAGAGTCAGGGAAACTATGGACCCTGCTCGAGATTGTAAAGAAAGACCGTCTCTTGCAAACATTTTAACTGTATGCAAAGCATCCCCAGGTATCCACGGGGGATCAGTTCCAGGACCCGGGTGGGTACCAAAATCTGTGGATGCTCAAGTCCTTATATAAATTGGCATAGTATTTGTATCTAGCCTATGTATATCCTCCTGTGTACTTTAAATCATCTCTAGATTAGTTATAACCTAATACAATGCAGGTGCTATATAAATAGTTGTAAACACAATATAAATGTTATGTAAATAGTTGCTGGTGTGTGGCAAATTCAACTTTTGCTTTTTTGGAACTTTCTGGAATTTTTTTCAAATATTTTTGATCCTTGCTTGGTTAAATCTGTGAAAGCAGAACCCGCAGATATGGAAAGCCCACTGTATTTATAAACAGAAATAATTATAAATGTAAATACACATTATATATATAATATATATTTAAACTATTATTGTTGGCTATTTGCAAGACCTCTCAGGCAATCCTCTGGACACCAGCTCAACTGTTGTCCTTCTAGAGCTGACAGAATTTGGGCAGAGGAGGTGACAAGACCCTGGACCACCTTGTATGGGAACCACTTGGGGACAGTGACCTTTGGGAGGCTGGGTCAGGTGCTCTTGAATGGACCCCATGATGCCCCATCCCAAACAGGATCCCACCTGGAAGGAACAGTTATAGCCGGGGCCAGTCAACTCAGAGGCAGAAGCACTGTTCAGACTTCCTGCCTCCTTTATGCAGGTTGAAGTGGATGGAGCGTTTCTTACCCAGACCCGGGCTGGACCGTAGGAGGTGTTTGGAGAAATTGTAGAGGAGGCCAGAGGACTGACAATGACTGTCGGGAGACATTTGACAGAGAACCTGCAGTAGCTCATGGCTCACAGAGGCAGAGCAGGAAGACACCTCAGAGATCCTCTTTTTCATACTTTTACAGAAATGAAGCCCCCCCCCCAAGAGGGCAGGCTCACCCCAGGGAACAGAACTCATGAGCACCAGCTGTGACAGGATCTCAGGACTCCCAGCGGGGTGCTCTTACCCCCCATCTCTCTTGACCAGTAGGGTTTTAAATCATGCAGGTGTTGACTCCGCACGTGAATCATTAAATCAGCCTTTACAGCCTTTTCTATATAGACGCGAACAGAATTCAGCCAAACTGGAACCTATGTGCGAAGTATCCCTGTGCCCTGGACTAGGCACTTCGGGTTTGATTAGGGCTTAAAGAAATGCACTTTGCGGCTTTGCTGGGCCTGCGTCTCCAGTTACTGAAAACGGGCTCTCTGCAGTCTGATCATCAGCTTACTCATTCCTATCTCGAGAACTCTCCACTCTGCCACGGAGGCAGAGGGAAAGTACATCCCGTGATTTCTCAGGGCTGGAGTCGCTGGGTGTTTTCTGGTTCATCCTCCTCAGGGAAGAGCTAGGTGAGTTACATAAGCCACTCAGCCTCCCTCACCCAGGCTCAGGGTGCAGCATTTTGGATTTGAACAGCAAATAGATTTGGCTGATGCACTGGAGGTGAGATGGCAGGTGTGATTGTAACTGTGAAGTCTGGACGTGGTACATGAGATCTGGAGGAAGGACGGGTGAATTGTCAGCAGAGGAATCAATTTCTTTACCCATGAAGGCAGGGAGCAAGGAGGCCAGAGAGTGGTCAGCAATGTATGCGCAAATTAGATTGATACTTACTGATGTACCATTAGCTTCTTCAGCAGATTGCCAGGTAACTTGTGTTTCAGTCTTGCTTTATAATGATTTCTAAATAGCGAGAATCAGATTTGGAGATCATCTTTTTGACGCCTTCTAGCATAGGAAGCCCGCACATCTGTTTATGTAGTCTGCAGGAGGAAAGAGTTACATTCTGTGACTTGACAGATCATGGCTCTGTGTTGGGGTAAGAAAGGGGACATTTTAGTCAGCTTATTGGAAAGCGCTTAAGTCATAGTTGCCCATAAAGCTTTTGTCTGTTCCCACTTACCCCTAAAGGGTCAACAGAGAGCTGAGCGTCTCTGTTCCCAAGGATGGGACTGTCTTGAGTGTTTTGCTTTACATAGACTTTTTGAGGAACAGAAGTCCCCCAGCTTCCTACAATGGCTGGGAAGCTGGCTTTGGTAATTGTATACTTCCTTCTCAGGATCTACGATTCTGAGAAAGCAGAGAGCCAGCTTCTGTTATGGCCTTGGTAGGAGCTAAGCACTTTACATAGAGCATCTTAATTCATTCTTATAAAAATGAAGGCACACCCCCCCATCCCTTCTCACCTAGCTCAGATGCCTTGCTCACCGTGCCCTTAAGTAGGACTCTGCACTTCCCTAATAAAGCCTTTATTTTATATACAGTCAGAACATTTAAAATTCCCCCTTCCTCTCTACACCATGAGTTTGATAAGGCTAACACTGTGCCTGAAATATAGGATGTCCTCCATAAACATTTGCTGGATGTATAAGTAAATGACAGATTGAAAGAGATATTGGAAATTGAGTTCAAGTATTTATGTAACTTACACCTAAGCCAAGCACAGAAATAGCCAAGACGGGGATTTCAAATATAGATCTGTCTGACCGTATCAGACCGTATCAGGCCGAGTCCCAGCGCAGCACAGGTGGTTGGCAAGCCCTCTTTGTTATCTGGGAGAAAAGAGTGAGGTCAGTTAATCGAACAGGCACGTGATCTTGGCACTTGCTCTCCCTCTGCCAGGAGCTCTTATTTCACACTTCACTTTTGCTCACTTCTGAGATAGACCCTCCTGGCCTCTCTGCCCACAGCCCCTCAGTCCCTGTCCCCTTGGCCCTCCTTCAGTTTGGTAGTACTGGTGATTACCTAACATATTATGCATTTGTTTCTTGTCTGCCTTCTCCACTAGATCAAATGCTTCCAAGGGACTAGACTCAGTTTGTTTTGCTCACTGCTTTACCTCCAGCACCTAAAAGAGTGCCTGAGACAGAGCCTGGCGAATGGTTGGCTTTAAGTAGATATTAACTTACTGCAAAAGTAGATGGATGGATGGATGGATGGATGGATGGATGGATGAACGGATGGATGGACATGCTGTTTATTTTCCAAGTGTCATAAACCCAATTTAAACTACCTGGACTATGAGGGAAGTGTAATTGCTCACACAGTCACTCATCAGAAAGGATGGGAACCCCTGGATGGGAAATAAGGAATGGAATCCTTTCGAGATTTCTCTGTTCAAGTCTTGTCTCTGCTTCTCTCTGTGGTTCCACTCTCTCGACTGACTTTCTCCATACTGATGAGGTTGTGATGCGTGCAGCCCCAGGATCACATCTTTTTTCCTCTTTCTTCTGTCCACCTGTTCTTCACCCAACTCTAGTTTGGAAGATCCCAGAGAAGCACTTAGATTGTCCCAATTTGGGTCACACACTTACACCTTGGACAATCCCTGTGGCTCAGATACCAAGAAGCTACTACTAGCCAAACTCTGGGTCATGTTTCCAACTGTTAGAGTGAGTGGGTGTGGGTTCAAGATACTATGTTTGGCAGCCCTCCTTTGAGTCACCTGATTGAAATTGAGGAGGTCAGTTCTCCAACAGAATAGGGTTCTTTGTCCCAAAGAATAGGGGATGACACATAAAGCAGACAAAAGTGATGGATGTCCATGACAAGCATGGAGTCTACCCATACGTTGTCAAATTCCTAACAATAATATTGCATCAAAGAACATCGACAGTAGAACATACTGAGCCTCATTGATTGTGTGGATTGTACCAGGGAAGACTTCGGTGTTTTGTGTTGGGGGTGGCATTTTGCACATAAATTGTAACTATTCGGTAGATGCACAGCAGTGCTGATAATTAGGGGTGTTTGATAGAAACCAACACTTTTTAAATTTGCAAAACGGGTAACTGTGTTGACAGTAACTACTTGCCTGGGTCCAACTGCTCACTTAGTGTTTTTAAACACTGCAATATGAACAGCGGCCTTCGGGACTCTTCTCTGTATCGGTCTTTAGATAGGGAAGAAATTTGTCCCAGGGAGCTTCTTTTTTTTTTAATGTTTTTATTTTTAATTGATCAACTTCATTTGTTTTATTGAAGAATAGCTGATTTACAATGTTGTGTTAATTTCTGGTGTATAACAGTGATTCATTTGTGTGTGTGTATATAAAACGTGTGTGTGTGTATATATATATATGTATGTCTTCTTTTCCTTTTCGTGTTCTTTTTCATTATAGGCCATCAGTATGAATTGAATACAGTTCGCTGGGCTATAGAGTAGGACTTCATTGTATGTCTGTTTTATATATAGTAGTTAGTATCTGCAAATCCCAAACTCCCAATTTATCCCTCCCCATTCCCTTTCCCCCTGGTAACCACAAGTTTGTGAGTCTGTCTCTGTTTTGTAAATAAGTTCATTTGTATCCTTTTTTTTTTTTTAGATTCCACACATAAGTGATATCATATGGTTTTTTTCTCTCTCTTTCTGGCTTCCTCTTTGTCTCCTTTCTCATTATTATGTGCTTTCCATTGCAAAGCTGTCAAGTTTAGGAGAGGATCATTCTTCATATCAAAGATTTCAAGTTATAGTAACAATAATTTATAAATAATATTATTTACTAAGTACAGTTCTAAGCACATCTAGCCCTCTTAGCCATCCTATGAGGTAGACGGTATTTTAATTCCCATTTTACAGATGAGAAAACTGAGGTTCACAGAGGTAAGTGACTTGCACAAGGTTGAACAGTTAATAAAGTAACAAGAGCAGGACTTGGATCCAGCTGGTCTGGCTCTGTAGTTCATGATCCCAACCACTATGCTGGTCCTCATGATTGTTGGGAAGTTACATAATCAGTCACTGTAGGGGTCCCTTTTGCATGGTCTGCTTTTTTCTATGCTTTCTTGGCTCATGTAGGTGGAGTCCCAACCCCGGGAGGCGGCTGTGCAGACAGGGAATGGCTCAAATCCAGGATTTTCTGTGGAGTCAAGGAGCATTTGGTCAGACATTGTAATTCACACTTTCCCTTCTCCCTATGACATGCGTCACATAACATTCATCCCCCGGTGTGACGGATGGTGTTGGCAATAAATCTCTCGTGCCCTAGAATCAATGACTGTTAAAGATGTGCGGGAATTTAGAGATCAGTTCATCTAATCCCCCAATTTTACTGATGAGAAAATTGTTACCCAGAGCAAAATACACGCCTTGGACACAATCCCGTAGCTGTTTGTACTCCTGCCATCCGGACTCGGCAACACTGGTCCCAGGCTACAGAGCAACTGAGATTTGGGCCAGTTTCAACCTCAGAGCGATCCCCGTCATGTCCTGAGGGCTTTTTATTTTTGGACTATTGGGGGCTGCCTATTTATAACGCCCCTTTCCTTATGAATTGTGAACTAATTGAGAAACAGACATAGGAGACAGAGGAGGATGAAAAACAGGCTGTGTTTGCTGGGTAAAGCAGAACTGGCTCTGGGGAAAACATGCGATTTGTAACACTTCCCACTAGGTCTGGCCTTGGGACCAGCACGTACACAGAGCGGAGACTCTCCCAGCCAGCCAGCCGAGGTCACGGCCTGTCTGACCCCATGGGTCACTGAGAGCCAGAGAGAAGACCATGTGGACCTTGCATACAGAGCTGGCCTTTTAGATGGAAAACTACCCAGTCAAGAAAATGGGCCAATGGCTGTTGCATGCTCATCATCGCCCAGTTAGATAACTCACCTCCTCCTGTCAGGAAAAGCCAGGAGAAAGCGAGAGGTTCTCTTCAGAGAGGAGAAATTCCATTTTTCTGACTGTAAAAATATGGGAAAGGGTGGTTCTCCCTACCCTTCACGTAGCCTCCTCTCTACCTACAAGAACATCATCCTTTAGCACACAAGGACCTGCCCCGGTCTCTGACTTGGTTCTGTCAGTCTGAAAACTGCATGCGTCCACGAAGCCCTCATTGTTTGCTGTGTTCGTTTCTTGCGGCCGCCGTGACAGACTCTCACAAACTGAAATCAACAAATACGTTCTTACTGTTCTGGAGGCTGGATGTCCAAACGTAGTCTCACCAGGGCCGTGCTTCCCTGAAGGCTCCCGGGAAAAGGCTTCCTTGCTTCTTTCTAGCTCGTGGTGGTGGCTGGTCATCCTTGGCGTTCCTTGGACCTGTAACCCATCGACTATTCTCTGCCTCCATCTTTGCAGAGCCTTCTTCCTTCTACGTATGTTTATGCCTATGTATCCAACCCTCTCCCTCTTCTCATTTACAGACATTGATCATCGGATTAAGTGCCCACCCTACGGCAGGGTGAGCTTACCTTCACTTGATTGCATCAGCAAAACTATTTCCAAACAAGGTCACGGTCATAGGTATCAGGTTAGGGCGCGAACGTATCTTTTGCAGGGACACGTTCAAACCTCTACATTTGCAAGAGGCCAACGTGATGGGTTTGCCCACAGTGGGAAGCTATCTGAGCAGATCTAGAATACGTGATTTTGAGATGGATGTTTGTGAGAGATTTCAGTATCCCCCCATATAGATGAGGATGCTGGGGCTCAGAAGGATGAAACAACATGCACAGGGGATAGGATGTGATCCTGGGTCTGCCTGGCTCCCTCCGGATCTGTGGTCCTCTCTTCTCTTGAACAAGGGACTAAAAATAACCAGATGGTAGAATCAGGAGGTTGTCATAGCAATCAGAGCTGAGATAGACTCCAGCATTAAACAATCAGACTTCAAAACCTGGCTGCCCTGCTGACTAGCTGTGTGATGTTGGGTAACTTATGCAACCTCTCTGTGTCCTCATGTCCTTATAATGAGGTGAGGATAATAACAGTACCAATCTTGTAGGCTGACTGGAATGACACCTGTGACCTAGCAGAAGTAAATGCTCCCTAGAGATGAGTGCTGGTCGTCTGGTATGTTACTCAAATATGAGACTTGAGTACATGGAAGAAATAACTCTTTTAGGAAACCTATACAGAAAAGTACTTTGTTCTTCACTCCTCCATCAGTGTGTGACTCTGTGTGTCCTCAGACCCCCCCAGCGACAAATGTTCTGGAATCGTGCTCATAGATTGCCAGACTTACTGGATCAGAAGAAACCACATAGATCTCTGAGCTCAGCAGAGCTAACTGCAAATCTGTCCACTGAGAGTGAACCAGGTCAACACATCGGGGTTGTTTCAAAATCATGATGCTGTTCCTTAGAGCCCAGCAGTCCTTCAGTCACAGTCCTGCCTCCTGGTCCCTGCTCCACCTGCCCTTTTCTTCCTCAGCCTAGACAGTCCATTCGGAACCACCGGCCACCTGGGCCTAGGCTGCCTCATGCCTAGGAGGCACAGCTGGGGCTAAGGGAGTCCTAAGCCGCTTTCTGTGTGCTGTGGGTTTGTGGCCACAGTCGCAGAATTGGTTCTGCATTGTTCTGCTGCATTAGACGGTGTGAATCATGGGCCGCACGGAAGGTTTTTGACTGTATGCTCTTGGGCGCATTGCCAAACCTCTGTGCTCAGTCTCCTCGTCTATAAAATGGTTATAGTGAGAGTGCCTACCTCCTAGGACTGTTGTAAGGATTAGGCGCTTAGAATAGAGCCTAAACCTGGCAAGCACTACATAAGATTTGCTTTTACTATTATTATTATTATTATTATTATCCTGATTGGCACCCACATTTCTAGGTTTTTGTGCTGAGGATCTTTTCCACTTGGTGTAAGGCTGGCTTAGGAGTCAGATCAACATTGATTTGAATCCTAGCTTTGCAGTGGCTTTCTCCTCCGTCCCTCCCTCCCTTCCTTCCTCCCTCCCTCCCTTCCATCCCTCCCTCCCTTCCTTCCTCCCTCCCTTCTTTTCTTCCTCCCTCCCTTCCTTCCTTCCTTCCTCCCTCCCTTCCTTCCTCTTTCCCTTCCTTCCTTGCTTTCATAACCTGAGCATTAAGAGCCCTGCTTTGTGTTAGGCCCTGGAGATTTCCAAGGAATTGGGGCAGTCTGATGGGGTCAGTGGATATGACAACCAGAAAAGAACGAGGTAGTGTGGAAGGTACTGCCGTGGGTACATCACTGACACAGGGGCAGAGGGTTAGAACAAAGGAAGGGAACGCTATGCTCCACCTGGAATGAGGCGTGGGGAGAGGAGGGCCCCTGAGGTGCTTTCCTTTGACTTGGCTATTCAGGGCTGAGTAGCTTTTCATGGGGCCGAGGGAGGGAGGAAGTCTCTCATTTTGTTCCTTCCCCACTTCATTCTTTCATCTTTCAAACTAACGAGCGTGGAGGCCCTAGGCCTGCGATCTTCCCACAGGCCGTCCATTTCTATACGAGAAATGCCCAGAAACGCCAACTCCTCAGGTCAGTAGAGAACACTAGCGTGCAGATGCCCCAAGGGAAAAGCACAAAATGCCTACATAATTGAATTTTCATGTCTCTATAGAGGAATTTATTTTGTGCCTGGAAGCAAGGGGCGTGAGGTACTCGGTTCTCCCAGCTCCGCCGCCAACCGTGCGAGAGCTGGAAGGATTACCATTGCCTCCCTCAACACAGGCGCCGTTTATGGAACGTCTGTCAGGTTCCAGGCCTCCCGTGGCCACTCTGCTTTCATTGCCATCTAATTCCCAATGAAGATTTCTCATTTTAATTAAAGAGGAAACATAGGCTGGATGGCAGCTTTCATTCATAGTTTTGTTTTTTTTCTCATAGAAAACAGAGGGCCAGAGCCTCAAAGGTCTGGCGCGTGGTTGGTGACAGTTGTTTATTATTATCTTTGACTTCTCTGCCTTTCTCAGGGTAGACCATGGTGCTAGAGGAGCCCTCTAAGACAGGGCTGCAGATCTCATGTAAGGCCCTACCCTTTCCGCATGTGAAGATGGAAGGAAGAAAGAAGGAAGAAAAGAAGGGACAAAATTAGGGCTGTAGGTGGATCGGCTGCTCTGTGCTGGTTACCCAGCCTGTGCTCATTGAGCTGACAACAAATGGAATGAGACAGATTGATCGCTTCTTAAAGACTCTTCTCTTGGCCCTAGTGACTCTGTACTGTTGGTTTATCCATCACCCATCCGTCATCCATCAATCTGTCTACCTACCCATCCGTCATCCATCATCCATCCATCCATCATCCATCCATCACCCATCCATCATCCATCACCCATCCATCATCCATCCACCCATTATTCATCCATCTGTTCATCCAACCATTTGCTTATTCAATGAATATTTATTAAGGCCCTCCTGTGTACCAGACGCCCTTCTATGGGATATAGCTATGAATAACAAAGACAAGATCCCCAACTATTTACTTGACAGGATGCCTCTCAGTCTTCCGAAAAGTAACGTGTCCCAGAGTCAACTTTTGTTTTTTGTTTTTTTTAAATGTAAGTGTTTTTTTGTTAGCTTATCCAGGGCATACATGCCCAGCAAAGATGGCGTGGAGAAGCCAAGGAAACGTAGTCAGGCTGGTCCCAAGTAAACTTGTTTGTTCAGCACTGTTTGCCTTCGGGATTCTTTCACCTCACCTACTGGGTTTTCTCCCTTCCGACTTCCCTGTGGTATCACAGCTTCATTGATGCCTTCTCCCCACTGTCACATCTTACTCTGTATCCTGGATGAGAGGGTGGGGCAGGAATTGCATTTAAAAGCACCACTCCTAGTGTTCTCTTTGTATTTTGTTCATATGAGCAGTGTTATGAGTTTTTAATGTGCAAAAATGGGCCCAGAGCTGAGTTTGAAAGTAGGGACAAAAGAGAGCTGAATTGAATTGGGAGTGAGAAAAATCTAGATGAGAACAGGCAAGGACTCAACCCTAGAAAGAGTATTCAGGGAGGAGAACGGGGAGGGGAGAGGCCAATTCAGAATCCAGCAGGCCTGTAGAGCCACTGAGAAGTTTCCCAATGTAAACAGTCTAAATGCTTTTTTAATTTAAATTTTAATTTTCTTAAAAAACATTTACACGGTTCATCAATCAAAATAATGTAGAGGCAAACAGTGAAATATCTTACTGCAGCTTCTGTCCCTGTCTGCCCCATTCCACCCTCCCACCCCTCATAAGTAACTTCTTTTTTAGTTTTTAGGTATCTTTCCAGTGTCTCTTTATGCAAATACAAACCAAAGTTAATTTATATTTTTATATTCCAACTTCCAAAAGTGGTTTAATAGTGACGTCTAGTATTCAGTTTATTTGAACCGGGGGTGGAGGGGGCAAATCCTCACCATTCACCATTTAGTAAAATCCTCTTCACACCACAGTCTTATAGGAAGTGTGTGTGTGTGGTTGGTGTATGTGTCTAGGAGAGTGACAAATACAACTTCTGACCTTTTCTCCAAACCTGTTTTGTCCCATTTGCTCAACAGAAAAAAAAAAAAAAAAGAAGGCATCTCCACCTACCTGTTTGTGTAGCCACAAGCCCAGGGGTGGTTCCTTACCTGTCCCTTCCCTTCATGGCCACATCGACTCCATCAGGGAAGACTCTTGTGGTTATGCTCTAAAATCTATGTCCAAGTTTTAGTCTCCTCCTTCCTCCCACTGCAGTCACCCTAGTCCAAGCCACCAGCGTCTCCAGTGGCTTCTTTATTGGTCTTTCTTTCTTTTCCATGCTTCCTTCCAAACCATGCTTCTCACTGAGCAGCCACTGTGTTGTTTAAAAAAAATTTTTTTACTGTGGTAACATACACACAACATAAACTTTACCATCTGAACCCTTTTAAATGTACCGTTCAGGACAGTTCAGTATGTTCTCATTGCCGTGCCACTGATCTCCAGAACTTCTTCGTCTTGTAAAACAAGCTCTGAACCCATTAAACACCAGCTCCCTCCTCCCTCCAGCCCCTGGTAACCACCATTTTTCCGTTTCTGGGAGTTTGACGGCTTTAGATACGGCATACGGGTGGAGCCGTGCAGTGTTAGTCTCCTTGTGACTGGTTTACTTCACCTGGCATAACGTCCTCAGGATTCGTCCGTGTTGCAGCCTGAAGCAGACTTTCTTTCCTCATTGACCCTGCATAACACGCCATCATACGTCTGTACCCCATTTTGTCTATCGGTTCATCCATCGATGGACACTTGGGTGGTTTCCGCTTTCTGGCTGTTGTGAGAAGTGCTTCTGTGAACGTGTGCACTCCTTTTAAACGCATGATGCACTTAGAATAAAATAGAAATCCCTATTTTCCGTTTTTATGTTTGAATTGTATTCCTAAAATCCCTGAATGATCTAAGCTCTGATCTCATCTCACACTTGGCCCCTCATTTCCGTCTTTGGGTCACGTGTCCTCTCTTCAGTGGCATAAACCGGCCCTCACACTTTGGCCCCCACGTGCAAATCTTCTGCCTAGAGAGCTCTCAATCCCTTTCTTTGAAGTCTGGCTTCTTCTCACCATTCAGGTCTCAGCGTCACCATCCGGAGCACCAGCATTTTGAAACTGGACCATTGAAATTGGCTCCCTAATTGGTCTACCCACCCACGGGGCCTTCCCTCACCACCCTACCTAAGGCCACCTCCTGTTGTTCTCCATCACTGCACTGTCTTTGTTTCCTGGTCAGATGTCTAGCAACATATATATCTATGGGACTATCATGTGATTTCTTAGCCTTATAAACTCACTGGAGGCTAAAAACCATGTCTGCTTTGGCCACCACTGTATACTCAGCAAGTTACCAAGAGCCTAGCATTTTTAAGCTGTAGAATACGTTTTTGTTGAATCAATAAATAACATGAGCTCTATTTTGCTGATGGAAAAAAAATAAAAAAACAATCAGAAAGAGCTAATGCTTTACCCAAGTTGAAATATTACCTGCAGAACAGATTTGAACCCAGTTCTCTTCTTGCAAAGTCAACACTCTTTCCACTCTCCAGCACTTCCTCTCTCAGCTGAGGTTGGGTGCATTTTATAATCGGAAGATCAAATATTGCCATTCCTTCCTTCTTTCTTTCTTCAACATCATAACAGTATTTTCAGTGCTTATTGTGTGCCAGGCACTGCATTAGATGCTGGATAACTGGACAAAGTACAGCTTCTGAACAAACAGCGTACCCCTTTTAGTTTCTCAATATCAGCTCTATTGACCTTTTGGGTGGATAAGCCTTTGCTGTGGGGGCTGCCCTGTGTGCATTGTGGGAAGCTCAGCTGCGTCCCTGGCCTTGACAAGCCAGTAGCACTCTCCAAGTTATGCCAATCAAATATGATGCTAGACATTATCACATGTCCACTGGGGGCAAAGCCATTCCTGGTTGAGAACCACTGCTTAAAACAGAGTCCTTTGTAAGTCCAAGATTTCACTATGGTGGCGAAGTGAGTAGCCTTTTAAAAAAAGCACAGTAAAGGGATGTCTAATTGGACCAAGAGTGGAAGGGCACCTTGGGACTGATGCTTGGACTGAGTTTCAGATAAAAAGTCAGTCATTTGCATTAAAGAAAGGATGGCGGTTTCCTAGGTACAGGTCACATTGCCAAGGCTGAGAAGTGGGAGTGTCAGGGGACTGCCAGCGTTCCCTGGGGCAGAGACCTGCGGCAGAAGCAAGGACTCTGCTGGGAGAGATCAACCTTGATTTTACATTTCCCATCCCTCATCCATCCATTTCCAGTTTTCCCAGTTCATGTTTGGAAATCGTTTGTCCACACTTAGCAAGGGACCCTGGCTTTCCAAGGAAATCTGATGTCAGCTTCAAGGAGGATTTTTCTCAGGAGACCTGCCGTAGCCTCCAAAGGCATGGCCTGAATGATGCACTAGAAATCCATCTGGGGAAGGGCAGAGATGGGTTTTGAGTTTCAGGGGTGAACTTTGCCTTGCATTTGATTATCCTCGGGGGCTTGGATTTCAGGCAACACAATTAAGAGGTAAGCTGATCACCTGCTTTGCTGGAGGAAGAATTCCATAAGCTTCTTAGCTGCGATGGCTGTGATTCAGAGCTGAGATTTCTGACTTGTGCCCAAAGCATCTGGATTCCTGATGCTGTCGGAATCCATTTCTTATAAACCGTCCTCTGTGACCAACGGGGTATTAAGTGAACACAGCCAAAGCAATTCAGTCTGTTAGTGGTTGCAACGAAGCATTTAAATGCCAAGCAAGCGAATCCCAAGTCCCAGCAGAGAACCGAGAGAGTTCTCTTATAATCGAGTCGTCAGCAGTTACGCTGAGATTTCAAGTCAGGACAGAGTGGCTGCCATGACATTTGTCTTGCTTTAGTTTATCTGGAATTAAGCTCCTCAGATACTCATCTCCTACCAAGGTCAAGTGCAGTGACAATGGTGAGTGTTTGAGACTAACATTAAGAAGTACTGTAAAATAATGTATAAATCCCAAGAACTCATCTCAGTTCACTAAAAAAAAATAAGAACACTTTTTTTTGTGGCTCAGGAAACCTTATCCATCCTTTTCACACGTGTCATTAGCCTTCCACTGCTTCTTCGGGAAGGGGATTATTTACCGAGATGATGATGACAGCCAGCATTTATTGAAAGCTTCTCTCACCCACATCCCCGGCAGTTGGCTAAGCACTTCACACACATCCCCTCACTTAACCCTTACACGACCATGTATCACAGGGGCTGGGAGGCATCACTGAATACGTGAGGAGGCTGAGGGTCAAACAGCCTGAGTTCTGTGTCCTGTGTCCACAGTATTTCTCAGGATGTTTTCCCCCAGGCCAGTTTTGCCCCAAAGCTCTAAACATCAGGGTGTGCTGAGCAGCGGTGTGGGGTGGGTTCAAAGATAACCAGGCAGAGTCCTTGCTTTGCCAGGACCACACCATCCAGTGGGGCAGGCGGGCGGGCGTGGTAACGCAGAGTCTTCACACCATGTATTAAAAACACTGTGACATAGAAAAACACAGCGTGCCTTTGGAGCAGCTGGGGCGTACCTAATTTCCAAGAGGGGACACTTGGGCAGTTGATGGGAATGAGGTCAGCTAAGGCAAGAAAGGGCATCAGAAGCTGGAGGACCTGAGTGTACCAAGGCAGGCAGGAGGGGACTTGGGGATGGGCAAGGGGCTTGGTATGGTTGGATGATAGATCCGCTTAGCCGTATAGTGAGATAGGTAGGCAGGGGCCAAGAAGAGGGCCTAAGAAAAGGCTGTCCTTCCACCTCGCTCATGGCTAGAAAAGCCTTCCGTGTGTGATCATTTGACTTCCTGCCTTGTTCAGTATTTTTAGCCGTGGACCCTGATTTATCCTCATTAGTCATTCACCTAGTACCAGTCAGGAAAACGACTCCGAAAATTTTGACCAGCTCAGGAAGGATGGAGCCATCTGAGTCCTGGAGTTTCCCTGAATTTACCCTGGGCAGGTTACTAATGTAACAGGGCTGGATGAAAGATAAGAGTCTAGGAAGAGTCAGGAGTAAGTTACTCATCCGTATGTTCATTCATTCATTCTTCCAGTATTTCCTTGTGCCTTCTCTATGCCAGGCTGGAGGCACGAAGCGCTACAGACATTATCGTGTGTAACGCTCCCCAAATCGCTCCCAAGCAAGGTGTCATTAGACACACTTAACGGATGAGGACCTGGTATTCAGAGAGCGTAGGGCACCTACTCGGCAGGGGCCGTGTTCCCACCTCTGCAGCCCCAACGCCGGGACCTCCTCTCCATACCAAGCCGCAGGGACGTCAGCTGCTTCTGGCGTGAAGCACGTGGCTGTCGCAGCCAGGCACGGACTTTAGAAATACTCAGGCTGATGCAAAGCTGAATTCACAGCCTATATTCATATTCATTCATTCACCCCTTTCTTCCACAAGCCCACGCACACCTGCTGTATGCCAAGCCCTGTGTGGGTGGTGGAGAGGATACTGCTGCACTGAGGGTACTGATGTGTGAAACCTGCCCTCGGGCTCCCTCCGGTCTGCACTGCACAAAAGGACTTCATTCCTGTGCCCACTAGGGTGAGGCGCAGAGGCTAAGAAATACAGGGAAAAAGTGACTATTTATAGAGCACCTACTATGTGCCAGACTCCCTGCCACATCCTTGATGGACATCATCTCATAGCAACCAAGTGAAGAGGGAAGTGCTTATCCTTATCTGAAAGATGAGGCAACTGAGGCTCGGGAAGGTCACAGATTGGCTCAAGGTCACCTAGATGGTTTTTGCACCAGGGAAACTTTCTGTTGGACTTACTAGCTGTTTTTTTGTGCTAAGAAGACCGTGGTCACTACAATGAAGTCCAGGGACCTATTCTCAGAATCACAACTTTGAATCCATAAATGAAATACGTAATTACAAAAGAAGCTGATTATGTTACAATGTGATTATCCAGCTATTTAAACATTTGAGATGCCGTCATGTATGTGCTTCTTTGTGATGAATCTAATGGTGTGACATAGTGACAGTTGAATACCACTATTCAAGCAGTGGCCAGCACAGCAGTGCTTGGAGATAACAGGATACAAGATGACCTGTGGTATCTGTTGTGGAAAGTCACAGCATACAGCTGGGGCATCCAGGCTATTACCAGTGTATATCACCTCCATTCATAAGCGAAAGACATGCTTTATTTCAGTTAGTAAATGAAAAATGCAATGTTTTTCCCATCCAACCCCGTGGCCGCCCCATCCCACCCGCAAAGTTCTGTCCATGAGGGGTGTCTATGGACACCAGGTTAGGGTGCCTGCTTGACGTCATTTATGTCATACAGTTCTGCTCAAGGAACATCTGATAAGGCTTTGCCTCGGCGAGTCGCTGTCTGGGCACCACGGAGGGGTACAAAGGAGGTCACTGAGGCAGAGGAAAGAGGGATGAAGGAGGAGCGAAGCTTGCTGCATGCCGCTCCGAGCTAAGCGTTTTAGACGCTGGATCTCATTTAAGCCGCACTTACGCAGATGCGGCAACTGCAACTCAGACGCTAAGAAACACGCCCGAGGCGAAGCGGCGGGGACTGCGCGCGCGAGGGCCCGAGCCAAGCCCTGCCCCGTGCCCGCCGCTCGGGCGGCGCGCGCCGCGTTCACGCGCGGAGGAGGCTGTGCGCGTCTTAATGGAGAGGGACGGGGAGTTACGAAAGCCTGCACTCAAGGAGGAAAATTGTTCACTTTTGCTTATTTTGTAGCCAAAAGCTGGGTCTCTTGGATCGGGTTCGCCTTTCTAATCCTCGTGGTAGCAATACTAAAGGAAAGCTATTTACCCCTCTGAATGTAGATGCCATAGAAGAAAGTCCTTCTAAAGAACCAAAGCCTGTTGGCTCAAACAATAAAGAGCGTTTCCGCACCGCCTTCCGCATGAAAGCCTATGCTTTCTGGCAGAGCTCTGAAGGTAATGCCTTCCTCTTCCTCACCCCGTCTCTCCACGGCTCCTCCCGCCACGCCCTCTTCCTGCCCCTCCTCCCTCCCTCCCTCCCTCCCTCCCCCGGAGAAGAACCCTCTAGTCTACAGAGTAGCCCCTTGCTACCCTCCCTGAGCCAGCCTCTTGCCTGGTTTCATCCTCGTCCCCCAGGCTGGAGGCATCTGTGCTAGATCTCTGCACTCACGGACAGAGGGCCCACGTTAGCTGTCCTCCTGGGCCAGGATCTCCAGGGAGCCTTGGGACCTACCACCATGGGCCCTAAGGTTGGCCATGATGAGTGCACTGCCATGGAGGTCATCTTGAAGGATGGAGAGGGGCCAGGTGCAGAGTGATTCTGGATACCTGGGGGCCTCAGCATCCACATGGGGTGGGAAGAGGATCAGAAAAGCACCCCATGGGGGCTGTAGGAGCGATGGGTCTGTGTGCCCTTTCACTTATGAAGAGGGAGGCTGAGCAGAGTTCAGAAAGTGACCCCCCCCACCCAAGCTCACAAGGATAACAACAGACAGAGTGAGAATCTGAACCCAGGTCTGTCTGACAGACACCCACGGGTGTGCCCTTTGCTGGCTCTGGGAACCCCAGAGTTCATGTCACCTCCATCCTAGCCTTCTCCCCAACCAGCAGTCCTCAGCTGCAGGCACTTCTGATTCAGACTTCAGGATAACGGAGGATGGATGCTGAGAAAGTGTAAATGACTTCACAAGTGGAGAACACTTGGAGGTTTCTGAAGTGGGAACGGAGACTCCAGGGGGGTGAACTTAGAAGGCTCTGTCTGAACCAGGTCCCCAAGCCTCTCTGAGTGCTATGGCCTGCCACTGACATGTGTGTCTCCCTCCCAGATGCCGGGACGGGTGACCCCATAGCAGAAGACAGGGGCTACGGGAATGATTTCCTCATCGAAGACATGATCCCCACCCTGAAGGCCGCCATCCGAGCTGTCAGGTAATGAATGCTGCCTCCTCCCATGACCCCACCCCTGTCCCCAGCCCCAGCTCAGCTTCCACAGGACAGGACTTTGTAAAGTTCTCTTGGGCTTTGGGAAGGTAACCCCTGAGTCAGGTCCAGAGAATATGTCAATACCCTGTGGGGGCTGCTATCTAAGAAAAATGATCTCTTGCATTGGCAAGTCATCCTGGGCGACTCCTGTCAGGCTCCCACAGGCTCCAGCTGTCACCTTCTCATCTGACTCTGGTCACCATATATTTTAAAGGGTGTTGGGGAGGGGAGTGGACTGACATGGAGCTTTCTTCTGTTCTAGCCTTCTTACTCAAAGGAGCTTTTCTTCCATCTGTCTGCATCCATCTAGTATTTTTTAATCAGCATTTTCAACAAGATAATCAGTTATAGGATTTTTGTGTGAGTGTCTGTTTCAGGCAAGACTATAATCCACCCTGGCCATTTCTGTTTTGTTTAGAATTCCACAGAAAAATAAAAATAGACTACTACTTAAAGAAAGCTTTGACCGGGATACGGGCTTAGAAGCACTCCCAATGGTGGCTGTGAATTTGAGTCGGAGTCTCAAAGAACCAGCCATGAGAGTTTCAGAAGATTCCCGGGCCAACAGATCAGAGAAGCACAGTAGTTTATTGTCTGTGGACCTGTTTCCTCATGACACCATCCTGTACAACGTGCTAAAAATATAGCTGGATTAAAAACCAACTACCGAGATTCGTAACTGGTTGAATGATCTTATTCAAAGAACACCAGTGAATGAATCCGTGTCAGGGGTCTCTGCTGGGAGGCTTCATGGCCTGGCTTCTTCCCTGTCCTTTTTAGAACTGTCATTGATGCCTAGTTCAGGGGTTGGCAAACTTTCTGGAAAGAGCCAGACAGTAAATATGTCAGGCTTCATGATCCACAGGTCTCCGCTGTATTTGCCTTTGATTCTGTAGTGAAAAAGCCACTGTAGACAGTATATAACTGAATGGCTGTGGCTGTGTTCCAGCCTGACTTTACTTTCAAAAACAGACAGTGGGCCAGATTCAACCTGCAAGCCGTTGTTCCCAATGCCAACCTTAGACAGAGCTACAAAAAAGGGTAGGCTTAGAAAATGACCCAGAATTGGAAAGGATAGCAAGCTGGATGGTCCAATTGATATGCCAAAATAGTTTTTAGTAGCTAAAGCCATGAGCAGTGACATCGAGACAAAACAAGATTTGGATGCACCATAAAAAAAACGTTTGCAAGTATGAGATGGGAGGGTCTGGGTAGGTGTGTTTCCTATCACTGGCCTGAGATGAGGGGTTTTAAATGACACAGTGCTCAGCAGGAGTTGCCCCTGTGATGGGGCTTTCAAGGATGACTTAGACTGGTTTCCAGGAAAACGGAGGTGAGGGTTCATCATCTAAACGTTCTGGGAGCCTGACTTTACTGACAACCTGAGAAAACTCAGCGAACAGAAGCTCACTTTTCTCTTCCAGGAGCCCATAAGCCAAAGGATTAAGGAGACTGTCCGCTGGCCTCAAATAGAAAGCAGCATGACACGGTGATTAGGACCATGAGCCTTGTCCGCATACAAACCTGGGTTTGGGGAAAGCTCCGGCATTGTTGGCTAGACGGCCCTGGGGAAATGCTAACACTCTCTCTGCCACAGTTGCATCATCTCTGAATCGATCTATTAGCAAATTGTTCAGAACGTACTTAGCTCAGTGTCTGGCATATGCAACAAATTGTTATTGTTTATATTCACATTGTTACTGTGAATTTCTTACTGTTGAAATGATTGGAAGGAGAGGCACTAGCCAGCCTAATTCAGTGGGATTCAAAGAACCAGGACCAGGAGCTGGAATTTCTTCTCATCAAGCCATTTCTCTCTGGTTCTTTTCTAACCCCCACCCCAGACTGTTAATCTTGTATCATAATTTCCTTCACTCTCCACTCCTGATGCGCAAATGTCTCTACTTTGCCTCGCAGAATTCTACAATTCCGTCTCTATAAAAAGAAATTCAAGGAGACTTTGAGGCCTTACGATGTGAAGGATGTGATTGAGCAGTATTCCGCAGGACATCTTGACATGCTTTCCAGGATCAAGTACCTTCAGTCGAGGTAAGACAGCACTCCTGGAAGGACGATGCCCTCCTGACTGCTAAGGAACCAGACAGAGCCAAGCCAACCTTAGAGCTGAGGGTGAAGGTCATCCAGAGGTGACCCACAGTGCAGGGGAGACATTTGAAGAACAAAAACATCCATCAAACAAGGACACCCAGGTCAACCAACACGAGATCCAACAGGCTGGGAAGAAGTTCTGTGACACTGACATGGCCGAGGTCAACACCCTGACCAGGCCTCATGGAGAAAAAAGGCGTCTGCCCTACTGGCCCCTGAGTCTGATGCTCTGGACGTTGCCAACAAAACTGGGATTATCTAAAATGAGTCCAGCTCGCTAATTCCAAATATAAATCTGTCACTCGATGGGAAGTTCATCAGGTGTTATTTATAACAGCGAAACAGCCTAGATTCCCAACTAATAATGGCCACCATTTTTGTTGAGCACCTAGGAGCTCTACGTCTGTTTGTCTAATTCCCTATAACCCCCTAAGATAGTGCATTACCGCTGCCTCTTACCAGTGAGCAAACTGAAGCTCAGAGGGCAAGGGACTTACCCAAAATTATCCAGCTAGTACGTGGCAAAGCTGCAAGTCAAACCAGATCCAACTGGTTACACAACTCCTGTTCTCTGTAACACACAAGAAGAGAATGGAAACTGCTGTTACTAAAAAGGTAGACAGCCATCAAATGACATTTAGAAAATGTATCCAATGGGACAAAAATGATGTGATCTGTGAATACATATACGCATAATATGATCACTAACAGTATACTCATATATATGTACGTATATATACAGGTACGTATGAATATATACTTACACTCACATACATATGATCATATTTATATAGAGTCTGCCTAGATCTTGTGATGATATTAACCATTGTATTTGTTCAGTATGATTACAACACCTACCAGGAAACACACACAGCACAGACACACTCTCCCTTATAGGAGCCTAGAGAAAAGGGCGTTAAGACTGCCCCCAAGGGGTGACGGCGGCTATACTGAGGTCATGAGTCCATGTGTGACTTTTTTTTAAATTTTAAATTTATCAAATCTTTAATGAATGGTAAAAATGTCCTTTTAAAAAACTATTTAAAATAACTAAAGGACAATTTGCTGCCAAGTCGTAGAACTGACATCAAGGGCCAAAGCCCTGTCTGAGGCTCACTCGCTGGCCTGTGTGAGATTTCAAATTGACATGAGTCAGGTCCTCTCTGGACCTCAGTTTCCTCATCTGAACGTCTCCCCACTGGGGGGTCCTGCAGAGTGAACAGGGGCCATCACACTGAATGAGTTGGACTTTAGCGATGCTGTTGGGCTGGAAGGATGCTTATCTGCGACCTTCCTTTATCCATAAATGAAATACCAAAGGTGACAGCCTAGCCCAGTGGCGACCACCCAGTCCGTGCTCCATGCCTGCTGAACAAAAAGATGCATGAACGAGTTCTGAGCCTAACGTGCTGTTATCTGTGCAAGTGTGGCTCTCTGAGTGACAGAAGGAGAGGCATGATGTCTGGGACATGCCAGGCTCCAAAAATACTGACCCATCTTTGTGTGCATTGAGTGGACCTTTGCACAGTCATCATGTTGGATATTCATCAGGCAGATGTGTTTCTGTGCGTCTTGGCTGGAGATTGATGCCTAAGTGGGGACTAACTGCCTACCCCCAGCTGTGCTGTGCACTGGACCAGAGAGGAAGGGAGGGTGATTGAGTGCATGGTGCTGTCCGTGGAGGAGCAGGTGCGTTTACAGAGAGACGGAGTGAGCCGCGGCCACTTCTGGGAGCGTGGTCCTCGCGGTCCTGGGCCTGTGATCAGCCTTCGCAGCTGCCCCACCCCCTGCCCCGCCCCTGCCCTGCGTCTCCATGGGGGATGTTTGTTTCCTGTTGTGCTCGGGGTGGCACGGGTCAGGAGCTGGTGCCTCATGCAGAAATGGAAGCAGGGTGTGGGAGCTAGTGTTGAATCCATCCCTCTAATGGCTCGAGAAGCCTGCAAAGCAGCAGAGAAAACAGCACAGCTGCAAACAGAGCCTAGAATTCAGTGGGAAAAAATCCCTAACTAGATGTTTGGGGAGGAATAAAAGAGCTGGAAGACCAGGTAAGTTGTAGCACATGTGACATTTCCTATGAGCAATAACAAGACGTGACCCTCATCCCGTCTCGGTGGTTTGGCTGCCTGTCTCTCCTCTGGAATGGAGAGATGCTCTAGGTACCACTGGACAAAAAAAAAAAAAACGATATATTGAGATTATAAATTCTGTTTCTTTCTCTCTGTCTCTCTCCCCTCATTCCTTTTCCCCTTCCTCTCTCTTTTTCCTCTTCTCCTTTATATTCCAAACCCATACCTGACAAAAGACGGAACAGAATGAATTGCACGTAAAGCTCATTGTCATTTAACACCCCCTCTCTCTGTGTTCTCTTCCAGAATAGATATGATTTTCACCCCTGGACCTCCATCTACTCCAAAACATAAGAAGTCTCAGAAAGGGGCAGCGTTCACCTTCCCATCCCAGCAGTCTCCCAGGTGGGGCCCATGGTCATGGACTGCCAGGCTGTGTGGTACCACAGCCTGCAGAGCATCCCCATCCCCGAATCTCAGCTGGGCCCCTTTGTGGTTGGGTGAGGTGGTCAGTCCCCTAAATAAGAGGACGAGAAGGAGTCTGAAGCCTGTTCCAGCTCGTTTGAGAGGTTTCTGTTTGAGACTTAACGGCCAGTCTCCCCAGACCTTGTGGGTGACACTCCTTTTTATGGCTACTGAAAATGAAACTAACAGTTTCCTTGTTATAAAATAAGAGGAAACTTTTGAGTTTTATTGGAAGCAAAAGAACACTGCATGTTAGCCGAGCCCAAGGCGTTCCTGGTCAGCTGTTTCGGCTTTTCCTCTGTCGTCACCCATGATTGATTGATTCTCCTCCCAGAACCGGA
Source organism: Vicugna pacos (assembly GCF_048564905.1). NCBI lineage: Eukaryota > Metazoa > Chordata > Mammalia > Artiodactyla > Camelidae > Vicugna > Vicugna pacos. Next base: position 32,442,501 of record NC_133011.1, on the reverse strand, counting down.
GAGAAGGAAGGAAATGAGCTGTCAGTCTCCTGACAGCATTGTAACAGGCAGAGCTCTGTTCTGCAACAGAGCAGCTCGGCTGTACCTCAAAAAATGTTTGAAAATTGTCCTTTTATAGGTCCTGACGCACAAGGAGCAGTCCTTTAGAAAACCACTGCCTGAATTTATACTTCTTTATTCCCAAATGTCTTCAAGGCAGGTAACATAAATGAGTGAAGGGAGTCAGGCATAAGAAATTGTAGGTACCTTATAATAACAAGGCTCCTCATTATAAAAAAAGGAAGTGCATAAGGATGATGAGATAAAGCATCAAATCTTCCACCTTAGTCCTGGGGATGGAATAGCCAGCGGTAAACCACGGGGCCCTAGAGAGCACACGCCCCACCCCAAGGAGGTAATTGTTACTCTGTTCTGCTATTGCTAATTTTAGGAATAAAAATCCTCTGTTCCCGGATAGTCCCACTTCTCAAGAAAAGCTGAATACCCAGATTTTATGTGCAAGTCCCCCTTTCTGAGATGGCTGAAGTGTTTTAAAACCCCGTGCAAGCTAAGGGAGATGGATTCAGTACATCGGGGCCACCAGGTTTTGACACCTGCTTTCGTTCAAGACTGCTCAGGCCCGAGACAGGCCAGAGACCTCGTGGGAGTCACCAGCCTAGGGAGAAAGCTCAGCTGCCCAGAGAGTGCCGGCTATGAATGGTTTTTGAGCGACAGCGAGACTCCCTGAAAGTTCTTTTCCGTGTAGAACTTACTGTCAAAACTAACTGGAATTTAGGCAGATACGGGCTGTGTCTGGCCAGGAAGTAAGTGCGGCCCACTTCTTGGTCCTGTCACCTGCCGGCAGCATCTTTGGCATCATTTTCCAGATTTAGCATCTGTTTTCCACTCTTAACAAAATGGAACAGGGGAAATATTGGTACCCACTGGGTAGAATTTCAGAGATGGGACAACCCCTTCCCCACCCTGCCCTCCCCACCCCACACTCAGAGTAGAAGCTCTCAACCCATAGTTTGAAAGGTAAAGGCAAAGGAATGTAATTGAAAGGAATCAGACACGCTAGGCACAGTTAGGTGCTTTGACCCCAAAGGGTTAACCTTGACCCAGAGCTTCCTAACAGCGTCTTAACCTTCAGCTTTCCATTTTTCTGCCGTCAACACGGTAAGCCTGAGGCGTCTGTGTTGAAGGTAGGAAAGTGCTGGCCTTCCCTGACTCTCAGGTGCCCCCAGAGCTGCGTGGCCTCTTCCAGACCACAGAGGCCTGAGCACGAGGATAGTTCCAGGGGCCACGGCCCACCCCGCTGACATGACCTGGCAAAGCAAAACTAGCTATGACGCTCTTACAAATTATGGGCTCTTTCCTAGGAACGAACCATACGTAGCCAGACCATCCACGTCCGAAACCGAAGACCAAAGCATGATGGGGAAGTTTGTGAAAGTCGAAAGGCAGGTAGGTCTCTGTTTTGTAAATAAACATGATTACTAGAGGGGCGGAAGGGAGTAGGGAGGGATAAATTGGGAGTTCGAGATTTGTAGATACCAACTACTATATATAAAACAGATAAACAATAAGGTCCTACTGTATAGCACAGGGAGCTATATTCAATACCATGTAATGGCTTATAATGAAAAAAATATGAAAAAATATACATATATTTATACATATATGTATGTATAAGTGAATCACTGTGCTGTACACCAGAAACTAACACAACATTGTAAATGGACTATATGTCAATTGAAAAAAAAAAGAAGGAAAGGCAGGTAGGTCCTTCCTTCCCTCCCCAAAAAAACAAACACATGAAATCTATTTTCACATGCCATTTTTTTCATCAGGGGATGATATACTTGAAAGGGACGTGCGAATGAAATCTGAGATTTAGCACTTGACAGGCTGGGTGATCACATGCAAGTGAATTAGTTGCTCTGAGCCTCAGTTTCCTGGTCTGTCAGATGTGGATTTTACAACCCCACAAGGTAGCTGTGAGGATTAAATCGGCTGATACCTGTCCCTTACCTAGAGCAGTCGCTGGCGGACAGCAAACCCTCAACCGGATGGCGAGTATCATCCTCACGGTGTTTAAGGAATGTTCGTTCCTTTGTGCACACTTCCCGTGGTCGCCACCCTCCTTCTCTCAAAGTCCGAGTCTGTGTGGCCCGAGTGAAAGGCCTGGAGGAGGAGGGTATGGGTGGGGCTCATTCAGGGCAGAAAGAAACCAGCCCGCTCACTCACAGCACCTCCTGCCACTCACGCCTCATTTCCGCAGTAAAGCACCTTCTATTTCAGCATCGTTCACCCAGCTTTACACTAGATAAATAGCCTTTAGGATTTTCTGTAGGATCCCTATCAATCCTTTTATTTTATTCATAACCCCAAATTAGATCTGTGCAGGAGAGGCCAGAGGACATTTGAATGATTCTTCTTTTCCAGTCTATCAAGAATATCACTTTCCATCTTTAAATTTTAATTTATAATCTCAGCTTTTCCGTTTCCGAGCTCTGTGACACTTGACAAGTTACTTCATCTCTCTGGGCCTCTATTTCCTCACCTGTAAAGGAGAGATAATAATAGTATCCACCTCCTAGAGTTGTTAAGGAAATTAAGTAAGTTCATACCTTTGAAGTGCATACTGACTGCTCAGTAAGTGTTGGTTATTGTGAAGCCCTGGGCACCAGCTCAGCCATTCCCTGTTCTGAGCACCTTGTCTTCGTCTGTAAGAGGGGTGCTGCACCTGCCTGCAGGGCTGGCTCCCTGCAAGCTATGCATTGCCAGGGAAAGAACATCACGTGCGCACAGGCACGCTCACTGTGTCTCACGCTCACAGAGATTTCGGTGAGTTCTCAGTTTTGTAGGTCGGAACAGATAGGCACAACTTATCTTAGTGTCTCTTCCGCCAGCCTCCAGGGCCCCTGGGCACAGTCTCCAGATCTGAGAAGCTCAATTCTTGTGAACCACTGCCTGCCCTTATCTCTTTGGGACTTAACCTCACCGTGTAGACGAAACGCACACGAACAATCTAGATGCTTCTAAGGGAGTGTTTGCAAATCAAGAACTCCTTATTAAAATCTCGTAATAACCTGTGATGAAAAAGAATCTGAAAAAGAGTATGTATGTATGTATAACTGAATTCACCAAAATGAACAAAACATTGTAAATCAACAATACTTCAATTTAAAAAAAAAAAAAAAGAAGAACTCCAGCTCCTTGACCCAAACAGCAGCAGCCAGGCCACCCCCTTCTTGGGTAAAACTTGTCCTTGAACCCTCTCTCTGCTTCCAGGCATCACTTTCTGCAGAGCCCTTGCCTGGGTTGTTTCTAGATTAGCACTAAAACAAACGCAAGGCGAGAAATCAGGAGGCAGGAAAGAATCTGCTGTTGCGATTATTAAGACTTGCAGGAATCGTCTCCCCTTCTGGGAAGCAAACGCTGTAGTTTTTCCTCCCGACTCAGCACAAGAACCCCCAGGCCCAGAGGCAGCAGTGACTCCCGCTTCCTTGTGTTTTCCAGGTCCATGACATGGGGAAGAAACTGGACTTCCTCGTGGACATGCACATGCAGCACATGGAGCGGCTGCAGGTGCACGTCACCGAGTTCTACCCGGCCAAGGGGCCCTCCTCGCCCGGCGACGTGGAGAAGAAAGAGGACAACAGGGACTCTGACGTGAAAGCCATCATCTGTGACTATTCCGAGACAGGCCCCCCCGAGCTCCCCTGCAGCTTCCACCAGGTGCCCCTCGACAAAGTTGGCCCCTATGGGTTTTTCGCTCACGACCCAGGGAACCTGCCCCGCGGGGGACCCAGTTCCGGGAAGGGTCACGCCACCCTTTCCTCCTCGGCAGCGACGCACGTGGAAAGGCCCACGGTCCTGCCTATCCTGGCTCTTGTCGACTCTCGAGGGAGCTACCACTCCCAGGCTGAACTGCACGGCCCCTGCCCAGAGCGGGTGTCCCCCGGGCAGAGACGCAGCATCACCCAGGACAGTGACACACCCCTGTCCCTGATGTCGGTCAACCATGAGGAGCTGGAACGGTCTCCAAGTGGCTTCAGCATCTCCCAAGACAGAGATGATTATGTGTTTGGCCCGACTGGGGGGTCGAGCTGGATGAGGGAGAAACGGTACCTCGCCGAGGGTGAGACAGACACGGACACCGACCCCTTCACGCCCAGCGGTTCCATGCCTCTGTCGTCCACAGGGGACGGCATCTCTGACTCCATATGGACCCCTTCCAACAAACCCACTTAAAAGGGGTCATGGGCTGACTCCTCCTTGTAATGTAGACGGACTTTGTACAGCTTACTTGCTCTCACACCCGCCACGTACCGGTGAGACCACCGATGGCTGCATCAAATGCATGCATGTGCGTGGTGGCCCCACCTGGGCTGGGGCTTGTCACCGCCCTTTTCCTCCCCAGGTCACCACAACGAAGCTGCTTCCTTTCAAGCATGGTTTGCATGACTTTACACTATATAAATGGTACCGCTAATCTCTTCTAGGTTACACATTGATCTGCTGTTCTTTGAATCGTGACTGGACCAGGACAGGGAGAAATCACTGATGAGCTGTGCTGTGTCTGTGTGGCTGGCTGGTTGGGGTTTTGGTTTGGTAAGCAGAGACAGTAGTTTAAGTTATTTCTCGGATCACTGCCCCTTGCTGTAAAACACTCTGACAGTTAACTGTTGTCTAAAGCAAGCAAATAATTCTCTCAACAACAACAAAAAATGCATTGCATATCAATGAGGTTGCCTGCAGAGCTAACGCGAGAGAGGAACGAGGTCGTCATCACATCTCCGAAACCAAGAATTTAAAACATTATTTTATTAAGGAAAAACTGGGAAAACTTTCCAGAAGCTCTCAAAGGGACCTCACTTGGTCTGTCATTGTCAACTAGCATGCCTCAGTTTCCTCGTCTATAAAAGGTGGTGGCAATCCCAAGTGTTGCGTTTCAGATGAGTTGTGAACAGGCAGGAAGGAAACACACACACACATGCACACACATTAAAATGGTTCCCAATTTATGTAGCCAAAGATAACAAAATTTATCAGAAGTGGGGTGCCCCTCTGGGCAGGAGCTAAGTTCAGTGCCTTCAAAATGATGTTCCAACTCACATTCCTCCCCGTGACACTTGTACAAAATCTCAAATAGGAACGAGAGTCAAGAGGGCACACAGAAATTATCTGGTCCAAGTCCTTCCTTGTAAAAATGAGACACCTGAGGCTCCAGTCAAGAGATATGCCTGAGGTCACTCTGTTGTCCCCTGGAGAGCTGGGACTCAAAGCCCACGCAGCTGACTCGCTCCAGGCCCTGGTCTCCTCCCACCGCACCGGCTCTGCGGTTTCCATGACAGGACCCAGAAGTTGGGCCAAGCTGCCTGTGCTCTGTGGTGTATGGGAAGCACTCACGACACAATTTAGCCAGCGGAGAGGGCTGTCGGCTTTGATGGCAAAACACGCTTGCCTGATGCTTTGCAGTTTGGATTCAGAAAAAAAAAAATACACAGCAAGCTACAACATTTCTTAATATGCAAATGGACGAAATTTCCAGAACCATCCAGTTTTACTCCTCTAGATTTTTTAAACCACGTGTAACCGTAAGACCAGCTGAAGTGTGCACAGACAGGCTGGAGCACACTACTGTGTGAGGATTAAGATTAGGCAGGAGCCATCCTGTTGTGAGATGTCGCTACTCTCTGAAATGCGCTGATGTACAAGGTTTGTGTCAGGCTTGGGCTAATTAGCTGAGTGACTTCTCTGCAGTGTTACTGTCTCACTCTTTTCCCATAGCAAAGCCCTGATGGTGGGTGGTTGCCATGGCAACCATCAAGCTGATTGAAATAACCTAAGTGAATGTCTACATTCCACCAGTGTTCTCCATCACAGTCCTGTCAAGAGCCGTAGTAGCGGTGGCGGATGCAAGGTTGATGGTTACATCTTCACCTGATGCAGGGATCTTGCACGGTATTGGAAAGAAGAGATACTTCCTCAGAGCTTGGTTTCTTTCAGCCCACGCATCAATAGGTGCCTGTGTAAAAGGCTCAGAGTAGAGTAATAGTGAAGGCTCAGCTCCTGACTTCAGGAACTTGCAACCAAAGCCTGAAGTCCTTGGCACTGTGAGTGGTAGAAAGGGAGTTGTGCATGGAGAGCCCCACGAATGGATGGGTGTTGACTTTGAAGTCCAAGGTAGGAAATACACAAGAATAAGCAGGTACATCAGACGTGAAACCCCCTCCCCCATGGTTTGCCATTTAACTTTCTGGCCATCTGAAGGGCAAAGGGCATAGGTCATTTCATCTTCCTTCTGGCTCCCTTCAATATGTGCCACTGAGTGCCACTGAGGTTGATGACCTAAGAAACCTTATTCCCCTTCCTTAGAGCTTGGTTCTTGATTCTGACCTTTCTGGAATCTTCCAGAAGAAATGCTTGAGCTACCTACCATCTAACATGCCACTTACTTTTTTCTATTTTATTAATATTCTTGCAGAACTTACTGGCCTCAGTATCGTACAAACAGAGGCATCTTCCAGGAACTCAGTGGAGTTCCCAGCTGGGAGGGTGAGACTTTCTCATCCTCCAGTTAAAATTAGTTACCGTGGACCCAAAATTAGAGGATTGCCTTAAGTTCTTTCAATAACTGACAAAGGACTGGAATTTCTATTGTTTTCCAAACCGCAGGAGGGCAGTCTAGCTTCCCTGCTGCATCCTCAGATCAGGATGGCAGGGACTGGGTCTGTGTTGATCACCTATCTCCAACGTGGAGTATGTTGTCCTTATCAGTGTAGACAAAGGCAAATTACATTTTCATGAATGAATAAATAATAAGAATCTTAAGAGCTGTCCTTTCCCATCCAAGAAAACAAACAAACAAAAATTGACCTTCTGGAATATTCTGCCTTGATACTCCTTTTTTTTTCCCCCCAGAAAACACATTCCAAAAATGCAAACCCAACCTACTCAAGGTGCCTGCCCATAGACACAATCGTCAACATGGCTGACCCTGATAAAGTAGAAAGTTAGGGTCTGAGATTGAATATAAGTTACAGGGAGAAACTGTGTGTGCCTCCGCAAAGATCTTTTTGTCAAACAGAAAAACAGCATGGTGGAATCATCCAACAGAATTAGTTAATAACTCAGCCTAAAATTATTCTACTTCAGATATACCAGTGGTTCTGAAGCTTGCCCAGGAAATTACAGGAGTTTCAGCAGAATACATGACATGGTAACAGATTAAGTCCATCATAAAAATGAGGTATGATTTTCTCAAGTGAAACTATGATCTTGTATGTATTCAGTTTCTGTGTGTGACAACATGATACACGCAAAATTTAAGTGGTCATCTTTCTAGCAAGATCAAAATTAATGGGGTGAATCCACTTTCCAAATGTTGGGTGAAAGGTGGTCCCATTGGACTGAGAAGAAAGTACTTTGATCAATTGTGAGTTTTGACTATCAGATACTAGCACCCAAGCAAACACTGAAGGTGTTTTTTTTTTTAAATGATTGTGAGAGGAAAAGGAAAAGGAAAAACATCAAATTGAGAACGTTCTAGTCACTAACTGTATTCGTTCTGGAAACTGAGAGATTAGACTTATTAGATGTGGCCCTAGTTTTCATGAAAACATAGCCAGAAAATTGCAAGGTATACTGTCATTCAAATGAGCTAATCAAAAATTACACTTCCAATGCCTATTTTGTGTCAGGCACTGTAAGTTGAAAAAATACTTACAGAAAATGCTAATGTAACAGGATCTACTCACAACTTGCCAAAACCACTCTCAGAATCCCATGCCACTCTGATGAGTGCGACAAAAACATTCATTTGTTTATTCATTTACAAGATTTATTAAGTACCGCCTACCATCAAAAAGAGGAATCTGGTGGCCTTGTATTATAGGAGGTCCCCTCAAACTATGTCTACCAGAAATGGAAAGAAACTGATTTCATCCCTGAAGACAACGCTGTACAGACAAGAATGCTTCCTAGATTGGAATCAGTGAGAGACTGAACATGGAGGGGAGTGAAAGCAAAAAGTCTGCTTCAAAGTGCTAACGGCACCGTCAGCTCGGGGAAGGCTGAGTGAGCTGTAAGGGGGCTTTGAGTTTGGGGTCAGTGGTTTGGACTTTATAGCGCCAGATAAGCTGTTCAAGAAGGAGGCTCTAGAGTATCTGAGAAGGTTCTTGGAGAAACCAGCTTTCTCTTTCTCTCCGAATCCCTACCATGATTGACACCAGGCAAGGCGTTGGTCTACTTCCATTCCATTGTGTTGACCAAGAGAAGCTTATCCTAAACGCCAATCGACGGCATCTATTTTGAGAGAAAAGGGTCACTCTGCTTCTGGAAACCTGCAGATCCAAATCTCCTGGGGCAAGAGAAGAAACGTGTCCAGTGCCCTAAGAAGTCCACTGCACTTCAGACAGCGCTGCCGAGCACACCCAGGCTTCCCCCAGAAGGTGCCACATAGTTGGCCTTTGTTTTCCATAAATACACGTCCAAGGCACCTAGAACCACAAGCATTGGCTTTGCTTCTGAACCCCAGGCATCCTGAAGAACTGGTCCCGTGTCCTCACTTGTCTTTGAAGGCTTGCTTGTTTCAGGATGAACATTTTAAAGACTGTAAGTCCTTTCTGTGTATTCAAATCAACCCAAAGTTCTTGTGCCACTTACGTTACACTATTCAAAACTGAGCCAACAGTCCCCTAAATCCGGTAGCAGGTATCATGATGCCCAGGCTAGAACACGTTAGGAGCCAGGCGATCTGCATAGCTTTAGTGGGTTAGGAAACTAGTGATGCCAAATAGATCCCTGGATGAAAATTTGAGTTTTAGGATGTTCAGACATGCTTGACTTTTCTGACACGTTATGATTTTCAAAAGAGACAATCAATACAGATAAAGCCACTAGGACAGTGACTGCCATATAGGGAGACTGTATTGCACGCTCTTTTTTTTTACAGTATCTTTGGACTCCGTTGCCTCCCTGTTTGTTATGACTTATGAATTCTAAATTTGCACTAGGAAATCTTTTCTCAGAAAAAGAGAAGATACAACCCTAATTTTTACACAGCAAAAATCGGGCACTTTCACCACTGGTATTTAAGTACGAACATCTCTAGAAACAACAATGCTTACTTTTTCCATTAAAATAAGGAAGAGCGTGAATGTTGGGATGAAAAGAGTAGGACTGTCAGGTCACAGTGGTTGGCTGTGGCGGTTCCATTGGATGCACAATACCAGATGTGGCACCATTCTCTCCAAGGATGATTTCTGAGGTGGAGCCAAATAGCAGGGATAATTAAATATAATGAAATGAATGGTTTCAACAAGGAAAGTCAGCTGTGCCATGATGTCTGTCAGACAGATGCTAGCAATGAATGGAGAACTGCCAAGAAAGAGTTTAAGCTTGGTCACATCTTCCCCAGGAGGGCTCACTCCCAACCTTTCACAGCCTCAACTCCAGCATCCCTACTGTAGGAGACCTGTGACTAGTGTTTTGCTTTATCATCACAGATGCAGGGAGGTATAATTTCATAGATTCTTAGATGCTCAGAACAAGGGACCTGGATCACCAGAACAGCCACCTCTCTTTTTAGATCCAGAAGCAGAGGCTCAGAGCAAAGGAAATCACACTTGGCCGATCAGCGATTGAATGAGTGATTGGGTAGCAGAATCCAGAACTCAGGTCTCCTAACTCCTGATCCAGGTGTTGGAGGTCAAAAACTAAAATACCCAGTGAGAGCTCAAGTACTGCTGTTGCGACCAGGAGATGAGGCAGAACGCCCTGGTCCACTGGAGAAATTGCTAAACCCGATACATCCCATCTCTGGAATACAACTGATGAAAAATGACAGTTCTTCCAAAACCTTGCTGTCTTCAAAAAGCATGGAAATACTATTACTTATGTGTGCCGTGAAGAGCAGGAATGAAGAACACAGCCCGCCTCCGATCCCTTGACCTCTCCTACTTGTTTCCTCTTTGTCCTGCCAAGCTTAGACTGCTTCAGCAATTTGTTCCACCACCTGGACTCATTCAGCTCCAGAGTCATGCCTCAGATCATATCCTTATCTATAAGCCAATTTAACAGGACTTCTCTTGAAAAAATGTTATGGCTTTGATTTTAAGAAACGGGATGTGATTTCTTTGGGGATCTATATGACCCCAAGTCGCCAGGTCTACTAAAGTCATCCCTTTGCCCTGGGATCTCTGGGTCTCACATGGGCACAGTCTGGTTCCTCCTGCCTTGTCCCAGAGAATGCCCATCTTGGTCAGATCACAACCGGGTTCTCTTCACCAAAACTACCAAGAAGCAAACAGGATTCACCTGAGGATGTCTTACGTCTGTGTGTTTTAGAAAGTAAACAGGGCTCTTCTGGCTCAAATGAGGATTTCCATAGTTGACTTCCACTTACGCTGTGCTTGGGATAGACTTGGCAGGGCTCCCCCACAGCCCTTGTTAAACCCGGTTGTGGGATGTTCAGTTCTCCTGAGTCAGGCTGAACCTGGAGCTCCAAAAAGATGGTCAGAAAGAAAGGTGGCCAAGTGCTTGGACGGCAATAGGTGGCTCAGTGATCGTAAAGACTGTCATTCTGCCTGAATCTCCTTAGCCTCCACAGCACCATTCTGGGGTTAAAATAAGTTTCAGAGGGAAATAAGTCAAAAATGGGCTCTATATAAGAATAGCCTGAGTGTGACTTACCATTATGGAGTCAAAAGCCTCACCCCGTGCTTAGAAATAATATTTATAATTCCTCTTAGACTTGTCAGATGGACTATAATTTGATGCCGAAGAGTAACGCAAGATGTTCTCTTCTCTTCCTCTGCCCACAAGACTGAGGTCAGGGAAGGGGAGAGAAACTCACCCTAAGTTCTTTTTATGAGTCGCATGTGACGTCATATTTCTCTCTCTCGATTTCATGTAATTTTCATCATAAACGCACAGGGGAGACGTCACCCTTTCCATCTTACAGATGAGGAAGCTGAAGGTGAAAGGGAGAAAACCGTGCCAGAGGTCACATATGGTAAGAGGTAGAGGTGGGCTCTTAGCCAAAGCCCATGTACCTCCAAAGCTCGTTCCTCCTCCGCACCCCGAGTCTCTCAGGTCAATGGCAATGCTCCCGAACCGTGCCCTGTGATCTTCCACTCTGCCTGGCCTTCCTCCGCCCCATCGTCTTTACAGTAAGATGATCGCGGCCCCTTTGGTTCCCTGGAGAGAAGAGTGATTCCGTATCGATGCTCTCCTTGCTATTCAGCGGGTCCTGCCTGTTCCTTTGAGTGGTTTCACAATCCAGCTGTCAGTGGCAGAAAATGATGCCACATAAATTATCCATCTGGTTCACGTTGGAACCCATTAGCCTGGGAGTTTGGTGTGGCTGCAGATAATCCCACAAGCACCCCTTGTTCTTTGCCCCAAGGATCGCCTTTCATTGTTTTAACCGAAAAAGTTCAAATGTCCTTCCTGATTCTGATCTTTTGTCTTTAGACTTTATTTCAGGGCTTTGAAAACCTGCAGAAAACAAGTGAGTCTTCAAAAACATTCTCTGGGAGGCCAAACGCTCAGAATAGTTGTGTTTCTCTTTCTTGGTATTAAACGATCAAGGTTCCCAGTGGAGAAGCCAACCTGATCTGATAATTGGGCCCTTCTTTTCCCCCATGGATCCTTCTCCAAGGGAGGGGGGAGCAGCTCCACCCTCCAAAGTTCCCACGAGGTTCCGAGCCCCGGCGGGAGGCCAAGTTCTAAGACTGGTGGAGACCATTTTGTCAAGCGTCAGGCATGAGGCGGGCTCTGCCCCATCTTGAAAATCACCTTAGCATGATGGACCAGCTTCATCAGATTGGTCAATCCTTCCCTGTTTTAAAGAGAAAAAGTGCTTCCCACGTTGCTTCCAATGGGATGTGACTATTCTTCTGTTTCTTTTTTTCTCTTTGTAATGCAGCAGTGATGGAAAACACCCATCTCTGAAGAGCAAATTGAGGTTTCCAGTGACATGACTCCACTGTGTTTGATTTCGGATTGTGTTTTCTTTAAGCCCCTTTCACAGCATAGGGTTCTGGTGCCTTTCTCCCTGAATTTGTCTCCTTGCCCCAAGCAGGCTTTCTTCACGTCTGGCTCACACGGGAACACGACTCTTCCACAAGTGGCCTTTAGTGCTCTTTATAATATGATTTCCTGTAATTTTTAAACTGTATGTGGAATTTATATTCTGGCTCTGTCCGATATTTGAACAACTTTAATAGGTTGATTTCCATATATATTATGCAAACAATTCTTACCTGATTTTTTATGTTCTGTCTTAAAACAGATAAATCCTGCACCACTTATTAATAAAGAGACATTTCAGTGATTATGTGGCAGAATGTTATTTGCTTCATTAAGGATGCAGAGTGACAAGCAAAGACAGTTCATTATTGGTTGCGGTTGGGAGCAAGAGGAGGGGGTTTGAGTACACTTGTAAAGAGCAGTTGAGAGGGAGAGAATCGAGACACAAGAAAGAAAATATAGCTGAAAGTTTTCTTAGCCACGAAGAGCGTATGATGTGGATGGCTCACCTCCTGGGAAACAGCCACCGCACAGGTTGTGGAGGTACCGAGATTAATACATTTTCCAGCCATGGTTTTAAGACTTGATTACTCCCTTTTTATAGATGAGGAAATCGAAGCCCAGAAACATACAGAGACCTGCCCAAGGACAGACATTAATCAGTGGAAGAGTCACAATTAGAGCCCAGGACCACCGGCAAGCCTTGTCCGACTTCTTTTGGAGAAGCTGCACGTCCTAGACCACGTGGGAGGGAGACAGCAGAGTGACCCAGGGAGACTGAGTCAATGGGGAGGAAATCAGTGAAGCTCATATCAGATCGCCTCTCTCTACTGTCAGTGCAGCAGGAAGGGATGTTTTCTCATGAGAAAGAGGGAGCTGGGGTGGGAAGCCTTTTTCTGCCCTGGTTTAGCATCTGTAAAGGGAGAGGGGGATATGTACCTTGAAAGGTCATTGTCCTAGCAAAGGATCCAGCCCGCAGCAACTGTTCAGTGAGTGACAGCTTTGGACTCTATCCTGTGCCCGCGAGCCTGGGTGTCTTAATTTGGGTTTCTGTAAGAATAGGGCTAGTATGCTGGGTGCAGGTAGTTTATTTGGAAAGTGATTCCAGAAAATACAATTGAGAGAGTAGAACAGGGAGGAAGAAAAGCCAATGAAGAAAGAGCTGGTCCTTGTGGCCAACGGGGCTCAGTTCCACCAGGGACCCCCTGAGAACTCGTGTGAAATGTACCAAAGAATCGTTCCGCCTCGGGACAGGCATCTGGGACATTCACCCACTGACCTCTGCTCTGCCCTGGTTGAGAGCTGCCCCTGGGGCACTAAGTTCCCTCCTCTGCCAGGTGTCCCTGGGCTACAGCTGAGCAAGCTCCCGGGTGGGAAAGCTTACTAAGGCAGAGGGCGGAGAGATGTGGCCGGGGGAGGTGGGGAGCTGTCCACAGCTGTGACCACGGGCAAGCGCACAGGTGGGCGGAGGGACAAGGGATGCGGTAACATCAGCATCTGATACCTGAGCTCACTTCAAAACCCTGCACACAGGGAAGCCAAAACCCAGTCAGGTTGCCACGAATCACCCTGCAAGTCAGACGGCAAGGCTGGCCAGCACTGGCCATGATGCCTGTGAACATTATTCACTGTGGAAACAGTGCCTGCAGCCTCTAGGAAGCAGGGTAGATAACTACCCTTCTGCTAGGTTATCGTCCGGCTCCAAGGTCCACATCTGTCATCGTGAAGGCCTGTGGCTGACTTTGCCGCTATAAGAAGAGCATCCATCCAGAGAAAACTCTAACTCAAAAAGACACATGCACCCCAATGTTCACAGCAGCACTATTTACAATAGCCAAGACATGGAAGCAACCTAAAAGTGCACCAACAGAGGAATGGATGAAGATGGAGTACTACTCAGCCAGAAAAAAAGAACAAAATAATGCCATTTGCAGCAACATGGATGGACCCGGAGATGATCATTCTAAGTGAAGTAAGTCAGAGAAAGACAAACATCATATGATACCACTTACATGTGGAATTTAAAAAATGATGCGAATGAACGTTTTTATAAAACAGAAACAGATTCAGACACATAGAAAACATACTTATGGTTACCAAAGGGGAAAGAGGGGAGGAGGGATAAATCAGGTGTTTGGGATTAACAGGTACAAACTACTAATTATAAAATAGATAAACAAGGTCTTACTGCATAACACAAGGAACTACGTTCAATATCTTGTAATAACCTATAATGAAAAAGAATATACATCTGTATAACTGAATCACTGTGCTGTACACCAGAAACTAACACAACATTGTACATCGACTCTATGTCAATAAAAAATAAATAAATAAACACTTTTTTCCTAAAGAAGAGCTTCCAGTCTGCAACCCCTCTGCCAACAAAACTTAGCCACCTCCAGTCTCAGGTGACTGCATGACAGACGGACAAAGAGCCTAAACATCATACCCCTGAGAAAATCCCCTTCCATTGCACAAGTGGAGCAAAAGCCCATTCATAGCCTCACATCCCAGACACTCCTGGGAACTGCTCACTGCTCCTGACAGCGTCCGCTTCGAACAGTGAGCTCAGACACCCAGCTGACCGGGGACCCCGTGGCTTCCTGACACCGACGGCATGTAAGGTGTCTCCCCTGAGAAAAGTACCATTGTCCTTGTATCCTGCCTCCACATCAAATATGAAAACTTTCCCAGCAACTTATCTTCTGGTTCTGGGCAGGTCAGCCCCAGTCAGTGGAGGGCAAGGGGAATGAGCAGAGGGAAGCAGAGGTGAAATTGGGAAAATAACAGGGGTCAGGTCATGAACAAACTCCTGGACCGTTAGAAGGACATTTGCTTTTCCTCTGAGTCAGACAGGAAGTCATTACAGGGCTTTGAGTAGAGGAGTGACAAGATCTGATGGGATTCTCTGGCTGGGGTACTGAGAATCCACTGAAGGGGGCAAGGGCAGAGACAAAGAGGTTAATCAGGAACAATGTTGCATCAGCAGGAATCCAGGTGAGAGCCAACAGTGGCTTGGACCAGAGTGGTGGGGTGCAGGTAGTGAGAAGTGTTTAGAATCTGGATACAGGTTAAGAGTAGAGATAACAGAATTCATTGATAGATTGAATGCAGGTGTGGGAGAAGGAGAAGCATCCAGGAAGATTGTAACGTATTTTATTTGAGTATCTGGAAGAACAAAGGTACCATTAATTGAGATGAGAGTAGATTGGGGAAGAGGTTAGTTCTGCAAAAAGGCATGAATTTGGCTTTTTACATGTTAAATCTGAGATACAAATGAGGCATTTAGAGGAAATGTTCTGTGGACGGTTGAGTGTGGAGTTAAGGAGATTGTTTGGTGCTGAAGGTATATCTCTGTCTCTGCTTATCCGTCTGTCTATCTATCTAGCTAGCTGTCTATCTATCCATTCATCCATCTACATGTGGATCTGACAACTTATTGATACCACTTAAAACCATAAGACAAGATGCGATCTCCAAGTGAACAAGTATAGAGAAGAAAGAGGAGACATCCACGGACTGTACCCAACAACATCAAGAAGTCGGGGAGGTGAGGAGGGACCAGCAAAAGAGACTGAGCAGAAGCAGCTGATGAAACAGAAGGCAGGAGAGCATGGTGTCGGGGGTGCCAAGCACGTGCAGACCTCGTCTCAAGGAGCGAGTGATGTACTGCAGGCACCAAGTGCTACTGAGAGGTTGAGAGAGAGGAGCGAGCCGTGCGGGAGTCGTGGACACCCTGATGAAGGCATTGAGGGTGGGGTGCTGGGGTGCTGGGGTGCTGCTGCCGGACTGGCCTGGCCTCGACAGAGCGGAGAGAGAAGGAGTTGGAGGCACTGAGCAGGGACACCTCACGGTGACCACTGTAAGCACGCAGTTCCGTGATATTAAATAAATTCGTAACGTTTTGCAGCTATCACCACTTTCCATCCCCATAACTCCCCATCTTGTAAAACTGGAATGCTACACCTATTAAACAATAACTCCCCGTTCTCCCTTCCCCCAGTCCCTGGCAACCACCCTTCTACTTTCTGTCTCTGCGGCTTTGACTATTAGATATAAGCAGAAACATACAGTATTTGTCGTTTCGTACTTGCATTTTAAAGTAAAAAGAAAACGAGGCTCAGAGAGGTTAAGTCGTTTACCCAAGACCACACGGCTAGCAAGTCATTAAGGCAGAGCCGGGGCTGTGACTTTTGTTGCTGCTTCCTCCCCCAGAAATTTTACTGTTAGCACAGTAGGTATGTTTCACAAGAATCAACCAAAGGCTCACAAGTGCAGTCTGTCTAGGCAGATAATGGGTAAAAATTCTCAAGAGTCTGCCACGAACCAGGTGCTGTAAGCACTTTCTCTATGACCATTCAATCCTTACAGCAGCCTCCTGTGGTGGCTACTGCTGTGATCTTCATTTTGTAGAAAAGAGAAGTACCTTTGAGGCAACTGATCTCCCCAAAGTGAAATGTACAGGCCTGAAGGGCAGGGACCCCCCACCCGCTTATTCTGAATAGAGTCCCCAACACCCTGAGAAGGTCTGGCACACCAATAGCTCTCCTGTGTTATTCCTGTAGACACTGTTTGTCCCCTACCTCCCTCTCTAACGATATCTCTCACTGTTTCCCACCCCCTGCATGAGTTCCAGTCGGCCTAAGCCACTGTGGATGCTAGGGATACAGGATGCTCAAGGTTCAAGGGTACCTCCCCTGAAGGTACACACAGCCTACTGAGGGAGACAGACAAGCAAAGGGATCATCCCAATACAGCACGGTAAGACAAATGCCAAGCTATCACCCTTCACGGGATGAGAAGGTATCAGAGAAGGCTTCCTTGCGATGGGGATGTCTGAGGGGAGAATAAAAAAGGTGAGGTGCAGTGAAGTTCAGGGTGTGACTAGAGGAAGGGCGCATATAAGAGCCAAAGAAATCTGTTTAGAGCATGAATAGAGATCATGTCTCTCTTTAGCTGAAACCGTCCCCCAGGTTTTTCCAGCAATTGAGTTAAATCCCAGTTCTTACTTTGGCCCATGGGCTGCTTCCTAATTCTCCAGGAGCATCTCATTCTGCTTTTTCTCTTGCTCGTAGCCCTCCAGTGAGAGGAGAGCATGAGGGAAGGCCTGAGAAGAGAGGAGCAGCAACACGGAGCGTGTGTGAGCTCCGGGCAGTTGGCGTCGATGGAGCAGAAAGTGTGCGGTCAAGAGTGCAAATGACAGAGTAGGGAGGGGACAGCGTCCAATCGTGGACAACATTACGTGGGTCAGACTAATGCACCTGGGCTTCATGTGAGAGGGTATGTGGCACCATTAAAAGGAGAATGACATGGTCAGTGGCGTTATCCAGTATGGTAGCCACCAGCCACGTGTGGCTATGGAGTGAAATGTGACCAGTCCTAAGTGAGATGTGCTGTAAGTGCAAAATACACTGTGTGGCCTTGGGTCAGTTGCCTAGCCTCTCTGAGCCTCATTTTCCTCATACTTAAAAATGCAGGTACAAAAAGACAAATACTGTTTTTCATGAATAATTTTTAACTTTGCTTACCTGTTGGAATGATAATATGTTGGATATATTGTGTTAAATGAAATACATATGTATCAAATAAAATAAATTGATTTCCCCTCCTTCTTTTGTATTTTTTAAATGTGGCTACTGGAAGATTTCAAAGTGCATATGTAGTTTTTTTTATTACATTTCTAGTGGACAGAAATATACAGACTAGATTAAAGAGGAAAGAGATCAGTTAGGAGACTTTATAAAAGGTCCAGCTGAATAAAAATTGATAAATTCATTTGTTCATTCATTCATTCAACAGATATTTATGTCAGCTATTGCACTGATCCTAGATTATGGTGGTGAATGTCACCATAAAGATCAGAGGAGGACCCTGATCTCACAGATCTGATGTCTTTGGCAGAGAGACAGATCATAGAGAATTAAGCCAACAAATAAACACAATAATTAGAGTTAATTATGATGCACGGAGTAACTATAAGAGCTTCCTTTGGTGAGGCACCCCATCACACGTGACATTTACACTGACAACTGATGCAGAGGCGGGAGCCAGTCATTTGAGAAGACTGGGGAAGAGCATTCCAGGCAGAGGGGACAGCCTGTGCAAAGTTCCTGGGGCTGCCACTCCGAGGCTGTGGACAAGGGGCAAAGTAGCATGAGATGCAGCTGGAGACTTGGGAGGAAGACAACTCTGAATTCTCATGAGCCAGGGTGAGGAGCTGGAACTTTATTCTAGGTGTTGGGGAAAGCTATGGGAGACTTTAAGTGAGGTAGTGGCATGATCTGATTCATGCTTTAAAAAGATTTCTCTCTACAAGTGAACATTATGAAACAGAAACAGACTCACAGACATAGAAAACAAACTTATGGTTACCAAAAGGAAGATGGGGGTTGGGGGGTAGGAAGGGATTAATTAGGAGTTTGGGATTAGCAGATACACACTCCTGTATATAAAATAGATAAGCAACAAGGACCTATTGTGTAGCACAGGGAACTATATTCAATGTCTTATAATAACCTGTAATGGAAAAGAATCTAAATATATGTGTGTGTGTGTGTGTGTGTGTGTATGTACATATAAAACCGAATCACTTTGCTGCACACCTGAAACTAACACAACATTATAAATCAACTACACAGCAATTTTGAAAAAGACTTCTCTGACCACATATTGTATTACTCTATCTACATGAAATGTCCAGGAAAAGCAAATCTATAGAGATGAAATGCGGATGGTTGCCTGGGGCTGGGGTGGGAGGTTGACTGTAAAGGGACACAAAGAGTCTAACAAGGGTGACAAAATGTTTTAAAACTGGGTAGTGATGCCAAATAAATCTGATCTTTAAAGTTAAAAAAGATTAGATAGTGATGGTTATGCAACTTGGTAAATTTACTAAAAATCATTGAATTGTAACTTTACACGGGTGAATTTAATAGTATAAATTTGAAAGTTGTTTTTCTGAGAAAAGAGATCTGTGTGGCTTATTTAAGGGAAATTCACTCACAGAAGCAAAAGCTATGGCAGGGTGACGAGTCAGCAGGAATTCCAGGCGCCCAGACAAGAAAGATGAACCTTTAACTTGGTGGTGCAAGTAGAAGGAATCAGTGCAGGTTCTCCTAGGCCAGAGGTCAGCAAACTTTTTCTATGAAAAGCCAGGTAGTAAATAATTCAGGCTTTATGGACCCTAGGGGTCTCTGCCACACTCTTCAACTCTGCCCTCATAGCACAAGCACAGCCACAGACAACACTCAAATGAGTGAATGTAACAATGTCCTGGTGCGATTTTACATGTGGATGCTGAAATTTGAATTTATATCATTTTTACACAGCATGAAATACTCTCCTTCTCTGGATTTTTTTCCAGCCATTTGAAAATGGAAAACCATTTGAGGCTTTATAAAAAATTAGGCCGTGGGGCCAGGGTGGCCCACCCTGCTGACGTTCACAAGCAGCCCCCAGCGGTTTCTTCAGAAGACTTCCACTGGCCCCCGTGTGACAGTGATGCTTGGCTCACAGACCTTTGCAACAGGAAGGGGAAATCATCACCTAGGGATGCTGTTCTGCTCCTTCAATGCGCATAATTACCGTCAGAAGAGGTTTCCCATCCCACGCTGAATCGATGCTTTGTCATTCTGCTCACGGATTCTATTCAGCCCCCTAGCAAGGGCATTTTTCTCAGATGGAGTTGATCCTGTTTCACTGCCCTGACTTCTTGGTAGGGTTATTATTCCATTTTTTTTCCCCCCCGGAGGATTTAAAGCCAAGTTATCAAGCCTTTCCCCACCCCCACCCTCTGTATCTTTCACTAAGAACTCATATAAACCCCACAGCTCTGACTTAGCTGTTAATCTCTCAGGCGGCTTAAGTTCTTTGAAGTCATTTATCCTGCTCGGGAGACAGGTAAGTCATATATGGTAGAGATTTTAAAGCCCTTCGGTTCCCTCTGCTCCCCAAAGCATGAAGCCAGATAAGAAATGCATCTGCTATCATTCCCAGGCTCTGGGCTCCGGGCTGCTGAATGATACGAGGAGAGTTTCTATCATCCAGTCCCCACACTGCACTTAAGCTAAGACTTACCCCTTGATCACAGTCTGTTTCTTTCCATTTTTCTCCCCTTAAGCAATTGATTAGAATCTTAATGCAGTCGTCAGCTGGGAGCATGGCTTGTCCTCACATCTGTGATAAAAGAAACATGATCTTTAATCCAAAGAATTTGGAAGGAGAATAAAAGAATGCCCTGAAAACTGGCAGGCAGCGAGGCAACAGCTAAAAAACTATACTATCTTAGTCAGTGGCCAGCCAGTCATGGATTTGGGCGGCAAGTGGGGTGCCTTGTCTGGCTCTTCCAGGTTCCTGTGGGCCGGCTGTTTGTCTGAGCCTTGCTTTCCTCTACCTAAAAAAATAAGAATGATAAGAATTCAGTAGGGTGGCTTCCAGGACCAGTGGTTGGCCATATGTAAAACTCCTGGCAAGTCAGATCTTCGAGAAATAATATTAGATGCTTCCCTTCTTCTTCTGCACCTTTCAGTGTGTCTCCCCGGCCATGGAGCTAACGGCCTGAGTGTGAAGTCCAGGGTGACCGCTCACCAGTTTATATCTGTTCACTCCATATGCTTCTGGTATGATGCGGGGTCCTGGGATGGACATGCAGGAGGAGACAGGGGGGGAGGAGAAAAGGGAAGAAGATACGAGAATGAGAAAGGAATTGAGATGCCAGAGTATTTACTATCTTCCAGAATTGCACGAGGTGCCGGATTTCATGATCTCAGTTATTTATTTATTTATTATTTATTTATATTGACGTCTAGTCGATTCACAATGTTGTGTTAATTGTTGTGCAGCATAGTGATTCATTTATACATATATATTCCTTTTCATTATGGGCCGTTACAAGGTAGTGAATACAGCTCCCTGCGCTGTGCAGTAGGACCTTGCTGTTTATCATGGTCTCATTCAGGCTTCACCAAGTATCTTCAAGACAGCTATGACTCTGTCCCTCCCACACGTGAGGATTCAGAGAGGTGAAGGAATGTTTCCACAGCAGCAGAGGTGCCAGATGGAAGAACCTTCTTTTAGTTTTTGCCGTATTGCCTGCCCACCCCCACACCTGAAGCCCCCTTCATGGAGACAATTCTAAGTCCCGGACTCACCAGTCTCGCTCCCTCTTTAGTCCCCTTTGTCACTCTCTCTCTATGGAGAATGTAGCCCAGGGAGTCTCACGTGCCCATTAGTTGCCCGTGTGTCCATCTCCTCCAAGTTACTGAGCAGCTTGAGGGGATGCGCGCATCTGATCTGTCCCTGCGTCACCAGCCTGCCCATGGTGATTCGTGTGTGCTCTGAGCACCTAAATGTGCCAGACACTAGGTTAAATACTTTAGATTCATTGTCTTAAATCCTCACAAAGACCTTATGAGCTAGGTTTCCTATCCCCATTTTGCAGATAAGGAAAACTGAGCCTCAGAGAGTAAGCAGACTGATGAGAATATGAGGACTTCAAGAAAGCCCTGGCCTCCTGGTCCCTTGCAAGGCCTCTCTCCATCCAGGGTGGCATCCAAAAGAAACAATACTTAGGTATCTATTAATAATTAAAAAGCAATGTAAATGTTTAGGAGGATCTTTCAAGAAAATTCCAAAAGTGGTTCCATCCCGAAAGGACAACAAAACTTCCTAAAATATAATTTGCCATGAAGATGCTCAATTCCTGAGACTTTCTCCCCAGCCCCAGTGCACTTGGTTTTGGCTTTTCGCCATCCCCTCCTTTTCACCTTCCAGATAGAGTCCATTCTTCATCATGGGCAAACTTCTCTTTTCAAATCACGTTTGTGCAGCCCATATTAAACGGGCAATACCTTAATAGCTACACATGGAGATTGTGCAGTTATTACGTGATAGCAAGCAGCAGGCAGCATTCCGTGTGGTGTCCGGCACACAGAGAGCGCTCAGTACATTTTCTCCATTCGTCTTCTTAGTCTCAGCTTTACAGCTTTAACTGTCACACTGATTCTGCACAGCAAATGACCAGGAGGACGGCTGGCATACGTGCTGCAGAGAAGGAAAGAGAGGGCAAACATGTGTACACGTAGAGTAAATGTTATTTTCATAAGCAGCAGTGATGCGGTATTTGGAGGGTATTTCCCATCTTAACAGCCAGAAAATCCATGGAAGGGACACTGATTCTCCCTGAACATGCATGCACCACCCCCTTCCCATATTCCCAGATAGCCTGCAGTTATGTGGGGCCACGTGAGTAATTCTGGCGTGGGCTGTAAATAAAAGTGAGTGTGTTACCTCCCGCCAGAGCATTTAAGGGTTGGTGCACAATCCTTCAGCTCTGTCCCTTCCACTGCCACCAAGAGTCAACAACTAAGGAGGCCCCCGGGAAGGCAGAGAGCTCTAAGTTGGTGCAGATTGCATCAATCGGGGCCTCTGATCGACTGTGCAGAGCAGAAGTCCCTACCGGCTTGCAGTGAGTATAGACTATAAACAAGAAACCAGCTTGTGTTGTTGAATTAAGCCAACGAGATGGTGGAGTTAATTTGTCACTTCAGCATAACCTAACCTATCCTAACTATACAATGCTTTTTATAGGTTCTGTTTCCTCTGACTCCCCAGGCAGGGTTCTCAAGTACATTCTGCATCTGTGTGGTTAGTCATCTAGCTGGTTGCCTCCAAGTGCTTGCTTGCTTGCTTCCAGGTGAACCAGAGCATCACAAACATGCTGGGCTTCCCGCTGCGTGGTCCTCCGGTGAGGCTGTGCGTCGGCCTTGCATGTGTCCTGTCCCTTTGGAACACAGGTGGGTCTGGTCGGAGTACAAGAAGCGTCTGTTCTCTATACTAAGTTCAGATATTCGTTGTGCTTTAGAGAATTGTAGCAGCCAGCACTTCAGCCCAGAACCCGAACCCTAAATGAGTTTGATTGAAATGGCAACAGCAAATTCCCTTCTCTGGTTCTGTCACTTGACTTTTTGCATCTGAGTCCCATTTGGCCACAGAATTACCTTCACTTCCACTGTTACCTCCCTTGTCCACACTGCGGTCTCCTCTTCACTGCGGCACCAGGAGGGCTTTCTCCTCCCGTCTTCCGTGATCCGTTCTCCGCTCACCAGCCTGGGCCATCTTTCCATAATTTCATGAAGTCCTCTTCCAAGCTCCCCCCTCATTTCTCCCTCCTCCTCCCAAGAAGTATTCAGTGACTTACTGCTTCTCTTGGGACACTATCCCAAGTCATGTAATGCTACGTGACCCAGCCCCCCGTGGCACCTGCAGCTCTTACAATCCCCCATCTCCTTCATCCGTTATGCTCCATGATGTTGGCCTTCTTTCAGTTCTTTTTTTTTGGTCCTGGGGGGAAGTAATTGGGTAATTGGGTTTATTTATTATTATTATTATTATTATTATTATTATTATTATTATTATTATTATTATTTTAGAGGAGGCACTGGGGATTGAACCTAGGACCTCATGCGTACTAAGCATGCGCTGTACCACTTGAGCTATACCCTCCCCCACTCTTTCAGTTCTTAAAGTAATACTCATGCCCATCTCAGACCCTGGGCACACACTGTTATCTATACACCAAATAATCCCTCGGCCAGTTATATCCTCCTCAAATACTACTCATCTTTCAGATCTCAGCTGAATGACACCTCCCAGGGACGGTTTTCATACCACTGAGATTAGATCATGCTCCCTATTACATACATCGAAAATGTCCTTCAAAGCATCGAACATTGTAAAAATATCCATGAGCCTTTGCTTCCTTCATGTCTGCCTTCCCAACTAGACTGTAAGTTCCATGCAGATGGAATTTGTATCCATCTGTTCATCATTGCTACCCCAGCATCTAGCCTAGACAATGCCTATTCAAGTCTAGCTCTGTAATAAGACCATCAGTTATTCATGTTATTATAGTTAGTCAACAAATATTTGACGACTAAGTGATTGAATGAATGAACAAACCACATGTGAGATTTTAAGCAAGTCCAGATCCTAATTTTCCCACCTTTAAAAGGATTATTTTGGATTAAATTTTCTCTGCTGTTATGTCTGGGTTATCATTTCTCTGATGAGAGCTTTTTTCACTGTAGTGTCTGCCTTTAAAGGAGAAGCCAAGAAGGAAAATGCCATGACCTTCCTACCTACAACAGGCAAATGGGCACTCTGTCTGGGGCAAATTCCTTGGCTTCTCTGAACTTCCTTTTGTCTGTAAGGCGGAGATTGTATCTGTATCTCAGGCTCTGGCAGTCGTAGTAATAGTGCCCATGAGCTGCTCGATGCTTTACGGTTCATGGTGCACCTCAGTTCCCACGATCTGGTTAAATCCGCAAGGACTGTGACATTCTATCAGCAGCAGAAGATTTCATAATGGGAGATACTGTTATTTGCCAGCACCACCTCTGTCATAATTCCACCTTTCTTTGACTTTTTATTTTTTGATGGTTTGATATTGGCTGTGAAGCAAGACAGTGAAGGTATGGCAACACAAAGGACACATCAGAGTCGGGAGCTGTGTTTCTGTCCCTAAATCTTTGGCAAACAAGCAGGAAAAGTTTTTGAACGCTTTTGAATTTGGGGAAGGGGGCGGGAGTGGGAATCGCTCTTTATTTAAAATTTTTTATTTACTTTTAATTAGTTAGTACATTTACATAGTTCAAAATACAAAAGGTACAAAAGTGTATAAAAGTTAACTGTTCCCCCAGTCAACCACTTCCCTTCCCCAGGGGACACCAATCGCATCAATTTCTTGTCTATAAGCAGGATAATTTTCAATAAGTATTTCCCCTTTTGGGGCCTTAAATTTTCTCTTTAAATGGAAGCAACAATTTCTGCTTCGCAGGGGCTCATAAAGGATAAAAGATAATAAAATCTGAAGCATCGCTAAGTATGAAGACAGCCGATACTGTCTATCTTAAAGATACCACCATATAGTCTTTTGATCCCAAAAGGGAACAATAGTTTTATATTATCTGCCCAGCAATTTATTTAAAATGCCTCTACACAGCATCCTATTCAGAAATCCCTGCTTCAGGAGTTTCTCATTCACGCTTCCAATATCGTTATCAAAATCCACCCACGGGTGTGCAATTATAAAAAGAAGTGGTAGAAATCATTTCTCCTCATGCAAGGAGCAGTACTCAGGAAAAGTTCTTGTTTAGGAAGATCGCAGCCCAGGCCTCATCATTCTGACTCGACGGGTGTAGGAATCCTGCCAGCCCAGAAGCCTATAGCATCCTTGAGGCCTGGGAATCCAGAGCCCAGGTGACCCTGGCCCCTCACCTGCATGGAGGGCTCTGCTGCCAGGTCAGGTAGCAGGAGAGGTTAGGGTGCCTCCCACAGATCTCGCTGCAGCTGCTCCTGTTCACACAGAGTGACCCGCAGGCCACCTCAGGGAGACAGCTTGACTCTCCCAAGCCAGAGGTCGGCTTGCTTGACAGCGTCTGGCCTGCTTGGTAATAAATGTCTGTCTCAGACTTTGCTTAGTTGTAGCATAAGCCCCCAGCTCCAGTTCCATGTGCTAGTTGAGGAGAGTCATCATCGCTGCCCACCTCTAACCCTTTGGCTCTGATACTGAACCAAAAAGCCTGGTCGTTGGTGAAAGGCCACACTGGCTGACAACTCCTGACTGGGCCTAAGTGCCAACAGAGCACATGAAAAGCAGAGGGAACCACCTAAGCGTCCATCAGGTGAATGGAAAGAGAAAATGCAGTATATATACGTAATGGAATATTATATGGCCTTAAAAAGGAAGGAAATCCTGCCATTTGCAATGACATGAATAAACCTAGAGGACATTATGCTAAGTGAGATCACCCAGTCAAAGAAGGATTAATACTACATGATGCCTCTTCTTTGCGGAACCTAAAATAGTCAAATTCACAGAGGCAGAGAGAAGAAAGGTGGTTGCCAGGAGCTGGGGGAGGGAGAAACAGGGCCACTAGCCAGATGTGGGATTTAGGTACATCCCTTAACATCTCTGGGCCTCGATTTCCGCATCTTTCAGCAGGGGTGTTGGACAAGATGACTTTTAAGGATGTTATAAATTGTGTGAGGCTGTGCTTCCACAATACTATTTTATTCATAAAAACTTTTGTTTCAGTGTCTGGAAATAAAGAAGTTAAGAAGGAAAATGATGAGGCTTTCCTTGGTGCAACAGGTAACTAGACCAGCCCTAAATCTGGCTTAATCTCTAATAGTATAACTCATTTTCAGCCTCTCTGTGCCTTGGTTTTTCATGTATAAAATGGACATAAAGCCCTTCTCCAGTGGAATACGACATGAAAAAGTCATCATTACAACAATAATATAACAAATGCAGTATGATTAAATGACATCTAATCCCAAACAGCTGATCGTTCTGGTCTCGGCTTTATGTCACTTCCTGCATCCCCTGGAGCAGGCTGGGCTCTCTGAGAGAGGCGCTCACAGCATCCTGCTGTTCCCTGTTTGGCACTCCTCACGTGGGATTACACGTGAATCTCCTCGTCCCTCTGAGCCGCAGGCAGTGGCTCTGTAGAGGTGGAGACCCTGTCCTTTCCCATTGACCTCTTTATACCCAACACCTAGCACATTGCTTGGCCCTAGGTGAGTACGTATTGAATGAGTGAAGAATGAATGAATGCCTTTGGCATTTCAAAATTTCCTTTGACATTTTCTTCTTTGGTGGCATGAAACTGGCTGAGAAGACAAGTGACCTGATATTTTGGAAGTAGGTTCTGACCCTTCATTAGCAAGGGTCAGTTGTGCAAGTTTCTTCTCCTCTCTGAGCCTCAGTTTCCCAACCCAGTAAAGAGATGGGGTTCCTTAGAACCCCTGCATGAAAATCACCTTGTCTGTTTATTCAACTGTGGACTTTTAGACCATGCCCAGCCCAAAGGGACTAGAGTCTCCGAGGGAGGGATCCAGGGCCTGCCTTTTTGCAGAGCCCCCAGTGATGCACATCGCTAAGGCATAGGGCAGCCGTAATATAGGCCTCTGAGAACTCTCTAGGAGTAGGGGCTGGGGCTGGGGCTGAAGTCTCCCATTTCTCTCCTGAAGCCGTTTCTCTTCCCAGTGTCTAGCCTTAGAGGAGAAGAGAGCAGAGAAAAGGGAGTAGCTTTTCTTGGCACCGCAGGTGACTATCACCCACCTCACACACACCCCCCCCAGTGCTCCATGGGTGGCCTGGGCTCCTGAGGCAACTTCTCCCACCCCTCTGGACCTCCATTCCCGACCCCCACAGCAGGGCAACCGCATCTCCCCAGTCCTCAGATTGCTTTATCCACAGTTATCCCAACATTAAGTAAGAGTTGAAAAGGACAATGTTTGCAAAAACATAAAGAGTAACATCAAACACTGTTTCCTCCTTGTCAACCGTTGTTTCCAAATCTTCAGGGAAAAGCTGGGAGAAGGGCAGATTTTAATCCAGCAGCAGCCTTCCACTTGGCTGCACGCTAACAATATCTGGGCCATTGGTTGACTGATTGATTTAGGTGCTGATGTCTGGGACCCCTCCCAGACCTATTAAACCTGAATCTCTAAGGACAGAGCCCAAACAGCAGAATTGTGGAATTGAAAGAAAAATCTTTCCGGGGATGCCAGTGGCCAGTCAGGAGCTGAGATCCTCTATGAGACAGCGCCATCATTTGTATCACCCAGCGCATCAAGAACGCCTGTGATTTCCTAGGGCTTATAAATTACATATGAGCATCTTCCACCAACCTCGACTCCCTCCAAATGCAGAGAGGAAATACTCCCTAAAGTAAGTGCTCCTTGTGTTTCACCCGGACGTCTACCTGCTCTCACTCGTCACAGTGTATGCCGTTGGTTGTCACTTCCTGAGGACAGGAACTGCCTTTTATCTTCCAACTCCTCGTGCCGGGCACAGGGTGTACGTTCAGTAAATGTCCAAAGAGGAGGCACAGCTGCCTGAATGTTGGAAATGAGGAAATTTTTTCGGTTGCCAAGAAAGGCCTGCCAAGGACGTTATCTTTGAATCTCTTCCAGAGCTGCCTGTGAGGTCGGTTGATCTGTCTGCACTTAACCTGACAGAGCTGGTGAACGGGATGCTGAGTAGAGCTTTAAAAGGTGACCGCTTCTTTCAAAAGCACAATCTGGGTCCATTTTTGTCTCGTCCCTGCTTCACTGCTGGACTCCTGGTGGCCTGGGGGAGACATGCCAGGTCTGTGTGTGTCAGCTCCTCCGTGCTCAGAGCGGAGGACTGGGCCCTACTTAGCTCACGGTGAGAAGGAAAACCCCCACGTGAAGCAGGAGGTCCGCCGACAGTCTGAGAGCAAGCCGCGCTCCTCACACGGGGCCTGCGCAGGCGTTTCTGACCCCAAATGCATTATTAAACAATCTCTAGAGCTTAAGGACAGATCAGGAAATACAGCCAAGGCACATTTTTTTGGTTTGTTTCGATTTGATCTTGTTTATTCTTCTCCATTTTAATTATTTGTTACTTTCACTTGTTTATTGCATTATTAATTTCTAGTATCAGTTTACTCATTTCTACGGCTGTTCCTCTACTGTTGTTTAGTAGGCATTTGCTGTCTCTTTGTCTCGCTTTCTTTGGCAGAGAGCAAGAAGTTCTTCTCCTTGCTGAGTATCACTTCCTACAGCTCCTTCGCCTTCCACAAGTTCGCGGTGGCCATTTACAACAGTGAGTGCTGCGGCTCTTCTTGGTGGTGACGATGCCAGGCCACGGGCTGGCAGGGCCGGGCTCTGTGTCAGGGATGCCGTGTGGTTCGTTTCCCTTCGCAGTTTCTCACCTGAGGTCTGTGGACCTGGCCCGATTCCCCACGCGGTACTGCTACTGCTTAAACAACGGGACCAGCGACTTATCAGGTGGGTGGACTCACCATCAGGCTCCCAGGCTAAGATCGGAAAACACAGTGATATCCATTATGCTTGAATATGTGCACTTTCATTGTCCCAGAAAATTCTTTTCTTGTCTTTTTTTTCACTCTAGAGAAATAGTTATGTCTGCACAAATTGGCAAGAACAAAATGTAGCATTGTTTTAAGAGCAAAATCTGAGAACAGTCTGAATATCCATCATTAGGAAAATGGTTGAACAGTCTACTGTATCACCAAACTTTGGAGAGCAGTTGTAGACAGCACACAAATGGATGCACATGGCCAGATGCGGCCTGTGTATGGAAATATTAGCTAGAGAGTACCAAAGTAAGTAAATGGAATAAAATATCATTGGTAAAAAAATATCGATGTATCTGAACACCAGACTGGTGATTACCTCTGAGAAGAAGATTGGAGTCTATGTTGAAAAAAAAGAGTGTTGATTAAGGGGACTTTGTATTATCTGATTTTTTTTCAATGACAGTGTATTCATGTATTATTTTTATAGTTAAACATTAAGGGTATGACATGTTCCTCATTTTTAGAGAATCCTGAAAAGTAAAAATGAAAATTACTCTCTCCCCACTAATGTAACCATTCAACAGTTCTTTATTGAGCCCATACTATTAGAAAGACACTCTTCTAGGTGTGAGGGCACCACCCCGAGTGAAGTGGACATGCCCCCTGCTCTCATGAACTTAGATTCTGTAGGAAGGGACAGGGGGTGCAGGAATAAACTGAAAACACACAGTAGGTTGGCTAATAGTGTGACCATGAGAACAATGAAGCAGGGGACAGGGTGAGGAGGGAAGTGATGGTGGGGATGGCTGCTGTGTGCAGGGTGGTCAGGGAAACCCCCTCTAATGAGGTGAGGGTTGAGGGGCACCCTGCAGGGAGTGGAGAGACAGCCCTATGGTATGTGGGGACATAGTGTTCCAGGCAAAAGCCCAGGCAACAAAGTGAGGACTGGAGAGCCCAGTGTGGCTGGAACAGGTGAGCTAAGTCAGAAAGTCCTGGGAAATGAGCTCAGAATTGTAGGGGCAAGGCAGGAAGGGTGTTGCAGATCACGTAGAAGTTTATAATCTGCCACAAGGATTTCAGTTTTTACTCTAAATTTTAAAAAAGCCATTTTGATTATCCACACAGAGAAGCGACGTGATCTAATTTACATTTTAAAAGGATCTTTTTGGCTGCTTGTTAAAGAATAGACTATAAGAGAACAAAGACTGAAGGATGAAAAGCCTCCTGCTTTTTTTCCCCAACTTAACCTAATATTAAAAATACTTTCCATGATATGACAAACTCTTTGCAAATATGTGTGATAGTTACATAACCTATGAATGTGAGCATTTTCTTAGCTAGTATGCTGTTGAATTTTGGGGTGGATTCTGGGTTTTTCTTAAGATAAAAAAATCCTGTATTGGATATCTTTGTGCATGAAACTTTTCCCTGTTTTAGATTACTTTTTGAGGATAGATTCCCCAAGGTGGTATTTCTGGACCAACATTGTGAACGTTTTAAAGAGAATAATGATCATTGTTAACGAGTACTGGCTGCCAGGCCCTGCAATAAGTACCATCGTCTTAGTTAACTCACCCTCTGGGCTTTGTCCGCAAATTACATTTGTGAGGGAAGAAGTTCTTCATGATTGCATCTTTCTCACTATGTCATTAGCCCCTGCTGGGGGCCAACTTTAGTGCAGGCATTGGGTCCCTGCCCTGACGGAATGAATGATAAAAATAAAATTTACAAAGTGAAGGCACATCGGCTGGGAAATTCTGTGATTCTGTTTGGTGAGCCAAAGTGTATTTCTGCACATGTGAAATGCTTATTTAAAAAGAATTGATCCAGAGATGATTACTACTAATAAAACAGCACCTTGCTCCCGTGGTAAGCCACGGCGACTTCCACGGAGTGCCTGATGCCGATTCCCCTCAGATCGCTACCTGGGGCCACTTAGACCAACATCTTGCCATTGTTCAAAATCTTTGGGCAGGGATGTGTATTCGTGGATAATCTTCAGACCTGGATCATTTTCTTTTGAATATTCTCAATTCTAACATATAGCCTTCCTTCGACGGTGTTTTTGCTTAATGAGAATAGCTTAAATTTCCTTGATTAAAAAAATAATATATGGTGATGTTAAAATGCCATACAACATGGAAAGTATAATCCAAAAATCAGAAATTCCTGATATCCCAACATCCATAGGTCATCGCATCACCCAAGGGGGTCTAAGCCACCTCTCTCTAACCCATCCGTCTTAGCCATCTGCCAGCCACCTCTCCAACCGACCTCTCCTTCCCGCCTACCTACTCCATCCACCTACCCATCTACTCTAAAATTCTCTGTCTTATTTAGAATACAAGGTAGGCTCTTATAACAAAAGACCCCAAAATAAGGTGGCTTATAGAAGGGAAAGTTTTCATGTGTGACAGTCTGGGCCACACAGTCCAGGGCTGGTCTGATGGGTTCATGGTTTAGGAGCCCAGGCTCCTTCTAGCTTTTGCTCTGCCTTCCTCAAGTTTTGGCCCTTGTTCTCATAGTCCAGGGTGATTTGTGACCACACCACATCCCAGCTACAAGGAAGGGGAGAAAGGAATCGGAAGGCATGTCCATTCACTAGAGAACTTCTGTTGCCCAGAATTGAGTCATTTGGCCACACCCACCTGCAAAGCAGGCTTGAACATGTAACTTTCAATTATGTTAAACCACCATGTGCCCAACTGAAATTTCACATTCTCTTACTGCAGGAAAATGAGACGACGGATATTGGGAGACAGTTATCAGTGTCTACTATGTTTTCCATGAAGTTTTATAACCCACCTTTGAACTAATAAGCATGTCTTAAAAAAATTGCATTCCAATGAATATAAATAGGCTTCATCCTTCATATGAATTCATAGTATTAATTGAAAGAATGTACCATAATTTATTTAATTTATCTCCTTTTATGGAAACTATTTTTTAAACAACTATCAACAATGCTATGATGATGCTAGTGTACAATCGTTTGGACTGTTTGCCGAATTATCAGTATAGGATAAAGTCCTCAAAATAGAATTGTTGTCTGACAGGAAGAGGGTTTTGTGATGATTCAAACTGCTAAAATTTCCTCTAGAAATCATGCAGAAGTTTACATTCTTACCAATAATGTTTGAAAGCATGTGTTTTTCCACACCCTTGCCAACACTGCGTGCTAAGTACATTCATAAATCGTTACCAGTAAGATAGACAAAAAGGGTTTTTTCTCCTACTTTCTATTTATATATGAAAGTAGTCAGAAATCATTCATCTCTAAGTGTTGCTAGTAAATTAGATTACTCAAATTTTCAGTAAAACAAAGAATATCTTTGAGATAGTGATAACTGATTTTCTTCCAAGCAGACCAGAATGTGAAGGCAGTTTTAAAGGGAGAATTGATAAAAACACGTTGAGTAAGAGCAGAGGTGGGAATTTAGGCATGAATAGGAGCTTTAGCACAAGGCAGATCTCAGCTCAAATGGCAGCTGTGCTGGCAGAGGAGGATCAGAAGGGGAGAGGGCAATGGGAGGGGAAAGGGGATTATAATGATGGGGACTCTCCATCATCTCTCTGAAACTTGGGCAGAATCTGGACTCCATCCTTGGTGTTGGGGCTCCAGAACCATGCTCATAGCTTCTATGCAGTATTACTAGTGGATTGCAATTATGGATTGTGATTTTTTGATCTGTTTATGCGGCTCTCTCTCCCACTAATCTCAGTCTCTGGTGGGCAGAGATGTTGCCTGACACAGTCCTCCAGTGCCTAACATGTGTCTGGCACACTGCGAACACTCAGTGAGTATTTATTAGTTGGATGAATTAATAAACAAAGGAGACTTTTGAGAATTAGAAAGAAAGGAGAAGGCATAAGAAATGAAATACTGTTCTTCCTCAGTCTCCATAACATGACTAGGAACAGATCTGTCTTGGAGATGTAGAGAAGGATGCCCAAGTTTGCCTACCTTCTGCGTGGCCAGGTGTGCACACCTGCATAGGTGCACTGCCACATTCCCCTCCAGGAGAAACCATGCATCCACACAGGTGTAAGATGGCAGGGCACCATGGCTCTGCCTCATATAGAATGGTGCCCACCTCCTATTTGTGTCCCGTGTTGTACATCCACTGGTTGTCACATTTTCATGCCTCTTTGGGTTCTATATTTTCAAGTCAGCTTACCCCTCACCCCAGCTCATAATCCCATTACTGAGTAAAAGAGGCATTTATACATTGATGGGAACTACCCAACGGACCTCAGAGGCTTCTTCTTTCGAAAGTCACTGTTTGGGGCTCCTAGAATACACACCCCTTGCTTTAGAAGCCAAGAACTTGCTGGGTCCTGTAAAACCATAAATGAACAGCAGAGGAGGCAGCAGCCATTTGGGTAAGAAGTGTATTAGGAACTTCCATTGGTCAGTGGCACCCACTGTGTCAAGCCTTGTTCAAAAGACTTCTTTAGAGAGAATGTTCTCAAAGATATTATTTCTTAAAATGTAAGTTTATCCCAATCTCCTCCCATCAGCCTTCTTGGCATGGGAGGCAGGCAGAAAGGTTGCTGGTTCTATTTTGTATAGAGCCCTTGTCTCCTTGATAGTACATAATTTATCACCCATCACTAAGTTTGGTATCAATTTGAAAATCTGAAATTATGAAAATGTACACCCCTTGTCTGTAGGGTTGCTTCCTGTCTGTTGGATTTGGTATCCTGAAGCAATTAGATGAAATAACAGGGCAAAAACCAATCAGAAAAACTGTTACTCAACAATACAGACTCGCACAGCTCTTCGTGCTGGCAGAGGAGGATCAGAGGGGGAGAGGGCAATGGGAGGAGAAAGGGGATTATAATGATGGAACCAAAAGTTTTCTGCTTGCCTGAAATTAAATTTTTTTAAATAATTCTTTTTATGACTGTTAATATTCTTCAATACACTGAACTAAGTCAGACTTGTCAAATCTACTCTTAAAAATCCAAATACAATATTCTCTTCCCCTCAAGTTTCTGAAATTTAAACCAATTCTCAGAAATTTAAGCCTCTCCAATCTGTCTTGCAGATTTCACAGCCCTCCTGGTGGACGTCATTGGAAATTCTACCAGCTACCTCACAGAGATTTTTAAGTCGACCTCCATTCTTTCAGGTGTGCTCGTCTTGAAAATGCTTGTGAGTTTGAGACTTGGCATTCATCATGGAACAGAAACCTAGTAAACCCTCCAACCCAAACCCCTACCATAGGCCAGGCTTCCAGGAACTTCAATGTAAGTTTTGTGTAGACAATCAGTGTGGTCCCGATTCAGCCACTGGTATTTGAAGGTTCCATCTTCCCATCAGTGCTAGTCCTGGGGTCCAAAAAACTGGAGAAAAAAATCCAAGGCTCAAAGTTCGGGGAGTAGAAGCAAACTCAAAAAAAAAGTTCTGTTGGACAACTATACTCCTATTTTAAAGATAGGAAAACTGAGATTCAATGAGGCTGAATATTTTGCTCAAGGTTGGTTCAGAATTCATATTTAGGTCTGTGTGGAGCCTAAACTCATGTCTGACATACAGTTGAGAAAGAAATGCCTCATTTGTAAGGTGGCTTCATATAACCCTCAGCCAGTTCACCCTCCCCTGGGGACTTAACTTTGAAAAGCACAGATCTAGTCAATGGCCTAATACATGGTCTCATCAGAAAAATGGTGCTGTGTACTACGGAGCAACTACTGCTATAGAAGTAGTGGGGGAAGAAGAAAAAGAAATAATAATAAATATCATTAGGTGCCCAGGGCTCTTCTAAGGGCTTTCCATGGATTCCTTCATTGGACCCTCACTGCAACCCTATGGGGTAGCTACCATATTTATCCCCACTTGACACATGAGAGGTAGACCCACTTGCCCAAATCATTCTGCAGAGATAGAATTCTAACCCAGGTGATCTGGCTCTGAAGTTCACGCTCTTTTGTTGGGGGGAAGATTACATTTATTTATTTATTTTAATGGAAGTACTGGGGATGCAACCCAGGACCTCATACATGCTAAGCATGTGCTCTACCGCTGAGCTATAGCTTCCCTGAAGCCCATGCTCTTGGTCACTTTGCTAACACATATAATAATAGGACCATGCTAACAATAACCGTTATTATTACCATGACTACTTACGGAGCTCTTCTATTGCCAGGCACCATACTTAAGAGTTTCACACACATTATCTCACTGTATCATCACTGCCATCCCACCAGGGATGTCCAACCACACGTCCACGGTCCTTCAGGCAGCATCTTCAGGGACAAGTGTGTTTAGAAACTCAGAAGTTTTCACTTTTGAAGGTCTAATAGGGTGTCTACACCATACATAACATAACACCTCCAGCAGCATCCAGGACAGCCTGCTATGTACCAAACACATTCATAGTCATTTGGCAAAATGGTTGACTCTTTACACTAAAGAGGGATTGACAAAGCCATGTTTTGCCACCAAATGAGTTTTGATATCAAACTCACACAAAACCTTCCATCTTACAGAGCTTTGGGGATTTAGAAAGTGCAAATAAGGGACTATGGGATTTGAACTTTCCCCTTTTTAAAGCAAGTGAACTCCTAGAGAAGTGAAGCAGTTCATTTATGTTCACTTAACTAATCAGTGGCAGAGCTAACGTTGTAATCCTAGCAGCTGACCCCAGAGGCTTTGCCCTTAGCATTACATTATACTGCACCCCCACTCTTCAAAAAAAAAAAAATCCAGAAAATCAGGGCTGCCTGAAAATCAGGGCTCCTAAATAACGAGTGAGCCTTATTTTCCTGTAGCATCTGAGCTAGAGGTTTCCTGCTTAATTTTCATTTCAACCAAAGGCTTAACAGCTTCAGACCCATTGCTAAGTCCCGTTATGTACCGGTTTGTTTACAGCGAGTCAAATGAATGAATCCGACTGCATCTTCATCTGTGTGATGACGGGAAAGTCAGGTGAACCATCAGCCATTCTTTGACAAGCTCACTGAGCTAAGAATTATACACAAACCTTCGGCAGGTGAGCCCAAGATTTGACTCTCGGCGTGGTTTTTGCAGGAAGGAATTTTTCTGACTTCTGGGAGATGGCGGAAAAATCTCCCGTTATCAATTACACGTTTACCAGCAGCATGCCTGGTGTTCTGGGTGAGTGTAAACCTCCCAAACTCCTACTATACAGTCTGCAGACCAGGGTCCCAGCCAGCAAGCTGAACACTGAATGCTGTCCTCAGGTGCTTATTTAGCTGTACTGTGTTAAAATCAGAGGATTTCATCATTTAAAAACCTTTTTTGCATTTCTAGATTTTTTTTTCAAAACATCTGGCAGCCCTGAATCCTCCCCCTAACCCATGGCAACAAGCAACTGGAGTTGAGCAGCTGCTGCCCCCATCCTCCCCATTAGGAAAGACACCTTTCTCCTCTTTTCCATAGTCCTCACTGCTCCCTATTGCCTTGCACCTTTTCCCCTCATATTAACTACCTGGCTTTGGTAGGTATTTCAATTTGTGTCCCTGTTGTAGACATTGGTCCTCTGTGATACCCAGGCACTACCCAACCATTCTCTACCCCTCCATGCACACACCCACCCATCTTCCTGCCTTTTCTCTAGCACCAGGTGGTATGTTTAGAACCACCTTAAAGCTGTCTTTCTCCCCTACACTTAACTGTCATTTCTAGCTGAATAAATTTTCTGGACTCTGGCTGCTCTTCCAAGATCACCTGCTGCTTCTATGATTATCTTAGATCAAGTCTTCGTCATCTACCTTTACTGTAATAGTCTCCAAACGAATCTCCTTTGACCCTGCCTCTTATTTCTCCACAATGTCCATCCTTTGCCATAAGAGTGATATTGTGATTGGGTTATGACTCTTCACTGCTCAGAACTCCCAAGTCAGCAGCAGAGGGTCCGAAGTCCTTTGTCTTGTGCATACCCATTAATTCTCCTTCTGAATTAAGCCTTCCTGCTGTCTCTGTGGGGGCCTGCCTGCCTGGTAGCTTCTGGCAGCCCTTAATTCCTCCAAATTTCACCTCTGGTCCCTAGTCGTACCCACAGGGCATATGAGCAAACCTAATGCCTCTTCCAGGGACAGTTCCAGAGCTGTGGAGGGGCTGAGGGCTGCCAAGTGGGCAAGGACTCTGACGGGATTCAGGTTCCGTTCAGGAAACACGTCAGGTGTCTGATGCTTTTGATCTGACAGCTTTGCACTGTGTGCACAGTGCTTTTTCACACGGCATTTTCAAAGATGGATATTTTAGCTGAATTTGTCATTCAAGGAGAAACCCTCCTCTTGGGACATAAGTTGCCATTCGGATTAAGGTTTGAATCTCTGCATTCTGTATCGTTGCTGTCTGATGACCTTTCAGTGGCTCGACAGTCCTCTGTGTCCACAGTGCCAGGCAAAGTAAAGCTGCCGTTGCCTGTCTCCTCAAATGTGCAGCTACCAGGGGCATGGCCGGGACTTCACAGCTCACACCCACCAGCCCACAGACACTACCAGGGACAAGCCCCCTGCACGGACCCCAGAGCACTGGAGTGTCTTCTCCGAGAACCTCTTCCAGAACAGAGACAACTCCTCCTTCAGAGGGAGGGCAGACCGTGAACACGGACGGGCTTCCTGAGCTTCGCACCAGAGCCACGACCAGAGCCACGACCAGTGCCACCCCCGGCAGTGCCTCCTCCACCCTCCCAGCCTTGGGTAGGGTTTCTCACCCTTTCCTCCCCTGTCCTGTTGCCCTCTCCAGTTCCTTTCAGACCAGATACATACGTGAAATCCTTCCCTTATCCCTTCTCCACCAGCCTCTTCCTTCTTCAGCATCCCTTAAGTAGGAGATTGATGTGAGCCAGTACGGGTTCGATACATATAAGCAAAGGCAGCAAATGTCACTGGCATAAAGTCTTTCTAATGTTTATTTTGATAAATTTTGAAATAGTTTTAAAACTCACAAGAAGCTGCAAAAATAATACAGAATTTCTCTGGTACCCTTCAGCCAGCATCCCCCAATGATAACATCTTATATAATTGTAGTACATTGTAATATTAGGTATTTTTATTTCAGCAAAGCAGTTAGCAGTATCTGTCCTGAAGTTCACAGTAAATGGTGAAATGAAGTCAACATCTTATGGCAAGGTTAGATTAATTTGTAGCTGGCTGGATAATGACGCCAAGAATGTGTTAATGACTTGATGCCAGTGTGAAAAACAGCTGCCGATGACATGCTGAGAAGTTCCTCTTTTCCCATCATTTTTGTGGAGACTATCCGTGGTGTTGTCACTGGATGTAAAGGACGTGCTTATCCTATTTGGAAATAAGATACAACTGTGATAAGTCTTTCATTAAAAGTCAGTTACGTCTCCGTGAGTTCCAACAATGGACCAGAGTCATCAGAATTCATTCATTTGTTCACTCATTCATTCATTCATCAAAACATGCGTTTAATACCAGATCCCAGGCTAGCTGTTAAAATAAAAAACACAGCTCCATCAATGTTCCCTTTCCTTCCTGAACTCACAGATCTAAGGGAGAGATGTAGACAAGTAAACTGATCATTATGATCCAGTTTACAAAGAGTTATTGCCCTGGAGAGCCCAGAGAGGGGGCTCCCCTGAGGAGGTTAATAACTGATAAAAGTCAGGCAGGCAGGGAGACAGGCATGAGGAAAAGGAATTAGCTTCACTAACAAGAAAAGAGTTTGGTAATATATCCAGCATCATCGTAATTGTAAAGCTAGAAAGCTTTCCAGTATAAAATGAAAAAAAATGTAATTGCTAGTAGCCAGAAAAATCATGAAGTACCTAGCTATCACCCAAACAGGGAAAGTGCGAGTTTTATATAAGAAAAACTGCAAAACTTGAATGAGAATAATAAACGCACATTCAAATAAATAAAGTGATGCACCGTGCTCTGAATGAGAAGTGTGAGTATTCTAAAGATGACGACTGTTCCCACTTAACGTATAGACTTAAAATCCTCTCAGAGGATTAGTTTTGAAAAAGAAATTTAATTCCTACCATGAGAATGAACAAGTGAAAGTGCCTGATAATTGTTTAAAAAGACCAATGAGGGAAGACTTGTCTTAATTCCCATCCTGTGGAATTGTAGGGCAGACACCATCATCCTCATCACCACCACCACCATCATCATCTCCTCCCTTTTAATGGTTAAGCTAAAAAGAGTTCAGTAACTTGCCCCGAAGTTCACAGCATGGAGGAGGTGGGAGCAGGATTTGCACGTCCAGTTCTCTTCACCTTTAACCCCGTAACCTTTCCACTATGTCGCATGATTAGAAACATACTTCTTAAATTTGACAGAGTCTACCATCCCCCAAACACACACCCTAGCTGTTTGGTGAGTGTCGTCGGAATTCGGAGAATGTTTTTTAATTGGTGGTTAGGAAAACAAAGTTGAGTTTGGTCCACTGATTCCAGTTCAGGGTAGAGTTTAAGTCCCTGGATTATCTGTATTATGTGTGTGCATTGCATGTACCCTTTGATTATATTTCACTGTCTTGTTAATTTTACATCTGAGTCAAAGTGGTCAAGCAGGTGCGTGCCCTGTTATTGTCACTTGTGCAGCTACCGGGAAGGTGGCCGGAACTCCCAGGGTGACAGCCCACAGGCAGGCATGGGCTTCCACACTGCCTGTGCTCCGGGCTCAGGTCACCAGGGAGAAAACCCCTGGAGGGCCTCCCTGGGAAACGCTTACGTCCACACCAGCATCTGCAGAGTCCGAGGAGGCCACGAACACAAGGAGCCTTTCCTGGTCTCCTGCTAGGACAGCGGCCGCACCTGACAGCCCATCCTGGACCAGCCTGACCTCAGGTAAGAGAGGATGCTGACTCCCACCTCCATTAATTACATATGCAAATATACTGATATACACATTAAAATGTCATCATATAGTATGAGGAAGGCCTGCGCTCTGAAAGGCACTTGGGAAATTGTCAAGTGTGATTCCAATTTTGTGTTTGTGTGTGGATTTATGTGTGTATGCATGTGCATGTGTATGATAAATAGACACACACACAAAAATAAAAAATAAAATAAGACTAAGAGAAATTCACAACGTGTTAACCTTGACTCTATCTGGGGAGTACATAGGATGTTGATTTTTTCTTCACTTGAGTGTCATAAATTTTGCATATTTTCAACTCCTATAATCAGACAAAAATGGTTTATGTGTTTTTAAAATCTTTGCCTCTGATCTCTGCAGCCAGAGGCCCTTCTTCTGTGCTTCTGTGTTCAGTGGATGGTAACTGTCATCACTGCTGTGCTGTTAGGGTCCGTGAACTTGACCTTCCTCCCTTTCGGGCTGTGCTCTCTTTAGACCTGTGTCCGTAATCTCCGGTTCCCATGAAACACAGCAGGCCTTCAGTGACAGCTGATTGAGTTGCCTGAATTCCTTAAGAAATAGAGGGGAAGAAGCAAATGAATTTTAAAGGGAAATGTTAAGTCTTGACTTTGTGCTCAAAAATCTCACTTGCACAAACAGATCTGGGAATGCAAACTGATGGCTTTACTCAGAGAAACACGTGGCATAACTGCATAGGGAAAAAGAAAGACTGACACACCCTTGGGTTTGGCCAGAGGCCCAGCAGCAGTCAGCGGGCCCTGAGGCTTTGCGCGCTGGGCTTTATTTCAGACACAGTAGGGCAGAGTCCTGACTCCACCCTCGCTGTCTCCTTAGGTGGTTCTTTTGATTTCTCTGAGTCCCGGTTTTCTCATCTTCGAAACGAGGGAGGCGATGCCGACTTTTCCGAGTGGCTGTGATGATTCAGTGAGGTGATGGCTGTCAGGTGTGCAGCTCAACACGCGGCACCTTGGAACCACTCAGTCAACGGCAATGGCCACCACCCTGTCCCACTGCGCCCACAGCGGCAGCAGAGCGCCGGCCTCTGGAGACACAGTAGGAAGGGTTGTGGCAAACCCGGCATCCCCCGGAGGCCAGCCTTTTTCCTTTGGCCCCTTGCAGCCCTAATCCTCTGTAATTCTGCAGTCCTTTAGTGAAAGTGTGAATAGCCACCGCAGACAAGTCCGTGCTGTGTTTGGGGTGTGGTCAAGGCTGCTCAGTTTCCAGAACTGCATAGAAACAAAGCATCTATTCTAAGATAGAACAGTGCCATCTGTGTTCAGGGGCTCCCCTCAGTATCTGAATCCAAAGAGGAGGCTGACCCACTCTGAGAAAATGACAAGGTTGCTGCCTGGAGCTGGGCCTCCTGCATACAGTCAGCCGTAAATGCATCAGGCTGCTCACCTCTGCTGCTGAGGCAGTTTGGTATAACGTTGTCTCACCCACCAGCCTAGCAGAGGAGCCTGATAGAGACCAAGCGGATTGCAGCACCGTGCCCTCGAGCCCAGGCTCTGAGACCGCCCCCCGCCCCCCACCTCAGCCTCCAGGCTCCAGCCACGGCAGACTGCCTTCCACTCACTTCTCAGCGTCTTTGCTGGAGCTCTTTCCTCTGCCTGGAAGGCCGGTTCCCCTCACTAATGGCTGTGCTTCTTCTGTCCCAGGGAAGATGTCACCTGCCCCAGCCCCCACCCGTGTCACAGTGCACCCCAGCCTCACCCCTTTCCTTCCACTTAACCACAGGAGCGAATGGCCCGCTTCACCCTCCTCCCCCTCATTCCCTATAAGAAGGCTGCTTTACTGGTCTTGCCAGAGGCGTGAATCTTGATATCACGATCACTCCCAAAAGTGGCCCTTAACTCAGGACTTTATGGACAGGATCAAAAGAGCTGTTGAGCTGAGCCCACTCTATCGCGGGAGTGGACGTTCCCGGGGTGGGGTGAGTGTGCGCGCCGGACTCCGCTGGAGGAAGAGCACCTTGTGTCCCCTTCACCCGGGAGCGCCGTGCTTGGACATGGCCCGTGCATCACCACTGCTCTCCCATGTGGCTCCGTCGTGTCACGCCAGCGTCAGCTGGTTTCCGATGGCCCCAACACACTGGATCACAGTTACCGAGGGACTTGCCCGTTTCCTCCTTGACATTGGCAGAGCCTCCATTGTGAGCTCTATTTCTTACTCATTTCCGCATCCTCAGCGCCCTGCCAGGTACCTGGCTCGATGAGCAGCAGTGGATGAACCAGGCAGGACTGGTAGCGGCGGGGCTCTTCTCCTGCTCGCGCATCCTCAAAAGATGCTCAAGCTCATCTCTCTCTTCTCTCATCCCAGACACACCCACCCCTGGCACACAGACTCAGCGTCCTACCAAGGCTCCGGCCCCCAGATATCCACAGACAGGTAAGCACGTGCCCCCAGAAAGGGAAACCCACTCCCCAGGGCGGGAACTGCAGCTTCAGGGCCAGGACGCGATGGGAGCGGGGCGGCTTGGGCAGACTAAGCTTGTTATTGTACTTTCTTGGTTCTAACAGAAGAGGCAGGAGAACTGCCAGGCTGGGCTATTAAATGCCCCCATGACTTTGCATAGAGCACTCCCTCTTTCTTGGCTACAATTGTCTGATAGATTTCTCAGACTCTTTACCTTTAAGATGTTGTGATTCTCTGGTTGTGTGTATAACCCATGTCATTTGGACCTTTGCGAGGCCATCGTTGCCCTTGCAGGTGATGTCCCTGCCGGGTGGCCCTTTATCCCTGGAGAAGCGCCAGCCGTGGTCCCAGGACCCCACCAGGTTTCAAGTACGTGCCGGCGCCCCATCCCTCCCATGGTTTGTGTGTGCTTTGGACAAGGTTATGCAGTATAATAAAAAGAGGTTTGTTTGGCAAATTTAGATTCAGACTGCTGAGATTAAATCCTAGCTCTACTATTTACTGGTGAGGTGGCCTCAAATTCCAGAATTCAATTTCCTTGGTGGTAAAGCAAGAATAATGACAATTATTGTGGGCACTAAAAATGTCTTTTTTTCCCTGCAGGGTTTTGCATTAGGTAAGTAATGTGTGTGGCAGTGATTTGGAACTGGAGCACACCACATAAGTTAATTCAATCCACTTTTATTGAATGAACACCCATTGAGCGTGTTCTGTGCACTTTGCGAATGGAAGCTGTTCTTATGATGAGCGTGATGTTAGCAGGAGAGGCAGGAGTGAAGGACGACTCCAAAATTCCCACCCCCGGGTGTCATTTAGTTTTGCTCTGTTTGGAAGGACATCCCTGCGCACTGAACTATTACAGAATTCTAGCGGAAATCATCTCCTGGCCTTGCACCTGATGGAGGCTCAGGACTTGAAGTTTCTGTGGCTTACCCAGCATTTTTCCAGCGTTTGGACATCCCACTGCCCTTTTGTCTGTGGAGCCAGTTTCTATAAGAAAGAAATTGGTACAAAGTG
The DNA here is from genome assembly GCF_048564905.1 of Vicugna pacos. NCBI lineage: Eukaryota > Metazoa > Chordata > Mammalia > Artiodactyla > Camelidae > Vicugna > Vicugna pacos. Next base: position 32,399,362 of record NC_133011.1, on the reverse strand, counting down.
AGTCCTTCAAAGCCGTTTGAGTCCTCAGGCCCCTCCCGCTCCTGGATGCCTTTCTATACTAATTTCTGGAATGTTCCTGGACCATCCAGGCATATGTCAACAGGGCATTATTAAGTTGCTGGAGCCTGCACCGTCTCCTTTTTCACATCCCCTACAATCTGCCTCAGGCTCCCTCTCAACTGGCAGTGAATGGTGAATGGGCCTTTCAGGCACAAAGACGTGATTGTGCTACTGGAGGAAATTACAGCCCTTTTGTCCTCCAGGTTCTAAAAAAACACATGAGTGGTGCAGATGGGGGCAGCTGTCAGACTGAGTTTTACAAAGCAAGCTGACTATATCTGTCTGTGTCCATGTCTATATCTGCATCTGCGTCTTCTTATATAGCTCTATCCATCCATCCACCCATCCAACCATCCATCCATCCATCCATCCATCCATCTATCCATCCACCTAATGAGAAATAGAAGTATAAAACGAAGGGGTTCTGGCATCTTCCAGTAAATGATTCTGCCCATCCCCAGAAATTTATGCCACCACTTTTGACATTCACTTACTCACCCAATAAATATTTATTAAGCTCCTACTGTGGGCCAGATACTGTGCTATGCCTACTTTTTCTTCACAGTATTTCTGCAGGGAAGGCAATGTTATCTTCATTCAGCCATTTTAGTGAGTCCTACAGATAAAAAGTGACTAAGTTTTGAGCCGAGATCTAATTCCAAGGCCTGTGTTTATTCCACTCCTTTATGTTACCTCTCCCAAGGTTCTCCATATGTACAAAAAAATTGCAATTTAAGAAGGAAGTGGTAAGGTTCTTAAGAGAAAAAGCAGTAAATTCCATGTGCATCTAGAGAGGAGGAGATGACTTCTATCTGGGAAGATCATTCAAGAGGAGTTTATTAATTGAGAATCTGGCATCTGAACAAGGTTTGCCTCTAAATACGCATTCCACGCAGAGGCACAGCTAATGCAAAGGCACTGAGGCAGGAAAGGACTGATGTTTTCCAAGGACTGAGAAAGGCTTTGTGGCTGGGATTTATATAGTCAGTCAAAAGAATTTGAAGTGAATTTTCTAACTGATATCCTACAGCAATAAACTCTTGGTGTGGTTGGTTGTTGCAAACTTCTTGCTGCCAGAATCCTTTGTTCTTGCAGCTGTCCACGTGGGTCAGGTCATGATGTTCCTGTAAACCTCCAACAAGACAATTGTTATTTTCTGTTCTGTAACTTTTTATCTCTCTTTAAATGAAAGATATTATACTTTTATAGGTCAAGCCTTGAGAATGGGCTGTCCTGTGTATTTCAGGCTTTAGGCAACATTCTTTTACAAAGCCATGGAGCCAGCATGACTCAGCACAAACAGCAGAGCACAAGGGTTAGAACTAAAGGAATAGATCCAGTATGGAGTCAGATTGGTTCTTCTGTTATAGTGAGACCATCTCTGATTTCCTCCAGGAGCTAGATCCCCACCCTTCTCCACCTGTCTCCGGGAACTCTCACAGCAGCTTTACCTGACCATGTGAAACAACGCCATGTTTACCAGTTGGTCTGGAGCTACCTGAGGTCGGGGTGAGACTGTATTCACCTAGCACAGTCCCTGTCAAAGGGATGATGCTTGCTAAATCCTTACTGATGTGAATGGTCTGGGATTGCATCTTCTAGGGTGTCCTGAGCCGAGCCTCAGGGATGGGGCCATGACAGCTACTCCTCTCACACTGGCCATCCAGGAGCTCAACCCTTGCCTGATGGAGCTGTGCCGCTTTTTCCAGCAATGCCTCTGTATGAGCCAGAAGAGAGACCCCAGGATGGAGGCTGTGAGGTGACCTGGACCAGTATTTATAGTCTTCTTATTCTGTGTGGCTTCTCTGCAGGCCACTAAGTGGTCAGACATTAAGTAATCCACTCACAGGTGACAGGGGTACCTCATGGAATGGACACTCCAGTGAGTCCTCTACTATACTGTCACCCCTTGAGAGCCAGGTGGGACCTCATTCATTTCTGGGTCAGTAGAGCCAAGATCAGGCCATGACACAGTCAGCGGAGTCGAGTCAAGTGTTGTCAAGTTGAGTTGTGTCACATCTGCTGAAATGATTGCAGAGGACTTTGAGTGGTCCTTGAACCCCTCAGTCTGGCAAAATTCGCTAGAAGATAATAATCAGAGGTTATGTCTACCTAAATTCCAGTTCTCTCATAAATCCCTAGCAGTCATTTACTGACCCGGTGAGAAAGTTGCAAAAGGAAAATTAGAAGGCAGATCCCATCTTATATTAAGAAGGACTAGGTGTGGGCATTTTCCTGGCCTGGAATGCTGACACGCTGTCCTTCCTTCTGGTATTTATCCTTGGCTGTAAACCCAGAGCCAAACAACATATATAAATATTTCCACTCCAATGATATGAGGCCAGTCTCTCAGATCTTTAATGTTATTTTCAAAATCTACTTATGAGATCATTCAGTTTTTCAAATCTCCATTATCCACTGGCTCTGAGCCCCAAGGTCAGATCTGCAGCCTTCTTCCATCACCCCTTTCTGGCCCTGGACTTGGATCCCTCAATCAGTGCCGATGCTTCCTCTACTTAAGCAAGACTCGTAGACCCAAAGGTGTTAGCAAGCATGGTGGAGGCTCCACCGCACAGGCTGATGAGAAAGAAGAGAAAACTTTGGCAACAATACTTTCTTACCGAATCTGCCCACTGGTAGATCCTTGTTCCTCTAACTTGCTCTTTAAATCAACAACACATGTCAAGTCTCTGCTATGGATCAGTTTTGCACTGAGCTGAGCCTGCACTATATGGAGATGACTCAGAAGTGGACTCAGAAACTGAGGATTTCATAGTTGGGAAGAGTAAATGGTCATAAGCCCAAATTAAAATATGATGTGGTAAGTGACAGAATCAAGTCATATGCACAGGCAAAATCCATCAATCTTATCCCCTTGGCCAAAAAAAAAAATCACATTTGAAAAATCCATATGGCATATTGGCTGGAAGGACAGTGAGCAAGGCAGAAGTTTGTAGGAAAAAGTTTTGAGTTTAAATTTGGAGAAATGAGGAAGCATCTGTAAACCTGAGCTTATCCCTTCCTTCCCCTGGGTTTCAACCTAACAGTGACTTGTTCTATAATCGCATAGGAAGCACTGAGCACAGGCTGAGAAAAACAGCGTGAGAGGCTGGCTTTGCTCAGTGTGCTTGTTGAATACGCAGCCTCTGCGATTAAAAAAACCCTGGTTTAGCGGGAAAGTTGGCCGTGTGAAGAGACAAATCACAAAGCAGTGACATGTACTACAGCAGACCCTGAATACGGGTGTTGGGGCCTGAGGGGCAATAACCAAGAGGGCTTGTGGAGGAATAGGAGTCTTCTAGGCAGAAGGTGGGAGAGGCTACTCCAGCGAAAGGACCAGCATGTGCAGAGAAGGAGAGTGAGAGGCAGTCTGGAATGTCCTCGGACCACGGAGAGCTCCACGTGGCTACGCAAAGGTGGGAGGCCACTGTCCCTGACCTCTGTCCCGAGTCAGGAACACCTGGCCCTTTTGCAGCACCTGCTTAGCTCTTGAAAATGAGTTTTGACTTTTCCTCAAGAGTTCCAGCAGCAACATCTCTGTGCCTCAGTTTCCTCAGTTTTATAGTGTCCTGTAAACTGAAGGTAACAGAGCTTGGGAAATCTTTCCAGCTAGCTTTACAGGAGCCATTAGTTGCTCCCCAGAATACGCCAGAATCACAGAATGATAGAGATGGAGGAGAAATTAGGGAATGTTTGGCGCAAGCTCCTCATGTTTCGGGTGAAGGATGGAAAGGCAAGCAGAGTCCCAGAGTCCGACGTTGAGCCAGGGACACAGCCTGCACTGGAAACTCTTCTTCCTAACGGTGCGATCACTAGGAAGGGCCTTTCATCAGAGCCCTTTGAAGCAGTCCCTGCAGCCACCAGCCAAGGGCAGGGTATGATTTTGCGAAGTATTTGCTGCAGTGTTAACTAGGACAGCACTGCCCTCTAACTCCACCTCACACACAAAAATACATAAATGAACTTCATCATTTATCGAGCGCCTATGGTAAGCCTGGCGCTGTCCGGAACTTCCCAAACGTTTTCGCCTGGCAACCTCAGGACACCCTGTGAGTGTAGATTCTATTATTACCTTTTGTTTGTATATGAGAAAACCAAGGTCTGGAGAATTGAGTAGTCAACCTGAAATCACACATCCTAGTAAGTAATGATGGTATGACTAAAAATAAGTCTTTCTGACTCTAACATCTAAGCTTTTTCCTACTCAGCCTCATTCTCTGTCTCTCTTCCCACACCCTAGAAAAATGGAGAGGGAGTTCTTTACTGTGAATAATTAGCCATTATGACTTTTTTTTTAAAAAAATTATGGTTGTTGTCCAATAGCCACGAAGACTAATAATTGCTCTCAACTTTAATTGAAACTTTTAGGTACTGTCTTGAATACTATTCCTGGTTTCTTAAGAATGCAACATACATCTGCCAGAGGGTGAAAAGGGTGTCCCGTTCACACAGTAAGTATGCAGCTTGACTGTGTTGTAAATTGCTTGCTATGAAAAATGTGTAGAACTCTGAGCGATGTTCCTGCCTTTGCATGGGGTCAGCAGGGGGAAGGAGAGCTCATCTAGTGATCATTAATCCTACACAAAAAGGGTCTAGGGTATTTCTGATTTCCCTTCTCCTAACAGTTTGAAAAAAAAGTGGGAGTCAGCCCAACAAAGCACTGTTCCTTTCTGTGTGTTCTTGGGCAAGTTTCTTATCCTCTCTGAGTCCCCACCTGAGTGCAAAAGACAAAAACAAATGAAACAGAAGACGATCACAAGGTAAACACTCAAATTCTAGACCAAAGCACAATGTACACAAATAATTCAAGAAAAAGAAGGCAGCTTGAGGGGCTGGTGGTGGGGTGCCCAGTACTTCTCCTTGTCCTCCTGACATCTGAGCCCAATTTATTCTCAAGGATGCCAGACGTCTTTGTTTTTAATTCTATTCCTGCTGACAAAAGTGGCCGGGCTTGTCTGTCCCCAAAACCAATAGTTTGACCATTTTATAGTGCCATCATCCTGAACTGTCTGCTCAAGGGACTCTGGCTTTTAAAAACCACAGGATTCAGTCGAACTCTGGAAAAACCCCTTCTTCATGTAACCCAGACATAAGTGGTGCTCATATGGCAATGAGCTTAACGTTACAACAATCAAATGAAAGACTAGCTCGGCCCCCCAGCCCCTCAGCCCCCCAGCCCCCCAGCTCCCTTAGAGCTCTTACAGAACATCACATGGGATGTGTGACGACACTGCCTAGAAACCCTCCTTATTCTTCCTGCCCCTCCTTTCCCTCTCACTTCTTGCCTCAAGCTACCATCTCAAAACCTCTCTTGAGGCTTTTTTTTCCAACTTATCACCCAATAACCCTCCAAAAATCAAGCTTTCTGGCTCTCTCTTTGCTTCCCTCTCCCTTCTGTGGTGAGCTTTGTTTCCTTTTGCCTCTTGCTGTCTTCTCTCTCAAACACAGCATCCTTGTTTCTTATACAAATCCATCCCCCCATGTGTCCTGTCTTTTCTTTCCATCAGCTTTATTCTTCCTCATAAAAACCAAGCATTTGGAGTGGGCGGTGGGGGGAGGGGTTGGACGGGCTCAGTAGCCGAAGATAGAAATCCCGTTACCCATTATGGAGAGAGAGAAGGGGAAATCTTGCAGATTACTTATTGAATAACTCTTCTTCGGTCCTGGCCACATGAAATTCTCCACGCGAACGTCACGTGATAGTTCCTGAGCAAAATAATAATGAGTTTAGTGATCGTTTAGATCACTGCATCCAGGTAAGTCTTCCAAGCCCCCTAAATCGGAGGTGATGAGACCCTTCTCAGACTGGGGAGACAAGGTTGGTACAGCTGGGTGTTAGAAGAGCATCGCTGAACAGAGACTGGAGAAATGAGCGTTGCTCCCCATTTGGCTTTTCTGTTAACTAACAAGGGAGTCTTGCCCAAGTTCCTGTTTCTCTGATATTGACTCTGAGTAACTCCTGTCCCGTGCACGGCCACACACCTGCCCTCTGGAAGGGCCTGAACCATCGCTGGTGCTGCCGGAGTTTATGTCTCTGTAGCATTTCCTCCTCAGTCCCGTGAGTTCCTTCGCCCCCTTTTTTTCCCCCAGCCTTAAAGCAAAAATGCCTGGAGAATATCTGCAAGTCTGTTTGAGGCTTTGGAAAATCACGTGGGTGACATCTCTTCATCTTGGCCCCCGGCCCAAGTCGGCTGCACTTACAGAATTCACCCAGGAACCAGCCAGAACATCAATTAACTGAGCGTGGTTCTTTTTGGAAGTGGCCTTTCTTTCTCTCCTGCAAATTGGTGTAAGGTCTTGAAGGTGGGAGGCCACGTGATAGAGCTCGCACCATCAGGGCAGTGATGCCAGCTCCCCTGCCTGCTCCGAGGCCGTGGGAACCACATATCGACTTTCAAGAGACTCCCATGATGCTTGCAGCAATCTTGAGACTGGAGAAATGGGGTGAGGTGGGGGCGTCACACGAGCATGAACAAAGCAGTCTAGGCACTGAGACTGTGACACAGTACCTGAAGGGACTAAAACTCGGGACTTCAGGAAGATGACACCAGGATAAATGAGGAAAACGGAATCCAGCCTCTGGAGAGACTCACGTGTGATTTCCCTCTGCAGCGTACTCCAGCTGGGTTGTCTACAGCCAACCAGACTTGATGCACTGTGCATACAGGTGATCTTCCAAGCCCCCTGAATAGGAGGTGATGAGGACCTTCTCTCCAGAGCTGTAGAGAGTTGTTTCTGTTGTCTTGATTTCTCTTCTGTGTGCCCTGCTGTACTGGGGGGGGTCCCTCAGGTTTGACGATGCACTAATGGGACCCTCAGAAGTCAGAAGAGTTGTGATAGTCGCATTTACCACTGATTATAGCGAAAAGATGGAGATTCAGGTCAGCAGAGGAAAAAGGTGCTGAGAACAGGGTCCAGGCACAGGCCTCCGGCTGTCCTCCCCAAGTAGTCGCGTGAGTAGCGCTGACTTCTTCCAGCAATGACGTGTGGCAACGCGAGTCTCCTGGAGTCTGAGGGGAGGTTTGACCCCTCCTGGGCTGAATAAGTCCTGCCGTGGGGGATGTTTGGGGCAATGAGGAGGCCTCAGGGGGTGCTCCCGCACTGGTGCTCCTGCTAATGTGGGCATCTGTGTCCACCAGTGGTTCCCCGATGAGGCAGGGATGGGGGGCAGGTATTGTCCCCTCGTTGATGAAGCAGGTGGAACAGCTACACGTCATTAACCAGGTCTCCTCCTGGAAGCAGGGGCACAGGTGCATTTCCGTCTATTTCACTGTCACCTAAAAGACAGTTAAACTGGCAAGAGAAAGAAAGTGAAGGGGAAGGAGAAGGGGACGGGGAGAGACAGAGAGGTGAGGAGGAGGGGGCAGAGGGGGAAGGGAAAGGGACTGTGTGTCTGGTTCTCAGTCCTGCTGTGTGTTTCCACGTGTCTGTGTGTGCACGTGGCTACTTCCACCTACTTCTGAATAGGTGTGCTGTGTTGGCGGCTGCTGGGGGCGGGGGACTCTGGTGATACCACCAGGCGATCTTTTTTAAACTCTCATACAACAGCCTTTTTTCTCTTACATCTGAGTTCTTGTGAAATCTTCACATCTCCTTCTATTCCACCAACAGAGATGGGAAAGGCCAAATTTCCAGGGATATTGTAGGCCAGTGATTCCCAATGAGGGGGGATTCAGAACCCTCAGGGATGTTTGTCTGGCAATGTCTAGAGGCATTTCCGTTTGTCACAACCTGGGGAGGGGGTACTGCCACTGCTGTCTAGTGGGGAGAGGCCCAGGATACCGCTCACACCCTGCAATGCATGGGACATTGGGACATGGGACAAAAAATCATTTGGCCCAAAAGATCAACAGAGCTAAGGTTGAGACACCTTGTTGTTGGCTATGGGAAGAGAACAAACTTGTCAAACTCTGTGAAAAGTCTAGAGCAACATACCTAAACAAGTTGTTATGATGCCTCAATACTGAGCAGTGCGTATGCTCTGGAGATGCTGCAGAGATGAATTCTGCTACATTAAGCCATTCATCCCCAGTGACTTAACTGATTTAGAGATGGTGCTTCTTCTGTGCTAGTGAGAAAGGATGGACACTACTTCCTCTGTGCATGTAAGACACTGAGCAATAATTCATGATCTATAAACAAAAGTTTCCATGCTCAAGGACAACTAATTCTTTGAAGAAGCCCTTCAGTGAATTCTGGAAAGGCTCAGTTCTCCCTAGATTTGATCTTTAGATGAGCCCTGGTTCCCCAGGAGGCAGAGGTGGAAGGAACAGCTCCCAGGGCTCACAGCGGGGCTCACCTGTAAGTCAAGGATGTCCCATCACCTGTGAGCATGGACAAACACCTCCAACCTCGATGACCACTGTTTGTCTCATCTGTAAAATGGAGCTATCCTCCATCCCACCACTGCTGGCATGATAAGGTAAAAATCCTGTAAAAACATGTGTGGTATGTAATAGGCACTCAATAAAGGATCTCTCTCCTTGTTAAATCTGGAAAGGAAGCAATTCCTAAGGGGGCTATGAAGGAACGAGGAAGAACCGGGATTTAATGAGCCCCCTGCCCTTCACGCATTTGACCTGCCCCACCTCTTTCTCACAGTCCTCGGGGATGACCCCCATGTAAAGGATGAAGAGACATGGCTGAGCAGTGACAAACTCTGTGTCCTGCTAAGGCGTAAGCAGGGCTGGCACGGGAACCGAGGCTGTTCAGTCACAAAACCCACCTCACCCTGCCCCGCAGCCCGGGCAGAAAAGCCCTGAAGGAAGGAGGCATCAATTTCCCAGGCCTGAGGCCAGGCACAAGTAAGAAGAATCACCCCGGAGATCCTTTTGCTGGAGAGTTAACTGGGCCAGACAAAGCCGGCCCCTTCCCTCCAGCGCGCCCGTGTGAGTTTCATCGGCGCTCCCCGGATGACCCTGCGCGGAATCGCTGGGCCTCCCAGCCTGTGGGCGAGGGGGTGAGGTGCCGGGTGTGGAACAGGGGAGCCATTGTTCTCTGATTAGAGCCTGAGGCCCCTCTGAGGCTCAGGTTGGGCCTCTTAATATGGAAACTTCCCCTGCTCCAAGCTATAGCATGCTGCCTCCGCCCCCTTAGAGGCAGACCACTTGCCAACATACCTGAAAGGCTGTCCTCCTGATGGGGGGAGGGAGGGGTCACACGACTAAGGGGCTTTCCCTGGGGTATAAAGGACTCAGTCCCCATCTTGTCCAAAGTCAAGCATTGTTCATCCAACGGCTTTCGTGTGAGACCGCACGGTAGGCATCCCCTTCTCCTGATGGGGTGGGAAGCCAAAGCGGGAGGGAGGGGGTTTTGGAGGGGGAAGGAGGGAGGGGGACAAGGATGGAGGAAGAGAGGAAGGGAGGGATGCTCGCAAAGGGAGCCTGCGACCTGGGTGCTGCTCCAACATGTAGCTAGAAATTCAAAGGCACCCTGAGCTCTGTGCGAGGAGAAGCGATGCCAGAGGACGGAACCTGGGGAGTGTACCCGGGGGAGAGATCCACCACAGCACAGCCGCGAGGGTCCTCCCAACCCGCGTGTGCCAGCGTCTCGCCCTGGGGCACCCGGTGTGGAAATCCAACCACCGTTAACTGCGGGCTGGCCTTGCTGAGACCTGGTATGGGCGGGCCTGCCCCACCTTGACAAGGATTACTCCACTTAATCCTCACGACGCCCTGCGGAGGGTAAATGGGCATTTGACTGCCCGGGAAAATGCGTTCCAGGCAGCGTCATTGTCTGGCTCAGGGCACTCATCAAACGGAAGGCAGAGCCCAAGCCCCTACCCCCGACCCCACCCTGGGTCTGTCCAGCTAGACAAGCCTTGCTCTTAGACGCATCCCAGTCGCGGCGGAGTGAGCCAGGACTCCAGTAAATGCAGACCAAGATGAGGCCAGAGAACCCCCAGTCCCACAAGACAGCACTGCCCTGGTCACTGACAGGCCCGGAGGCTTCCTCGGGCAAATTAGGAAAAGGCAATTCTTCCTCCAGGTGGACACAGCCCCCACCCCCACCCCCACCCCCAAGGGCACTTGACTTGGCCTTGATAAGGTTGCTGGATTTGGGCAGAGCCCCTGAGCCGTCCCACCCCCAGGTCCTAGGCTATGTGTCCCCCCAGTTCAGGGCACAGCGCTGAGCACGTGCTGCCTCCTCTGGGGTCCCCTGATTTCCCTTTTCTCGGCTCCCAGCTGGGGACTGTCAACTGGAGTTCACACCACACCCCAGCGAGCGGCTGGCCTCCCTGAGGGCCATCCCAAGCAAGTGTAACCAAAATTCTTGACAGTTATACAGCGAATAAAATTCCTAGGCTGCTTATGTGGGGTTTAGAGATCAGCACGGCAGTAACACACCTGCAGCAAAGACTGAGTCAGACTGGCCGAAGTCAGTTTGAATCCTGGCGTTGCCTTGTGCCCCTGCAGTGGTCCCTCTCGGTGAAGGCGGCCTTGGCAAGTTACTGGACCTCTCTGAGCCTCAGTACCCCACCGAGAAAGTTCTAGAGTGTCCTTCCTAGCCAATATCCAGGGATGCCTGGTGGCACACTCGACACTAGGAAGGCCCGAATAAATGAAAGGTCGTATCTAAAGGAAAGAAGTCCTGAAGTTTGTAACTTACTTCTAAGTTGTGGTAAAATACACAAAACATAAAATTTACCATTTTAACCGTTTTTACGTGTGCCAGTCAGTAGCCTTATGTACATCCCCATTGCTGTGCTAAACTCACCCCCATCCATCTCCAAAAATTTTTCATTTTCCCCAACTGAAACTCTGTCCCTTAAACACTAACTCCCTCTTCCCTCCTCCTTATAACCTGCTTTAAAAAAAATGTTAGAGCTGAGTCAAGTTTATGTCTGTAATAAGGTCATTTTTGTTCATTTGCATTCTAATAAAAATAGATGCTGGAAAATCCAATAAACATATTTGCAATTCCAATAAACATCACCCTCAGCCTGTCTACTCTGAGAGTCAGGTCGAACCAGGGGACCAGCTCCCTGAAGTGAGTGTCGCAGGAGAAAAAGGACAACTCCACAGCACTAATCCGACCCCCTCCTTCATTCACCGAACGCGGGCTTCCGTGCAAACAGGGAGTTGGAGCCTCCACTGTAATTGCTACTCTGTCCAGCCTGTACTGCATGCTGGACGCCGTGGCTGTAACTACTGATGATTTTGAGCCAATTCTCTCCATCAGGCACTTGTGAGTGCCCTGCGTGGATTAACTCTCTCAGTCCCCAAAACAACCTCGTAAGTTGGATTGTTAATACAAAGGGCACTGGATTTGGGAAGTGGGGTGAATTTCTCATAAATTGTCAGTCTCTGGGCCTCAGTGAACTCACCTGTAAAATGGGAGTTTGGACTAGATGATCCCACTGCCTCTTCTGAGCTCCGACATTCTGGCATCCTCGCGTCGTGTGATGGTAACCGTATTGGGTGTAAGATAGCTTCAAGGATGGGGAATAGAGGCAATATTTTGTAATAACTGTAAATGGAGTGTAATGTTTAAAAATTGTATAAAATTTTTTTTAAGTTTCATCATCAAAAAAGAAAAAAAAAATCTGACTAGTAAGTGCCAGGTAGTGACATGGGCCTCAGTTCCAGGTGTGACTTCAAAAGGGTCCCCTGAAGTACCTTCAGTTTTGCCCCCCACTCACGGAGTTTCCAGGGCATGCCACTTTCCAGTGGGAGAGCTTGTCCAACCAGAGAGCCCGTTTAACCTGGAAAGTTAATCTACTGTGAGAATGTACGTGGCTAAAAAAGGTTACAAGGGAACATTATGTCTGTCGGATACCAAGCAGACTATCAGAGAAGGCTTGAGCTGAGTGTAAATCTCAAAGAACTCACATCTTCTGCTCTTTTATTCATTCAACAAACATTTATCTTACAGCCTCCAAAGGCCATGCTGAGCCCTGGGGCAAGTTCACAGAGTAGAGATCCTACAGCGTACAGGTGTCTTCTCCCCTGGGACACCTTCCCCAATGCCAAGCCCCGCACACCTGCAGAGCAGCCCACCACAGCTCTGGGTACCTATGCTGGGCCACCAGGACACGGGACAGCCTTTGTCTCTGGGAGAACAAATTGGAGAAAGTGCCCCATCCTCCAGGTCGATCCAGCCCTGCAGAGGGCAAGCTTGAGAGCTGAGCACTGGCTGCATTTCAGCCCCTACTTGCCCTCTTTGCACAGTGCACAACACTTACAACTGTATTCAGCAGCCCTGTGTATGCCCTGAGGTATGATCACACTGTATTATCATTCAAATTTTGTTCTAAAAACATTTCTAAAACAGAATATGTATGTATAAGACATCCATTTATTTCACATTCTTTGAGGAGTTATATTCCCAAGTGTCTAAAACTATTCTAAATTCCTTCTGTCTTTAAATTTTTCCTTCCTTATTAAATCCAAGGTTAAAAAATAAGTAAATAAATAAATCCATGGTTTATCTGCTTGAATCAATAGACAGTAAGTGGTTATTGAAGTTCAGTATTTACTGCTCAGATTATGGGGCAGCTACCACTGAAATGTGGCAGGATCCCGACCCTGCCCACCACCGCCTTTCCCCCAGGCCGTCCCTGATCATGTCACTGGAACCTCCAGGCCTGCCACGAAGTATATAAATTGCTCAAAAGTCAAGGAAAGGAAGAAAGATGGAGCTCTACAGGAAAAGCAGTGTTTGCTAGCAGGCCGTGCCATGGCGCGATGACCAGATTTATTCGTGTGATGTTGGTAGGAGGGCTCAGAGCCAGCCTGCTCAACAAGGCTGCTCTGGATGCTTGGATCAGAACCCATGGGCACAGGTCACTCCAAATTCAGTTTGCAAAAGTCATACTGAGGCACCTGTTAAGCTGCTCCCCTCCCCCGTTAGCCTGTGAGTCGCTGGCGGGTCAGCTGTGTTTTCCTCACTCTGCCTTCCTGGCTCCTTCCCGTGGTGCCTGACACACAATAAATGACCACTGATTTGCTGAATAAATAAATGAGACCAGAACCACGTCCTCAAGGAGTGCATGGTGAGGTTTCCATTTCACAGGTGGATAAACTGAGTCTCCCAGAGGGCACGTGATCTTCTGGATGTCGTACTGCTGGTAAAGCTGGTGGCAAAGTGGGGACAAACACTGTGGGGACTTTCTCCTTTGTCCACCCTGCCTTATGGAAAAGCAGCTCCTGTGGGGTCTAATGTCATGGTTTCTGAAGGCAGACTCGTCACAGACCGCTGACTTCTCTCCCTGGAGGCCGTTCCAGTCGATGCCAGGGCCCCACCCTTTGCTCTGCTGCCATGATTGTGCTTCTCCTAGGAGTGCTGGTGGCCTCGCGTGTCGGTGAGTAACGGCACTTTGCTGGATTTCTGGCTTCGTATATAATGACACCCTATCAACACTCGGACGTCTTGTCAAACGCCATCTGATTTGCTCATTTTATCCCCTTGCCTAATGAGCGATGGAAATCAAACATAATGCTAAGCTCTAGGGTTAATCCAGCTGACAGTTTTCTGAGCGTGCTGTACGGTGCGTGGACGTGTGGGATAGGGGATGAGTGCAGCCCTAGGGAGAGCGAAAGGCAAGGGGGCTTGTTAGCAAGGCTCTCTGCACCCAACAGCCCGTCTCCTCTGCCCGCTGTCCCTTGCTTTGCTGAGTCCCTTGGAGTGTGTTGGCCATCTTGACACGCAACGACTCCCTTTCCCCTTTTGGAGGTATATCCGTTGTAAAGAGCAAACATTCTACCCTCATATTCTAAAGTTGGGTCCCCTGCCGCCAAACCCTCCAGCCACCTGAGCGAGCTCCTTGGCGGCCAGGGTAACCACTTCAGGTCCACCGGACGTCCTGGCTACGACTCTCAGGCTCCCTCCTGGGTCATTCTTGTCTGCATATTCATGCAGTTCTTGAACACCCCAACTCACCTCCTTCCTTCCTAATTGTGATCACTCATTTATCCCAGCATTTTTCTCCATCTTTTCGCATATTGATGTAAACTCTGGACCAACCCACCGACCCTCCTCTCTCTCTGGTTCTCATGCACAATAGTGAGTGGGAGGCACTAGTGATCATTTACCTTGACCAAGGAGGCTTACATGCCCAACTCCAGCCAGAAGGCCACTCCCTCAAGGCCAACGAGTATAAAACACCGGGCCGCCCTGGCCTCACCTCTATTTTCTCCGAGAGCTGACCGCAGAGATCTGGCACGTAGCAGGTACTAGACCAATGTGCGTAGATCTGGATTTACGGGCATCCTCATTGCTCTCCCGGCTGCCGCCTCCCAGCCCGAGCCCAGCCCTTGGGCAGGGGCAGTGTTTGTCTTAACCCTGCTCTCCTCCTCAATTACAGGGGGCCACCCTCTGGACACCCCGCACCTTCCACAGGAGCTGCCTCCAGGACTCTCAGAAAATATCAGTAAGGATTCTTTGATGCTTGCTTAGGAGACCTAGCTGGGGAGAGAGTCGCCTAGGGTATCGGCAGAGAGATCGACCCCTTCTGAGTGTCCCCTAGAGTCACTGACTGCGCTGGCCTTTGTAGACTCAGAAGCCTTTCCCTCGCAGTCTGCCCTGGTGCCTGACCCATCATTGGTCTCACCTTGGAGACAAAGTACTAAAAACTCTCATCAAAGGCCAGAGGCCAGCTGAAAGAGGAAACCAGGAGAAGGAAATGGGCAGTCAGTGAGGGCTGCGTGGTGAACGGCTTCAAAGGCAGGACAGAAAGAGAAAGATGACAGCTTCGTGCTCTAGCGAAGAGCAAGGGGGAGCCGTAACTGCTCCTTGGAGAAGGGAGGGTTTCCCTGGTGATGGACTGTAAAGGTTCCTCAGGCGGGTTCTTACACAGGGATCGCTGAAGAATCCAATGCACGGTGAGCTGACGGGTGAGATTAACTCTGAATTCAGGGTTCGTTGCTGAGAGGTGAGCTGAGTCATCCAAGTTTTCTGTGCAGGAGCCCATGCAAGCTCAGTGATCAGTCCCAGCCAGACACAGATGATAAGTGGCCTCTCTCCAAATGGCATAGCCCCCACGGGCAGTACAGTGCCCACTAGGAGGTCCGCTTCGTGTAGATGTTTCAACACAGGCTTTTAGAAGGACCATGGCCAGGAAACAGTGCGCCAGCAGGTCGTGCCAGCCATCCCTCTGTAGCGAGAACAGCACGGAAGCAGTCTTCACAGCAGTCCAGGAGCCCCCAGCTAACAGCAGGGGCCAGGGGAACGGGGCCCACGGGGAGCAGCCCCAGGACCCACCCAGACCTAGACGCTTCACTCACCATAGGAGTCAGTATCTCTAGTGACCACTTCATAGGTATAGTTTCTAAGATGCCCAGAGGGATGCGTCCAACTGCAAGAGTCATGACTCTGATGGAGACCCAGAACGTGGCCACCCCTCCACCTAACAAGTGTTTGCAGTTCACCCACAGTTCCTGCCGGTCCAAATACATCTTACCATCCAGGGGTCTTTCTTTTTCACCCCTGAGCATTGTTGTCTGGCAACACAGTTCACGGTTTATCTTATCAGGTTTCCATGGTAATCTGTGTTACTAAAAAGTTAGCTCAAGGTCAGATATATTGTGTTAAAGAAGCATTTTCATTCGTTCTTCCCCTGGGAGTGAACAGGGAAGGGGAAGGGGAGACCCCAAGTCTTTCTCATTTGTTTTCCCTTCCTTCCACGTAGATATGACTTTATTCAGTGGGGCGTTTAAAAATGTGGATGGTGTGGCCGAACTTTTTGGTAAGTTACACCTGAACTTGCTTTTATCCGTTGGGTGTCAGGGCATGGGACGTGTGTGGAAAATCTAAGGAAATGACTAGGACCTTGGGCTCTGCCCTCTTGGTTCCCACGGCCTCCCCAGCAAGCTCCCAACCATGTGATCCAGGTTCCAGCAAGAGTAGTGGTGCCCTTTATCGCAAGGAGAGTCACTGAGTTGCCAAGCGCCTTCGTAGTCCTGACTTCATTTGTCCTGACCACAAACTGGCCAGGAGAGGAACAGCATCCCCATTTTATAGGTGAGGAAACTGAGCCTCTGGGAGTTCAGGGACTTGTCCAAAGCAAACAACGAGAAGGGACAAGGCCTCCTCTGTCCAGAGCTGAGTCCCCCTACACCAAGGTAGTTTTGTTTTTCCTTCTTGACCAGAAAATATACGTAAAGCTTAAGAAGCATTCCATTTATCAGTCGTGGATCTGGGATGCGACTGTCAATTTCATGGCACTGTGATGATTCCTGCCATTGATGGCTAAAAATGCCCCAAATAAGATCATAATATGACGGACGGGAGCAAGATGACTCTGAACTGCTGTGGGCTCAGAAAGTGCTGGCTTTGAAACTGCGCCTACAATGTACACGTGACTAAGTGCAGGTGCCTTGTAAGTTTCTGAATGAAAATGCGTGTTTACATATAAACACACACATCTTATAGTAGCTTTTTCCATCATTTATTCATATTTATGATGAGGCTGCATGGAAACAAAACAGGGAAAGGAAGCCTGAATGAGATAGGAAGAACCTAGAGCAGTCGGGGTGGACGTGGTCCTCGCAAACAACTTTTGCTCTCCCCAGGCTCCCTCCTGTGACCCTGTGCATTTCAACCACTGCTGTGGGATGGCCCCAGTAAGCACTTCACGGTCCTGCAGTCACAAAGGCAGAGAGTGGAGAGGGTGAACCTGAGATTAAGAGTCAAAAAGCTGGATACTGTTTTCTTGCCAATTTTGTTTGCAAGAGCATTTTGGGTTAGGGTCAGTCGTCATCACTGGCGGATACCTCGTGCGTTCTCTGACCTTCAGTTTCCCTACCTGGGAAGTGGAGGGGGCAGAACAGCATCTGCCTTGCAGGATTAACAAGGGGTCTGTGGGGTCACAGACCAAGTGAAAGCTTTCTAAAGCACTACTCACCCTATCAGTTTTATCTCTTGTGCAATTTAAAGCAATTAACACAGTTTCTGGCACATAGCAGGTGCCCCCAGATGATTAGTGTCTATACCCCTCCTCTTCCTGCACTGATTTATAGTCCTTTATTACCAGGAACTTATCATTTGAGATCCATTCAGCACACTAATAGTAACTTCAATAATAAAGACATGTAATTACCTCACAGAAGCCATCTGAAGTCACAAGGATTGGTGCAGTAGCTCAACACCAGTATCAGAGACCCAGCACACCTGCAGTCTTGCCCCACTGCTACCCTAGGCATACTGTTTTTCAGCTTTAGATTTGGGGCCTCATGGCTGCAAGGTGGTTGCTGCAGTTCCAGCCAGCAAATCCTCACCACATTCAAGGAAGGAGAAAGGTGTAGTCAAAAAGTTCCTCTTACATGCCTTTATGCTTTATTAGGAAGGAAATATTTCCCCAAAGCCCTTAACAGACTCCCCCTGAAGTTCTTTTGGCCACATCTGGGTCTCACGCTCAACCCTAGACTCATCGCTGTCATGGAAGCATGATGAGCTGAGAATGGTCATGAAACATGCCCAGGGACTTGGGGAAGTGGCTAACCTTCTTTAAGTACTTTTCAGCATTGTCTGTTAGGAAGAGGGATGAATGGCTATTAGGTGGGAAGCAGCAGAGGCCACAGCTTGTAAAGCTGCCTCCCTTCAGGTGCCTAGGACAGGCCTGAGTGCACAGCAGGTGCTCGGCAGGCTGATGAGGTACCGTCCCCCCAGGGTGTGCAAGTCCCTGGAATGCGAGCTCCCCCTCTACTCTGGCTCCTCCTCCCCCAGACTGCCTGGGCCCCCACTTCACCTGGCTGCAGGCTGTCTACACCAACTTCCCTGCGCTGCTCCAGTTCGTGAACGGCATGAAGTGTGTGGCTGGGCTCTGCCCCCGGGACTTCGAAGACTACGGCTGTGCCTGCAGGTTTGAGATGGAAGGGCTGCCTGTGGATGAACCTGACAGGTGAGCGAGACCGACGAGGAGGGCTCCTTTGGGGGTGGAATGGGGGTGCTCCTGGAGGCCTGGCTGAGCCGCGGGCAGAGCACAGATGCAGGAAGCTCCCTGGACTGCTCTCGTGTTGGGAGTCCTGGGGTGTGCGCAATGCAGTTTAGAATCTTAGAAGCACCCGGGGTTAGCAAGGATGTGGCACACAGCTCCTGGTAGCAGGCGGGTCAATGGGGACCATTGGGTGGGATCTGTTAGAGCTTTAGGGCATACCACCTATGAGCCAGTAATTCCACTGCTCTGTCCCTGAGGGGCTCTGTGACCTTAGGCAAGTTGTTTAGCCTCTTTGTGTTCCAGCTTCTTCACCTGCTCAGGGGAGGTAATAACAGCACCTACCCCACAGAGTCGCTGTTTAGGGTCACGCGACCAAATACAAGTGAAAGTGACTGGGATTCGGCCCGGCTTAACCGTGTCAGCAGTTGGTGACGACAGTCCTCGAGAGTCTCGGCAACGGGTAGTGACAGTAGCGATACTGGCAGGGCTGCAGGAGCAGTGGTGGCGGTCGTGAGAGTGGTAGCAGTCACAGCTGGGCTGGCAGCCGTCAGAGTAGTAGCGCCGGTAACAACAGCAGAGTAACAGGTGTCCTAGTAGCCACAGTGGCATCAATGGTAACAATAGTGGTTGTCATAGTAACTGCAGCGGCGTTACTTGTAACGATAGCAGTCATCGCAGCCAGAAGCAGCGCTAATGAAACTGCAGTGGGGGTGAGTAGTCGTGGTGGAAGCAGTGACAGCAGTGACTGCAGACGCAGCACAGCCGCAGCAGTGTGGAAGCAGGAGACTGAACCCACCCCACACCTCTGCTCTGGGACCACGTCCACACCTCACCATTATTACACTCGTGCCCAAATCCAGGGTGATGGAGCGTGTGCTTTCGTTGACTGAGACTCACAGGAGATAGGGAAGGACTCCCCTTTGTAACACACTGGACAGCCCATGGTAAGTTGTTTCTGGACCAAGAGGACAGTTTGCCGTCCCTGGGACCATGAGCAAACTGACTCCTGGGGGCAGCCGCTGACACTCAGAAGGGGAAAGGCTGAGTCCACCTGGGTGGGGCGCCAGGGCCAATTCTGGGAACGTGTTTTCCTTT
Source organism: Vicugna pacos (assembly GCF_048564905.1). Classification (NCBI taxonomy): domain Eukaryota; kingdom Metazoa; phylum Chordata; class Mammalia; order Artiodactyla; family Camelidae; genus Vicugna; species Vicugna pacos. Next base: position 32,380,332 of record NC_133011.1, on the reverse strand, counting down.
CAGGTCTTCCCTTACCACTTCTTTTAGTTATTAAAACACCTTGTAGACCTAGATGTCAAAGCAGTAATTCACCACTGTCTGAAGGATCAGAGCATCGATGGGCAAATTGGCAGAATGGTGGGCCACGCCCGGTTTCAGTTACTTCACACGGTTCAGTTGCTGGGGGTGGGCATTTCCAGACTCTTGGAGGACAGGTTATTTCCACCTTGAACTTGCACGCCAGATCCCCAGAATAACTGTAATCATTGAGTGCCAACCACATGGCAGGGTCTCTATGGACATTCTCTTGACTCCCCCAAATTCTTATGAGTTAGGTGGCGTGAGAAACTTAGTAGCTTGCCCAAGGCCGTCAGCTGCCCGGATGTTGTTTCTCCTTTACTCTGGTCTCCATTGATCTCTTATACGACTGCAAGAGCCACCTGACTCTCTTGTTTAGTGTCAGCCTCTCTCTGTGACCAACCTTGACCTTGGCAAGTTACAGAGCTCTTTGTGTCTCAGGTTTCATACATGTAAATGCTCAAAATAACAATAACACCTGCTGCATAGGTGACATAATTCAAATTCAAACATCATATATTTGTGTGCATTGGCACTAAGTGTTTGAAACAGACCAGAAACCACCAGAAACCACCCAGAGACACAGAATGATCGTGCACTCTCTGCCTCTCTTCTAACCCCAACCCACGCTTGCACCCTGACCCCTCCCTGTCCTGCCACAGCTGCTGCTTCCAGCATCGCAGGTGCTACGAGGAGGCTACTGAGATGGACTGTCTCCAGGACCCTGCCAAGCTCAGCACAGATGTCAACTGTGTCAGCAAGAGTATCACGTGTGGTGAGCATCTCCAGGTGCCCAGGAGGCTGGGCTGAGCAGTGACAGCTCAGAGACCCCAGGCCCAGGCTCCCAGGGTCCACCCTCCTCTTCATCGCCATTGGTAACATCACTGGGTATCCTTAGAGCCCTACGCAGGCTGGATTGAAGGCATCTGAACCTTGCATGGAGTCAAGGTGCAACAAATGCTTTTTGAATTGAAACAAGAGTTGATGAGCAGGTCATCTGATTTACAATTTTATGCTTGTCGCAACTCTGGGAGCCTGGGAAGGGCAATTGGTTTGCTACTATTGCGTGATTTAAGGGCAATGAATTACCAACTCCTACCTCACATGGGGAGGAGAAAAGCTGCTTCAGAGATTTGTTGTGAAAATTAAGCAATGCTTAAATGTAAAACAATGTTACATTTAAAAAATGTAAACAAGACATGGTTTGATCCAAGTTTTAAACTGGGTTGTTCGGATCCTTACACAAGAATAAACTGAGCACCAGGCAGGGAGGCAGGAGGACTAGTTAAGCCATTGATGTAACCCAGGCGGCTGATGATGGGGAGTGGGTGGAGATGGGAAGACGTGGTCAGACTCAAATAGGCTGAAAGTAGAGCCAGTAGGATGACCTGATGGATCTGGTGTGAGTGTGAGAGGAAAGGAGTGCCTAAGGCTCCCAGGCGGGGCTCGCACAACTGAAGGGGTGGAGCTTCATGGATGAAATGAAATCGGCATGGAAGAGATGAAGAGGACCACAAGAGAAACAGGCCTTTGCAGGGGCAGATCAGGGGTCAATTTTAGAGTCTGCATCACCTCTTGGGATTCCCAGTGAGCTCTTCTCATCTGCTCTGCCCTTGCTCTGTGTACAGAGTTCAAGGATGCTTGTGAGCACATGCTGTGTACCTGTGACAAGGCTGCCATCGAGTGTTTGGCTCAGTCCAGTATCAACTCTTCCCTGAATCTTCTGGACACTTCCTTTTGTCTGGCTCAGCCTCCAGGTAGGAAGATCCTGGCCCTGCAGCAGAAATGGGGTTGATGATCTGGGGCAGGAGCTGGCCTGGGACCAGACTTGCTGCATTCCTTCAGATGCCAAGTCCAGCACCTTCTAACGTGCCCCAAACCCACTTCTCTAATGTGTTTTCTTTTCAGAGACAACCAGCAGGAAAGAGCGGCTGACGCTTCTGCCCCGAGGTAAGACCTTCCCGGGAAGTTGCTCTTCCTTGGCCGGAAGGCCCTGACCACCGACGTGAGCGGGGGATACACCTCCTCCCCCCAGTCGGCCTCACCGGAGCTGGAGTGACCCTTGGCACAGAAGATGTGTCCACCTGTCCCTGACCAGACAGACTGTCACTTCTGATAACCCAATGCACATCCAACATCAAATGGCCCTTGCTGCATAGACAGGTGTGAATAGAATTCAGTTAAGATGACAACCCCCAAGTTTTTTCTCTTGGTTGATAGTCGGAGCCCTGGCATGCAGTGTGACCAGGACAGGGTCCAGGGCTCAGAGAGGCATGGTCCCTCCCGGCTAGGTGAGCTCCTGGCCGCTGAGGCCTCCCCGAAACAGATTAACTGCCTCCCTCCTCTGCCCTCCAGAGCCTGCAGCACAGGGAGCAGCCTGGACCTGGCAGAGGCTCCTTGAAGGGGAGGCTTTGCCACTTTTCAAGACACAGTGGGCTCTTAAATGACTGTCTATTGAACTGAGCAAGGAATGATTCTGACTCTAAAACATGCATCTTACGCAAAAAGTGAATTAGGTTTATGCCCATCATTCTTTGTTCACGAAGTTCCCACAATCTCTCAGTCCCAACACCATGGGTACCTGGGGATGGGGTGTTTGGGGTCCACTTTGACAGACATCCTTCCTTTCCTGGGGCCAGGGTCTCTTTCTCAGAACTAGTCCTGCTGTGTTTGTTAGAGAGGAAGCTGATGTGGCTGTGTGTGGAGGTAGGTGTGCCTGTGCGTGTGGTTGTGTGCAGGTGTGTGTAGGTTTGTGTGTGTATGGGGAGTGTCCGTGTTGCATCTCTGTGTACATTCTGAGTCCAGCACCCTTCTTCCTCTGCCATCTGCCTCCTATTTGAATAGAGGTCTTCTCAGGTCAGGAAGCCACACACTCCAGAGCCACAGACTTTCAGAGTTTGCAGCCCTTTCATTGCCACAGCCTGTGTCCGATGGTGTCACCTTCCCCAGCAGAACCCAGCACTGGCTGGAGCCCCTCCTGAGCTGGGGCCCTGCTGGGCACACCTGTGTCCTGGGAGGCGTGTCCTGAGGCAGGACAGGCAGCCTTTTACAGCCCCCTCCTCCCTTGTCCAGTGGTCCAGCTTGTCCTTGGAGACCCTTGGCACTTGGTGTTGACACAGGGTCCATCAGTCATTGCTGTTGGTGGGGGGTCTCTTTTTCCAGTGGTTTCTGTGGAGCCCACCGACGCCAGCCTGATGGCCCTCTCGGGAGAAGGTGAGCACAGGGGGACCGGTGTGTAACCCAAATACCTGTGTTTTGTTTGTGCGATCTGCCTACTTGCTGGAATTAGGTCCCCCAGGATGCCCCTGGCCGGCGTTTGTGGTGGAACTGCCTCAGGTGCCTTCCAGAGCCCCTCCCACTTCCTCCCGACCCCCACATCTCTTCTCTGCTTACTCAGCTTTCTCCCAAACTCCTATTCCCACCTTGGGAGAATCGTCAGATAAAATGCAGGACCCCCACCCTCGACCACTGATGTTGAATTTCAGATGCACAGCAAATACCCTCTTAGTATAAGTATGTCCCAGAGTTTGCAGGGGACATACTTACGCTAAAAGGTTATAGGAGTTTGTTTATTGCTCTCCTCTTGGGCATGTCTTCCCTAACAGCTCCCAGACAGCCTGTGCCTTGGAGGCCAGGTCCAGAGAAAAAATGAAATGAAACCTATACGGAACCAGAGCTTCAGCACTTGCCCTGCCCCCAGGGAGCAGTCATCCCAGTGTGATTGGCAGCGGCCACTTCCATTCTAAATGGAGGACGTGATACAGGCTTCATGGCCTCACAGATAACCCCAAATTCGTACATTTTCTACTTTCTTCAGGCTGAACCATGCCTTGTGACATGAGCCTGGGAAAGACCCAGGAAATAAGATTCCTCAAGGAATCTAGAATCTAACTGGAGGAGGAGAATGGATACACTCAAACCTTCACTCCTAACACACATGCACTCACACCCATGATCTAGGCAGAACCCAAAAATGCCCTCAGAGGAGGAGGCAGCCTGAATGCGGGGCTCAAAAGTCCATCACACAAGTGCAGGTGGGACACTGTGAGGAAAAGACGTGGGGCTTGTAATTGCTCTCACCGTCATGGGATGAAATGATGTCTTGGAGTCAGGCAAGTTTGGGATGGGTTCCCGGCTCTCCCATTTTTCAGCTGTGTGATTGAGAAGCAGGGTTTAAGCTCTCTAAGCTTCAATTTCCCCTTTGTATTAAGCAGGTATCGTCTTTTTTTTTTTTTTCCTGTTAAGGGCCAGATAGTAAATATTCTAGACTTTTTGGACAAGAAGATCTCTGTTGCAACCACTCAACTCTGCATCATAGTAGGAAAGCAGCCCTAGAAGATCCATAACTGAATGGGTGTGGCTGTGGTGCCAATAAAACTTTATTGACAAAAATGGGCAGAGGGCCGGGCTGTAGTTTACAAACCCCTGGAAGGGGATGATTATACCTGCCCTTTAAGGTGACAGAAGAGTTAGATGAGACAGAGCATGGGAAGATTCTGGGCCAGTGTCTTCTAGAAATTCTCGTGTGGCTATAAAAAACTGCACACACCATCAAATCACATGCAGGATATGGGACAACTTGCCTAAAATACATAATCTCATTTAATGATCATACAACCCTATGAAATAATTGCTATCATCTCCACATTAAGATGGCAAATTGAGGTGGAGGGAGAAGTCGTCCAAGCCCAGAGCTGGGTGGTAGGGCTGAGGTTCGAGACCTCCTCTGCTTCCATCCTTACTTCTAGATTAAACTCCCTCTTAAGCTGCCTTCCCCAGCAAAGTCTTTCCAACCAGGGGGAATAATGGCCCTTTCTCCCACAGAGGTCATTTGCTGGTCTCTGCCTACCCACGGGACTGGCCGTAATCAGGCCTCTCATTCACTGAACTTGGGATCTAACGGAGCAATAACGTTCAGACATAGTCCCCGATCAGATCGCCACAGGCCTTCCCTCCTCTGGTTAAGGGGCTGAGCTGGGATGGTAATCGAGATTGGGCTGTTTCTTTTCACAGTGGCTGCTGAGACCAGCGCTGACCGACTGACCACTCTCTCCAGGACAAGTAAGCAGAAGGGACTTCAGGGGAGGACAGCATGGGACTTAGTGGAGAAATGCCATCTAAATGTTTGTGTCTGGTTCTGGTGACCGCTTTTTGACAGGACCTGGAGGAAATATATACCCATTTTGCAGATTATATAGGAAACTGAGGTTAAAAGCTCTAAGTCATTCAGCAGTGACTTGTGGACTGGTTTCTAATCCCAGTCTTCAAGCTGTAAGCCTTGTTTTCTTTCCAATATGTCATCAGAAGAATTAACCTATTTACTTTATTTATGGTAATTAATAACCATGGATCCTTTATTAGTAAGTATACATTACTGATAATAACTATTTACTAGTTACTAAGAATGACTAAGTCAACAAACGGATTCCTTAGTTAACATTAAGGCAGGGACACATTGAGGACCTCCAGTGTGCCAATGTGTTCCTAGGCCTCTCTGAGTTAACCCGCCCTGGTCCTAGGGGCCCATTATTTGCCACATTTTAAAGGTAAATGAGCTCTGAGAGGTGGCGCCATTTGCCCAAGGAGCACAGCTTAGTGTGCCTTTAGTTCTGCATCTCGCCTTGGATGAGAACCACCTGCCCCAGCTTAGAACTGTTGAGATTTTCTCCTTTGCTGGAGCATTCGTGTCCACATCAGTACATTCCAAAACCTGATTTTCACATCGCATCATCACAAACTTGGTCTTTGACACACTGAATTGAAGGCTGTTCCTTCCCTCCCAAAGCATTTTGGAGTTACCGCCTCTAGCTCTGTGTGGTACCTCCAGGAGGGAAACGGGAGCCCCGCGTGGTGGTTAAGGGGAGCCACGCTGCCGGGAGGTCCGGTTTGCATTTCACCCCTTCCTGGCTCTGTGACCTTGACCAGTGTGTCCCCCTTCTCCTCTGTGAATGCGGGTGAGCCTGGTACGAACTCGCGGGGCTGTTGCTGAGTTAGCGAAGCTGAAGCGCTTGGCGCTGCCTCTGGAGTGTGGTAAGTCTTAGTGCGTTCGGGCTGCTACACCGAAGCGCTGCAGACTGGGCTGCTGAGAAACAGCAGGAATTTATTTCTCGTGGATCTGGACTCTGGAAACTCAAGATCAAGATGCCTGCACGGTCAAGTTCTGGTAAAGGTCCACTTCCTGGTGCATAGACGGCTGTCCCCACACTGTGTCCTCACACAGCGGAATGGATGAGGGTTCTCTTTTCCTTTTATAAGGGACCTAATCCCCTCATAAGAGACCCACCCTCATGACCTAATCACCTCCCAAAGGCCTGCCTCCAAATGCCATCATATTGGGGGTTGGATTTCAACATGTGAGTCTGGTGGGGGGAACACACATTCCACCTACCGCATAGTAGGAGCTTAATAACTGTTAAACGGCAACAGACTCGTTTCACAGAGAAGCCGGGGCTCAGCAGCCCTCCTGGGGCCACACCACAAGCAGTTGGAATCCACAGTTCTGCTTTCTCATTCTCCTCTGCTCAAAAAATCGTGATTTTTATTTATTTTCATTCACATTCTAGAGAAGTCTACCGTTGCAAAGCATTTCAACAGACTCACTTGCTTCCAGCCTGATAAGCTGCAGCTGTGTTCATCAGCAAGCCTGATTCTGGGGGGTGGGGGTGTCTCTGGCTCGGCAGGGACCCTGCCCTCACCAGGTCTCCTGGGAGGTGACCAGGGATAGGACAAAAAGCGCGTGGCCGCCTGTGCCCCGTGGGCTGGGAGCCGCCTCTGGAGACCAAGGTGCACAGACTGGGGCTGGTGTTCACTCCGGCTCTCTTCTTTTGGGGACAGAACCAGGCCAAGACAAGGAAGGCACGGGAGGTGCCAGGGCCCCACCCCCTCCAGGTAAGCGCACTCAGCTTCACCCATCTTTGTATGTATTGTTGTTGCTTATAAACATCAAGTGTGTTTCCTAAAGTGGAAGAAATCATTGAAACCAACTTACTTTTATACTTCCCCCCCAAAAAACAGACAAATGAAATGAAAAGGTAGATCCATTAGTAGGAAGATACGGAAGCTTACCTGCTAAAGAGATGCATTTAGAAAAAATATAGAAAACTGTATTTACTTTTCTGTTTAAATCACCTGCACTTCCACATTATAAAGATTTTTATGTGGTAATATATGAACATGATCTCTTCCAGTCCCTCCCTCCCCCGCTGAGCATAGCAATAAATAAAACGAATCTGAGATCACTTGACAGCCCTGGTTTTGCAGTCTGGGCTGTAACACTTCGTACAATGTGATGATATTCCCTTGACATTAAATATTTTTCTGTACCATGGTTTTTTTAGAGGCTGTACGATTGGAATCCTGTAATTTATTTAACCAGTTATTACTAACAGGTGTCATTATAAATATAGACACACACTTTCTTTATGCCCATCTACTTCTGATTAATTTGTCAGCATAAATGTCTAGAAGCTGAATTGCTGGATAAAAGGTGTGATCATTTTTGGACTCTCAATATGTTGCCAAATTGTCCTGGCGGAAAACTGAATCAATTTACACTCAGATGCACATTTCAGTAGCCAGTACTAGGTACTATTATTTAAAAACAAGCAAATGAAAAGCTTCTAGCTATTTTTAATAGAAAAAAAAGTGATAGCTTATTATTTTCCCTTCTTCTCTTTGATGAAAATTGAAAGTGATTTTTTTTTGTCCCTGAGCTGGGCTGGCCTCTCACTCTGGGACTTTTTGCCCGGGTGAAATTCTTTGCAAAGAATTTCCAGATCTTAATCAAATTTATGGAGGTAGGTTGTTAATGTCATAGGACTAAGGGTATCGCGACTTGGGCCAGCTTTGCCCTGAGATGCACTATGACCTTCTCAGAGTAGGAGGTGAAGGGTCAAGAGGAATTTTTCCCCCAATGGGGCAGCCAGTGCAGGTAGGGTGATTAGCGCAAAATTCACTCATCTTAGGAGAGTGTGGGAGCCTCAGATTCGATTTGCACCAAATATCTAGAAAGTTCTTACCCAGGAGGGTTTAGCAGGAGACTCAGACCCAACTGGGAGCAGACACTGGGCTTCTGGGACCTCCATCCACTTGTGGGAATTTCCACGTGGATGGTTCCACAGTCACTGAGCAATTCTAATGGCCACTATTGACTGTTTCCTCACTGCTAGGCGTTTAACTAGAAGGATTACTTAAGCACCAAAACGGGTGTCATTAATACAATTTTACATTGGGAGAAGCCGTGTGATTTGCCTCAGATCATGCACCTAGTGTGTGTGTAATGGAGCTAAACCTCCAACTCAGACTTCTTGACCCCTGACATCGTGGTTCTCCCACCTCACGACGCCAACTTGGTGAGAAACAGAGCCAGACGTCTGTTTGAGGTGGCGAGACAGAGTTTGTTCAGACTTCCGTAGCAGGGGAGGGGCTTAGGGAATAAATGGAGCTCGGTCCGATTTGTGCAGAGGGGATGGGGCATTTAAAGGGAGAGTGAGGGAGGAGAAAGGCTGGGGGGGACTGGCAGGAGCCCCAGCGGAGTCAGAGGGAGTGGAAGACTCCAAAGAGAGGGTAGGGGGCTGTTTGCAGAAACCTGTCTGGCCAGGCAAGTGTGGATCTCAGCAGCGAACTTTCTTGACTGCTTGGAGCTTTCTCAGGCAGGATCTGAAGGAGGAGCAGGGGAGACTGGGTCATCCCAGGGACACGGCCTTTCTTGAGTGTTAGAAACCAGGCCAGGGTTTGTGTAAGTCTCTCTGGGTGGGGAGTGTCGAGAGCTTGTGGTTCTCATAGGCCAAGGTTGAGGCCTCCCTGAGCAGAAGGCCCCAAGGAGCCTGGCTGAAACTGGGCCAAGGAGAGGGTCTTTGTCAGTTTCTAGCTCTCAGGGGCGTGGCAGAAAGTAACCGTCTCCTGGGCCTTTGTTTGTGGGGCTGGAGAATCAGACAGGATGCTAAACCTAAGAGACCGAGGTCACCGCAGGGCTTCTGAAAGGCCTACCCTAACCCATGAGGACTGGAGCGCTGAACAAGCAGAGACAGAAGCCCAGATGTATGGAGCAAATCAGTACAGTGGGTTGGGGGCAAGATCGCAAGCCAGTCGCCCAGGCCTTGCCCAGAGCTCTGGGCACCGAGCCTGGGTCAGCAGATGAGGCGGGCAGAGCGTATGGATACTCCCTTGGTTTGGACCAGCCTGGGCTGGAGAACTGGCCTGTGGGCTGGAGACTCTCTTGCCTCCAGCTGAGAAGTCAGGTGGGATGGACGTGGGAGAGCAAAGGGAGATCCAGACAGTGCCAGGGAGAGCGTGAGCAGGGCAGGGCCACGGCACGGCTGAGCACCTCGCACTGAACTCTGAGTGTGATGAGAAGCTGTTGCGATGTTCTGAGGGGCTGGAGGAGGAGTTTTGCTTTGCCTACACTCTTGAGTCCTGTGAGTTGGCTGAACTTCTCCACTATTCTTTTTATCTGTGCACTTGTGGGCACCATTGGGTCGTCACTTGGCAGGCGCGTGATGGGAAACATGACACAAACACGGGCCTGAGAGGCTGTGACTGTTCCCATCCATGAAATGTCACCCGGGGGGTCTAGCTTGGGGTCCTGTCCATTTTAACGTCATCACAGTATATTTGGAAATTCTCACGTAGCCTTCACAGATCCCCCAGGTTCTGCCCTGACATCCGCAGATCCCGCGTGAGGACAGCCTGCTGACGCTCTGTTGTCCTGGGATATCTGTCTGCATTTGGTCTTGACCTCATGTCCACCTGCCAATCTCTTCTTGAACCACTTTTCGAGTATGGACCCTAACGAGGTGTGTTTTCAGGATCTGCAGAGATTGTCACCACAGCTAAAGCCATAACCATCGTCCCCGCCAGCAGTAAATCTTTGGGGTTGGCCGTGTCTTCCGTCAAAAGCGGCCCTGGGGAGACAGCTGGAAGAGGTGAGCGGAAGCAGGCAGGGCAGCGTCCTCCCCTGGCCGTGGGATCCTCTGGTTAGGCCATTAGCCAAGCCCCTTAGGCCCCCATAGGGCCCTGTGACCATCTCACCTGGTGCCGCTAGAAAGCGCCTTCCCACTTGCTGCATGAGCACTTCGAGGTGCAGAGGGGGCACCACTTGCCTGTAGCCATCAGCTGCTGGAGGCCAGGCCGGGACAAGGAGCCCCTGACCGAGGGGTTTTGCTGCTCTCACTGGCCCAGAAGGAGAGAGCTTGGCGTCAGCAGCACCGTGGTTTGTTGGACAGAATGAGACACTTGGGTCCTGACAGTCCTCCTCCCTGACTGTCCTCCCTCCGGTGTCTTAGCAAAGGCCCCACACCTGCAAGCAGCCGCCGCCGGTGGGACACGCAGGACTGTGTTTGTACCTGGGCAGACCCTGTGCGCCTGCACATGTCTTGAGCAGGAGGCTGGGCAGAAGCCCCCCGCAGGAGAACGGAGGTTCTTCCCCCCAGGAACCTGTGACGATGGGGTTTGCACGGTGGACTTTTGCCAGACTTAGCCCAAGCTGCAGGCAGAGGCGGCAGGGAGAGGGAGAAGGGGTGGTGCAGAGAGAAAGAGACAGGACGGAGAAAGAAGAGAGTCCTTGTTTCTCATCAGCCTGTGACAGGTTCACCTTCCTGTACCTGGAAAGTGGGGACGACATGCGGGTGATGCCACAGCTTGGAGAGATGCTCTTTTGTCTGACGTCCCGGTGTCCGGAGGAATTTGAATCCTACGGCTGTTACTGCGGGCAAGAAGGACAAGGCGAGCCGAGGGATGCCCTAGACAGGTACGGGCGGGCGGGGGTGGCAGGCGGGTGGTGCTGATGCTGCCGGCAGCGAGGGGCAAGCACCCTGCTCTCCATCAGGTGTCCGTCCCTTCAGGCTCACACAGAGCTTGCTGCGTGCACTCTGTCACTCAGGCCCATTTTCTTGATGAGGAGCTGAGGCTCAGAGGCTGGATTGTCTGAGGTCATTCAGCTACAAAGGGACAGAGCCACACAGATCCAGATCTTTTGATTTGGGAGTCCAGCGCTCCTCCACAAATACTGCTCAGCTCCTCTAAGAGGGTCAATCTGCCAAGACATCTCAGAAGACCCCGAATCTGCCTGTTTTGCGATGAGCAGCACGTGGCATCGGGGTCTCCAGCTGATTTGCTCTGCAAGAGGACTCTTCGAAATGAGCTTCTGAACAACTTGTAAGCGTAACTGCCAAATTTTATAGCTGCCACTCTTGGAAGAATTTTCACTGACCTCGTGCGTTCAGTAATTAATTCATTCACTTATATAAGCACTCAACCCACATTTCCTGAGATTTTGCTCTGCGCCAGACACCATGCTAGGTGGAGACACACACATGATTAAACCTAAACAAAGCAGATCGAAACAAACTGCCTATGCCAGGTAGGAGTTTGCATCGTGGAAGAAATAGACAATTCAACACTCATGCATCCAGCATGACTGACGCTGCTTTAGATGAGGCACTGTTGTGCAGTGGACAATCTGAACAACCATACCTGGCGGCCCTTGCTGTGCATATGAATCAGCCCAGTGCGCCCTGGAAAGGAGGGACCGGCCTCTCTCACTACTATGGGGAGAAGCAGGCCTGGAGGGAGTTTGGGGGCAGCTGGGGGCTCTGGGCAGTAAAGGAACCTCCTTCCTCCTAGGTGCTGTTTGTCGCATCACTGCTGCCTGGAGCAGGCGAGAAGGCTGGGCTGCCTGCTTGAGAGGCCTCCTCGGTCACCAGTGGTGTGCGTGGATGGGAGCCCCAAGTGTGAGTGCTGTGGGCCAGTACGCTGGGTTATTCTTTCATTAGGGTCAGCATCAGGACCATAGCTCATCTTCAGATGCTCTTCCAAGCCCTTGTTCATCTCTAAGGCGATGTCCTGCTCCTCGTAACTTCAAGGCCCTTAATACTGTCCCGGTTCCACTGAGGAGGAGGCTCAAGTTCAAGAGGATAGGTCAGCTGACACAAGTCACAGAGCCAGTGAGAGCAGGCGGGGAATGATGTAAATCACCCGAGCTTACTGGGTACAAACCATGTGCTCTTCTAAGTTCTGAGTGTGTGTGAGCGCAGTTCATCCTCACACCCGCCCCATGAGGTAGCACTGTGGGCCTTCCCATTTTACAGAGGAGATGACTGAGGTCCAAGATCACACAGGAGCTGGGGTTGGGACTGGAAACCCAGATTGCCTCAGACCCAGAAATGAGTCTTTATGAGGCCAGTGGGTCTCTTTTCCTGAGAAGCAGACCCCCTTTCCCAAGTGAGGTTTCCTGAGAAATCTCATAAAAAGGGGAGCGACTCCAGCTGAAGGGAGAAGTGGGTCTGCAGCTCCACTCCTCCCAGTGCTGGCGTCGAAGGCGCTTCTGTGGCCATCCAGGGCTTCAGCCGGGGACGGGGGAGAGGGGCGTCTGGAAACAGTTCCACCCTCATGAGCATCACTGTACCCGGCTTGCTTTAGAATTGGCTTCATCTGCATCTCAGGTGGTACTTCTTCATCTACATCAGTGCACGCCTTTCCCTTATACTTTGCAGTTTAAAAGGAAGTGATCCCTTGAGTGCCTTCTCAAGAGCCCTGCAGGGATGCGCCTCACCCTCACTTTTGGTCCAGGGAAGCCCCCGGCTGAGCCCATCAGTGCTGCTTCCTCCCTGGGCCCCTCTTGGGTATCATGAGCCCAAGAATGAAACACTTATCTTTTGTCCTCTAGGGGATGAGGGGCCAGGGGTGGGTTTCGGGCTCTGAGTGACAGGATCAGATGTTTATCGTTTGTGATGCAATCATGCCTTGAGGTCACATGTGCACAGTTAAGGGCACCTTTGTCCCACTGGCCTCACAGAATCCAGGGGTGCTGCTTGTGCACTCTGAGCTTCCATGGGCTTCAGTGAACCAGTTCCGGCCCTCTGTGAGCTCTGAGCACAGTGTCCTGTAGCAGACGCAGGTGTCGGGCAGTGAGACGTGAGGGCGTCTCGGAGCCCGCTCTGGGCTGTTCCACCCTGGGCACAAGGGTGAAAGGGCAGAGCTGCTCGGGGGGAACAGGCTCACGGGTGTGTTCCCTCTGCTTTTTTTTTCCTCCTCTGCTCTTTCTACTTCCTGCTGCGATGTGAAGGCCAGTGTAGAAGATTTGGAGGGTCCGTGTTATGAGAAAAAGTCCAGTTGATCAATACTTCATGGCAGGCTCAGATGAAAAACTTAAACTGACCAAATATGTCTTTGAAAACCACTGACAACAAGGGTACTGTGTGCAGAATGCTTATCTCTGTCTGAGCACCTCCAGACTCATTCTTTCATTTGAATCACACGGATGCTCCCCACACTGCCCCCACTGCCCCCACTGCAGGCCACTGAAACAGTCAAGGGATAAAATAGGGTTGCTAGGTTGAGCAAATAAAAATACAAATAGCAAAAAAGTTATTTCTGCTGTGATGGAAAGAACCACAAGGTAGGATTCAGTGGGCGCCCCTGGGAAGACACTTCATTTCTCCGGGAAGAGGGTGCTTAAGGAAGCTTTCTGGAGGAGGGGCTTCCAAGTGGATTTTGGACAGACAAGTCTGAGTTAACAAGGAGGAGAAAGTTAGGAATATTCCCCATAGAGGGATCCGTGTGTGCAGGACCAGGAGGTTCAAGATGGGGGGTGGGACGCAGGGCTGAAGGAGCAATCACCGTACGGTGTCTCAGGTCTGCTGCTCTGTTCTTGGCCTCTAAGGTGTGGGGCAGAGCCTGTGCGCGAAGCTGCTTTGTGCCTGTGACCAGACAGCGGCAGAGTGCATGGCCTCCGCCTTCTTTAACCAAAGCCTCAAGTCACCTGGCAGACAGGAGTGCCAGGGCAGCCAGCCATCCTGCGGGGACACCACGCCTTCCGCTTCCTCCCTTGGCTCCAGCTCCGAGGAGAACAGTGAGGAGGCCCTGCCCCGCCCAGAGAGCCTGAGAAGAACCAGAAGATTCCTGGGGAAGCCACCTGGTCTCACGGGAACCAGGCCACAGCATGGCCCCAGATAGATTCCCAGGGAAAATGATCAGCACACCCTGTAGTTCTGTTCCCCCTGCCACCTCCCCGGGCCGGTCTCCTTCCTTCCATCCTCAGCAGAGGCTCAGAGAGGAGAGAGGCAGGGAGGTCCTTGCACACACGCACTGTGATCCGTCAGCTCACATTCCAGTGTGTCTGCTTCCTAGTGCATGCTGGAAGCTCAATAAATAAATATTCCAATCAACATTTCTTTCTCTTTTTTTTCAATTTTATTTTTTGTGGGGGAGGTAATTATGTTTATCTGTTTATTTATTACTTTTGGTGTAGGTACCGGGGATTGAACCCAGGACCTCGTGCGTGCTAGGCGTGCACTGTACCACTGAGCTATACCCTCCTGCCTCCAATCAACATTTCTTTGTTTGGTTTTGTTTATAGGAAATGTTGCAGGGATTGGTGCATGAATAGATGGCAAAGGTTAGATGACAGAGGAACGGAGGGGAAATTAATGATCACCCCCTAATCACTGACAGCTACTTTTTCTTCTATTAAAAAATGTAGAAGGGAGTATGTTTAATCAATCTTATGAGATCACTGATGGGTCATCACTAACCCACCAAAGATGTATGCCAAGGGCTGAAGTGACAGCTCTTCTCACACGTACCCTAAAAATACACTCGCCACCCTAGTGATTAAGAGAGGGGCCATATGCCACGGTCACCACCATGAAGAATCACTGATAACTCTGTCTTGGGTCTGGCAATAGTAAACAGGTTTTAAAAAAAAAAAAAAAACAGGGCTTATCCCAGTGGCTGGAAGTTTGGGAGATGCAAATGCCTACTTGGACACAGGAGGACAAATACAATGGGAAATATAAAAAGCCCTGAAACTTTATCACTCACCCACCCACGCACTAGATAGTTACTGAGATTTTACTGTGTCCCAGGCGAAAGGCAACTGCCTTCAGAGTCCCCCTCAATATTTGATAAGAACACAAACTCCATAGTTCCCACTGCATCCTTGGTTCTCAAATCCTGTAGGTCATCCGTCCTGCAGTGGGATGAGTCCCTGCCAGCCCCTCCGACAGGCGGGAGAGCAGAGCCACTGAAGAGTTCGTGTTCACTGACACACACACACACAGACACACAAACCTGGAGAGGAGGAGAGAGATCGACTTCCATCTTTACTCCTTCTGGCCTGCTGCACATGGGGGCGAAAGGGCTCTGGAGGCCAGAGGAAGCCTTTAGGCAAAGAGATGCAGGTGAGAGCAGCTGGCCATCAGCCCACAAGCACTACAACGGTCCAGGCAAGACATGCCGCTGACGGCATCCCCTTCCTTTACCAGCAGGTATTTACTAAGTACCCACTCCCCACACAGTCGCCGTGCAGAATGGCGAGCATCTGCCTTCTCCACACCCTCATGGGAGGCAACTATATACTGCTGAAGGGGAAAGGCCATCGAGGTGACCCACTTCAAGTTCATGACCACAGAACCTCACATGGATGCTCTACCTCTTCTTAGTTGATTTTTCTGCTAAAACAATTGTTTGGCCCCTTTTCTCCTGTCTTTAAACCTCCAACACCTTCCCTTGCTCTCAGCTGCGGAATGTCAAGAACTGTGAAGAGACTGAGATTTTACCTTATTTGCAACTTAATGAGTTGGTCTGCATTTCACGGACGCTGGCAGAAGACACGAGATGCTGGGGTCAGTGACAACGGACGTTATTTTTGCAGTAATGGGAGCGGCCTGAGTGTCAGCATTTATGCTGGTCCCTCAAGGCCTGAGCCAATGCAAAGAGGGCCAGATGACACCTCCACACCTCCTGGCTTTCATTACACAGCGAACCTAAAACTTTCGTAATTGACTATAAGCCTGCCTGACCTTTACCCCCAGAAGAGACTGTCCTTATTACATAGGACAATAAACATGCTTCCCTTTGCTACAAAGGGAGACCCCCATCTCTGTGTTCCAAGTCTGGATGCTATATTATATCCCTAAAAAATAGCCCAGAATAAAGGCAGTTAGTGTCTTGGTTCAGACATGTAGAGATGGCAAACGTCTAGTGACAATGACCTCACCTAGTACTCCATGAGAAAATTGAAGTTTTCCAGTGGGAATGCCCTGATCTTCCTGCCACCAAAGCTACAAAATTACCAGCACTCTTTGTCTTACTTTTGTTACAATGAGAAAAGTGCTCCTTATCCACATCAAAGGTCAATCCCTCCATCTACGTTCTGGGTACAGTGCCCTATTGCCTTTTCAGGGTTTGATTTCTGCAAATATTTCCTTTTTATTCTGTATCAATTGACCCCTCTCTTCTGTCATTGAAATCAGCATGCAAATATGCCCTAAAACCTCTCATGTTTAAAAATCTCCCCCTTGACTCATTAAGCAAGATGGCAGAAACTTGAAACTATAAACCCGATGCTCCTGGATTTAGTCCTGTCCTTAAACACACTAGGCAGTGCTACATAGGGTATCTCTGGCCTGACTTCACATCACCCAATCCCCACCGCTTACTCCAGGTCCCGCTGTGAGAACCAGTCCCACACGGACTTCAACCTGCCTCGTTCTTGGAGTGGGATCTGACAATGCCTACCTTCTGTGCGTCCACACTTCTTGCATCTGACACAGAACTTCTCTGAGAGAAAGGCACGGCACACTTCAGGAAACTGCTCAGCACTCAAGCACACGGTGCACAATGTGGGGGAGTTAATGTCAACGGGGCCATCCTTGACCATGAAGCCAAGGATACACACTTGCCCAGCCTTCATCAAGTGGGTGGCCAGTTCTGAGATTGTTTGTGAGATTCCTTAGAAGGCCCAGTAGGATGGATTTCTAGTCACCTACACGGCTCGTAAATGAATCCTCTTAATGAACTTTTTCTCCTTCCATTTCATCGGTCCAATCCCTTCCTGGGGTTCCCTGCAATCATTTCCCAGAGCAATTCTGCATGTAAGCCTTTGCTTTAGGCTCTGTTTTGGGAGAACCTAGGCTAAGTGACTAGCTTCCTAATAGTCTGCCTCTGACTCAAAGTCTAAGTACAAGGCGATTGTAATATAGCAAAACTAAGAGGCAGTCTGATGCTCCACACTGGTTCCGCCTTTTCATTCATTTGAACTTGGTACTTGAGGTCAATAATGTGTCAGATGAGACAACAGGAAACAGGATCCACCAAATTAGTTAAAAAGAAAGCATGTGAGACAGCATGTCATACAGACTACTCGTTTTATACCTAAAGAAACAGGTTCAGAAAAATTGAGTGATTGGCCCAAGATTACAGAAATGAGACAGCTGTCAAGCTGCTTTAAGATTCAATGATAGTGAACTCAAGGAAGATTATTGATGATAAACATTTATTCAGTGCCTACTGCGTGCCACGTAGGCGTGGCACAAGGAACCTCTCCTAAGTGATTCACTTGTCCCTCAACAGATAACCTCCCAGGGCAGAACATCCCATCCTCATCTTAGAGACAAGGGCTTCAGAGCCCAATGGTCAGTCCCTTGCCTAAGGCCACTCGCTCAGCCAGGAAGCGAGGGTGGGATCCGAACCCACAGCCCATGCTCCTGGCCGCGCCGCTGCACTCCTAGCGCAAGTCCCTGAAGCCCACCCGCTCTACAGGGAGGCAGCGGGTCCTAGCGGAGGGCTGTTCTTTCTTAGAGAAAGGCCTCAGTAATTCACACAGCGGAGAGGCGGGCTGAAAGCGCAAGCACTGAGACTGATGCAGACTTGGCAACGGAGCTTCACAGGCACACACCGGCCGCTGCGTCTTAGCTCCGCCGCACCGTGACTGCAGTTACGGATCTCATGCTGCCACGTGTGTGAGGGTGAATCCACCTGGCAGCTTGATTTCCACTAAAGCCCTTCATTATTAACTAAAGCAAAATAGTGAGTAAGGTTAATAAATGCAATGGCTATTATAAAAATGTACTTATACAGAAGTAATTTGATTATATTTTATTGCTTACATATGAATTGCACAGTGAATTTTTACATTTCAAAAATAACTCACTTCATTACATTTAGTACATATATTGGCAGGAATAAAACAAGTCAGTTCCATTTTCAGACAGGAAGAAGAGAAATACCGTGAGGAGGGGGAATTTAACTGCTGGTATAGTATTACGATTTTAAAAGATAATGAGTTCAGAAGTATTAAAGAGTATGTGAGAGTGTGTGTGTGTGTGTGTGTGTACACGTACATTCAGGTTAACTCCAATGACTCTATATAAGCAAAGACAACACAACACAAGTATAGGAGGAACATTTAAATGTTAACTACTCAATGTCAAGGAAAAAATGAATGCTATAAGCAACAGTGTACAGCAAAAAGAGAATGACTAATCGTTTTTATTGAGTTTTAAATATCTACAAAAATACAGCAATACAGTGAACTTCAACAAATCCTAGACTTTCAGTATCCAAACTGGCTGTAACACAGTGTGCACACCTATTACCTGCAGGGTCTGCTGCCATCTCCTGGAAGGGACAACAAACCAAAGAAAAGACGCACCATTTCTTGGCAATCACTGTGAACAAGACCAGCTCAGTACTCTAGGATATACAGAAGTCTACCGTGATTTAAAAACAACAACTACAACAAGAAACCCCCCCACAAAACCCAAATCAACCGTTACAAACAGAACAAGAGAAAGGTGTGATGTACACTAACTGAGATGCTTTTCCTTTACATGCTATACATGCATTTTTAAATCACAGAGACACAAATTTTGTAGAGCAAAGTTTGTTTTGCATGAGTGCAAATGAATATATATCTTCTTTTCTTATACTATTAAATTATATATATTTTTCATACAAAAGCACACAGTGTTAATCTATAAAATGACATCCAAGTGGATGATGATTGTTTTTGCATGTCCCCCTGCTTAGATTCTTTAAATGCACGATCAAAAGTTAGTATCTTTCTTTAAAAATACAGAGGAAAAAAAAGGAAATTAAAAAACATAAAACTTGGCCTATTAAATGGTGAAATATTTTATCCGATCAAGAGGCAAAGTTACGGTGACAGCGGCAGTGGGGCCACTAACCTCCGCAGGGGCGACTGCAGCACTACTCGGAGAACAATGCCCCGCCTATCCACGCTGAATAAACCGCCCAGGACGTCTGAGCATCGCTTCATAGGTTTAAAAGGCTAGGATCTTTTGCAAGATGTTTCAAGACAGCAGTACTTTGGTTTAAATTTTTTAAAAAATCTCGAGTATGCTTGTTCTACTATTATTTCCTTACTTCTCTGTTTCTACTAAGGTACACAAAGTAATAACATGCCATTCTTCACTGCAATTTTTCAAACAAAAGCAAAAGCTAAAAACTGAACTGTCTTTTGGGCTACAATGTTTGATATGTGTATTGTTTTATGTAAAAAGGAATCAAATCTGAAAAGGTAGTAGAATTATAAACAGATTGTTTTATAAAAATGTCCTAAGAGAATTTTATAAGAGTTGCAAAGAAAGTTGTTCATTTTTGCCGTGTGGTGGAATTCACTAAAATGTACCTAATTTTAAGAAACCACTGTAAGTCTGTCAGCACGTGTAATCGTGGTAGCTTAAATCAACCCAAGCTTAAACGATGATCTTTAGCACACTTGATTGCTAAAACCATAGGCACTCTTTTCAAATGTAATATCACAAATCCTGAACAGAGATGCATACAAGCTACAGTTCAAATCTTACAAATTAAAAGCCCATTTGGGGCACTTTTTGACTATGAGGACTTAAAACAGTGCACAATATAAAAATGTTAATTAATGTGCTCTTTATAGAAATCAAAAGGTACACATTCTTCACAGGTGAACTGGTAGCCATTTTAAATCTCGTTTTTTTCTATACTAAATATATAGCTCATTTAATTAATGGAGCCACAGCAAAATAGTACTATAATTTCAAAGCACAGTCTGTAAACTAATACATCTCATGATGTAGAAAATATTGCACAGTTCGGTACTCCAAGAGCAAGCCCTAAGACTCTCAAGTAGAATGGTCAAACTTTTGGCAGAAAACACAGTATTACAAGAACTAGACACTTTAAAGTATGGCGACTTTAGGGTCACAGTCTAGGAATATTACTCAGTAAATGTCATTACCATGAACAAGTTGAGGAATGAATGTCACTGTTACAGCAAACGGACAGATGTCTATCACAACATCTAAAACGTGGGGACAAAAAGCCACACAACAGATTTGCAGCCCCAAGGATTTAGAATATATTTGTATGTTTTTCCTTCTGCAGACAAAGAAACACAAAAGCAATTATAATTCTAAGCAGTTGTGTAGTTAGTTTAAGAATTATAATAGACACTTCATACATCTTCAACCCGCTAAAGGCTTAATTTTTAAATTACATTTTTGGGAAAAATGTTAAATATATTACATAACAATGAAATAATGTGAGACAAATACAAGTTCAATTTTAAAAGCCATCAGGAACCTCAAAACAAATGAACATGGCATAAATTTATCTTCAAAGGTACTCTAAATCATATAATATAGTTGCAAAATCTCTAATCTGGTATGCCAAGCATTTGGTTAAAGATACGTTCCATTACTATTTTCAAGAAGTATGTTAACACACATTAAGTAAACCCTGAAAACTCAGCGTGGCCCTAACTTTCAGGCTTTATGCTGAGGTCTTCTGGAGCCACTCAGTACACACATAGATCCGGAAACTTCATCTCGTAGACCGGGACAGACTGGTATTGGGTGTGCCCAGAAGTAATGGTCAGTGTTCCTGATGGACTGGGAGGAGGGCTGTAAAGGAAGAACAAGGCATTGTCGACAGGCGCGCTGAAAAGCTGTGAGGCCCTGGAGGCTCACTAACAAGTCTGTGTAACTTCTCTGCATCACGCGAAGTGCCCAGAACTACTGCTCCCTAGCCAGCAACCTTGGATAAGTCACCCAACTTCGATGTGCATCTGTTTCTACACTTGTAAAGTAAACATAATCACTGTGCACTTCTTAGGTCTGCTGTAAATATTAAATGAAAGAATGCACTTAGCACAGTGCCTAGAACACCGTAAATGTTCAATACGTATTTGCAGTAAGGTTCAATGAATACAAACTATCAGTTACAGTACCAGTAAGACAGAACTAAGTCATAATCCTTATTCTAAAATATTAACTCCATATAGTCATGACAGTGTGATTAAATGTAATGTGGTGTTCTCTAGCAACATTTCTTTCAAAAACATGAGTTATGGATTTGAATTTTTATTATTTCCACTCACTAGCTGGATAAACTTCAGCAAGTTACTTTACTTCTCTAAGCCTCAGTGTCTTTACCTGGAAAATGAAAAGGAACAGGATCTACCTAACTTTTCAGAACTGTGGTGAGGATTAGCAAACACAACAGAAATAAAGTAGGTGACACAGACCAAGCGCACAGCAGATGTCCACTATCACAGCTAACAGGCATCAGAGAAGTCGTGGATGGGGAAGGCTGCCCGCCACCGCAGTTCTGCAGGATCAAGCCATCAGCCACTGCAGTCAGCCCCAGTGGTGCACCAGGAGGGGGATTCAGGATGGAGAAAAACAGGAAGCGTTCTGTGCTTTGGCTACTGGCCCTAGACAGCTAAGATGCACATCTAAGGAGTAATTTCGATGAACCCAGATCCTTGCACTTTCCCATACACAGAAAAGCACTAAAATCATCAACCCGAGATGGCTGTTCTTTGTGATTAGCAGTCATCTTCTGATGTGTGACTACATGTTTTCTCCCCAGCCCCAGACACCTATACATCCTGGCTCCTCCCTTGCTTCTTGGGAGCAGTTCCTCAAAGTGATCTGCAAGGTTGTCCCTCAGGTCGTAGTTCTCAGTAAGGCCCCCAAATAAAACTTAACTTGCAACTTTCAGGTTGTGCGTAAAGCCCACGCCCAGCAACTCCCTCTGAATCTAAGGTGCAACATAGTACTGCCTGCTGTGGTCTGATTCTCTGTTCTGAATTTTTGTAAATGAGTGGTCCTCAACTTAGACA
This sequence comes from Vicugna pacos, assembly GCF_048564905.1. Lineage (NCBI taxonomy): Eukaryota > Metazoa > Chordata > Mammalia > Artiodactyla > Camelidae > Vicugna > Vicugna pacos. The sequence goes on along the minus strand of NC_133011.1, from coordinate 32,358,368 downwards.
GTGGTGGCAGGAATGGTGCAAATGCCCAGGACAAGATGTTATACTGATGAAAACATGCCCTGCATATGAAGGCAGAAAAGATTGGAAGAAAAGCATCTAAACTAGAGCATCCACCTGCTTACTCTGTTGTCCATGGGGACTGAGGCACAACAGGCTCAGCTAATCATGTTGAAATATAAAAGATACAGCTGACGGAGAAAAAGTGCCAGAAGCACAGCCTCCATCTACGGCTCCTCTACTGTGCCACCTCACACACAGACCAGTCTCCACACCGAAGTCAATGTAAGAGCACACAGAAATTCTTTCCTTCACAGGAACCTGGAGATCATCTCTCCCTCTGTCACGCGCTTCATCACTTAATAAACCAATGCTAGACACCATATGTTTTTGGAGCATAAAATACAACTGTCCAACGGTATCCATGGGAAACCGGTTCCAGGGCTCCCTGTGGATACTAAAATCCGTGGATGCTCAAGTCCCGTATACAAAATGGAGCAGTGTTGGCACACGACCTGCACACATCCTCTCTCATACTTTAAATCACCTCTAGATTACACATGATAACTAACACAAAGTAAATGCCATGTAAAATAGTTGTAAATACAACGGAAGTGCTATGTAAATAGTTACCAGCAAGCAGCAAATTCAAGTTTTGATTTTGGGGACTTTCTGGAATTTTGTTTTGATCCACAGTTGGTTGAATCTGTGAATGCAGATCCCACGGGTACAGAGGGCCGACTGTAACTAACAACAGCACTCAGAGGAAGATGACTTGGGAAAACTCAAGGAAATTTTAATAATTCAAGTGAGCCATATGCACAGGTAGAATCGTTACTGCCCTGGAAAGAACTACGAGGTTGAACCACATAAAACTGTAGTGTTTGCAGGTCAAAATGGTTAAAACGTGTGAGAAATTAACTTGTTAAATATATCATTAGAATGACAGTCTTCCAAATTACTCAAATGTCCTTTCAGGACCATTTTGAAGGAACAAAATGATCTGCAAAATGAAAGCTAGAAAAGCTGGAAGCCCCCTGGGTAAGAAATGGTATCATTTCCAGTAAGCAGAATAACTTCAAGGACAAAGGCGCCTATCTGATCTTGCGTTTACCCTAAATGAAAAGCACAATTACTTGAGCAGCCACAAATGTACAGGGGTCTAACAGTTTCTATTTTGCTGTTTTATTGCTCTTCTAGGATCAAATCCCTTACCGTATGGTGAGTTCCAATATTTGAGCCAGTCTATCATGAAGCAAATTTGCCTACAAAGGAGAAAAAAAATGTTAAAAACGGATTAATTTTTTTCCCAAATATCAGTATGAAATAATGTAAGTGCAATTTACAGGACAAAGTAAAACTGTAACTATTCAGCTGATGGTGCAGAATGCTTCAATGCTTTGGTTTTATCTGTCTCAAACACTGGAACTTAATGTAAAGATTCTCTTCTCTTTCTTTCCTAGTCTCACTGGTAAAAACAAATCAACAGACATACAAAACAAAATACCCACAGCAAAATCACTGAAAATCACTGCAAAAGAAGTTTCAAAGCAACAACAATCATTAATATTTAGTTTGGGATCTGCCATCCCCATCGGCTTACGTTACACACAGAAAATCATTCAGGCTTCATAGCTACGCCTTCAGAGCTTTTAGTCCCTACCTGATCCATTACCTTGTGTTCCGCTGATTTGCCTAAAGCTTGAAGACTACCAACCAATTACCAAGAAAGTTTCTGCAAAATGAAACCCCACCCCCACCCCCTCACCATGTGTTCACTTACTTTGGATTCACACTGTGCTGCTATTTCTTCAAAAGGTGCTTTCTGGAATTTCTCTATGACTAGACGCCTCTTTTCCTTTTCCTGTTCTTCCATTCCACTGGTATCTACAGACATGTTTAAAATGATCCATTAAAAGTAATAGAGAATTTCATAGAACCTGGCTAATGTCCGTAAGAGCAAATGACCTATAAATCAAAAATAAGGATAATTTATAGGACCACTTGTATAGGGAAAAAAGCAAAAGGTGTAACATCCTTGAAATGTCTTAGTTAAGGCTAGAAAGCGCACATACAAACAATGTAAAACCTACACAGCGCAGACTCCCTCCGTCTCTCTCACCAAAAAAACGGGAGCAGGACAACTTCCAACAAGTCAGACAACTTGAAGGCCCTTCTTGAAGGATGATTCTTTTACTAATAGACATGTCTGTGTGTGTATGGGGTATTAAAAGTCTGCTAAACTTGATAATGAATGGCATAACCAAAATACAGATATAATCATTTGGAACCAACTTGCTTTAGCCATTTCCATTTATCTTCCACAATTTAAAAAGGGATTTTTAAATTTATCTTAAGATGATCTGTGGTCTAGCCAAAGTTTGTCAGAAAGTAAAATAATTAATGTCTATCTTTTTGATACCACTAATATAATAACTATGTCTATTTGCTTAGGAATATGAAAAGGCAGATAATTAACGGCTCATTTATTGATGGTCTGCTACATAACAACTTGGTGATTCTTTTTTTTTTCTTCTGGTCAAGAATTTCAAAAGATGAAATGCACTCTGTTCAAGGTCCTTCAAGCAAAGCTCCTCTTCAGGTGGACAAACTGTAACAATTAGCTAGTTCTGAAAAGTGGAAATAGCAGGTAGAAAGGAAATATGTGTTATTTTTTTCCTCTGAAATTGTGGCAGGTTAACAAAGTTGCAGCATTTATGTATTTTTTCTGAATACAGAATTATGATCATATCTCTAGTGTTCACTAGACCAGGGTCACAAGCTCCAATGTGCCAGAGGCCAGGCAGGAAACATAAATGTTTAAAGCAGGTCCGTAAAAGCAGTAGGAAATGAGGAGACCTGGGCAAGCTGCGCATACATCGCTACATCGCTGGGCTCTATTCAGCTTCTGAAAATAACACTTCAACCTGCAGGCAGCAAGTTTGTTTTCCATGCATGAGTCCCGCATTTCTCAAACCTTCTGGTTTCAAGACTCCTTTACACTAGAACAAATAACTGAGAAAGCCGAATAGCTTCATTTAGTGTATAATAGAGCCTTCGATATTTTCTACAACTACAACATAAAAATGAGAAACTTTCAAAATTTTCACTAAATTAAAAAAAAATAAAACCATTATATGTTAACATAAATAGTATTTGTTTAATGAAAAAAAACCTGTATTTTCTAAAATGAAAAATTTAGTGAACAGAATGGCACTGTTTAATATTTTCACAAATTCTTTAATGTCTGGCTTAATAGAAGGCAGCTGGATACTATCTGCAAATGCGTTCAGTCCACTGCAGTATGTTATTCTGGTTGACGTAGATTAAAAAAATCTAAGCTCACACAGCTATGTATTGGGAAAGCGTAATTCAGTAGCCTTTTCGCAAAACATGGCTATTTCCTCTTGGACACGACAACAAAACACGGCCAGCGGTACTTTAACAGCTGCAATATGGAATTTGAGACCCTATTAATACACTTTCTGTAACTGGTTACACTAACATCTACTGATCTGTTTCACAGTTTACGTAGAGCTTTCCTCACGCATGATTTTGTAACATCATCCAATGATCGCTTAGAATACTGCTCCACTGACTGACGCAGATCCTCTAAACGTAGATATTTCATTGTAAAATACTCTAAAAATCACATCTGTTAGTTTACCACAGATCTCATTAGAAAGGTCCTTAAATAAATATTGGGGAACTCTCAAACTCACAGTGGCAGATACAAGTTTCAAAATTCTAATTTTGTTCAAAAGTGCTAATTTTATCATTGGGAGCAAATACTGTCAGTGTGGCTTTTTTCACTTTAAGTGACAGCTTCACTTCATTGTCTATCAAGTACCACAAGTTTTCTGCCTTTTTTATTTTTTAAAGTAAAAATGGTGTTCCTTGTAAAAATTAACTAGTTCTGATTGTAAATAAAAGCAATCAAAGGGACGCTTTAAGTGTATTTCTCAAGGACATGCATTTGTGGGTTGAGATTTAATAGCTTAATCATTTATACTGACTCATCATGGACATTCTTAAGAGATATCCTGCTTTCTAAAAAAAACTGAGGGTGCGTGGTGCTGCAGAACATGGGGACCACCAGTAGAGTTTGATGCCACTGCTTTCATTCATGTTAAACAATGCAGTAAAAAGGTAAATAATGTCTTAGTATTATGTTAAAAATAGTTTTTGACTTGAAGGATCCCTTGAAAGAGTTGCCGCGGGGGCTCCAGGTGTCCAAAGGCATACTTTGTGAACCACTGCCAGACTGTAAATTCCTCAACATGCCATTAATTTTTCTACTATTTTTTATTGTTTTTTGGTTGGGGGAGGTATCATGCCATTAATTTTTAAATGTCTCAAAGTATCTTGGACATAATAGGTGTTCAAAGGTTTCTTACTAAATTCAACTAATTTAATTTTGGCAAATTTGGTATTACATTACAATAATGGATTAAGCTGAAAAAGGTCAGATTTCATTTCATATATGATGGGTACTAGAGTGCTTCACTTCCGTTGACAGTGATATTCTTATTCTAATATTTCCTAAAAATTGAGAGCTAATTCCCACTGTTGTGAAAGTCAATTTCCACCCTCTACTGCTTCACCAATTAGAAATGAACTGTGATCAAGGCATCGTTAGCCTAGTAGTAGTTTTAGTAATTTATATTAATACTTACTCGAAGAAATCATTTTAAAATTTTTAAAAGGGGCAAATTATATAAGATAAAATTTATTTCCATGAAGGTGAAAGGAGAAAAAAAAATCAGAGTAATATTTTAGGAAAAGATAAGTGAAAAGATTACAGAGTCAGCCAGTCCTGGGTATGAAGTTTGGGTCCAGCATTTACTAGCTATGTGATCTCAGGAGAGTTTGTTACTTTCTCTGCCTCAATGTTCTCCCTGATAAAACAGCAAGGATTAACGTGATGCTCTATCAGGCCTGCTGACGATTTTAGCCAGCTCCTTTCTCTTACACCAGTAGAAACACACTTCTAATTACACTACTATATGCCTGTTAAAAAATCACTTTATGTAATTCTCTCAGAATTTCTCAGAATTGAAAAGGGAACCCTCCGACACTGCTGGTGGGAATGCAGGTTGGTGCAGCCACTGTGGAAAACAGGATGGAGATTCCTCAAAAGACTAGGAATAGACTTACTATATGACCCAGGAATCCCACTCCTGGGCATACATCCAGAAGGAACCCTACTTCAAAATGACCCCTGCACCCCAATGTTCATAGCAGCACTATTTACAATAGCCAAGACATGGAAACAGCATAAATGTCCATCAACAGATGACTGGATAAAGAAGATGTGGTATATTTATACAATAGAATACTATTCAGCCATAAAAACCAACAACATAACACCATTTGCAGCAACATGGATGTTCCTGGAGAATGTCATTCTAATTGACAAAAAGCCAGAAAGAGAAAGAAAAATACCATATGAGATCACTATATGTGGAATCTAAAAAATCAAAAACAAAACAAAAAACATAAATACAGGACAGAAACAGACTCACAGACATAGAATACAAACTTGTGGTTCCCAAGGGGGCGGAGGGTGGGAAGGGACAGATGGGATTTCAAAACGTAGGATAAACAAAATTACACTGTAGAGCACAGGGAAATATATACAAGATCTTGTGGTAGCTCACAGAGAAAAAAAAATGTGACAATGAATGTATGTATGCTCATGTATAATTGAAAAATTGTGCTCTAATTGGAACTTGACACAACATTGTACAATGACTATTACTCAATAAAAAAAAGTTAAAAAAAAGAATTTCTCAGAATTTTCATCCACCCATCTCCCAGAAGAGGAAATACACTGACTATTTCTCATAAATCCATGCAGCCTGAATGCTGGCCACCAAATAAGGGTGGCATCAAAATACGTGATGCTATGCTTTCACAGTTCTAGAAAAGTCAGTCCATACAAAGGAAAATAATTGTCTACAACAAGACAGGACAATTACAAAAGCCTAAAGAATGTAACTAAATAAATCAATTATATATGTATATAGAAATCAACAGTATACATATTTGCCATGCTGCCTCTCTTCATTCTGGCATCTAAACAAGTACTAAGATAAAGATGAGCTAGCAAAACTTTAGCAGAGTTAACAGGCAAACAATAAAAATCTCACCAATCGCTTTCTTTAATGCTTCAAAGGTGATTTCTTCAGTGTTACTAACCTAGAGAAAAGTGATTTTAAGTAAAATAAAAGTTAGGAAAGGTCAATATAAATGACACCTTCACCTAGTTACAAGCCATCTAATAACTTTCACAAATGTTTTCTCTTCTTTGCGTTGGCTGTATTTTTGATTCTACTCCATGGTTATCAGATAATCTCCTCTTTTTCACTGGCTTTAACAATGGCTTACTGCGGCGGTTCCCCAAACAAGTCCACAGACCGGCATTACACTGGTGGCACTAGCATCCTCTAAGGCAATCCAATCAGCACTCAAGGCACAGATTACATATACACGCAGTTTCAGCTATGTGATAAATACTCCACATACTTTTTACACCCTTTAAAAGTTTGGTACCACATACGTTTTACAAATCAAAAATTAAGTTAAAATAAAATTAAAAGCAAGAATCACTCCTTTTGGAAGTGTTTAATGAGTACAGCTGACAGACATCTTAAAATAATCATACTCTGGATCTTTTAAGGTCGATCACCAAGTCTTGTTCTCTAGAAATACCCTTTAACTTGAGGTTTTCAAATCTCTCTCTTGCTTTGGGACATGTAAAAGGCATGAAATCAACTGCTATATAAAAAGTCAGTAATATTTTCTGTGGCACTAGAACATTTTCAGAAGGAATAATGTATGTGATTACACTAATATCTCTGGATAAAAGTAAAGAAACGATACACGAGTACTTGCCTGGGACTTCGGTCATTCCTAATTTTAGCTCATGAGCTTCTCTCTTGCTAAGTCTAAGGCAGTAAGACTAGTGAAGCCAAAAGACTTCATGCTTTGCACTTAGCTTCTCTGCAATACAAAGGCTTTAGCTGGAAATCAGGCAGCAAGGGTTCCACTACCTCAGTTTCTCTACTGAGGGTTCATATTTCTAGTTAAAGTCAGATTAAACCTGGGACTCTTCAGTTGCTCTGTTCTAGATATTTGGAGCAGATACACAAGATTAGGCCCTGGCTGGTTGATTATTTGCACCTAGAAGCAATCTAGTACTTCAAAGAAAAGCCCACTGGGGTTCTTACAGCTGGTTAAGAGCTTTAGTCCTCTGAGAAACAACTATAGTGCAAAAGAAAGAACACTGGAGAAGAAAGCAAGCCGGAATTCTTGTTACATATAATTTTTACTTATTACCTGTTTAATCCTGGCTAACTGAAAAGCTAACACATTTTATCTGATAATTCTTCTCTGTTTGTTCTTGTTTTCCTTAATTTGGATTATTATGATGCAATTTCCTAGCATCAAAAACATACAAGTCATTCTGTTCCTTCCTTTTTTTACCTCCTTCCCCTAAATCCCTTTCAGTCACTTGCTGGTCCAACCCATCCCCCACCTAGAACAGGGAACGCCTGCTCTCCCGCCCCTCGCCGCCCCATCTCCAGCCTGGCTGCTCTGGACCCTCGCTACCTCTCGTGCAGACTGTCACAAGCACCTCCTAACTGGCCTCTCTGCCTCCAGTCTCTTCTTTCCACTTTGGCCTAGTGACACTTCCGAGATTCTGTTCATGAAGGCACGGCTCCGATAATGACACTGCCCAAATTTCCGTGTTTCCCCACTTCCTACCAAAGTATACACAAAGCCCTCACTCAGCCTGGTGATAAAACCTTCTATAACTTGGCTTCAATCCTGTTTCCCACTCTTTCCTTTTGTGAATCCTATTTTTTTTGAAAGAGGAATTTCTTTTTACTAATGTTTAATGACTCATATTTTTCATACAAAGTAGTTGTTAAATACAAGCCACCTACTTCATTTGGTGCTCAAGCAAACTATAATCTGTTCCAAATCTATAGAAAACGTTGGCTGCGCTGGAGTTATGGAGAAACGGAGCAAAGGCATGATCCTAGAGGAGTGTCAACATTGCTTTTACTTTTTATGACTTTTGCCTTATGCGTGATCTACAGCTCTTACCCAGACTGTACCACACCCTTGGTCTTGCATAAAATCTACTGTTTATCTTTTTCTCACCAGACTAGCGGTACTGCCACTTGCACGGACACTTTGGTAATTTTACAGCACCTAGCACAGCAGGTTCTGACTAACATTAACTTGACGTGAGACATCCCGCTTTGTTAGCACACATACGGGTTTCTTCAGTTGTACTTGGGAAAAAGGCAGGAATAAATATGTGTAAAACAAAGATCTGTTATTTGTCCGAGAATAAATGACAATCCTTTTCAGCCAACAAGTGACTTCATTTTATATAAAAATTTAATATGTACTCAAAATTTAATATATATAGCCTCCTATCCATTCCCCCTAAGTCAAGCATTGACTATTACCTTTCAGAGAGAAGAACTGAGTCATGGTTTCAGGTTCTACTCACATCCACCATGCTACCAGCCAGGTCGCCGGTGCTCAGAGGGCACCAGAGATCAGACGCATGCCTGTGGCGCTTTATTCTGTCAGTCAAGCTGATTAGCTGATTATTTAATTTCAAGAGGCAGAGATGCCTCTATTTTACCCTTTATATTCTCAAAGACCTTAATCAAATTTAGGTATCTTTACACGTATATAGCGCAATTTTTAGGGAAACTCCACTAAGTGATTCACGGTGGAATAGAATTTGAATTGCAAATGTTAGAACTGACATACCTCAAGTGGAACAGGTATTTTAATAGGACATGGTAATAAGCTAAGCTATATCTAAGGAAAATGAAAATTTTGCTATGAGCGCCATCTAAACAATTTTCTTTTTTTAAAAGTTACAGGCTCTAAAAGCAGGTACCAGATATACCTGCAGACTATGTGGGATTATGTATATACAATTTCAAATAATTTTGATGAAATAATGTTTTTTCAGATGATAAACTTTCTTATTTGATTCATTGTTAGCAAACACACTTACTCTTACTTTGACATTTGTTATACCATTAACTGGTGAATACCTAATTGATGAGAATTTCTCCTGTCCATGCAATGAAGTTAGTTTTAGCCTAAAAGGTACTGTTATTCTGTCTTCTGGCATTTGAACAATCACTCCTAATATGCAAAATCAGGTTCCATCATAGTAAATGAGTTTGAAACTCCAATGTGCTCAAGTAAGTCTTATACCAAACTACATTTAACTTTCCAAATACTCAGCGTGCGGCATATTTAACTGAGGATTTACAGTTATAGCAAAGAGGAAACAATCAGATCTTTAACAAGTTAACAAATGTTTTAATGGACTTAAATGTAAAATTCATGTTCAAGAATCTTCCTCCTACATTGTCTTCATGCAAATGGTTTTTTCAGATCATTTTATCAAAAGACTGATTCTTCGCAACAGTTTGAAGTGTTACATACGCACTTTTAAAAGAAATGAAAATGGTTAACAAAAGATGAATGGAAAAATACCAGCTAATAAAGCAGACTGCACTCCTGACAAGTATAACCTAAGGCTTTGGATGAATTTCTCCCCTCAAAGGTAACAGCAGGAAATTTATGATCATTAAAAGACAGAGTTAGCAAAATATCCTCCCTGCTAGTAAGGAGTGTATAAACTAAAATGGCTTTGAAGAGGTAAAATGTAGGAATGATGATTTTTCTTGAGCCTTAAACTGGCAAGAAACTTTAAACCAACCTTAAAGCCCTAAGTCCCAAAATGAACACCAACTGCCTGTTCGACCATTCTGATGCTCTGCAGACAAGTTCTTAGTAAAACCGACTAATTCTACATAATAGGGAGTTAAATAGCATCAAAGATATGAATTAACTGGCTGTACCTTGGCCGCCAAATAGTTTTAATTCCTTAAGACAAATTAACTGACGGGGATTGGAAGTAGGAGGGAGAAAGGAGGCTGAGAAAGCATGAATTCAGACAATTTCCTTCCCCTTTTCTTATGTGGATATGCTTTTAATTATTTACATCGCACCAGTGAGAAATAATGAAATACCTAGCAAAGCAAACAATGTTAGGTAAACCACAAGGAGGAGGCTGACTTGACATCCTGGCATTTCGGCACTTTTACTTGATTATCAAAAAATTCTCTGCTGATGTGTGTGAATAAGTCCTAGAGAACACTGGCTGCTTTTTCTTCCTGCTTTTACCTTCCTGTAACTCAGGAGGGTACACTCTTGTGCTCTATTGAAAAGAGGAGAACATTAAATCTATGATGTTTCAAATAACTCCTGAAAGCATACATAGGTCATTGACTCAGCTTAACCTACACTAACTGCATTGCATTTACTATCACAGATGAGTAAAACATTTTTAAAAACCTTCATAGGTGAAATTTTGAAATTCTCTAAAAGTAGTGAGCATTCGGCTTCACATGAGAGTGTATAATTCCATTTATTCTCACAACTTATGTTTCATAAATCTTTAAAAACAAACAGGATCTGGAAGGCCTACTCATTTAATAACAGGCCTTGTGCAACATTTCTTTCTTATAAAAAAATCTTACAAAAAAACTTACTTTGTTCTATGATTCCTTTTACTACACTGAATTACAGTGTGAAATCTAGTGACATAACACATAATAATCAAGTTTCTGTATCTTTAGAGGTGCCTGAAATGAGTTCAGTAAAGTAAATTATACGTAAGTTCAAGGCTAAATCAGATTAATTTCTACTAACAATTTTGTTGATTTGGGGGTAGATCAGAGCTGTATTTGCTCCTGTTTAAAAGACTGTTGGGGGGGTGGTTCTTATAAGTTGATCTCAAGACAGTATCCTGTCACAGACTTTCAGCAACTTACCACATCATCAGAAGGAATGCTGTTGGGTAAAATATCCACCTGGATGGATACGGTATCCACAATACTTTTTCTTCTAGAAAGTCGATCTTCATCTAAAATAAACAAAATTTTCCCCATTATTTGCTAGTTAGAAATTGTATGTCATTTACAAATCCTTTATTTCAGATTTCAAAAATTTCAGGAAATTAAGGCAGACTGTCCTTTTTACTCTTACAAAATATATAAAGCAGTCTGTTCTCAGACTTTAAAATTTTGTGAAGCAGATAAAAAAATAAAATTGACGGGTGAACTCAGTTTAATACAGGTGACACTTCAACAACAGGGAGGTTAGGGGTGCCAACACCCGCACAGTCAGAAAATCAGCATATGAGTCAGCCCCCGTATCCCTGGTTCCACATCCACGGAGTCAGCCAACCACAGATCACATAGCACGAGCCGTAGTACGTACTGAAAAAAATCCTGTCTATGTGGACACGCCAAGTTCAAGCCTGCATTGTTCAAGGGTCAACAGGTGCTTTTTATTTTCCAAAAACGGGCACTTAGAATAGCAACATCAACTACTATTACCTAATACTTTAATAGAAAACAATAGTCAAAGTAACATCAAAATGATGAATTATGTAATTTAAATTGAACATATATATTCAGTTTAAATGAAAACTCACAATATTGCCCATATACCTCTCATTTTTCCACAAAACAGTGAATGCTGTCAACTAACTACAGTTTTATAGTAACAGTTTAGGAACCAATGTCTAAAAGTGTTCACTGTGCATTAAAATTTATGGGTTGAAAGAACTTGCTGCTTCAGCTAACAGCTCCCTCTCCACCATTTCCAGTCATTAGACTCCACCGGCTCTTTATCTTTCGCTTTATAATCCAACCACCTGTCCAGAAAAACTTCTTCTTCACTTCAGTGCTCCAACTGATCTACTCTTTTTCTCACTGTTGCAAACTTGTTTACCTGTTTGGTCTGAATTGCTCTGACCTTTAATTACCTACTCTTCTTAACCCCTGCAATTATAATCCTGCCCCAACCACTCTTTTTAAAGTGTTTTTTTCATAAAACTCCACTGTCTTCCTAATCACTAAATTCAACAGCTATTCCTCAGTGTATTTTGTGCTTAACCATCTCATGAAGATTTGAATTTTTTGATTAAAATCTCCTTCCATATGTTCTTTCTTACTTCTGCTTTCTACTGCAGCATGTCAACATCCAACAAATCCATTAAGTGAACAGAGGCATGTCAGGTGTTAGAGACAGATTGCTGAGGTACTCCATGCCCTCACAGAGCGTACAGTCCAATGGGGAAGACAGAAACAAACAAATGACTGCACAAATAATAAAGTATGACGGAGAAGTACAGAATGCTAGGAGGCCATCTTAATAATCAAGGCTACACCAGAAGAAAGGAAGCCACTCTGCATATCCCAATACAAGGATCATTCAGACCATGGTTAGATTATTAAGATGTATATAACTTCAGTCAGCCCTCAGTAGCCATGGTTCTGCGTCCATGGATTCAACCAACTGCAGCTCATACAGCACTGCGGTATGTATGTACTGAAAAAAAAATCTGCTGATAGGTGGACCTATGCAGTTCAAACCTCTGGTTGTTCACGGGTCAGCTGCACTGTGATTTTATTCCACTGAAGGGGTGAAGAATGAACTAAAAGAAGGCCAGCATAAAGAGACTGGTTTGTTTCTTACTGACTACTCCTCTCCTCCAAGGTGGCCTTCCATGGCAGTAATTAATGCTGTTAACCAGATACGGCAGTTTACCCTCTTTCTGGGCATGCAGTAGGACTGCAATTCCTGGTCTCTCTGTGGTTAGGAGGGACTGTGTAACCAGTTCTGGCCAATAAACTATGGGCATGTTGCAGAGAGGGGGTTGTCCCATCAGTTTTAACTCCAGAATATGGATGACAGGAAGTCACACACAGTTGGAGCAAAAAATAAATCTTTACTGTTCCAAACCACTAAAAACCTGTTATGCTCTCACAGCATAACTTGGCCAGGGTTTCTCAGCCTTGGCACTACCGGCATTTTGGGTCAGATGACTGTCGTTCTGGACGCTCCTCTGTGCGTCGCAGGGTATTCAGCAGCCTCTCTGACTTCTGCCCACTAGACACCAGGAGGCCTGCCCCAGCGGTGACAACGAAAAATGTCTCCAGGGTCAACAAACGTTCCCTGGGGTGGGCAAAACCACCCACGGTTGAGAACCCCTGACCCGGTCCATCCTGACTGATAACAGACCTTTCTAGAATTTTCCCTGTATGCCACCACCTCATTATAAGCTTCTTAAACAGCAAAACACGAACCACATCACTCACCCAAGCAATTCTGCCCATTGCTTGATGAAGTAAAAAGGTGTTCTGGGCTCTCCAGTCAAATCTTACCAACAGCAACTTCAACTGTCCCCTGATCCATCTGGTGTTCAAGGTAGATGTGCCCATTCTCCCGTCTCTGAGCGCGCTGTGGCACACCTGCCTCACATGCTTCTTTACAAAGAGAAACTCCTACTGGAAACACTTTTTATTACCTGCCCTTCTTTACATCCTCCCCACCATCCAGATTTTTATCTTTCAAGCCCTAGTTAAATATTATCTCATTTCCTTTCAATCTTAAATATTACTCTAATTTTACTTATCCTTCTTTCTTCCAGCTACAAAAATTTACTATCAGTTATGGTCCCTTATCACTCTTCAGTCATTTTTACCCTTCAGTCATCTACAGGGTCTTGAACTACAGACATGAAAATTAACGTCTTCTCCCCCAACTATGCAAGAAATCCAGTGATCAACTCTGTGTTCTGCATCTGTCATACATGAGTTACTCAGGTTCTGCTGTATGAAGGCTGGAGGTACCCAACAAATACATACCCACCTGTGACAGGTTACCGCATACTGTTCTGCTGTAGTTTTCAGGTTGAAAATATTTTACCTTCTGCACATGGCTATTCCGGAGCTAACCTAGACACTGTATTCTTCCTGTTTTTTCTTCACGATCATATCCGTTAATATAAACCACCAAACGTAGTGACCAAACATCAACAGAACTGCTACAAAATAGCATGTGGGCATCACTGCTGACTTGCTTCTACCCCCTAGGCAGGCCGACATTCAAGGTTTCACCAAAACCAAAATGAGGAATAAACAGCAGCCTGTTTCTCACCGAAAAACCCACCCAAGAATTTCTAGGTTAATATACAAAAGAGTCAAATTGAAGCCTAAGATAAAAATAAAAAGGAAAAGAGCGGTATAGAGGCAGGAGAGGGATCACTGAGGGCCAAAAATCAACAGAAGGGAGGCACAGTGGGCAGAGATTTAAGAAAGACTAGAAGTTTTAGTATATGTGTTGCCAAAGAAGCACAAGGAAGACTAGACATTTTAAAAGGGAAGAAACTGAAATTCAATAGGAAACTCTAACACTATATTCTCAGAAAGTTCTTTCTTTTGGCCTATAGAGCAGCCTATCTATGGAAAAGCCCAGACACAGCTATAATCAGGCATCTTGTACATCTACACAAAAGTAAGGTTTCCAAAACTGAGCTTACAGATGATAACTCCCCTGTGTGCATGGGCTGTCCATGTCTGTCCCTGACCTGCTTCTCAAAGTCTGCTGGAATGCAGCGTCACTGCAGCCTCGGTGGACTGCACCGTCCTGCCAGCTGGAGAGAGCCCTGACGCCATCTCAGTGTCTGACGCACGCACCCCCTTGCTTCCCTTCCCCAAGTTGGTTTGGGGCAGTCCCTGAGACTGCTCACTATGCCCTTTCCATTTTCCCATCCTTCCTCCTTCTCTTCTTCCTATAATCTTCTGTTCACAATGGTAAGCATCGTTTCTTCTTTTTGTTTTTAATTAGAACCTGGATTTGGGAGGCAATACTTGGAGAGAGCAAGGCCTAACTTCCTTCAGTGATGCTCTGCTGCCCCCTGGTGCATCTGTATATAAAGTATAACTGCATTCAGATGGAGACAACAGTCTGAATACAAGCACAACACAGAACTACATTAAATTACTCAGGGAACTTACTTAATTGTATATAATAAATCACCAATGTAATTAGGGTTACTATACCACCGAGGTTCAATTAAAAAGCTAACTGGGGCAGAATGAAATCTCACAGGTAATTTATCTACACGAAATTTAAAACGTCAGCCTAATGCTGACACTGCTTATATAGATATACTTTTTTGGTCCCATAGTAAAAAAATTTCATCCAGAGCTAATCATATTTATAAAATAAAAACAACCTAAAATCATTGTCACCACGGAATAAAAAGTCAGTGTAATATAAAAGACAATCCTTTATTTTTAAAACAAAACGGCTACCAGGAGAGATGGGAAGTATTCATGAAAACTTTTACAAGCAGATATTGGTTAGAAAACAATAAAAGCTTTGATAAAGTGGATAAAGGCACCCATGTGTTGTCAGTTCTTTTAAACAATAAAACAAATTAACAAAAATTCACAATGCCAACTGGAAAATTAGGACATCGAAAAAGTACTAATGCCATTCTTATATTTATATGGCATTTTGTAGTTTTTAAAAGTACTTTCATGTATATATCCCATTTGAGCAAAACGGCTTACGGGCCATGGCCTTTGCTTGACATATGAGGACATGGGGTCGCTGAGAGATGAAGGGGTTATGCTCAAGGCCACACACTAAGGCAGAACACAGCCATTCTATTTTCTTCCTCTTCACTTCCTCCTGTTGAGAAGCCACCCTCCCTGAAAGCTTTTGCAAAATTCCCTATACTGCTAATTTCAAAGTCTCTTTATAACCTCTAAACTCTCACCCCAAACCCAGCTCTGACCCCTGAGCGTCTACAGGGCGCCTTAGCTGGACGCTCCACTGTTTGTTCAAGACACTCAGCAAGAGGCTGAGCTCCCAAACTAGCCCCTCTTCGCTATTTATTTCTGTTAATACAAACTTCATCCTTCTATCATCCAAGCTTCAAAGCGACGTGCAGACAGCTACATTTGAAATACGTACTTTCTTCTTCACTTAAACCCAGTCACACTACCTATCCCTCCTAAAACAAAAACAAAAATGACAAAAACTGAGGAAACGAAGCAGCAGGCAAGCTCTGCTCTTCCTCCTGGTGCTGCGCCAAGCACCCAAGTGTCCAAGGTAGAACTCTAGACAAAATCTTTGGCTTTCTCCTTGTGCCCCCATATAATCAACTGCTTACAGATTCTCTCCTGCAAATTTTCTGGAGTCCACCCACTTTACTGTATTCTCACTGGTACCTCCTTAGTACAGGCCACTGTCATGTCTCCGGGGCATCACTGAAGAGCACTCTAAATGGCTGTCCCATCTTCAGTTTGCTAAATCACAACCAGAGTAATATTTCAAAATGCAACTCTTTATCACGCCATCCACCTGTTTAACATCATTCAGTGACTCCCTGCTGCTTTCAGAATAGTTTGAACAATTAACTTGGTTTTACAACTCCCAACCCTACTCCTCCAATTCTCTCCAAGGAGACTACATACGAACTCCTTGAAAAATCATGTTCTTGCCTACCTCTGCTCCCTCACACACGCCGCTAACTTCTGCATGAAACACAGTTCACTTGCCTAACACCTGCTTCAGGCTCAGCTTAGAAATTTTTTCCTCTGGAAGACATTCCTGTTCTACCAGACGTGGGCCAAATACTCTCCAAGGTGCTACCTGAGGGCCCCAAGCCTCTCTGATAGTACCTTTTAAGGCATATTGCGACTGTCCAGTTAAGGGTCCTATTAGAGACAAGCTGTATAATGAATTACCTTCTTTCCTGTGCATCCCCATCTTGGGAGACTGAGAAAGAAGTCACTCAAACCATCTTCTGTATTTTGTGGTCCAGATGAGGACCCTGGTTAGGGAAGATTACAAGCTTTGTGACAGAGGAGCCTCTACCTGTCCTGTTCATTCTTGCTGCTGTCCGCAGCAGCTGGCGCACTGTAAATACTCAGTAAATACTGTGCCCTCACAGAGGAGCACCTAGCACACACCTAGACACATACTGTTCAAAGTCTAGGTTAATTCGAGACAAAAGAAAAAGGCAATAGTCAGCTAACATTTATTGATCACTTACTGCATGTCAGTCACCAATACTTCAATAAGCTTTAGGCAGACCATTCTTTTCTCCTTACAACAAGTTACCATTATACTTCAACTGTCTGTCTGTCTTCCCCACCAGATTTTAATCCTTGAGGATTGGGGCTGAATCTTAACATCCTTCTACCCCTAAAAGTCATAAAAGTGCCTGATACATACTCAGTAACGTTTGTGGACTACATGAAAACATACATCTGGATCAATGTGGACGACTGAACGACCTCTGAGCACATGAAAAACAGTTGGCAAAGTCAATTTACTAAGTGCCTAACTGAACAGGCGTGACAGTGCATTCTCTTAATTCTAATCGAATTATTTAAGTTCAGCCTCACTATCCCCATTTGTAACAAAGATAAAGCTACCTTCCTCACCAAACTGTTTTGCAGATTAACTGGGAACACGAATACAAAGTGCTTATCACAGTGACTGGCACACAGTTAGTGATAAATAAAGGGCAGCCACTATTTTGATGATGATGATGGGTACACGCATGATAGAACAAACTAAATATTTCACCTTTTTCTTTTATATTAAAAGAATATACTGTCCTTAAATCCCCCTTTAAAAAATGAGTACCTATTGGCTATACAGCAAAAGGAAAATTTAATAACCGATTCTGACTCTTTCTGCATTAAGGCAGGACACACATGTCACAGACTGGTTCTGAACTATTAGCCTTTATAAAGCAGAAAAATCTTATTCATACGGAGGGATTTCTGTACAGTTATATAATTAAGTCTATGCTGAAATATTCAGAATTCTCCAGTCAAGGACAGAGAGGCATTAAGAAAGAGAACACATCTTTTGCAGAGGTGAAAGGAAATGGAAAGAGCAAACCACCTGTTAAAAAAAAAGAAGTATCATAATTTTCATTGTTCAGAGTTATAGAAACAGGCTAAAAGGAAATAACAAGGGGCGAAACTAAACTACAGCTACGGGGAAGGCAGAGCAAAATGACAACTGAACTTACGACTATGAAATACACAGGCCATGGCTCCGTTTTCTAGAGGGCAAATTGTACTCAGCTATTTTCCTAGAGGACAGGTGAGGGAAAGGGCAGGCCAAACCGACACTTGGATTTACCTTTGTACTTGTGCCTGGGTTTATGAGGTTTTTTGCCTGAAGGAAAGAGAGCTAAATCCAAATTATAAGAATGAAATACTTTAAAAGTTGTTTTAAAAGTTCTTTTAAAGTACAAAGCTCTACTAATGTTTTATTCTTAGCACTTTCATTTCCCCAAGGAACTCATGAAGACAAGAATTTTCTACAGTATGGAATTTAAAAGAAAATGCAAAAGCTTTCATTAACATCTTGGACTACTATGAATAACTATTACTGCAATAAATAGATATATTTTGGATCTGTGTTATGAAAAAGATAGTTATTTACAAAGATTATGCTACTTTCAGTGATTAATCCAGAAAACTACCTAACATCAAACAGTTCTCTTATAGAAGTATCGCCAAAGGAAGAACTAGCTCTTCTACAACATTTAATATTTATACAGTCATCAAATGAAAATGAATGTGTGAGACAGAAATTATTTTAGTTTTTAAAGTAAAAATGGAATGCAAGACATCATGCAGTTTTGCCTCGAAACAAACAGAATTATTTCAGGCAATGCAAAGAAGAGAAATAAATACATAATACACAAAGGAAAACATATTCTTAACTCAAAAAGTTGCAGGTTTCTTTACATAGCAAATAGTCTGACAAAAATTACCTAATTCACTGAGCTCAAAAGTCACAAATCACTAGCCAATTTTCACCAGTATCACTAAGGTAAACACATATTGCTTGAAGAGCAGAGATCTCATTTTGCTTCTTAAAGTTAGTATTATTTAGGATAATAATATATTAAGGATAATAATAATAATCACTTGAGGATTCAATTTGCTCATGATAAAATCACATATATGTCTTAAGATTTACTAAAAGTTTTCAAGAGCAAAATTTTAAAATAGAAGTAAACTCTCTTAAGCATTCGAAGGAGCTGTGATATAGTGCGTATACAAACATAATTAATTTTCACTGATAACTGGGCTAACAGAAAAATTACTGAAACACAATCACTAGGGTAAGAGTTCTAATCACCCTCCTCTTACCTGTTACTTGTGGCACATATGGCACTGACAGCCTCTCAACACTGTAGCCACTTCCTCCTAGAGACTCTGCAATTTTGTTGGTCAGGAAGTACACATTTTTGTCATGCTTCTCTAAAGATTTTGGAAGCCTGTCAAGTTGATAAAAACAAAAGTCATTCAGTATTATTTAAAGTACTGAGCAAAAATAAGTTAACATGTAAACAATCTAGACCAAGGCCTAAATATAAATATAAATGCAACTGAAACTGTAATGAGTATATTTTAGGTGGCTAATTTGAGCTCTTTGAAAACACATGGCATGTGGACCCATATATTAATATTAGCATTCTGCTGCAGTTCTCTCCCCAGTAATGCTCCAGTGGTGGTCAGTCTTACATTATTCTCCTGGTATTCACACAGTAAATGATGAAGAGGGCTAAATTCAGCTGTCACTTACATGCTAATTAAAAATCCACTGAGAGAAGAAAATAAAAATGGAGCTCACTGACTGATAACGAAGAAGATGTGAGTCAACTAAGTGATAGGGGGCACTTGTCCAAACACACAGGGTCTCATGTTCCTTTCAAACTGCTTAGTATTATCTCACACTGATGCTTTCAACACTAAACTGCTTTTACAGACCAAAAGTTTGAATAAAGTATTTTTCGTATATATTTTTGTTTGGACAGCAAGAAAAAAAATGCAGGTTTTAACATGATTTTCCTCATTACATTCTTTCTCCCATAATTTTAATATTGTTATCTATTACTGAGAGTCTTAAACAGGATATTGTACTCGCTTATGTAGCAGAACATGCTATATTTAAGAGAGGTATCTCTGTATTAAAAATAAGTAAGATAAATTTTTTGATCAAAGATCGACTATGTGTGCATTAGTTTATGTTTATAACGTACAAGAACTTTTAGAGCAAGAGAACAAAGTTAGAGAAATTAAATGACAGAAACATAAAATGATGAGTATGATAAAATACCAGAAACTTATTCTAACAATATTTTACTCCTTTGTAATCATCAGTGATTCGTTTCTCAAGTCAGTGCCCCTTCCTTAAAATGCAAAGCATTAACATACATGCACTTATCTCTGA
This sequence comes from Vicugna pacos, assembly GCF_048564905.1. Lineage (NCBI taxonomy): Eukaryota > Metazoa > Chordata > Mammalia > Artiodactyla > Camelidae > Vicugna > Vicugna pacos. Next base: position 32,338,187 of record NC_133011.1, on the reverse strand, counting down.
AAATATGCTCTGGTAGAAAATAAGGGGCTTCCATAGTTCGAATTTCAATAACCTGAAAAATATCCAAAAACAAAAAACAAAATAAAAATGAAAAACCTCACCCACCAGGACCTTGCCATAAAAATTTAGAAAACTAAAAACACAGAAACAAAAACTAAGTATTTATAAGAAATACCTTCACTTTGTTTTGGAATTTAAGCTATGTTTAGAGCCCAAACACAGAGTTCATTTTGTTCTCACATTTACTATTTTAAAAAGTCAGCAGGTGACAAAATCACAAAGATACGATAATACAGGTTTAAGAGAAGATGACACATTACACTTGACTAAATCTACTATAAAGGGATTAGAAGATGCACTTTCTCAAATGCCGTTTGTTGGAAATCCCTTCCCAGGCACGAGGCTCCCCCCCACCCCCCAGCACTACCTTGTGCAGCACTCAGTCCCAATGCAATTGTAAGGTCTGGCTCCTCCACTCACCTGGGAGCAACTTAGAGGGCGACCCTGCTTTCACAGTATTTGTACCTCTAATGGCAGATGTCAAATATTCACTCAAGCATTTGTTTAATGAGTGAATGAGTTTTATTATTTAGAATGCACTAAACCCCTACATTTTAGCAAGGACTGAGATGTGCTTCCGATTTCATGAAAATGAGGTTCTTCCTGAAAGATGTCTTTAAAGAATAAAAATTACAGTGGACTTTTTCTGCCAGGTAAGTTAGGGGCTCTGAAGTGTATATTAAATCATGCAAGTAACTATTTAACGAGTTACTGCTGAAAAAGCTAAGTACAGTTGAATGATGTAGGACAAATTTCTGAAAGGCACATTAATTATTCAACTTTTGAGATCTAACTCAAGTAGATTGGCTTAAAACAGTAACAACAGTAACAATAACAAAAATAGCATAATTAAACAAAAACTTAGATACTAAGATTCACAACGGTTTAAAAGGAAAACAATTATATAAGAAATCACACGAAGTACCTAAAAGAAAATCACATATTCTACTCAACCATTACATAAAAAAAATTCTACTACAACAGGCATCAAAGGAAATATAAACACTAGTCATAGTTCTAGGTGGAGTTTCAATTTAGTCATTAAATGAAGAAGTCATGCATACTTTTACAGCATTATCTTAACCATTATCTACATAAACATCAAAATTAAAAATAATTAACACTGGAAGAAAATCCGCCATTTTTGTGTAAGAATCAAATTCAAGGACTTTCTTAAATACATTACCTTGCTAACGTGCTGGCAGAACGCAGGCACAGCTATCATCTGACTTACAAAGTTGAGGTATGCCGCGACCAGCGCCATGATCCCACACCGATGGAACATCGGCAAATTATCCTCGTTAATAATTGCACTGTCCTTTAATTAAAAAGACAAAAAACAAACACAGCTCACAGATCAAGGCCTTACAGTCCACTAGCATCTTCTCTACGATTATATTAGAAAACTGCACGTATTTTGGAATGCTAAGAAAAATGTCACCTTAGAAGAAGCTTTCTTTTAAAAAAATTCTGAAAGAATGCCCATTAACAAGAGACTGAAGTCTCTCAACTCAAATAGCTCTTCCTTAGAATAGCCTTTCCTAAAGGTGGTGGGGAGCAGGGGGTGTGTGGCAGAATATATGTATCAGATATATAAAAATAAACATATATACATATTCTCATTGCATACTGTCCTGTTATTATGTAACACTTAAACTTTAAACAGCTACATATATGTAATTCTTATTATTTAATGGCTATCTTCAGCACTAGACTGAAAGGATGGGCACCAGGACCATGTTGTCTTTTTCATCACAGTACTCCTATGGCCTTGAACAGTATTTAGCACACAGTCAATACTTATTCAACATTCGTTAAAAGATTAAATGAATGTGATCATAACCTTAAGTATTTTCGATTTAAAACTAGACACCTCACTTTTAAAATTCATGTCTCTGAATAAAGGCAATAATACTTTAAAGGTGGTGTCTAATTCATAAAAAGATGCTTTCTTAAATGAAAGGTTATGAAAGCATACCTGTAAAGCAATGGCTAATCGAATGAGATCAATGACCACTTCTTCATTGGCCAATTCAATAGTTATAAGAGCAAGAGAAGTATAAAGCAGCTCATAGTTTTTCTGAACATTGTCTTCCTCTTTACAGCCCAAATATATATGCCGATATAGTTGCTGCCCATTCTGAAAAGGGAAATGACAGAGGAAAAAGACTATTTTGCTTAAGAGTAGCAAGGCAGATTTTACACGTATATATAACCTCTTACAAAGTAGCTATCTTATTACATAGCTTGACATGGAAGAGATTAAAACTGATAATTGTATGGTCAAATTGTATTCCAATTATTAACATCAACAAATATACTAATATATAACTACAAACTAACACTGAAGACAAACTTGAACAAAAACTGCAAGTAAGAAACAGTTCCAGCGTAAACAATGAAAATGTTTTTAATAATCATTTGAAAAGGGCACATTACAGACTGATTTGAGAAAAACTGAAATGAATGGCAGAAGGATGGGAACCTTGGCAATGATAAAGAGTATCTAGTTGAGGGGAAGTGTACTCAGGTTTTCTTCCCTCCTGGTGAGGTGGGCTAGGAGCTGACCAAGCAGGAGAACCTGCAGGTCTGCACACTTTAGTACAAAGTGACAAAGGCACGTCTAAAGCCATCGGTAGGGGAGAGGCTGCAGACAAACCTTGAGGATTTCAAGAGGCTTCCCGTCAAACCAAACTAATCTACATACGTCAACAAAGAACATAAAGCCTTGCTGTCTAAAGCACTCCTGGGTATGGTTCCACCTGCCAAAATAAGATAGGTTTCCCCACTTCAAGTGTGGGGATTAACTCAGCGTGTTGCCTGGTCCTCAGCGTGAACTGTGAGCTGCAATGACTGGGAAACCTGAACGACCACCACGCTTCCTCCCCACTCCTCGCTGCTGCCCCGCCCGGCGTGATGTCACTCCTCAGCCTCAGCGCTGAAAGGCCAGAGCTCCCCAGGTGGCTGCAATGAGCGGCCTGGGGAGGAACAGGGCCCGCTCAATCCCAGGTGGAGGCGCTTGAGCTGAACACGCCACACCTGTTTCTCATAAGGTTCGTCGGATTCCTCACTTCAGAGGAAAGAACTGGGAAGACCAGCAGTCTTCTGCAGCCAGCCTGTCTGCAAAAGGTACGCATTTGCTCTGTTCTCTGTTTAAACGCACCAGGGGCCCATCCAGGTAAGGGGCCCGGGTCCTCCAGCTGTGCCAGTGGCTGGCGGGTTAGGTCTGTTTAGGTCTGTGGTTCCGTATTAGCAAGTGAGCAAGTGGTTGTTTTTGAGCTACAGGCACAGAGCTCTGCTCTCCTGAGTCCTCTTTATTTCTGAAGGTGATGTTTTGGTTTCCATCCTTCTGAATCCAGAGTTTGTCTTTCTCCCAAACGATTCTATGCTTTGGTGTGTATAACAACAGGCTGTGTACCGGGCCCTCGCCAATCCAGGAGTATTCTTAAATCCTGTGTTCCTAACGGCGCTAACCACCATTAAAGCGGTGCTTACGCAGGTCGGCGTTTAGACTTTGGTTCTTTACGTAATACAAGTTTATTATAAAAAAAATTATCTAATACATACACACCATATTAGATAAAATTAAAATCTAACATTATGTACTATAATAATATAGTGTAAATAGGTCTAACGACTTCAAAAAGCGGTTGGGCGTTATCTGGTAAGTCTGAAGAGTGTGTAAGCTATTAGTCAGCGGTCCCTCCTCTGCAGGTGTCAGGGAAGTGGGAGTTATATGCAGCCAACACATGTGCAAGAATGTTTCTAGCAGTGCTGTTCACCAACAGCCCCGAGCTGGAAATAATTCACGTCCGCCCGCAGAATGGGTATCTGAGGTGTATTTATGTCATAAAATACTATAAAGCTACACATATGAAGAATTTCACCAAAATAAAGCTAAATGCAAGAAAGAAAACATAAAAGAATATATAAGGTATGGGTCCTTTCACACAAAATACAAAAACTGCCGATACTACCCTGTTTTGTTTAGGGATACAGGATGTAACCCCAGGCGGCAGAACTGCAGGGGGAAAAGGCCAGGAGTAAAAGCTATAAAAGCAGGAACAGAGATTACCTGTTGGGGAGACGGAGCTGCAAACAAGACGGGCATGCGGGACGCTGTTAGTTGTGCTGTTGTTCACGGTAAAGTAACTAAAGCAGTAATGCCTGTATGTATAAATGTATCTCATAATAAGAAGCACTTTTTTCTCGCATATTCCTTAACTGATAAGACGTTAACAAGAGCTCTTTCACATGGGAACACTCTGCCAGGAAACTAGCTCTCGGAGAGCAGCCCCAGCAGGCGGGGCATGAGGTGCTGAGTGGAAACAGCTGTTTTCTCTTGTCTGGAATTACAGCTTCATTAGGCTATTAGGGATGAAGGGGCACTTCCCATGCAAACTGCAAGGGCGTCCTTTCCTGGGACAATTCCCCAAACTCAGACCCAGCGTGTAAGATGTCTCCAAAACACTCAGATGGAGTGGTTTCAAGCTGCGTAGTCTTCTGAGACATGGCTGCCTGCACACAATGCTGGCATCGCAAAGCCGAAGGTACCGTCCGTTCTAAACTGAAAGCTTTTTTTAACCAAAGGGCAGCCCGTGGTCCCCTGGCTATAAACCTAAGTTTTTTTTTTTTTTAGGTCTTTGTTGAAACTTCCATAAATGGCTAAAGTTGCATATAAAAAACAAGCAACATTTTGGCTGATAAAATAAATTGGAAAGTAAACGAAAAAGAGTGCTCCATTGTAAAAACAAAATTTGATAAAGGAAAAAAATGTAAAGATTGCTCCTAAAGAAAAATATACTAAAGAAATGGTTTATACTAATGATAACTTACCTGGCTAACAAGCATTTGTTATTTTAAATTACAAAATGGAAGCAAAATGAATTCAGAGAACAGTTTAAGGAGTCAAAGTTTAACATGGAATAATAGTTTAACCTTTCAGTTAAACCACTCTTTCAAACTGATTAGCTAGTAAAATTAAGCATGAAGAAGGATTATTTCTATCATATTAGATAAAATAAAATCAGTCCAGTCCCAAAGTTCAGGAATGCTTAATGTCATTATGTTAAAAAAATTTAATTATCAGTGAATTTTCAAAATTCATTCTGTCAATGATGATTAAAAACTCCTCATTTATGGGGAATAACTTCTTTGATTAACCAGATGGTATAAAATCCAAAAAAAAATCAAAGTTGGAAAGAATGCCCTTGCCCTATTATTAACCACTTTTTTCATATACAATACAGCTAAACTTGAAGAATTTTTTATTCACATTAATTTAGTAACAGTGATAGTTTGTAAATTATTTTTCAAATGAAATTTTTAACTTGAAACAGAGCAATCATTATTGATGGATAAGGACGGCAAAATAAAAGATGGTGACAGGAAGAAAGCACGTCTGACAAAGAGCCAAAAAAGAACATGGATTCTAGACACCTGCACCTGTCTTCCTAGGGGTTCTCTCTCTGTTGTTCTCTGTGCCTTTAAAGAGCAAGGCTCACCATTTACCCACCCAAACTGTGACTATACTGAGGACAGTCAGCACATATGTCATGTCTACTGTTGTCTCTTTCAGTGTTGAGCTCACTATCTGGCAAATACTAGGTGCTCAAGCTTTGGTTGAAGAATAACTGCACAGAAAGTTTATTTAACATGCTAAATAACTCTGGGTGCCATAATTTTCTAAATTTAACCCTCTGCCAACAGACCTAGAAAACTTAAGGAATCATAATGAAAATCTAGCTAAATACTACTTGCATGAGCAGAGATCCTGCCTACCTCACCTTTATAGCCCAAATCATGCAACAAACAATGCCCAATACACAATAAATACTCATTACATGAATTTATTCAATGGTGGTAAGTATTTTCAAAATCTTGACGCTCTATATTATTAAAGAGTCATTAAAAGTAGAATCAGTATGTGTTCTGGGGGCGGGGAGGAGTGCAGAGCAGAAATTACAGAGACATTTTACTTAAAGGAAGAAATTTAGAACTATTAAGCAGTCCCATCGTTTAAACGCAGGCTGGAGGAGGAGCATGAGGGATGCTGTGGTAACGTCAGGGAGGCTGCAAATGGCGGTTTCAGAGTTCAACTCCAAAATTCTGTTTTCATTCTAAGGTTACAGATCAATAGAAAACTACCTAATAATTCAAATGGTTATAACTTAAGTCATGCATTATTTTTCAGAAGATGATCTTACCTTTTTCATAAAACTTGTGTCTTGTCTACATATTTTTTCTCTTTTAATTTTTAGGTCAGCCACATCTGGTATTATTCTAGAGATAATCAATATATCACTTTTAATTGAGCAGCGTATTTAGTTATAATATCATGTCTTAAATGACAAATCACAGCTATACTTAGGAGTTTGACACTCATTTCAATAAGCATTTTAACTAAGCCTATGTCAGCCTAAATAAGTAATGATACTACTAAATTGCCGAGTTTAATTAAGCAGACCTGCATAATCTTGACTCATGTCATTCCTAAGTTTAAAGCAAAATCAAAATTCATGTAACTACTGATTACTAGCAGATAAGATGTCTTATACTGTATTAACACCCTTGAACATTTGCTATCTTAAAATATATTCATAATTAAATTGTTGCAATACCAATTAAATAAAATTCTGGACTAATACAACTTGAAAATCCTAGATTTAAAAAATTATAATACTCAAATACATTAATGTAGAAATCTGAAAGGGTTATCATTTGGCCTATTTCCAAATGGGGCATTACCTGATCCCCCGAAGCTTTGCCCTATTGTCATGGCGATCCATGAGATTATGCATTACTTCCAATACTAACTGTCTCAGTTCATAGTCTTCCATGAGGGAAGGTGACAATAAAGGATCCAGAAAAGACCCCGGCAGTGCAGTAACAATCGTCTTTGCTTTGTATCCAGAGGTTACCTGATTATAGGGAGGAAAAACAAAGAAACAAAGAAAAAAAATTTTGTCATAAGTCCTTCTTTGGTAAAATTCTCAAACTGTTTTACAAGAACTATAAACTTTGGGAAACAAGTATGAACACAAGCCTGAAGGGAAAACTACAAGGAAATTTTTAAGATAATGAGGATTTTACTGAATTTACAAAAACATCATTCATTAAGTTAATAAAACAAGTAACTGCATGTATTCGCTGTATGTCAGGCATGAATCTAAGCACTATGTGTGTATTAACTTTATCCTCACCATATTCCTGGGAAGCTAGGCATTAGTGAACCCCCATTATGTAAAAGAAAACTGAGGCCCAGGCCAAGAATGTATGGGATAGGTAGTCAGTACTAAATGGATTTAAGGAGATTAGGCAGCAAATAACACAGGTAAGACCTAAAAATTTTAAACTGGCAAATAATTTTTTTATTTTACATTAAGCAGTTTAGGTTAACAGAAAAGCATTATCATTTTGGAAAGCTGTATTTCATTTGTTATTTGATTTAACATTTCTAAGTGTATTCTTACCTTCTGAAGTTGGAGTTTTTAAACAGTATACACTTAAATGCTATTAAATAGTTTAACTATACCATGTAGACATTCATTTAGTTGACTATGTGGAACAATTAGGATTAGAGACAAAGCTATTTACTCAGGAAATTTATTTAATAAAAAGGCTTAGGGCCAAATGAAACTTCAGGTGGGTAATATCTATTTACACTTAGACGTTCCAAGTATTTTTGTAATCCTAACATTTATATTTGAATACATTACAGGAGAAAGGTGATTTTGTAAGTGAGCAGGGGAACTAGTGGATAATTGCTACTCACCCAGAAAAATTAGAAATATGTCCATATCTCACAACACATACAAAAATCAATAAGCTTCAGACCAAAGTTACAGTTGAGAAAAGCCAAACTTCAAAAACTTTTGTTAAGAAGACATAAACAAATACGTTTGTATCACAGAGCAGGCAAAACCTTCTCAAACAAGATACAAATAAAAAAGCACAAAACACACAGGAAAAAAACGATAAATCTGGCTGTGTCTGAGCCCAGGCATCTTCATCTACAAAATGGCAACACTCTCTGCCCTCTGCATGTTTCACCACCATTATGAGGGTCAAACAGGATGACAGCTGAACTGAGGAACAAACAGTAAAAGTAAAAGAAAATGAAAAGCATAATATTTAAGTATATAAACCACGGAGAAAACCTTAACATAAGTAGTAGTACCTTATAATACAACAAAAAGAAGCTGATAACGAGAAGCTACTCTTTAACCTCTTCAGTAATTTGTGTGTTCTTTACCGTCTTAAATTCCTTACCATAAGTAAAGATCTCAGCAACATTATCTGAATCCGCCTGGTTCCCAAATCCCTAAAACATACAAAATACTGGTATTACCTCTTAATAGCAATTAATATTTTTATTATATCACTTATGTATATTACTTACTGATTTTAAAACTCTATTCATATTAGCTAAATAGGTTTTATTTTCATACTAGCTAAAGTCATGGCTCACTTTATACTCTAAATTTCATATGAATTAAAGGGTTATATGTAAAATAAATCAAATTCAAACAAACAAAAAATTAAGCTATTGGCTCTCAAAGGGAATAGACCTCTGCATGTAATGACATAAAAAGTCAATTGTATGAATATATGACAAAACAACCTCAATGAAAAGACACTATAAATTGAAGAATACATCTATTGCAAATATAATTGACAAACATAATATCTATTTAATATGTATTATTAAGTATGAAACAACATGCCTAAATAATTCTTATATAAATAATCCTTCAAAAAGGAATTAACAAGTGAAAAAAGGTTGTCTAATTAATGGTGAAAGAAAAATATAAATCAAAGAAGACCATTATTTCCTATTAAATTAGCAACACAAAAATATTTACAAACTAAAGGTTTAGTATGTTGTAAAATCAAGTCAAAGCTATAAAATGAGGGGGCCAAAACATCTGATCTTTAAAATCACTTTCAGTTCTAGAATTCTAGAAATAAGTCAACATTTCTGCTACCCTGACAGACTTGCAGCTGTACCCTAAATATGTATATTTATAGAAAATGCACAGGCTAAATTAAATAAACCTTCCACCTAGTCAATATAAGAAAATTTGAGAATTTTTGATACACTGAAAACTGATTCTAAAAGCATGCAATGTTGCTTAGCAACCTAGTGCCAAAAAACACCACAGAACTTTTATTATTGTTGATTAAAAAGACAAAACATTTCATAGATTTAAGATGAAATTTAATCCAAGATTAAGTTCAACTTTATTTAGTTTGAGAACATAGGAAAACCACATACCCTAGTTGACTGATATCCAAAGTATGGGTGGACGTTCCAAAAACAGGTACTTTCCCCATAATGAACATCATGATTTCTGATCTCTGATAATCTGGTAGGTTACTTCCAAAAAATCCTGTAAAAATAACAAGGTAAGTTTAAAATAAATTTTACAAACTGAAAGATTTATTTTTCCATATAATACAAAGTCATAATGTATTTTTAACCAAAGCTTTCAACATGTGGTAAAACACTGTCTCTGCACTACATTTAACTCTAAAGATATTATAATTTCTTTGGCAAAAATCATTTCATGATGCACAATATGTGTTTAATGGACTAATACTTAGATAAAGTAATAAATGTTTGAAATTTTTTTGCGTACAGTTGACAGTGGCAAATCACCATCAATTTGAACTGACTGGAGTTTTAGAAAAAGGAAAAAAAAATTTTTTGGTAGTATTTCTGATGAAACTCGTATTCATATACTGTGAGCCTAAATTCTTGTTCTAGCAAGGAAGTCAATAATTAGGCCACTACTTTGACTTTACCAGGATTGCTAAAACATTCTAAAATGTCATTATAATGAGCCAGGTTTACAGTCCAACCCTTTGAGTTAATTCAATATATATAACTTCAACTTATTTACCATTTATCTGTCAGTTTTTCTCAGGCACTCTTGGGTTTCATGGATATTTTAAATTTATCTGCTGTAGTTTCTGGCGGATTACTTCCTGCTAATAGAAGACTTATGACGTTTAATTATCACTTACTCAAACTTTAAACTTTGTTGTTTCTTTGAAAGATCAGAACAGATATTAAATCATGGCTATTTTTGTTCATTTCTTAAAATGCAATGTAATCATTACAGAAACCTAAGCTTTTAAGAGTAAATCAGGTTTTCAATTTAATTCTTCAGCTTCTATTATTGGAGTTAATAATCTATTTATATAAATTCAATTTGTTATTTATCATTTTGACTGGATCTAGGGGTAAAACTCATTTCCCTTCTTCATATAGTCTAGCAATTAAAAATCTTATGATCTTAATATTACCTGATCAGCATAAGGTATATTATCTCAGCCAACACTTAAGGAGCACATATTTATGGGGTAAGAAACCACTTTGTATTTGGAGCCTCATAACAAACAATAGTACCTTATGCATCTAGGTTCACTACTGTCAGCATCAGTTTCCTCTCGTGGAAATGAGAATAAGAGAGGTTAAGAAATCACAAGAAATTACATAGCTAACATTAAGGCCTGAGGTGAGATCTATTCACTTCCAAAGCCTATGCTATTATTACTCTCAAGTTCCTCCCTATAAGGTAATTCTCAACTTTCAATAACACAATTAGATATGATCCTGAACTAGACACTGATTTTCTGTTCCAAGCAAGTCAGTTGTTACCAAAGGACACAGTTCCCGACAGGATCAACTCTGAGGACCTTTGGGAAAATAACTCAATCTCTATACCCACTGTCTGTATTTGAATTGCTGAACAGAAATGCTAATGAGCCTCCCCAAAAGAACAGAGCAGGGAGCTAGTTCTTGATTTAAAAGAAAGAACTTGGCCAACAGCCTTCTATCTTAAAGTGCAAAGCTACAGCAGACCTGTTCCACGTCCCAGGAATATTCACATGATCTGATAACTACATAAGACTGAGAGCTTTTGAAAGAAAATATTGAGGAAAGCAGAAGTGTGATTTAAATAAAAGTCTTACTCCCTGTCCCACTCTGCACTTCTGTTCTCTCATGTTCTAATCTACACATGTTATTCTGAATGTGTTATATCACAGGAATATTGCTAAAGTCTGCTGTGTATACATTTTATAACAACATACTAGAGAAACAATAAATATTCTAGAGTGAAACAGTAACACTGAATTAATTAGAAGTCACTAAAGCACTTAAAATTAATTCTGTGAAAACAAGATTAGCTGATTTGATGTATCATCTTAAAATATCACAGACACACTGAGCCATTGCCCTAATAAGGACAATTTCTATGCACACAATGAGACTGTAACTAGGTGAAACAGAGTTATTGCCCGAGGCAGATCAACCAAATGCATCCACAGGCAGGAATCACACGTGCATCACAAAGCCAAGCATAGGGCCTCGTGTCAGTTCAGTATGTTCAATAAACGGGTGTTGAATACGGATGCATAATGCATGTACGCACATCCACAACACTTTAGAAATAAACAAGGAGAAACTTGGTGTCAAATATTCCAAAGGACTAGCCCACAGGGAGGATACTGCCCAGATAAAAGGCATAAACTGAGCTCCAGAATAAATTTATATGACTCTCTTATTAGCAGAAACTACTAGTAACCATTAGAAATTAGGTACTAAGTCCCAGGAATACAATTCAATTTGGAAATTATCCTTGAAATCATGTAGTAACATTAAAATATGATCTGGATATTCTAAAGAAGATATTGGAAGAGGAAGATATTGGTTAAAGTAGGAAGAGTTTGCTTGCTTTAAGCTGTATTTATTTATATACTCTTAGATAATTTCACTTCCCAAAAAATTCTCATGGCTTTTTTTTTTTAAAGGAAGCTCTTTACCCTTTTACACTTTGTGTATAAAAAAGAAAAAAAAATTAAAAAAGCATAGGATATTGAAGCCCAAGTGTCAGTACTCAGATCCTGGTCTCTAATTCATTCACCACTAAAAGGAACCGCAGCTTCCTGGAGAAATGACTGATTCCAGGGCTAGGGCAGGAAGTATAAAATGAGCCTGAGTAATGAATAAGTCTGTGCTCAAAAGAAATGGGCAGATATTACAAACATATAGAAAATGGGGGCTCCCACTAACCAAATCTGGGACAATTTGAGCACCAAAATAATCATAATTTAATAAGTACAGAATAAAATTATGAAGACAAAAATATAAATCCATGAGCTTATACCAAGGTATTTAAATGGATAAATACACAGACAGGGAAGAAAAGGGGCTCTTCCTTACAACAGAACACCGAGTGCCGAGTGACAGCTGCGGAGGGAGCGCCAACTTTGAAAACCATCACTTTGCACCATGATGGTACAGGCTGGTTCAGGTAACAATTATGAATGGTTGCTAAATGCAGGAGGAAGTTTGGATGGAGAGCAGACTATCTGCATGGTCTGAAAGTACATACTCAGAGATTGCTTGTTGTTTGCAAGGGAAAAATTGAAACTGTGCAGCAGAGAAATAGAACACTTTGCTCAAAATGAGCATCGTCAAAAGAAGCAGATGTACACTGTGTATCTCTGTAGGTGATAATCTGAGAACACTACCACTTAGGTAGTATCCAGCCAGGAATGCATCACCTGAATTTCATCATGGGAAACACCACATAAACCTATGTGAGGACATTTTTTTTTTAAATGAGGGGTCAGGGGAACTATACTCTTAAGAAATGCCCATATCATAAAAGAAATATTCCAAACTAAAGGAACTAAAAAATTTCACAACTAAACGCAATATATGATCCTAGATTGGATCCTGAACCTAAGGAAAAACATACTATAAAGGACATTATTAGGTCAAATGACAAAACTGGAAAATGAAACTTTGATTAAAGTACTGCATCAATGTTATATATACTGCTTTTGATAACTGTACTCTGGTTACATAAGAAAGTATCTCTATTCTTTAGAAAAACGCTCTGCAGTAAAGGGCCATGATGTATATGCACTTACTATCCAGTGGTTAGGAAAGAAGTGTAGATGTATACATGTACGTATCTGTCTTTCTCTATGTATCTATTTATAGATGCACATGTATGTATATATACACATATACATGTATGTATGCATACACACACAGAGAAACAGAGTAAGGGAAGGAGAAAGACAGAGTCAGAGAAAGGAAATGATGAAGTCAACAGCATAAAATATTAACAGATGAATCTGGGTGGAGAGTGTAAACAATGATCTTTGTTGTATTCTTACGTTTGTTAATTTTCCAAATACAAAGTTTTTTTTTTAAGTCTAAGCTATTACTCACCTTTGACTAATGTACCGTAAGAGTCAGTACCTTCCAGGAAGGCTTTTTAAATCACTGTTTTACATAATAATTTGAGAAGTGAAACATCCTCACCTATTGTTTGGATGATGGCATTCTGCACGATCTTCTCATCGTTGTCTTTGGAACTTGTGTTGAAGTTGGCACTACCTGAAGATCCTCCCTGTAAATCATTCGCCTCAAATTCAACACTGAGACGCAGATGCTTCAACAGGGTGTTAAAGACTTCCAGCACTGTGGGTCCTGCAAATGAACCCTGATGTGAGCAGATACATTTTTCCAGTATTACATACTCAAAACCAATTCTCCTATTTCTCAACAGAGATTGCTGGATATTTTCTAAGTAGTTGAAAATACTTAATAATTTAAGAACTAAGCAGTTCATTAAAAAGTAAATGAGAAATTCCTAAACAAGAAAGTGTCCAAGCTAGTCCAGTACACATTTACTGGGCATCTCTGAGCAACGCACTGTTTGAATCTCTGGTAAAAACCACACATAATGTGTATATTCATATCAAGATTACCAAAAACTTTCCATCTATCTAATCTCGTCTACCAAAATAACATGTACTGGGATAGGATAACCTGACTGTTGGGTCAGAATCCATAGAACTATAATAATATAGTTCATTGTAGCATAAGAAATTTACTTTGCATCTTTTGGGGATGAAGAAGGAAGAATTTTGCCTCAATTATTAGACAGAAACTAGCCAATTTATGAACTTCAGGTTGACTACATTTGCTCTCTGTTTTCATTCCTATAAACACTCTGCACATGTTTCTGTCACTGCACCTATCACACTATATTTCAATCAGTTTTTTTTTTAAATTTCTGCCTTCTATTCTAGATAACAAGCTTCTCCAGGACAGGTAGCTATGTTCAAATACTTCTTTGAATGCATAGAACTTAACACACAGTACCTGACACATAACAGACCTTATTAAGGGAAGTGATTCAATCGATGTGTCACCTGTGTCTCATTTCATATTTCAAATTATATAACTCTCCAACTCAATGACCTGCTTCCACCTCTTTAAGTTAGGAGTAATGAAAAGTCCATATCCAAAATTCCCACTCTCATTTGACACTGAATGAATACCAGAATATTTCATTAGCTAATATACAGTTCCACTATGATTCTGAATAAAATATTAACTGATCCTGAAGCAAAGAAACCATAATAAGACTTTCCTCCTAACGTCAGTAATTTTATTATGGATCCTTCTGTTATTCTAATCACATGTGAGTAAAAAATCATGGTGTCTGACCTGTCCCTTCTCCTTGTGACCCCCTACAGTCAGTCAGTTATCAAACCCTTGATGATTTTACATTCCCATCCCTACTGCTGCCATCAAGGTCAAGTTCTTTCCTTAATTTCAATACAACGACCTGTTACTTCTAATGTGTCCTGCATTTTGCAGCAGAATGAATTCCCCTATGGCACATTTCTGATGAGGATTACAGTAAATCTTTAAAGAGTGTCAGTCAGCTGCAGAATTACACCCATGGCCTGGCCACAGCTTGAACTTCAAAGCCATTTCTCTGGCTCCCTCCAAACGGACACCACATGTCCCAGCCAAATGGGATACATACTATACATTTCTTATATCTGAACCCTCCCAAGTGTTTAGCATTATAATCCGTATTCAAAAATCTTTATTAGAAAAAAGGGGGAAGGAAAGGAGATTGATTTGAAGGGATATGTTTAACTGTACATTGAAGAAGTTTGAGAATAGTCATGTGAACCCAACTTTCAAGAGAAATTGTAGCATATTAAAAAATGTCAAATATTTTTAAAGAGTTTTCCATACATTTCTATACCTACTGAAAAAAAAAATTCTGACACAGTTTAATGAATTAAGAAAAATTTTTTCTGGCTGGTACTCACCTATGGAACCTTTAGCAGCAATGGCAACAGCCTCTAATAGAACCTGAATAATGCCTGCTCGGACTCGTGGAGAATCCTTTTTACGAGCATCAAGGTGTCCTAGAATCTCCTGGATCACATGGTGAGAATACTGAGCCTAAAAGAAACAAAATAGTACAAAAATATATGCACAATTATATGCATCCTGGCTGAATTCATAAGAATGATAAACTGTGTGACACTTAAACATCCAATTATAGGAGACTGGTACTCATGTCATGGAACAATATGTAGCCTTAAAAGCCATTCTTTTTAAGAATAAATAGGAATACCTGAGAATATTTCACTCTGGATACGCTGAGTGAAAAAAGCAAGTTGCAAAACACTATGTTAAATAAAATTCAATCTGTTTTTTTAAAAAGTATATAAGACTATAATTATATATGCCTTATTAATAACAGCCATCTCTGAGAGGAAGATTTATGAGAAGTTTTTATTCTCTTTATACTTCTCTAATTCCACAATGAACATTTACACACTCTTATAATTTGATAATAGGACAAAATGTTGTTAAAAAACATATTATGACATTTATAGTACTTCTCTCTTAACCAAACTAGACAAGTATTATTTCTTATTATGGACATCTAACAATGCTGAATAGTCAAACTCCATCTAATCAAGAGCTACTACAAAATGAAAATCTTAACAATGTGTACCTTGTTTTGATGAAATTTGAATCAAGAAGATATCAAATGATTTTCAATTTATAAAGGTAATTTCATCATATATAAATACATTTGGTCAATTACAGTAAATGACATTGGGATATAACTCTAAAAAAGCATAGCTATTAAAATATTTAATTCACCTCCAGTGAATAATCTTTTTTCTTTTTATTGATGAATAGTTGATTTACAGTATTGGATCGGTTTCAGGTGTGCAGCAAAGTGATTCAGTTTCATGTATATATATATATGTTATTTTCTATTATACAGTATTATAAGGTATTAAATATACTGTGTTACCATGCAGTAAATCCTTGTTGCTTGTCTACTTTACGCATAGTAGTTTGTATCTGTTAACCAACAACTATACCCATGAGTCATGAGTGGGTCTACCACCAAACTGGGGGGAAAAATACCTGTGGCCTTAAACTTCCCTGTCCTGTTTGCCTTTGAATAGGCCCTGCTGCCCTGTTTTCAGGCCAGTTACCTTTCTCTCCTTCGGAATGGGTGGTTTTATATTAATAAGCAGTGTCAAAACACACAGTGGCTACTCCACTCAAAAACAAAAACTTTCCTTCCATTTCTATCAACATAAACAATTAAATACCCAGGTGTTTCTGGCATTTCTGTCATAACACGTCTACTTTTATAACAACCCAAGGTAAAAACTAAGTTTGCATTTTCATCTTTAATTTCCGCTTCATTTAAAGCTATGTTAAAATAGAGGAAAGTCAGACACACACGCACACACATGTACTTGCACACGCAACCTGCAACTGAACTTCTTGACCAGGAAGCTGTGTGCTTCTGATATGTGAACTTTAGGCAAATAGAGTATGTCTTATGAACAGGATGACAATTTGGTTTATTGTCCAAACCAGGACACTTCAGAGTGAGTTAGAGTGCCGTTAAAAATTACATAAAGCAGCGCTATCCTAAGCAAACTGCAGCACATGTCCACAACAACTCAAGAACAATGTTAGGTATAAAAACAGAACACGGAGTGAAGGGAAGAGAACTGCAAAGTGTTACACTGCATACTGTACATTTTTAAATTCAGATCTACAGAGGTATCATTACCTATGCAAAACTTCACCCTTAACTTTAAAGCAATACTGATGTCTGAATAGCTGTAAGAAGCAGCATAATACAGTGATTAAGTAGGTAATCCCTGGAGTCCAGTTTCAAATTCTGACTCTGTTGCTTAATAGCTTATAGATTAAGAGAGAGTGACAATCTCTCTGCACCTCAGCTTTCCTCATCTGCAATATTTAGAAAAATAACAATAGTTATAGGATTGTTGTGGCAATTACATGAGCTGCTTTGTGTAAAGCACCTAAAATTATGTCTATCATATGAAATGTGCTCAATAACCAGCTATTATTACTACTACCATTTAATTGATGACTCCTGGGATTACATATTGCTGTAACACGAACATAATAATGACAGAAAACATATTCAGAAGTAACCAGGTGTCAGGTACTGTTCTAAGCATTTTACATGTATTATCACATCTTATCCCCACAAATAGTTCTAGGAGGTAGACTAAATTCAATCACACTGTGCACTGCACAATACAAATGAGGCAGGTTTTAAAAGGCTAAGTAACTTGCCCAAGGTCATGCAGAAACACTAATGAGGGCCTAGCTGTGAATCCCAGTCTGACTGCAGCCCAGCTCTTGATCGCAACACCTTATTACTTTAACAAATCAATTTAGTGCAAGAGGTAAGCTTAAAACGAAATTATTTTCCCTTTACCACAAATGCCCTATATATTTGAAACCGTCTAAAACTGTGTCTGTGTAATCCCTCAAGGATGTAAGTCCCAGGCGGAGATAGCTACTTTAATGTTCTATGGAGAGAGGTTGAAATATTACATATGAATGATTCTCATGTCAACTTTATGGTAAATGGCAACTAAAACAATCAAATCTATCAGAAGTTCTGATTGTATCAGGATCGTCTTATTAAACAGAAACTGCCATTCCAGTAGGTGCTACCATGTAGTTTTTGATTAATGTACTACGTAAAACACGTAAAAGCTCCTTCTAAGTAATGCTGTGGACCAGAAGTCGTTTCTTAAACATTTAATCCATAAATATTTGATTCCTTCAGCTTCTTCAACTTTGTAATTCATTTTACTTCTTGCAAAAAATAATTTTATCTAGTAATTAAATCTGACTGAGGAGGGCCAATGAAGAAATACAAGGCTACTGAAGACCAGGGAAACCGCCTTAATTATGTTCACAGATTGCCAGATTAACTTCTCATCTACTAAACTGAAATTAAATGAAAAGATCTTAAAAGTTCTTATCAAAGGAAAAAAAATACGTAACTATGTGAAGTGATGGATCTTGAGTAAACCTATGGTAATCATTTTGCAGTATATACGTGCATCAGTAATGCTGCACATCTTAAACTTACACAATGTTGTATGTCAAATACATCTCAATAAAACTGGAAAAATACTTAAAAATGACCCTTCCACATCCAAACCAGCTTCATAATAACTTACCATTTACTGAAAACCTACATTATGCTCGGCATGCTGTACTAAAATTTAATGTTTAATTTAGACCAAAAGTTCTAGACTAGAATGACCAGAATTTCAATTCTGACTTTACTTTCTACCTGTGTACCCTTGAGTGAGGTACCTGGCCTCTCTAACGGTCAGTTCTGAACTGTAAAAGGGGACAACAGCAACGTCGGGATTAAATGAGAGGAAGCAGGCAAGGCTACCAGCACAGTCAGAGGCACAGCAGCACCAGATAAACGGCAGCTTCTATTTCAAGGTAAAAATGAACCATTCAATGCACGCAGCGAAGTTCCCTTTTCAGAGAGGAGGAAACTGAAGCTGAGAGAGGCTAAATAATTTGCACAAGTTCTATACGACTGGTAAACAGCACCTCTAGGTTGCAAATCCTGGGATGACCTATACGAAAGCCACGCTGCTTCTCACTCCTTTTCTCCTTTATATTAATGAAGACTTTTTAAGGCATTAAAAATGTAGATGGTATTAAAAAAACCCAAAAAACCTAAAAGCCCACTTGAATTATGAGCTAACTGGGTCTGTTCACGTTTCAAGGGAAACCAAGGCTGTCCTCTGTAGTAAAGAATGCCTCATCATAAGGTTCTCTACAAACTAGAGGAGTTAACACATGCACTGCCGCATGGTAAATACCCAATAAATGTACCAGCTGTATTCTGCTATAAAAATATCAATTCTAATATCAGTTTATCAGAAAAATATAAATACACAATAAATGTATTTAATAAATGAACAATAAAGAGCATCATAAAATCATTTAGTGCTTTTTATTGGATGTATTTTCATCTTGGCAAAGAAGAATATAAGTGGTAATAAAGATAAGTGAGATAAAGAACTAAGTTACAAGCATATTTTATATCCTACAGTGTAGTGTACTTCTGTCTGAGGACATGCTTATTGATACAGAACCAAAATTTCTTATATAAATCCTTACCTGAATGGAATACATTATAATTTTAAAGCAGTGAACTGCAAATTCATTGGGATCCCATAATTTGTGATGATCTAAATGCCTGTAATTAATAATAAGAAAATTACTCTAAGAATTCCTTATTTTATTACACTTTCTCCTCTAGAACCTTCAACAATATGCAAAACCTAACAATCAAATGAATATTATCTAAAAGAAAGTCCATGTTTCCATTTTCAGAACTATGATACATATTTCCCCCAACTGCCAGATCCTTTCATAAAACAACAATAAAAGGCTAAAATATATTTATGGATGATTTTTAAATACTTAGATGAGCCGGCAAGAAAGGAAAGTCTCTCAATCCAAACTCTGTAAGAAGGCGAGAACCTGGAGAGGTAAATGCACACTGAAGCCAACACCTGTCTTAGGCACATCTGCAGACTCTGGCAGCCGTAGCTAGTGGTCTAAAGGGTGGTATACACAGGAGACTGGAGAGAGGCAAAGCTTAGGGTCCACCTAGGAAAGCTGGCTATCAGATCAAAAATACCTGCATCAATGTAAGACCTCTAAAAGATGACACCCTGAGTGAATCTGGGGGGATGTTCTATTTGTAGAAGGCCGTCAAGAAGCTTGTCTGTAGTTGGTCTTGGCTCCGTGGGTACCATAAAAATGAAGTCTCTCTGGAGAATTCACCACACACCCAGAAACCCAGGCTCTCACTTTGGCTTGACAGAATTCACAAGTATCTGTGTGGCTCAAAAAAACTAAAGATAAGAATGTAGTTCAAAGTGGTGCCTGGATGACACTGAATCTGTGCAGTCAAAAATCAGAAAATCCACATATGACTTCATAGCCAGCCCTCCGGATCCATAGCTACTCCATATCCATGGTTCCACGGTATCCACAGACCTGCATTTGGATCATGCAGTACGTACTGTAGTTTGTATTTATTGAAAAAAATCTGCATATTATTTCAAACACGTACTGTTCGAGGGTCAAGTGTATATTATAATTACGGTGAATGTCAATTATCCATCAAGTTTCTAAGGACTAGGACAGTTTTATTCATGTATATATTCCCCAAAATAGCTGGTACCTTACTTGCAGGGGACATTTAATATTTTATTAGCTAATTAACTTAGTAACTTATATAATTAACTATTGAACTAACATTTAATTAAATTAGCTAACACACACATGATCAACATATAATCCCATTAAGTTCTACAAAGAAAAGAATATGGCCCACTTTCAAGGTATTCAAGTAACCAAGTGTGGCTAAACTTGGTAGCTTCTTCCTTCTAGACCAGCTCTTTAGATTTTTAAGGCTTTATAGATTATCTCTTGGTTAATAAGAATATTAAGATAAAAACTGGAATTCTGATATTAAATCAGCATGTCTGGACACTAAAAAAACAGATCTGCCTTTAGTTTTATTTGACATAATTTTGATTTCTTCTTAGTAGCATTTTCATAAGCCCGCAGTCTTTATTTAAATAGTAGATCTCAATTTTTGGTGGTGGTGGGGGAAATCCCTTTGAAAATATAATTCCTTGATTCTTAATTTTCTTGTAACTAAAGGTCAACTTTGAACTCAAATATTTGCCCTAAATAAAGAATTCTGGATATTACATTTAGTCTACTATATACATGCCATAAAGATATTATTACACTCAGGAAGGAAAAAGGACAAGGCAAACGATTAACAAAAGAAAAACTAACAAAAATATCCAGAAATTACACAGAATATTGTATAGATCTATCATCTCAAGACTGCGTTAGAACTGAGAGGCTTGACCAGGTTTGAGAGACGTCTACGTGGAGAAACTCAAAAGTTCACAGATGTATTTTGCTTGAAGGGCAGCATATAAGTACCAACAAGATATTTAATATTCCTGCTCTGATCAGTCACTTGGTATAAGATGAAATTTTCTCAGAGAAGTGAATGTGATCTAAGGCAGTCCAGCCCTGGCAAAAAGCAAGCTAAGAAACAGAAGCCAGGGAACAGGAGGAATGGACCACAGAAGTTCATAAAATGAGATCTCTCATACCTGGACGCTCTGTTTCGGTATTTTACTGGTTATATGCACTTCAGGTGTGAGTATAAATTCTAGTTAAATGATGCACATGATATCAAGGACATGACTGTACTTCATATTTAAGGGGGAAAAGAGCTAGTAAAGTGGTTGAGCCAGTGCTCAGACGGATGCGGTCTGACTCAATTCTGTACTCTTCCCACAATGCTAAAGTGGTTCCATTAGTAACTCACTCACGTAGGTAAGGGTATTTGTCCTCTGTAAGCAAATTAAAACAGAATTAGACAGCACAGTCGCAAGTAACCAGGAAAACACCAACTACTTACGCAAAAACTGGTCTCACAGCATTATTCATGTTCCCAAAAGTTGCCCGGCCCAGCAGTTCTCTGAAGCAGTTTTCAGCCAGCACAGCGGGATTCTCCTCTTTGTCAGTGGCTGAAGGAGAAGGAGGAGGGCCTATGCGACTAAAAAAGACAGAGAAAAAGACAAACGAATGAAAAGAATTCTGACACTAGTTTCACCAGTTAAACAGAAAAAATGTTAGCATGACATTTTCTTTTTATCCCAAAATAACTTTAAAGCTTAATTCTAAGTTCATGAATTCAATACCAGTAAAGTTAATCACATAATCTTTCAAAATGGGAGAAATTCAGTTACATAACTTGTTTCTAACTAATAGAATGTCCTTTCTAAAAGCAAAATACTCAGCAGTTGCTATTCTGTTAACTTCCTACAACTTCTCTATATTTATAGCAAAATCCTAGTAAGGACATGGTGTCCAAAGATCATCCAGATTAACTGTCAGGGAGCAAAAATAAAATAAAGTAAAAAACTACGGCACAGTCTGAGTAAAAAGTAAAAATTTAAAAGCTAATTCAGAAACTTGTATAAGTAGATGCCTTCAGTAGATACTATTCATATTTTAAAACATCATTTTAGACTAATGTATTCATGTACAATAATGACAAAGTGCTTATCTGTGGCACTGGGATAAGACCATCAGAAAACACAGTTCCTTATCTGGCAACCAATGGTATCAGCATCCCTGCATCCCACCTGTGCTCATCCTGTACCTCCACTGCCGTAATTATGGGGAATCAGTTCTTAGCTAGCGAGGTACCTTTAGAGGAGTAAATATTTCAGACAGGAAAACTAACCTCAGCCACAATGCCAAGAATAGGAAAAATATGGTAAGTGCTAAAATATATCAAGTTTCACACTTTAGAAAAGGTTTCCAAAACTGGGAATAGTCAATTCCAAGGAGTCAAGCATAAATACTTTCTGTAATTGCCATAAATTAAGATAAACATATTAGGTACTTGTGGAGTTACAAAAAAATGTCATCTTTTCACCTCTAGACCACTTTTATTTTGATATTGCACAGATAACCATCAAAATCGTAAGTAAAGTTTAAAAAATTTTAGAACTACAGAATCAAATATCTTTTAAATTTGTGTTTGGATCTCCCTCTTTAAACTGCAAGAATCAGGAAGATCAAGATAATAAGCTAACATGGAGAATACTGGGTCTAAAATTTGATTGCATAGTATCTCTGTGTAAGGCAACAGAAATGTGGGAAGAAAGCATGCTATGGCATTTGAAAAAGCAGAATGAAGCACAGAATTCTAAGTTGAACGGGATACTCGTAGGGGGAGGGGCATCAGCATATACTCCAAACCAATATTCTATGCCAAAATATCTTAGAAGAATAAATAGGCAACAAATAGCCTAATATTTTTGTTGAAAAATATATATATTGAATATTATTATTTTGATTAGTACTAACTCTATGAAAAGGCATGTTGCATCTCTAAAGCATAGTAAAAGTTCGGTTATACTCTCTAATTCTTACACTTGCAACTTTAAGTAGTATTAATTCAAATAGTAATTTGGATGCTCAATAATAAGCAGCAAGTAAAGTGAAAATTTGTTCTGAAAGAAATAAAATCTTTAGGGTCAGAGTAAGAATCTGTGGGCTACTAAGCCTAATGTGATCACTAAAAGGTGAACAATTTTTTCAGAAAGGACACATACTTAAACTCACTCAAGTCCACAAGACTATTATATACAGACTACTAGAGCCAAAAAATTCTTATCCTAGCCAGCAAACACATACACAAAAGTAACACAGCCCCAACCCTGGTATCCTTATCCAATACCTGTCAACCTCTTCTGTCTTCTGCATGTTAAACAGCAGGGATGGAACAATTTTATCCATGTGCTGGGGTTCCCAAATGGTAGCCCGAAGTTCATCATTAACTGTTTTGCGAACCACGCCTTGAATACCTCTGATTCCAGCAATTCGGATTCTGTGGAAAAAAGAAGAAAAATTGAGTCACAAAGTTACTTAAACAATTCTGCTTGCTTAGCTAAGAGAATGGATGCCAAACAAATACTGTTATCTCAAGTCAATAAAATAAAAATAACACAAAATAAATACAAGAAACTAAAATCTCAAAAACCTAAGATGGACAGAGATATGGCAATTCCAACAGAGGCTTACTTTTAATACCACCTTTTAAAATCAGCATTTAAAGTTAAAAAGGACTGTAAAATATAGAAATATCTGGTCTACCAGTTTTCAATAAAATAATTTAATCAAAAGAATTAGGTTCTCCTAAGAGGATGATAATAATTCAAAATAATGTGAACCAGGTTCTCTCCCATTTCTTGCCTAGAAGTCTCAGAAGCTGAGTGAAAACAGGATTTCACTGCTCCTGAACACCCTTAATACTTCCTTAGACTTTTCATTCTTTGTTTCTCCCTGAGAACCTCTTACTTCCCTTAGTCCCCCCAAATTGAAGACTAAGCTGGATGCTTTAAAGGGATGACAAATAAGAACTATCAAAATGAATTGCAGATAACCTCAGTCCTATACATACATACACATCTGTGTGTACTGACATAGACACATTACTGTGTGCATATGGGACTTAAAACAGATGGAAAGATAGATCATGCTCTTGCACTAGAAGAACCAATATTGTTAAAACAACCATAGTATCCAAGGCAATCTATACATTCAATGCAATCCCTATTCATTACAAATGGCATTTTACACAGAGCTGAAACAAAAAAAAAATTAAATTTGTATGGAAACACAAAAGACCCCGAATAGCCTAAACAATCTTGAGAAAGAACAAAGCTGGGGGAATCACGTTCCTTGACTTCAGACTATCCTATAAAGCTACAGTAATCAAAGCAGTATGGTACAGGCACTAAAACAGACACATAGATCAATGGAACAGGACAGAAAGCCCAGAAATAAAACCACACATTTATGGTCAATTAATCTACAATAAAGGAGGCAAGAGTATACAATGGAGAAAAGACAGTCTCTTCAATAAGTGATGCTAGGAAAACTGGACAGCTACATGTAAAAGAATGAAACTAGAACATTCTCTAACACCATATACAAACATAAACTCAATGTGGATTAAAGACCTAAATGTAAAACCAGATACCATAAAATCATAGAGGAAAACACAAGCAGGACACTCTTTGACATAAATCGCAGCAATTACTTCCATCCTAGAGTGATGGAAATAAAAACAAAAATAAACAAATGGGACCTAATTAAGAGTTTTGCATAGCAATGGAAACCATAAACAAACGAAAAAAAGAACCTACAGAATGGGAGAAAGTATTTGCAAATGATGGAACTGACAAAAGATTAATTTTCAAACTATACAAACAGCTCATACAGCTCAATACCAAAAAAGCAACTCAATCAAAACATGGGCAGAAGACCTAAATAGACATTTCTCCAAAGAAGACATACAGATGATTAACAGGCACAAGAAAAGATGCTCAATATCATTAATTATTACTAATTATTATTAATGCAAGTCAAAACTACAATAAGATATCACCTCACAGCAGTCAACAGAGGCATCAAAAAGTCTACAAATAATAAATGCTGGAGAGGGTATGGAGAAAAGGGAACCCCTAAACTGTTGGTAGGAATGTAGTTTGCTGCAGCCATTATGGAAAACAGTATGGAGATTCCTCAAAAGACTAAAGATAGAGTTATGATCCTGTAATCCCACTTCTGGGCATATAGCTGGAAAGAACTCTAATTTGAAAAGATAATATTCATACTACCATTATCTACAATACCCAAGACATGGAAGCAAACTAAATGTCTATCAACAGATGAATGAATAAAGAAAATGTTGTGTGTGTGTGTATATATATATATGTATGTATACACACACGTGTGCACACACAGAGAATGGAATACTACTCAGCCATAAAAAAGAATGAAATCCTGCCATTTGCAGCAACAAGAATGGACTTAGAGATTATCACAGTCAGTGAAGTTAAGTGAGACAGAGAAAGACAAATATCATATGATATCATTTATATGTGGAATCTAAAAAAATGATACAAATGAATTTATTTAAACAAAACAGAAATGGATTCACAGACATAGAAAACAAACTTATGGTTACCAAAGGGGAAATCAAGGAACGAGGGGAGGGTTAAATTTGGAGTTTGGGATTAACACGTACATATTACTACATGTAAAAGAGATAAACAAATACCTACTGCATAGCAGAGGGAAATATATTCAACATCTCGTAATAACTATAATGAAAAAGAATCTGGAAAGGAATATATATGTGTGTATAACTTAATCACTTTCCTGTACACCTTAAACTAACACAGCACTGTAAATTAACTATATTTCAATTACAAAAAAAGTTATTAAAAAAAAGCTTATTCAGCTTACCCTGCACTGTTTCCAAAAGCTATAAATAGGTTTAGAGAATGGAAGATATGGGCGAGTGGGTGATATTGCTTTACAAACCCATGGGGAAATCATGCAGGCAGTCAGGAGTGGCAGATGGAGAACGGGATGCGGCAGTAATATGACTCTGAACAGGTGAGAAAGTGAACTAGGGGACAAGACAAATTCTGCCTTTTACAAAGCTATGTCTATTCATGCTTCTTTTTAAAACATAAAGAAAGTCTTGAGAGACTCCTCTGCAGCTATCACAAGTGGGCAAACCTAACATCACTACAAAGGTGGTATCTGCAAGTCAAATATTTTAAGACAATTGTAACAGTTATCAGCCCCATTTCCTACTGGCCATGCCCCCTAAGCTTTCTTTGATAGTGTATTGCTAAAAATAAAGGGGTTGATAATAAGTATGTAAGTCAGAATCTAAAAGGGAATATAAATATTCCTGAAGAAAACCAAAAAGGCTTTTATTTAAGGCAAAGAAGGAAAAAAAAAATTAAGCCCTCTAAGTATCTTAAAGCATTTTAGTTTACTCATTAGTTTTATAGTGATTCAAATGAAATGCTACTTTGAAATATTAATTTTCATATAATAATAGAAAGTCCCAGATTTAAGAAAAGTACTATGAAACCTTTCATTTACGTATAGACATTTTCAAGTTTCTTTTTGTGAACATTAACGAAAAATGTTGTCAAAATATGTTCAGAAGACAAGATCTTTCACTAGGGGGCGCTAAATACCTAAAAATCAGATACCTATGTAACGTTGAATTTTTAAAATGCATCCTTTCATAAATTCCACCATACTATAAACATTTTTCATCTACACTGGTTTATATGTGAAATTCACCTCAACCAAAAATTGGGAAATCCCTATGTGTAGTTTATCAATCTTTATAATACTAAAATAAAACTACTACCTTCTGGATATTTTCTACATTTTAAAAGAAAAAAAAAACGTTACAACCTTAAAAAAAAAACAAACCTGCCACCTTATTTAGTTAATCTTTATACCTCTTTGCCCCATTAACAAGTTATTGCCAATCTCTGAGAACAGGGAACAGTTTCATAAAACATTTTTTGAATATCCTTTAGGGAGAAAAAGAGATTTTAGCAGCGATTGGGAGAAACAGGAAGTTTATTATTATAAGACAGTTATAGTTATCTCTATCTTTCTAAGGCTTCACGCTTATAATAAGGCAATAACAGCAAGATTCTAAGTGTCCTGTATCATACCAAGGACAAATTACACTAAGAGCATCTCAGAAAGAAATAAATCATATCTGAAAACTATTAAATTACCTCTCAGCTTTCTTTCTCCAAATTAATTTTTGCACTTGTTTTTGTTTGTAAACCAACACTGTAGCTTGCATATTAAAAGCTAATTAGTTACATTTCTGTATATTCCCTTATTTTAAAAGAAAAATAAAAATTACAAAACTTGCTAAATCTTGACTATCAACTGCCCACGACAACTCTCTGAATTCAGGTTAGTTTCTTTTTAAGTATATTATGATAAAGCTCAGACTACTTTCTACGTTTACCAGGGTCACTTTGAGTTTAATTTTTAACTTTTAAATAGATGTCAATCTATTGACTGTGTTTGCAGATAAGTATTTGATTCCAGATTATAACTAGGATATATCCAGAAACGTTTAAAAATGCTCAAATCAGTTGTCATGACAACCTCAGATAAACCATAATCCAGTAATATTCATTCACTCATTCATTCATTCATTCAATTTACATACGTATTCATTCAGAAAGTGCTTACTGACAGCCAGCTGTGTGCCCAGCACTATTAAAAGTGCTAGTGACACAGGAGTCCTCAAAACAAAGCCCTTGCTCTCCAGGAGTTTATTCCAGAGGAGAGAAAACAGAAAATGAGAAATGAGAAGATAAAGCTTAACTGGGGGTGGATGGGAGGGTTGATATTTTTAAATAAAAGGTGGCCAGGGTAGAACTCTCGTGGTAAGGTGACATTTAAGCAGAAATCTGAACAAAGAAGCCAGCTGGGTATCTGAGGAGTTATTCCAGACAGAGAGACCACTCAGTCCAAAGGCCTGGGGAGAAGTGTGCCTGACGCGTTCAAGAAGCAGCAAGGAGACCACGTGGCTGGATTAGAGGGAAAGGAAGAAATGATAGGATGACAGGATCTAACACTCAGGTCAGGTGAGCATAGAGGGGCATTCTGGGTTACAGTGAAGACACCAGGTTTTATTCTGAGTGAGTCAAGAAACCACTCTCAATTTTGCTGCTTTAGTCGGTTCTTCTAAGAGCAATGAAAAATTGTACACTGGGAATAAAGCACATATTTTCCCATCTCCTTTGGTAACCATTATGTAATATATAAACACAGTATTCATCAATAAATCACTCTATGACTGTAAATCATAAAGTAAAATTATACGTACTCTGTTCGAGTTTCTGGATCAGTATGACAGGAATGACACATGGCACTGAAGCGAGACACAAAAAAATCATAACGTCTATGATAGGACGGTGTGTCTTCTTCAATATTTGCAAATTTGACAAACTAAAAAGAAAAACAGATTATCATCTTTTTGAAAATGTGGAACAAATACATTTACTTTCATTCATTATTTGTTATGTTGACAAGAAATAGTCAAATAAAAAGCAAATGAAATGTGAAATATCATAAATGTCACATACATACAAAAAGGGAATTTTTAATCATGAACTTTACAAGGTCAAGGATACAGCATTGTAAATGTTAAATGTAACTTTCTGATGGAGTTTCTTTTGAGTGAGCGAGCCCACTCTCTAGAAGGAAAGGCCTCACTCTCAAGCTCTTCTGCATTTCCTGGGTGCCGACAGTGCTTCAGTGATAACCTCAGGCCCAAACCTGCAGGGAGTTTTACTTCTTAAATCATGGGGGGAAAAAGAAAAACTTCACACTTATGGCCAACTGAGTTTTTCTGTCGCTCCATATGATTGGTAATATCACAGGTTTCACGAGTAGCAACAAAAAAAGCTAGAGATGAAACGCTCTAATCATCGACATCTGTACTGGCCGTCCACATGCCCTGACCAGGGCACCTGCCTTTACCAGGTAAAGACACTCTAAGAAGAGTTAATCCTAGTATGCTAATTAAACTTAAAATTAGTTACAGAATAGTTTTACTCACAGAATTTGTTCCGAGAACTTGAAGCTTCGGCTCCCCTGATTCCAGCAGCTTTGCTACCATATGAAGAAAGCTTTCTACAAATGGCTTGATGCTTTGCGAATGGCAGGCCATGAGAAGTTGGTCCAATGCCTCCATAGCAATTAAAACATACCTAAGTGTAAGAGAACAATCAGGTCAAAGCGTCTCTAGCTCCCTTAATTCTCCTAAATGCTTTCCCTGGAATCATTAAAATAAGTTTATTTAAGTGCATATAGAAAGGCAAATACAGTGCCTTCTAAGTGAAATCCTAACCCTCACACAACACTAGGGATCTTAAAACAAAATGACTCTCATGTGGGAGTACACAAAAACTACACTGTACGACTCCCATTTCCTCCTTCTCACAAAAAACTGCTTCACAGAGTCTCTAACATTACCTTTGTTTATATTTTTCTTTGTAGACATGAATACTTTCCATTTCCTAACTTTTAATCATACTTCTTTGCATCTGACTCAAAATAGTTATTATTTAAAAAGTGCCTAAAGAGGCAGCCCAGCTTCGCGAAGGCTCTCAGCGCGCCGCGGCCCGCAGGCACCCGGCACGCGCCCGCCCCCACCCCGCCGCCACGATGCCCAAGAGGAAGGTCAGTTCCGCCAAGGGGGCGGCGAAGGAGGAGCCCAAGAGGAGATCGGCGAGGTTGTCAGCTAAACCTGCTCCTGCAAAAGTGGAAACGAAGCCAAAAAAGGCGGCAGGAAAGGATAAATCTTCAGACAAAAAAGTGCAAACAAAAGGGAAAAGGGGAGCAAAGGGAAAACAGGCCGAAGTGGCTAACCAAGAGCCTAAAGAAGATTTACCTGCAGAAAACGGAGAAACTAAAAATGAGGAGCGCCCAGCCTCTGATGACGCAGGAGAGAAAGAAGCCGAGTCTGATTAATAGCATACACCTAGTCTTATCAGTGGTCCCTGTCTCCCTTCTTGTACAATCCAGAGGAATATTTTTACCAACTATTTTGTAAATGCAAGTTTTTTAGTAGCTCTAGAAACATTTTTAAGAAGGAGGGAATCCCACCTCATCCCATTTTTTAAGTGTAAATGCTTTTTTTTTAAGAGGTGAAATCATTTGCTGGTTGTTTATTTTTTGATACAACCAGAAAATAGTGGGATATTGAATATGGGAGGCTTTGATTGTCTTCAGTGTCAGCTTAACATTCCATAGATGGGGGTAGTTTTTATATCCTGTAATACAGAGAGCATAATTAAATCGCAATTTGGAGTCAGTTGTGCATTTAATGTCTTGAACACTTTAAATTACTTCTCTTCCCATGTTGTTTTTGGTAGAATTGTTTCCTAAAGCAAACCACTCCTTGATCTTGGCTCTCCTCGTCGGAATTTTGTGCACTCTGTAACATTTTTGGTTGTGGTAGTCCAGTTTCCTAGTAACTTTGTTAATGTGCTATGAACGATTGAAAATTTGAGTGTGTAGTGTATATGATATTAAATTGTGAATTGGTGGGACTTACGATGTAACAGCATATCAACATTGGATGATACTGGTACTTGATATCCTGTTAAGGAAAATTTGTTTCCAAATTTTCAGCTGGAAAGTCACTGGAATAACTGTTTGGAAAAGAATCACAACTACATGAGTATTTTAGATTTTTGGTATGTGTGTTAAGAATTGTGTACAAATTGAAATGTCTGTACTGATCCTCAAAACAACCAATAAAATCTCAGTTGTGAAAGAATTTCTTGAAGCACAAAAAAAAAAAAGTGCCTAAATTTCCAACATCATCTATTTGTATTTGTAAATACGCGTATATAAGAGTATCAGCAACATTATGAGGGAAGGCATCATAAATTCTACCTTGTGATCATCAGATTTTAAAGCTTGTACTAAAAATTAAAATTCAGATGTTAGATAACTTTGTTTCAACAATCAACTATAAAAATATTTGTATAAAGGCTCACTAAAACACTCTGAATGGTAATGCGGAAGTAGAGAAAGTCAATATATTGCTTGAAGAGCAGAACAGTCTAAGAAGCGGCAATATGGGAAAGTATTTATAAACCAAACCGCAAAGCGACTACTGTTCAGGCACAGAGAGTGGATTAAGACAGTAGGTTTACTTATAGGTAGATGTGTAGCTAGCACAGTTCAAATCAGCATGCTTCCATCTTCTGAACCTTACTATCTGAGCCTAACATAGTTCTCTTTTATTGGTCCTCTGATAGGTTAAAACTGGAGCTCTATTAAAAATCAGTTGGTTAACAGAATCTGTTTGTTTTTAATTTAGAGATTGATTTTTAAATTACAGTATTGCACTGACAGACTAAGGGAATCAATTTCTACTATTTCCATTAGGGAAGTCTCAAAAATTAATGGGTGCTTAAACAACTCTCTTAACTAACATGAGTTTATTCTTAAGTCTGACTGCCAGGGAAGGGATAACAGCTATAGCACCTGCCTGGAATCCCACATTTCCTTGTATAATATTACAATGTTTTATTCTCCACATATTACCTTTGCCTGACTAGATAGCAAGATAATTTAAAGGATGATTTAGCTTAAGAAGAATTTTCCAGAGATACACTATAGCAGCAGTTAGTTTCCTTACCCAGAACGATGTCTGACAACATCCCTGCTCAACCTTTCGGCCAGGTAAGAACCAATTCGATCCAGCTTCTCTGGAGCAGATACTGCATAGAATGTCAGTTTCTCCATGTCAGCTTTAACAAGGCCATCCTAAAAGGAAAAAGAACAAGTGGAATAGGGTATATTTATATCTATATTTTCACGCTTATTTTTTGCATTTCTAAGTGTTTCCCCTTTTTTGATTGGTGATTAATCCACATTTATGCTAAACCCTCTTGGGTATAGCCTCTTTGGTGCTAATATTCACCATTCTGGATATGCAGAATTTTCAAAAAGTTAAAGAAAAGTTCCATTTAGGGAAAGCATTTAAATATACCTTCATAAGTAACAGATTACTCTAACACCATCCTTTATAGAAAAATAGTTCAATTCAGTGCAAGCAGTTAGGGAACAGGACCTAATTTTAGTATTTGTAAGAAATGGTTTGGTTATTTTTTCCTCTCAGTAGAGCACTCCTTGAAGGAAGGGACTGTGACATACAGACCCCTGTATTTGGGCATCTACTGTTGGATGCATTTTGCATATAACATAAGATTTTTTGTTTGTTTAATAAGTTAAAAATAAGAAATATAGTCAGTTGGGTTTATGGGTGCCATATGTATGCAAGGTTCATGTAACTCTTTTCTTTTTCTTAAATCTTATTTTACAGACTGCTATTTAAATAAATATTATCTAAGTACTTGGCAAAAATAAAGATTCTTTCTGTAACCATTCTCTAATTTACCTGCAATCACTCCCATGATCAAAAGCATTCAAAGCTCCCTCACTGCCTGTAAGTCAAAGTAGATGCCTTGTCTGTCATTCACACTCCTCCATAATCTGGCCTCCGTCTTATCTCCAGGAACCATATGTTCCAAACTCCTCAAGGAAGTGATCTAAATATTCAGTCTATTAAATGATATTTCTGAAATTTTAAACCGGACACTGTGCACGAGTGTCACCTACCACACTGCAGTGAGGCTGCAGGAACCTTCACTTGAAGGCTCTGGACCTCAAACGTGCCTCTCACTTCACCATGCCTTACCTCTCACTGGCAACAAAGAGACTAATCTCTGCTTCTCCAGATGGGGGACATCTTTCAAAGCTCAGCACATCTCATTTCTCCTGAGAAAGCTTCACAGAGATTGTCAACCCACAGCGATACCTCTCTGACTGAAGGGCAGGAACTTCACCATCTGTTTTACTTAACATTTTACCTTCTGATCTATGCATTGTGATTTAATATTTAGTATGCTTTTGCTTTATAGCAATCAATGGGTGGAAAGTTCCTTAAAGGCAAGTATCATATCTTATGGCATTTTATATGCCATAAATTATACAGGCTATCTGGCAGCCAATATCTTTAATCAGTTAGCCTCCTCTAAACAGCTGAATTTTTAAATCAGGTTTGATTAAAAAAGAGATCTACTGCCCCCTTCTCCTTGGGAAAGGTAATCCTCTGCCAAAAATAAAAAATAAAAATGAAGTGCATCTCATAAATTAATGTTAAGGTAATCAAAAGGTCTCTACAGTTGGCTACATTTTATAATAAGGCAAATTCTGGAAATCAAACCTATTTAACACTTTTTTTTTGTCCCTATCTATTGACTAGACTGAGTCTTAGAAAATTTAAGACAGTGTCAAATCAAAATCATTCAAATCCAGCTACGTTGAAACCAGTAATCTTCCACAATGAAGTAACTTATAAAAAATTTAAAAAAACATTTAAGTAAAAAGAGAACAAACTCTGCCTGGAATATTCTACTTCTTCTTCTCAATTCTCTTCTGCAAACTGTGTTGCCAACCCTATTTATTCTTTGGATCTTAGCCTAGATGTCATTTCCTTTAAGCTTTTCTTCTCCCAAGCCCAAATCAGGTTATCATTCCCACCTACCCTAGCAGTGGCCTGCACTCTCTTTCTCTATCACAGCATTCTGGCACACAATACTGTAACTGCCAATTTACTTGTCTATGGGCTTGGTGAGAGCAGAAGACCATGTCTGTATTCACAGTTCTATTCTTGGCATTTCGTACAAATAATCTGGCATTAGTTCATAATGTTTGATAAGTATTACTTAAATTTAGGAACTATCTAGACTAAAGAGCATCATCTGTCCATCATCCCACATTCATGCCTAGACTAAGAAAAGGATCTGAAAATCAGACAAGCAAGCATGGTCGTTTAAAAGTAAAAAAGGGAAGTATAAAAATAGTAAGGTACATGGTAAGATATGGGGGTAAAAGTAGAGAAATGAAATTAGGGAAACCTTAGGGAGGTCAGCAGGGGGGAAGAATGGGTCAGCAAAGAGAAGGATCAGTAGATGTAGGTCAAATTACTTTTGGATCTTCAGGGAATATGTTGTCCACCAGGCGTTTGTAGCGAGGACGCAAAGCAGAACAGCAACAATACACTCCTGTTCAGAAAGAATAAAGTCACAGAGTACAGGCATTATTCACACTGTAAACTGACCCAGAAGTTCACGTTTCTGAATATTTACGGGATACTTAAAATAAAGGGAAGAAGTTCAAATGGCCACAAATAGAAAAAGGTGTGCAAACACAATTATTAAGAAATGAAAATGTTAAAGTTTTCCTCCCCTCCCCAAAGACACCAGGTAACACGAGTGAATTACTCCAAATCTGCAAACCTAATTGTTCTGGGGTGTGTGTACACACACACACACACACACACACACAGAGCCTACCAAACTGACGCTATAGAGCAAATACATAATTGACACCCCACTTACCTCCTTTCTGATCTCACCTCCTGCTACTCTCTACATCTCCCTACCCTTAACCTACCACTCTTCCTGCCTGGCCCAATCCACTCAGCTCCAGCTACAATGGTCTTAAAGTGGCAGTTCGCTCATAGTATAGCTGGTGAAAACAGTTAACACATGTATCTACATGATACATCGTATGAGGAACACAACAGAGGGAGAATCAACCTCTGTTGAGGTTGGAGTCCAGGAATTTCAAAACATGCTCAAAGGCTGCCCTATGTATTTTCAGTTGTTGACACATTGGAAAGAGTCATGAATTTGGATACAGAAGACCTGGGTTCATTCCAATTCCTTCACCTCAGTGGCAGCATGATCTTGGGTGGCACATTGGCTCCCTGGAAAGAACTACGTAAGTGGAAGGGCTCTGTTGTCTTGTCCTGCAGACTAGTAACTTAATGGGAATGTTGCTCTTGAGCCATTATAAAATTATTCCCATGATTTATGAAACTGGGGTATGGGTATCTCCATTTGTATGTATTTAGAAAGCAAAATATGGTATGAGAACATGTAAGCTAGAAGTTCAGAGAACTCAGATCTAAGCAGATTTCTACTACCATTTTCTCAAGTAATGTTATTCAAGAGACAACTTCTCCAGCTATCACTTTGCTCATGAAGTACACGTCACTCAGCCATGCAGTCATATACATGTCAGCTGAGTGCCCAGCAGGCCAAAACATGTAGGACTGTATCCAGATTTGCAGTAAAATGGAGCCATTAAGTACTGATAAAAACAAGACAGAACTAAGATGTGTACAGCATTGTTAGTGATTGTAAAGCACTCTGCATACATTATTTAACACTTCCAGCAAGGTACTATTATCATTACCACTTTACAAGAATGGAAACTAGCAGAACTGACCGAGTAACTTACACAACAGCAATAGCTGGGTGAGAATCCAATGTTTTGACTCTGAAACCTCATGTTCTTTACACAAAACCACAGATATTAGTGGTCAAATCAATCAACATCTACATATTTCATCTGCACCTACTATGTCCCTAACACCATGCTAGATGCAAGAAAGTATAAAAGATAGTGAATAGTTCAGCAGTATATACTTACGCACTATATGCTGATAATATGAACCATTATCCATTGTTCAGGATGTTTTCTACTTTAACAGAAGAAAAAAATTCCAAAGAGTCCATTAGGGGATTTTTTTCAGACTAACACCAAAATAACTGAACTCTTTTTAAAGTCCAAAAGCAAAACACAGGCCTGACTATTAGAAAGAAAAACAAGGGTAAGAGCAAAGTAAGCAGAAGTCGTATCTCTGTGTCAACTATTTCTAATATAAAAAGACTTCAGATGAATGTTAATACACTGAAATAAATTAAAATCAAATATGTACCAAGTGATTAACTTATTCAGGGCACTGAGCTAGGTATTGCAATGATGAGAGAAGCTTATAACCTGATAAGAAGATTAAGATGAATACTTTGCTAACACTAATGCAAAGCCAAATATAGTAAATTCAGATTGCTATTATGACAGAGATTGGCAATGGAATTGAAAAACAAGTCCCAGGGCTTCAAGTTTTCTGTCAGAATGATAAATTACCTAATTTTCAATAGGTAAGAAAAGATTCCTTAATAAGCTATTAAGCTTCACTTACACTGACACCTTCTGATATTATGCACTGCTTTTACAGTTTAAAGAGGCTTCAGAAAAATGGGGACTTGGAATACACATAATATCCAGTTCCCACTTCCAGGAAGCTTAGGTCTACTGGGGGAGACAAATGAGTGAAAACACAAAATGCCCAGCAGGTAGCAAGGGGCTAAAGGGCAGGGGCCCTGGAGTTGGACAGACCTGCGGTGAACCCAAGGTTTCTCACTGCCCTGCTAGGTGCGCAGGTCACTTCCTCGTATCTAACCTGTTTCCTCATCACGTAAATGGGTGTAATAATGCCTCTTCATATTTACTGGGAAAATTAAATTAGATGTCAAGTTCTTATTAAGGGTATATATCATATAGTAAGCATTCAATGAAACGGTAGTTATTATTAGTAATGCTCTTAAAGTACTATAATCAGGGTAAGGAGAGGTGCTTGAGATAGTACTCCTAACAGCACGGAAACCTCTGCTGTGAACGAACCGTCTAAAATTCAAACAAATCTCACATACGCTTCACGACAAGCTTTTGGTGACAGTATCGGCACCAGCGGGGTAGCACTATATTCTGAACATCACGTGTGCAGCACTATACTAAGCACTTTACCACCTTATTAATTTACTCCTACAGCAACCCTCTGAGGTGGTTATTATCAGCTTTGTTCGATCAAGGAGGAAACAGAGGCTTAGGACGGCCCATTTGTCCCACATCATACAGCTGGTAAGCTGAGATTCCAACCAGATCTGATGACTTTAAAGAGTAACTACCATGCTAGATTCAAGTGCCAGACAATTTCTAAATTACTTTAAACATTTTAGCTTTCCACAAACCATGACCAATAAACATGACTGTAGGAATTAGTCTGACGAACAGATGAGGAATGTGCTGCCATGGAGGGAAATTAATGGTTAAGTGAGTTTCTCCAAAAGGTCCAAAGCAAAACAAAAACGCCTTCTTGATCACTTACTGTACAAGAAAAGCTACCAACTATAAAGAAGATAGATGAAGTCAAGTTTAAGAACTTCAATATAAAATGATAACATACTGAAAGCAGTGTAAGGTTAAAATGACTGGCAACAGCAACCACAAAAGTCGTAACTCTATCGGCTATTTTAAGTAAGAGGATACTGTACTTATAAACATCACGAGAACAAGTAAAACAAAATCACTGGACCTACTCAGGCACAGAAATGTGGGTGACTCCCTTGCTGAAGTCAATTCATAGGGCTTTTCAAGTTCAGCTGCCGGTACCTGAACATAGTCCTTCATGTTGTAAGAGACGCTTTTCTCGTTCTCGTTGGTCTTCCTACTCGTAGATCCTTTCACCTACTGTTCAGGAAGTGCCAGTTCACTTTACTTGTAATTAATTAGCAGAGAGTACTAATGTAACTTACCTAACTTGCTGTGGACATCAAATATAAAGCTATCAAGAACCTGATATTATCCATATCAAATTCTGCTGGCAAGGCCAAATAGCTTAAACAAGATACTATGAAAGTATTGCATTGCTAGTTTCATAGAGATTTGCATAGTTTAAATAAGAAACTTATAATTTATATCTTTTTTCCTTAAAGCATTCCTTTAATTCCTCCTCATCCTAGCTTTCTGATTTCTTCCCAAAAAACCCTCACTTTTCAACCTCTTCCTGACTTTCTCATTTCCAAAGGAAAAAAGGGCTAAGCAGATCACAGAAAGACTCGAGCAACTGGCCAGTCTGAACAGTATGAATTCTTCCTTTAAATTTAATCCTAACACATACTGAAGAAGGTAATCCACTATTCTCCTGTAGCATGTGGAATTCAGAGTCCTACTTACAATATAGCAGGAGAAGAAACAGGAAGTACCAAGCAGGTAACTAAACTATGGGAAAATGGAACAAGGGCATAGCTGGAAAGAAAAACTATAACTAAAAAAAGTGCCAAGCTGCGTATTACGGTAGTGTGCAGACAGGCTCACGGGGTAATCTGTTCAGTAAGGCTCTCTGAGCCTCAGTCAGTAAAGAGAAAAATCCTTCTACCAATCTCTCAGGGTTCAGGGTACTAAATTAATGTAAAAATTACCTGAGCTGTAGAAGCTACTCTAAAAACTGTGTGTGTGTGTGGTGCGCATGCTTCTAAAATTAACCATTTCTTCTTTAAAGACACACAAGACAATCCAATTTCTTCTCCTTAGCTCCCCTAATACCATTCTCATGTGGATTCACCAGTGTCTTCTAGTCCTCACCTCAGGCAGCAGTGAGATGTATTGACCTCTAGCAGCCTCCTTCTTTGATAGGAAGGTGTTAGAACTAATTTCCAAACCGTCCTGACCCAAGAGGCATTCACAGAAGGACCTGAGCAGCTGCACAGAAAACCTCAGGGCTGAGCTGACAGTGGCATGTATGAGGTGCATGGGCACCCAAGGGTGCTGGGAGATCTCTGCTTAATGGGGCCAATATTCTAAGTGGTTGCTCTGCCAGTGAGTACTTCTAGTTTGTGATGACATTTGCTTTCCTATGCAGCTCTATAAATTCGAGGGTTTGAATAATTACTAAAGACCCCTTTTAAAATAAGCTACTTATACTTTCAACTAACTGTATCACTCAGTGATAATTTAAATCTAACTAGAAATATTAATGTATCCATTATTAAACTATTAATGGCTTTATTATTAAACACCACCATGGCACTGGGTTCTGGAGATAAAACTATCCTCTAAAACAAAAACAGTACATTACCATCACTGCCACTGAAGCTGAAGAATGCTTAGATCTTATAATGGGAACCAACTGTATGACTTTAAATTAGGTTTGTTTCATGATCTGTTAAAGGAGAAAATAAGAGTATCTATACCTCCTACATAACAATTACATTATCTCAGTTAATTCTCACATGTAATGTATTAGGAATTCACGGGCATATTTAGGACTTACTAAATTTCATCCTTCAATGGGAATGGCTAAGATTACTGCATCTTGGTCCTTGTGCCATCACTGTATATTTCTATCATAGCACCTCTAACAAATTATTGTATTTATTTATATACACATCTATTTTTCCTACCAGAATATGACAGCGTGGTTTTTCTGTTAGAAGATTTTAAAAATTCATCACTTCAATACCTCTAGCTATGTGGTATCCAAAGCCCTTTACAAAAGACTCAGCATCACATATATATTCTCTTCAAGGTTAAAATTAAGTCTAGTTACTCAGTCAGTGAGTGTCAGAACAAGACTTCAGACAATTGCCAGATTTAGTCATATTACAGTCCCGCTCACATATACCCCTCCTGAGTACCACACACATGTATACTATATTTAAAGGCTATACTACGTGTGTTATTCCTACACTTCAACGTGTGTACAAGGAGCTGTGTTAAGAACTATAGAGTATGCAGAATAGATAAACAAGATTACACTGTATAGCACAGGGAAATATATACAAGATCTTGTGGTAGCTCACAGTGAAAAAGAATGCGACAATGAATATATGTATGTTCATGTATAACTGAAAAATTGTGCTCTACACTGGAAATTGACACAACATTGTAAACCGACTATAAAAACAATAAAAGTAAATCAATAAAAAAGAACTATAGAAGATCAAAAAGGTGGCTATTTACTTGAAAAGACAAAGTTTAAAAATTAAATTTTAAAACAAGAGTTGGACAACAGTTGAAGACAATGGGGTATCCAATGTCAAATGGACCACAGGGCCACAAGGGCCACAGAAGTTCAGAGAGGAAAGCGCTTCCTTCCAGCTAGAGTGAAGAGAAACTTTACGAAAGACATGGGGCTTGAGCTGAGGGCCTTCCTGAATGAAGAATGAGTAGACTGAACTCTAACGATACACTGAAGACAGTGAAGGACAATTACAGGCAGATGGAAGAGGCAAGAATCACTATGGAGAATGGCATATGAAAAAACCAAAATGGGTTTTCTAGTGACCCAGAGCTTAGAAAAAGGACAGTAGGAGGTGGCACAAAGGAAGCATCAAAAGGGTCTGCTGACTAATTAATCAGATAGAGGTCAAAGAAAAACGGGAACAAAACAGTCTTATCTTCAGGAAAGTGTTCCTTTTAAAAGGATTTTAATCCATTAGAGGAGTATTTTATTACATGGTTCTTTCCGCATGCAATTCTACACCTTTTCTCCTTTCGTTCTCAATTTCACTACTTGTTCTTTACTCCCAAGCACATCAACCTTACAGAAAAGAGGACAATAAAGGCAATAAACAGAATTAAAGCTCTAATTCTTTTTTAGAAGAGGGTCTTCCCAGTGCATTGCAATACTTGGCTCTACAAAAGATATAATGCAGACAAAACTCTGGTATGCTTTTTAAAACTACTCCGAGGTAATGTCTGTAAGAAAAATACAGCTTTTTTTCCGAGTTAATTAGTGATCAGTCTATACTCAACACCTCTTTTTTCCCTACTATTACAATATTTAAAGAAAAAACATATGTTAGACATTGTCCTACTTGTAAATAGTCAATTTACAGATGTCTACTAGACTTTATTGCATACGATCATACTAAACCGAAAAAATTAAGTATTACCCAGCAGAGTTACCCAAGGATAAGAGCAATAATATACTGAATAATCCTGACTTTAAAAAAATATAATCCTGGAAGGCTGCATTCGAAAACCTTTTGGAATCATCATACAGAAAAAAACTACTACAAATATTAAAATCAGGAAATACAGTTCCCTACTTATTTCATCTGATGTTGGCTTAGTTTGCAAAACAAACAAGAAATGACCCAGTAGATGACACAGAAACCAGAGCTGCAACCAGGAAAGAAAAGTACTCACATCCCTGTCCCTACTAGAGTCGGGACACGGCACACGGTTCTTCCCTGCTTCTAAGACTGTGTGACTGGACTCAGCTGCCACAGGACTTCTTCACATGTGCTCAGCTGGCAGCTTGGAAGGGAGCACAGCCCTCCTGTGTCCCCATCTCCGGAGGTAAGAAATTAGATGGGACAGAACTGAAAATGGCAATAGTATGCGATTCCCTTTTTTGTTTAATATATAGAATAGTGATTAAATATCCTCTACAATCATGTCAATAGTACTGTTAAGAATTACAAAAGGATTCACATTTTCTCCATGTGTAATTATTTAAAAAAAAAAAGCATGAAGCAGGTGAGCAAAAACTTTCTTCCTGAATCCAAACCATGGTACTGATTATTATATTGCTAATTACTTTGCACAATTAATATTTTTCAGGGAAGGACAGAATTATGCAGTGGTCAAAGATAAATTTAAGAATCATGATTAAGAGAGGAAAAAATAGAAGAGCATAAGGCAAATCAGACTATGCAGAATTTATAATGGAACTGAGAAGGTAAAATGCTAAAGCACTAATGTGTTTTAAGAGTCCTATTTAAAATACAGCCTAACAAAAACTCTGACAAAAAATCCTCTAATCTTTAATAGGAGATTTAATACTCAACTAGGGAAGCAGCTGGCAAAGTAATTGAGGGCTCTGACAGTTTCCATCTCTGGAGTATATTTCAACAAATCAATCTTTGGAGCTTTCTACAAATACCTATTTTCCAATTCTCAGAGCGAATCTTGGTAAATATGTAATTCAACAGAGCTAGTCAAAAAGTACAGGAGTATCTTACTTTAAGAAGAAAATGTGTTCTTCAAAGATAAACAAAAATTAAGATCCATGTATACATAAATGACTAGGAACAGTTTCCTTTAATATGGAAAAGAACATAAGAAGTTGAACTTACAACCTTCCCTTCAGTGAGAACTTCTTGTAAAGAACCCTTAACGTGAACAAATGTTCATGGAAAACCATGGAATACTGTTTATGTTTCTGAAAATTGTTTTTGTTATATCAATGCCTACACATAAGCTAATGTTCCAAGAATTCTCTCACACGTTTACAATCCACTTTAAAAGGGTAAAAAATTCTTGAGACAGTTGAAACCTTCTATAGTTCAAATATGAGATTTAAGTTAAAAATTCCACATAAGAAAACACAAACATTTTCAATAAAAATAAAGATGCTACTAGTGCTACTTGTCAGAGGACACCAAAACTTCAAGGTCTAGGAATCCTCACATTAGAAATCAAAATACAGAAACAGCCATTAACATTAACACAACAAAAGATGAGCCTGCAAAGCCCCAGAAGGTTCTCTATGGACAAATGAAGGCAAGAACTCAATCTGCATATCACTGATTCAGAGGGCTCTAAGGCCCAGGGGTGTTTAGTAACTTAGTGTCTCCAGGGTGACCGAAGCCACTATCAATAATTATGCTAGGACCAAAGGAACAAATCTTGGCGGTCCCAGGCAACCCAGGACCTAGCCTTATTCTACTTACTCTTAGACTGAGTACTGGGACACGTCTGAAGGCATCAAACAAAGCAGGCAAGTTTTCAACTATAGTTACAAAATGAAGAAAAGCAGCAACAATCCAGCCAAGGAAGATAAAGAGAAAGGTAAGGGGAAAAAAGAAACACAGAACACTGGTAAAAGTAAAAATAACAGTAACTGAGGGGTTTACCTGGCTTTAATTTTTCTGCTGTATAATAACTACAATCTACAAACTACAACTGGGTATATCAAATAACGCAATAATTTTTGTTATTAGCTGGTAAATTCTCTATATGCTTGTAATTAAATATTTTATAAAATGCCTACTACACTCAAGGTACTACGCTAGGGACTGTGAGATGTGTGAGTAATTCACAAAACTGGTTCCTAACATCAAGACCTTTAAAATAGAACAAGATTATAAGAAATCAATGTTACGGAAAACAAGAGAAGTATTCCCTTATGAAAAGTAAAAGACAGATGCAAATGAAACCATGACAAGTAACTGAATTCACCCTCAGTCTCCAGGTAGAATTACATGTACCTAATTATGCTGATTTTTCGACCACAAACATTATCTCTAGGGGACAGTTACAACACCCTCAGCTTCCCTAACTAAAACGACACTCGCAAGTCTTCTACTTTTACTATGTGAATGTGTTTATTCTCCTATGATAAAAGGTTACCTCATAAGGAATCCTACCTAAGCAAACTGTTTCCACAGTACAATACTTTCCTTGGTGTATATGAGCATCTGAAAAACAATCTCCCGGAGTATTTTTTTTTTTAATTGACTACTCCCTGGCCCCACCCAGGACACTCTGAGTCTGTCTCTGGAGATGGGATACCAGAATTCCTATTTCTAAAAATCACCCCCACTTCCTACTATGATCATTCAAGTTCTAGGGAGCAACCATTTCCCTTGTATAATGCTTTAAA
Organism: Vicugna pacos; assembly: GCF_048564905.1. NCBI lineage: Eukaryota > Metazoa > Chordata > Mammalia > Artiodactyla > Camelidae > Vicugna > Vicugna pacos. Next base: position 32,294,598 of record NC_133011.1, on the reverse strand, counting down.
GAACTAAGTATGTGATTTTTTTCATAATGTGTACTTTAGGTACTTGGGATATCACACGTACCTAAGTTATGCAATGGATTAAAAAGTTACAACACAAGCTGCGCCTTGAGCTCAACAATGACGGGTACTTGTGGCTGCGGGCTCTAGACCTTCCCAGTTACTCTGAAATGCTACCGCCGTACCTCCCTGTAGACCAGATTTCCTAAGCAACTTACATAAAAGAATACCTGGCAGCCCCATGCTGGAAACACATCAGGTACTGCGAGTAAAGGAAAACAAATGATCATGGTTAGACTTTGCACATTTTTCCTAAAATATGAGCAGAACTTTGAAATTTTCCTTTTTTCTAAAAGACTGCTCTCGTATGCTTTTCTGTATTTCATGCCACTGTGTCCTTAAAATTATAGTCCTTGGGGGGAAAAACATTATAGTCCTTGGGATTTATTTTACATGCATTAGCTAAAGAATGAGCTATACAGTTTGGAAGATTATTCTATTCCTCTGTCCTACCTTTCCTAGAGAAAGTTTCTGTTACAAGGAGGAAGAGTGACTTATTTTACTGGTGAGTCTGGACAAAGAGTGGGCTTTAAAACATAAGCTCCAAATATGTATCCTAAGCGCTTACACAATGCCCAGCACACAGGGCGAATGCATTATCTGTTGTTGAATGAATGAATGAACAAGCAAACTCTCAAGGGTTTCGCTTTCAAATCTGCATTCAGCAAGTCACTCTTCCTGCCTCTATGTGATACGTGTATTTGGGTGTGGAGGTCTGTCTCCACGTGGCCACTATCGGGTTAACCAAGAAGTCTGAGTCAGTGTCCTCACTGCAGAGGGCTGGTGGTGCATCTGCTCTGCTCACCTGGAAGTGTCCCTTAGACACACTGTTGGAAAGCCTAGATTTGGAGGGAAAGTAAAGCAGGAAGCCTGATGACAGACGTAAGTCAAGCCACATTTTCAGACCCAGTTTTACCAGTAATAAAGCTCATATTTTGACTTATATCAGACTGGTTTTTACATTTCTCTAAATTGGTTCCAAACTCAGAGGGAAACAAAGGTACAACTGCTACAGTCTTAAAATCAACAGATATAAGCATCTCAGAAATATATCTGATTGGGTAAAACACATACATAACCACATTTACTCTTTTTTTTTTAATTGAAGTATAGTTGATTTACAATCTGGTGCACAGCATAGTGATTAAGTTATACATATATATAATGTTCTTTTCACCATAGGTTATTACAAGCTATTGAATATAGTTCCCTGTGGTATACAGTAGGACCTTGTTGTTTATCTATTTTATTTATAGTAGTTTTTATCTGCTAACCACAAACTTCTAATTTATCCCTCCCCTATCCCTTCCCCTTTGGTAACTATAAGTTTGTTTTTTATGTCTGTGAGTCTTTTTCTGTTTTGTAAGTAAGTTCATTTGTATCATTTTTTTAGATTCCACAAATTGGTACTACATGAATTCTTTTAGCAAGCTCTTCATGAGGCCTGCCATGTCCGGCACTGGGCTAAATGCAGTGAATATGAACACAGGCTGCAGTGTCTGGCCTTCAGTAGTAGCTCATCGTCTGGGGGGAGGGGATGATCACACACAGAGGGAACTGTAACTCCAGCTATGACAGAAGCTATAATAAGACGTTGCTGGGGAAGAAGAGCAGTGCAACCCAAACCTTCCTGCAAGAGGTAATGACTGAATTAAGTCTTGAAGAAGAAGTAGGAATTTGGCAAAGCGATGAGGATTACCAATCCAGGTGGAGGGTGACACATGTTAAGAACAAGAATGCAGTTTTAATTTGCAAACAAGCATAAAGTTCTGCAAGATGATGGATATAACCAGACAAACTTGGAGGAAGCAGACTTGGAAACCAACTAAATATAGAAGGTAAAAAAAGAGGGAGGAGTCAAAAATAACAGGATAGTTTGGACAAGTGGTTGGATGGTGGTGTCCAACAATGAACAGAGGAAGATAAATTTTGGGGTGGGAGGAGGGTATCAAAAAGAAACAATAAATTTGATTTTAAATTATTAAATTTAAAACATTAAATCTGAGGTAACAAAACTGAAAGTGGGACATCCAGTTGTAGGTAAGTGATTTGGTCTAGAAATAGAAATTTAAGAACCAAAAGCATATAAATGATAGCAAAAACAACTGTTTGGAGTAGCTAAGGCTATCAAACGAACATAGGGTGGAATTAGGGAGAGAATCCTGAGGAAAGCAAACATTTAAAGGATGATTGACAGGAGGAAGTGAAAGAGAAGACATCTAAAGAAACAGGAAGAAAACTATTAAAAGAATAGCATTAGAGGAAATAAGAGTTTTTCAAATCCTTCTACAAAAGTACCAATTAAATAGATAAAATAAATAACCCTAAAAAAAAAGACAGAATAAGTAAACAGAAAAAGAAATTAAGAGCATTTTTAAAAACAAATAGACATAAAAAAATCTCAGATTTTACAGTAATGTAAATTAGAATTTCAAGATGTATTAAATATTTTAACCAAAAATAAATTAAAGCAGTGGCAGTTTCAGAATATCTGAAGTGAAAATCACTGTTCTATAGACTCTACACTTGATGTGGGAAAATAGTAAAGAGATTAATCACATAGTTTATAACAATTACAGGTTCTTATTCAAAATACAATGATGGATAATATGAAATATCCCTTAAAAGGATCTAGTAATATATTTCATTACTATTTTAATCTATTTTTAGTAAGATGTCTCCCATCTGAAATACAGAACTAGATTATGTTCTATAATTTTAGTAAATAATGAAGGATAAAATAATTGGTTAGAATGAGATAATCACAAAACGAAAGTTCTACTAAAATAAAGGTTGGAAGAGCACAATTTGTATCTGCAGAACCCTGACCCTTCATTTGGCATCTGGTGTTGAAAACATGATTAAAAACAGAGGTTTCTTCTTACAAGATCAAGAATTGGGCTCTGGTCTTAGTCTAACAGTAGATACAATGTTACAGAAGTTTCACACTTAAGAAAGTCTTCCAAGATTGACTTTCAGAGAACACTGTAACTAGTTAGTGACTAGTCAACCAATCAAAAGAGGTTTATAGGGTGCCTACTATATGTAAAGTGCCAGAAATACAAGATGTGTGTCTTCAAAGTCCCTAACCTATACAAAACAGAAATAGACTCACAGACAGAATACAAACTTGTGGTTGCCAAGGGGGTGGAGGGTGGGAAGGGATAGATGGGATTTTAAAATTGTAGAACAGATAAACAAGATTATACTGTAAAGCACAGGGAAATATACACAAGATCTTATGGTAGCTCACAGAGGAAAAAAAGTGACAATGAATATATATGTAAGTATGTATAACTGAAAAACTGTGCTCTACACTGGAATTTGACACAACATTGTAAAATGATTATAAATCAATAAAAAATGTTAAAAAAAAGTCCCCAACCTAAAAGGATAAAAATTCAAAAAATTCTAGTTGTCACACTGTATTTTTCACCATAAAAGCCAACTTGAAGATTATTGTTGCAGAACTTAAGTACGTAACGTCTGGGAAATTATGATGAACAGGAAGAAAAAGGGTTGGGAATCTATAAGACTGTCATAGTTTTGAAATACCACATCCATAACTGTTCTTTCTCTTGCTTCCATGTATCACATGGTAGTCTGATTTTCATAAGGGCAGAACTATGTCTTAAGACTCATCTACTTAACTATGCTATTTTTATCGTTTTCATTGAATTTTCATTTGTTCATCTATGATTTCAATTTCCAGTAAGTGGAGATCAGAAAGTGCAAATCAACAAACTTAACACCACCCACTAACAAAATTATAGAACAAATTAACTGAAGTTTTGTGAATTCTTAGTAAACCTATTCTGATACCTAAAAATATGTCTCACTGAAAGCCATTTTACTTTGTATGTGCAGGATTATAACCAAGTAACCCACACTATAACCAGGTAACCCCACTCTGATTTTAGTGCCCACGTTTAGTAATCACCTAAAATAAGAGTATTAAACATTTTCTTCAGTATTTTTCAGTCTAGGGTATGAGAACACTGTCAGGGGCAAAGTTCTTGAGTTTGGAAAACACAAACCTAGACGAAGATTTCTAGCCATTGCCACAAGATCCTGAATTTAGCTCTTTTGCTTAACGATTCTCTAGCTTGGACATAAAAAGGCAAAGTTCGGCATGTTGCATTTTTAAAGGCATTGGCAAACTACTGTAAGAAGAGGGCAGGCTCTCCTCAGCTGTTCCTTTCCCCAGCCAACTTACTCATTCCCTGCCTCAGCCTGGCATCACTCCTCAAGGAAGCTGTCCCTGATGGCCACCTGAGGCTGGGCAGGGCCCACCCTTCTCTGCCACCACCACCACCATCATCGGTTTAAATGCCCTAGTTATCTACTTCTCTTAGAGGTCTAGAAACTCCTCAAGGGCAGGGCTACGATGTATTCATTTTTGAGAGATTCAGCAGGGACAAGATATTGCAAGGGTAGGATCCGGAAATGTCTAGAAAGAACGTCTACAGTTACGGACATTTTCCCTTTCTGTGAAAGAAAAATGAAACCTTGAAATTTTGAGTCCTCTTTGATATATTATAGTAAAGAAATCTTTTGTAGTTTAAATCGGCTCTAGTCAAAATGCTACAATAGAAAAAGGAAAGTAAGAGCATTTGACTCTCACACTTAAAATGAAATACATAAAAAGTTATACAGAAAGTAAATGTTAGCAGCTGGTAGGTATATAGCTTAAAATGTAATTTTTAGTAATTGGCATCATGTGTATGCCATGATACTTCATTTTGTGTAACTGTATCATAATAAAGCTTTAGGCTTTACTCATCTCATGATCATACAAAAAATTAAGATAGACAAATATATTTTATTTCTTAAATTTCATCATCGTTAACATGGTTCTTGTGTTTAAAATGTGTTGCCACAACATTATAAAAAGCAATATTGTATCCATTTGATCTTAACTATACAAGACAGCATATTTATTTATGAGGAAGTTATATAGAGTTGAAATCACAAAAGAGACAAGGGGCCTTTAAAAACATAATACTTTCTCAAACTTTGTGACTTGTACATCGCATCTGTGGTCAATGAACCAAGCTCTGAAACAGTTACTAGGATTAGTATTTGGACTAATACTCTACCCCATATGTTTCACAATTTTTAAAGCATGCATAATTTTTAAGCCATGCTGAATATCAACATTATCCTGGTGGATTAATTTTGTATACATTACTGTTCTCTGTTTTAGCAAAATTTGAGGAGGGAGAGTATTTTGTTTTGTTTTTTAAAGTTACTTCCTCCCTTCTGACACAGGAAACAAATTTCTTGTTCTTGAGAACTCCATTCAGACTTTTGCAAAAGCAAGTACATGTATCTGTATCATTTTTCTGTTTTTGTGTTTTCATATTTAACGTCCTTTGAGATCAGATCAAAATCATTTCTTCATAATAATTTTTATATAATTCTCTGGATGCTCTTCATCCCATGTCAGTGGTCAGAAATGGGGTATAATGCATTACCAGCCTACAAGAGCTAGGTAGGTGTCTTACTGTCAACTGAAAGGAATTTTGCCTTACTTCATGGATTCTGCAAAAATGAATTGCTGTTGGGTAGACAGATTGTGGTACAATGTATCTGAAGGCTACTAAATACAATTCAGATTGCTTAACAAAAGTCTTCATTCTTTTGGTTAAAAAAAATTTAGCACAGAATGTATTATATAGTAAATGTTAAAATATTAGGTATTATCCAGGTAAAGGACCATGTGAAAAAGGGACTAGGCTGTGATGCCCTCAAGGGACAGAACTTGTATAGAACTAGTCAAAATCATAGAGAATTCCCTAAGAGCTTCCAAACAGGATCATCTGTCAGTTGCTGTCCAGAATCAAACTAAAGGTTAGATTAAGTAATCGAAGATTCCTTCTAACTCTAAATGCACATAACATTCCAACTCAATTGCAAACAAATATTAATGAATACCAATTATATGGAAAATACTACACAAGATATTGTGGAAGGTACAGAAAAGACCAGCAATACAAACTACTATTTAAAGGACTCATATGCTTTGATACTTCCCTCCTAAATCAACTGGCCATGCAGGTTAACAAGAAACTCCACTGAAGTTCTTGGTAAACAAAACACTTTATGCTAAAACAGATGAATGTTTAAAGTTCAAACCTAGACTCACAATAAAATCCTTTTATTTCTCCTCAGTTGTCTGAATGTGGCATTTCCAATTTGTGAAAGTTAAAAAAAAAACTGACATCTTCTAGATGCCTTTGAAAAGGCTGTGAGGTTTATATAACACAAAGTTAACACAGAAAGAATAAAAGTACACAACATTTTATTGTATGTCAGATATATATTGAGAATATAATGGAAAAGGTTATTAAAATTGTATCCACAATTAGACAAATTATAAGCTACTTCATTCAGAGCATACCCACAAAAACCCAAATCACTTATTTTACAAAATACACGTGGCAAGTTTAATAGCTTATTTTAGCTGCACACACACACACATATATTTAAAGATTTAAAAAGCAAAGTAAGTTATACTTTACCAAAATAAAGAGTGCCCCAATTTACTTACATTTCATTGATAGGCTCGTCTTGGAGGTAAACCTGGACATAATCTTTACTTTTTCAGTCTTACTTTCCCAATAAAAACTGTGAATATTCACCGCTCTCTAATTCAGCCCCAAACTATTTCATTCCCATGCATTTATTTGCTCATACCATTCTATACGTATAGAATATCCTGTCTTTATGAAAAGTACTATAGATAAGACACAATTAGTAGTAAGGTAACACACATTCTAATTACAGAAGGCTCCTGGAAGTGAAATTGATTGTAAAGTATAAAATAGTAAGTTCAACAATTTCAAACGTAACTCATAACACTGAGTTGGTAAAGAAAGTATGAGACAAAAGGCACTTTAAAAAAGAGTGTGTAACAAACTACCTGAAACAGAACAAAGAGTTGAAAATGAAGCATAATTCTGTACCTGGAAAACCAAAGTAATGGGTTAACAATCAAGATAGTTGGAGAGTTCTGAGTTGTGAGGCTCAAGAACATTAATTTGTGGTAACAAAGTTGTCCATTTACTAGTCAGGAATACTTGGGAGGTTAAAGAGGGAAATTAAAAGAAGCTAATTTTTTAAGGCAATACACAAATGATGCAGGTTGAATTGTGTTCCCAAAAAAGACATGTTGAAGTCCTAACCCCAGTACCTGTGACTGTGCAGAGTTTTTGCACACGGAATCAAGTTAAAATGAGGTCCTCCTGAATTAGGGTGGGCTCTTAATCCAAAGACTGGTACCCTTATAAAGAGAAAGATACAGAGGCACACAGGGAGGAAGGCCACGTGAAGAGAGCAAGAGATGAGAGTCATGCTGCCACAAGCCAAGTCCCAGGCTTGCCAGCAACCCACCAGAGCTACAAGAGGCGAGGAAGGGTTCATCCTTAGAGCCTTGTGGGGAAGGACGGCCCTGCCCACACTTCAATTTCAGACTTCTGGGCTCCGGAACTGTGAGAATATTGTTGTCTTAAGCCATTCAGTTTACAGTAACTTGTTACGACAGCCTCGGGAAACTAATACAAGTAAGATTTCACATAACATGTAAACCAGCACATTTCGTATTTGCTAGATACTAGCTATGTACCATTCCTGAAACCAGGAATTCAAATGTCAAAATGACTGTAAGTTAGCCCCCAGAGAATTTAGTAGCATACCAAATAACTGAGCCCTGAAAGGAAAGAATTTTTGCTCAATTCTACCAATTTTCCTCAAGTGCTATATAAACTTCACCTTAAGTTTCAGTAAATGAATATTATGGTTTTAGTAAAAGAAAAAGTGACTATGCCATCAGTTTACATCAAAGTTTAATAAATAAGCATGGTTTAAAAAATGGAAACATTCTAAGTAAAAAAAAAAAATCTGTTCCACTTTCATGTATCATATAGCCAATTATGGGCTGAACTCAAAATTCATATGCTCAAGTCCTAATTTGGGTGCTTCAGAGTGGGATAAAGGTTTTGCAGAGGTAACTAAGTTAGGATGAAGTCATTAGAGTGGACTCTAACACAATGTATCTCGTATCCTTATAAAAGGAGGAAATTTGGAGACAGACACACGTACGGGGAAAACTCTAGACGAACTGGCCATCTACAAGCCAGGTCAAGAGGCCTGGAACACACCCCTCCCTCACAGCCCTTAGAAGGAACCAAATCTGCCAGCACCTTGATTTCAGACTGCTGACCTGCAGAACTGTGAGACAATAATTTTATTGTTTAAGTTACTCAGTTTGTGGTATTTTATTACAGCAGCCCTAGTAAACTAATAGAACATCAAATACTAAACCCAAGTTCCCTAAGGCACAAATTCTGGCTTCACAGATATAGTGCAAAACTGAAGGTCTAACCAAATGGCTAGAGGGCCTAATCTATCCCAGGGATACCCCATTCTTATCTATTCCTTATCTGACGGTCTGATTCTTTCAGAATGCATTCAACAAATGCATTGAGTATCTACCATATTCCAGATTTTATCTTCCTTAATGCTCATTCATAACCGTGGGAGGCAGGTATCAACATCTATAGGTTACAAACAGGGAATCAGAAAGATAAAAGTAATTGTCCAAGGTCACACAACTAGAAGTGATGTGATGGATCTACTTAAGACGCTGTGCTCTTAACAGTTGTATACTGTACTGCCTTTCTGAGATGCCTTGTTTCTAGTAATCTGAACTGTTCAATATGGAGACTAGAGCCACACAGTCAAAAATATTACACGGCTGCCAAAAGATTATCTTGTCGTTACCGCAGCTCTCTAGGTATAAAAACCGAACTAGACGGTAGAGAACGGAGAACTGACACCCTGCCTGAGCACCTGTCACATTACAAAACCTGCCACTTCCAGAAGTTATCTTCTCTTCCTATTCTAGGTTCCTCTGAGCTCTAAAATGTCCCTAAGAGTACAAGTACATCATGAAAGGAAAAATGAGAAGCTTCTGTTACGCTGTTAGAGTGTTTCCACAAAAAGTTACCAGTGAATTCCCAGCATACCAGATAACAACCAAGAGCTGTTCGGAGCTCAACCACTGGAAAAGGGGAGGAGAGAACTCCATTACTTTACAAGCGCACAGCCAAAGAACTGCAGCTGAGGGCGTCTTAACGCTTTCCTACCCACTGTGCACACTGTGAGTTTCAGCTTGCGACAAGAAAGTACTCTCAAAACGAACAAGGAAAACAACAGAAGCACTAATACGTAAACTTTCACAAAATTCTAGTAGCAAATCCACACTTAAAGCAAGTTCCAATTTTGAAGGTACAGCCCAGTTTTTACTTTGTAAGGATGGGAATCCTTTGCTTTATTATATAATTTGGGCATGTAGAGGAAAAAGTCCAATTAATTCTCCCTTCCACATATTAAAACACTTGTTTGGGGATTATGGATGATTTCAGATTTTAAGCTTAAAAATATACTGTGTAATTTTAAAATCACCCCCCCTCCCAAATTTGATTTACAGTAAAGAAGTTTAAAAGAACTGGAATTTCAGAATCTTGCCACTTAATATCTTTAATTTTAGCAAGTCTCCTAACACAGTGCAATTTATCAAATTGGGAGTCCTACTGAAGGAAAATCTTGGGGTAAAAGGAAACTAGCATTTCACAGCTGTAATCACTGTTTAGGTAATTCGTTGAGTTTTTGTTTCACATAAAAATCAAGTCTTTCTATATATACTTAAAGCAAGTAAATTTCATGGTATGCAAATTATGTATCTCAATGAAGCTCTTTCAAAAAATCAACTATTTCCATCAGTATAATTATTGTGGCCTTTAATATGTATTTGCAATACTAAGGTCACAGTTTAAAATCCTACTATTACCCCATTCTCTACAATGAAAACCTGGATATGAAAAAAAGATAAGGGTGGGGTTTTCTGCAGTTTTTTAGCTAAGTTCTTTAAAAAGAAAAAAAAAGTACCGACAAATCCAATTTCTGCTTAAAGGAGCTCAGGCACTGCAGACAAGGGAAATAAACCTTTAAATCAAAAGATATTAATTTGTCACCATATAAAGAATCCACCATAGGCAATGACTAGGACCTTTCTCAGTGAACCAGATTGGTTTGAGTTATTTTTCATCAAAAATCCTCTGAATATTTCAGAAGCAGGATACGAGTTATTTCAGGCAAAATTCAAAACAGCATTAAAATTCCCCAACTACTTAAATTTTAACAAATTTTTAGTCATTAGTCACAGAGTAACAAAAGTGTTAAATTGTGGTGAGGTGGGGTAGGGGAGGGACAGTTGGTAACTTCCAAAATTATTTCTAGAATAAATACATTCAATATACCAACAGCATTGATTCTTCTTATAGATTTCACAACACCCACAGTGTCTATGCCATATGCTGAAGATTTTCATTTGAACTGAGATGATTAAACTGTCTGATTAAATAGTAAAGGAAAAGACAGGCAGCACTCTAATTGTGTATCTAAACTGAATACACATTTTTATATTTCTATCTGAAGTTCGAACATAGCAAAAAATAACAAAGGATGTGCTGAGTGGGCCTAGCTAAGTAAAGTTTTAAAAAGTAAGCTACGAATTTAAACCTTCAAGATTCAGTGCTTGATAGTGTCCCCAAAACTTCCAACTAAAGCATAGAGACTCTAAATATTTTGTATCCATTTCAGACGTGAGACAATGGTGACATAATGCCAAAAGCCTAAGACTTCTTTAAATTTTTAAGTATTCTTTTAATTTATTATACACACACACACTTTTGGTCACAGTAAGCGCAACTGATTTTTATGTTAATCAAAACTCTAAGAAGGCAATCGAATCTTTTCTAACAATCTTTTTAATGAATCATAAGCCAAAATCTGATGCTACCCGAAGATTTCAATGTATTACTACATTTTTCTCAAGTTCAAAGGTAAGACTTATTACAACTAATGCATGGAAGAAAGATAAAAACACAGAAACTTTCTGTGGCATTATGCATAAAAGAAGAACCTGGAAATCTGTATACATCTGTAGTATTCATTTTATTACTGCAACTATAAAAAGAAAATTGTTCACCCTAGAAAATTAAAAAAGAACAACAAAAATTATCTCACTCTCATGCAAATACTCAGACTGTTCAGCAAGGATGAATACAGTGCGATTTTGGATTTAAAAAATTAAAAGTGGAATCAACTGCCATTCCAGCAAAAGCTCAGAAGCCAAACCACACAATTATACTCACCACTCCCTCATGCTCAGAACCACTGGATACAAAGCTTTTAAAATTGTTTAGCCCTTAACCAGCATGTTGCTGTACCCTGTCAGGGCAGGCAACAGAAAAAAGCAGCAATATTTCTATGCTGCTAAAAAAAGAATGCAGCCTGTTTACTGCATCACATTGAGTAAATACGCAGAAACCAACGGACCAGGAGGAGAAAAAAGAGGAGTCTCGGCTGTCTGAGGGGAAGATGTGGTGTGGAACACGCAGGGAGCTAACTGATGCTCCCAAGTGGCAGCTCAAGTCTCTCAATGCCCCTCAGTTCTGCTTCCAGTTCCTCAGCAAGTTTACATAAGCACTGTATCTGCTGCCAGCAAATCATTAAATTCTTCCACAAATACACACAACAGTGAGACGCAAAGAAGACGGCAATGGGATAAGTTACTAAAAATTCAGTTCTGTATGAAATATTTTAGATTACATATGTGGAGCTGCCCTAACTTCTACTTGCAAATTGCACAATTTAGCTTTGTATACCCAGGAGTTAAAGGACAGTTTATATCCTGTCAACTAAGTATAATTTGACAATCTCTTCCCTCAGCTAGGAAGCAGTGAGTGACAAGGCAAGTTAATGACATAAGCAGAGGATAGCACATCCTATAATTAAGACACGATCATCTTTAAGGCCCAAAGCTTTAAAATAAGATTTTTTCCCCTTACACTTCATATATGATCATTGTCAAAGCATCAGATCCAACAGTAAGAGACTGCCCAGATTTTTTTTTCTTGCTACATTGAAACATTTCAAGTGCTTCTCTATAAATGAATAGCCTGTCATTTGAGTCTTACCTAGTTCTTGTCATGCAAGCATTTGTTGCAATGGTACTTGTTTTAACAAAGTTTTACTTGCTCCCTCTTTGGTTCCTCTGTCTATTTGACCCTTAAATGCACATGTTCCTCAAGGATCTGCCCTTAGCATCTTTATTTTCTTTATAACCTACCCTTTAATTTCATCCACTGTCATTCCTACAAATGTACTCTGGAAGTCCTTTAAGGCACCACACATTTATCATCTCCTAAAATGGACTCACCTTCCATCTCAATTCTCCCAAACTGCTCATACTCCAAAAAGTCCCCGTATCGTACCAGAGCAGTTCATCCAAATGATCAAGCCTGAAATCTGGGAGTGAATCCTGACTCCTTCTCCCTCATCCCCTCACCCAATTAATCTTATGAATTGTACTTTCTCAACAATATTCATATCTGTACAGTGCAATCCATCTCACTATCATCCAAGTCCAAAGCCCACACTCAGACTACGGTACTTTAATAACCTCTAACTGCTCTCCCTCCAACCTCTCTCATGTGTTCCCATAGCAACCTATGTTTCTGTTTTAGTAATGTGAGCCATTCAACAAATATACACTGAATGTGTACCATGGGCCATCCACTGCATCAAAAACTATACATACAGTGTCAAATGAAGCAAGTACTAGGTGCTTGTAAAGCTCCCTGTCTGGTCAGCACTTGTCCTGCTCCCAGACTAAGCTTCGTGAAAGCAGAGATGATGTCATGATGCCTGTATGTCTAGTAAGAGGTCCTGCTGTGTCCTCAGCACCTATGATTAACTGACATGCAGTATGTGTTGCATACGTATGTGATGATTAAAAGACAAAATTACCAAATGCACATACAGGCTTAAAGTCTTCACCTTTCCTAGCACCAACGACTTACTCCAGCTGGCTGCAGATTACTTCCACGCGTATGACTCACCTTAAACATCTTCCCCAAACCCACACTTCTCCTAAGACTACTCAAGCTTGAGATGCCACCTCCCACTCACCTTCTCCTTGCAGTCTTTCTCTGAACACCACAGCACGGTTTTTAGGGGGCGTGCCACTTCCTTCTTCGTGCCATAGCCACATAGCCATCTATCCAAAGGCCTATGAATTGGGTAAACTTTTAAAAACTAGGGACTGCTAGCAATACCCTGCACACGCAGGCACTAAAATAATTTGCTGAATGAGTAAGTCCCTAGGAGAAATCCAACAAGAAAATAAGAAAGGCTGAAGGAGATTATCTATGACCCCAAGGGTGTACTGACGGTGCCTATGACTGAAATGGCTACAAGAAGAGATCAGACAGCTCCGTTCCTGGAGATCACCAGCGCAAAAACAGGTGAGACACCATCAGCTCAATGGCTGTGGTTTCTTCCTCTAGGTTCCTAGGCTTTTGACTCTAAAATATCTTATTTTTTTGTCAGAGGGCATATTCTAATATATAAGACCATAAATTTTAAACTTTTTAAAAGTAGCCAACATTATTTCCTTCCTGAAATTGAATGCAAAATCTTGCCAATAAAACATAAAAACAGAGCTATCCCAGTTGAAGCTGGGTCAGATAGAGGCCCACCTGCTCAGTCTCTTCAGTATTCTCTCCACACAACAGGCTCTAATCTACCTCCTTGGAAGACATTTTGAAAACTTTAGCTCTAAAGGCAGCTCAAACTTTCCCTGTTCCACCTTCCAATATGGATCAAGAACAGCAGGGAACGCTCAGGAACTGACCATGAGAGCCCTGTGCCAGGGAAGGGAGCTCTTGTGAAGGTGACACAAGCAGACCTGACCCGGGGCGGACATCTACATTTCTCCCATCAATCTCCTGGACCTGAACTGCTCCATTTCATGAAGATAGTACAGTAAGACACACCTAGGACAGCTTCCCACAGGTGCTCCCGTTCTTGGAAGACCAAGCAAAGAACCAGGATGGAATCAAGGGAAAAGGTAACATGGAGCACACAAATCACTTAAGTCTGTTTCTGATCTGGGCTGTGAACTGAAGAAACTGGGCCTGTGAAGTTCACATAGCCCAGCCGGCTAAGCGAATGGGGAAAATCCATAGGGACTTAGACCCAAAATTCCAGCTATTATGCAACTGCCTAGAGCACCGTTCTCTGTAGATGTCCTTCTGGAACCAGGTGCAGCCAAGGGTAACAATCCAAGAAGCAATCATCCTGTCCTGACAACATGCTGATTCTAAAAACATGTTCATAAAGTATTTTTCTTTAAAGCGTAATTACATAAATACTATCACTTCTAAATATCCCTGAGAGATATTATCATTTTCCAATTAATGGATCAAATAGCTAATAAAAATACTTTAACTAAGTTCATAAATCAATTTATGTCAGATGTCATAAATGGACCACTCCTTTTGACTTCCAGGCCAGTCCTTCAGTCCGGCCAGCACATTTTACAAAGTTTATGAGGCTCTGGGAATTGACCTGGGGTCAATTGACTTGAACACCTTATATTTCATTTTCTCAGCCCAGTAGGAGTGAGATCCATTTAAACGTCAGTGCAACAACAGCAGAGAGAACTCAGTAGCAAATTGCCCAGACAGCTGTTCAAAAAGCCAATTAAATAGCAGGGATGTGAAGAATACTTAGAATTCTCCAGAAAACCTGTGCAGCAGAAATACCCTGAGTTCAGGTAATGAAAAGAAAAAGGTACAGCTGAATAACTCACCAACTAACAATAAAACCAAAAATAATGGCATTTAGGAAAATGAAAAGTCCCCTTGAAGACTTCAGAGCCAAAGGTTTAATGCCTATTTTTAGAATACAGCAAACTCTTAATTCAGAGGTACAATGAAAAAACCTGAGTAGTGATTCTTTCTTTAATAAAAATTAGAATCATTTTATCTAATAATACGTAAAGTTAGAGAGCAGTAAATAAATACCCAGGAGGGAGAAGATGACAGCCTACATGGAAAGGGGAAAATTAATAGTAGCTCCTGCTTGATTTCAGGCATATGCAAGAGCAGGCTCATTTCAAGAACGGAATGAGTCTGGCAAATACAAATGATGAGAGAATTCTGACAGGTTTGACATATTAATCATAGGAGGAACTGCCAACATTCATTTTGTGATCATACTTGTGATCATCCTACAACACACAATCATCGGGGGAAGAGAACCCGACAAACTCCCAACAAACTAAACCCACACAAAGTGAGTCATCTCAACCTTTCGCGTTTTCATAATTGAAACCACCACTTAATAAATCAGAAATCATTTCTTCCTCCTTTCAGAATAAAATACCAATGACAAGAAAAAAGACCCATTATTTTACTTCCTAACTAGAAACCACATAATTCACCAACTAGTGCGCAAAGTCATTCACAGAATTCTACACGTGCCATCATCTAATAGTAAAGTCATAGCAATCAGAGAGTAAATGCACTGTTTTCCTAAGCCAGACATATATAAGACATCAGTCAGCGCTACGTGATCAGAAACTCAACATTCTTTTCTATGGACTAAAGGGAGAACCAGTTCAAGGCAATATTTTAATGTTTTACTTCAGGTTTTGGACAGAATTATGAAACTTTTGAAAAAAATTATGCTGAAGCTATTAAAAAAATCCTTAAGCATCTTTTTCTGATTTAGATTATATGCTAACTGTAGAAAATCTGGAAAACACAAATTATAGAAAGGAAAAGAAAAATAATTCATAATTTCAGCACTTTCATAAGAATCATTTTTAAAGCCTGCATGACATTTTGTTGCAAGGATGTTCTGTAATCAGTTTGCACCACTTTCCCATTATTGGATATTGAAGCTTCTGGGTTTTCACTATTTTATAAATATTACCATGTAGATATCTTGGTGCAGAAATCCTGATGCAGTCTATGCCTTTAATCATTTCTTAAGGACAGATTCCCAGAAGTGAAATTCCTGGGTCAATGAGTATAGGCATTATTTAAGTACTTGATAAGACATTGCCAAGTTAGTTTTGAAGAGTTGAACCGACTTAAACTTCTGCCTTTTCTACTGTACCTCACGGCCACCTTTGCCTGTTATTGTTAAAAAGTCTTTGATCATGTGATAATCCAAAAATGATTTCTGCTTTTAATTAGCATTTCTTTATTAGTGAAACGGAACCATGTTCCCCCAAATCTTTATCAGTCAGTTGTACTTAGACTTTTATACGTACAGATGTGTGCTTCAACCATGGAAGTTGGTGGTATTTTGCTTTCTGATTTGTGGAAGTACTGCAAATACTGATTTCTTATATTTGATATTGACTTTGAATACTTCCTCAAATCTTTAGCCACAGATTTTTATAAAACTTCCATTTCATACCTCTCTATCCCCTATAAGGGCAGTATAAGTATGTAGTTGTGAATACCCATCCAGTGTTCAAATGACCTGGGCTCTAGGTCTGAATGGCACACGTAACCCACTTGGTTTCATCTTTCTCTAAATGCCTGGATTAAGTGTTCTTTTTTTGCTACAAGATCCAAATCGATTTCATTTTTCCCTCTGAAGTTTCTCCTCTGGTGATCCTACAATTCTTAAATTAACTCTCTTCATAAATATCGAATTTAGAAAAGCCTTACTGAACATTCACCTACACTGTAATTCAAAGCTTTCAGTAGGCTAGCAGAAATATAAGAAAAAAAACAATAAACAGGATGTAAAAAAATTAGGGAGAAAGTTAAAATGTAGAAGAAAGAAGTACTTAGAATGGCACGATATATTTGGGAAATAAGGATATTCCTCTACAACCTGAATTACAAACCTTCAAAGAACAACTGCCACTGTGGTGGTCTCCACTTTTCCGGGGGATACATCTCAGTGAGCCTTAAAATCTCTTGAAACTACATGCAAAAACTCTGTGTGAAAATTTGCACTTTTCTGGCACAATATAATTCTGGCTTCCATCAGCTTCATAAAAAGTTCATTTTGTAAAAATATTTAAGAACCCCTAGCCTAGACAAACAGTGCATGTCTTACCTACTGGTCCACCCTTTCCTCCTTAAAGCGTGTTGGAATTTTCTGTGCCCTCTTCTCCATTTCTGAGATTATCAAGGACCTGTTTCTTCAATGATACCAATAAACCTTTCTACTACCATTACAGGATAAAGGGGTACTCATTTCCTACACAGGGGCTCCGCCAAAGGAGATAGTTACTGACATAACAAAAAATGGAGTTTGCAGTAGAACTGGTGTTCACACAGAAACACTGTATGATTCAGAAGTACAGTAAGAACATCTTAGTAGTGACTCCTGCTTTAATAAACACTGGAATCTTGCTATCTAGTAATATCTAAAGGTAGATAACAACAAATAAATATGCAAAAGGGAGAATATGATAGACCACAGGAAATCACTTTTGTCCACTGAAATCCAGCCCACTACTACAGAAGCCCTGTAAATGATACTGGATCAGTCCACACCAAAGCTGAACTACGTAATAGGTAAAATTTCTCCTACGAACAAGCATCTTCATTTGACTCAGGAAAAAAAAGGGCCTCTACCTCCCAAAACACCAAAAGTTTTCTTTCCTTTTAGAGGAATATATGGGTGAGGGAGGGGACAGAGACATGCCATTGACAATCACAGCCTAGAAAAGCAGAGAAAGATGGCTGCAGCTGTTTGTTTAAAGTTGCCCACTCCAAATCACCCGAAGTGGGAGTCTAGGCAGATCCAGTTCCCTCAGAAAGCTGGGCTTCCTCCTCTCACCCATTCCTCTACGCAGGTGCTATAGCTGTGGGACGTGCTTAGAACTGTATCAACTCCTGAGATGGAAAAGCGGGGTATGGGGAGAGGGGAACCTGTCCACTCTGGCTCCCCAAAGAAGCCCGACAGGGCAATCCCAGTTTAGAGTAGGTAACAAATAACTACCGACTGGGTTGGGCCTGCAGGCTGCTTGGGCCCCCAGCTTGAGAAGGCATCTCTGGGGAGCAGACTGTAGGGGCCCTGGATGGGAAAGCAGGCCAGGCTGTGGGCGCAGCTTGGTCTCTAACATTTAAATATTTAGACCAGGGACAATTCATGCGCCCCTTCCCCAGACTTTTGGCAATATCTAGAGACACTTCTGGTTGTCAAAAGTTTGGCAGACAGAAAGGATTACAACTAGCTTCTAGTGGGTAGAGGCCAGAGAAGTTGCTAAACATCCTACAATGTACAGGACAGCCCTGAACCTCTCAAACAAAAAATTATCCAGTCCAAGACATCAGTACAACAAAAATTGAGAAACCCTGATTTGGACTATGATTTGTAAGCCTCTGCCTGTAGTTTTGTCTAAGGCCTTGCAAATACTTCAGGCAGGTCTGCTAAGAACCTAATCATAAACTATAAAACTTTTATAGCACTATTTTTAAGGGGAAAAATTATTTTGGGTTATGGTATCCAAAGACTAACTTCTCTGACTCTGCTTAGAGTTCATTTGTTTATTCAACATTTACCAAACACCTATTATGTGATCGGGCACAGTGCTAAGCAAAAGTGACAGTGTTAAAAGAAACTGATAGGATCTGACGACTGCAGACTCAACTCCTGCCTGGCTCAGAGGGGTGCAGTATGAACAAAGAACTGGGACTACGAAGTCAGACCCATCCAGTTCCAATTCCAACCCTTCCACCTACTGTCATTAGGCATGCTACTTAACTTCCCTGAACTTGAACCTCTTCATTTCTATAATTGGTCAAACAGGACCTCCCTCAATGTGGGAGATAATTAATTCCTAAAAGCACAAAGTATATTGCCTGGTGTACAATCAATATTCAATAATTAATTCCTATTGCTAATAGCAAACTTTAAGTTTTTATAAAGTAACCAGTAAGTTGGAAATTGCTAATATGCCTATAAAATAGCCACTAACTGTGACTGTGACAGCTGGAGCACAGTTTTACCCACATTAATTGCATGGCATATTATCCTCCAAATTCCGGCTCCTCTCTCCTTCCCCAACCTTACCTCCCACCACCCACCTCATCTTCAGTGCAGCCCTATGGCCCCATGAGTGGGAACAGATTGAAAGATGAGATCTGGTAAAACCAAAACAATGTCAAGCCAAAGGTCACTGTGAGGAAGAAAATTCTCCAGCTATAACTCTGGCAGTATACATAGGTGCTGGATGGGAGAGGGAGATGGGGAAGAGGGGCAGGGAGGCAGAGAGAATGAACAAACACAAAAGGCTCACAAGCCAGTGATAGGACAAGTTTACTTGGAATGTGTTTCCAAACGGAAACACTTCAACCAGCATCCATTCTTCACTTCACAATTCATCTATATTCTGCACTTCTTGCATAAGAATGGATTGAAAAATAAGTCAAATATAATTA
The DNA here is from genome assembly GCF_048564905.1 of Vicugna pacos. Lineage (NCBI taxonomy): Eukaryota > Metazoa > Chordata > Mammalia > Artiodactyla > Camelidae > Vicugna > Vicugna pacos. The sequence continues at coordinate 32,275,213 of NC_133011.1, read as the reverse complement.
GCCTCATCAATGGGAAAAAACCAAACGCGAATGGACCACATTACCACAGCCTAACAAATGCAGCCAGATATCAATGCCAATGTCTAAATGAGAAAAGAAGCCATTAACCACAAATTACTGAAAGTATAATTTAACAGCAAAGAATGGTAATGAGCAGCAGTTTCCCTCAGCCAATATACAGTAAGTTTGCATATTCAATAAAAGAGCACAAATTTTGGACCTGTTTTGAGATAAGTCACCTGCCAGGTAACGAATCCCTTTCATATAATAGTTTACTACAAAGTTCACGTCTGTACCTATATAATCAAGCATCTCTCCACTAAGCACACCAGCAGCATCCCCAGCCTCCTTTGCAAGCCTCCTGTGATGTCAAAGGAAAGGCAAAAATGTTAAATTTTCCTGTAAGCTTACACATCTGATGTCTGCTCTTTTTTGTTTTGGTGTAACTCCAGGGAAAATTGTTTAAAAAGATAAACTATTAGCAACTTAGCTAGGGAAAAAGAAGCATTATCTATGCTCATTGTGATTAGGAAATATAGGGGCCAGATCTGTGTTCAAGTCCTGGTTCCAGCCCACCTGTGACCTTAGCCAAGTTACTGAAACTCACTGAGTCTCAGTCTCTTGATATGCAAAATAAGATAAAATGATTGGATTAAGAAGCTTGAACATTTCTTTCACTCAAATTCTGATTCAGGGTTTGAAAATCTTCAAGATCAAAATGTTTCCTAATGGTCCCTTGAGCGGAGGAGGATGATACAAAGGCCTTTAGAGAAATGATGTGATAAATTATAGGTTTGTAGGTTTGAAAAGATCGTTTAGTGAAACAGTCTTGAAATCTGTGCTTAGGGATTGTTTCAAACTACTGCCTGAATATAGAGTGACATGACCACGGAATTGTTCCTGTGTCCTAGCAACTTCCTGTCAGGCATCCTTCCAGGTACCTGCTTTCTAAAAAAGAGTCTATGGATCTCCTGAATAACTCCCATGAAGCGACTGTAAACATTCACGAAATAAGCCACCACTCAGCCTTCAGAGGTATAGCCTGCTCCACTGGATTCTACTCACCAATTCCAGTTTCAAGGACTGAGAGTATCAATATTCTAAATATGCAACAAAACAGCAAGAGTAGAATAATTCTATTACTTTGCAACAAGGGTCACTTTCACAATCATGGAGTCTGAAAGGCCCCAGTGATCATCTTCCACCCTTTAATTTTACAGAAAAACATTATATTTATTTCACTAAACCCTTAAGGATTAACTGGCAGAGCAGGTACATGAGCCTCTTACCTCACTTGACATGAAAAAGAAAAAAAGCTTAGCTTATTTAGGAAGGGCTTTCTTCCTAAAAACATCCCTAAAGAAAGCAATAATTTTGCTGGAAATTATTTATTCTATATGCAGACTTTCTGGGAAGTACTCATGTGCACAATACTGTCCCAGCAATTCTGGGGGTTCTGGCCACAGAAGGAGAGTAAAAGGCAGTATGAACACTGCTGACTTCGCATGGGTACCACCATTCGGCACCACACTTCTAAGCAATCACAGAAATTGTGCTGTCATAAATATTAACAGCAATGACAGACAACTCAAATGTTTCCCTTGCCCTCCACTCAGGTCATGAATACTGCATTTTTAACAATGCAAAGCACACTATGGCTCATCCATACATCATTTCGCACTGTAAATCACGCAATTTAAAAAAAAAAGTTTTCTATATCTACTCTGCGAAGCTAGATAACCTTAGAACATTATTAAATTTTTGTTTAACCGCATAGGATGCTTATATTTACCATCTTACCAATAAATACCACTTGAAGCCTTAACGTGTTTATCCCCTCCCCTTTGCTTTCTCAGAAAGTAAAAGATGAGCACAGTGCTAATTCACTAAATAACATGAACATGAATTTAGGAACAATAAATTGGCGATGATAACGATGACAATATTCCTCGGGTCCAGAGGAATAAAATTAAAATACAGACATATGTACTGGATACAAAATCCAAGAACGTAAGTTTAAGACACACAGTACTGTTAACAAAATCCACCTTACTTGCACACATATGAGGAGTTCTTAGTAACCTTCACATAGTTTAAAAATTTGCTACAAAATTGCATAAAACTTTGTAATATCAGGAGATAATTCCTCCCTACTCACCACCAGACAAAACATGCATTTGAGACTGACCTGGAAATCCAGTGTCCCATATGTCTACCAAAATAAGGACAATGAGGAGTTACGAATTCCAAGAAATATGAGCTAATTGGAAACATACTGACAAGGGTTTCAAGATTCCACAGTGTGGAACACTTGCTTAAAAGAGCCGTACTTGAAAAGAATCCGAAATCAATCATTATCATGCTTCTTCACATATCCAGACAGGCCCCTGGGTTTAAGGTCACAATGCGATCCTCTGGTTGTTTTAAAATCAGTCGTTAGTAGTGTTGTAGTAGTACCCTATTTGTCCAAAATGCCTCCACTATCCACCGCTTTTCAAACTTTAGGGACCCTCAGTAACACGTAGGACATGCAGATTCCGGGGCCCACGCTCTTATTCAACTTGCCCAGGGAGGAGCCCTAAACTGGAATTTTTAATCAGCTGCCAAGGGATCTGAAGCAGGTGGTCCAACATTCACACGACAGGGCATCTAAGCCCAACAAGTTCCCCAAAGAGCACCTACTTCAACCACCCGGACGTGTTACAGACGGGAAGAAAGTCAAGGCTGCTGGGACTTCGGGGGCCGCGGGGAAGGGCGATGCCTGGTCCCCGAGGAAGTGGGAAGGCAAGGGCGATGGGCCGGAGCTATTTCCACTTTGCTCTGGAGAGGGCTGGGAAGAGAGGAGGACTTTGAAGTCCCACAGGTCTAGCTTACTCCCAGCTCTGGCACTTACTAGCGGTGCGATTAACGCCGGGGCCTCGGTTTCCCTGTCTGTGCAACGGGCTCCCAAGCCACCCCCCGGGGAAGGCTAAGCCGAAACGAAACTAACTCGGCCGGTCGCGGGCACTTCCTGGCTCTCCCCAGTCCGGCCCGGCCGCCCCGCCGCCCCGGCGGACCGGTGACACCCGGAATGCGCGCCGGGCGGGCCGCCGCCTCCCAACGCTCCCCGCCCGGCCCGACCCTCGGCCGGCCACTCACGGGTAGGCATGGTGACCCCGAGCCGCGCTCGCCGCCGCGCCCAGGCTCAGTGGGGCCGCGCAGGGCGCGCCGATCGCACCATGACGGGCAGGCGGCGCCGGGCCGCGGAGGCCGGGACGAGGCGAAGGGCGAAGGGCGGAGGGAGCCGACGCGGACCCGCGCCTCACGCAACGAAGCCGGCGACAGCTACCACCGCCGGCCCAGCTCCGCGCCGGACGACGCGTTGGGCGTCCGCACGCCCTGACGTCAGCACGTCGCCGGCGTCCCGGCCCCGCCCCCACAGGGCGGCCGCGCTCCGGGATGGGAGGGGCGGCTTTGCGGGGCCCGGGACCGGGGGGAAGACAGCGGGGAGGACGTCGCAGCGTGCACGACTGCGCGCTTCGTTCGCTTGCCAAACCTTCGTGATTTGAGTAACATTCGTTTTCGTGAATCCTTCTCCGAGGTTTATTAGCAATATTTGTTTCTTCCAGTTGCACCACTTTATGAGGCTGTGAGGATAAGCACGATGGCCTTGAGTGCATCGAGTCCCTGCAGGCTTTTTCTGTTACGAGCTATTGAACTCGCAGTGCGTTCGGGTTCTCGGAAAACATGATTCATTGGAGACGCACCGAGGTCATCCGGGGCGAGGGCTGCGCGTGTTTTGAGAGGACAGAAAATGTAATTTCCTCTTGCTCTCCCGGTGACTTTCAGAGAGATTTTACGCCTCAGTAGTTAGTTTCCTCCAGAGGGGGCGGTTTTGTCCACTTGACTGAGTCATTTTTCTTGACTCCCTGAGTGTCATTGATAATTGATGTGTCTGATAGTCACAAGACCTAAGAGGGCACTTGAAGCCTAGAGCCTTCAGCGACCCACATACGCTTTTCTAGGCCCTGTGGCTCTGGACAGCCTGTATGGAGAAACAGAAGGAAGCCACAGAGGGCTAAAACGGTGTTTCTCAAAGTGGCTCAGGATCCTTTTGTGCCTGAATCACCTGGGAACCTGTTAAAAAGTGGAATCCTGCCTTCTGAGCTAAGCCAGGTGGATCACACATGAGAATGATTCAAATACATGCTTAAATTTGAGAAAATTTGTCCTAGAGGGTGGGTCTAACTTTCTGGTTAAGGAAAGATACTGGGCAGTACCAAAAAGAGAAGAGAAAGAAGGTGAATAAAGGAGGTGGGAGGGCTTGAGGGAAATCAGTCTTTGGATGGACTTGTAAGAATGCAGAATTTGATTTAGCTGGGGGCGGGTGGAGGGCAATTTAGAGTGAGTCACAGAAATGGCTCATACGTGCTTGTTTTCCACCGTCAGACTATATACATTTCAGAAAATGGCAAAAACCATATCCTTTTCACATCTGTGTTCTCCTGCCTGGCACACAGTGGAGGGCTAGAGCATGTTAATTTAATAGTTATATAAATAAAGTACCTATTTATTCAATGGATACAAAAACCAAAAAACAGGCAAAATAGAACTAGCTAATGAAGAACTTTATATGCAGGCTTGGAATTTGTCCTCTAGGAAACCATTCGAGGTTCTCTATAAGGACGGTAGCATTGAAGTATCAGAAACAGGGTTCTACAGAGCAGACAGCATGGGAGAGAAACCATGGAGGGGAGGCCTTGATTTTGATACAGAAGAGTGTGTTAGGTGCCTAATACTGGGGGCTGTGGAAGAGAAAAGGGCTGAATCTTACTGCAGAATAAGACTCCCTGGGGTTTGTTGGCTGCTGATTTGAGAGCCAAAGCGAGGCATCTGTTAGTTACATAACTCCAAGGTTGGCGTAAGGAAACGGATGGTGCTGGAAGAGCAGTAGACAACTTGGGAAGGAAAGCTGGTTTTTTGGGGGGGAGAGGGTGAAGAGAGGATGTGAGTTTCTCTTTTACATATTAAGCTTCAGGTGGCATCCAAGGGAAATATCCTAGTGAATAGATTTGAAGGCAGCTGGGCATAAGGCTGAAGGCAGACAGAGGGATCTCAAGGAGGGAGATTTGGGACTCTTTGGCCCAGGGACAGAAGCTGAAGGCAGGATTCAGAGAAAGCCTGCTGAGGGAGGGTGTGGAGCCAAAAAGACAGCGAGAGGAGATCCAGAGGGCACAGTGCCCCAGAAGCCAAAGGAGGATACGATTCCAAATGAGACATTTCTGTTTACATTGTTTGAAAACGATGCAAATCCCAGAAGCCCTGAGATAGTTTGGCCCTAATGGGTTTGGTTTTCTGTTTTTTGGTTTTGTTTTTTTTTTTTTAATTCCTTTGGTCTTTTGGTTTTGTATTGTTGGCAGAAAAAGAAAAAAAAAATCAGCAGCCAAAGATTCTGAGTAAGGAAAGACAGCTGAAAGTCAGAAATAGTAACATCATAATTACTGGATCCCATACACCACACCTAAGTGTTTTCCTAGTTAGTACATATAGGCTTTTGGTACCACCCAGACCCCCTTTCTCTGTCAAATCCTTTAGATCAAGTTCTGCCTGTGTGTCATGCCACCTCTCCCAATTTCTGAGAGGATGGATTTGGCCTCCACTTCCTTTAGTACGTCAGCTGAGAGTGTTGGTCTATCCTGGACTTTTAGTGAACATCCTTCCCAACCCTTCTGTGCCAGTTCTCCTCCTTGAAAGCCAAGTTTGGAGTGGTAGGAACTGGGTTTTATCCCTCTCTGTGTCCCTGCATTTCCCAGCTCCTTGCTTACTGTGCTGGGGCCAACAGTCGACACAAAGTTGAGCCGCACGGTAGAGCCCTCTTCCAGAAAGGATGCCTGCCTGATGGTATCATTTAAAATGGTATTAGATTAAAAGATAAGTAAATTTTTCAAATTAAAAAAATTTTTGTAAATGGTATTAGAAAGATCATTGTCAACATCCTATCAGAGTGTTAGCTTTTAGCCCAAATTGCCCAAATTAGCTCTGCTTCCAGTTTAGTCCAGTGTTTGTTCCAATTTCTAAATTGGGCACTGAGATGATTCATTTTTAATTAGCGCACATTTTAGTGTTCAAAGGTAACTGCCAGCAGATTTACAGTTTATAGGAAATAACCATAAGGATATTTACTTCTCCCAAAAGCTTATTCCCAAATGGTCATAGTGATGCAATTGGATGCTCTCATTACTTAATTTTCTTTCTCACTAAATATTTATATCAGCAATCTGCCCTTCTTGTTTCATTCCGTTCCACTCTATTTCTGCCATTGCTTAACAGTGACTCAGGGCTTTCCAGTTCTTACGAAGGATAAAAAGCACAGACTTTGAACTGAGAAAACAAGGGTTTGAATCCCACCTTCCCCCTTACCTGGCCTCTTGACGAACTTTGACCTCTCTGGACTTACTTTTACTCAGTCTCAAAAGCAAGACCTTTCTTTGTTGTAACGTTTTGTGAGTTCCCTCAAGGCAGTTGTCCTGAGACCAGACTGACCTTTGGAAAGATCGGGGAAGCTTTCAAAAATACCCATCCCCAGATTCTACTCCCAACTTTCCGATGTCATTTGGTCTGCAGTGTGGCCTAGGCCCAGGCGTAGTTTAAAAGCTCCCCAGATGTGTCTGTGGATAGCCAACGCTGAGCTCCATTCTCTTAGAAAAGACTTGAAGTAGGATGAGGCTCTAATTAAGAGTCTCAGACATCTCATCAGGCCATTTCTGTTGCCAGTTAAGCTTAGGCATTTGAGATCATTACTCTGAATGCCAGAGTAATTTTCTCACTACCATCGTAGCCAAAGTGGTTGGAAACACACATGAGAACAAATGAAAAAGAGAAGCCTCTAATCCAGAAGGTCGTTCTCAGCCCCTTCCATGCCAACTAGGACACTGTGCAGGGCACACACTCCTGATTGCCCCACGAGCCAAACGTCACAGTCATCTGTGCTTTATTAAGAGAATTGCAAATGGATAGGGAGCAAAACCCCGAGATAATGAGGTGAAGTGATCTTGATTAAATCAGACAAAACCGCTGGAAACGCTTCCTGAGAAACACTATCATTTAGAACAATTAGGGGAAAGCACTGTCTCTCATTGTTATTTACTAAAATGCTAGCTAGCTTTAGCATCCAACACAGCGGGTAGAGGATCTGCTAAGAGGAGAGGGGGAACAGCTCCTTCAAACATGATGGTATCTAGGCAGTGAGGTCCTTTACAAGACTTTGATGACAACTGGAATCAAACTATTTTTCCTGTGGTCCCTCTACATGGAACATTATTAGCTTCTTAGTAGACATTGGAGGAAGAGAAGGAGGCAGGGAAGAAGGGGGGTTAAAACATATAGGACATGAAGACAAGAAGCAAACACAGGTAAATCAAAGTATTAGAAGAGGCTCTTTGTGGTGTAAGGAAAATATCCTCAGTTTCTTCCCCTGGCTGCGTGCCCACCCTTGCAGTTGACTTTGGGGCTCCTCCCAAAAGAGGTACAGCCTTTCTCCAGTCCTGGCTCTGGACTGACCTTGCAACTTGCTTTGGCCAATGAGACAGTTGACAAACACTGTACAAGCAGAGACTTAGAAAATGTGAAGAAACCTGGGCTGTGTTGGAGAAGAGAGGCCCCAGTCATCCCAGCCGTCCCACATGAGGCCACTGTAAGCCAGCCAGCCCCAGCTGACCACCAGCTACGCGAAGATTTAAGAGTGAGTCTAGCCAAGACCAGCGCAAGAATGGCCCACCTGAGACCAGCCCAAATTGTCAACACACAATGGCTTGAGCTAAATAAATTGTTGTTATTTTAAGCCACCGTGTTTGGGGGTGGTTAGTTACACACCCCATAATCCCTATTACCAGTTATCACTTTAACTATCACTGACTAATCTTTATCGTATACAAATAATCACAGGAAGTATAATTTATCAAGATCTTCCTATGTGCCAAGTGTTAACGCTAAGTACCTTCCATGCATTTTTTGATGAAATGCGCACAAAACCTCTGAGTAAGTAAGTTTGAGTACCCCCATTGCTTTAACACTTGGAAACTGAAGCTTGGAGAGATGAAATAGATCTCCAAAGTCATACAAGTCAGCAGTGGCCCTGGAATTGGAACTCAGGTCTGCCCATCCCCAAACCCAAGCTCTTCACCACGGACCGTGCAGGCTCAACTGAAGAGCAAATCAGAGCCCCCAGAGGAGATGCGTATTTAGACTCTTCCAGTTTCTTTTCACTGTCAGGCCCTCCAGGGGAAGAAGCAAGTTTTCCATCTGTTTCAGAGACCTTAGATGAAGCCGGTAGGCTTTGTACTGGTTCTGCTTTTATAAGATAGAGGCTGAATTGTAGTCTCCGTATAGTTTTCTCTCTCGGGAAGAAGATAGAAATAAGAAATTGTGATGGTTGGCTATTGTTTTCAAATAAGTCCTGCCTATGTCAGCGTTCATCTTTCTCAGAAAAAATAACTTTGAAAATAATGTATCCAATGGGATATGCAATGCTTGTGAAATTCCTATGAGAGATCTTCATCCATAAATTGTACCATCATGGTCTTTAATGTAGCTACTAAGTGAGAGATTGTGAGAGAGAGAGAGAGCTGCCTATTAAATTTGCCTCAAATAAGGTAATAGGGTTATGGTGAGAGAATGTCACTGCTAATCATATTTACCTTGAATCATGAATGTAGCGGGGCAGGGTAGGGGTGGGGAGTTTGTTAGAAATGAAGGCAGAACATTTTACGCCTTTGAAGGAGAAACCCAGGTGTAGACAAACCCTGTTTATATCCAATCAAATGAGAGAGAGAAGGGGCAGACCTGCTTGGAAATATTGAAAAAACAAAAAGCAAAAAAACCCCAAAAAACAAACACCCTCACAAGCAGGTGGCTGAAGCCAGTGTGGGTAATTCTGTAGTTCTACATTTTGCAGCTTTCCTCTTAAAGCGTATGCTCCCAGTATTGCCCTAGACATGATGATAATCAGCGGGGACGCTGATTGCCCAAGAAGCCAGGCACAGTACTCAGAGTATCACTTAGGCTCGTAGGTTTAGTTGCATTTCTAGACTTCACAGCACACCTGGGAGGTGCATGTTAACATTTTGTCTTTTTGCAACCGAAGTTGCTGAGGCTGTGAATGAATTCTCCCTGACTCACTCTCTCACTATACTTTTGCAAATTGCTCAAGCACTTTTTACCGTCCGTCATTAGGTCTTTAATCCACACTCCGTGGAAAAGAGAGGGAAGTCAGTGAGTTCAGGGCACCAGCCATGAAATGGTTGTCTGGAACAGACTTTGTCGTCTGGTTTCACTCACTATGTCTCCTTTACGACAATCCTTTCTCTGCAGGGGGATAGCATGCTGATTTCTGCCATGTGAGGCTTTCAAAACTGGATGGGGGGGTAGTTTGCAAATATTAACTACTATATATAAAATAGATTAAAAAAAATTTCTATATAGCACAGGGAACTATATTCAATATCTTGTAGTAAGCTTTAATGAAAAAGAATATGAAAATGAATATATGTATGTACATGCATGACTGGGATATTATGCTGTACACCAGAAATTGACACATTATAACTGACTATACTTCAATTAAAAAAAAAAAAAGAATGAGGGAAAGGACAGGAAATGGATGCTATGAGCCTCCATTTCCTGAGCCTCTCTGTCAAGGTCTAATCATGTCAGGAAGGATCCAGATCAACTAAGGAAATCACCTTTAGGTTGCCAACGTTCAATTTAAATTGCAACTAAAAGGCATTTACCAATCTTGGAAAAAGCAGGAAGGCAGTATCTGGATTGCTTTTATCTTGAAACCTTTGAGTCAGTACTCTGTCAGGAGTGTGGAAAAGTCAAATCACAAGAGACTGCATGTATCTGCGGACACATCATCCAGTAATTGCTATACACACAAGCTGATGCTCCAGAGAAATGGAGCAATGAGCCCCTGCAGACAGCATCTTTTGTACCTAATCATTTGCTTTCAGTCTTGACAATATTCGGTGGATGTTTATGAAAGCTCCCTATGGCAAACAAATAGAGAGCTTTTAATTACAACATTAAAATGGGGAAAAAACAGGCACAGAACCCAGAATGGTGTCTCCTGAAGTGAACACAAGATCAGAATGCCCAGTGAACCAAAGGCAGAGCTCTGAAATGGTTTTGGAAAAATGAAACAGTCTTGGTATTCCCTAAACATAATTTCGTGTGATTTGGCTTTAAACTGTCAGGCAATTATCTGTGGAGTGGGTAAACAAACAGAAGCAAATGCTTTTTAGAAGCAGTTGTTAGATATAAATATTCAGTTCAGTTTGACTGACATGTATTGCATCCAACTTATTGTTTTTATTTTGTTTAAACCCCAATCTGCCTAAAAAGCAATTTAAGCAGGAAAATGTATTAGTTTCTCCTCTGTGCAAAAAATAAAACCAGTTTCAAGAAGGGGGCATGGGTTCAGAGAGGGAATGGACCCCCATCGTCTAAGATACTTACCATGTGGAAGGAGAGGAGAGATTGTATGTATCAGTCAGAGTTCTTAGTTGCAAGAACAAAAGTTATTTGTTTCAGTTATCTCTTGCTGTACAATAACTACCCCAAACTTAGTGGCTGAAAACAACTTACTGTTACCTCTCACGGTTCTGTGACTGACTGGGCTCGGCTGGGAGGCTTTGGCTTGGCATCTGTCACGTAGCTGCGGTCAGATACTGGCTGGGCGGCAGTTCTTTGTGGGCTTCCTGGGCTGGACGTCAGGATGGCTCACTCCTACGGCTGGAACTTGGCACTGGCTGCCATTGGCAGACTCGGCTGTGGCTGACAAACTGAGTGCCTACTCTTGGGAAGTTTAATTCAAAGCAAAATCTTCTCCCAACCCAGAAAACCTCTCCACACAGGTGGTAGAGAAAGAACATAGTTTTATTCTTGAATAAACATTAAATCAGAATTTGATGTACACATCGGAGGCAACCTGCTAGGAGACTGCAAAGATGGAGAGAAATCTCACCCTTTTAGATCGCTCAGCAGGTACAGCCTATTACACGCAAGTTCACAAGATAAACCATAACCAGTCTTCAGGTAAAAGGACTCGATGACATCGTTTGACACATGTAGTTCATCCTGACATCACTCGGGGGTGACCATCTGTGTTCACCAATTGGTTTTATCCAGAGGAATAACAAGCTTGTGATACCTTTATGATAGGAGATTGTTTTGCAACTTGGAGCAAGGTGTCCACTCAAGACTGGCTCCTACCCTCTCACAAGAATAGAGTGAGAGAGAGAGGGAGAGAGAGAGAGATGCTATTTCTTGTGATGTGTACATTTCATTCCTGGGTCATAAAACTGACAAAAGACCTGTCTAGTTTCCTACATCAGTGCTCTGAGGGAAAGAAGGGAGGAAGAGAAATGTCTACTGTTATTTTCAACAGGGACAATTAAGACTTTTCTTTTAAATTTGATTTATCCTTACCCTATATAGCCTCTCCAAGTGACTTCAGCTCACAGCACGGCAGCTCTGTTCCAAATGGAACTTTCTCAGGAGCAAGCATTCTCAGGGGGACAGGCAGAAGCTATAAAGTTTCTGACGACTTAGCTTTAGAAGTCACACAGGGTCACTCCACCTCATTCTGGTTTGGGTGAAGCACAGGGCTAGCTCTGATTCAAGGGGATGGACAACTCCAGGAATTGGGGCTTCTCGGGAGGTCATCTTTGGAGACCAGCTACCATGTCACGGTTGTAAGTTTGAACAGTAGAGTGTGTTAAAGTAGCAGGTAATATTGAGACAACACAGGAAAGCATAAGACTCAGGCTTGGAAACTGTACATTCAGGAACGGCACTCAAACCACAATACGAGTCTTATAAGCAGACCCCACTAATGTCGTGCCGGGGCACAGATGCAGGATGCTGGCCCCTGGAGGTCTGAAACGCTACAATTTGATTCCTAAATCTCTCTGGAAAAGTAGATTCCATATGCTGGTGGCCTCCACCTGTTGCTTATTTTTGAATAGACATCGTATGCTGCTGTATCTGATTGGTGGAGCAGAGGTCACACGGCTGAGTCTTGCTGAAGAGGAGGATGGAGAATTTGATTTAGAATTTTTTTGTAATTTGTTCATTTAATCTTTTTAGCAATAAATAAAAAGGTTTCTTGCCATCTTGTGGGTTCAACCCATTTACTGAACTTAAGAAAACCTTTCTTTGCCTCAGTATCCCCGCTGGTTGCAAGAGGAATGTGAACTGAATGTCCTCTGAGATTCTTTCCCACTGATCAATGAGGAGATCTTTTTTTTTGAAACACCAAAGAAGATGGGGGAAAAAAAAAAACCCAGGAACTCTGTCTGTTTCACTGTGAGACCAGAAGGGGGCAGGGCACAGCCATTCAAGGAATGCGACAGCAATTAACATCAAAATGGTGAAAGATTCAACCCCAGGAGGCCTTGAGGCTCAAGATGATGGGAGATTTGACTTCTAGCAGACCTAGAGCTGCATTATAAGCCCATTGTAATGTAAGCATGGTGAATAACATGCCCACAGGCACCATGGCAATCCTAAGGCTGGCCACAAACGGTCAAAGGGTGAGAAATGGCCAACTCCCTGGGAATCCCAGCCCCTTCCCCAGGCTAGTTAGACTGGTCCTTCCTCTTATTAGCATATGAAGCCACCAAGCCCATAGAGACAGGCAACACCCCGCCTTGCTGCCTCCCCTCTCTCTCCCTCTTCAGAGACAGCCTGCACTCTGTCTATGGAGTGTGTACCCTCTTTAAATCTGAGCACCCAACCCCCACACCTTGCAGCCTTTCTCTTGCCTTTCAATGCATCTCTCTGAATAAATCTACCTTCACTCAACCGTGGCTCGCTCTTGAATTCTTTCCTGTGCGAAGCCAAAGACCCACACTTGGCGGGGCATGTCCTAGGGGCTCAGCCGAATCTTGGAACACAGCCCTTCTCACGCCCCACATCTGTTTTTCCTGCATCAACTGTAGACTGGACAGTTATGAGGCCATGGCTTTCTTGTGCTTTGCAGGAAATCAGGATTGTCAGAATTTCTGATTATCATAACCTTCAAAAATAGAGGCTCATTGTTTTCTTCCCATTCCAGGCTCAACAAAATTGGGTCTGATTAAAACGTTATAGGCAGTAAGGGACCCTTAAGTAATTCTTATCATCCCTGCCGTTCGCTACGTTTTTCTTCTGAAAAATTTTAGTCCATATTAGAGCTATTTTTTCCCTGTATTCCTTAATAGGTAACTTGCAAAATGTTAGGAGAGATGGTTGGAATACTAAAGAGATGTTGAAAACCCTTTATTGCCCTAGCCTGCAGCAGGAAGTTCAACAATAGAATGTCTTATAATGATTCACTGAGAGCGGCTGAACTCAATGGGAGCATCTTTGTAGAAGTACAAAAGCCTAAGGGCATCTTTGTCATCAATATATTCTCACCTTCGTGTGAATAAGAATAAGGAATAAAACCACAATAATGAGAGGCCAGCCCCACGGCGTTTTCACTCTGAAGGATATCTCAAAGGATCCCCTTGAAGATATCCTTCCAAACCATGCATAAGGATATTTTTAGACCGCCTATATATTTGTAGATCCTGCTGCAATATTATTGTACTGTAAACAACAAACATGAAACTTAAGTATGGTTCAACAATGAAAATCTCCAAACTTAATACCAGAATAAAGAGAATTTATTGAGAATGTTAGGATTCAGGGATGGTCTTTAAATGTTTCCTTCTGTTCTCTAGCAGGAGACTTGGTGGTGGGGATAAAGTTGGTAGGAGGAAGGAGTCCGCATCACCCAGAAGTGCTATCAATTGCTGATAGTAAAAGGTAGGATTTTAATACAGTCCCAGGAGTCAGCTACTTTTCCAGAAAAGCATATGTTCAGAATTTTAATAGATGTCCCATAACCTAGTGATTTTTCAAAAAAGCACATTGCTTGGGCCTCCTGGGTGACTCCCTCTGGTTCAAGCTGGTCAAATCTTTTCAGAAAAGCGTATTCTTCTTTTACATTTCTCTTGTGACAGATGTTTAGTGAACACCAATCATGTTCTAGACACTGTTCTAGGTACTGGAGCAGTAGGAGCTCAAAGTCTAGTGCGTGAGAAAGATAATAAATAATTAAGCATCTAAATGAATCATGCAATTACAGATACCTATAAGCTACAGTGAAAAAAGGAAAGAAACTACTAGCATTGTAACATTTTAGCCTCTTTTGTAAAAGAAGATTTCACTACTCGCTTCAGTGAATAATGGATGTAAAGAACCTGGACATACTAAAAGAATACACACACACTCTCACACTCACGCACACACGCATACACACACACACGCACGCACATGCGCTTTTGTGATAGTGAAATTATCTTAGCATGAAAGAGAAGCAAAGGGTGAACAAAGTATCGAATTTCTGCAATCTAGTTTTTGAGGGGCAAGATTCAAATGGCTATAATTCACCAAGATCCTGCTGAAAAGATATAAAAGGATGCACCAGAAATGGCCTTTGACCACCTGGATGAGAAGGCCGTCCTCATCACAGTCTTCATTCGCCAGGGAATGGAGAGCATCGGCCCAAGGAATCCCCTGCTCTCCTGCCTGAACCCACCTGTGTAAAGGTAGCGATCACTCATTGCACATTTATCCCTTAGAGGCCACAGAGCTGCTTTCTGAATGGCACGTGTCTGCGGGCCAGCCTGCGTGGACCTCCACTGCTTCCTCACGGTACTTTGTTGAATCTGGAATCTCTCTGACCCTTGTTGCCTTTGCCGGCAGCAGGTGGATCGCCCTGAGCAAAAAGAAGCAGAGGTGGATCTTTGAAAGGCTCTTTTAAAGGAAGACAAGTGGGGACTGCTTGTCTTATCCTTGCATTTTACCCATGGATACCCATGGATAACAAAAGTTGGGGCCCGCCATTTTGCTGTCATTAGAGATAAGCCATGTTTGCACAAAAAAACAATGCCAACTGGAGCACTTGAGCTGTTTTTAAAGACCACTATTGTGGTTGCTTAGCCCTTATCATCTAAATGCAAGTGTGGGGCGGGGAGAGCATAGCGAGGGAGAGCAAGACCGTTGTAGGAGGACTTACTGTTGCAGGGTGTCCAGCAGCCACTGCACAGTTTGGCTTTTCCAGCCAATCTTGAGAGTCTCCAGGAGGTCTCTCGTGTTCTCACCAACGCCGTCATCTCAAGGTCCACGGAGTGCCAGCCGTGCTTCACCTGCTCCTGGCTGTGGGTGGTGTCTACATGGGAGACTCTCATTTCCGTCCCCGAGCCCATGGGAGTGACGGGCTCCACCGTGAACCACGTGATGTGAATCACTTGACTGGGATGAAGCCGCAGCTTTGTGCTACAGCCGTTGGCTCTTAGGGCTCGTGTAGCTGGGTTGGGATGACAAAACTTAGGCAGTAAAAAGATTACCTGGCCCAGAGGAAAGTACGAGAGCAAGGGCACACCTGAGGTTGTTCATTGGGTTCCTCTTGAGAATGAAGGAAGGGAAGGTGAGCCAAAACTCAGATGAAAGCAGAAGAAAACAGCACCAAAACCCCACCTCACCCAACCAACCAGCTAAGCAGGTAAGTGCCCGCACCAAAACCCAGTATGTGTATGACTGCGTTCATGTAAAATTTTATTTATGTACACGTACATGCATTAAAAGATTAGAAAACAGATGCAGACTGGTCTCAATTGATTTAATTAATTAATTAGCTAATTCCTCCATCACAATCTCTTTCCTGTGTTGTATTGAGATTGGGAGGGGGTGGTGGTCTAAGCCAGACAATAAGCAGTATAAATAATGCAAATCTACACTATTTCAGATGCTGGCAAGTTCTGTGGAGAAGGATAAAGCAGGGGTGGGGTGGGAAATAGCGCAAGGTACCTTAATTTTTAATTGGGACATCAAGAAAGGCCTCACTGCAAAGATGATATTCCGGCAAATCCTAATGGAGGGGAATGAGTGAGTTACACGGATCTCTTAGGCTGAGAAAAGAGCAAGTGCAAAGGCCCTGAGGCAGCATCTGTGAGCGACAGCAGAGGCGACAGGGAGATAGGAGGAGAGGGAGAGTTAGTAGGAGATGAGATCAGAGACAGAATGATGATCCTGGGGGAGGTCAGGCAGGTTTTTAAAAACCTAGTTTAAACACTTTGGCTTCTAGTCTGAGAGCTAAAGCTATTAGACAATTGAGGAAGGGAGTGCCAACGTCTGATTAAACTTTTCACTGAGTCAGCCATTGCTGTAAAATAGAGGGGGACGAGGGCAGAAGCAGGGGCTGCTGTTAGGAGGCTCTTACAATAATCCAGGGGGCAGGTAGCAGTAGCACAGAGGTGGTGAATGGAACTGTTTTTCTTCCTCCTATAGACGTTCTCTGCTGCTTTATTGACACAGCAAATTATGGCTTCTCCACACCGCCCTGAATGACACGTCCTCTTTCTTCCCAACTGGAGTCCACTGGTTCTCAGTTCTAAATTCCCAGCTCAGGCTGGGTAAGGTGTTCACTCCTAGTCCATCGAACCCTGGCTGGGACGGGGGGTATAGTACAGACAGTGCAGATGTGGGGGCCCCCACTTTATCCTGGGTTTGGTTGATACTCTTAGATATACCTATTAAACCCGCAGCCTAAACACGTCTTCCGTTCTCTCTTTTTGCCTTTTCCTGGCCAGCTTTTTAAAGATTCAACCCAAGAGACTCCCCTGACTCTATTCTGACTCTCAGAGGTGTGTATGCTCTAGGCTCCCTTCCCCTATTCTTTTTAACTTGCTGGCATGTTGAATCATTCTGTACGTTAATTGTCTGTTTGGAAGTTGAGCCTTTGAGTACAAACTGTATCCTCTTCCGCAGTGCAGTGTCACCAGCACCTACCTAGCCATAGTGGGCACCTAGCTGGCGTTCCTTCATTATTTTCACATGTAACTAGAAATAACATTCCTCTTAGGTTGAGTGTTTCACTTCCACTTCTTTTGGTACGTAGTATAGTGCTGATCTCTATTTCTTTTGGTTGGTGAAAGAGCATGGATTTTGCAAAGTTCCTCAAGGGAAAATAGCTCCTATGTAGGAAGGCACTAGACTCACAACGCTAGGTGGCGCTGTAGGCGAGGCATAAAGATGTGCGGAGCATTTTCCTCCACTGGACTGAGTGGAGGGGAAGAAGCTTTTTGATTTTCACAGCAGATTTCTGTTTCTCCTCATCTGAAGTGTTGCTGTGATTGTCGATCAGGACTTGGAAGAATCTGCAAATTCCAGTGTCAGGGCTGAGACGTGTTTAAATGTATGCTTCCAGCCTGGAAAACACAGGTGCTGTTGAGAAGTTGTGTCTTTGGGACAGAAGAAGCCTAATCTCTGTTAACAATGCTTTCTGAGTCCATTAGAGGCAGACAAGCCGCCGATTGCCCTCATAAAGCACAAGAATAATCTTTATTGCTGTCTGAAACAAATGCCTCCTGGACCTGCAGTTCTGGCCGCAGTCTGAAACAGCCTCAGCCTGGTCTCCAGTTTCTAATTGCAGTTCTGCAGAGAAGGGTATTTGGGAAGGAGTTTGCTGTCTCCACCTGGGATAACCTGCTCATTCTTTGGGACGTTTGGGTGACCTGTGATAGCTGCCACCCGCTGACCTCTTGCGATCATCATGCATCTGGCTGGCGGGAGGGACAGTAGCCGCAGTCCTCACTGCTCCATGCACACCCATCTTTTCCCTCAGTGAAGGCAGATAGGAGGTGTTCACCCAAGAAAATGCAGCACCTCCTTCTTTGGGATGTAGCTCAAAAGTTGCTCTTCCAGGGAAACCTTCTCTGAAGTTTCTTTTGTAATAGGAAATCACATGGAGAGAATATTTGTAGGTGTCACGCACCACATTAGGTTTTTTCCAAACACCTTAGACTGTTTAATCCTTGCAGTGCGATGTGGTCTCTGTCACCAACCATTTTCACAGAAGAAACAGATTCAGAGAGATTTAAGGTAACGTCTTAGAACGCACAGCGGAGAAACAGCAGAGCTGGAATGAGGACCCTGGCTGTCCAGCATTGTATTTTAATATTTGTGTCAAGTTAATCTCTCCCTTCTCTGTTCCCAAAGAGCTTGGTGTTTACTCCCATTGTGGGAATTGTTACGTAGCTTCTGCCTGTGCTCCCTACCCCTTAGCACAATCGACAGAGTAACACATGCCTTCTGTTTATCTTTGCCCGCTGAATGCCAGCCCTCTGCAAAACTAGACGCCTTTGCGCCCTGCCCTCTGCGTTGACTGCCTCTCTTTGCAATTTCTGCAGGGCTGTGATAAATGGAACCCTCAAGACCCTCTTACCCTCTTTTTTCCTTTCCCAATCCATCCTCCCTCTCTCAAATCATGGACTGAATGACTGCATCATTTGTACTTGGCAATGAATCAACGGCTTATACTTCAGCCCCAAATATGTTTTAGCTGAGAGAAATTCTCAAATCTTTCCGTCCTGAGAAATGTGGAAAGCTAGCTGGGTGCAGGCTTCAGAACACTGGGTGGCGCTGCTCCTCTTCAACTAGGATGTCGATGAACAGCGAAAGGTCCCTCTGCTTCCCCGAGTCCTCAGACCCACCCCCAGCACCCTGCACAGTTTGCTCATCCTGTAGGTGCAGACATTTCACTGCATTTACTGCTGGCTCTATTTTCTTTCTTCCCGTGAGTTTTCTTCATGTCGTCAAAGCATTTTTCTAATGCCCCCTGGTGTGTTTCTAGCGTTCTCCTCCGACCCCCATTAGTCTTCCAGGTAGACTCCTCTCTTTAAATTCCGTTCTTCTCCAGAGCACATTCTGGGACCTCAGTGATCATTCATAATAATGATGCATAGAAAGTATGGATGGAGCCTAGAAGACCATTAGATGTGTCTGGAGGAGCAGGCAAGTCTCTACAGAGAGGACGGTGCAGAACTGGGCATGGACAGATGAGGAGACTTCATTCTTTCTTTTGTAACTTTTTTTTTCTTTTAGAATGCTCTATGCTTTTTTTTTTTTTTAACAGATGAGAATACTGAGGTTCACAGAGGGCTTAAGTCCAGACTTAAGATTGTGAAGTTAGGAAGTAGGGAAACTTCTACTGATTTCAAGTTTAGTAAGATCTTCCACCATCCATCCATCCTTCCTTAGAAGATTTAAGTCCTGACTTAAGCTTCTTAAGTAATTAAGAAGTAGGACACTTCTATTATACATTTAATGAGTTGCTTCCACCATTTAGTCATCCATCCGTCTATTAGCTATTTGTTGAAGACCTACTATGTGTTACTCCTATATTCTGCACTAGATATATAGTAGTGGACAAAAAACCAAGTCCCAGGGAGTTTGCATTTTAGTGAGAGAGAGAGTGGGGTCAAACAGTAAACAAAAACATCCAATACACAGTGTGTCAGGGAGTGATAATGCCCCACTCGTGTGTGTGTGTGTGTGTGTGTGCCTGCGTTCCCGTTATGCGTGTGTTATCTGCCCATATGTCAAGGAGGTTAGGGTAGGGAAGACACACATGCGCTAACCATTGTCATATCCACATTCTCCTAACCTTGGTAGTAACTGCTCTTGGAGCAGAACATGGAAATCACTCATTAAGAGCAATTTCCCAGATGTGGGTCTACTTCCTTCCTTCCACCCTTTTACTTCTAAATGAAGCAGGAAAAAATTCTTAGAATCGAGATTTCTGCCAGTGGGTTCTCATGAAGATTTCAGCGTGCCTTACCAAGAACATGTCTTCGCCGATGACTTCATTAGAGCAAGGGAAGTGGGGGCGAGGTCATTGCTGGCCAAGAAAACAAATCCTTATCGAAAACAAGTGTGTCTTTAGAAGAAAGCCGTGGGGCATCAAAGTGGTGGGAGAGAAGACCGGTAATGTTGGGGCATAAAATTGGACAGGTCTTTATGGCATCCTCAGGCAACATGGACTCGCTGGTTGTCTTAAAACTGGGCGGGGACCTGTTCTACAGATAGACGATCTGGAAGTCATTATGGAGGATGAATTGCAACAAGACAAGAAGGAAGGAAATAAGGCGGTCTGGATGGAGTGGAGGGGGTACATTATATAAAATGACTAAATTACCTTTTTTATGTCTGTGTGAGAACACCTACTCTCTTAGCAAATTGCAAGTATACAATCGATAGGGTGCTATTAACTAGAGTCACCGTGCTGCACATTGGGTCCCCGGAACTTGTTCACCTGAGAACTATGTGAGGTGCTCAACCTGTCAGTTCACTTGACTGTGAACATCACCACCCAGCATAGATGCTTGTCAAAGTGTCGTGTTATATACCCTAGGTATATACAGTTTTTGTTTGTCAAAGCTACTTCAGTAAAGCTGGAAAAAAAGATTTTTAAGAAGTGCATTTAGCAGAACTTGATCACTCCTGAGGCGAGTAACTAGTGTTTATTGAGGAGTTACTGTGTGCCCAGGCTTAACGCACCTGCCACTTGGTCCCTCGTCATCCCCAGAACAATTCCATAACATAGCTACTCTTACAATCCCCACTTACAGACGTGGAAAAAGTTTCAGAAAAGTTAAATCAGTTGCCCAGGAATTCATAGGTAGGAGGTGGAGTTGCTGCGACTCAAACCCATATATCTGGGTCCAGAGCTGCCCCAGAAGGAGACTTGGGGGCAAGGCAGAGAGAAGGCAGGGAGAGAGAGGGCAGGGAGGGAGAAGGGTCAGGGAGGAATCTTAGATTCCCAGTGTGAGATGTAAGGTCCTCTGGTAGAGATGGTTCTAGATTATTGGCGCAATCACTTGACATTCTGTACTTTGGGTCCTAGATTAAGAACAAAATACAATCAACATTAACATACAAAGACCCTCTACTTTGCCCCCAAAACTCGTGGTGAGGTCACCTGCCATCGGTTATCTCAAGCCCCTGCCTCACAACCTGTGATCAGTTCTCTGCTTTCCTCCAACTTTCTGCTGATTTCTAGAGACCTGTAATCTGCCCGGTCACTCCTGCATCTGAGCTTTTGTTCCTGGAAGACTCTCGGTCTCTAGCGTTCCCCTTTCTGTGGTCGTTCGTTACCCACACTGACTCAGATCTCCCCAGATAAGTATCCAGTCACACAGGTCACTTGTGTGACTCTGGAGGCTGGAGGCTGCCTCAGTTACTTTTACTGCGTAACACGCCACCTGGAACTTAGTGGTAGAAAACAGCAGTCATTTTGTTATGCTCATTGGGGTTTATTTAAGTCAAGAATTCAGACAGTGCACTGTGGGGATGTCTTCTCTACTCCCCAGTATCTGAGGCCTCACTGGGGGTCACCCAATGGGCGAGGGGGTGGGGGCTGGGGCATCTGGGAGCATCTTCATTCCTATGTGTGATTTAAAGGCTGTGCCCAGCTTTGGGGGACTGTCCACCGGGGTACCTTCCCTTGGCTTCTTCATGTGGCTGTTGCTTCTCCCAGCACGATGGCTGGCTTCCGAGAGGGAGTAGTTCCAGAACATTTGCGAGAACCCGTTAGAAACTGCAAGGCCTTACATGATTCAGCCTCAGAAGCCCCACTGCTCACTGCTGCTGCTCACAAGTCTGAACTTACTCAAGGACAGAAAACCTAGACCCTGCCTCCCATGGGAGAAGCATTAAACGATTTACAGCCCTTTTTTTTTTTTTTTTTTACCATCAGAGCACGGACAACAGTGTGGTCATGGAGACCACAGAATGTTCAATTTTATGCGCCCTTGTTCTTAAAAGTCTTCTGACATCTCTCCTGCCAGACATTCCTCACTGGACACGTCTCTCCCCAGGCTCCTTCCTGCCTCATTGCGATTCCCATTTCCCACACATTCCTACTTACTTTCACTCACGCATCTGTGAGTTCACGCTTCTATTGACAATAGCACCAGATGCAGTTTTAAGTGTTAGAATTTGCCAGTGAATAAAAGATGCTAAAATCATTTTTTTTCTTTTGGAGCTTATATTCCAGGGAGAGGGAAGCAAAATGAATAATAAAAGTAAAATAAGTAGATTTTGGAAAATGTTAGGCGGTAGTGCTACATGAAACAGAAAGTGCAGAGCATGGTAAGGAAACGGGAAAGTGAAGGGGGCAAGTGCCACTTTGTGCAGGGTGGTCATGGTGGAACCTCAGTGAGAAGGTGGCACTAGGGTAAAGACGTGTGGGAGGTGGGGGTATGGGCCATGCACCTGTCTGAAGAAGAAGAATTCCAATGGAGGGGACAGCTAGTACGAAGTCTGTAAGGTGGGGGTAGGTCTGGAAAACTTAAAGGAGGACAAGGATGCCGTGGTGGCTGGGACAGAGAGAGCAGACAAGATCAGGGAAGTAACAGAGGCCCAGACCACGGGGGGCCTTGCAGAAACTATTGTAAGAAATCACTAGGAATTCAGAAATTGGGATCCCCAGGGGGAATGTTAAGCAAAGTTGAGATTTAATGACAATATTTAAAAAGATCCCCTGACTGTTGAGAATAGCCTGAGGGAAAAAGAGGAGAAGAAGGCAGATGAATTAGGAGGTAGCTCTGGTCTAAAACATAGGATGCTCTTTCTAATCTCACAACCTCCTGGGGGTAAAAGGTGAGGAATAGGTCAGATCAGACATGTTCTCTCCGACACTCCTGGAGCTGGGACAGAAGTGAGATGCTCCTTGTCAGCCTGCGGGCCTGGGCAGGACGGCTGGCTGAGAGGTGCTCAATGCCTTCCTGTCACAGGGTGGAACAGGTCCCCCGTCTGTCTCTAGATGGGGGATGGGTTGGTTTTGGTGCCATGTTGGTCCTAGCCCATCTACCACGGGTGTCTTCTGTGTCATCACAGTCCCTCCTGCCAACCAGCCACAAACACATTTCAATCAGAGTCCTGAGTGAGGGACAGATAATCACAGTGCAGGGAGCGAGAACTGTCGTGGGGAAATGCACACAGGGCAGTGGATGGAGGGCCTCTCCTGCCTGTACAAGACCCAGTGATGTGACAGCTGTGACATTTTATTACTGCAATAGTGATTATGTGTGTGTATCTCATTCAGTCCCTGGGCCAACACAGTAAGGAAATGACTTGTATTATTAATGACTGTAATTATCAAAAAGTGGAAGAAGAAGTGCAGGAAAAAAAAAGAAAGTTGGGATTTAAAATTCCTGCACAAAATGATGAGGGTAAGATGAGCTTTAATACCACTCTCAAACCAGCATTATAGAGGTGTTTCTTGAGATATAATGCCTTTCCACACACTGTCTGATTGCTTTATATTCCTGTACAAAATCTAATGCTTCAGAAGATGTGTGATTTTTCAAATGGGTCTTAAAAAAAGATATATAGCTACACAAAATATAGCTAGGCAGTGTAATGATAAATATAAAAAATGTAGAGTTAGCTCAAAAGTTTCTGAAGCTTTGCAAGAATCTGATGTAATGAACCAAAATGACCTTCTTCATTTTCTATCATTTCCCTCAAGATGCTAATGTTTTAGATCTATGTGTAAATGTTACATGGGCTCTCTCATTAGGTAGATATTTGCTCCTTGATGATATAAAGGTACATTTTCCTCCCAAATTTAATATGATTCTATTGCAACCATGACCGATGAGGAATAGTTCTTAGAAATGGGTGTTGTCAAGTGTTCTTAGGAATGTGACATCTCGTTATGGGGAAGAAATTGCCAACAGTCTTAAAAGTATAGACTCAGAAGGGAAAATGTCAAAGGCTGTTTCTCAGGCTACAGTATTAGTAAAAGTCACAAACTCAGAGCTTCAAAATTCTCATAGTTCATTTTCTAGTTTTCTCTAGTAGCTTGCAAGGCCTCTTTCAAGTGTTTAGCTCATGCACATAAATATCCAGACAGAAGAGTACAAGAGTTTGCCATCCACTGTTCTCCATGCCTAGGATGGGGTGTCCATCCTGATTTTATCACACGGAAGTGGACTGCTGTTCAGTATAAAGCAATAAGGCAGTAATAACTCCATAGTTTCTCTTTGCTCCCTTGTGTCAGTGACCAATTTCACAAAAGGCAGCGGTCAGACCTAGTTTTCCTTCTTCCTTAATGTATCTGAAATAACACCAGTATTCAGCCTATACTATTGCATTTTCTTCAGGGGTATGGAGGAAGACCACACAGTCTGCCTCTGTATCCACAGGTTCCATGCCTGTGGGTTAAACCAATGGTGGATTGAAAACATTCAGAAAAAAAATCCTAGAAAGTTCCAAAAAGCAAAACTTGACTTTGCCACGCTGGCAACTATAGCATTTGCATTATAGTTAAAATGATTTACATAGCATTTACATCGTATTAGGTATTTTAAGTAATCTAGAGGAGATTTAAAGTATAGGGAGGTTCTGCCTAAGCTATATGCAAACACTGTGCCGTTTTATACAAAGGATGTGATCAGCTGTGGAATTTGGTATCTGCGTGGAATCCTAGAACCAATCCCCTCCAGGTACTGAGGCGTCACTGTATTTCCAAATTTCCCTTGCAATTCAATTGAGGCTATGTGATTGAGTTCTGTACATCAACATGTGTGCAAAAATGATGTGTGAATGAGAAATATTGCAAACTGTTATTAATAAACAAGAATGCTGAAGCCATCAAGTCATCAGAGGCCACCCCACCCCCACCCCAAGGGAAGACAAGCCTGCAGCCCAGCCTCTGCAGCCACTCACAATGGTGCACTCTGAGGGGACTGGCCCTAGATAGCCAGGTGCTGGTCAAAGGACTGAATTCAATGAGCCCAAATATTTACTTCCTCCCATGCATAGAAAAGCACTAAATTCTTTAACTTGAGATGCCTGGTTAAAAGATTAACAAGTAATTGGTTAATTACTTGGTCTACCTGGTCTTTGTTGTAAAGCTCCTATATATCCTGGCTCCTCCCCTGCCTCTTCAGAGCTGTCCCTCAGAGCCATCTGAGAGGCCGTCACCCCGGCTCGAAGGAGTTCGAGTCCTCAGAAACGTCCACCAAATGAAACGCAGCTCTCAGCTTTTAGGCTGTGCATTTATCTCAGTCGACAGGTGTAAGCCGTATCTAGCCACATACCCCCTATCCATGTCTTCCTCTGTTCTCTTTCTCTTCCATAGAAATTGTTGAAGACGGTTGTGCTACAGGATGGACGGAACCTGCGTACAAAAATGCCTGTGAAGCAGAGCTCCCTGCCTGCTGTACTGGATGGCAGGTGAGCAGATAGAAGTAACTATTATATTCATCCCCTGACTTGATTTTTGTTACAATGTTTAGTTAGTTCTAATATATTCGTGTTGCCATCCCTCTTGTTTGTACTGTTTGGAGGAACTACATATTTGAACTAGCAAATTAATTGGATTGTTTTCTTTTGGTAAACCACGTAGGGGAGGTACAACAGCTGACGGTCTGGAGCTGGGGATTAAACTAAATATAAAGATATGGTCCCGAGGCTTAGCAGTCATGGGTAGATACAGCCTCCTCCCACTACCCGTCCTTGGTCCTTCACATGTGATTCAGTAACATCCAGTTATTGGCTGTGTCCCCAGGAGCGCCGTAGGCTGCATGTCCCAGCATCTGAGTGCCTCCATTCCGACCCAGGTGGTACCTGTCTGACCTCCAGCACTCCACGTGGGCATTACCCCCTTCAGGAAGCCTCCTCTGACCCACAAACTGACAAAAGCTCTTTCTTCCCTCTGTGCTTTCATTGCACCTATACTTACCCCTTATCATTAAACTTGCCTGTTTGCATAGTAGACATTTATTTATATCCTTCCAGTAGGCTAGGAGACCCTGGAATGGAAGGTTCCTGTTTTATTTATCTCTGCAATCCTAGGGCCAGCAAATGCCTGGCATATTGGAGGTGCTCAGTGAGTTCTTATGGAGTCTAAAAGCAATCTCAGAAATAGAACAACGTTTAATGTCACCTACATCTGTGGACGAGGCAGCATAAAGAATGGGAGAATAAGAGGATATGACGTAGAAGGGTAGCTGCTGGCTCTCTGTTTTTGGTGTAACGAGGGCCTCAGCTTGCTCCCAAACTGGAGTCACCCTGTGCAGACACACCTGATCGTGTCTAGCAGCCACTTGAATGAACCCAAGAGCATTCTCTTGTCATGACAGAGACACGATGTCTCTTGGGGAAGACATCATTCCGAGCAAGGACAGAGTGTGGACAAAGGGTTTTTGTCTGGAATACAGTGGTTTGCCAAGGCGGGCAGCGTCCTCCTGCAGAGTGCCCGTGTTGGCCACTCAGCTTGCTCGTGGCCGAGCCACCACACTCCTGTCTGATCCCGGGGAAAGGGAACTGGGGATAACACTTGAAAGAGTTGTTTCAGCAGAAACACCAGAAGGTGTGGCGTCCCTAAGGCTTTGTGGCTGCCGTGACAGAGTTGCCCAGGACCTGGGAACTTTGCCGTGGTGAGTTACCCTGGAGCACAGCACAGACTCAGCCACGTGCGAATCGAGCCGAATTAGTGTTCATCTCAAATGGAGGAGTGGTGGCCAGGGTCACCCTTTAGTGGGCGTTCACAGAACCACGGAGGACGTAAGGCAGCTTCGTGATGGTTTCATGGCCGGAACAACAGGACTCATGAGAGCAGGAGAGAGGAACAAGGTGATCCCCACGGCAGCCTGGAGGATCACCTGCGTGTTTGTGAACGTCTGAGGCATCCTAAGCGACACACAGGAGGACTGGGCAGGGAGGAATTCAAGTCAGATGGGAATCTCATGACCGTTTGTGAAGCAGAAATACACTATTTTATTAGTGCCGGGATGACCATGACATAACCACTATCTGGTATGGCCTGGGGAAGTCTCGGTTACATTATAAGTAAGTGGGGTGCGTTTTGATCAGCAAGGTTAAATTTCCCCAAGGTCCAGTTGGGACATCCCACTAGCAATGACTGTAAATGATTCCTGAAACTTGGGGGAGGTGGGCAAAGTGAATGAAAGGAGTAATTTAAAGTCCATGCTCATGAAAGAGAGACAGAAGAGTGCAGCCTGATAAGATCCATCAACGTGTCAGACTTAGAAACAAACAAACCAACTGAATATCTCACCAGAAACCAATTTCTAAGCAGCCATAAAAGCACAGGATTTTGGGTGAAAAACAGCAGGACTTTGTAGAGGGTCGATATCATCAAGCTAGTCTGTTTTCTTTCTGTGACGGAGTGGTGGAGAAATTGAAACACAGTCTATTTGATTGTGCGAAGGCTTTTGATTTTTTTTGATGAGAATTTTTCTTCAACAAGGAGGACCCTTCAACGGAGATTTTTGGAAAGCCTCGTGCAGGTGCTTGACAATAGATACACTCTGATAACCGGTCTCCAACTGTGAGCGATGGAGACTTGTAGGAGCAAAAAGACACGTGGGCAGGTAACTTAAAATCAGCGTTAACAGGCTTTAATCCAGTTATGTGCAAAGTACTTTGGGAGCACAAATCTAGGGACCCCAGAACTTTCTGAGGTGGTCTAGGAAAGTTGCCTTCCAATGAAGAAAACGTAGGTGATAGGAGTTTGATCAGAGAGCAGGACTTCAAAGGTAAGAGAAAAGCCTTCGTCTTTGGGGAAGAGGTTTCGTCTTTAACACTTAACACACTCACACGAACATGCAAAAGGCTCCAAAGACTCCCTGGAAAGCACTATCATTTTCCTCCAGGTCCTAAGAATTTGGTCTTTGTAACTAGAGAAATGGCCATGGCTTTCAGTCCAAGAAAATCACGTGGGGATGGTTAGTAAAAGACAAAACAAAGACTGGTACACCAGGACGCAGTGTTGTCCTAGACTTCTTACCGTTTATTTGATTACCACTATTATCTTAGAAATTCACATAAGAAACCGGTCAACTCTGTAGACAGCAGCTGCCAGTTCAAGTCTTTCTGTGTTGTCTGGTCGACCACCCGTGCCTTGCTTGCTAGAAAATGTGAGAAAAGGGTATCACATGTTTCAGCTGATCAAGGAATAACTGTCCGGGGGACACTCTGTGTGACAGCTGTCTAGGCTTGCAGAAATGACCTAGGAGAAGCCGATAGAGACGCTGGTTGGGGATTCTGGTGTCAGGGGACATAAATAGATTTATCATCCTGCCAACAGAGCCCTCACCTCCTCATTTCCATGCTGCATTTTGGTGAACAGACGGCAGACCTATTGGCTCTTGTACTGTAATGGCTGGAACAGGGTCATGTGGGCAACTCACCAGCAACCCCTGACAAGCAGGGACGTATCTTTGCTGTGTGTGGGCGGTGGGGTGTGTATCATCCACAGGCTCCCAGGAAAGCAGCTCTCATACTCTGCTTAGACAGTGGACCTGTGAATCCGGCCTGAGTCTACCTGAGCAGGTGCAAGAGAGCAGGAAAGACCTTCCAGGTTAGTGGTGCTGCTGCCTTATCCTTCCGCTGTTTGGCATCCGAAAGTGTGCGAGTTTCCTCTGCATCACAGCCAGGCGGCTGCTGCCCCAGCTCAGGCTTTGTCAGATCAGCCTGAGGATGCCAGCAGCAAGAGGCTTTCAGGTGCCCTGCTGCGGCGAGAGCTGAGGAGGGAGGAAGGGGCAGCCACTGGAGCGAAGAAAATTCATGTTGATATCCAACTGCACTGGGACTGCTCAATATAGTTCCACGGGCTTGCAGTGGAAGCCTTGGACGGAGCAAGGGATTCCTCAAATTAAGAACTTCACATTCATGATATGCTTTCAGTAGTGACCATAACTCATGTATGAGATGTATGTGCACCGTATTGTGTAAGTTGGCTCTGCTTTTCACAACAGCCCTTTATGGGACTTGGCTCAGTTATTTTCCAGACAAGGAAACCTAGCCTAGAGGTATGCAGAGATGTGACCATATCACACAGATAATAAAAGAGCAAACCTAGGATCTAAGTCCTGGTCAAGGCTGTCTGATTTAAAAGTCTGTGTTGTTCTTGTAATCTTCTCATCAGCTGTGTCAGGTAGGCAATATTTTATCCCCATTTTACCGATGAGGGGATGGAGGCTAAAAAAATCCCATAAAAGCCGGAACAGCAAGGACTAAGGCTAGAGAATTTTTACTAAGCTGGATTCCCAGAATGCCTCGTCGCGCCTGCCTACCCAAGTCACACCGAGAACAATTTTATTCTTTCCAATTAATATCGAACGGGGTGCTAAATAAATGCTCAATATTGACTCTGTGACTCACTGACTGGCTGCCGTATCAAGGGAGAATGGACATTCTTTTCTTTTCTGGAGGCTGATGGAAAAGAACAGACGAGGCTCCTTCTGGTTTAGTGTTCGAGTTGGGAGATGAGAAAATGATCCCTTGTGTCCTTCTCCAGCCCCCAGACTCGATGATTCAGAACCACCTCAGGGACGTGTGATTCCTTTTTAGCCCATTTCTTTAATTAGTCATTCTGCAGGCCTTCTGGGTATCACCCCCAAATTGCGATTCTGTTCCAGGGAACTTCAGATTACATAGTCCTTTTAGAAACTTTATTGACTTTTTTAATTGAATCTTTACAGATTTTTTTTTTCTCTTTTGGTTCACACACATGAAAACAAGCAATGAAGTGCCATTTGTCTTCTGTTTTTAATCTTTACCAAGCATGGAGAAGGAAAGAAAAAATATTTTATGAAAGTAATAAGCTTTCCTGGGGCTCTTGCTAAGGGATTTATTTTTCTGCTTCAGAGGAAGGGCCCATTCCTCCTAACGGAACTGCCCATTTGACTGCTCACTTCAAAGCTAGCTCTGTGGACCTTTATTGTACCTTCACCAAGAACTCCAGAGAAAGCTACATTTCGTTAATCTCTGTGTCCCTGGCCTGCTAGGGGTCCCTTATCCCCAGGCACAGAGGTAGCAGCCATTTCCCGCTGCTGGGTTTTCAGACTTTCTGCTGATGGAGACCACATGTCTGTGCTTTGACGCAGAGTGACTGTGTCCAGCCTCAAGACCATGGGATAGATTCTTTTTGCTGAATCCCAGGTGCTGGATTCAGAAGTAAGAACCTCTGAGACTCACTTTAGGAGTTTGCACAGAGGGGCTGCCCAAGTCTGTGTTTCTAATTCAGGAACTGGATTTTACCACCCAATCGTTTTTCTGTCAGATCTGGGGTCTTATCCTGTACTAGTTTCCAGTGGCTTCCTAATGTGCCCATAACAAATGACCATGGACTGGGTGGTTTAAAACAACAGAAATGGATTCTCTTGCAGTTCTGAAGTCCAGAAGTCCAAAATCAAGGTGTGAGCAGGCCACCCTCCCTCCAGAGGCTCTAGGGAAAAATCCTTCCTTGCCTCTTCCGACTTCTGTGGCTCCAGAACAGCATCACTGTAACCTCCACTTCTGTCTCCACGTGGCCTTCTCTCTTCTCCTCTGACCTAATAAGGATGCTTGTCATTGGACTCAGGACCTGCCTGGGTAATCCAGGATGATCACGCCTCGAGATCCTTAACTTAGTTACATCTGCAAAGACCCTTTTTCCAAACAAGGTCCCATGCACAGCTGCTGGGGCATGGACATATCTTTTTTGGGGGCCACCATTCAACCCACTGCACACTTTTAGATAAGAAAAAAAGTAAATATGATAAGATGTATGTTACGGAAAGTGTCCAGGGAAAGAGATTCAGAATTGTGTCCTGGCCACGGAAGAACATTTGATTCCTCTCAGAAAGTCACCTGCCATCTGGTTCTGCATCTTCATCTTGAAGATGTTCCTGTCTCGGGAGATCAAGTTTCAGGTGAGGATTTGGTCTGAAAACCTGGACCCAGGAGTAATCACTTATGTGTATTCTCTTCAGCGACTTGGGGTTATCATGTTTCCTAGGTGAG
Source organism: Vicugna pacos (assembly GCF_048564905.1). NCBI lineage: Eukaryota > Metazoa > Chordata > Mammalia > Artiodactyla > Camelidae > Vicugna > Vicugna pacos. The sequence continues at coordinate 32,244,544 of NC_133011.1, read as the reverse complement.
CTCCGAGGCTGATCAGAATGAACTGGGCTTACAGAGTTCTCATATCAGGGTGATATAAGAAAGGACGTATGAAGACTAAAATTAGTTGCTTGAAAATCTAGTTAAATTACTTGTGTTTTAAAGTGTGCAATTTACAAACATACGTTCCCTTGTATTCTCTGTGGCACAGTGTTACCTCCAGTCACCTGTACCTCCAGGATCTGCCAAGTCTGTAACTGGGCACGGTGGGCATACCAGGGCCTGGCCGTTCCTGCCTGACGTGGAGCTCCTGTCATGTGCAATCACTGTCCTGAAATGTCCTGTGGGTTGGCTCAGGCTTTATCACATCTGCACCATGAATCTTCAGTTCCCTCTGCCCAGTCTTGCTCTCCAACCTTTAACCCTTCACAGGCGTCACCCTAAATAACCTTCTTGCATTCCTAACTCTGGTGCAGCCTCACTTCCTGGAGGGTCCAGTCAACACCCCCAAAAGTGAGAAACTCAGTTTTAATCCTCTTAACTGTAGGGTTTGTGACCATGGACCTAAGAACATTAATTGGCTGGTGAAACATATTCTTTAGGTAAATTATACGTGGTATTTTAATACTGCTCAAAAGAGACTGCATTGGTGTAACTATTAGGTTGCCAAAATGTCACTTAAACTGCACTACCAAAGAAATGAGAATGAAATGACTTCATGATGAATAAGGCAAATTGTATGATGCATGTATATGAAAATTAAATTATAGAAAGAGTTGATGGAATAATACTTGGGACTAGAATTTAGAAGAGAAAAAAGTGAAAGAGAACGAATAAAAGTTACGCAACCCCAAGTATTTGACGAGGTGGCGTCTAAGAGGGACCCTGACTCTGACCCTCGCACAGCGAACTGGACCTCAGCTAAGCTCCCGCTGTGCCGTTACGTGGAATGGGGGGCTTTCTGAGAAATAACACTGTGAACCACAGCTTCTGGGAGGCTCGTGCAAGACAACCCCGCCCTCAAAGGCAGAGTTCACACAGCTGGCCTTTCCTTCCAGCACTAAACGCTGTGTATCGCCTGAACACTACAGTGGTGGCAGGAGGCAAGATTATGAGAATTTAGGTCTGAAATAATCAGAAAGCACTTCACTCAGCAGCATCTCACTACTTTGAGCAGAATTTGGCACATTGACCTCTTTGGCTCACCAGCATACCCAGGCGGGGATGCTGTTCATCTGGTTATTTCGAGTATCAACACCACCCTGACCAGACTGGCATTAAGCTAATAAAAAATGAAAATAGGTATATTTGTGGTAATGATAACCCATTCTCTTTCTCTCTTTCTCTCTCCTTTCCTTTTTTCCCCTCCATCCCTCCCTCCCTTGCTTCCTTCCTTCTTTTCATCTCCCTTTCAACTTTTAGAAGTAAGTTCCAGTCCATTATGTGAATTCACTTTCAACAAACCTGGGCCAGTAGGGCAGATACCATTATTCCTAGATTGGCCAAGAGAGATTGGACTTCGGCCCAAGGTCACAGAGCTGATTTGCGGCAGTCTGGACAGGGACCAGGTCATCCAACTTTTGACTGGTATTTAAAGCAGTAAAAAGCAGTGAGAAAATACAAACAAACGAAAGCAAACAGAAACCTTGGAGCCAAGAAACAGAGATTCCAGTGGCGGCTGAGGTGGTAACTGCTGTGTGACCCTGGGCAAGTCACATCCCCTCTCTGACTTTTATTATTATTATTATTATTATTATTATTATTTTGCACCTGCCATTTGAGGGAGACGTAGCAGACGAGCTGTGAGTCTCTTCTGTCTTGGTGGAGTCTACACTAGTGGCTGAGGGTGGAGGCAGCCTTTCTCCGGAGGAGAGTTCGTCGAAGTTGAGGTCATTCACTCTCCTCTTCACCCTGCGGAGAAGCATTTGCTCCCCACAGGCGTTTCCGTTCTGTGCCCCCAGAGTTCTGAACCTTTGGAGTCAGAACTTCAAATTCCATTGCCACTACTTTCTGGCCATTCCAAATTCCATCACCTCCTTGGGCTTCAGCTTTCTTGTCTATAAAATAAAGAGAGTAAAACCTGTCTGATAGCTTATGAGCATTCAATATAATAATGTCCCCAAAAACATAATACTTATTTCCCATAACCAGGCACTGTTTTCAATATATTTTATTGTCATATTTTTTCCTAAAGTGTGACACATCCAAGCGATGGGAGGGGAAAGGATACTCGTCAGTAAGTGACCATATGTTCTTTGGTTTAATAATTATATACTGACTTTCTATTGGTGATTATCTAATAAAATTTCCTTTTAAAATACTTTTAATTAAGTAAAAATCACAAGTCAACCTATAGAAAAATCTAAAGAAAATATTTAGGAAAAAATGAAAAGCTGTGAGGCATTACCCTAATGACTGAACTTTGACAAACACTGAATGATCTCATTCAACTTAATTTTCATAAATTTAATTTAAAAAGTGAATGATATAAGTGCTATTATGTTTTTCTTATACATAAAAGCGGGAGGATGAGCTGTTTAAATATGGTGGGTGAAACACTGTCACGGTGACCACTAAAAAAAAAAATGATCTGTCCTGGGAAGGACTAAGAGAACATAAACAGAGATGACACAGAGATGCCAATCAAAGTTCAGAAGCTGAAAAGCAGATGAGTGAGTGGTTTCTTGGGGATCACATCAGAGAAAGCTGAACACTATGTGTCCGTAGAAGAGGCAGCCAAGAAAAAAGTCAATTTGTGCCGTTGAACCTTGGCTGGAAAGCCTCAGGAAGTAAAAGCTGCAGGTAGCCTGGTTGGAAAACAGGAAGATATTTTCCTTTCTTTTTAAAAGAAGCATTTGGGTTTGTTTCATTCCCCTCCTTTCTAGCACAAGAAAGTTGGCTGTAAGCTCTCTGGGGGGGTCTTTAACCGGAGGGATGTAACTCTGGAATATCATGCTCGGCTGAACTCAGAGGTGCTGGTCTGAGACAAGGGGAGTAATGTGAACGCTTTCATCCTAAACGGTGAGACCTCAGTCCACTACCGGCTCAGTTGTGAGGATGATGAAAGCCAGGCTTATTTCTCTTAGGCAGGGGATTGGAGAATTTATCTATGGGAAAACTGGGTCTCCTTCACAGTAACCGGGAGACAGTGACATGTGAGGGTCCCAGGCCCTCCCTCTTCTCTTTGCTAGTTCTCGTCCACCTTCTCCTGTGTTCTTTTCCCTTGTCTCAAAGCACACCTGAGCTTCTGACCTTTTGCCAGGCTCCAGATGTGCCTTCTTGGGTGGGTGTCATGGCCTCATCCAGCACCTGGCACGGCCTGTGTTTGTACCATTTTTCACAACCAGGTGATTTTTCCTCTTAAATTTAGGGCTGGCATTTGTCCCATGTGAAATCTGAACTCTGCAGGGTATTATTTTTAGACCTATCATTTTAGGAGAAGGCAAAAGCCCTGCTCTCTCTGGGTGGATTTCATGAATCCACAGGCATATAGAGACGAAAAGCACTGAAAGGTAGTTCCACTCTTGAGTGAGTTAACAGCTGCTTGGCTCAGCAGGTACATTATTTTGGTAAATTAGGAGGAAAAACTCCTTTTTTTTTCCTGATAACAAAAGTAATAATTCTTTCTTGTGAAAAACATAGGAAATACAAAAAAGCACAAGAGAAGAAAGGGAAGCACGGGTAATGCCACCTTCTGGAGATAACCAGACTTAACTCATTGGTGTCTGACCTTCCTGGGTTTTTTATGTGTGTGTTCACATATATGACTCTTTGGCAAAATTAAAGATATGCCGCATATATTATTTTATAACCCTTTGTATTAATATTGTATAAAACTTTTTTCTTTTCTTTCTTTCTTATTATTTTTTAATTGAAGTACAGTCAGTTTACGATGCTGTGTCAATTTTTTGTGTCCAGCATAACAGTTCGATCATACATACGCATATATACATTTGTTTTCATATTCTCTTTCATTATAGGTTACTACAAGATATTGAGCATAGTTCCCTGTGCTGTACAGTATAACTGTGTTGTTTATCTATCTTATATTTAGTAGATATATGCAGATCTATAGATACAGGTATAGATACTATATAGTTAGTGTCTACAAATCTCGAGCTCCCAATTTATCCCTTCCCACCCCCGTCCCCTCTGGTAACCATGTTTGTTTTCTATGTCTGTGAGTCTGTTTCTGTTTTGTAAATAAGTTCATTTGTCTTTTTTTAGGTTCTACCATACAAGTGATACAATATGGTATTTTTCTTTCTCTTTCTGGCTTACTTCACTTAGAATGACAATCTCTAGGTCCTTCCATGTTGCTGCAAGTGGCATTATTTTTTTATGGCTTAGCAGTTTTCCATTGTATAAATGTACCCCGACTTCTTTATCTAGTTATTTGTTGATGGATATTTAGATTGTTTCCATGTCTTGGCTATTGCAAAAATTACGGCTATGAATACTGGGGTGCATGTATCTTTTTGCATTAGAGTTTCTCCAGATATATGCCCAGGAGTGGGATTGCCGGATCGTATAGTAAGTCTATTTTTAGTTTTTTGAGGAATCTCCGTACCGTTTTCCATAATGGCTATACCAAACTACATTCCCATCATGAGTGTAGGAGAGCTCCCTTTTCTCTACACCCTCTCTAACATTTATCATTGGTTAAACCATTTTTTAATGTAACTTTTAATTGCTACATAGTATTTAGTACAAGGATAAACTGAAATTTGAACAAATTTAGTACATACTTTACATTGCTCCAAGATGTTATTTTTGACGAATGGCAAACATTAATGGCGCTCTAAAAATATTTTGCAGTTTCTCCCAATGCCTAATTTTAAAACCCATGACTGCATGATCCATTCATGCTCTTCTGCAGAGAGAATGATCTAGGTAGTGATTTTGGCAGGATTTTTCTGGTAAAGAGGCAGAACCCCGATGCTCTCTCTCCCTTACCTTACTTCTCTTCCCTTTCATGATTTCACTCAGATCAACCTCCAGTGAACAAAATTAAAAGAAAATAAGAGTGTAACTGCTTAATGCCATTTCAAATGGTTTACAAATATTTGTAATGTTTGGACTGAGGATCAGCTTTTCCTATTGCCCTTAGATTTGCTTCCTTCTGCACGGCCCCTGTCACATGAGAGCAGAAGGATTTCTTCCTGATGTTGGATGAAATGAAGGGCAGCAGAAATCACCTTTAATTGTCAGGCGGACGACTCGAGATTCAGTCCTTGAATGGGCTTCATCTGGACTTGTGACCTTGGGAAAGTCGTGCCCCTCTTTCGGCTTTGGTTTCCTTATCTGTAAAGTGAAGTAGTAGAAAATTAAGTAGTAAGACTATATAATTGTAGTTAACATTTATTTCCTACTTTGTATGTGACACACACTATGCTTTACTTTTTATGTGTAATCTTCATGATAACCTGATGGAATGGCGATCATTACTAACTCCTTTTTATAGGTGAAGCACCTGAGAATCAGAGGAGCTAAATAATTCACCAAAAGCCATATAGGCAGTTGTCTGGGTGAAGTTCACCCATGTCAACAGTGAGCAGCGGATGTAGGAGTTGGGATTGCAACTGCTGAGTTTCTGGCTTCCACGCTCAATCAAGTCGATAACCTCCTTAAGCCTCAGCCCCTCACTTAGAAAATGGGGCCAATAATCCATAGGATTGTTTTTCCAATTAAAGGAGAAAATATATGCACAATTTTTAAGAGCAGCATTTGGCAGGTATTAAGTAGTCAAAAACATTAATATAATTAAAGGATTCTAGCACAGTGCTTAAGTGCTTATTAACTTTTTTTGGGGCGATCATGAATCTAATGACAGATGTCTAGAGAAAAACAGAGATCTGAAAAATTACATTGCATAAACTTCTTGAATTCCAGTATATCTGTAGGCATCCAAGGGTTAATAAATCTGAGATTAATATTTCCCAGGCAAGAATCTCCCAGATGGGAGATTTTACAGTTGACCATTTTCCAAATGTCTTTCTTTCTTCCTTTAAGGCCGTGGCTTAAAACAAAAACAAAACCCAGAAAACAAAAAACCTTCTGTAGTAACTACCTCTTCCATCAACAAACAACACTCATTTCATCCCTTGGGGGCTTGAAGTCTCCTTTGCTGCCTGGAGCTCAGCAGAATTCTCCGGTTCTTGGGTGCTGATGTGTTCAGCGGGCGGCTATGCCTGCATTTTCTGCCTCAGATTCTTCGGCATAATTATCTCCACATATTATTTCTACCCCATCAAAATGCACACAGCCTGTCAGTGTTGAGCGAGCAAGGCTGTTCTTTGCGGCTGCGGTTTGTTTCACAGATACTGTTTCCCTGTTTGTGGAAAAACAGAGAATGACATGAAATTTTATGTTGACACACAAAGCTACTCTGGGAAGGTGGGGATGAGGGATGGGATGGAGGGTGGGAGGGAAATCGCAGCATTTCAGCTCTAAGGATAGAGGCAGGACAAGGCTGAGTTCCATAAGTAATGGTTGAATGAAGGAATTTAGTACAACAGGCAAAGGCAACTACCCTCAATTGTTCTTTGTTTACTCGGTTACTCATCCACCGTCTTTTGAGCACCTATTACATGTCATCACTATGCCACGCGTTTAACTTTGAACAATACATATAGGGTCCCAGCTGACATGAGACATATAATCCAGTGTTTATATCAATTAAATATCATGGAATCAATAGACTCTATTTCCCTTAGCAAAGTAGAAGGCAGAAGCAAAATATTGTCTTGATGGTGACTGTTTTTATGCCTCCATCCATTCATTTATTCATTCACTCAATCAGGAACATTTATTGACAACCTACTCTGTGTTATGTTTGGAATTGTGCCAGGCACAGGGGTAACTAATGCAAAGTTCTGCACCTTGGCTCTATCGAAAATAGTGGTAATTCTTTGTTGTGGGGGGTTGTTCTGTGCATTGGGGAATGTTCAGCAGCATCTCTGGTCTCTACCCACTGGATGCTGGAAACACCCTTAGCTGTGACAACCAAAAATGTTTTTAGATACAGTCCTTGGGAGGCAACACTGTCCCCCAGCTAAGGACCAGGGCTCTAATGAATAAGACATTGCCTCTCACATGGATATCAAATAAAAATCACTTGAATAATATTAATAACCACAACAATAATCAGAATGTATGAAACATCTCCTTTCTGTCAGGTGTTGTGCCAGATACATCATCTTATTTAATACTCACAACAGTCCTATAATGTGAGTAAATATTTATGAATTTCTAAAGATTGATAATGAATAATTCTACTCACAATGATTTCTCCATGTGTGAATTACAAACCTCTAAAAGCAAGAATCCATGTTTAAAGATTAGAAGAATTACAGAATTTATGTATTAAGAGGTGACAGAGGCTAAAAATGGAAAGACTGTATTTTCAAAGAAGTGTTGGGTTATCCAGGAGAGCACAAACTCTAAAGCGAACAAGCCTTAACGTGAAAATACATATGTAGCTAAACTTTTCCTTTCTTGGTGCTTTTAGTTTATATTGGCTAAACTTTTTGCTTTACTCTGCCTATTTCTTTCAAATAATTTTTGGAGCACAGATATTAATTTTTTATGTTTATATTTTAATTGAATAAAACTGTATATTGTATCCTTCCGATTACTAATAAAATAAGTAAAACAGGATGTTTTCTGGGCTTCAGAACAATAATTCAAGTTGAGTTTGAGTCGAAAGTCACCTGCGTTGCATCAAATTCAAACCGTCAATTTATTGATGAAGACTCCAAAGCTAAGCCAAGGTAACTGAATTACTGTAGATGAGGGGTCCCCAGACTGTAGCCTGTGAACCAAATTTGGCCTCATAAATAAAGTTTTATTGGGACACAACCAAACTTACTCATGTCTATGGCTGCTTTCAAGCTATGACAACAGAGGAGATTACATGTGTGAATTACAACCGAGACTCTATGTCCCTTAGAGCTTAAAATATTTCCTGTCTGATTCTTTACAGAAAATATTTGTCAATCCCTGCTCTAGGTTCAACCACCAACTCAGGCTAGAGTCGATGCACTTTTCAACGGGCTGCAGTGTGGTGGAGAGGAAAATCCCTGGGCTCTAGAATCAGAGCAGGATTTGCATCCTGTCTCTCTCTTTCACAGATGTGGCACACAGAGAGAGCTTAAAAAAAGTTTACTGAAATTTGAGTAGCAGTTCAACGCTGGGAGAAAGTGAGGAGAGAGACGAGTTGAGCAAGATCTAGACCCTAAAAATAGACACTGTCAGTTGCCTCCCCAATAGCCATGGCCCCTGACTAACAGAATTCTGGCCTTTGTACAAGTGGCAGAATGCCCACCATAGGGGATCAGCGGGTAAGGCAGTGATCGGTCGTCCCAGGTGAGCTGGCAGTGGGATTTGGCCAATGAGATGCAAACAGATGGATTTTGAGGTCTTTCAGAAAAAAGTTGTCCAGCTTAGGAAAAAGTGAAAAGAAAGCCCTTGACCTTCCCTTTCCTCTCTTCCTGCTTTAGACGCAGGTCAGGTCAGATGAGGGTACCTGGCGTGGCTATCGCAATTTTGACCCTGATGACAAAAGCCAACAGGCTGAAGACGGAGGCGCGAACTGCATGAAGATACGGTCCCAGGGAGATTTTGTGTGATCAGGGCCCTCATCTAGGACCAGCCCTGGGTCTGCACGCCTATGAACCTCCTGGTACAGAGAGCAGGGGCAAGACCAAAAAGCGCTTAACGGCCAGGGTGAAATGACATGGAAGGGGTAAAGCAAATGCAACCAAAGCCTTGCTTCCCAATATCCTCTCAACTGTTGGCAACTGAGTTCCAAATGGATTAGATGGTCTTCTGTGAGGAGTAACCAGCTTCTGGGGGAGCCCTCAGTTTCCTCATCTGTAAAATGGAGGTGATGACAGAACAATATGAAGATAGTTGTGAGGACTGAATAGTACATCGATTGGGGGTACAAGCGTCGAGCCCAGAGCACGGGACGTGCTCAGAGCGGTAGGCGAATAGTGTTACTATTGTTTAGCCATTATCTGTAAACTCAAGTTTCCCGAACGACTTTGACATTGTTGAAGAGTAGCCCATGCTTGTGTGAATCAGAGTTCTCATGGGCATTGCTTAGGCAACTGAAGGAGATAGTCTCCAAGTCAGTTATATGTTGTCTACATGACATGCTGGGATCCATTAGCGTCTTGAGAAGTTAATTTATTGGGAAACAGAATAGAATGGGTTAGACTAGGCAGTATTAGAATGCATTACGTATGGTACGTATGGTAATTATTTCCTAAAGGTTGTATTTGTGTACTTATTTTCATGTGTGTGTATGTGCTGGGTTGCAATTGTAAAACGTATTTCTGGTTGTGGATGACATTAACTTTTTAGGGGAAAAGACTGCTTTAAGGTTCCTTGCAGCTCTAGCTTCTGTGGTTGTTCTCAGAGGCTGTGGCTCATTTCAGCGTCCTCCGTTCGTGTTACACAACGCTGCTACCCTGCTGACTCACGGTCAGCAGGCAGCTCCCTGCTCCACTGAGAATTTTCTCTCTCTCTCACTGCACTTTGTTTTCTCCATCAGCCCTGTTTTGTTTTAAGAAGGGGCCAAGGAAGGTGAGCATCTTCTGTAGAAGGGACTCATTGCCTGTGAAACTGGAACAGATGCTAAACTGGTATCTTAAGAGGCCTCAGGTGGGCACTTCAGCTCAGTCCATGGGACTCACGGCCTGGAAGGGAAATGGACCCTGTCCTGGGAGGAGAGTAACTTTGCTGGTTTTGCAGTTCTAGGATGGATTTCTCCACAGGTGTACCGAGCCCCGTTAGTGCCTTCTCACCGTGGCCTCTAGTGTTGGCATCATGGACTGTGAACAGGGGTGTGGGCAGCAGTTTTACAGGGAAAAGTATCAGACAACTTTTATTTAACCTTCTATTGCTGGACGCAGAGAGAAAACAAAGAACGAGATGGAAGTGCATCTGTATAGGTGCTTAGATACATATGCAGGACCTGCCCTATTTTTGGCGCTGTCCGTTGCCAACAACAGGTGATCGGCTTAGTGCCATAACCAGCATGGTTCAGAGGAAGCCAGGGTGAGAATCGGTTCCTGGTTGTGTGACCTTGGGCCTGTCATCGGCTTGTTCTGAGCTTTGATCAATAATAAAAGGGAATAAAAGGGAATGTGTCTTAGGGAATACTTACCATGTATCAGGCACATTATAGATACTGCTTATAAACCCGGGAGCAACCCTGAGAGGTAGCTGAACACCCGAAGTGACCAGCTTAGGGCCACACTGCTAGGCAGAGCCAGAATCTAGAGTTGAATGTAATCTGGTTGCCCCCAAAGCCCACAGTCTTTCCATTTTATTTCTGTTTCCTTTCCCTTTCTTTCTTTTTCTTTTTCTTTCTTTCCCTCCCTCCCTTCCTTTCTTCCTTTTTTAAAAATTGAAATATAATTGATTTACAATATTGGGTTAGTTTCCAGTACACTGCAAAATGATCCCGTTACATACATTGTATACATACTAGATTATTTTCCGGTATAGGTTCTTATCTTCTTTTATAATTGAAATACAGTTGATGTACAATGTGATGTTAATTTCAGGTGTACTCCAAAATAAGTTGACACTTGTCTGCATTATGAAAGGATCACCGTGGTAAGTCTAGTAACCATCTGTCCCCACACAAAGTTATTACAGTTTTATTGACCACATTCCTTATGCTGTGTACTACATCCCAGTGGCTTATTTATTTTGTAGCTGGAGGTTCGTGCCTCTTAATCCCCTTCACCTGTTTTGCCCCCACACTATCGCTCCCCTTTGGCAACCACCTGTTTGTTGTCTGTATTGAGGGGTCTATTTTTATTTTATTTTGCTTTTTTTTTAAAAAGATTCCACGTATAAGTGAAATCAAACAGTATTTGTCTTTCTCCGATTTCTTTCACTTAGCATAATCCATCCATGTTGTCACAAATGGCAAGATTTCATTGTTTTAATATGTGTGTGTGTGTGTGTGTATCATGTCTGTATTTCACATTTTTATGCACTCATCTATAGATGGACACTTAGGTGCTCCCATATCTTGGCTATTGTAAATAATGCTGCAGTGAACCTCGGGGTACATACATCATGTTTCCTTTTCAAAATGGAGATAAAAATAAAAATGCTTACCAACTCCTGAGGTTGTCTTAAGGTTGAAACCAGCTAAAAAAAATGTAAAAAATTTGAAATCTGTTAGTTACTATGATTATGGCCATTATTTGTGTAATCACGGCCATTACCTGTTTTAGGAGCCTGAATAAAACTATATGTTCTTATTGTTAGCACAACCCTTATTACATACATACATTTATTGGGCTCTGTTGACTTGTTGGTCTCCTGCACTAGACTGTGAACACCTTGAGAGAAGAGACCCTGACTTATTTGTTTGTATATTTCTAGTTTCTGATACAATGCTTGGCACAGAGTTAAGTGCTCAATATTTAATATACTGCGATGAACGTATGGACAATCTCCAGTCTGCTACTATTCAGAATATTCCTATATTAAGAGCCATAGCTTTATCTCAAGAATTTTTCTTCTCAATGGCAAAATTACAAAAAGAGCTGGAAAAATATGCATCAACACATTAACAAGAATTATGGGTGAATTATCTTTGTCCTTTTTTTTTCTGTTTTCTAATTTTCTTTAATAGACACATTTTGTTCCCTCAGTTAAGATTTTTGGTTATTTTGTTTATTTTCACTAGAAGGAGGAGCACTGATCCTCTGAAAAGCAGATACATTAACACCATTAATCTATCAGTTAATTTCTGATGTCCTGAGATTTGGAAGGGCTGGAATGGAAGGTGAACAAAGGAAAAGGCTTTCGATTTGGTGTCTGAGCTGGAACCAAGGAAGGAAAGAGAAATTTCCTAGGCTGCGCAGGGGTCTTCATGGATTGTGGAATTTCAGATTTGAAAGGGGGAGTTGAAGTTCACCCTTCCTTGATGTGATCTTTCAGAACTTCTTCCCCAAGTCTCTCATGATGGCTGCTTCAGGATTTCCAAGGACAGAAACACAGGCAGGGTAATCTCATTCCATTATTGGTCAGAATGGATGTGACAATGTATCGTAAGTAGAATTGAACACCTGCCTCTCCCAAGTTTAGACCATCGGTCATAGTTAGGTCCTCCAGTGTGAAAGAGAATATAGAAAAGATTATTTTTACCTCCCTAAGTCTCTTCTACACCCTGCTGACCACACTTTACCCATTAAGCATCATTCAGATATTCTGGCTCTTAGATCTCCCGCATCTTGGTTGCTGATTTCTGGACAGAGACAGAGGCTGTATGGGGCGACGAAGGACCTAGGTTTGGGAAACACGGATTCAAGCTCTAACCTGGACTAGTTCTCCTAGGAACGATGTAAAAATCAGTTAAAGCAGTAGTTAAAAAAAAATACAATAATAAGAAAGGAGAATGATGGTGAGAATAACAAACCTACAACTCTGGGGGCTTATTATGCACCAGGCACTGAACAATGGACTATACTTGCAAGGTCTCATGTCACGCGCAACACTGAGTTTTGATTTCTCAGCTGTACTGGGAGGATGGTAAGAGTAATCCACGTGGAGCTGTGGTGTTGTTTAAATAACATAATGCATGCATGCAGAGTGCTTAGAATAGAGCCTGGTTCACAATGAACACTTCATAAAGAAGTAATAATAATAACCACAGCACCCACAAAGGGCCACATCACCCTTGAAGAGGTCACTTCTCCGCAGAACACAGTGGGACAGCAGCTCTTTTGTCAGTCCTGCAGGGAGTTCATTGTTGCAAATGGGAGTGGAAGTTCATTGTTAGAAGTGGGGCAGAGGGGCAACAAAAGCCTAGAATTGCAATTCCAGGTCGGGTTGAACTGTGCAGCCATTCTGTCTGGAGCCAAGGGTTTGAAACTGAGTATTTTAATTTGTGATTGTATTTTGAATTGGCTTTTTCAGAATACCCTGCTGCTTTCTGGCATCTGGGTAGACGCTCCCCCCACCCCCCATCTCTTCTTCCAGTGTAGTGAAGGAATTAGGGGTACGTGCTCTGGAGCCAAGTCACCTGAGTTCAAATCCTGTCGTTAGCATGTAACTGCTGTTTTATTTGGACAATTTTCCTAACTTCTCAGTGTCTTAGTTTTCTCATCTGTGAAATGATGATAGTAATCATATGTACCTTCCTGAACTGATTTGAGGATTTAATGAGTTAATAGGTATAAAATACCCAGAATAAGGCATGAAGAAAGTTGGCTATTTTTTCTTTTGGTAAAATAAAGGACAGTCTGGGTCAGAATTATTCTTCCTGGACCAGCTAGCTCTGAACGAAGAGCTTCAAATATGCTTCAGTGTAACACACGTGTGCGCCTGTGCACACCCCCCCTACCCCCCCCACACCTCTAGCCTCTGAGCTATAGAACAACCATCTCTGCTGAGGATGTCGTGCCCAAGGCATCCTTGCTTGGTCTTGCTGCACTGCAAGGGCCATTCGTTATGAAATTGCCTCCCACTGCAGGAAATGAGGATGCAGCAATATTAAAATGCCTGCACGAGATAGAATAGAAAGTGGAGATGTGAGGCAGAGCCCTAGCAGAAATCCACAGGCTGGTGCATAATCAAAGTCCAGCCCTTTCATCACATTAAGAGATGTTTCTATTCCCATTTCACAAACAGGCTAACAGCCTCAATTACATTAGTGGGAACAGTAATTTATCCCCTAATACTACAGTCTGATCTTGGATGTGTGTATGTGTGTGTGTGTGTGTATGGTGTGTCTTTGTGATACTTTTTTCTTGAATTTATTTTCAAATATCCTTATGATGTTGTTCAAGATAGTTGATGGTGAAGGTGTGGGAGATTTCTCAGTAATATACAAACAAAGCCAAACTCAGATCATGTAAATTGCTTCATTCATGGGGATAAAACTAGATTGCCTGGCAAGGCAGGGAGTCAGAGAGAACAGAAAAGATCCAGAGGGAGCAGTGGAGGAATGATCAGTGCATTTTCCCTATTATTTCTGCATTTGTCAAAATGGAACACACCCCACCCGTCCTGTTTTATATTCTAAGCTCTCTATACACAAGGCGATCAATGGCTTTATAAATAAGTCTATTTTTGTTATGGGTATGAGACTCAGGAAATGGAACAGGAAACCACTTTCTAATCTAGTCACAAAATCAATTGTTTCCAAATTATTTTTCTCACAAAACTTTGATTTGTCTCTTGGAATTTTCTTTCCTTTATCTTCACCACTGTCTCTATTTCAAAGGGGTTCCACTATCTCTTTGGACACTTGAGATCTGTATTATAAAATCAAACACTTGGTTATGTATTGTCATTTTTTCTCATCAAGACTGTACGAGCCCTGAAGGCAGGATATTTCTTATGCTTCCCTCTCCCCTATGGAATGGGGTACAGGGTCAGCGACGTAATAGGCATATGGGAAGACTGCCAGCGGCTCATACTTTGCAAAGCACTAGCACATCATAATAATATACTGAATGCCTATTATGGGTCAGGAAGTGAGCTGGTTTAATGTCATTTGATCTGCACCTGTAACAAAATCAAGCTGTGACTTCTAACCCCTCCCTCCTCAACCTGCTGTCCCCAAGGCTATGACCGATACAGGACAAATGGATGTGGGGCGTGAGGAGGGCCGTGTCCCAGGCTTCGGCTGAGCCCCTGGGACGTGCCCCGCCAAGTGTGGGTCCTTGGCTTCGCGCAGGAAAGAATTCAAGAGCGAGCCACGGTGGAGTGAAGGTAGATTTATTCTGAGAGATTCATCGAAAGGCAAGAGAAAAGCCACGTGGTGTGGGGGTTGGGTGCTCAAATTAAAAGTGGGTACACACTCCATAGACAGAGTGAGGGCCGTCTCCGAAGAGGGAGAGAGAGGGGCGGCAGCAAGGCGGGGTGTTGCCAGTCTCTATGGGCTTGGTGGCTTCATATGCTAATCAGAGGAAGGACCATCTAACCAGCCTGGGGAAGGGGCTGGGATTCCCAGGAAGTTGGCCATTTCCCACTCTTTGACCTTTTGTGGCCAGCCTTGGGATTGCCATGGTGCCTGTGGGCATGTTATTCACCACGCTTACATTACAATGGGCTTATAATGCAGCTCTAGGTCTGCTAGAAGTCAAATCTCCCATCGTCTTGAGCCTCAAGGCCTCCTGGGGTTGAATCTTTCACCATTTTGATGTTAATTGCTGTCGCATTCCTTGAATGGCTGTGCCCTGCCCCCTTCCTGTTTCATGGCCACTGGTTTAGGGAAAGAGACTTGCAAAGCGGAGCCACTCAGGTGCTTCCTATAGGAATATGAAGCTAGGCTGGAACCCACATTTATTGGCATTCCTCCTGAGAGAGCACCTCACAGGTCTCTTCAGCTGAGGGTCCCTCTCCCACCCACACAAGCTCTTGCATCAGACTCCGTGAGTTACTTCTTTTTTCCGGTTACCCCAACTCCTTTTTTTGGGAAGTGTTTGATGTAAGGATTGGGTGATGCCCTCAATCCTTCATCACCCCCCCCCAACACACACACACTATGTCTTATTTCAGCCTCACAGCAATCCCATCAAGCAGAAATCCTGCTCCTCCCCTCTTTGCTGTGTGAGATCCAAAAGCCCGGAGACGCCATTAAACTCGAGGTCACGAGTGGTAGGTGGTGTGGCTGATCTTTGACTAGCTTCGTGCTTTCACAGAATCCGATTCAGAAAGGGCTTATGGGCTCTCCACCATGTTCCGGACCTTTTCAGATGAACTCCTATGAATTCATTCAGAATTAATGCTCACCAAAACTCTCCATTCTATGCAGATCAGTACCACACCCACACGCTTCCAAAGGAGACTGAACCATTATCCCCCTGCCCCCTGGCCATCTTGGTGGCAGGTCCAGGTATCTGGTAGTCAGTCAAGTGACTTTGAATGGAAAAGCTAACTGGGTCAATGTGATTAACTCTCACTGGGAATATGAACCTGGCAGCTAGAAATAGGAGCTGAAATGTGTGGGTCAGGATGTGATGAGGGCGTGGAGAGGTCATGACGGTCCTGGGCAAGCCGAGGCTGTAAGTGAAGAACAACCAAGAGTAAGCACGTGAAGCCTTATTCTGGAGGAGAGTGGAACTCTTGTGCATTGAAGCAGAGAGAATGAAGGAGAAAGTCAGAGTGATTCACAGAGACACCATGACACACTCACATGCACGCATACACACATACACACATGCACATGTGTCTAAACTAGCCAACAGCCAGCTCAGCAGGGACATGATCAACTGGAACAGGAGCAGAAGACTGGCATCTGAGCAGGTCTTGGAGAGTTGCAGGAACGTCTGAAAGCCTGTGGAGACCCCAGGGGACGATGAGGGGCTTTGGGCTAGGATCATGGTATGGGATGGAGGCTATTTATCAACTAGTCTGGAAACTTCCCAACACGTGCAACCTACACGGTCATAGCAGTGTGTCGTGGCAAAACATTAGGCCCACAGTCACAGACACATGCTTGTTCATGACGTGGTCCTTGAGAGCTGAGAAGAGGAGCTAATACTTCACCGAGGGGTTCCCAATAACTCTTCACTTTGAAGTTCCCGCTCTGTTACATACAAGCCCTTCTAATAAATGCTGCCTCTTCCCCACCTTCCCCCTTTTAAAAGTCTGGCCATCTAAGGAAGTTAAGAAAACTGCCTTATAGGACAAGCAGGTGGGATTTACTCATGGGTCTTAGGACTCCAGCGTTCTTTCCTTGAAACCCTAGGTAGCTGGATTGGAACAAAGCCTGAAGTGAAAATATCAAGCAGGAGCACTTGCAATGAGAGTGGCAATCCCCGCTCCATCCCGAGACCCTCTCTTTCACTCCTCAGATCCTCTGTCGGAGCACAGACTGGTTCTTAGTAGATCCAGCTTGGACAGAGTTCAGGTAATGCGCTCACAAGTTGTTTCCAGCAGGCACAGTTAAATCATCTTGAACTGCACTGTAAACATTTCATATGTGTGTAATCTTTAGGTCTCTGGAACATTGTAGAATCTGAATCCATATGCTTTTTTTTTTTTTTTTTTTTTTTTTGAGAATGACTGTGTTGATACTGTCCTAAATCCTGGAGAGACAAAGATGAATAAGGCCTGGGCCCATCTCAGAGATGCTTACAGCCTAGTGATGGAAGTCGAGAAGGAGGCAGAAGAGCTACAGATGACCAAATGTGTCATCACTTGATCCATTAGTGAAACACATATATGCTAAAGGGTGTCTTTAAAATTTGTTAAACACAAATACAGTTGCCCATTGGGGGAATAGTTGGGTGAATGTGAGTAGGTATAGCAATCAAAGGGGATACGTTAAATAAATACATTCATACGTTTTAAAAAAGGAAAAAATAAAGAAATGACAAGCAAAGCTATTTCATGTGAACGTTACGGTTGAAGCAAGAGCAGCAGAAAATCACTTCGTTCCGCAGCTGCAGAGAGCTGGTCAGTGCCAGGGCTGACCCCGAGGCGTTGAAGTCGGTGCGGACGCGCGGACCGGAAGCAGGCGGGGAGAAGCGGGGCGGCAGCAGAAATGGCCGGGGACCTGGGCAGATGGTGTGCCCTCCTGCTACGGGCTGAGGTTACGGGCCAGTGAGGAGAGACCGGTCGGTGAGTCGTACCATGTTCATGTGCTCATGTGCCCATATGCTATTTGCAGTTTTAAAATCATATTCCATATATTCATGCTCACGGTTGCAACTTGGTCTGTATGTGCAAACCCCGTATATAGATCAGTTCACGGTGGTTTCTTTCTACAACCCCTGAGCTTGAAGAACACTTTTAGCATCAGCTGACATCGGGATCAGCTCCAAGTCACATGATATCCAGGGACCCTGTCCAAATATTTCACCAGGGTAAGTGAAAAGCGAACCGGTAGAGCATTTTGGAGGTGATGTTTTGCATGCATCTTTCCATCCACAACCCCACCCTTTCTCTTGGATCTAGTGCCAGCTCTGCCTCGCAGATTGAGAGGGGCTGTATGAAGCTAAGTTGCTAAAGGAGGCAAGATCTGTTCAGCAATGGCCCTTGGAGGAGCAGATGCAGTGCCTGTGCTGTACAGTAGGTGGTGCTGTTGCCTCTGTCTCAGACTTTGTGAGGTTGAAGAACCATTTGACAAATTGTTCTTTGCTCTGGAGACCTCAGTCTCAGGAGTGAGTGATGTCTTGTAACCTACGTAAGGGGGAAGGAAGGGAAAGATGACTAAAACAGGTATTGAGATGCTTCTCTGTGCCAGGCATGTGCTAGGCAGGTTGAAATACAGAATCGTAGTCTGCACATCCACTCCAAGGTCCTCCTCCCCCTCCTTCTTCTGTTCCCCCTTCCCCTTCCCTTTTAATTTTCATCATCACCCTTGCAGCCACCGTCTACTGAGGACTTTCTAGGATCCAGGCATCAGGCTGAGCCCTCTCATGCATGAGTTTATTTAATCATTTAATCTTCACACCAAACTTCTTTGCTAGATTCCATTATTGTCCGCCTTCCGCAGATCAGGAAATTGAGCCTTAGAGAGATAAAGTCATTTTTACAGGTCACACAGTAATAAGTGGTAGAGAAAAAAATTAGCAATTGTTCAGCCTTCCTCAGCTCTAAGGCTCTGCTCTTTCCGTTACATCACGCTATTTGTTTTTTAAAGCTCAGATTCACAAACACAATTCCTCCCCCATGTATAAGGCCAAAAACTTTTGTCCTTTGTTCCCCATCACAGACTAAGGACTGCATTATATCTAGAGTCAGGCTTATTTGCATCTTTGGAGCAACTGGAGCGATGTGAAGATGGCCTTGCCCCCCACCACCACAGCTGTTCACACTGGGATTCTTGAAGCTGAGATGACCGCATGTGTGCGTCTGCCCCCTGCCTCCTCCCGCATCAGTCAGTCCCAGCATTAGCTGTGTAGGTCTACGTCCTTTGGTGGATTGCATGCTCAATCGTTTCATTTATTCATTTATTCATTCACCCCTTCATTCATTAGTCATGTCAGCTAACATTTAATGCACAGCTACTATGTGCCAGGCGATGTTCTAGAGAGGCACAGTTTAATGAGTCCTCAGGCTCTGGGAGCTCACAGTCTAGCAGAGGGGGCAGACCAGTAGATACGTCACTGTGACGCAAGGTGGTAAGTGCTCTGATACAGGGGACCGAGTGCTGCTGACGGAGCCCCCAGGAGGGGCACCTCTTGTGTGCTCAGTTCCGTGCCTGGCACGTAGCACGTGTGCAACAAAAGTCTGTGAAGTGACTGAATGAATAAACAGCCTGGGCATCAGAGAAGGCTTTCTGTGGGACAAGAAGCCATAGCTAAGAGCAGGAGAAGGAAAGGGGAGAGAGATCCAGGGGAAGGGGGCGGGGCAGGGGTGGGACGAAGGGACGCACGGTGAAGCAGCAGCATGTGCCTTGAACCTCCCAGGTTCTGGAACAGGTGTCCAGCTCACAAGGTCGTGCACAGTAGGTGCTCAGCAGACCTCAGAAGACCGCCTCCAGGGTCTTCTATTCAGGCCTCCATCGTATGTCTTCAGGAAGCTCCTTCCACCACACCCTTGTCTCGCCTGCGCAGGGCGCTCACAGACCGCAGTGCAGATGCTGCCCTTGGAGGTGAGCAACGTGCTGCTGCTTCTTCAGGATCCAAACATCTCCACCTGCCCCTTCCGAAGCCACCTGTCATCTGGCTCCATCCTGCTTGTCTTCTGGATCCCTCAGCACACACCCTTCACTCCTATGGAGCCCAGCTCTTCTCTGCTTCCTTTATTTCCTTTTTTAATTGAAATATAGTTGATGTACAATATGATGTTAGTTTCAGGTATACCACAGAGTGACTCAGCATTTAAATACATTATGAAATGACCGTCATGGTAAGTCTGGTTACCATCTGGCCCCATACAACCCGATGGGCAAAGGGCCATCGACAGTATTCCCTGGGGTGTGTAATACATCCCCGTGATTTATTTCTTTGATAACTGAAAATTTGTACCTCTTAATTACCTTCACCTATTTTGCACCCACCATCCTCTCTGGCAACCACCTGTTTATTCTCTATATCTATGAGTCTGTTTTTATTTCGCTTGGCTTATTCATTTGTTTTGTGTTTTAGATTCACAAGCTAAGTGAAATGATAAAGTATTTGTCTTTCTCTGACTTATTTCACGTAGCATAGTAATATTCTCTAGGTCCACCCATGTTGTTGCAAATGGCAAGATTTTGTTCTTTTTTATGGCCGAGTAGTATACCGCTGTGTATATACAGCACATCCTTTTTGTCCTCTCATTTATCAATAGACACTTGGGTTGCTTTTATATCTTGGCTGCTGTAAATAACGCTGCATTGCACTGAACATTGCTGCACATATATCTTTTTGAATTAGTGTTTTTGTTGTCTTTGGATAAATACCCAGGAGTGCAATTGCTGGATTGTGTGGTATCCCTATTTTTCATTTTTTGAGGAACCTCCGTACTGTTTTCCATAGGAGCTCTGCCAAGTTACAGTCTTACCAGCAGTGTGCTAGGGTTCGCTTTCCTCCATTTCCTTGCCAACACTTGTTATCTGTTGCTGTTTTGATGATAGCCGTTCTGACAGGTGTGAGGTGATATCTCATTGTGGTTTTGATATGCGTTTCCCTGATAATTAGTGATGTTGAGCATCTTTTCATGTGTTTATTGGCCACTTGTAAGTCCTCTTTGAAAAAATGTCTGTTCAGATGCTCTGGCCATTTTTAAAATTGAATTGTTTGGGTTTTTTTGGGGGGGGTATTGTTGCTTATATGCGCCAAGCCTCAATCAATCTCCTTAGCAACTGTGTATGCTAACAGTGTAAGTCCTGTTAGTGTACCTATGTTATCAGTAAGAAACCTGGGCCCAAGAGTAGTTAAGGAATTTGTCCAAGGGTACTTAGCTGGTAAGTCTCAGAGCCGGGATTTGAACCCAAGCGGTCTGACTTTGGAACCTGTGCTCCTGACTATCACCGGGCAAGCCGTCCCTTGTGATGACCGACAGCCGTGTGCTGAGTGAGTGACTCGTGCAACGCAACCTCTGTTCCATTGTTCCCCAGCTACGTGTGGGTATCCTCCACCCAGTGCTTTTCAAACCACTTGTAGTGAAGGAGTAGGGTGGTTTTTTTTTAAGTTCCCATTTTCTGTGGACCAATGCTTTCATACTTTTACAATAAAAAATGAATCACTAGAGAAATGATCACACACTGCCGTGTTGTGATGATATCATATTGCTTTACATGTTGGTAAATATTTACTCTCAGTTCCGGTTCTGACAACATGTGGAACATGTCTGAACGGCACTGCTCGATCCGACCGCCAGCTCAGACTAGCTTTAGGTCAAGGGTGGATTGCAGAATGAATCTAGATTACTGGACTGAGGGTTTTGGTGAAGAAGAATGGAAAGCTGAAAGTCTTGTGAATTAGAGCTATGAGGCAGATGGTCTCCTGAGCCCCTGTACCTTCCATTCTGCGGAGGGCGGTCCTGCGGACGGGGGCTGAGGCAAGACCTGAATCCTAGAGTCTATTTAAAAATGTCTTCTCACAGTTGGAGAGGCAAATTAGGCCAGGGCATCCACACAGTCAAAACAACTACTTAAAATGAATATATTGCTCTTGCACGCTCAGACAGGTTTTCGAAAGGGGATGATGAACTGGGCTACTGATTCAATGAGGCAGTGGTGTTATTGATGAGTTCTCTGGTAGAACATTATATTTTGAAAAATTTCATTCTGAAGTTTTTCATTGCACTTTAACATGCTGGTTACTTTTGATGACAAATAGCAGGAGATTATGAAGAAGCAGGCTTGGGGAAATATGCTGGATGCCAAAGTATAAATAGCATCGGACACTGCACCTCGAAAGGACCCACGGAGGTCCAGCTCAAGGCTCTCATTTCTCAGGTGAGGAGACTGAGCTCCTCCTGGGAGCACAGATGCACATATTTTGTTAATAAATGAGCTGGGGTCAAAACTCTGGTTCCTGGTCATGCCCGCCGAACATTTGTTGAGTATCAGAGTCCCTTCAAAAGCTCCAGAGCTGAGAAGGGAGAAGCAAAAGCTTCCAGCTTCCCAGGACGGACAGTGCTGTGCTGGTCATCGTCTGTGCCACTGGCTTTCCCTGGTGGGGCTACACCATCTACTTCCACATCCTTCACAGGGAGGTCCCAAGGGACTAGTGAGATAATGCCCAGAAGTGGCCGGCATCCCTCCAACCTCACGGTATCGGCCAGTTCCAGGTGCTTGAAGTTCCAGTTACGGCCTGGTGAAATCATGTTTCTGACCTAAATATATGATTGGCTACTTTTCAAATACAAGTAGATGCTGTTGTGATTATTCACCAAGTTTAAATGCTGTGCTGTTAGAGTAGCTCTTCTTTATGTATTTTCTTGGGCAGTGATACCCAAGAGGCAAGTGCAATCATATAAGGATCAGCAAAATACTTTGATGTTAAAATAAGTGCTCTTATTTGAAAGACTGGAAACCACAGTGTAGGGGACAATGTGTCGAAAATTGCTGTAAACTTGGAAGAACACAAGGTGCTACATCATGTGTCATGTCCAGGCTGGGTGAGGGGCAACTGCAGTGGACAGAGGTGGGGAGTGAAAAGTGAGAGCTGTGCTTTTCTTTTAATGGGATTGAAACCAGGACCTCGTGTATGCTAAGCAAGGAGCTATTTCCATCCCCTGAGAACTATGCTTAAAACACGTTTAAGCACAGTAGTTAAGAACACTGGTCTTGGTGTCAGACGCTCTTGGATTTGAATTATTTTCCTCTTTACCATCTGTGTGCTCTTGGACACGCTATAGAACCTCTTTGACTGTTACCTCGTCTGTAAAATGAGACTTATAGTACTTATTTCATCAGGTTGTTGTGAGAATTAAGTGAAATAGTGGGTCTAATGCCGTGCCTGGATACTAATAAATATGTTAGTGGTGAATATCACTCCACCTCTACCACCACCGTCACCACCATTGTGACAACCACCCTCAACACCACCACCACCACCCTCCAGGCGACAGAACGTAACCTTGTTAATTTACCTGAAAGTGAGCTCAGTCCTTCTCCTATAATTTTAGCCATCGCTTCCTCTCTATTGTCAACGTGTTATCTGTGACCGATAAGAGGTCGTTAGGGCATATCGATTCTAAAGTCTCTCTTGTTTCCCCTTCCTACTTGTTGCTGTTTGGTGACTCATTCCTCAGCTTCCATCTCCTTCTGCCTCTGTCTTCCCTCCGTGGGGTTGTGGGTTGGGCACCTGCCAGCTGGGTTACGTGAGTTCATGAGCTGAACCCAGTGGGGGCGGTGAGCACCTCAGCGGCCTAGGTCCAGCCGTCTGGTGAAGTCAGTCTTTCTGCTCATGAATACGGGGTGCATGTGGCAGGAGGGAATCCTGAGTTGTCGTCTTCCCCACCTCTGACCTGTGACACCATCTGCAAGCCTTGGCATCTGCCTCTCTTTCAGGGCGTTCTGGTCCTTGATGAAGACTGGGTGTCTTCCGGAAACTAGGTCTGTCTGACTCAGCTTTGATGTCCCGCACACTCTGGGCCAGACTCATATTCCAGAGGTCTGTACATTTCGCTCCATGAATGCATAAGTTACCACATGGTGGCCTAGGTAAACACGCAAGATAACCCAAATGAGGTTGCCAGTGCCAGCCTGTATAAGTCAGGACTTTTTGGTGTAGGTGGCGTAACTAAATCCAAGCCCACTTAAAGAACAGATTATACCACAGTCTCACATAACCGAAACAAGTTTTGAAGATACTTTGAACTTGGCTGGATCAGGTGCTCATACTTTGTCGCTGGAAATCTCCCCATCTCTTGGCCCCTCTCTCTGCTGTAATTGAAAGAAAGTGTAGCATATGGTCATCCCTAATACCTTGACTTTAACACTGTCAACCAACACTTAGAATGCCTAGCCCTGTTTATTGAGCAGTTTCTGCATGCCAGGTATGCACCTAGTGCTTTACATAGATTATTCCATCCATGCATCCAACCGTGTATCCATCCATCCATGCATCCATCCGCACATCCATCCATCTGTCCATCCACCTATCTGTTTATCCAACTATTCAATGTTTGGATGTCTCTTCTGTGCCATGCTCTGGTCTAGGTAGACTCTGCCCTAAAGATGCCTACAATCTAGTACCTTCAGGCTTTCTCATCCCTCACCCCAACTAACTCTCATTTTTTTTTCATGCCAACTATATAATATTACTGCTGCTGGTCTGAAGATTCAGTGTATCTTCCCGTTGACATTTAGGTTTGTTAGGAGGATCAATGAGATGAAGAATGTGGAATGTCTTCATAACCATAGGCCTTAAATCAACCTAGAAGGCTGTTCTTCTCTGCTCAACTTTCAGACCTGAGAGGAGAAAGCTGCATAGTTACTCTGTCTCTTATTGCTTCTGTAGCAACTTACTACGAACTCAGTGGCTTAAAACAACATAAATTTATTACGTGGCAGTTCTGGAGGTCCGATGTAAGGAAGGGACCTCACGGAGATAGCATCAGGATATTGGCAGGGCTGTTTCTTGGGGTGTCTGTAAGGGAGAATCTGTTTCCTTTCCTTTTCCAGTCTCTAGGGGATGCCTGCATTCCTTGGCTCATGGCCATTCCCTTCACCCTTGAAGTCAGCAGTCACCTTCCTCCCTGCCCCTTTCTATTGTCACCTCTCCTCCGACTCCTCCACCTCTCTTCTCCTTTCTTAAAGGACCCTTGTGATTACAGTGGGCCCATCCAGATGATCTAGGATAATCTTCCTATTTTGAGTTCCTTAACTTAGTCATATCTGCAAGTCCCTTTTGCCCTGTAAGAGAACACACTGGCAGGTTCCCAGGATGAAGGCGTGGGCGTCTTTGGAGAACCATCACTTTGGGTTCCTCAGGGTATCACCATCTATGCTCTCTCGGGAAAGCTGCTGAGGCTCACTCAGTGTTCCTACTTGAAAAGTAAGCCTCATAATAGCATCATAAAACGGTTGTGAAGATTAAATCTGAAAGAGCTTGTGAAGAACTTAGTGATGATCTTTTCAGCTTCCACGTGGAGGGGCGGAAGGGTGGGGGGCAAAAAAGAAAGTTAAAGGCTAGCTCTCCAATGTGCTCTTCGTTTCTAATTCTTCTAGTGAAAGTTCAGAGATTGGGCTGGTCTGCTATGGCCTTTTTCTCAATCTAGAAACTTGGACCAGTTCTTCAAGAAAGAAAAAATAATCGCCCAATCAGAAGTAGAAATTTAATTTCATGGCACGTGCACATGTGTCAGTGTGTATTTTGGGGACTAAGAGTGTGGGAATGTGGGGGAAGAACTATAAAATGTCTTTGCCCAAAGGTAAATGGTTATCCCATCCAGAACACGAACGCGGGGTTGTTTTGTCATTTTTCTTTTTGTCCGTATAGGCGATATCTGAATCTGCCAGAGCAATCTGGTTTTTCATTTCCAGGGACCACAGGTACTATTTCCAAATATTGTTCAGAATAAAACTTAATTGAAAATATAATCAAACCGAAAAATTGCGTGGCAAGCCGGGGTCACCGTTCATAAAAGGCTGTTTGTCTACCCGTCAGCTGTGATGGGGTCTGTGCTGGCGCACGTGGGGACGGCTGGCATGTTTGTCACATCAGCCACGGCCCGTGCTGGGAGGGAGCCCCCTCCATCTGGCTGCACTGTGTTGGCTTAAAGGTCACCTGTCAGAGAAGCAGAGAGCAATCCCCTAACCGGGGAGGCCCTCCCATGGGTCCCTTTTGATTTCAGCGCGGAATCCCTGCTTTCTGAGAGCTCAGACTGCTTGTCAGGCAGTGGAGGTTTCACTGCTTCAAAAGGGGGCGCTCCCTATGCTGGTTAGCTAGGAATTTCTTGAGTGCTGTCAGCAGTCTCTGATGCCAGTGGCCTTGTGGCCGGAAGTCTCTGACTCCGACAGCCCCAGCTCTCCCCCAGCGTCTCCTTCCTGAAGCTGGACTGTGCGAAGCAGGAATCAAAAGGCATGACTGCCATTCTATGGGGCCTTTGATAGAGACAGAAAGCCACACAGCTCTAGAACCTGAAAGACTGTGGGGAGCTGAATTACGTCCCCTTAAAACGCACAGGTTGAAACCCTAGTCCCCAGTGTCTCAGGAGGTGACTGTATTTGGGAACAGGTTCCTTAAAGAGCTGGTTAGCCTAAAGCGGTGTCATTTAGGGAGGGCCCTCATCCACTCTGACTGCTGCCCTTACAAGAAACACACAGCTTTACAGAGAGAAGACTGCGTGAGGCTGCAGAGAGAAGGTGGCCAACTTCAAGGCAGGGAGAGAGGCCTCAGAAGAAATCAGCCTTGCTGACACCTTGATCTCAAACTTCTCTTCCCCTGTGAGAAAACACGTTTCTGTTGTTTGAACCAGCCAGTCCGTGGTGCTCCGGAACAGCAGACCCAGAATGTCAACCCTAACTCCTTTGTGTAGTAGTAAGCAAAGCATTAGGTTTCTCTGAGTCCCACTTCCCCCTCTGAAAAGTGTGGTTGATTCTAATTCCTGTTCTGCCAAATTCACAAGGTTATGGGTGAGGATTAAATAGGGTCAAGGCCGTGAGAGGTTCTGTCCCGTGCATCTCAGCCAGGCCAAGTGGACGAGAAGTAAATGGTCTAAGCCAGAGGGTGGATAGATTTCCTTTCTGGTGCCCTGCTTGAACAAGTGGTCATGGCATCTTGGAGAGGTGAGAGGAGACGGATTATAAGAATATGTGGGGTTTTCCAAATGTACATATGTGTTCCACCTTAAGTTTTCTGTTTTCCACAGAAAGAGAGCCACCTCAGACCAAATCCTAGCTCGTCCAGCCCAGGGGATCTGAGCCCCACAGAGGCACCGGCTGTCTGCCGAGGGCACGCAGACAGGGGGATGTCTTCATGGTCAAGGGGATCAAGGCTCACTTAGCCCGTCCCCAATCCTCAGAGGCCAAGGCAGCCCTCGGCCAGCAGGCAGGACTCTGCCTTATCCGTCCTACCGTGCAGAACAGTGGCTGGCAGAGTTGCCTTGTGACTCTACTCAGTAACTGAAAACTTAACACCTCTGGCTTCAACTCCAGTTATCAGGACCAATCTTGTCTTAAATCGTGGGGTATTTATCCAGCCTGAGGCCTCCCGCATCCACTGTTCATCTTCAGGTTTCGCTCCTGCTTGGCCAGCAGTGGTGGCCTCCACGCTCATTGGCTTTGAGGCAGAAAGCTCCTTGTGACAGCCAGCAAGGAAAGGGGCACACTAGCCCTCCCCGACAAGGAACTGGATTCTGCTGTCGGCCTGAATGGGCTTGAAAGCACAGTCTGCCCCTGAAGCTCCCAACCTTGCCTGGTTGGCACCTTGACTTTGGCCTTGTGAGACCCTGAGCAAAGAATGTAGTCGAGCCAGGATGTGTGATGTACAGTTGGGGGTTGCTGTTGACACTACGCTGGTGGTAATTTGACACACAGCAGTGGAAAATGGACGTCCTTGCTCTGCGTTCCTTGGCACTCCGATATCCACTTATTACCTCGGCTGCATTGCAAAGGCTTATTCAATTATGTTTCCAACCGGATTATGAGCTGTCTTAAGGCAGGGGCGTGCTAAACTTGCTCGTCGCTCATTTCCCAAATGCAAGCCCAGTGGCTGAAACACGGAAGTTACTAAACGACTGTCTGTTGAATCGGTGAGTGGATATTCACAAAAAGGGCTGAAGTCAAGACCCGCCAGGACTGATGCCTCCAGGGTCAGCAGAAGGCGGTTAGGGTTCCACTTTGTGCAAGGCTGCTTCAGTCTATCAGTCCAAGACATACGACTGTTATACCCACTCAGCATCTGAATAACTGATGGAAGATGCTTCTCACCTTCCTGGGAACACCTGAGGCTCTGCTGCTTTTCTTTGCTTTGGTCTAAAATGTTTCTCTTTCCTGAGAGACAACGTGGCAAATCTCAGTGGATAATTAGAAAGTTCACACTTTCCAGCCCCAATGTGGTACCTTCAAGGAGTCACCCTGGTCTGGGCAGGATGCACCAGGTTCTGTACTAAATGCATTCCTATTGTTTGTGACCTTCCCCCTGCACCTGTCAATACTGTCTGATCTGGATCTCAATCTATGTGTATCCATCTGGGTTGCAAGTGGGCTTGGGTAAAATGAAGATTTATAGCTGCCTGTACTTGGCATGTCTACGGTTCAGGGATGTGGGCTCAGGAATGGTTGGATCCAGAGTTCAAATGGGATCATCGTGGATTTGTCTTGCCTATCGGATCTTTGCTCAGCTTTCTTCTGTGTGTTGGCTTCATTCTCCAGGTGACTCCCTTCGCATGGCAGGAAAGATGAGCTGCCCTCAATTGGTTCTATTCAGCACGATGCCCCTTTGGAAGCCCCTGTCTGCTAACCTCCCCTTGCTGAGCAGGCCCTCCTAGGCTGTTCTCGCCTCCTATGTGAGGCTCAGGCAAACACAGATTTCTTTAAACCAAGACTGCAGATGTAACCAATTAATTAAGAAGATTCAGGTAAAGGATGTAATGTCTAGAAGAGTAAATGTAACTAATTTACCTTGAGAAGCAAATGATAAACTGTGCTCTTTTTACAACCCTAGGGATGCTAATTGGCAACCCAAAGCTAATTTTCTGATGTCTATTTTCTTTCCTGGAGAAAACAAATGAGCTGAAAGGAGGCTGAAAAGGGGAGGTTGGTTTTTGCAGAGGAGCTGGTCTAGGAGCGGGATGTGGGTTGAGGAGATGCAAGAGGAGAGAGGCTGGAGTTTGGACAGAGGTTCTCGGAGAGCTGTAGGAATGTCACCCACCTGGAGGAAGCAGCTAGCCTGCTCTGTGTTACTCAGTGAGGTGAACTGCAGGTCCATACAGGGAAGCCATGTCCAGCCAGATGAGTTCTCTAATGGGTATATAAAGGGACTCAAGAAGCAGCAAACTCCTTGTTTTTAGAGGCATCCCAGCAGGGGCTAGATGTCCACCCAGCAGGGATGCTGCAGAGGAGGGCTTTTGTAGTTTGTGAAAGTGATGAATTTCAAAATTTTTTGCAGCTAGGAAAGTCTGGGATTTGACATTCAATCTGTCCCCTTACAACGTGGCAGAAAATCAGAATTCATGACTTCTTCCAGGGAATGAGCTAGAGGATCACAGAACGATTAATCTATGGTCATGACCTCATGGGGCAGATCTAGGAGTTACAATTTCCATGGCTACCAAGAGCAGGATAAATGCTTCATTTTGTGACATGCATGCAGCCGCTTTCAGAAGTTTCCTGCTGTTGTTCCAGAATCTGTACCATTAAGAATCCATTCCATTTAGGACTTGGATCCATTACACAGCTGGGCATACGCAGTGGGCCTTGGGAAGACACCTCCACATGACTAGACTTTAACTTCCTTATCTGCAGTTAGGA
This sequence comes from Vicugna pacos, assembly GCF_048564905.1. Lineage (NCBI taxonomy): Eukaryota > Metazoa > Chordata > Mammalia > Artiodactyla > Camelidae > Vicugna > Vicugna pacos. The sequence continues at coordinate 32,215,242 of NC_133011.1, read as the reverse complement.
AGGCGCATGAATGTCCTCTAAGGTTTGCTCTAGCTCTGAGAATTCACATAGTTCCAAAATTCCATAAGTACACGGAAGGAGTTTATATAAGTAGAACTTGGCCTGGGTGGGTAACTGAGACTGAGCGGTCCTACATAGATGGGGACAGGTGGTGTGGCAGCAGTGGGGTCCAAGCCCTTACTGCTGGGACAAGAGGTGAAGATGGAGGAACAAACCAGTGAGTTCTACGAGAGGACATTGATATTCTTGTATAGACTTCCTGTCTGCTTAGTAACTTAGTTAAGTACCTAGTCCCTAGGGGTCATCGGACAAATGTATGTGCAATTGGATGCTATTGAATCTGCCTGTTGCTTCAGCCAAACCAAATGACTCACGGTTCCCAGAGCATGGTATGCATTTTAATGCTTCCAGTGACGTCTGTGTTTCCCTCTGATTCTGACTGGGGTTTTGGCAAGCAAGCAAATGTCTCTAAAGCCAGCCTAAGTCAAAGTGGGATATTAGGAGCACATGATAGGTAGGTTCATGGGTGTCAAATGAAGAAACGATGCACCACTAGACCATGTAGACTTGGGAACTGGAAAGTTAGGCAGAGACTTCTGCCTCTCTCGAGGGTCCTGGCTCCACATTTCTTGTCACCTCCATGGTAGTGTTCCAGTGCATTCTGTTATTGTGCATCTTTCCCTGTTGGGTCAAATACTGCCGGCAGGGACGTAGCAGGGTGGTTACAGGAGTGCAGGACTCCCAGGCCTCCCTTCCAAGCTGTGAACACTGGCACGCAGCTCCACTCCTCCAGGTTCCTGTGGCTGGGGCTGTACAGTGAAGACAGTACCCATGATAGGATGTCACAGAGAAGAAGTCAACATCTGGTCAGTAGCTGGATGCCAGTTTCTTGAGCGGGTGGATTTCTATTGTAGGGGAAGGGCACAAAGGGAATGGGAGTCAGAAAGGGAAAGAAATGGGTCCCTAAAACCACCCAGCACACCGCTGTTGGGTTCAGACCATTTCAAGATTGAGGAGACCTTTGTGGTCACATGAAGACGTCTTGAAGTGCTGACACATCCTTTTCTTTCTCTACCTGAGGGCTCTTCTCTCTGTCACACACACGAGAAAAGAGCAGTGTCTGCACCTTAGGAGAACACGCAGGAGTTTGGTTTCTAAACACCCTTCGCCGCAGGTGTGAGAGCTAGAGTCCCATTTTTATCACTGCTAGGTTTAATCCTGTCACTGGTGCCGACACCTGAGTCACTCCACTGGTCCTGGCAGTGCCAGGATGCAATGGGTTGATGGAGGCAAAAAGGCCAGCCCTGCCTTGTTTCTATTTTGCACATGAAGCCAGAACATTGCCAGCAAACTGGGGCAGCTGGGATGCCCGTGGAGGTTTCCACTCAGGAGGAAATCGGGCGGAACCACCAGGATTTTCTGAGTGTCTAACAGGGAACCCCTGAGCTCCCTTCCAAGATGGTGGCTGCAAACCGGCTTGACCTGCCTCTATCAGCGTGAACAAATGTTTACTGCCCCTCTCGTGTGGGCAAGCACTGTCCTAGAGGTTTCATTTAACCCTGACATTAGCCCTGCGATTTAAGCACTGATGTTCCCATTTTATGTAAAAAAATAACACCTCAAAGACATTAAGGGACCTCACTGAAGTCACACTCTCAGTCAGTGGATCTGTTTGTCTTCAGTGGACAAGCCCCTCCTCCACATAACAGTTTGTCCCTCCACGTTACTAATCATTTCCATGCACAACTGCATTTAACCTTCATCACAGCAGTGTAAGGCAGCTGCTATCATGGAAGTCAAGGCTCAGAGGTTAATTAAATTATCCAAAGTCCCAGATTCATAGACCTCCTGCATTTCTTTATCTTATACTTAGTAAGTACCCCGTGTCATACTGCACTGTGATGAGACATCAGTGTTCCCACCCATGGAACTTATATCCTAATGAGGAGCTAGGGACATTCTGCCAGGCAATAAGCAGTTATGCTGTAGGAAGTGACATAAAGGGAAATGCGTAGGGTTTTGACAGTAGAATCAAGCAGGTGTTTGGAAGGACATTTTGAAGCGATGACTTGTAATCTGAGCCACAGTTAGGAAGGGAGAAAACTGGTATTATAGAGTGAATATTTGTGTCCCCCATCCCCTAAATTCACATGTTGAAGCCCTAAGCCTCAATGCGATGGTATTTGGAAGCTGGGATTTTAGGAGGTAGTGAGGGTTAGATGAGATCATGATGATGGGTCCCCATGATGGGATTATAAGAGGAAGAAGAAAGACCAGGGCTTCCTAACTCTCTCTCTGCCATGTGAGGACATAGCAAGATGTGGTTGACTTCCAAGCCAGGAAGAAAGGGCTGTCGCTGGAAACTGACTATGCTGGCACCTTGATTTGGGACTTCTAGCCTCCAGAACTGTGAGCCATAAATGTCTGCTGTTAAAGCCACCTAGTCTGTGGTGTTGGTTATGGCAGCCTGATGTGGGACTCAACCCTAGTTCAAGGAAGCCCCAGGCTGTTTCCTCTGCTACACTCTGCCAGCCAGTGGAGTAAGAAATATTAGTCACGCACACTCTCCCAAGTTACTCAAACCTTCTGCCTGGGTCTGCACAGATCTTTCTGGAGTAGGTTAAGAACAAGTCCAGGGAACGTTATTTGCTTTCACTGGGGAGAAAGCAGTAGACGTTTTTGGATGTTTTTGAAATGTTTTTGGACATTAAGTCAGTTTCTAGGGCAAATGGAATCTGGATGAACTGGCACCTTTCAGTGTATCTGACGTTCACTTCTCTTTTGTGGTTCTAATACAGGTTCACCAGGAACAATTGTTTCTCAGTGGGGAACCAACATCACCTGAGGAACAGACCCTTTTGACCTTGGGAGGTGGGGAGTAAGGAAGAGAGACAGGCCAGAAGATACTTTTCTAGTGTGAATGGTTATTTTTGGTATGTGTTGATTCCAGCATGTTAGAGTGGGAGGGGACCTTAGATTCAGCTCAGTCCTAGCCCCTCATCTGGTAAGTGAGGAAACTGAGTCCCGGGGAAGGGAAGTAGTCACTCTAGGGAAACCCTCTCTGGTGGCAGAGCTGGGAACATAACCCTGGTCTGTCCATCCTGGAAGCAGAGACTACACAGGTATTCTAAGTATAAAGTGGTTTAATAAAGGAGATTAATGGCATACAAAATTACTGAAAGGACTAGAGGAGCAAAGGTTAGGAGGAGCTGCTGACACACGGTTTTACCACCAGCTGTCAGATAACCTGGAACTGCAGGAAACTGCCACCAAGGGGTAGAGTTGCTTGTGGCAGTGGAGGCAAGTGATTGCAAGAGAAAGGGCTAGAAGCTTGGAGATTTTTGTGAAGTCTGTCCTCTGTTGAAGTCCATGCCTGTACCTGGAAAATACAGAGAAGCAATGGTATGGCTTCTGCCTCCCTTACACCTTCCCAGCCTCTGCTGGTGGAATGCAAACCACAACCCCAGTGGCAGAGGATTCTGGAAAAGGCAGGTCCCAGGCTTTTAGTCCTTGTAAATGGGGGGCGCTTAGGAGGGGGCAGAAATGCTGGTGCGTTGGTGACAGACTTCCTGCTATAGCGGCCTACTGAATCCTCCCCATGTTTTCATCCATTAGCCTGTCCTTTGTTTCCTCCCTTTTTTCCCCCTCCCATCTCCATTCCCCTTTCCTTTCTTTCCAGGTGCTTTGGTGAGATGCTTAGGGGACTGTTGTCTGCTTGAGACCTGGCTTGGGTAGAAAGGTAGAGATTTGTTTTGACAATAACGTACATTTGATGGGGAAAGGGGCTTCCAAAATATTTGCGAAGATGTGAAATTTATTTTAAAGGACATCTTTAAAGGTCATGTATGAAAAAACTAGAAGAAAATCAAACACTGTGATAAGAAAATGGACAAGATACCATAATGGGTCAAGGCACAGACTGTAGGTGTAGACAGATCTGCACTCTCCTCTGGCGTGCCTCCCTGTATCCATCAGATGCTGAGCATCTGATTTATTCTCTCTGTGTATTTGTGATCTGAGTAATAAAAATATTAATCTCAGAGAGTTCTTGTGAGAATTGCACAAAATAATACATCGTGCAGAATACTTAGTGCAGAGTGAAAATTCAGTAGGGGTCTAAGTTTATTATATGTCTTAGTCAGTATGGGCTGCCATCACAAAAATACCTGGGTGCTTAAACGATAAACATCTATTTCTCGAAGTCCAAGATCAAGGGGCCATGTCTGGTGAGGGCTCTCATCCTGGTTTGCAGATGGCCGTCTTCTCCCTGTGTCCTCATGTGGCACAGAGACAAAGAGCTCTGGTCTCATCATCTTCTTAGTGCCATCAATGTGGGCTCTACCTTCATGACCTCATTTAAACCTAATTATCTCCCAAACACTGTCACTTGGACAATAAGGATTCAACACATGAATTTGGATGGGGTGGGGCACAAACGTTCAGTCCATAGCATTATTTAAAATTATTAGTAATGACAAATTTGGAAGTGAAAAATCAGGGCTCAGTTGCACAGATCAGAATTCACGCTAGCTCATAGTAGCAGAAATGGATCAATTATAACGTATTAAATAGTTCCCAGAATCGTTGGAGAGTTTGAAGAAGCGGCATCTTGGCTGAGCTCTCAGGGGCCTCTTAGGGAACTGAATCGCCCAGGAGCTGCTGCCTCTTTGCTGATCTGAAAGACTCCTACTAAGCTGGGAAGCGGCCACTCCAAGGCTGCCTCCAGAACCACTAGCCTCTGCTGTGAACTGGAGGCCAGAAAAACCAGGAAGACCTCTGCTAGCAACAGGCTGCTTATACAAATACTGGCTTGAGGCTGTGCGAGCCCTGCAAGGTCAAGAAGCCACCAGAGAAAAATCAGACCTGTCCAGATGGGTGATTGCCCCCTGAAAGAGAAGCAGCAACAGAAATGGCCTCCCTGCACCCCCCACCCATGTCCACCTTCCAAATCTCAGCCAAGTGCATGGAACCCGAGTCCTCTAGCTGGACGGGAGTCTGGACAACACAGCGTTTAGCTTTGCCGATTGCAGCCCAGGAAGGCGCTCCAAGGGGATGTCAAGGTGCTGTTCCACCATACCCGTCACTGGGAGGCCTAATTTTTCTCACGTCTCATGTTTTCTTGCGGGGATTGCCTAGAGGAACACTCCTGGCCGCTTTCTCCATTCAGTACTTCTTCTTGCCCATGAGATCAGGTGTGAGGTACCCAGTCCTGAGCTTGGCTCAGCCCGATTTGGTTTCCTTTCTGGGTCCTGCCCTCCTCCAGCGAGGGCGCACTCTTCCCTCCTCCTGGCTGTGCAGTCACCCACGTCTGAAGGCCCTGCCGCCCGGCAGGGTGACCTGCGCTGTCCAGACACGATGAGACTGGGTGAATACGTCACTCCCATGCAGGGATCAAGGCTTAGCAAGCTCACCTGCCTACCGAGCTAAGCCGCGTTTTCTAAATGGCTTCATCACAAAGGAAGCTCACATTCTGACTTCCCATTGCCCGAATCCTGTGTGTCTTCTTCCCTTCCCGACAGTGTAGAGCATTACCTTAAATTTATTAAAAAAAACCCAGCTATCTATGAAAAATGCAGTTATGACATATACTTTCTAAGTTTTCTTCAATGAATAGGACGGCTAGAGAAAAAGAAACGAGAAGATCAGAATTCACACTAGCTCACAGTAGCAGAAATGGATCAATTATAACGTATTAAATAGTTTCTGAGTTCTGGGGTTTGGGCAGCGGCCTCTTTCCCCTCTGCTCTTGTTTCTGGGGCAGCTGCAGCCTGATGAGAAGGAGCTGTTGTTACCGTGATGTTCTCTCTTTTAGAGCCAGAAATAATGGTTATTTTATCACTTATGACACAAACAGCATTAACAGCATTATGGCCACATTAACAAAAACGGAAACCTTCCCTGACTCTCCTGCCGCCCCAATAAGGCAGCTTCCTTTCATCCTGTTCCCCTGCCTGTTCTAATCCATACACACGGGGTATCTGTTCTGTGTGGCTGTATCCTTGTAACGGTGCTCCTGTAAGAGGGACTCCGGTTTCTAGTTTTCCTTTAGCTATGTGTAGAGGCAAAGCATTTTCCCTGTCCTGCAGGGTTCGTTCATCGGCTTCTGCATGGGAAAGGAAAGCAGCTTGGGAGTGTGTGGACATCTCTGGATCCTTGGTGCTTGGTGGGGCCTGTGGCATCATGGGCAGATGTGGACGCTCGGAGGCTGGCTCTGGCACAGCTGCTCATGACCTGAGCCTGGCCCGGAGAGAGCCCTTGGTTAAGAGCCATTGCAAGGCAGGGTCTGTAGCCAACTTCAAGTCTGGTTCCATTGCTGAATAGGCTCTGTGCTGTTTTGTTCGGGCTCTGATGTTTCCTGAAGTCTGTCTTGGCCATCCAGGCTGTTGACCTTGGTTTAGCCTCACAGGAATGAACTCTAAGGAGTAGGAAGGGAACCAAGATGTGTTCAGGGCCTCTTCTGCCCCAGGCCCTGCGTTAAGTTCTCCTTAATGATGGATCATTTCCTGTTGCCCAGGAGACAGCCCAGGGCTTTGCAGTGCAGGGTAGAGACTAGAGACCAGGCAGTCTTGCTTTCCGGCTCCATCACCGTCACCTCCCTGCTGTGATCTGGCTCAGTCTGGGATTCCTTGCTGTGGCTGAGACTCAGTTACCTGAACTGTGCACCTGGGACAACTGCAGTCCCTCCCCCTCAGGGCTGTGGTGAGGATCGAGTGGGATAAGCTGTGTAGAGGGCTCAGACCTGTGCCTGAAACAGCGAGAACCCGGCGCGTGTTAATGACTGTACTGCTGGTTCTGACAATGTCTCCAGGGCACAGGTATTACCCTCAATTTATTGGTGAAGAAGGTACGGTACAGAGAACTTGAGTACCTTAAGTTTATGAAGATGGTCAATTGGCTGTTTTTCACTGATAGAATATTCAGCTCCTTAGTTGGACCTTTAAACCAAGAGAGAAAGCCCTAGTTATCCAATGGGGGCCATCGGCCAGGCGGCAGGTTGATCAACCCTCCGTGCTATTTTAGTTTGGGAGAAAACAGGTGACGAACGGGCAGGGGAGAAAGCACTGCGGGTGGAAGGAATGAACTACAAGGGAGAGCCGCAAGGGCTTCCACAGGGCTGCAGGCTGAGCTGGGTGCCAGGGATGGACGCCGCCGTAGGTATCCAAACTTACTTCCCTGACAAGTCTCACTGATGCTGGGAACCTGGAATGTTGTTTAACCACCTGAGCATTAAACAACAACAAACAACAACAACAATAATCGGTGATGTTTATAGAGTTCTTGTATACATATCTAAATATTTCCCACATTTTCTCCCTTAATTCTCATGACGATTTTCACAAAGGAGTTTCTGTCTTTATCCCCATTTTACATCTGAATTAACTGAGGCCAGAGAGCAACAGTAAAGCTTTCCAGGAAGACTTCCCCAACCGAAAGTGCAGATGTGGCTTTGCCTGTATGTTTCCAACGGGGGCTATAACTTCTGGGATGTGTATGTAAAAACATGGAATTACCAAACAGCACTCCCATATTTCAATGCTGTGAAATTACTGACGTGTGCCAAGCGATTGCTCACCTGTAGGCATGCCATGCATTTATTCTGAAGCTGTTTCACTCCCACAGAGGTCTGAGGGAGCTATGATTGTGTGTATTAGGCCAAATGACCAGCAGATCGATCTGACCTGTGAGTGCCGGGAGAGATGAAGCTTTTTTAAATGTAGCTGCTGCAACCTATTTTCCCCTTTCTCTGCTCTGCAGCATAATCTTCTGCAAAAAGAGACAAAGATAAAGATTCACACTTAAAAGTAGAAGAATCAACAGATGTCACGGATATTTTTAAACCAATTACTGAAGCATTCCTGCAGAAGCAGGCACATGAAATATAGATGTGGCTTCCTGCACCAAATCTGATTTATTTCTGAGATCATTCCTTCATCACAGCTTGAGCTGCATTCCAATGTATTCCGAACAAGCCGATGAGCAATCAGGGCATTTCTGCTTGCTAGCGACCCTGCAGACAATTTACAAGGCGTATGATTGCCAGTGGCTTTAATAACAATTACTACCGCACTGTTCTCCCACCAAGGGCTGGAAGCAGGAAGGGCTGCTCAGACCCACCTACGTGACTGGTTAAGCAAGTAAATACCTCCTTCTGTCCCTCTTCAGGTCGTAATGGAAATAAAAACCCAGGGGCAATGGTGCCGGTGAACACAGGTTGCAGCTTTGGGCGGGGGTGGGGGGTTCTCTGAAGTTTTACAACTCATAGCCTCCGCACTTCCCAATAAAACAGTGTGTAATCGTACCTCTGCCTTGTGGCAGGGCCAAATGTTCTTGTGTGATAGAGACGGCCTATTAATAAGGACAGGTGTTCAGTCTAACTCATTAGCAAACAATTATTGAACTTCTAATTTGTGCTAGGCACTGGGGACATAATTGTAAACCAGATAAACAGGTTGCTGCCTGCCTGGAATTTGGGAGGAAAATGTCCTTCAATAAGGAATAACAAACGTATTGAGTATTAGGAAAAGATGCTTACCTTCCTCCCTCCCTTCCTGTGTTTCATCCAACGGCTCTCTAAGTGTGGTCCCCGGACCAGCAATAGCGGACTCACTGGGGAATTTGCTGGAAATGCACATTCTCAGGCCCACCTGTGATCTACTGACTCACACTCTGGAGGTGCTGTCCAGCAGTCAGCGTTCTGACAAGCCCTCCTGGTGATTCTGATGCTCAAGTTTGAGAAGCGCTGTTTAAACCCAGTCAAGGGTAAGCCCACAAGAGCTGAGTGAAGATCAAAGAAACGTGTTATTACAGAGTCAAGAAAATGCTCGCTAAGCCCCAGAGTATAAGCTTCATGTTTAACTGTGTTGGAAAGTGTGGTCCGGAGGCCAGGGTGGGCTAACTGCTTCTCCTCCACATCCAGTCTTTGCAGCCTGCCCCAGGGGAGAGGCAAGTCTTCTGTTTCAGGTGACTCGCAGCTGCCTCTGCACAGCTCTGAGCTCCACATGCCCTGGGCACCCAGCAGCGTGGAAAAGGAAGACCTGAGCAGGTGGGCTCACCCCAGGGGAGTGGAGATAGAGGGGGCACCCTCTGTCCAGCCCTGAGTCAGGGGGTGGAAAACCACCATCGCAGGCTGCACCGTGAATTAAACGGCAACTTCTAACACATCGGTCCCACCCCTGAGTGAAACACGGATGGCGTCAGACTGTTACCAAGCAGGGAATGGGGGGGTGCGTGAAGCGAGTGGAAGCAAGAGACTTGATCCTCCTCTCCTTTTGGAGGTGGGGGGAAATCTCATTTGCTGTGGAAATGAAGGACAGGGCTGAGGATCATGGCTCCTCCAAAAAAAGGGGAAATGAGAAGATTCCTTGGTGCGGTAGGGGCAAGGTGTTCCAGGTGAGTGTTGGGTCAGGAGCATTCTGAGGGGGTCACAGAGCAGACACTTCATTTTGGTTGATTTCACTGTATTGTTCCTCACCAATTATGTTCTCTCCATTTTTTTTCTTTCAGATTTTTCTTAATTTCTCTGCCTTTGTTCTCTGACTTCCTTTCTCTCTCTCCTAATTTCTTTCTCTGGAACCATTGTCCTTATGCCAGACAACTGTTACGGACTGAGGCGTACATAGCTCTGAAACACTGGCCAACTCCACCGGAAGTGCTGCAGGGGCACAGAGCTCTGGGTACCTCCCTGCATGGGCGGAGGGGGTGATTATGGGGAGATGGCTGCTGCCTGCACAGGCCAGCAATTGCCTAGAAAATTAGTGACTTGCTGAGGAGGTTAGGTTGGCCAGGATGTCCAGGATGTGGCGCTGAATCTCGGCAGATGAGGAAGGAGCCTGGGGAAAGTGCATCTGCGTCGTGAGGACAGAGAAGTTGGCTCACCACCTAGGCATTCTGAAAGCAGGGTCAGCACGCAGGACAAGTCAGAGAAAAGTGGGAGCTGTCCCAGGAAGCCTCCAGCTTGAAACTGGAGTGCTCTCAGAACTGGAGGAAAGGTCTTTGTCACCTTTTGTGTGGAGAACACTCAGGGTTTGGCCACTATCCTTACACCAATGTCTCCATAGCACACGCCTATCTCAAGAGCTCAAGGGCTGCTTACCCAGATGCATCCAGGCTGGGCGCATCCCCTTTGCTCCTAGTCATCTCTTCTGTGGTTCTCATCACAAGTAGAAACCACACAATAGGATAAATACCAGACAGGGGAACAAAACAGAGACTCTTGCTAACATACCCTGTAGCCCCAATTCATCTCTGCCATTGTTAGAGTTCTTTCAGGTAGTGCAAAGTATAGCCCTCCTATTTCTCCACTTGAGCACTTACCCAACTGAGAAATGAAACAAAATATACGACATATGGAGAAACAGAGCATCTCTTTACTAATGATAATGGCTAGGTTGGAAGAGGTTTAGTTGAAGAGCCAAAATGAGCTTGCCAGTTCCTCCAGCCCAGGGCTTGCAAAAGTCCATCCAAGGGAAATTATGAATGTTCACAGGAGACACTGGATCTCTGCTTCTCACTGGTCCACATGGAGATGGAAGAAAGCAAATGACTGATGTTCACGCCCCGTGATATGTAACTGCAGCCGCCTTAGACATCAGATCGATGGGCTTGTCCACCAGCCACGTAACTCGCTTCACCGCCGAGGGGAGGACGGCAGGCAGAAGGCCAGGCTTTAGGCACAACCTTCCACACACAAGAACATTTCAAGGGAAGAGAAGGCTTCCCACAACGGCAGTCTTCATGCTCTCATTCTCCTTTATTTACTTCTCTCTTCTCTAAGCTGAATAGTGCATAATTGGAATGAGAATTCAAATAAGAAATCACAATTGTGAGAGCCTAGAGTGGGGAATAATTAATTTGATCTGAGGGTTTGGAGAAAGATTTCACAGAAGAGGTGATGGATGAGCGGGCCTTGAAAGATGAGCTGGGAGCTAGGAGTTAGGAAAAGAAAGAATGCATTCTTGGCAGAAGGCTAGTATGCATGAAAATGTATCTGGTGTGGGTCCTAGTGACATGTCCAGTGTGTCCTGAGTGTGGAATATGGGCGGGGGGAGCCTGGGGAGAGAGGTGTTCTTATTGGGTGAAGTGCAAAGAAGAGAAGTATGTTAGGGAGGATGTATGGCTGAGGACAGGGGCCATCTCCCAGGCGTCATCTTGCCAGGGGCAAGAATTTGGATCTTTGCAGAAGGTGTTTTTGCTGCTATGAAGACTTGTCTCCCTGGCTGTCATTCTGCTCTCAAAGCAGCTACCGTATCTGGGCTCCTGGCGTTCACCACGTGGGACCGAAGAGCCTTGTTCTTTTACAGAGCATCACAGGAATTCACAGAGAGGCTGGGTGAGAGATGTTACTTGAAACCCTTCACAGGCACTTATATTTTCGAAAGAGATGGGCAAAACACCAGAGCAGAAATGAGAATCTTTTCAACCTGTAAAATACTGTTAAGTTTCATCTTTCAAGGTCAGAGAAATGAGTGGCTGTATTTTTTTCAGAAATGTTTTGCTAAAGCCGCTTTGCAAGGCCTGGAGTGCTGGGTGTGTCTCGCTGAGGGCTCTTGTGTTTCTGCCTTGGAAGAGAAAGTGCTCTGTCACCTCCCTTTTGTTTTAAGTAACGGGATTTTTCTGGTGTGTAAGCACAGTACCGGGTCATATGCTCCCAGAAAGCATCACTTCCCCCCCGCTCCCTGGAAAGAGGCTGTTGGAGATAGACAATTCCACGAAAGAATCAGGAAGATATGAGACACAAGATGTGCATGCCCTTGTTCTTTACGCAGATGTGACAATGCTAGCTTGGAGGGAAATAATGTAAGGGGTATCCAAAATGTGCCAGGTGTAGTTTTTTTAATCCTAAGAAATAGAGTATTGTTATTACCATTATACAGATGAGAAAACTGAGCCCCAGGACTGTTTATGATGCCGAGATTTGGGCTCTTCCCAAGTCACCATAATTGTTGTCTAAACATTGGACTAGAAGTTAGGTCCAATCTTAATTTTTGTTTCTTCTCTTCCTAAACCTAATTTCTACATTTCTTCTGTCACTCTTAGCCAGTGGCTAGCCCTTTCTCTGTCCTTGACATATCTGAGGGAAAATATTCAAAGTATCACTTTGAAAAATGAGACTGATGTTTGTCCAAAAGATGTGGATCAGGTTGACTTCCAACTCATAAAAACTATGGCATTATTATAATATTTCCACAACTTCCCTTAGACATTGCTGCTTCCTGTATGGACCCCATCAGAAGCATCAGTACATCATACTAAAATTTCTCTTTAGCTCTTATATTTAAAAGTTTTAATTATTATATGCCCCTGAAAAATAATATTCTTTTTAAAGTGAAACTTAAAAGAAGATAAAAATGAAAGGTCTTCAAATTTCTATTAACCACCAAGGTAACATCTGGCATTTTTCTTTTCCAGGTGTTAAGAGTTAAACCATTTTTGAACCAAGGCATTCAAATTCTGACTCCTTCATGTAGAAATAAGTTGCATCCATACACAAGTTATGTAATTTCTCCAAAACTTAGTGTCCCTCTACTCCCATGGGCGGCATGAGGATGAAATAGCATTCTATGTGGAAAGTGTCCAGCATGGTGCCTGACCCAGACCTGCTCTTTAGTAAACAGTAGTCATTTGTGCTGTTGTCTGAGGTTAGGGAGCTGCACCCGGATGGTGGGGAACGTTATAGATTGGATGGAATTGAAATTGAGTGGCTCGTATATGAAACTGACAAAGGTTATGAAAGCACTTTGGACAAGCTTTGTGGTTCTTAAGAAGGCTGACAAGAGTCGCTGTATTTGCTGGAATCATAAACTGAGTGTCTTTCCAGAGACCCACTGACTTTCCATTTCGGAAGTTGGATATTTAAAAATTACCAGTTGACCGCAACATAAGCCCCATGGGGTAAGACTCTTGTCTCTTTGATTCATTGCTTGTATTCCCAGAATCTAGAACAATACCTAGTACATAGTAATTTCTCAGTATTTATTGTTTGAATAAATGAATGGATAATAGGCATTCAACAATTTTATAAAGGGATGCACACTATGCCAACAAGGCACTTTCCATCTACTCATCTATTCATAAACATGAAAAAAATACGTACCATGTTCTTGGCATTAAAACACATCGCTGTTGAGGGGACGGATAGAAATTGGGCACAGATCCTGTCCTCAGTGAGCTTTTAGACTGAGAATGGAGATAACTTCCCAGGGGTAAACAGCAAGTGATGAGAGAGGTACTTAGACAACGTTACGTGAGTTTTCACGAGGGAAACATCACTTTTAATCAGTAGAAACAGGTGGCAATGACATCTGAACAGATCCTTGAAGATAACTATATACTTGTTTGCTGAATCCATTTAGGAAAATAACCAGCCATTCAGTGCATATGTGAGTTAGACCTTCAAAAAAAAAATACAAGTAATAGACAACTGAATTGACCAGTTCTCTAGCTTAACTGTCTAGTTGACTCAATCAAATAATCTATCTTGTTTGGGTACTGATGCTCCTGAATGTATTTCTGTGACAAATGAAAAATTAGGCAGGCCCAGAACCTTGCTTCAACTCTCCGCACTGAGCGTTCTCACTTCAACAATTCATTAAAACCCTGCATCTGTGCCAAGATCTCCCTTGCTTCCTTTCTTCCTCTCTCCTTCATTAAAACAGAGTGATTATGCAATCCTATTCCTCTGCCCAGGGCTCATTCTAAAAATGTTCTTCTGCAAATGCCTCTGCTTGGCTGATTGGCACCAGGAGACAGCGGGAGACGGCAGGAGATGGCAGGAGCTCTTCTCCTGAGTCTAGTTTGGCAGGATGCTTTGTCTGAGATGGGCCATGGGTCACTCCCAGCCTCAGCGGCAGGGATGAGGGGGAGTTGAAGAGAGAGGGTACAGGGGGGTAGTGAGGGGAAGGTGAAGGGGCCATTGAATGGATGACTCAATAGTCATGGACTGTTAGAGCCCCCAAGAAGCTTGGCTACAATGTGGTCTGGTATGTTCAAGGTGCAGATGGAGCAACTGGGGTCCCCAAACAGCCTGACATGCTCAGAAACACACAGCTGGAGGTGAGAACACTGCCATTGGCACCAAGCTTTCTTTTTCTTATCCTCTTGGATCCCAACTCCCAGATGCAGCAGTGGGAGATGAGCAGGTGCACGAGGGAGGCCCAGGACCGCTCTGTTCACAGGTGGGACCTCTCTCTGCCCAGCTGCCTCCTAGCTGGTGGAATGGACACATGGTATTCAGACCCTGGAAGCAAATGCCCTTGAGAGACTAGCTCATGAAGAATAAATGGTGAATGTAAAGGGGTGAGGGAACCTGAATGAAGCAGCTCCTCCATGGTGCAAAGAAAGATGTGTGTGTGTGGGGCCTCCCCCCAGTGACAGTGGTTGCCACCTTGAAGTGCCCCATGCCTGAACTCAATGTTTTCCAGATTGAGTGTTGGTATATACCAAACTACACCAAACCAAACAGCCCCTCAAACTCCAGCCTCCCCCTCAAATGTGTAAACCCCTTAATTCTACCAACTGCCCCAAACCCCATCCAAATCCCAACCTCCAACCTCCCAGAAACCCACAGCTCTCAGACAAAACAGCTTTGAGGAGCTGTCTACAGTCTGGCGATGGCAAACTCTCTTCTCTTTGTCCTGGGTGTGAAGGATGTTCAGGACAAAGGGCTTCCTTCCCTCCTCACATTGCCCTTTGTGGGCTCCTGAGAAAGATTAGGACAGAACACTCCCTCAGCTTCCCCGGGGCTGCACGGGACCAGCAGGAGCTCTCTTAGACCCTCTCCCAGCTGGTCCTGCCCCACTGTGGCTCAGTGAGGATGTCAGCTCTGGGGACACACTTCCTTTTTTGGGTGTCTACTCAGGAAGTGAGCACAACCCTCTGGAAGGGAACACAATTCCTTCTGAGACCTTGCCCCATTTTTTCCTCTCTGTGTTTTATTGTCAACCCCTTTCCACACAAATCCAGATGTGGGAGAAGGTGGCACAAACTCCAGGTGTGGGAGGGGTTGGTGATAACTACAGGTGTGGGAGTGGGATGGGATGAGAGAAAATTTTTCCAAGATTCTTTCAGTATCTAACTCTGCTACAACTTCTCTAACACTTTTCTTTTATTTAGTCATTTTACATACATACATAATATATATAACAAAAATATTTTATGTACATTATATAATAAAATACAATTATATTATATTATATATATAAAATAAAAATATATTTATATGTATAATTTTTATATCAAGTTGTGGCAGGCAAGAAAAATCCTTTTAGCTCATATTCTGCCCCAGAATAATAGCAGCTGTCACTGACGGGGTGCGTACTACGCACAAGGCACTGTGCCAAGTGTTTTATATATGTCAGATGATACTCGCAGCTCTCCGGGGGAAGTGCTCTTGTTGTCACACACTTGATATCCGAGACGACAGAGGTACAGGGAGACTAGGTAACCAGCCCACATGCCAGGTGAGCAGCAGGGCTGGCATTCGAGGCCAAGCAGTCTAACTCAGAGTGCAGGCTGCTAATGAGCCCTCCATCTTCCTGCTCTAGTCCCGCACGGTGGCTCCTAACACTTAGGAGACAAGGATTTGACATCCCAGGTTCTTCCCCTGACAATTTTTGCAGGTAGTATTTTGGTCTGAATGGGGGAGGTCATGGAGCACGCGGTGCATGTGAAGGCCAGGTGGGAGAAAGTCAATTACTCCTTACACGCTGTCTAGCGATTTAATACGTCGTACGCATTTTGAGAAATTAACTTGAGAGGCCTGAGAAGAGAAAACCTTCATTTTATGGAGAGACAGGCCCCCATGAAGTCAGACTGGGTCACGTGAGTTATGTGTGTCTGGCTACTTCTTTGCTTCTGACGCTGCAGCTGGGCGAGGCAGGGACCCTGAAGCAGGACGGGACAGATCAAGGAAGAGTGAGGCCCGCGGGTGCATGTACGTCCACGCTCCAAACGTTTATACCTGGAAGACGATGCTGATCAATCATGGCCACGTTTTCTGGTGAAACCAGGGGGCGCCTCAGACTTTTTCTCAATCCTCTGCTAATAAAGCAACGTCTACCTGCAGAGTGGAGTCGGCATAGAAGACAACATCCGTTTACTATGGCAAACAAACCTTATGAGAGGGATACACGCGAGGAACGGCACAGACCCGCTAACCTGAATTCTGAACCATGGCGTGCTCTCTGAGGCGCCATCCTGCCTTACATCAATTCTCTGTGATGGGTGCTGTCTAAGCGTGTCACCCAGGGGCACCGCCCCGACTTCTGGACTCCCTGAAATCCAGTTCCACGGAAGCCCAAGACCTAGCGAGAAAAGGACATTCCTGCTCCCGCGCACTTAAGGCCTGACCTCCAGCACTAGACCAACTGTCCTCTGCACCTTCGAGCCCCATCCCACCCCCACCCTCACCTCAGGTGTGTGCTGACATCCCAGGGCTGCAGAAGGGCGATCATCCTTCCAGTGAAAGCCGGAAAACAGGATCCAGGGCCGGGGTGGGGGGCATTTCAATGAGGCAGACCTTTATAGCAAAGTTGTCACATAATCCTAATTCACACTTGGATGGAGCGTCCTACATCCTGGACACTGTTCTGTGCTCAGGGTATACAGCTCTTGGATACTCACTACAATCTCATGTGGATGTTTGTATTATTATTACAGAAGGGAGACTGAGGTGCAGAGAGGTTATGTAACTTGTCACAGGTTATACAGAAAGTAAGAGCCGAGATGTGCCTGTAACGTGGGCAGACTGGCTCCAGAGTGGTACTGCTGTCACATGACCGCTTAATAGCCTTATAGAAAGAAGGACAGAAAGCCCCACCTGCGATGACAGCTCACTTCATAGCAAAGCTTTCTTAGGCGTGGAAGAGCTGTTCTTCTATACCTGACCCCATATCTGGGCTTATGCTTGGGTTTTAAAAGGAGGACTTGGTATTAGGGTGGGGGGAAAGAAGGCTGCATTAACAAAGCACCTGCTATACGCCAGGGCCCATGTTAAGTTTCTCATATTTCTTCCTCCTCGCCCCACTGTTATCCTCTTCTCCCACGTGAATCCTGGAGGGAAACTGACTCTTTCAAAGCCACACAGCTAGACAGTGGTGAAGGGAGAATTGAAAGCCACTCTAGGACTTGAACAAAGAATATCCTTCTCTAAAGGAGGAAAAGGAAGTGGGATTGGTAATATGGAATTCTGGTGCTTTGCCATTTGAAGAGCCCTCTGATGTCCAGTCCTGGTTCACTAGGGCTTGGGGAGAAACAGTGGGAGGCACTGGGGGTCGAAGAGCTTGTGAAATCTGAGCCAATTTTTACAGAAACCAGTAATTGCTATGATCCTGGACTATTGTCTCGGGTCCATGACCTAAGTCAAAGTGTTGCTAGAAGACAATTAAATGTTCCGGAAAAAGTTACACCCAAAGAAAGAGACAGAAAGAGCATAGATGCTCTAACTCAGGATGATTCTTCATCTTGAAATGCTTTCTGCAACTAAGAAATGAGCTTGGTGTTCTCTACTTATTTTACTGATAAGTGAATAATGGCTTCTTATCCAAAGTTCTATCATCGTCAGGGCCACAACCTAGTGGTTTATTAAGAGGGAACAGAAGTGCTGTTTGTGGAGAAAGTCCATATCCCTGAGCCCGTCTTGACTCACCTCGGCTTGAACAACGTCTTCCCTGCAGAGCAGGCTCCGGTTTCTCGTTGGGGAGATCTCAGTATCTTCCCTTTAACTACCGGCAAAATGAGGGGCTGCCTGACGTCTGGCCTCTCATTTTCAGCACTGTTAAAAACTGGATTCCCCAGTCCTCTGACTTCCCTTGACTCTGTTGACCCAAGTTCCTCAAAGCTTCCCATTCACAGATAGCGGTATTTGTGAGAACAAAACCATAGACGTCAAAGGAGGTCATTTTGTTTTCCATCCATCCATCCATCCATCAAGCCCCCCGAGCGCATCCTCTGTGCACTGAGCAACACAAAGCTCAAAGTGCAAAGGCCTGAGGTTGTAATGAGCTCTGCCTGTTTGAGGAACAGGAAGGAGGCAGTGTGGTTGGAAGGTGGGGAAGAGAGGGGTACCAGAGAGAGAGGCAGGGGCTGCCGTGAGAAGGATGTTGGATTTTAATTTGATTACAATCAGATGCGTTGTAGCTCTAAGCAGACGGATGCACTAAGTTTGTTTTAAGAAGGCCACAGGAGCTTCTTCTGGAGACTGGTTTACAACAGCCCAGGCAAGACCATGCCTTGATGTGGACTCGGGGGCAACAGGGGGGTTTGAAATAAGTGATTATATTTAGGATGTAATTTGTAGTTAGAGCTAACAGGGCTTGCTGATGGGCAAGGGGTGAATGGGCAAAGAAAGGAAGAAAGATATGAGAATTTCAGCTTGAGTCACTGAGCAACTTCTGCTGCCATTGTGTGCGGATGGAAAACCTGGGGTTTGGGCAAGATTAGAGAATCTCATGTCCTTCCAGTTTTGACTGTCCTTGACTCTCAATAGAGGCCCAAAGCAAGTGCAAGGCTGGCCCCCAGCTTAGCCTGCATTTTAGGCTGCTCTTTGATGAGCAGCTGTAGCAGTGACAGGAACAAAGCCTGAGTGTGCACGAGGCCCCGCTGAGGGCTGAGAGGCGAGGACCTCGGCATCTGGGCCAAGCTTTGGAGCAGACGCGCTGAGCCAGCACACGCAGAAGCAGTGAGGCTGTCGAGAGCCACATCACGCACTGTGTCCTTTGCTGCCTGAGGGGCACACAGGGTTGAATCAGGAGATGTCAAGAGGTCTCTCTAGTGCCTTGGCACAAATCGGAGCAAGAGAGATGGTCACCATTTTAATCACTTCCATTTTTGCAGTGGTGTTAGGGTTCGCTGTGTATTTTCACGTACGTCACACCATTTGCTTCTCACCATAAGCTAGAAGAAGTAGGTTCAGTTGTCCCCATTTTATAGGAGGAGAAACTCTTAATGAGATTATGTAACATGACTAAGAACAGCCAGAGGCTTATGAAGAAGTAGAAAGATGAAGTGAGTGAGGGTGGAGATAAACATTAATTTTTTTTTAACTTGTGTGTAAGGCAGTGGAAAGAGGGCTAATATTTACTTTTAAAGTTTTGGGAGAGGCAAATGTTAGCAAACATTTTGAACTAAGCGGAAGGAAAAAAGAGACCCAGTTCATCACAAAGCACTTGATAAAGTCATTCAGGTCTTCAGGCCTTTGCGTGTCTGCCTGCTCTGCCTCTAATGGTCTCCTTTGTCCATTTTGAGAATGCCTCTTCCTCCTTTAAAGCCTAGCTCAGGCAGTATAGCTGGCAGGCTCTGGGGCAATTTTCTTACGTCAAAGCCTCTTTCTTTCGGAAATCCCACTTCCCGAGAGAAGGAGCAGGTTTAGATGTCAGATTTTCAGCACTTCCGCCTCCGTTGCTGTAGCAAATTAAAGCTGAGATGGACACCTGACCCAGGAAGAATCAATTTATTGGCTAGTGAAGTGAGAAAGTGTTTTCTGTCCAAGAGATCGAACCAAGGGGGCTCAGAGACCACAGTCCGTGGGTGATGGACTTTCGGCATATATTGTCACGTGGGGGGAAAGCCAGAGCAGTGTGTGTCAGGTGATAGTCTTATGGAGACAAGGAACCACGAGCAAGTAAATGCAGTCAGATCACATCCATTCATTTATTCAAGAATATTTGTTGTGTGTCCAGGTTCTGCAGACTGGCTCCTTCCGTAGACTGGCATGTTTCTAGCATGTCTTCCTGTTCTAAAGGAGGCTAAATCCTGTTTTTGGACCCCTTGCAGCGCAGGTTTTGCAATTTGACCTTGGGTCTGTCTACCAGAGGAGACAGGCTAGAGACTTGGAAAAAGGCATGCCCCGTGTGAGGTGTCCACCAAAGGCAGGCCGATTGCATCTTTTGGCTCATGTGGTGACTGGGGTGTTTGGTCCTCCAGGATCTGAGGACTGACTTACTGTTTGGTCTCTGGCATCATAAATGTGAGTGGTAGGGAGCTGAGATATGGGGTCTCCAATAGAAAAAGCCTCCGTTTCTCCCAGAGTCATTGTTCCTATTAGAATTCATCTGGGCTATAAGCTACTTTGTGCCCTATGGTAAGTTCTTTTTTGCTTTATCTGGAAAAAGTGAATTCTGCTGTTTTCAACCAAGCACTTGGACCCATTCAACCATTAGTATCAGATGTGACTGCAATCAAGACATCAGAAAAGGGAGTGTGGGAATCTGACCGGGTTGGCTTTGAAGGCAGAGAAGAGTTGGTTAGCGCCTGGTGATGGGATACTTTGCTCAGTGGCAAAACAGGTACTGAAATCACCCTGCGTAGTGCAACCTCAAATGCAGGGCCTATTCAAATAAAAGCTTTGCTAGGCTTCGTGACTGATGTTATGTAAACTATATTGCAAGACCTAGCTACCAAAGTGTGGTCCATGGAGCATCTGTGTCAGCATCACCTGGGAACTTGTTGGAAATGCCACATCACAGGCCCGAACCTCACCTCTTGAGTCAGAACCTGCATTTTAACAAGATCCGCAATGTTTCGTCAGAAAGAACAGTGGACTGTACACTGTGCTGTTGACCTTAAAGAAAAGAAATGGACAGGATCAAACAGGGGTGGAGTCTAAAGTTTATACAATTTAGGCTGGTCTTTTTTTTTTTAAAGCAAATGAAGTTCTGAATATAAAATTAGGTATGCAAATATGTGTATATTTAGAAGGAGTACATGTAAGTGAGGAGCCCGGAAGCCTAAATTTCATTAGCATCCCAAGACACTGCCTCTGGCTCCAAGTTTTAAATTTTCCGTGCAGGACTTTCTATGACAGCTCTTAAAAATATTTTATTGCTTTTAGTCACAGGGCTGATGTAAGCAAAAAAATCAAACACAGAGACTGATCTTGTGGGCTATTCTAGTAAAGCAGACATTGAATTCACAGCGCTGATTGAGGACGAGAGAAAACTGGATAATGCAATCAGCCATGCTGTGAGTATTTATACCACAGAGTTTGGCAAAGGCAACAAAACAGGGCACCTTCTGTCCCTCGCCCATTCTGCCAGTTGTTAAAGGTTTACCACCGAACCATCTTCCTGTTAGATTTCGGAGGGCAGACTCTGAGTTTTATTCATCTCTGTGTCCTGGTCCTTAAGAAAGATCCAGTAAGCATGATGTTGCTATGCCGGAAACAATACGTGATTGCTTCTTCCTTCTTCCATTCTTTGCTATAACCCAGAAAAAATGTTCACTGTTGGCCTAAATGTTGGGCATTGCTTTTGAAATAATGATTTCCTGAACTTCAGAATGGCCAAGAAGAAACAGCCTTTCTTAACGGGAAGTCCTAACTCTGCTCATGTATCTCTCCGAGTGTCCGCGTACCTTCCCTTCAGTTCACAGCCTGCTCTGGGGGAGGGAACTGCCGGGAGGCGTTTGCCGAGGTACGCTTGGCCTTTGGGCTGTGTCTCGTTTGGAGAAGATGTAACAGGAAATGTGATGGCAGGTGCGCTGGGCCGTGCTCCCCAGACTTCTTTCTCTGCCTTGCAGCTCCCTTGGGAAAAGGCGACTCACTCATAAGATGCCCTTAACATGGCTCCGGAGCGTGACTTTGAAGTGCTTTCCCTTCCACTGAGATCAACACATGAGTAAAATACTATGGTGTGTATTGGACTGGTTTTTCAGAGAGCATCCCATGAAAGAAATGGCAGTCTGTAGCACAGCAAATGCTGTGCCAGCCACAGGTACACAGGACTGAGGAGGGGCTTATGGGAGAATCACACCACGTAGCCTCAGGTTTGGACCGGGGAAGGATTTCTGCAAAGGTGATGCTTGAGGTGAGCTGTGAAAACTCATTTCGAGCTGACCCTGCTGACCAGTGATCATTTAGGCAAGGGGTCCACACATACAAGAGGTACACAAGTCGGACGGGGCGCCGTGCCTTTGCAAGCCTGTGAGTAGCTCGGTACTCCAGGTGTCGGGGGTGGGGGCAGGCCCTCTCTGGGGCTGGCACAAACAGTACCCCACGGAGAGTTCTTATCTCTCTTTTCCAACTGAGTAAGCTGAGGCCCAGGTAATCGAGATTCAGGGTTCAACCGACGCCAGGACTGCCATCATCGGGCTCTAGTACGCTATTTTCTGCTCCACTGTAGACCAGCTCATTCCATTCTGGTGGTGCATTCAAATCACTTGGGGGACTTTAAAAATTACCAGCGTTAGGCCCCACCCTCAGGGGGTCTGATGTAATCCCTCTGGGGTGGGGTCTGGGCCTTAGCGTTTAAAAAGTAATCTCCCCAGATTTGAGAACGCTGGACCAAAGTATAATCAGATAAAGAGCCAGCAGAATCCTCGTGCCAAAAGAGGAAACCTCACATTTCCAAACAGTCTCTGGGCATGGCACGTAAGTACAGAACATGTGTCAGGTTCTGGTTGACCGTCCTTGGCCTGAAGGGATGGATGCTTCAGGAAGACATTTTCTCCTTTATCACGAAGGGCAAAGCTCTTGAAGCTGCAACTTGGAATATGAGGCACTGATAAGTCAATGTGGTCAAGATGGCCCTGGGGTGTGGGCCCCTGTGTTTACTTCTTCCCAGTTAGGACTGTTCACTCAAAGCCTGCTGGTGCCAAATTCAAATTCTTATGTACCCAGTGGCTCTCAGTGTGATCCAGACAAGCCTATTTTTAGCCATTGAGCTTGCCTGGTTTGCCTACCCCATGAAACTGCACCCAACATCTCTAAGACAGATCTTGTGGCTATAAAGGACCCTAAACTGCTGTTGACCTTGGAGCTCTCTGACCCAGAAACTCCCTGCTGCAGAACAACCTCACCGTCACACATGAGTCCCCTCTCCCTTCAGGGTCCCCTTAACTCTCTTCCCTCTCTGGGTGGTCACCCTGTAGCAGCTGTCTCTGGAGGGAAGTTCTCCGCTGTGACCAGTGTTCCCTTCTCAGGTGAATCTGAATGCCACCCTATAAAGCTTGTTGGAGAATACTGCCGTCTCTCGGTCCTATTTTTTTCCTTTATTAGTCCCCAGATCTTTGAACTCATCCCAGGCACATGTGCAGATGGAGTAGACTTGGCTGAATATGTACTTGTCGTCGGTGAGGTCTTCCTAGTCATCTGCTAATGGAAGCAAGGGCAGTGACAAAGCCACAGCCACCACCTCCCCACCAATATTACAGCCTTGACTCAGCTGAAGAGTCAGAAATTACCACTGACAACCTGAAACAGGAGGAAGATGGAGGCTAACTAAATGCTGACAGGGAGCCCAGCCACCCGCATGCCTTCATGGCGTAGCTATTATTTCTGTTTCACGACAGGCTTGATGACAGACCTAAAGCGCCCTCTGTGATCCCCGAGTTCTCACTAAGAGGTAGAAGCGCAGGCAGTGCCTGGTCCGGGAGCGAGGGGCAGAGGTATGTTGCAGAGAGAACACTGGGCTCCAAGGGGCCTGGCTTCCACTTCTCACTCTGCTGCTTTCTAGCGTTTTGACCTGAGTTAATTCAGCGAAGCTTTCCGGGTACCAGTGTCAGTGAGGACGAGTTTGGTCATAAGAGCCCAAAAAATTCATACTGGTCTAAGCGATAAAGGGAATTTATTGGCTCATATAACCGACAAGTGTAGACAGGACTTAATGTAAGGCTTGATTCAGGGGCTTAAACAATGTCCCCAGGATGCATTTCTCAGCTCTGCCTGCTGTGGTGTCAGCTGCATTCTTAGTTTTCATATCATGATTCCTGCAAGCTCCAGGCACATGTTGTCTCTACTCCCAGCAGTCCTAGCAGAAAAGTGTAGCATCTTTCCCATCAGGCCCACACGTGTGTCTTTTTGTCTGATTGGCTCTCTGGGAGTCATGTGATTATCTCTAAACCAGTGATGGAGTCAGATGCCTGTGATGCGCTGACCCGCGAGGCTCAAGTCATATTCTCACCTTGGGCACCAAAAGCAGGGGCTGAGGTTTGCGGAGGGGATAGTTCTTCATAGGAAAATCAGGGTACCATCGGAAGTAGTCATCCTCGTCTTGATTTAGGGCAGCATTAATTTTTTTTTCATTTCCCTTGACCCGGTGACGCTATAGCTTCATACAAGATCAGAAATGATCTAAATGTTCAGTAACATAAAAGAAGAAAATGAAAAAAAGATCTTTGCTCCAAAATTTGTATCAAAATTTAAGTATAACTGTCCAACTTTGGGGGAAAAAAAGATATCCAGCAACAAGGAAATGGTTCGATGGATTATAGTACATTTGATGTTTATGAAAAGCATAGAAAACTTGGGAATCTGATGAGGCTACAATGTGAAAGCATGTGAAAATCTGAGACTTGAAATAGATATTTCAACATGTGGTTGGCTCAGAGTGGAGACTGAGGAAGAGAACAAGGATGGTTGGTTTTTTTCCTCCTTCCTTTTGTTGCTGGTGTTGACAATTTTTGGCAGTTGAACACGTTTTAATTTTGCAATAGGAAACAAGCTTTAATAACCTTAGTATGGACTAAACATCTCTGTTCTGACCTATATTTTCATCTTTATTTTTTTGTGAGAGACTGATCCAATGACACCTGAGAAAGTGCTTTGTGCCCTATAAAGTGCCATGAAAATGTGACAGAGTCACAGCTGCAGCTTTTCGCAGTGTCCCTGCAGGTGTGGCAGGATGGTCCCCAAATGCACACTTGTCATGATTGTGGTTCTATTTTTGCTGGTTTCCTTGTTTTGGGCTATTGTTTTGCTTAGCATTTGTTTTTGTTCTGAGGAAAGGAAGTAGTTTGTTTTTTTTTAAACCACGTTATTGAGGTATGATGAACATGTAAAGAGCTGTACGTATTTAATGTACACAACTGAATGAATCTGGGGATGAGTATATACCCATGAAACCATTTATCTGAATTGAAGGATGATTGATGTACAATTGTGTGTGAGTTTCAGGTATCCAGCAAAGTGGTTCAGTTATTCATATATATGCATACTCTTTCTCAGACTCTTTTCCATTATATTGAATATTGACTATTTCCTGCACTATAAGTAGGTCTTTTTTAAAAAAAATCTTTTATATATTATAGTATGTCTCAGTTAATTCCAAACTCCTAATTTATCCCTCCATCCTCTTCCCCACCCACGGTGAGACCATTTGACAGCTATCTTTTTTCTCCTCAAACTTGGCGATGATCTAACAGCCTAAACACTTGCTTTAAAAAAATGCCTCTGTCCTTTACTCTTCTGCCCTTGCCTCTTCCTCTCAGTATTTGTCACTAACAATTTAAACAAAATTATTTGGCGTTTGCTCGGAGCAGGAAATGTGAATGGTAAGTGACTATGACATGGTCCT
Organism: Vicugna pacos; assembly: GCF_048564905.1. Lineage (NCBI taxonomy): Eukaryota > Metazoa > Chordata > Mammalia > Artiodactyla > Camelidae > Vicugna > Vicugna pacos. Next base: position 32,189,956 of record NC_133011.1, on the reverse strand, counting down.
TGCCTTCTGGAACATTCAGCCGAGCGGAAGAGACATAGCACTCGCAGAAGGGACCCAGTGGCCCCTGTCTGCCCGCTGTGTGCCCGGCCTGGGCTATGTACAATGTTCGCTTCTCCCCAGAGCTCCCTTGCGTATTAATATTGCCCTGACATAGATGAGGAGCTGAGTTTATTTGTTCAAGCTCACAGATCTAGAAAACAGAGGTGCTGGGATTCAAAATGTGGTATTTACGTATCTCAGAGCCTCAACTCAAATGAACTTAGATCATTGAGAAGTTCTGGGATGTCTCAGCTGAATTGGACTCTTGCTGGTAAATTCAAGTCACGCAGCACAGTGCCACGAGGCCTCAAATCACTAGCAGCAAATCGGATCCTCTGGAAGGCGATTTTCGCAGTCTCCCCACAGGTGGTCTCCTATCTTCCCTGATAACTAGCAGGAGCCAGTGCATCAGATGGTATCTTTGCTTCATTCCCACTTGAGGCCTTTGCCTCTCTGGTGCACATGGTCTGTAGCATCAGTGAACAGAGCCTCTGGCTCAGCAATGCGGAGAGAGAGCTTCTCCCTCACCCTCTCCCTTTCTACCCCCTTCCCTCTTGCCTCCCACGACCATCAAGACCATCGAGTCTTATTCATAGGATATTCCACTTCCTTTGCCATTTACTTCATTGTACCATTTCGTGACAATTAGACTCATTATTCAAAGGCTTTATCTTCCTGGAGAAAGGAGATTCAGTCTGCACAATCTGCTTTCCTGTGGAAATGCTTGAGACTAATGAGTCACCTTCTAACCCTTTTTGGAATCTGTTTTCTGCCCAGGTTAAGTGTTTGACCACTGGTGTTGAGGATCAGCCCTTCTTATTCTTGGTATAGCTTCTAATTTTCTGAAACTATCTGGTTGACCCTTTCCTACTTATACAGATAGAGGAGAATACATATCTCTAGTGTCTGTCTATCTATCAATCATATACTTACCTGAAGCAGAACGCCTTTGGACATAGATAAGTTTCCATACTTTACAGAGAGATATGGAATTAATAGAGGGAAGAGAAATCGATGGATGATGACCCCGAAGCATGCATCAGATTGTGGTCCCATGAGTAGGGACTCTAGTGAGATAATTTGCTTGCTCCCTCATTGCTCCTCTCTGCTGCTCCAGTTACCCTCACTTGGGGGGAAGGCATCTACCAGAAAACCCCATTTCATATACTTCCAGCTCTGTGACCTGAAAAGCCAGGACCCTTTTCTTCCAGATCCAAACCAAACAATCCTAGGAAATGGTTCTGAATAGATTTGCTCAGTAACATGCTCACCCTTGGACCAAAAACTGTGGCCAGGGGAACTGGGTCCTATGTTTGGTTAGACTGAGGTCACGTGTTCCCCCTCTCACCTTCCCATTCATGTGGCGGGTAGAGGATTTTAATTGGGATTACAAGCCTGGAAGGGCGGGGGGAGCAATGTGCTAAAGGAGTAGGGCTTCGGAAAGAGGGACAGAAACAGTTGCTGTCCAAGGTAACAAAACTGTCTGTCTGATTCCAGAACATAAACAGATTGTACTTCAGCTCATGCACCTCTGTCCCCAAGAGAAGAGGAATGTGATTGGAGAGCTTCAGGAGGAGCTATTTATGAAAAACAGCATAAACATTCTTCTGCTTCTTAAGTCATTTGAAATTCAGTTTTTCACTTGCATGTTTTTTTAATTCTAAAAAATGTCGCTTCAGTGTAAAATGGAGAGTTGAAATAATTAACGGTGTGTATGTTTTCCTTTAAATTTGTTGAACCAAGATTTTATAGGTTTGGGGGAGGCTAGAAAGTTTTTTAGGCTGCCCAAAGGTATGATTTCATGTACTTTTCTAGAGGTCCTACCATTGACATCACTGGTCGCCTATATGCTTAAACTTAAGGAATTTGGTGCCAACGCCTGTGTCTTGAATGTCCTTCTCACTCATGTGTGCTGATGACATTCTTTGAGTTGCCAGGAACACTCTTCTTCAGGCCACTGTAAGGAAATGAGAGACCATTGTTTGACTTCCTGAAGGTTGGAATTTTGCTGACCTGGGATGCTGCCAGGAACGACCTGGGTGCAGGGACCACTGTTCTCCGTCTTTCTCGGGAATTAGATGGTATCTGTCTCTAAGCATGTCCATTTCTCTCATGTCGATGCTCCATTCTCTCCTCATTTGTGGCTGGCCAATCCTATCCTAGCTTCTATCACAAATTTCTGTTGGAACTTCCACATGGCTTTGCTAATTATTCTCTCCCTCCTTCAGTCCTTTGCTCCAAAAGATCACTGACCAGCCTACTGATGGGATCTGTTGGGTCAGATTTCTTTCTTAATTCAATCATAAGCCTCCCTTGAACAAAGATTTTGGTAGTGTTGCTTCCCCAAGCAGGGAATTTGGGGCCAGCTGGTAGTCTGAGATGAAAGGGGCTGGCACCATGAACAGTGCAGTTAGTACGCCAAAACAGAGGTGAAGCAGGAGTCTGGGACATACCCAGAAGACAGGTATTCGTGTAGCATGAAGAAGGAACGTGCAGCCTCTTTCTCCTATGTAACTACTTAGGTTTCTTTGTAAGAACTGAGGAATACACGTCTTTTTATGACTTTCTCTCATTTTTTATTTCCCGCTTGGCTCCTTCATCCTATGGAAAGGCACTATAAACAGGCAGCAGATACCTAAGTTACAGAAAAACAAAATTGACCTAATCCCTTGGCAACAACCTTGAAATTAAAGCAACTGTAGAATTAGTTGATGTGATTCGTGCTCTTCCTTTTACGGATGGAAACATGGTGACCCAGAGAGAAGTGGCCTGCCCAAGGCTGCAGTCAGTTGGTGGCAAAGTTGTGAGTCAAATCCAGGTCTGCTGAGTCTTTGGGGTCCTTTGGACCTCATTCTGCAGGCATATTTGGAGGGTTGGATGGCACTGGTGCAGGAAAAATCTTGGGTTCAGCTCTTTGCATTCAGCAGGCTCTCCTGATCTTCTCTGTTGAGCCATATCTAGGGCAAGTCTCCTTCCTCTTTCCCTCAGTGTTGGCTTGGGCCAGCAGAGGTCCCCACTGTGAGGGGCCCACATGGAGCAGGCGGGCCAAGCACTTTCATTTCATAGATCATTAGTTCTTGGAACACTACCTTTTTTTGTATCCTTGGCCTTTTGTATCACCTGCTAGGTTGATGGAGGAGGCTACGGTCTGGGAATCTGGATGCACAGAGCCAGTTAATAGAGCTGGAGTTGGCTGGCTGACAACTTTCCACTGGCTGCTGGGCAGCTGAGAATTTCACCCAGAGACAGTCTTTCCTGGGTTTGATATTTTTCCCTTCTATAAGCCCTTGTCTACACATTGTTCTCTAAGGTGAAAGACTGAGGGAGACAGAGGTAGACTGAGGGACAGAAAGGGAGACAGAGTTAGAAGTATAAGAAGACAAAGAGAAATGAAATCTGTGAACCATGCAAGATCAAAGAGAGACAGCCAGAAGGACTGGAAAGGCAGGGAGGGAAACAGACCCAGTCAGAGGAGAAGGGAAAAGGAAAAAGAGATGCAGATGGGAGAAATGGAGAAGGTAAGATGGTGTCATAAAATGGAATTTAGAGATTCTGACCAAACCCTCTCCTGGAGTCAATACAGAGATAAATTTCCCCAAGGGTCACCCTGACCTAAGGCTGAGACCCAGTACCAGAAACTGGAATGTCTAGTTCTTTTTCTGGAAAGCATTTAGTTCCTTGCAAGTCAAGATGCCTAATACATATTCACTGAGTAAAGAAATGAGAGCTGAGATAGTCAAGGGACTCCAGCCATGTCATATGAGCCATGCTTAAAATTGGTAATAGTTAGTTTGGTGAAGTCTTCAGAGAACATGATCAGTGACTTCAAATATTTGAAGGACTGCCATTTGGAATAATGATTAGAGTTTATGTATTTATGCTTTAGGGATCAAACTAGGATCGTTGGATTTGGGGTCAATATAAACAGTCTGCACATTCAGAGAAGAACATTCCTTATAGCTAGAGGTTTGTAAGAAACATCTGAACAGGAATATTGGCAGGAATGTTATAGCTGGAATTGGTGTATTTATGTGCAGGGAAGGCAAACGGCTTTTTGGGGCAATTTTCACCTAATTTTGAAGACTTCTAATTAGTGATCATCCAAGGATGGGTGACAGGCCATCCATATGTCTCCTGAAATTGGATATGGATGTGTGTGTATGTGTGTGCTGGACTGTTTTATTTATGGTCCATTTGTGCAGCACCACCACATCTTCCTTCACTGAATAATTACAGGTGGGCTTCACTAATCAGAGGAAGTTGGTCAAGATTTGGAATGCAGAAGTGAGAAGAATATTGTTTCCTGGAGATTGGGGTGGCCAGATTTGATGGCTTTGCAGATCTCTGTGTGAACTTCCATGTTGTAGCTGCAGCTAAAATGCAGATTCCTGAGCCCCACTCAGTACTTATTAAATCAGAATCTTAATGTTTGAGAATCACTTGGAAGGCAACAGTCAAGATCCAAGTAGAAGTTCTATTAGGAGCTTCAGTATTTGGGGTGTGGGCGAAAAGGCAACTCAGGAGTGACATGGGGAATGTTGATGAGCACGGGGTGCCTGAATTCTGGTGCTAAGACTCAGTGCTGACAATAATCCTCCAGGCGGGAAGCCTGGCGCGGAGGCCTAGGTCTGAATCCTGGGTCCTCCACTTAGTATCTGTGTAAATTGGGCAAGTTCCTTAATCTCTCTGATCCTTTTTTTCTCTCTAAAGTGGGGACCGTAGAATTAATCTCAGAGGATTGCTCCCCACCATCCCATTTATTCATCCTTCAAACATGTGTTGAGCACCTGTGATGTGCCAGGCCACGCAGTCTAAATTACAGGTACCATTGCCTTTTCCTCTGACCTAGTTACAAGGTGGTTTTCGAGGTCAAATGCAACCAATATACGTGTATTTCCAAACCCACTGCTGTTCAAAATGGTGAGCATTGCAGATTGTTCAGAATACCTTCACATCCCTCCTCTTTTAGAAACAGGCCCTGTGCCCTTAAACTCAAGGGTGGGCACCTGATTCAGGCTTGGCCAATCCTCAGGTACCATTCTCTTGGACATAGTGATTAGATGAGGGATGGGCAGGTGACCCAAACAAGGCGAATCAGATGTATTTTCTGGAGCTGTTATATGGACATTGGGAGAATGATGTTCCATTCTCCCAGAGTTGCCGAGCTTGGCAGAAAGAAGTCTGGAGGTGCTGGTGCCACTTTTTCACCACGTAGAGAAATCTGGGCTGTAGAATGTGTTGGAAGGGAAGGTGCTTTTCTCCGCTCTGTTGTCATAAGGAAGGAATTTCCCCTAAACATACTTTTGGCTTTTCTCCACCCTTAACTCACTCTGTTCCAGCGAAGCTGGACTGAGCCATGTGACAGGTACACTGGGAAGACTACTGGGCAAAAGAAATCCTACAGTGAGGATAAACTTGAACTCAAGAGATAATTTCTTCAGCAGTATTTACTAGTGAAAATTGATATAAAACTTCTAGAAGACAGTTTAAATCTAAAAAAAAAAGCAGACTTTTAAAACTAAATAATTTTAATTCTAGACATCTTAGTCCTAAAAACAAATTTACATATGCACCAAATTTATTCTAACATATTCTAATAATTCCAAATTAAAAGTTGTACACCAGCTTATCTTGAACAAAAGTTAAATTTCTTTCAAAGAGTATAAAACCAAATTTGTGGCAGAAACAAAGAAGAAAATAATTCTGCTGAATTATTTGCCTTGTATATTTCTACTAACTCATGAAAAAAATTCCTGTATTTTGGTCACACTTCCTATGTATATATTAATTTTTTAATTTAAGAAGTTTAATTTAAAAAGTTTAAATAAAAAAGTTTTTATGTTTAGACAGTAACACTGAATTGAAAAAAATTGCATTTTTTGAAAAAAGCTGATTAAAGTAAATGACTATCTATGAAATATTAATTCTATTTATGTTAATTTTTAGTATTTAGATAGTAAAGTAGTTATTTTAATGGACATAGGTATTAATTATTTTGTATTTATAAAATTACTTTTTTTTTACATTCTCCATGCTCCTCACATTTCTTCACATCTTGTGAAAAGAGGCACTGACTCCCTTTGTTTCAGATAAGTTTTTCTGTTAAGAGTAATTATTAAAAAATACTTTCATTTATGGTTTCATTTACTTTTTTACAAATAATTGATATAACCATGTGATATTCACATTACTCCAAAAATATGAGACTATATGTGACTATGGATCTCATAGTTGATCATAGAAAATATTAATGGACCTAAAGCTGAAGGTCATTGAGAAATGCTTATAAACATTAGTGTTAAGTTTATGGATGTTTCCGGGTCAAAGTTGTGCATCCATTGTGGAGGCACTCCTCATAAATTCTGCTGAGGTTTAAAACAAGAGGGAGAAATAGCCAAATACGTAGGCAATAAAAAAAGCTGTCTAATAATCTTCTCATGATGCCTCTATGCTTGAGTGGGTTTTTGTCGGTTGTTTTGTAGCAGTCCTATAACACTTATATTTCCATTCTTTCCCTATGAACTTCTCAAGGAAACTTAGCATCTGATAGCCTCTACTTAGAACAAAATCTGTAAAGGCAATTGTTCAATGAGGATCTTCAAGAATGTTCTTCTATTTATAAAGCTTCTTTCTAAAACTCTCATTTTGATGTTCAAGTAAGCTCTCTGGGTCAACCCAAGTTTCATCTGCCCTTTGCTCTTTCTACAACTTGGGGTTGAAGGTACCGTGCTCCATGCCTCATCTTTACCAGCTTCAGTTATAAAGGATTCTGCAGTTTCAAGAGTTTCCTCCTAGAGTCTAGTCCCTGTAAGAAGTTTAACTCCTCCAATTTGTTGAACCCCATGCTGTACTTTAGCTCTGGAGGAACCTGGTTTAGTTCCTCCACATGGCGTACATCAGCTTGGTTTGCACTAACAATCAATGTCAAACTGTTTCAGGTTGAAAGCTTCATCAACATCCAAGCTTCCAAAAGTAACAGCCCAGTTGCAGAATCACCACTCCCTTTGGTACATTTTTATGAAGAAGAGGACTATTGAGTAACTTCTTTTTGCTTGGCTCCTTTCCTTCATAAAGCCTGTAGTCTGGATATAACATGAGAGACATCTTGGGAGGTTCTAGGAAGACTTTTCATAAAATGTTTTAAAAAAAAAGCTTTGTGAGTTTCTTCATTCTTTACCTGATGTCCTGGTAATAAGACTGTATGTCCTCCAGATTCTTGTTAGATTTGAGCACTTCCAGTGCCATTAATAGAGCTCTGTAATAACCAATTCTGGCCACCACTGATCTTTTAACTATCTCCATAGATTTGTCTTTCCAGAACATCACAGAATGGGAATCACATAGTATGGACCCTTTTCAGATTAGCTTCTTTCACTTAGCAAAATGCATTAATGATTCCTCCATGTATTTTTATGACTTTTTTATGTCACTGAATTATATTCAATTGTGTGGATATACCACAGTTTGTCTATCCATTCACCTATTAAAGGACATCTTGTTTGCTTCCAAATTTTGCTAGTTATGAATAAAGAAGCTGTAAATATTAGTATGCAGGATTCTGTGTGTTTATGTTTTCATCTCATCTGGGTCAATACCAAAGAGTGTGAGTATTTATCATATAGTAAGAGTATATTGAGTTTTTTTGAAAGAAATTGCCAAACTGTCTTCCTAAGGGACCATACTATTTTGTATTTCCACAAACGATAAATAAGAGTTCTTGTTGCTCCACACTTTTGCCAGCATTTTATGTTTTGTTTTGGATTTTAGCTATCCTAATAGATATATAGAGGTTTCTCAATTTGCAATTCTGTAATAAAATATGACATTGAGTATCTCTTCACATGCTTTTTTGGTCATCTGTATGTCTCTTTTGATGAAGTGTCTATTTAGATCTTTTCCTCATATTTTAATTGGGTCATTTGCTTTCTTATTGTTAAGTTTTAAGAATTCTTTATATATTTTAGATGGCAGCCATTAATCAGACACACATTTTACAAATATTTTCTCCTACTTAGTGGCTTGTCTTTGCATTCCCGTAACAATGTCTGTTTCAGAAAAGAAGTTTTTAATTGTAATGAAGTCCAGCTTAATATTTTCTTTTATGGATCATGATTTTTGTATTGTTTCTAAAAAGTCGTTGCCATCTGTATTATCTTCTAGAAGTTTTACATAATTGTGCTTTTACATTTAGGTTTATTGCTAGTTAATTTTGTGAAAGGTTGAGGTCTGTGTTTAGATGACTATTATTAGTTTTTTGCATGGCATGTCCAGTTGTTCCCGCACGATTTGTTGAAAAGACATTGAGTTACTTTTTCTCTTTTGTCAAAGATCAGTTGATTATATTTGTGTGGGTCTATTTCTGGGTTCTCTGTTCTGTTCCACTGATCTATTTGTCTGTTCACCAGTAGCACACTGTCTTGATTACTGAAGCCTCTGCTTCTGGACTTCAGCTCCAGTAGGCTGTAATTCTCTGTATTTCCCTGTCTCTCTAATTTTGGAGACTGAAGTCTGCCCTGTGTCATCAATTTTCTGAGGAACCTAAGAATACTTATTAATTTTCAATTTCTTCACTTTTTTTCTTGTTGTGAGGAACAGAGTGATGATTCCCAAGTTCTTTACCTGTCATACTGGAAACTAGAAGTCTAGGGTAACTTCTATAGGATGTCAGTGTAGCAGACAACCCTGGAAGATGGAGATGGTGTCTCCCTCAGGAACAGAGATCAGGTCTGCTTACAGCTTTGGGAGACAGTAACAGTGTCTCCTTCCAGAACAAAGGGTAGGCATCTTACTGTTCTGGTTTCCTGTTCAAGATTCCTCTCTTGTAACATGACACATTGCAGGAGCAAGTGTCACCTGGTCCTCTTTTCATCACACACTGGGGAATACAACTTGAGGAATTGGCCCAAGAAAATTCTGATGCTCTGGCTACTGTTATTACTGTGAGTAATAAAGTCCATGGTCTTTGACCCGGAAGTCTCATGTTTTATGTCAGTATCAACGAAACTGTCAGGCTAACTTGTTTACTTGAAAATAGGATAAAATCTCTGAGCCTTTACACTTACTGATAATTGGTCTTATATGTTTACCTGAGAATAATGGAAGAGTGGAGAAATTTAATTAAATTTCCAAAATTTTTCTTGTTATTGATAATTATTTTAGATACCTCTATCTCTGTCCAAAACTTTTCTTTCCACGGTAAATTGTAAGAAGAGTTGATTATATGTTGAGCTGGAGACCATTATTTGCCCATCTGTGGTGGATTGTGAAAGATGCTGTTCTTTCTCCCTTTTATCTCATGCATGGTTTCAGTTTCCAACACTTGAGTAGCTACTAGGTGCTAGACGTTGTGTTAAAGGCATTTATATATGATACAATTTATTGTTATAACAACACTGTGATATAGGTATTTATCCCAGACTTACAGATTTAGGGTGTTGTGGGAAGACACTGAGGCTAAGAGAGACCACCTGACTCTTCCAAGCTACTATATGGCAAAGCCAGAACTGGAACTGGGGCTCCTGTGTCCCCAGAGCTCACACTGTTTCCATGATCCACTACACTCATGGTTTTAAAACTGAGTGAGTGGCATGATTCACTGGAGTCAATCACGGCATTAGTCATGAGACAAGAGGAAATCCAGGGGGTGGGTCTGTAGATTTGTATCCCCAATTTAATCAGAAAAAGCTCTAGTTTTTCCCTTTTATATATTGAGATACTGCTTTTGAAGACCAATTTGTAAACCATCCACTCTAGCCCTCTCACCAAAAGAAGGTGCAACTTCTAGAATAAAGTCCCTTACTCAGAACTGAGAAAGCTGGTTTTGGAGCAGAGAGAAAATAACCTTCATTCCGCCAGTGAACATTATGGAGTTTCCACGGTGTGCTGGGGAAGAACTAAAGAAAATAGATCAGAGGTTGCAAATTGGTCAGCCATGTGTTGTATTTCCTGTAGATTTGTTTTCCCTGAGCTACAGAGTGTTTTGAAAAATGCTACCCAGCCTTTAAAAACAGTGATTTTACATGAAAACATGCACATCCAACTTCTTTCAAAGAGTTGGAAGCTCTGGCGGTGCTGGTTGCACATTCCCAGATGGCAGGGATTGGCTCATGTGGATATGGCTACCCTACCTACTCTCAGTTTCACAGAGTCACCACCACATTCTTTTGCTTCCCAGCACTTAGGCTGAGTGTCAGCTGTCACGTGTTATTACATATGTATGGTCAGTTTTATCAAAGAGAAATGGTTCTGTGTACCCACATCACTAGGAAAAGGGAGGAAATTAAAGATATGTGAGGGCCACACAATTTAAAAAATGTATCTGATACATTTGACTTTTTTAGGGTACTTGCCTGGCTCCAGCATTTTAATTTTGGATTTTTGAAATAGAGGCTATGATTCCTGCTGTGTGGAAACTTAGAATGGAGCAAAAAATGGGATTTCTTTTTTATTAGTTGCCTGTTTCTCAAATGAAACCAATAGGACAAAAGCCAAATTCTTCGGCAGGAGGTCCATCATCTCTTAAATGTGCCTCCCGCTCCAGCTCCCCCTCCTGCTGGCTTTCATCTCGGATTTCATGTTCTAGCAAAATGGAGCTGCTTATGTGCTTCCCTCCATCTGTAATGCCTTAGCCCTTACTGAACGACACTTACTCATCCTGTAAGGCTAAAAAGAGCTGCTACCACCCTGAGGGAGACCCTGACCTTTCCCTCTCTTAACTCTTCCGAGTCTGACTGACAGGGCTTCTCCTTTCTGCTTCCTGAAGTACAGTTATTCACCTGAAAGGAAGCTCGTAATATGGAAAGGGAAGGACATCAGGACTAGTTGGTAGAAAATAAAGATAATTAAATCCACCCATTCAGAAAAAGACTGTGTGAAATAGCCAAGCCTTGGAGAGGCAGAGACAGACAAGGAGAGAAGACGGCAGAACGACTGTATGCTTTACATTGCTTTTAACTATAAGAGTGAGGAGAGTCAAGGGGATAAAATCAAGCAGAGGTAAGATTCCTCACTGCAGGTGTGCCTTTCATGTCATCATTTCACTCCCCATTGCCCTGAGAGAGCAAGGGAGCTCTCTGCCTTCTCTCTGATAAGGGCACTAATCCTGTTCACGAGGCTGTCCATCCTTATGACCTAATAACCTTGCAAAGGTCTCACCTCCAAATGCCATCACACTGGGGACAAGGTCTCAACATATGACTTTTGGAAGGGCTCAGACATTGTCTATAGCAGTAGGTGTGTGTTTCACTTCATTAGAAATTTCCAAACAGCTTTCCAAAGTGGTTATACTTCATTAAGCTTTAGCCTCTAATATCTGCTGTCTTCCTTTCTTCATCCCCTCCTCTAACAGTGGAGAAAATGACCTCCTTTATGTGGCTGTCCACGTCCCCCAAATATTTCCTCAACAAAATTCCTTGGGATGTCACTCTTCAAAAAAATTTACATTCTCTTGCCTGTTTCATCAATTTCCCCCTTTTCTGAATGCTATCAGTAGCATTTAAACATATCAAAGTCCCCTTTAAAAGTTAGTAAACAAACCTCCTTCCATGCACATCCTCCTCCAGCTTCTCCTCTGTCCTGTTTCTTTGCTCTACTTTGCTGTCTATGGGACTTGGTATCACACTGGGAATGCAGAAGTTGGGCAGCCAAGACTCTTGGAAGAATTGTCTTATTTGATGTGTGCCCTTCCCCATCCCTTTATCACTACTTCAGGCCACTCTGATCTGAATTTATCTTTTGCTACTTCTCCAAAAATTCCCTTTGCAAGTGACTCTTGTAGGTACTAGGTCTTGATCTTTTATCAACATTTGATGTCAATGATCATCCTTCTCTTGGCTCTTTGACATCTTTTTCCCTACCATACTCTTCTTTCTTCCTCCTCCTCCTCCTCCTTCTTGTGTTTTTCCTCCTTCTGGTCCATTTGCCTGTCATTAAATATTGCTGTTTCCAAGTCCTGCTTTGGGTCTTTTTCCTCCTTTCCCTGGCTGAGCTTCTCTTTGCTGCTGACTCCTAAGTCCATGTCTCCATCTACCCCTGTCCCCTAAGCACCAGAAGTGTACCTACAATAGCTGACTGCACATCTCCAATGCTGTTTCACAGGCATCCAAAACTAAGTGTGTGCAATATTGAGCAGAGTGATTATGCATGAAGATCATGCAGGAGCCAAGTTGCCCAGAGTTGAACCCCAGCTCTCTCCCTTACTGTTTAACCACAGGCAAGTGACTAAGAGCATTATGATAAAACCATGCGCTCTGAAGTCGAATTGCCAAGGTTCAAATCTCAGATCTACTCATCTGTCATGATCTATCAGATTAAAGCACTTGTCAGGCTTCCTAATAACTCCATATTTAGTAAGTTTCCTGGCTACTCTGTTAGAAATGAAGATATGTAAGGGCAGGGATCATAACGTATTATTTATCATTATATTCTCAAGGTCAAGTGCAGTATTTCTCACTTAGTAAGCATAAAATATACCTGGGTGATGGAAAGACTGAAGGAATAAATGAAGGACATGTGCTGGCATCAGTGGACACACTATGGAAAATTCAGATAGTTAACACTTTTGCCGTGGACTTGACTATTAATGAACACTCAGCCTCATGAATACACTATTTATTTCCAAGTTTCCACTAATTATTTCCAATTATTTCCAAGTTTCCACTAACACTGAGTAGGCTGAGAGAGGCATCTTTCTCACATTTTCAACTTTCAAACATTTTCTTTTTTCACTTCTTTGGTATAGCATCACTAGAATGGACGACTTCAGCCAAGAATTCTAATTCCAATCTCTTATTACATAACCTAAAACCTTTATCACAAGAGTTGGACTCAGTTGTCCATGAACATTTGGATCTTTGTCTCTAAGGGAGCACTGGCTGAGAAGGACCATAGTCACTTCTTTCAAGAACATAAAGATTTACATGCAGGACCCTGAGAATCTTTTTGTCCTCACTAAATCCAATAATTGAAGAAAAGATCTTAAATTAATGTGGAACAGAGGAATGCAGGTATCCCTTGTTTTATTGTGCTTCACAAATATTGCATTTTTCACAAACTGAAGTTTTGTTGCAACCCTGCACGGAGCAAGTCTATCAGCGCCAGTTTTTCTAGCAGCAGTTGCTCACTTTGTGTCTCTGTGTCACATGTTCGTTATTCTCACCAGATTTCAAACCTGCCACCAGCAAAAAGTTTATGACTCACTGAAGGCTCAGACTGTTAGTATTTTTTAGCAATAAAGTATTTTTAAGGTATGGAGATTGTTTTATTTTGCACATAATGCTATTGCATACAATGATCTACAGTAGAGTGTGAACATGACTTTTATATATCCTGGGAAATCAAACAATTGTGTCCTTTGCCTTGTTGTGATACTCACTTTAATGCAGTGGTCTGGAACTGAACTTGCAATATCTCTAAAGTCTGCCTATACTGGCTTGATTCTAAAGGAAATAAAATATTTGATTTATAATTAGAGGTCCCTAGAGAGCTTAAATAATGAAACAAGGAATAACTGTCATTCTTCTGTATGAAAAAGGGAGCTGAACAAGATGCATTTTTGAAGTCTCTGAGAGATTGCTTGGTAAAATAATGATAATGACTATAATTTATTGTCACTTATATTCTAGGCACTGTATTAAGTGCTTTTCACACACCATTTTACTTAATTCTCACCAAATGCATATGAAGTTGAGAGTATTAGTCAGCCTTTTTTACCCATTTGGCTAAGTGACTTCATATAGGCTTGCAGACCCTGCCTTCCCCATCTCCCCCACCTGAGGGCACATATGAGCACATGGGAATCAAAATTTGGATTATAAATGGGGAGCAGGAGGTCCTCCCTCAACCATAGGCTTACATCTCTTTCTCAAAGTCAAGTTTCACCAGACCTTGCTTTAGAGTTCTGGGCATTTGCACGGTCAGCAATAATATTTGTGGAATACGTGATTTTCCATTTGACTGTAAATGGTTGTATGTGTGCTCCCTCGGCACAGAACCCTGGGGAAAGGGAGAAAATACTAGGTTTTAGGCATCAAAATCACACCCTGTTCCCCTAATATTACTGGAAGATTAGTAGTACATTGGAGCTTACAGCTTGGTTGTTGGGTCCCATTTGAAAAATCAATTTAAAAATGGAAGCAGCATTGAAAATAGCCCATCCTATTTTTCCTGTTTTATTAGATGTGAAAATGTGCTTAAAACTGCATTTACAAAGCTGGGATCAGGTCATGGTCTTTCTAGCTCAAATTCAGTCTTCTGTCTCTTGAGTTTAGCCTTCTCAAGATCTCTAATCCCAAGAGTCTGGATGTTCTGTTACTTCCCTTTCTTCCCTGTGTCTCTTATCTGCAGCCAGCTCTGAGTGTGGAAGCTGGAGGAATCTTTGGAAAGAATCCTGCTAAACACCCTCATTTCATCAAACACGTCTAGTACTTGCTCGGTGCTAGGAGCTGTTCTAAGCACATCGCAAATGCAAATTTCCTTAATTCTCAAATACACTGAGTGGAATAGGCTTTATTAGGATTCCCATTTTATGGAGGAGGAAACTAAGGCACAGAGAAGTTGAATGGTTTGCTCAAGGTCACAGAGCTGGTCAGCACCAAAGTCAAGATTTGAACTCAGAGTTGTTGTGACACCAGAGTCCCCGAGCCAGAGCACTGACAATGTGCCTCTTGTTTCACAGGTTTGGGACCAGGCGCCCAGACTGTGGAAGTGGCTTCTGGCCTACTTTGGTGGGTCGTGGGCAGAGTAGGAATCCTGATCCCCTGGTCCAGGGCTTCCTCCTTGACACCATCCAGGCCTTCTCAGGTTATTTTCTCCAATTGTTCAGCTTTTATTCTTTAAATTCCAAATAGGATTCAACCATCAGGAAACTCAGGACCATTTTTCAATGTCTCAACTTTATTTATGTTTTCAGGGAAGGAGAGTTAAAAAGAAAGTCCGCAGTACGGAAAATGAAACATCTTGCCCTTGCCTCCTGCACAGGACCTGGCCAAGCTGTAACTCTTTGTCCTGCTCCATCATAAATCCCTCCAAACTGAGCTGGGGTTAAAATTAATGGGAGAGCAGGGTCTGGTCTTAAACCGCAGTGAACCAACCAATCTGACCACTAGAAAAACCTCCCTCGCTTTATTTCTGACGCTGACTTAGGTGGAGATGATTTAGTGCCACTAAAAGGCCCCACACCTCATGGCCCTGGCGGCAGGCTCTTTGGCTCCAGAGCAGGAGGGGCTGTTCTGCCTTTCTTGTTCTCTGCATCTTCCTGATGTTGTGGGCATCCTGTGTGCGATGGAGAGAGCCCAGACGCGGGAGGCCGAGGGCTCAGGCTCTCCCTTGACTCTGCCACTCACCGAACGTGTAACCAGAGCTGAGGAGCTTCATCACCTGCAGCCTTGGTTTTCTCATCCGCAAAACCACAAGCACAGCATTACAGCCGCATTTCTGGGCACCGGAGAGCGCATGCTTGGAATTCCTTTCCTGGCTTTTCTAAGGTATGGCTCTGGATCTGCTGTGACTATAACCCACGGACTCAAGGCTAACCCAGGCTGTGTCGCACCCATGGACCGCAGCGCATGAGGCCCGATGAAACGGCCAAACCACTAAGCGCTATGGTGGTGGGACAGGGTAAAGTGTTTCCGAGGGCTGCTGGGACAACTGCCACCAACAGGGGCACTTAAAACAACACAAATGTATTCTCTCACATTTCTTGATGCTAGAAGTCTAAATTCCAGAGGTCGGGAGGGCTGTGTTCTCTCTAAAGGCTCTAGGGGAGGACCCTTCCCTCCTTCTTCCGTGTTCCTGGTGGCTGCCGGCATCTTTGGTGTTCCCTGCCTCGCAGCTCCATCACTTCAGTCTCTTCCTCCCTTGTCACAAAGCTTTGTCCCTGGACGTCTTCTCTGTGTCTCTCTGTCCAATTTTCCTTCTTTCATAAGGACACTAGTCATTGGAATAGGGCCCGTTCTAATCCAGTGTGACCTCATCTTAATTTTTTTACAGCCACAAGAGCCTATTTATTTCCAGATAAAGTCACATTCACAAGTACTGGGGGTTAGGACTTGGGCGTTTGTTTTGGGTGGCACAGTTCGACTTACAGTAGACGAGGACGCAGCACTCCCGGTCCAAGATTTGTGTCAGGCCAGGAGGGATAAGAGAGATAATACAGAAATCTAAAACAAAAACGTTCAGAGCTGTTTTGGGGTGTAAAATAATCATTACTAACAAGATAACTGGTGTTTAGACAGTACTTCTGATAAATATTTTTAAGCTTCTTTTTTTTTTCCCTTTGCACAAACATAATGAGGTCAGCAAGGCAGGTATGATGATACCCATTTTACAGATAAGAAAGTTGAGACATGTAGACTTATTACAGATCTTCCAAGCACATTTATGTGTGGAGCTGCTGGCGGGGAGAGTTGGAATGAGAGGAGTGATAAGGGCTAAGGAAAAACATGGCATGAGAGAGAGTCCTTGAAAGGACTAATGATAAGAGTGTGGTAAGACCTGAAGACTGATTACCCCAATTCTCTGATCTTGAATGCCTACCCTGCAAATAAGCCAAGCACATTTCTGAGACCCAGAGTAATTTATCCAAATTACTAGTAGTTAATAAGTAGTGAAACCAGATTTTGAGCTAAAATTTCTATTTTACCACTTAAAATTCTGCAACTCAAATGTAAATTAATGACAAAGCCATACTGGATTTGCAAGTATTTCTTTTATTAGATGCAATTTTTAGATGATTAGATTTGTTTATGTTAGAGGACTCATCACTTCCTAGCCACCCCAATCAGCAACACAGCTGCTTGCGATGCAACTGGACCCATCTTACTCAGTGGAAGCAGATCCCTAGGGCTATGTAATTATCCATCAGCCCACTGAGGTCAAGCACAGTGCTGCTGCAACTGCACTTCTGCTTGCAAAGAGCTTGTGAGGTTTGGGGACAAGCTTTCTGTGTCTGGGGGACGCTGGTTCTCAGCTGTCGCCATCAGCATCTCTCCCATAGAGTGGAGATGAGACTATTATCCATAGAAAGATCTGCTTGCAAAAGTTACCCTAGGTTTGCATCTCGGAACATGGCCGGTGAACAGTTTCTCACATTAACATAACCCTTTCCATAAGTGATAAAAATGGCTCGTTACGCCTCAACAGTTTGGGCAAACAATGCAGTTTATGCAGAGCACCTGCTTTCTTTTCCGGAGCCTGGAATTTTGATACGTGCTTACATGACTGTCTCCTGCTAAAACCTTTGGGTGATGATTTCTAATGAGCTTCCTTGGAAGACAATATTTCATCTATGCTGTCCCAACTTGCTCCAAGAGACAGTGAGGCCATCCTGCATGACTTTACTAGAGAGGGACTCTTGGAAGCTTGTGTTGATTTCCTGCAGACTTTGCCCTGTGCACCTTTTCCTTTTTTTGATTTTGCTTCGTATCCTCTCACTGTAATCAGTCTTAGGCACAAGTACAATGACTTGCTGAGTCTTGAGTCCTTCCAGTTGGTCACTGCACCTAGAGGTAGTCTTGGAACCCACCCACAAGGTCCCTCCATTCTCAGCCCCTCTCATCTCTAAAGGAGTCTCTTCTCCGTCCCCAGTACTCTTTTTTTCTGGGGGAACTTTGAGAAGAAGGTGGCTCAGGCTAGAATCCCATCACTACAGATGGCATCTGACAACTGCTCGCTTGTTAGCTCTTCTAGCTAATGATGCATCCAGGGCTTGGTTCTTTTGATGTGTGTTTTCTTTTTTTATGATCCAATGCAAGGAATGTATTTCTGAGGAAAAAAGAAGCTACTCTTTGCCTCTGGCTTTAGTTTGGCTGAGAAGACACATCTGGAAACATTTGGTGAACAAAGTTATTTCAGAAACAACATTGTATATATGTTATATATAGAGAGATAGATACAGATATACTTATCTTTATATCTACCCTTTTCTTCCCTCTACTATGCTCATCACCATCTCTATATTTATAACCATTATCGACGCTAACAAAGTAGCTCCAACAGCATTTGACTCTCAAGGGCACCATCATCACACACACCTTCCTCACATGCAGTCTCTTCCACAACTATCACTACCTCCATCATCACAATTGATATCGTAACCACGGCCACAGTCATTACCAACTCCATCTCCATCACAAACTCCACCATCACCACCAGTGCCAACACCTCTGTTCAGTTCCATTATTTTCTTACCCCCACCACCTCACCACCAGGCTGGGTCAGCATCCGTTCTACAGCATAGTTCATGCCACATTGTTATTGTTCAATCGATCAATCAATCATGAATCACCATGGCGACCTTTACTAACAAAGTCACCACTACGACAACCAGGAAAAAAACCCAGACAAATAATATCAGCTTTTTTATTCTCAGGAAAAAATGTAAAAAGTCCAAATGCTTTATGGTGATCAGAACTGGGCAAATCCTTTGATCTATTAGTAGCAGCAGGCTGGTCTCCAGTAATTGGTGGAGGGACGGAAAAGTACTGGAGGAGACAGAAAGAAGAAATTAGCGGCTTCTCTCAGAATAGAAACCGGGTTCAATCATCAGCGCTGTGTCCTTCTGCTCGGACATCAAAGGCTTGGTCAGGAGTTTGCTGACAAGCTCCCAGCAGCTGGCAGAGAATTTAAATCAAGTCCTCTTTTATTCCCCACATCCTATTTGGTTTTCATGAAAACTGACTTTTTGAAGGATACTTTTGCACACTTGCTATTAAAAGATATTTTAGCCAGTCGACTAGGAATGGCTGGGCTGAGGCAAAACCTGACTAACGTACATCTGTCAGACACATAGGAAGCCCTGGCTCTCGCTTTCTCACTACTTGGACGTGGTCTCCTTTAAGATCCGTGGTGGCCCTTTGCTAACCTGAGATACAGTAGAACGGATCTGGCTTTCAGAATCCAGGAAATTTTACTGACTCCTCAATGTCCACTAGCATATGGGATTCAGCCTGGATGAGCCTGAAGAAGCAAGTGGTAATAAAGGGTCTCATGAGGGCAGAGTCCTTTCCCACAGCACACAGTTAACACAGCTCAGGTTTTCCTGTCCTTCTGCATCTCATGAAGAAGCAGCTGCCATGCTCTTGGGAGAGATGAGAGGAGAGGAGATGGCTGCAGATGTGGGCAGTGCTCTGAATTCAGAGCTGTTTGTTGCCAGCGGCTCTCATCTGGATTTTTACCTGCTTCTCTGGACTGTGGGAACCTCAGCCCTAGCTCTGGGCCTGGTAAGTTTCCACGTGCGCCCAGGTTCCAAAGACATCGGAAGGATCCATCCTGCATGTGTATCCACACCCTGCTGCCTCGCAGAACCATCTCCGTGCTCTAGAGACGTGCACTGGGGACCTGTATCCTCATATCTTTAAGAAAAACAGAACAGCTGCTCAGAAAGAGAGACTAGACTCTCTCATTTTACCAGCAGTAAAATAGAAGGCACGTGACTCAAGAATCAGAAGGCCGGGGGCAAGTCTCTTGCTGCCCAGAATTTTGCTTTTGCTGGAGTTATGGTTTTCTCAGGCAGCGTCATACCACCTGGCCTCTCAAAAAATGCTAAAGCTCTCTCGGCTCCCCAGATAGCTTAATCTTTTAGTTTTACTGTTTTTCCCACAAAGGAACTTGGATAAAATTCCCCAGCACCGAGCCTGGGAGCATTTGGGGACACTGGCAGTGCTTCTAAAGGGCGTTCTCTATTCACCAAGCTCCCAGAGGGCACATCCAACATCTTCTGCCTTAGGACAACACCATCTCTTGCCATTCTGGGGAATTCCTATGCTGGCCCAATGTGTTGGATGGCCTTTGCCCCTCTCAATTCAGTGCCCCAAATACCCTTGTTCCAGACACCTGATCTGCTAGTCTAGGGTCTTCATCACCATTTGCCAAAGCAGGTTCTGGGCCTCCCTTGCAAAAGCGTGCCTGGATGTCTCCACTGAAGCCCCTGAATTTGTGAGTCAACCATGAATATTTAAACACCCTTTCTGGTACCCAGGATGCTGCCTTTCCATCGCAGGCTGCAGCAGGGTGGGGCCACCCACCCACACTTCCCCATCCACAGACACCCCACACTGGGAAGTAGGAGCCAGAGGCATTAAGACAGCTCTTAGAAGTGTTTCTCCCTTGAACCCTCGCCCTTGTGCTTGGGGGACAGCACGTGGGTTCTAATATCCTACCACATGCAAATCACTGCATCAGCCCAAAGGAGTCGCCTTAGACTTCATCCAGGGGAGAGGAAGCAGGATGATTTGAAGAGACCGATTCATGGGGAAAGAGAAAAGGAGTAAATTATGCTGAGTTAGACTGAGCAGCTGCAGTGACTTTGGGTGGGCAGGGGAGAATTGTCTGTGTACTCGGAGGGCGATGAACTTTGCTGGGGGAGTGTCTCCTACAAAGTGAGATCAATAGCAACTGCGTGACGGTGACATCCAACAGGGAAAGCTCTGCAGGACAATAGGGCGAAATCCTAGAAAGAGAAGACTTGGATTATTGATGATAGCATACATTCTTGGGTTTCTAACACGTCACATACTTTATTTATATGATTTAATTTTGTCCCTAAACTAATTCTGCAAATGTGTTACTGCTTCCATTTTAAAGTTGAAAAAAATCGAAGTTTAGAAGAATTTACAGAAGTCCATATGTCTAAGATTTAGCAGTCCTGGTGTCTGACTCTGAAACACATGCTTTTCTTTTCCTCCCTCTCTCCCTTTCTCCCTCCCTCTCTCCCTTCCTTCCTCTCTCCCTCCCTCCCCACTTCCTTCCTTCCTTCCTTCATCCCTTCCTTCCTTCCATCCCCCTCCTTCACCATACCTGTCTCTGGTATTGGCTTTGTCAAGAGATGTTTTAGGAGACATCAGGGCACTTCTTGGTTCCCAGGTGCCCAAGGGAATGAGTTGAAGAGCCCAGGTTTGAATGCTCAGGCCAAGGGGTGCCTAAGACTCGCTTTGGCAAATGGTGATGTTTTCATCATTTCTGAAACAGAGCTGGCTGTCTCCTCACAATTCCAGGTCTTTTCGCATGTTCCCATTGGATAACGTGTTAAGGTACTTTTTTTTAAAAAAAAAGGCTAAAAAGTCCCTTTAAACAAGACAGACCTTAATTTTTCTCTTATGAGAGAGACAGAAGTGAGCAGTCCCGGGCCAGCATGGCAGCTCTGGTTCACAAGGACGCCTGGTCCCAGGGCTCTTCCGTCTTCTTCCTCTGCCATTTCCCAGCTGCCGTCCTTGCTGTGTGCTTAACGGAGGCTCCTCTTCCACATCCACATTCCGGTTCAAGTGGTTTTGTTTTTAAGGAGATGACCTGAAGACCCTGCTCATCACTTAGACTCATATCTCATTGTCACATGGCCACACGCAGCTGCAAGGGAGGTGGCAGATGCAGACTGAGAGGCAGCCACATCCCCAGCTAAAACCCAGGAGGTCCTATCACTAAGAGGAAGGAAAGGAGAAGGGGCACTTAGGAGGGTACTCGGGAGAATCTCGTCACGTTAAAATTGTCTCCATCCATCTTTCTCACTTGCTATCCATCCTGCTGCGACGACACTTTGATTATATTATGCTTTCTTCCCAGGCAGGCCTTCCTGGTTCCTCTGTGTTCCTACACTGCTCTGTTTCTAACCATGATATAGCATTTTCCAAACTGCACCAGAAATCACCTGCTTCCTGCCTCCCTCTCCCTCCATGCTGTGAGCATTTTGAGACTTGAGTCCTTGCTTTCTTCACCTTTATGTTCCTATTCCTCTTACAGCCCCTGGCTACCGTAGGTGGTCAATGCGTTTACATGAGAGAGGATGAATAATTTAAAGTTAGCTGAGGAACGTCATTAAACAGAAGGCTTCTGCGGGATTTCGAATGACAAAATGTTAGTTCAAATGGACTTTTGATAATAATAACTCACACTCATATAATGCTTAAATGTCTACTAGGCAATTTCCTCCAGGTATTTTGTATTTCATTTGGATTCTCATCACTTCACATCATCTCATCACACTTCACAGTGCTGCCAGCGCATGTAGCATCGCCGCCAGCCTACAGCTCAGGAAGCTAAGGCTTGGAGAGTCTCAGGTTAGCGCAAGCCACGCGGTCAGGAAGTGGCGGTGGAGGGGATGGGGGATGGTTGTAGACTGGAAGCCAGATTGGGTTCGTGGGAAACACCAGGGCTTAGAGAGTCTGAATGATTTAGGCTGGAGCTCAGGCCCCAGAGCCACGTTTCTGACTACTTTCAGAAGAGGACTCTCTGATGAAAGGGCTCTGCAATCAGGATCATTAGCTTTGAGTCATGGATTATGTAACTCATCTGAGCCTGGGTTGCCTTTTCTATAAAGTAAGGATAAAAATATGATCAAGTTATTTGCAGGTTAAAGGGGATGTAAGCAAAGCGCTGGGGCGCACAGCATGCACTCAGTTCGGTGTTAGCTATCAATCACGTTGTTGTTAGTTTCCTAGAGTGGAAATCCAATTTTGAGTCTCTTCAAAAGTGGTAGTAATTCACTTTTATAGCACAACTATTACGAGCCAGGCACTTTACACGCCCTGTGATAACAGCCTGTCCACTGGTGCACTAGACAGTGATTCCGGCAACACCTGCATTTCCTGATGAAGAAATTGATCCTCAGCTGTTCCTTGAGCGGAAACTAATTCTGGACCAAGTTTCCCCTTTCCTGACTACAGTGGAGGGGATGGGAGCTAGATATGATAATCAAGTTCTCTGTCTTAAGGGTTTAGATTGGGAAATTCAGGGAGAATCAGCAGTTGTCCAGGGAGAAAAGGGCAGACAGGACACACAGGCAAGGAGAAACCACAAGTAGCTGCCGTGTTATTGTGCCTCTGGACCGAAGGGCCTCGAGCTCCTGCACTGGGACGACCACAGCCACCTGGACCCTGGTGGGGCAGCGTGAGTGGAGCTTCCTGGAACCCTGAATGGCCTTTGCATTCTGGTCCTAACAGGGCTTTGAGCTCCATCTCCATCCCTGGCTTCCTTTAGAAAGCTGCCTTCTGCTGCCTTGTTCTTCTAAACTTCTCTCTACAAGAGGCAAGTTTAGGACATCTTGGTCATGTTTAATTAAGAGACAAACACAGGTAGCCATTATTATTTTTTGCAGATGAGGGAAAGTGATACTCATAGGAGTCAGTCATTGTCCTAAGACCACAAAGCCAGACAGAGGCTCAGCTGGGACTGCATCCAAGGTTTTCCTGGCTTCACGGTCTAGTCTCTTCTAATTCCACCATAAAACCAACACTTGTTGAGTATCCCTGCACTACACATACTCTGTGTTGGGAGGTTTTTGTTCTTTTTGTGTGATTTTTTAAAGTGATGTAACTCTTTTTTTTTTTAACTAACCAGAAGAGACAGAAGGTCAGATATGTGTGAGATAAACTTTTATATAAGAGAAGTAAGGATGTGGCCGGTATGTTTTGAAGTTAGATTTGCCCTTTCAAATATGGGAGCTGAGAAAACATGACCAATTTTAGCACATCTTGTTTGAAGAAAGTTCCAAGACACGTGGAGCATAGAGGTGCCTCGCCAGGGCTTCTGGGACTAGACCCCTGCAGAAGTGATTGATAAGTAAATGATTACACACAAAAATCCCTTTGCCTGGTCAGGGCAACATGTGGTCAATTTTTAGAGATTTCATTTCTTGGCAAAATTGCTTAATAATTTATATGAGAAGAATTTTCATCCACAACCAAGATAAAAACGAAGGATGCAAGTGGAACCTCTGTAACGTTTTGAGGTGATTTGATCCAGATTGACTTTAAATTGGACAAATTGTCATTACTTTAGATTATTCCATGATGAAAACTTGTATGTAATTTTTGGGTTGCCATTTTTTTCCTAAAGAGGTCTTTTTCCCACTACCAGAGGTGTGTCCAGGTTTGGTGGGTGTTGAAGTTTATACAATATTGGGACCATTCTTTGTATTAGCCAGAGGTCTCCAGAGAAATAGAACCAGTAGGAATCCTACTGGTTCCTACTGGCACACACACACACACATTTATTTATTTATTTATTAGACAATTTGGCTTATACAAAGAGGGCAAACATGTCCCCAGTCTGCCCTCTACAAGCTAGAGAACAAGGAAAGCCAGTGTTGTAATTTAGTCCCACCCTGAAGTTCTCAGAAGCAGGAGTGCCAATGTCTGTCTGAGGGCAGGAAGAGACAAATGTCCTACCTCAAGCAAAGAGAGGAGGTTCCCCTTTCCTCCACCGTTTGGTTCTACGCAAGCCCTCCATGGACTGGGTGGTGCTCACTCATATTGGCCAAGGTGACCTTCTTTACTCAGTGGGCAGGTTCAAATGCTAATCTCTTCTTGACACACCTTCCCAGACACATCCAGAAGTAATGTTTTATCAGCTCTGGACATCCCTTAGCACAATCAAGTTGACCCATAAAGTTAACCATCACATGCTTTAAAGAAGAGAAAACTAAATTAGAGATACAAAAAGATACAAAATTAGTCTCAGCCTTGGCATGAGACTTCAAGGGAGGGATCATGAGACTTGAACTGCACCAGCTTCATATTAATCCATTACTGTTCCCATCATCATGAAAAAGCACACCTCTTAGACTCTCGGGAAGATACCAAACCTGTGTATTCTGTGCATGTGGCTGGTAGTACATTAAAAATTGGAAGGACTCCATCACCATAGTCTGAGTAAGGGTCTTCACCTTCACAACGGTTGGTCCTGATGCTATAATAATATTGCCAAAGAGCTGCTTTTCAGTGAAAGAGGTTTGTAACACAGCTGACAAGTGTTTGGAGGCAGTTGTTCAGATAGGACAACTGACAAGTTTATGGAGACATAATTCATTTCAAAACTTGAAAGGTTGGATTATTATTCAAATGGACACTTGTTTATAGATTCAAGTCCTAATGTTTCCTGACTCATGCAACTTAATATCCTTGTTCAGAGAATTGGGACCCTTCATTTTAGTTTCAGCCCCAAGCCAACATGGGTCTAAACCCTCCATCACAGTATGCTGTTGCTTCAGCAACTTGTGATGGTTTAAAGTATAAAAATAACCCAAATCTTTGCCTTTTTGCAGACTTTGTTTTCTAGTGTTGTGTAGGACTTCAACAGCATGACATATACACTCACACGATCTTTCTCATTGGTATCTCATTGGTCACCCAGTGATCTAGCCTGTTTAATGAAGACCTTATGGACTTGGCAACTGAGGCTGAGGCACTGGCCATCTCCTCCATAGCTGAAGCCTTCGGGCAGTGAGAGGACCTGATGAAGGTAAAGCCTGTAGCCTCCTTTCTCCACTTGCCCCACATCACTCACCAGTCCCATGCGTCTCTGCAAGGAGGGGCTCACTTCCTCGGTACAGGGTGGCTGAGGTTGTTAAGCAGCTCCTCCAACTGTCCGTGGCCAAGTGGGAGCCACAGCCACATCCACGATTTTCAGTTTCCTTCATGGCGTCCCAGCTGGAGATGGCACCAGACTCAGGTCCCTATCTTTCTTGCTCCTGCCATGTCCACCCCTGCTGTGGTCCTGGGCTTCTGTCGTAAGGCTTAACTTCCAGGTTCTTCTCTGATTCAGCTTTATTACCCACTTGCTTTCAGAAAACACCCAGGAATCCTATTCTGTCCTCAAATGGTCATCAAATGATTTATTGACTGAAACGCTGAGGGTCTATTGATGTCTCATTACATCAGCAGGAACCAACCATTGAATGTAAACATCCCCAGGCAGTGACATCGTGTCATGTCTGGATCTTAGAGACAATAAGCCTGTTCAGTTCATAGGAATGAGTGAAGGGCCAAGAACTCACACCTAGGTTTTCTGATTTCAATGGATATTCCCTTTTCATTATCCTAAAATATCTCTTGCTGTTTAAAAGTCCCTTGGAAGACACCAGCAGTAGGGGCTGTGGATGCCTGGAGTAGGGAAGCAATCTCTTCGGCTGGCAGGAGTAGGGGAGACTTTCCTAGCAGGCTGAACAAGGTACGCTACCTGGCCGTAGAAGGTAAAGGAAGTTTTGACCTTTGGTCATTTGCCAGTTAAGTTAAAGCCCAGAGGTCCCCAACCTGTCACACCAAAATGACATAAGCCTCAGCCTCTGAAACCCTGGCAGCTGACAGTGCTTCTGTTTACACTCATAATTTCACAAATCCCAATTTGGCAAAGGCAGATATATTACTATGTTCTGATTATGGTGACATTACTGTGGGAGGTGGCCAGCAGCTTCTTTATTATTTTGATGACAGTCCTGAGGGGGAGCCAGAAATATATGACTTCATATACTTTGATCTGTGTGCAATTTTGGATGTCTGAATACATCTTCAATGTTTTGATCCAAATGACATTTTCGTTTGGAGCCATTTGACTCTGTGTCCAGGGAGTAAGGAAAGAGGAGGGCAAGTTACTACTCTGCAAGATTCTGTCTTTTGTCAGCACAGTGGGAAATCAGATCGGAGAGGAACCCCGTGTCTTCGGAGATTCATTCCAGTTCCACTGCTCACTAACTGGGAGAGATTTCAAGCAAGTCTCCACCGTCTCCAACCTTTGATCTCTCCCACTAGTAATCTGATCCTTGCTTGCTTTTTTGTTACACTGATACTCTGCTATCTTTTAGGTAAAGAGGTGTAAGTACATTTGTTGATACACAACTGTATCTCAGTATTTAAAGAAAAACCTGCAACTTGAATTATTTATGTCTTGAGACATACCTTAAGAGCTATAACCAACATTAAAAATACAAGCAAACAAAGTCATACTTGTGTCAAAAGCATTCTGGCCACCTCCCTCCCCATGTTAAAACCTCTTGAGTCATCGATGTTTGAATTCCCATTTCTTGGGCTCTTAGCGCTACTGAGGCTGTTTCTTAGTGCTTCTTCAGTCCTCTGTATTTCCCGGGGAGCTAGTGCTGCTCCCTGTAGCAGGCGTTGATGGGGTTGTTTTCAGAGAGAGAGGGGTGGGGCTCTGTTGAGGGAAACCAGAGGAGGGTGGCATGGGGCATTAGAGGAGGAAAGTGGAGAGAAAGAGTTTCTGAGCGAGTTTAAACATCAGCCTTTCTTTGTGGCCTGAGCACCTCCTTCTTCCAGAGCTGTGTTTGCTCTGCGCCCGTCATGAACTTTCCTCCAGGGCTGAGTTTCCATCCTCGCCCAGGATAATGTGCTCCAACCAGTGCGCGCTTCAGCTCCTCCTCCCTGGAGCGCCTCAAGTCCCAGGTACGGAGCATCCTCTGCCTAGAGCTTGACCTTCTTGAAGCCTCTGAGGAAAAAGTCAGCAGCTCGTGGCAGCCGCATCTCACTTTTTGACGGCGTACTGGTAAGTGCATTAAATACCTCCTAGGCCATTTATCCCTGACCTCAGGTCACCTTTACAAGACTTCACTGCAAGTCTTATCACCCGTCCTTTCACAGACGTGGCAGCTAACACGCAGAAAGATAAAGCATCTTCGCTAGGGGTTCCAGAGCTAGCAAGCGTCAGAACTTGAACTCAGTCTTGCCCGTTCCCAAGGCATATCTCTTTGTGCTGTGCTGTGGCAGGTGGACTTACCTTCCCTGCCTGACCAACGGGGAGAGTGGGCAGAACTCCTCTCTCCAGTGTCACTACTGTGGAACTAGGTAGAAGCTTCTCTCAACACGCCTGCCTTTTCAGGAAAGTGTTGGCAGACCGTGTTTCTACTCCTCTCAACACTCCTCCCAGGGCATAAGGCTCCTTACGGTGGGTGAGATCTTGAGAAAAAGGGTCCGCTCTGTACAACGTCTCAGCTTCGGGAGGGTTGAACTGAGGGGTAGATGCCAGTAGATTTCATGGGCAAACTTACACACAAAGTTCTTGGCCAGGTGCTACTGCCTCATGATAAGAAATTTCCTGTCCATTCTGCATGTGGAAACAGCACAAGGCAAGATAATAAAAACTAGGAGCTTTGGAGTAAATACATGGAGAGGTTTCCCTTCGGTTGAGAAGGGGACTAATAAGAATTTACAAGTGAGAAAGCGACACTAATCTTGACAGCTGCCTGCCCCTTGCCAAGCAACTGTATCCACTCTGTGTCTGAACTCCTCTATCTGCAAAATAGAGACAATTATTCTTATCTTTATAAACTGCACCTGGCTTTGGCCAAGACAGATGGGGAATATATATGAGACAGAGTCTTGTATCATTAGGAAGGAAGGCAGCTGGTGACTCCTAGGTATTCACATTAATTTTATTCAGAAGTTTAAAAAGGATTAGGAAGGCCACAAAGGCATCTTATTGCTCTAAGCTGTTAGAAGGTTCCAGCTGAATGGACTCATCCAAGGTCTTCTTCAGATGAGCAGGATTAAGCTTTTACTTTTTGTCAATCCGGTTGGTTTCTTTGCTCTGAACAATTCGTAAAACCTCACTGTGATTCATTTTGACTCTCAAAATTTAGGCGGAACACATTTCAGCAGTGAGGCAGACTCGACTGACGTTTTGCTGAACATGATATGAGACTGGTTCATAAGGCATGCAGAGAACAGGGCTGGCAGCTAATTTGGTTGAGATTTGATGCCTATGGCAGGAAGGTCAAGAGTTTTCTCCTTTAGCAAACAACCTCTTCTTAAAAAATAAGGAAATTGTAAGTGGAAGTCTTGCTTATTCTAACCATATATAAGCATAACTTTAAATGTATTTTTCTTGTTAATTTTCGCTGTGGTTTATGGCAATGAGCATGGACAGTCAGTTGGCAGAACATCAAATTTCCGTGGATCAGCTGTTTGCACGTGTACGAATTTATTTATCAACCTCAGATTCTGCATTTATGAAATGAAGGTATTGATACTACTTCCATTAGGTTTTCATGAAACCATGAAGTTTCATGGCAGAAACTCCTAAGTGCCTACTTAATATCTAGTTTCCTTTTTTTTTTTTTCTGGGTAAGAAACTTGCTTATTTTTTTGGCTCAGCAAGTGCCAGCTAAATACTCACACTTACACACAGACTTCCACATATGAGGGTTGGCAAATGGGACCGAGGTGGGGTTCTACTGTGGGTCTCTGGAGTAGTTTTTGATTTCCTGAAAAAAGGGAGAAGAAAAGAGTGGTGCATCTTTCCCCCCGTCTTTCTGCTTTGGCTTTGAAATTGTTGTACATTGTCTTCCAAGGTGACCCAGGGAGATTCAGTTCCAGGGGCCCACAGTGCACCTTTGACTTGCTTCCTTGTCTTCCTTGTCTCTGCTGTTTCCCTCCCACCGGGTGCAGTACCTTCAAAGCACTCAAAAGACATGTCAGTGTATTATATAAAGTCCTCAAGAGAGGAGCCTCAGGGGTTCTCCCGAGAGAATCAGGGGCAATGCTCCTCCCTGATTCTTCCCCCAGTTCAACACAAGCAGGTGCATGTCTGTCTGCCTGATGTGCAAATTGAGCACTGGGTTTCTGTACAGAATTGAATGAGACAAAATATTCCACTACTGAGAAATTTGAACATGCTTCCATTTTTAAAAGAGGAACTGAGGCTCTGGGAAGAGGAAAGGATTTTCCTAGTGTTACTCATCTCTTTAATGTCAGGGCCATGAATAGAATTCAGCTGCCACTGGGAACTCCTTCAGGGCAGGAGAAATCTTATTATATATATGGAATCTGTTGTTTTGTCCGCCTAATGTACACCCCTGTTCCTCTGGAAAAGCCTTTAATTTTCATTAGGGAACCTACCCTTCTCTTACAGAAGTACAGGCGGATTCTACTGTCTGATCTTAGCCCCAGTTACTGGGTGGAGCGTCCAGCATTGAACAATAAGTGTGTATCTTCACCCTTGCACAGTTAATAGTTCAAGAGCATATGACCCAAGTCCATTCAATTAGAGCCAGTCTTGAATCCTCTACAGGACTCATACACTACGTGAACTTTCAGTACAAAGGCCTAGAGTCATTGGGAGCTCTGAAAGAAAATCATTCCTGAGAAGGGAACCAAAAACCAGGAAGGTGGAGCAGAGAAATACAGCAAGTAAGACAGTCTGGTGCCATTGGCGTCTGGATCCAGCCAAACCTGAAGACATTCTAGCTCTCTAGTTTTGCTGCATGAGCCCCAAAATTCCTTTTTGTTTCCCTTCATTCAGTTTGAGTTGTTTTTCCTCTTACTTTTAAGCCAACAAGACCTGACTAATATTTTATGCATTTTCTCAAAGGGAGAACCCTTGAGTATTTGGTTGAGGAGCCTGGGCTTTGAGGAAGCAGTACTCAGTGATGCGCTGTTCATCAGCAGGTCTCCAGGGCCAAGCCCACTGCCTACCGCCTCATAGGCCTTAGTTAACGATTTGGTGTTTGAAAGCCTGAATCTCTTGGTTTTATTTTTTGTATATTTTTAAATCTCTTGGTTTTATTTTTTTATGACCAGTGAGCATTCTAATTTTCTCTTTTGCCTAGAATCTCATGTTGGCAGATTAAAAATATTAAAAAAAAAAGGCCCCTTGGGAAGCCCAGCATACTCTCATGCCAAACTCGCCCAGCACCTTGGTCACGGGTAGCACGTGGGTGGGAGCTCCTTCCCCCCGTGGCGGATGCCTCGGGTACCAGTCTCCCAAATTGCTTCCACCTGAAGCTTCCTATCACTTCCCCAGGAGCCTTCTGGAGCAGACGGGGATTATTTTTGGCTCAGACCCATCTCATCAAGCTCACTGCCATCTCCACCTCACAGGCTGGCACATGTGGGGCAGCTCCTGCAGCCTCCTGGCCAGTGGGCAGCTATTCTGGGATGTTTGTGCTTGGCATTCGTGAGGGCTTCCTGGCTGACTCACTCCCCAGTCGGGCCCCTGCTGTGCTGGGCCCGGGCTGCTCAGCAGCCAGTTTTCATGCCCCTCATCAAAGGACGACACCCCCAGATCTCGCAGTCGGCCACACAGCCCGGCCTGGGGAGCAATTCCGGGCTGCTAAATTAAACCACGGCCACTCTAGGAAATGAGATGCTGGGGGAATTTTGAGAATGGAAAAGGGTTATTTTTTGTTTTTCTCTTTTTTGTTTTGTGATGTTTGGATTGACTGAGTTTCTTCCTAGTGGAACTATTCTTTATCAGCTGTGTGACCGTGGGAAATGTACTCTTCTACTCTGAGCCCTAGCCCTTGCGCCCTCCCGTCAAATGGTGATAATAAAATCCAATTGGTAGGGTTGTTTTAAGGATTAGAAATAATTTTTAAAGAGTCTGATACAGCACCTGGCATCTTGCTGATAACCTTGCTTCTCATTAAATTTTGGTATCTAGCAACACAGGGCCTGCTCCCTACTAGGTGCTCATTAAGAGCCAAGGGAGCGAAAGAATAAAAGAAAGAATGAACCAATAAATGCTGGCATCACCGCCCTTGCCCTTTCTCCCCCGTCCTACTTTGACCCTTTACATGAGCTAGGTAATTCACATACGTGCATTCTGAGGGCGTTGCCTGTCTCCTTTCCCCACTGCCTTGAGGGCCACGTTGTTTTTCTGCATGTGCCACACAGGCTGTCCCTGACCTCCTGAGACTTGGTTCTGGTGGACTTGCCCTCTCACTCCCCTCTGTTTAAGGGTTGTCATTGCCATCCTAGGGTAGCCCCATGGGCCCAACTTTCGCTCTCCTTCAGGTGAGGATGGGGTACCTCCTCTGCACCAGGTGCACAGCACCCGGCGGTTCAGGATCCCCCGCTGGGCACCAAGGCTGTGTGGTGAGGTTCCGCCCCCCGTCTTGCTCAGCTCTCCCCGACCTTGTCCTTCTGGTTCCAGGCGCCCAGCCCCCATCACTGCTCACTAAACGTGCACTGCTGGGTACAGACTGAACTGCACGCAGATGTTTGCTGTTATTATAACATTATCACTAGGAATCACATCAACTTTTTTTTTGGATATGCACCATCTTTATGCTTTTCCAGATTACATTTTTGTTTTTTCCCAAAGGGGCAGATTAAAGCCCATTCCGATCATTAACAAAAGCAAGTTACAACAACAACACAACAATGACAAGAATGCTCATCACTGACTTACAAGGAGCACCGACAGTGGGCCAGGCTCAGTGGGAAGCACTTGTCCTGCACTCACTTACTCAACTGGATCGTCTTTGCCCCCCAGAGTTGTGCGCTCACCTCCTCGCGGGTCAGGTCAGCAAACAGGGGTTTGGAGAGGTTGAGAGGGGCCATACCTTGTAAGGGGCAGAGCCAGAATGTGAACCAACCCACAAATTCTGACTCCAGAGCCTTAAAACCTGACCTTTTAGACCTCAGATTTCTCATCTCTGAGATGAACATATCTTCCCCTTAAGTTTAGGGAAGAGATTAAATAAGATAATACCTGGAAGGCTCTTGGGCAAGTGTCTGGTGCAGCGAAACCTTCGATCGACGTTGCTGGGATGATGATGGTGATGAAAACGACAAATGATCATCAGTCCACACTCCCTCTTTGGCTTGCTCACTAGCTTCTCAGTCTGCAAGGCCTGCAAACTTTATTATGTTGCTGCTTAATTTTCTCTGTGTTTATATTTTGTCCCCCCGGAAGTGCTATGAACTCCTTTGCAGCAAAGAACACAGCCCAGATCTTAAATTCTGTTCATTATGGTCTTCAGTTTCTCTCTCTGGAACAGCAGGCTTGATGGTTCCAAAGCTCCTTGGGAATATGGCATTCTCTGATTCCATAAATGATCTAAATTCTGGCCTCCTGCACAGCCCCTCACCCTCCACCTTGCACACAGTGATCACTCAGTAACTAAGTACCAAATTCTCAACATCTGGAGGCGAAATCTCAGGTACACGGGAGGCTCTTTAATTTTGACTTGGGAGAAGGAGGAGGAAACAATGTGACTGAGTTTGCAGATACATTACATTTGATGTGGAGAGATATCAGCCGAGGGAACTGGAAACTGGGGCACATTTACAGGTGGTGGAAACGGGGTGAGCTTTGAAAAATCAGGAAATTGCTTTACCAGACGGGCACCTGACTTTCCACTCTCCTCTCTTTTCAGTCACTTCTGCAAATGTATCTGCCCTTGGGGTTTTATTGGCCATATTGGCTGGCTTTTGCTGCAAGAGAAGGGAAAAGATGAGAGAGGGGAAAGTGAGTTAAATTTGGAGAGTGTGCACAAGGCTCCAAGCAGAGATTGCAGGCAGTAACTACTTACTTAGCCTCCCTGGGGGATAGGAATAAAGTTTTCATGAAAAAAGAGAGGATAGGGGAAGAGGGAGAAGTGATGTGCTGTGGCAGATGGGCTAGCTTCTTCTTTTTGCTCCCTCCTTTAATTGAGACCTGCAGGTAGCTTCAATAAGAATTTATTGAGCACCAGCTAGGAACCAAGCCCCATATTAGACCCTGGATGCAAAAATGAACAGCACATAGTGCCTGCTTGCATGAATCACCATTTGGCAGGGCAGACATACACAGAAGCAGTCATCAGGACGTACCGTGATGTGTCATGTGATGGAGTTGTGCAGAGAGTGTTGGCATCAACAAATACAAACAACTCCACCCACAGCAGGGATGAGGAGGGGAGCGGGGAGGGGCTCGCAAGGGAGGTAACATCTGAATGGGTTCTTGAAGGGTGAGGGGTGGGGGTTTGGGACCAGAAGTAGTGTGCAAAACATTATCAGCAGAGGGAACAGCAGGTGCAAAAGCATAGAGATGGGGAGAACCATAGCAAATTAATTGAATGTAGTCAACTATCAGGGAATGTGAGCTTTCTACTCCCCGGGGAAGGAGCCGTGCTATCGGAATAAAGGTTTGCTTGCACTCCCATGTTTGCTCATTTGCTTCTCTCTGTCCTCCTTTTTCTAGATTACCTGGCAGCTAATTATCCTCATCTCCTGGTTACAGCCCTGTGAAGTCAGGGAATGTGGCTGCCTCGCTCATGTTTGTATTCTGTACCTGGCACGTGTCACAGTGCACCTCCGTAAATGCCCCTTGAATGGAGTCAGAGAATAAAAATGATACTCCCCCAAAATGAGGTCAAAGAGAGAAAAAAATACGACAGGGAAACAACTTCCAATGGCCAAGAAATTCTACGAGAAGAAACAACGGCTTTTGTGTCACTAAAAGCGCCCCATATCCCTAGGTCTATCTTGAAAACCTTGCTTGTTTTTGATCTTGACCCCAAATTATACTCCTTCTCTTAGGTGGAAGGTCAGGGAAGATGCCCTGAGAATTCTGTTGAGGTCAGGCACGTTGACCTCACGTCTCTTCGTTGACCACACGTCTCATTTTCTCAGCTCTTATATTTCTGAAAAACTAGCTCCCCAATATGGAGTTAATTTGAATTAATGATAATGACCTAGTCCAAATAAACAAGACCATCCTTGAATTCACCCAAAGAGCTGACAAATACAGTTTCAGAAACTGCAGGATGTCACAGAGGAAACTGCCTTTTGCCGATCAGAGTGGCAAACCCCTCCCACACAGCCATCTTAGGCAGCCACTCTGGGGAGCGTCTCCTTTAAGGAAACAAGTCCATTGGGAGCTAAATGGATCTTAAGCCCAAACTGCTTCCTTCAATTTCTTTTGTGTCAGATAAGCTACATAATTATCGATAACCATGGGTGCCCAAATATTTGTTTAAAGAGCAATTTAAAGTCTCTGATTTATATTCATGAGTTACTAAGTAGCTGCACAGCTCCCGTGCACCTTTTTTTCCCTTTAGCAGAAAGATTAATTGAAGTTTTAATGCAGATTTAAGAGATATTTTTCCAATTTTGCCTGGAATGCTGTCCTCTTCCCTCCAGAAAGAACAGTTACCCTCCGTTGGACTTCGTGAAGGGGACAGAAGGGAAAGGTTCTGGGTTTCTGACCTTGCTCTGTTCTGATGGAATCATAGGATCCAAGGCAAATTTCCTCACACATGTGCTGCAGCTGGTTCGCAGGGGACTGAGTTATTAGCATCCTAGATGCTGAGGTGGCTGGCTGGGAAGCGTCTGGGGCAATTCGACTCTGGGCGTGTCTCCTCAAACTTGACTATAGAGTGCTCCACAAACACCGAAACTCAGTCTCTAAGTGTACCATGGCAAGAATCAGGTTGAGAAACGTTGCCCAGGACTGAATCTATCTTCTTTTCAAAAGAAATCTAATTGATGTTCTGGCGGTGGCCTTGCTGGTTCTCTGTGAGGATATCTGAAGTGCTTAGGGGGTGAGGGGAAGCATGCGTGCACATACGTGTAGCCACACGTTTTCTGCATGTACATGGATTTGCCATTATAAGCACCCAAGATGGCCTTTTGCGGAGCTGGTCATAGAAACAAGGGAAATTGTCCCAGTTCTCAATCCAAAGAATTATCATGGAAGGAACCCAGGAAAAGGTGCAGTGAGCGCAGCAATGTGTTACTCTCCTAACCACTGTGGCAGAGACCGTCTAGATGCTCACCAAATCATTTCTTTTTCTTCCTGTGCATCCACTAGACAGCATTTCTGAGCCTTATTTGCAGTTACGGAAGTGGGGACAGTACTGAGTTCTAATCAGTGGAATGGAAGGAAGTGATAGATGCCGGTCCCCTTTCTGGCCATCAAATGCATGCAATTCTTTACATTCTTTCAAGCTACTTGCAGGGTTGAGTCTCAAGAAGACAATGTAGCTTGAGTCCCTGAACACTATCTCCTTACCCCTTAGCCCTATCTCAGCAGACTGTGAGATGGGCAAGAAATGCATTTCGCTTGTGTTAAGACACAGATTTTATGCGTTGCTGATACAACTGCTTTTTGGCTCCTAACATCCCTCACCTTCTAGCAAAGTGGACCAATGTTTCAAGTGACACAGGCCAATCCCAGCCTGTCTCCAATGTCTGAAGTTTGGCCAACACAGTTAGTCTCTCTATCTCCTCCTTTTACTTATTCTGGAACAAAGAAAATCTACTAACTCCAAGATGACATTAATTGTCTTTGTTTTTCCTCTGTGATCAAAATCCACATCCATTATCTTGCATACACATCATTATATTATTTGATATTTTCTCAAAAATAGACAATAAAGGCCATATATGAAAAGTCCATAGTTAACATCATACTCAACAATGGAAAACTGAAAACTTTTCCTTATTCAATGTCAGCAGTTCCCCAAA
Organism: Vicugna pacos; assembly: GCF_048564905.1. NCBI lineage: Eukaryota > Metazoa > Chordata > Mammalia > Artiodactyla > Camelidae > Vicugna > Vicugna pacos. The sequence continues at coordinate 32,153,969 of NC_133011.1, read as the reverse complement.
GTGAATCACTGGGATATCCAATTGTTCTTGGTGAAATTATGCCTTGTAGAAAGACATGTACCTGGGTGATAACCATGATGCAAAAACATGAAAGGCACAGTGTTTTGTGTAGAGGGAACTTCAATTTAGTGTCCAAGGTAAATGCAAAAATGCTATCTTATTGGTTAGCTGTGGCCAACTGTGGGCCTCGTGGCTCAAAGGCCCTAGCAGATTAATTTAAACAAAGCATTTCTTACAAAGACAAGGATGAGGAACGTCTTTGTGAGGTTTTGACAAGGTGACACAAAGCAAAATTTGTCCAAAGGATGGCAGTCCAATGAGACTTTCTGAACTTAGCTCTTGAAACCAGCTTGATGATAGATGTACAGGATCTGCACTTATCCTCTTTCTGTTGACTTTTTCTTAGGGATGAAAAACATTCAAGATATGGGACAAATGGAAAAACAATAGGTGATGGTGTTAAAAGCCTTCCAAGGAACAATATAATCTGATCAGAGTAAGAAAGTCCTAGAAACCAAATATAAACGTAATACTGAAGTTTTCAAGAAATATTTGGAGCTCAGATTCAGCATGGAAATTGCCTTGCAGTTGCAGGCAAAGTGACGCTGAGCATGTGGAGTGACAAGGGGTCTCATAGAAGCTCATCATTGTTGAGGACTTGTGCCACGGTGACAAGGCTCTTGGTGGAGCATTGGTGGGACCTCCATGACAGGTGATACTCTCTGACCAATGACTGACAGGAACATACCTAAAGTAAAACAAATTTAGATGTCATTTTAGCCCTCTAGAGACATGCTAAGAACATGTCAGCAAGGGGAAATTCAGAGGGGCTTCCTATGTGATTTGGACAGGTGTTGGATGGTTTTTTAAAGAGAGAATAGAGAAGCAAGTTCTGGGTTTAATGCTCTCAATTTGGTGAATGAATGTCTTGGTAATGTTTTATGTGATATATTACTCAGCTCAGGCTGCCATAACAAAGTACCATTGACTGGTTGGCTTGAATAACACCAATTTATTTCTCTCAGTTCTGGAGGGTGGAAGTCTGAGATTCAGGTGCCAGCGTGGCCAGGTTCTGGTGAGGGTGCTCTTCTGCCTGTGTCCTCACACGGATGGGTGGAGGGAGAGAGAGAGGAAGAGAGAGAAAGAGACAGAGAGACAGAGACACAGAGGAAGTGCTGTGAGAGAGGGCCTTCTGGTGTCTCTTCTTGGAAGGACACGAATCCCATTATAAGCACCCCAGTCTCAAAACTTCATCTAAACGTAACGACTTCTCAGAGAGTTCAGAGGAACCTCCCCAGCAGTCAAATGACCTAATAGTGGCAATTGAGTGTTTTCTTGCAGAAGTTTGGGTCTGGGGTAAGTGACAGAAGAGAGAGGCGAAATTAAAAGTTTATTTCAATAGCAGTGGCCACTGAGAGCAAAGTAGCAAGGGGTTGGGTGCCAGATTCACCTGGAGGAGCCCGTGGCGGCAGCCGCATCGCCACTGCCTGCATGTAGGGCGACCTGGGCTCTTGTTCGCAGCTCTTGGTCTGTCATGGGTCCTGCCTGTCTTCTGAGCTATATTCTCCATCATTCTTTTTGATTCTCTGAGCCTCCAGATATTCTTCCAAAAAAACCTTTTTCTTCCTTTTTCAGAGATGGTTTCTGTTTTCTTGTATTTATTTGTTTTTTTCAATGAAGAATCTTTCCTAATATATTTTACCTATAATGATATCAACAATAATAATGCAAACATTTTGTAGCTATTTTCTAGTTAAAACAAGAGCTTATATACTTACAATAACCCTGTGAGAATATACATTTATATCAGAAAATAATATATGAAATTGTTACCACTTTACACCAACTTGGAGGGCTAGAATTAAAATGTCAGACAAGTGTTGATGAAGATGTGGAGAAAAATGAAAAATAAAAAAAAAGAAATTGGAACTCTCATATATTGTTGGTAAGAATGCAAAATGGTGAAGCCACTTTGGAAGACAGTTTGGCAATTCCTCTAAAGAATTGAAAACTATGTCCACATAAAAACTTACACAATTATTTATAGCAGCACTATTCATAATAGCCAAGAAGTGGATACAAATATGTATCATGTGATGAATGGATAAATAAAATGTGGTATATCCATAGGACGGAATTTACCCAGCCTTAAAAAAGGAATGTAGTTCTGATACATGTTACAACATGCTTACACACTGAAAGCATTATGATAAGTGAAAGCAGCCAGGCACAAAAGATCATGTATGCCTTGATTTTATTTATATGAAGTGTCCAGAATAGGCAAGGGCCATGCATTCTCTCAAGGAATGCACAGTCTAGTGGAGGAACTTAAGTCATAATTATTTTACTAAAACTCCTTTGGCTTACAAGTTGGTCTCAGTCGATATTGATTGTGAAGAGCAGTGGACATTTTTTCAGTTCTGGACTTGGGTGGGTGACAGCAACACCTGTTCTCCTTGGCAGTTCTAAGCATCATGGCTGCCAAGTTTTCGAGTTTACTCTCTTGATGTGGAATAACTGAAATGGGAAGAATATGGTTGGGATCAAGAGTCATAACATGTGGACTGGAGGGCTATTTTCATGGCAGGAGTGCTCTTTTCTGTCTTGGTGGTATAGCCAAGCTTCTGCATTGCTTCCAAATGTCCTGCTCATTGTCGGGAGCCTTCCTTGTCGTCCCCATCCCTGCAGCACCTGGCTGAAGGAGTGTGGCCCTTTACAATAATTCCCTTGACCACACATAGGATCAAATACCTCATATGTAAAATGGGGAAACATGTCAGTATTTACTACGTAAGTTTTTGACGAAGAGTAAAGAAGATCAGGTAGTGAGCTAAGAATCTCTACCATCATCCCCGTTGTATAGAGGATGAAGTCAAAAGACTTATCCAAGGCCTCAGAAAACAGTAAGGGGCAGCAGCTAGCAAGGGCAGGCGTTCTGACCTAGGGTTAGTGGACATTCCATTCCAGGCCTTTCCCTTGTAGGCAGGCAATATGTTGTTCTCTGTGGTTCCTGCACAGTGAAGCAGCCAGGCTGGAGGCAGGCAGATGGATTCGGGATCCAGACTCTACTCACAGTCCTCATGGTAAAATAAGAATAGTATTAATATTCATCCCACTGGTTAATGATGAAAAGCAAGTGAGACCATGCATGTAAAGTGCTTAGTGGAGGTCCTGGCACACAGGAGAATCCTGGCCATTAAACTCTTATTATTACTGTTGTTAATTTTATTATCTGTTCTAGAGGCCACAGTGGACCTGACTTGCTCATCCTCGGTTCTTCCGGAATTGGTTTGAGGGGATGTCCAGTGATGTGGCACAGATTTGGTCTAGGACAAGAATGCCCAATCCTGGCTTTGTAGTAGAATCATCTGGGTTACATTATGTTTTATCCTATTTTTAAAGGATTTCCTCAAAAATACTAACACACACATACAAGAAAATTTTAAAAGGGTACACAGTGAAAGGTAAATCTTTTGCCAACGCAGATCTTCAGTTTCTCAGATCCCTCTAAGAGGCACTACTGTTACCAGAGTCTGGTATCTTTCTGAAATATGACAGATGCATACACATTTGATATATCTTGTATGTTCATGCTACGCATACTGTCTCCCATCTTTTTTTTTTTTTTTTTAGTGATCTGACTTGGAGAACGTTTTCTATAAATACCTTCAGATTATGGCTAAAGTATGTTCCGTTGTATGGATGTCCCACAATGTCCTGAGCTGGTTCTCTCTCGAAGGACATTCAGGCTGTTTCCAGGCTTTGCTAATACAAGCAACCCTGCAACAGACACTCTTCTACGTATTTCTTTTTGCACATTTTATCTGTAGGATAAGTATCTTGAAACCACATTGCTGGATCCATTGGTTTAAGAGCTCATTTTAGTAGACTTTTCCAAATTGCCTTTCAAAGAAGTTACACTGCTGATTCTTTCGTCAGTTTACTCCTCATGCCAACTTTATAGTCTTTGTCCAGCAGACAAGTTAAAAATGACAGCCCATCAGTGTTTGAAATGACACTTTAAAATGTTCATGTATTTAAAGGCAAATTTCTTTACTTTTCTGTAAAATCTCTGCCTTTGTTTTAATTCCTGTTCTCCTACTGAGTTCTTACCTTCTCAGAAGAACTTTTTACTAATATAGGTAGTATGTTATCTTGGAAATATTTTCTTTCCCTTTTTTGCCTTTTGTCTTTGACTTTATGGATATTTATTGAATGCAGAGATTTTTAACTTTTATACGGTTAAATGCATGGACGTCTTAATGGTCTCAAGAATCTATGTCTTTCATAGAAAGATCTACTTAAACTTCAAGATTAAAACATCTCTCTCTCTCTCATTAAGGAAGCACCTCCGTACATTTATCACCTTTTTTCAGTTTCATCGCTTTTATAAAAATATTTTGTAATCTTTGCTTCTCTCCTTATCTTCTGAATTTTGCCTCATATTCTTAACTGTAGTCCCCATGCTGCCCATTAGATCATCAGATCTTATTCACAGGTTCTGTTACATGTTTTCATTATTATGAATTTCCAATCACTTGTTTTTATTTTCTTTTCAATTTACAAATCGATTCAGAAAGGTTTTATACTTTATTGATGGGATGGAATTTTTTTTTCTAGTTTTTATATTAATTTAAAATTTTTTTGCCCTGTGGTCAGAGACTTCAAATCTGTATTCTTTATTCCTTTTGAAATTTATTGAGATCATCTTTGCATCCTAATAATTATTTTTGTAAATGTTTCACAGACTCTGAGAGGGAAATGTTCTCTATTCTCTATTTTGGCGGCATTGAGTCGTAAATGAATAAGCTCTAATTCATTTATTTTGCTACTTAGATCTTCTGTAGCCTCATTTCACTGTTGGTCTGTTGATCAAATCCGGGCCGATGGTGGTGAATTTAACTGCTTGACTGTTATTAGATTTCTACCTTTGTTCCTTATATTCGTTTGGATTGTGCTTTGTAAACTTGGATGCCACATACTTTGGTTTATTAAAGACTGTGACATATTCAGCAAATAGGGTAAAAAGTCTTTTTTCAAAATAACCATTCTAATAAAGTACCCTATTGTATCCAATTCAATGCATTTTACCCTGAATTAAACCTATTATCTGTTATTATTTATGACAACTCTCTTGCGTTTTCCTTCTGCTCTGCATTTGCCTCGTAGCTTGCTGCCCATTCTTTCCGTTTCAACATCTCTGCTTCTCTTCATTTTACAAGTGTTTCTTACATGTAGCCCACGATCAGCTCTTGTGAATTAAGCTCAGTATTCTTCTTCCATAGAGATTTATTCTAATTATACATTTTCATTTGCAAATATCTTTCTTCCTGTCCTATCTTCATATGTACGTCTTAACTATTATTATCTTTTGTTTCTAATCCATATTTTTGTATGAATTAAATATCCCAACATGCTCTCTGTTTTATTTTCTGCATGTCTATACTTCCACTGTCACATCAGCCACAGGAGTAGGGTAAAGGGGTTTCCCAGAAAGTGCAGGAACGTCTGACTAGTAGCCTAGGACAGAGGGGCTGACTACTAATTACTCATTCTTTTCCCCGAAAGAATCGATGAGCTTGTTTGAGCTCCCAAGGAATAAACAGCCATATAAATCTGTCACCAAATATCTACTCTCTAGATGTTGACAGATATGAATGCCAAGTAAAACCCAATTCTTGCACCTCATCCTTTGAATGTTTGCTGTATAAAATGAGAGAATTAAACCAGAAGACACTTAAGATTCGCTTTTAGTTTTTGTCTGTAATTATTACTGCTAATAACAAATACTTTGTTAGACCTTTACATGCCTCTAGCCTGGAACAATCTGAAATACTTAAAAACTTTTTATTCAAATATAACATGCAAGAAAAATGCAGAAATAATAACTCTACAGCTTGATGAATTATCACAAAAGGAATCCACGTGTATAGCTACCGCCAAGGGTGAGACACAAAGTATTTTATCGTCTTACAAGCCCTCTTGTGACCCCTACATGTGTCAAAACTATCCTTGACCCCCGTTATAGACTAGATTTGTAGATTCTGTCAGACTTTGAATTTTAAACCAAAGGAATCATACAGCATTTATCATTTTAATGTCTGGCCTCTTTTGCTTAATAGTATGCTCGTGAGACTCACTCATTTTATGTCGGTGTGGTTTTTTCATTTTCATTGTTGTATGGTATTGCCGTGTATAAATACACCACTGTTTATTTATCTGTCCTGTTGTTGATGGAGTCTTGTTTTTCTCCCCAGTGTTTGATTATCATAGATTGTTAGCATTTGAACAGTCTTCCTACGTGCCTTCTTGTGCAAATGTGCGCTCATTTCGTTTGGTTAGGTGTCTGGGAATGACATGTCAACATTAACCCGGCTTACAGTGATCACCCATAACAAATTACACTAATTTTCAAAGTGGTTGCAACTATATTTCCAACAGAACTCTTGGGGGGTGCGGTCCCAATTGTTCTACATTTTCACCAGCATGATGTTATCAGAAGTTTTAAGGTTGAGTCATTCTGTTAAATATGACAGAGTATCTCGTTGCCGTCTTAGTTTGCATTCCTCTAATTACTAATGAGGTTGGATACATTTTCGTGTTTATTGATCATTTAATTATATCATTTCTTTGAAGTGCCTCTTCAAATCTTTTGCCCTGTTTTCTATAAGGCTGTTTTTCTTTTCCTTATTGATTTATAGAATTAAAAACATATATATCTTCTGAATATGAGCCCTTTGCTAGTCATATATAGGGGTCTCTGGCCAGTCCCTGGTTGCTATTTCATTTCCTATTGGTATCCTATGAGAGCCAAACGTTTTTAACGCATTGTCTATATTTGTCATTATTTCCTTTATGTCTAGTGCTTTTCATGTCCTGTTTAAGAAGCATTTGCTTACTCGAAGGTCATACCTATATCATATTATCTTCTAGAAGTTTTCTTGATTTATTTTTCACATGTAGATCTACAGTGGATCTGAAGTTGAGGGTCTAGTTTCCACACAGATATCCAGTTGTTGAGCACCTTCTATCACAAATAATTTCTTTCCACATTGTCTTATCACGTTTGTCATAAATGCATAGATCTTTTTAAAAATTTATGTTTTAGTCCATTAGTCTATATGTCTACCCTTGTTCCTCTATCATACTGTCTTATTTACTGTGGTTTTCTAATGAAGCTTCATGTCTAAAAGTACAGACCAGTCTCTTTAATCTTCATGACTCCATATAATTTTGAAATTAGTTTGTCAATTCACACACACATACACACACATGGATTATAATTAGCATTACATTGGTTCAAGACAGTGCACTACTGGTTCAGAGACAGAAAAAAAATCAACCAATGAAACAAGCAGAGGGCTCTGAAAGCACTTGGAAAGACAATTAGAGTGAAGAAAGAAGAAAACTAATATTAATGAACCTCTCAATGTGCTAAAAGTTGTGCTTCTGAAAATCGTGTTGTTATTTCCAACTTGCAGAGGAGGAAAATGAGGTAAGTGAGCAAGTCGCAAAAAACCAGCAAGTGAAAGAGGTAGGATTTGAATCCAAGAATATTTAATTCTTTCTTTTAATTCTATGGTCTTTCTATCACACCGGCCAGCCAGCAAAGGAAGGAGCAAGCATGGTCAAGAGTTAGTTCCCTAAGGCTCTATCTTCTGATCCAGTGCTTCCTAACTTAGAGGTTAAGAATGTTATCTAACCCGTGCATTTCTGTGCTGATCCCTTCACACCCCCATGGCTAGGAAGTGGGGAATCCACTGAGGAGAGGCTGCCAAAATAGGCAGTTCCTAAATAAGTCTTCTCACCCCAGTTTATTCAATAACTATTCACTGAGCAAGTGCCGTGGCTCAGGTCTTGTGCCAAGTGTGGGAGTAGAGGAGCTGCAAGACCTAGGATCTCTTCCTCAAGGCACTCACACCCTAGTGGGAGGAACGTATTACAAATACCAAATTGTCCTACAGAATGACTGGCGCAGCCACAGCCCTATCCATTAAGGACGAAAGAAGCCCAGAGAGGGGCAACCTAACCTGTATGGTAATTCAGCTCAGATTCCCAGAAGACTATGGACTTGAGCTGCAGCTTAAGAGAGGAACAGACACCAGACAGGAAAGGCAGGTGACCGGAGAGGGCACGTTAGTCATCAGGGATGGATGAGTGATGGTGTGCTCCGGACACTGAGTCCCGTGATGACAGGCTATTAATGCTCAGAATTAAACTCTGTCAGTCGGAGCCCTCCCTGAGTTAGTCCCCCCGAGAAAAATCTTATCCTCCATTTCCTTAGGCCCAACTCTCAGGACTGTTGTGAGCAGACTAAGTTAATATGTGTCAGAATAATGCGTAAAGCGCAAAGCAAAAATAAAAATTAACCTTTAGACTTTTTGATGCAGTTAGTGATGGGAGAAACATAGACTCTAGCATCAGTGGATGGAGTTAGTTAAATCCATTGGCAGTTTAACAGCTGAATTATCTCAAGGGAAAATGAGCATTTCAGAGTTTTATCTGTGAAGTAATAGTAGCTAAAACACCTCCTTCCCAAGGGAAAGCACGTGTGTTGTGTCTCTAAATTGTTAAGCATTATATAAATATTTGGTGACTTTGTAATCCCTTTCTATTCTTTTTTTCCCCCTCAGGCCCTAAAATCTTAAAAAGATAAAGTAGATCCACCTTCACATTGGTTATAAAATCTGACTAATGTTTATTTGGTTTCAGTGTTCCAGTCCTATGTATATTCATGAAAATCAGAGAGGAGAAAATTACTTCCTGCCCAATATATTCCAATGAGGATTTTGATAAGCAGAACAATCATTTAATTGGTACATTTCTATTTCTACTACTGTCAGGCTGGGACAAGAGGCTCCTTATGCAAATCAAGAGGACTGAGGAAATGGATGTTGATTGATGGATTACCAGTGATAAGTCAACACATTTTTCTGACCTTGGGAGATCAGCACAAAGAACAAGGTCAAAGACATCAGCTCCAAACTGAGTCAACTTAGAGAGGAGAGGGGCCAGGCTGAATTAATGATGCTCTAACCTACTTATTACGGATATACATGAATGTAATGGAGTATACTGCTGTGCATTGCTACAAACTGAACTGCATTTCCTCAAAATTCATATGTTTAAGTCTTTAATATCCAATGTGACCGTGTTTAGAGATAAAGCTTTTGGGAGGTAATGAAGGTTAAATTAAGTCATAAGGGTGAAGCCCTAATCATATAGGATTCAATGGCCGCATAAGAAGAGGAAGAGAGCCCCCCCCCCACGCCTCCGCTTTCTTTTCGCACACTCAGGAAAAGGCATGTGAGCACACAGTGAGAAGGTAGGTTTCGACAAGCGAGGAAGAGAGCTCTCACCAGAACTGTACAGTGCTGGCACCCTGACCTTGAACTTCTAGCACTGTGAGAAAATAAATTTCTGTTGTTTCATACACTCAGTCTATGGCATTTTCTTATGTTCTCTGTTATTCATGTATCCAGCAAACATTGACTTTTGTGAACACGATCTGCACTAAATAGTGTTCTAGTCCCTGTGTTAACAAAGGTTATTAGAAGCTGATTTTGCTCTCCAGAATTTCAGGTTTTAATGGAATGGACAAGCATGACCGAATCATTACAAGTCAGACTCTCAATAGAAGTAAAAGCAAAGAACACGGGTACACCCGGGAGAACATATTCCAGTGCTCCTGGGGGGATCAGAAGATGCTTATTTTAAGAGGTGACATTGGAGCTCAGATTTGAAAGATGTCTTTCAGGGAGATGAGGGCATCCCAGGCAAAAGCAGAAATGTGCAAAAGTTAGAGGGAAAACGGAAACTTTTAAGAAATTCAAAGTAGTTTTTATGCATGGAAACAGGATGGTAAGGAAAAAAGTAGAAGAAAAGGCTGGAAATGTGGACAAGGAAGGGAATATTACATCTTATCTAGCGTTTTAGGCTCAGAAGTTTGGATTTTTATCCTCAGTAAGTAAGTTGAGATCTTTGAAGACTTTTTTCTCTCATGAAACTTAGGGTTCTATCTCTAGGTGAATGTATATTTATAATTGTCATGTCTTTTTGGTAAATTGATACTTTCGTCATTGCAAAAAGTAGTTTGTCTCTAGTAACCATATTTTGTCCAGTGTTATGGCAACTTGAGCGCTCTTTTGGTTACGATTTCATGGTATATCTTTCTCCATCCTTTTACCTTCAACTTATTTGTGTTTATGAATCTAAAGTATGTCTTTTGTAGACAGCATATAGTTGGATCATTTTTTGTTTGTTTTCATCCTGCCAATCTCTGCCTTTTGACCTGAGCATTGATTTATTTACATATCATATAATTACTAATAAGGGAAGATTTACATCTACCATTTTGCTGTTTATTATCTACATGTCTTATGTCTGCTTTGTTTCTCTATTCCTCCATCACTGCTTTATTTTATAGGGTTTTTTTTTACTGTATTATTTTATTCTCTTGGTTTTTTTGTTTGTTTGTTTGTTTGTTTGTTTGTTTTACTGGCCTTATTGAGCTGCTTTCTCAGTGATTACCCTGGGGATTATAATTAACATCTTGATTTAAACTAATGAAGTTCAGATTGGAAAGAATTTAATTTAAACAGTATACAAAATTTTGCTCCAATATGGTATACAAATATTTGCTCCAAACCAATTTTGTGTTTCCCAGTGGCTACTAGTTTTGTTGGTTTTCACAGGTTCCATTGTTGTGAGTCTGTTAGATTTCAAGGCGACCATGGAGTTGAGGAGAGAGTGATAAGAATGGTGCATGCCAAAATTTAATAAAACTCACTGTTCTTACCAGGATTCAGGAGTTTTCTGGAATAAATTCTCACCAAGTTATTACAAGTCTTTGGTTAGTTTCCAGGGTTCTGCAAAAGTTGATTTTGGCTGTTTTGGGCGCCAGTGTTATTATTGCATTTGTGGAGAAATGGATTATTGGACGTCCTTCCTCTGCCATTCTGGGAGTGCTTCTTGTGTACAAGGAAGTTTGATTGCCTTTGAACAGGCTTAATCAGAGGAATGAAGTCATCACATTTGTATCGGGTTGTTGTTCTGCAGACTTCTGGAGGTTCAGGTGTGAAAGAAAGAATCTGACAGATGACAAAGCTTGGCAGCCATCTAGTTAAGACGTGATGTGGACTTGAACTGAGCACTGTTGGTAATAAGCATGTTCTAAGTAACTACAGGCAAAGCTTTAACGAAAGACTGTCCCCTACTGCAGGGGAACTTGAACTCCACTTAGCTGTCCTGTTGTGTTCCCCTAGTACCTAATAAGGGTAAAAATGTCAACTATGTTCCTAGGCAATATTTACTGTGGCAAAATATCCTACAAATTGTAAAATGCACCCCAACTATAAGACCTGTACCTACCTGATTGGTTTGAGGCCACCCTGAATGCAATGCCTCTTGTGGTGAGCCAGAAACTCGTGCCTGTGGAATTGTTATGAGATAATGGCTCCTAGGGACATGATACATTAAACCAAGGGTCTCATACCTGCTCTTTGTGGTTATTGCTGCCTGGCATCCGAATCATCATCTGAGGGGAGTAGGAGGCAAAGACATAACTTTTTTTTTTTCAAGGACTCCTGAAATGCTGCCCTGTTGGCGATCTCTGGTTCCTTTCCTATATCTTTCTAAGTGAATCTGATGCTGTGTGTGGCCGAGGGTGGTGTTGTGACTCTTCATGTTTAGTGACCTTAACAATGCATCATGGTGGGATTTGCACAAAGCCTTGTGATATGCTTTGGCATTTATATAGCTGAAAGTGGTCTGCATTTTAAACTACTGGTCTGAAACGTGCTAACACTCTTGCAGAACATCTATTGTGGACCACGTTTTACTTCCCATACCAACCTAACTCATCTTTTGAATCTATAACCTATAATACTATTACTTTCATTTCCGTCTAGTTTGGAGGTCAGCAAAAATACAATTTCATGTTTCTATATTAGTAAAAATCCATTGGATTCAATAATCCTTCAGTGGTTTCAAAGTGTTGTCGCAGTTATGGTATCATCTTTTCCTTAAATCACATTGAGTTAGCATCGCTGTTCTTATTTCATATAGAAAATTTAGGTTCTACGATGTTCAGTCTTTTGCACAGTAGGACAGACAGTTAATAGCAGATCCATGATCTGTACGCAGGTCCCTCAGCTTGCAACTCAGAATGCTTTCTACTGCCATGCAAAGCAGCAGTTATCAGCCGTGTCACAGTGAGACCCAGTGCCAGAGGAAACTAGGCTGAACTGATTTTGTTTTAGATCGTTGTTAGAAAGGGAGACACTCAGCCACAGAGCCAACGAGAAAACTTGCCGGATCTTTTGAGGGCTCTTCAATCTTTGTGCTGAAAAAGGAAACTCTACTTCCTCATCACTTAACACTTGTGTCTTGTGTCGCAGTTTTGGTAAGGGCCTTGTCACAACTGGCAAAATTCTTTTTCAGCTGAAAGCTGCTCATGCATATTCAAGAATGCAAATTAGAATGTGTGCCCTTAACTGGAAAGAAGTTAATAACCTGTAATAGCTGCCTCTGGCACTCCAGCGCTCTTGTGTCTTCATTAAGCAGTGGCAGTGTCGATGGTTTCTCATGGAAACCAATTTTGTCTTTTGACATCTGCGTACTAATAATACTAAGGTTTGTGTTTATGAGGAAGGGATACCTTCTCGGGCTTTTATTCTTCATCTGAAATTTAAGATAAAAGAATAGACGTATTCTTTAAATAATAGAATCTTAGATTTGGGAATCATGTTTAAACAATCTTCTCATTTTATTAGCTGAAGAAACTGAGTCCCAGAGAAGCAAAGCAGGGGAGCAGATTTGGGAGGAAAAATCAGGAGATTATATAGCTTCGGAGTTCAAGGGAGAGGTTCAGCTGCAGATAACAGTTTGGCATCTGTCAATACAAGAGGCATTTAAAGCCTTGGCATTGGCTGAGTTCACCAAGGGAATGAGTGTAGACAGAAAAGCAGTGTTCTGAAGACTATGCTCTGGGACACTTCAAAGGTCAAGGCTTTGGGGAGGGCAGAAGAGCCAGCAAAGGAGACTAAGGAGGCACTATTAATAATGCAGAAAAAGATGCAAGAGAGAAAGATATTGCAGAAGCCAACTAGAGGGGAGCAGAGAACCGAAGTGAAGGTTGGAGGCTTATGTAGGTCAGGAAAGGGTTTTTTAATTTTTTAATGATGGACACTATGAAAGTATATTTATATGGTAATGGGGATGTTCCAGTAGAAAGCGAACATTGATGGCACAGGGAAGGGGCAGCTGGAAAGACATCCTTTGAATAGATGGCAGTGGCCATTACCTAGTTCAAAAGCAGATGGTTGTTTTAGGATAGAAGCACAGGCGGTACGTTTATTAATAACTGAAGGGAACACAGATACACGGGTACAAATGCAGCAAGGTGGTATATTAAGTGATGGGAGGGAGAAGAAATTATTTTCTGCTTGTCTTTATTTTCTCAGGGAAATAGGAAGCCAGGCCATCAGGTGAGAGTCACTATGGGGGAGGAGAACTTGTAGATCAGAAGATAGAGATGGTGCGACATTGTCATGAAGATAAACGGAAAACGAAGTATCTTTAGGGAGAAGTAATAGGATTACTGACAGGACTCTGAGCCCTCTTGAGGAGAGCAACCTTAGAACTGATAAAGTGATGTTTTGTGTCTGCATATTTACATGTTTTTTTCTCATTATAATCAGCTTAGCTGGATCAGGAGCAAAGCAAGTGTCCACGCATTTTCCCGGAGTCACAGTTTCTGTTCTCCTGATGGCACTCTGGGCTTTGGGCCATTTCGGAGTCAGTGGCTGGCAGCGCAGGAAGCCGAATCAGTGCTTCTGCAAGCCTGGAGACCACGCGCTGGCTGCCTGCGCTGCTCTCTGTGCTGGCGGAGTGGCAGAACTGACCAGCTAGTTTCAATGTCAGTATTCCCTGGGGCGCTACATATGGATTGAGAGGAAGCCTCAGAAAGTGTGAAGGGCAGACTTCTTCAGAAATTGTCACGCAGCAAATTAGAAGAGAGCCGTATTGCCCTGGTGCACCTGCTGATCAATGTCAAAGGACGGTCCCCAGGACAGCCACTTCCTGTTTCCCGCTTTTATCATTATGCAGAAGGCACGGCGGAGCCCAATACAATCCAGCCGGATTTAGTTAAAAGATATTTTAATTCCACCCACACACATTGAGCTCTTCAAATATGCTGTGTGTTGGGCTGGGTTTCATGGATAGAAGAGGTAATACTATTTCCAGTCTTGCCAAGAAAAAAAAATCAGATTACTATACACTGTAAAAATGTCATGATAGGAATAAGTTCTGGAAAACATATAGCAGAGACAGCTAATTCACGCTGAGGGTCCGGGTCTTTGGGAAAGTATCTTTCTTTATTGACGAGTTAGAGTTCAAAAGAAGGAGAGGATGTGAGCACACTAGGAGGTGCATCCAGAAATAATGTCCTAAGAGGGCACTGAGGATTTGGGACAACTTCAGGTGGTTCAGTGAGGCTGTAGCCTTGGATTTTTAAAGACAGAGAGCCAGGAAAAGAGGTTGAGAGTTTATAATAAAAAACACAGGACTCCTGATTTTCAATATGTGATATAATCTCATTGGTTCACTTTCAACAAGGGGGACTTAAAAGAGACCATAGAACGCATACACAACACATCGCCTAAAGGTGGTAGGAACAGCTGCATGCTGAGTGAGGGAATCAATGCTTAAAATCACTCAACAGACTGGAAAGATTTTTCAAGCTCAGCAAGATGAACTCTAACAGGGATAAACAGAAAGTGTCACTGAATTAGAATTGAAACAGCCAATTGCAGCCACGAAGGTAGTGGAGCCCTGGTATGCATATATACATATAAACACGCATGGGCACACATGCAGGAAGACCTGACATTTTATTTGTCCATAAAACCAAAAGGAGCCAAATGGAAGTTGAAAAAGCTAATGGCATCTTAGGCTACACAGATAGATGGTGGCCAAATTCATGGATGCAGTGTGGTATAGAGGAAGTAACAAGTCTTAGGAGTTAGAAAGACCTGGCTCCACCGCTTACTGCTGTGTGGTCTTGGATGCATTCTGCAGCCTCAGTTCAACCATCTATGAAATGGTCTGATTGATCTTACTGTCGACTGA
This sequence comes from Vicugna pacos, assembly GCF_048564905.1. Taxonomy (NCBI): domain Eukaryota; kingdom Metazoa; phylum Chordata; class Mammalia; order Artiodactyla; family Camelidae; genus Vicugna; species Vicugna pacos. The sequence goes on along the minus strand of NC_133011.1, from coordinate 32,138,837 downwards.
AATAAATGCGCAGCCTCAAAGTTGTGTTTTATTTGGCGGGAAGACTCAAGCCAGGATGACAGCCTCTCAGATGGCTCTGAGGGACTGCTCCGAAGAGGCAGGGGAGGAGCCAGGATATATAGGAGCTTTACAACAAAGACCAGGTAGTCAGAACAATAAAAGGTTACTTGTTATCTAAAGAAAACCAGGCATCTCAAGTTAAAGGATTTAGTGCTTTTCTGTGTATGGGAGGAAATAAACATTTGGGCTCATTGAATTCAGTCCTTTGACAAGCACCTAGCTATCTAGGGCCAGTATCTTGTCCTTTCTTATTCTGAGTCCCCTCAGGGTGCACCATTGTGAGTGGCTGCAGAGGCTGGGCTGCAGGCTTGTCTTCCCTGGGGGGTGGCAGCAGCCGCTGATGACTTGATGGCTTCAGCATTCTTTGTTTACTGATATGGTTTGCAGTATTTTTTGTTCACACCACCCATTCACTCAAAGATTAAATATGAACATATATAAAGTGCCTAATACAGTGTCTGACTTGTTAGTGGTTAAGGAATGTTAATTTTCTTCTCTTCATTAACCTCATTCTTGAATTGACACTGAGCAAATTCAATCAGGACATCAGCAAAAAAAAAAAAAAAAGTTAGGAATAACGCAGCATAAGAAGATTTAGAGGATCAGAATGAGGACTGGACTTAGCTTGCTTTCCTTATTTTGTTGAAGGGAAAGCAAATATGGATCTCATAAACGTGTTTATTGTTTGAGGGCTTTCGTGTGGAAGGGAGGACAAATTTACTTAAAACAGACATTATTTAAAAGACAGAACAAAGATCACTCACCCGTTGTTTTCCTTTCAGCTACTTAACCTCCGCTTAACCTTCAGATCATCGGTCAAATGGCGTTTCTTTCCAGTAAGACTTTCTTTTCTACTATATTTTAAAAGAGCATTCCTACTGTTGATTATTATCCTTGTTTGAGTATATGACCAATGTTCCTTTCCTCACTCAATTTTCAGCCCCATTAAGGCTGGGCTTATTTTTCTAAATCATTATACGCCCAGCCCTTGGCATGGGACCAGGTGCTTGGAAGCCCCCCAGATGTTTGTTGAACATGATTCAAGCCTTATGATCCTGTGAGTAGGACTTCTCAGGAGACATGGATACAACTAAGGTGCTACAACCTCAGAGGGCAGAGAAGCCAGCCCCAAGCTGGGTATTTGTTATCTTGAGCAATAGAAGCTAAATAATTCACCTGGAGTAGCTGTCGCCCTCTCATCCAGCGGTCCAGCTCTCCACTTCCACTGCTGGCTGCTTAACAGGGTCTCCATCTGAACACGTGGCCAGAGTGCTGAGAGCTAATGGAGAGAAATGACCTTGCCCATCTGAGGACATTTACTGAGTTAATAAAGTGGAAAATATCAGAGGGAAACAAGGTCACAGCCCAGGAGAGGGCTTCCAGCAAAAGCAGCTACAGCAGGCATTCGAGGACACGGGGCCTCATTTGATTGGGAGGGCATCTTAGTCACGCAAATTAATGGAGAGTCAGCAAGGGGGGTTACCTCGGTGATGAGCAATGATGACAAGGGACTGGGGACATATGGCAAAGGAGGAAATGCAAAGTTATGTCAGCCTGCAGTGATTCACAACTAACAGCAAGAGGTCTGCAAAGGCAGATTGAAGGCACCCAGGGTGTTGTGTAATCACGCCCCAGTGATGCATGAAGGCATTGAGTATTCAAATGTGCGTAGTCTGACACGCCTATTCTGTCTAAGCCCAGGGTTCTGTGGCCCTGGAGATACAGTTTGCACAGCTAAAGAAACATTTTTTTACATGAATTTTCTTAATGCTCTGAGCCAGTTTTGGTTAAATCTCTTTAATACCTCTAGAAGCCATTCCCATTTCCATTCACACTCACTCATCCATTCATTCATTAATTTATTTATTCAGCAAATTATTCAGTGCCTAGTGTGCAGGAGCCTTGAGGCTAGGCGACGTATTACTTCCTACTGCACTATGCATGTTCAGGTAACAGTCATCTCTCTATGGGATTATTGCAAGAGTCTTCAAATTGATCCTCTGTCTCCAGTCTTGTGTCGGGAGCCACGCCACCGGACCCTGAGGCTGTACGCACAGCGAGGCCTATGAGGGGGCCACTGCACAGCAGTGGTAAGAAAAGTTGTGGCGAGGTTCTCTGCATCTTCTTAGGATTTTGCACAATATTTGCTTTGCTATGTGGATATATAGGATTTTGCTCAATATTTGCTTTGCTATGTGGATATATTAAGAATTATGATTCTAGGGAGTCCCTATGGGGACAAGATGGGGGATTTCAGGGGAAGACTGGGGCAAACATGACTAAGGGGCAATTCCATATAAATGTGTCCCAAGAAATCTGTGCAGAGCTGTCTCTTTTATTAGGAGCCAGAGTAAGGGCGAAAAGGATACCTAGGGGAATTGGGCTTGGGTTGGAGGACCATCGAATGTTCCGTGGTGCTGCTATAGTTATTGTTGCGTATCTTGAAGGGAGGACTCTAACTGAATAGGTTGAATAAAATTTAAATCAGGCTTCAAAGAATTCTGATGTCAACCTGTTAATCAGCTATTTGAGAATGGTCTGTCTAGGTCAATATAATCTTAAAAATTCTCGGAGCCAAAAAGAATAAAGAGAAATTGGTCAGTCTGAACGTTCTGGTACAACAGAGTTAATGGGAAGAGAACAAGATTAAATCAAGATCCTCATGAACATTGAAGCGGCCAAGTGGAACAAGTAAAAGGACAGTGAAGGCGCAAATTGTTTGAACTGTTTCGGAAGAGCTAACCGCGGAAGCGTAACAAAGACTGAAATTGTTAGTACTGTGCTTCCCCCTCTGTATTTTGAAACCGCAAGTGCTTGTAAGCATAAGTATAAATACCACAGCATGAGTAAAACTGGCGGAGAACCTGCTACCATGAGTTGCTGAAGTGTGTCTTTCTTCGCGCCGACGCTACTCCTCCCTCAGGTTCCTGAACCCGCTGGGGCTGGACCCCGGCAGTCTTGTCCATGCCTAGTGCTTTTCCTACTCTTCAGCCAGGATGACCGTTCTAAATTGTGATGCTGAAAGTGTTTATTCCACACTGTTACATACATTCCTTCCATTTTCTGTAAACAGCATCCATCCGCCTACTCATCTTCTGCTTCATCAACATTTTTGAAAATGTTCCATATGAAAGTTACTATTTATAAGCTGTCCTTCCTTTTGTAACTCAATTGACTGGTCAAGGGGTGGGCTTATCATCTGTCTGGGTCAATCAGACTCTATCTTGGTCATAGTAATTGGTTCAGATTTATGCTTATGCCACAAGCTGAGCCAATCAAAGCAATTTTCTAAGACAACTGGAGTGAGGGCAGAGGCTCTTGGTGTTAATTTTCCATTGCTGTGTAACAAATTACCATAAACTTAGTGGCTTATTAGCTGACACTTGTGTAGGTGAGAAGTCTGGCATGGTATGGTGGAGTTCTCTGTTCTGGCTGAAGAAGGTTGAATCACAAAGCTGAAATAAAGGTGTTTGTTGGGCTGTGTTCTTATCTGGAGGCTTTGGTAAAAATCTACTTCCAAGTACATCCTTGTTGGCAGAATCTAGTCCCTTACAGGTGTATGACTGAGGTCCCAGTTTCCTTGCTGGTTGTCCACTAGGGGCTGCTCTGGGCTCCTAGACCCTGCTCACACTGCTTGCCACATGGCACCCTCCATCTTCAAACCAACAACAGCATATGAAATCATTCTCTTGTTTGAATCTCTGACTTCCTCTTCTGCCAACATCTGGAGAAAATTTTCTGCTTTTAAAGAGCTCATGTAATTAGGTCAGGTCTGCTTGTACATCTCCCCATCTTAATGTCAACTGTGCTGTCCAACATGACCTTATGAAACCTCTGAATTGTGCCTACCACGATCTCCTCTTTCTTTGCATAGATATTCACTGTTGTGACGGTGGGGCTTTAGTGAGGATGTCTCCACCATGTGAAGAAATGTGTTTACCAAGAAGGAGAAGAAAACCAACAGGCACAAAGGTGAGAAGAAGTAAATAGAGCTTTATAGCCACATAGTAATTTTGATCTAAGCTAAGTCTCTCTGATCAGCTGCCCTTCCAGTTTCATGTATCAATCACCTCTACTAACCATTCTGAGTTGAGTTACTGTCACTTGCAAAAAAAAAAAAAAAAAAAAAAAAGGAGCTTACAAAGAAACAAACTGAAAATCCACAAATTCTTCATTGTTCTTGGGACAGGACCAAATATTTCACACAGGGCCATTTGGGATCTGGTCCCTGGATATCTTTTCACCCTCATCTCTCACTACTTACTCCTTACATACATGCGTATGCACACACACATGTGCAACTCACCTACTCATGCATGCATCGTGCACACACACATATACACTGGGCTGTAATCACACTGAATGCCATGCACTTCCTTGAGTGTGCCTGACTTTCCCTTGCATAGGATTTATGTTTCACCTGAAGAACTCTTCCAGCCCTCTTCTACCAAATTGATTGCTGTGTGCCACTTTGCCCTCAACAAAGAGATCAGTTCCTCTGAGACGCTTTCCTTGATCACCCAAGAAATGCTTCTCCAGGTTCTCCACAACACCATATACTTTATAATGTCACACAGCATTGTGATTGCAACTTTCCTGTTTCTTCTAACGAATTTGAGAATGCATGAAGGAAGGGCACTGTCTTATTTACAGTTCTCTTGAAGTTAACTGAGTATCTAGCACATAGTGGTCATTGAATACATGTTTGTTAAATAAAATCATTTGGTCATCATATAGCGAGCATCCAATGAAAAAGAAAAATCTCTCCAGTTTAGGACAATTCCAATTTTACTCTGAACTCCCTTCTATTTCCTACCTTGGATTCCTTTTCTTAAAAATTTTTACTGTCTTTGACCTCCTGCCTGAACCCATGACTATGGGCTTAAAAAGTCTTTTGGATCTGAAAACAAAGCCTATTCTTCTTACTGACCACTTTGTTTTTGCCTTTTTGTTTGGAACCAGCTCTGGCTTCCCCGGCAAGCCTCGGCAACAATACAGCTGGTCTCTCTGGTTTGAGTTTCCAACCTTGGGCTGATTCACAGCTGCCAACCTGCCAGATTGGACTTGGCTCTGGCAATGGGGAGCCAAGCATCAGCTGTCAGTCCCATTCAACTGGAGTCAATATTTTTTTTTTCATTCCCCATGATTGGTTCCAACTAACTTCTAGCGAATTCTCACCAGGAAAGCAGTACATCATCAGCTTTTGTCCATTAATAGGGGAAGTCAGAACGAGTACTGCTGCTGGAAGCTTGGTATCCAGTGAGTCTGAGATGAATTCAAGTGCATGTCAAGTAACAGCGTCACACTACTCTGTTGTTGTTAACTAGACCCTTAGGATGTGGCTCACTGGTTTGTCAGAGTGCCATTATACCCTATCACTAACATATGCCAACTTCACTTACATGTGTTTCCTGCCAGGTTCCTGATTGCATGTGAATTTATTCCTGGCCCATTTTCATACCTCAGAGCAGTTGGATCCAATCTTACTCCTTATGACTGTGTTCTCTGGAGAGGTCTTGCTGATGACAAAGATTTCTACATCTGATAACCTCCTCACTCCACCGGTAATTGACATCAATTTATAGGAAAAACCTTGGTTCACAAGATCTTGAGTGCTGTGTTTTAGCCTTTCAGGTAGCTCTTTACCCCTGCACCTTTTCTCCCTTACCTTCAAGGGCCAACCCTACCAAAGGTTCATATATGTTGAATAACTTCCTGCCTGCATCAAATTTTGTTCCCTTCTTTCCTAGTGTGAATGTAGTTGATGACTCAGAATATTTCACATATGAACTCACATAAGTTGTGACATTGATTATATTGTTACTATTGGTGCAGTAACTTTCTTTTAACTTCGCTTTTCCCATCAGCAAAATTGTTTAAACCCAGCAATCTCTTATGACCCTCCTGGTCGCTAATTCTTAACTCCCATCTGAGCCCTGCCCTTCAGTTTTCTTGGGTTAGCTTTGTCATCCATTTTCTACTTTCTTCAACATATTGCTTTACTTCCAATGTTATTTCTTTTCACAGAAATGATTTTAGATTTAAATGACTGGGTACCATTTCTGCCTCATCTCACAGGGTTCAATATGTACTATTTTATCCTTTTAACAGTCTCTAGCTTAATATTTAATTTCCTTGTTAATCAGTGGCTTACTTGGGAGTTTTTGTGTGGGTGTGTATGTTTTACTTCTCTAAAAAAATTACTTCTGATGAAAACAATAGAAAAAAAAATCAATGAAACTAGAAGCTGGCTTTTTGAAAAGATCAATAAAATTGATGAATCTCTAGCCAGGCTAAGCAAGAAAAAAGAGAGAAGAAACAAATTAATAATATCAGAAATGAAAAAAAGGGCTATCACTTCTGATGCTATGGACATTAAAAGGATCAGAAAGGAATGCTATGAACAGTTCAGCCTACAAATTTGATAACATAGATGAAACAATTCCTTGAAAGATACAATACCAAAACTCACACACAGTAATAGATAGTTTGATAGTTCTGTCTCAATTAAAGACATTAAATCAATAATCAACAATATTAAAAAACATAAAACACAATGTGCTATGGTCTGAATATTCAGGTGCCCCCAAACATTAGGTAGAGGACCCAATGCCCAAGGCTGTGATATTAGGAGGTGGGGCCTTTGGAAGGTGATTAAATCCTGAGCTCAGAGTCCTCATGAGTGGATTAGAGTCCTTATAAAAGGGACCCCAGAGAGACCCCCTCACCTTTTCTGCCGTGTGAGAACCCAGCAAAAAGATGCTGTCTGTGAGCCAGAAAGTGGGCCCTTACCAGGCACCAAATCGGTTAGCGCCTTGACTTTGGACTTCTCAGCCTCCAGGACTCTGAGAAATAAGTATGTGACTTGTAAGCGAGCTAGCCCAAATGGACAAAGACGCAAGGTTAAACAGCGTCACTAGTGAATTCTGCCGTGTGAGGGGGACATGATACCAACTCTCTGTCAAGCTTGTCTGTATTTCAGAAAATAGAAGGAAAGAGAATACTTCTTAACTCATATTTGAAGCCAGTGTTACGATAACACTGAAACCAGATAAAGACATTATGAGAAAGGAAGACTAAAGAACAATCATTCTCATGACATAGACACAAATATTTTAAATATTTACATGGGAAGGCAAAATATTAAAAATGTTAGTGGGCAAAATCCAACCATATATAAAAAATAAAGTATGAAGCTCTCAGCTCCGAAAAAAAAAAAAAAAAAAGAATTGTACACCATGACCAGGTGGGATTTACTCCAGGTATGCATGGCTGGTCGAACATATAAGAGTCAGGTAATATGAACACCGCACGAATAGGATAAACAGAAATAACATATGATTAATCAATTGATGCAAAAAAGATTTCATAAAATCCAACCCCTCTTTATGGAAAAAAAGCACTCAGAAAGCTAGGAATTGAATGAACTTCCTAAACTGTGTGAGGGACATCTACACAGAACTTACAGCTAACGTAATGTATGCTTGTGAGAAGGCAGATGCTTTCTCACAAAGTGGTGATACTCAAGCGTGCCCTCTCTCATCACTCTTATTCCACTCATTGCTAGAAGTTCTAGCTAATGCAAAAAAAAAAAAAAAGGTATACAGAGTAAAGAAAAATAAAACATTTTATTTTCAGAAAACATGATTGCCTGTGTAGGAAATTCTAAAGAATCAATGAAAAATAAGCAATTATACCAACATAGCAGGATACAAGGTTAATATACAAAAGTCAATTGCTTTCCTACATATCAGCAATAAAAAATCAGAATTTGATATTGGAAAAATACCATTCACAATAGCACCAAAACATAAAAAAAAACTTTGTTGTAAATGCAACAAAATATGTACAGGATTTAAACATGGAAAACTACAAAAATCTGATAAAAGAATTCAAAGAAGGACAAAATAAATGGAGAGATGGCCCATGATCCTGGACTTTTAACTTAGTATCATTTAGATGCCAATTCTTCCCATATGATCCGTAGATTCAATGCAATCCCAGTCAAAATTTCAGCAATCTGTTTTTCAGATATTGAAAATGGATTCTAAGGTTTCTATGGAAAGGCAAAATACTTAGAAGGGCCAAGATGATACAAGAAAGAGGGGACGAAGTTGGAGGACTCACATGACTCAGCTTCAAGGTTGTCTGTAGAGCTACAGTAATCAAGAGAGAATGGTATTGGTGGAAGAATAGACACACGGATCAGCAGAACAGAGCAAAGAGTCCAGAAACAGACCCACAGAAATACTATCGTCGACTGATCTTTACAAATGAGAAAAGGCACGGCTTTGGGTGTAGCCCCCTCTCTACCATGTTTCCCTGGGGATTTGACCTCTACCTTGAATATCCCAGATCACTAAGAACAGCTTCAGCACCTGCGGATGGGTCTGTCAGAAAGGAACATCTTTGTTGCTGAATTATATTTGACATCCCTGCTGCTGAGCTACGTTTAAACAGTTATTGTGTCCACCTGCTAGACTCCTGTTCCTCGGTATCTTATTTGACACTAGTATATATAAGGGATGTGGCCAGTAACACTATATACATATTTCTTAAAGCCGTCTATTATTGTCCATCTTAGGACCAAAAATTTAATTTTGTGAGTAGAGTACTCTGTGTCACTCTCTGACATCCTCTTGCTGACTCAGTGCCTGCTCTTCTCTTATAGTCTCACTGTAGTACCATCTCTAGTCCTCTGAAGTTCTCCTCTTCATGTACAATGAGGCACTCGCTAGGTCAGTGAAGGCTAAGTTATGGGGTTACAATAGAAGGTCTACCAGGTTAATGAGCACCCAGTGAATGGCTGCCCCAATAATAATTTCTTTAAAGGTCGAAGGACCGGTATTGATGGAGCAGGATACGCTGTGAAGGCTTTGACTCCTATTGCTCTTGACTCTTCCTTTACTTTGTTAAAGGCATCCTGATATTACCCTCGTGATGCCATAGTTAGATCATTGACAGCTTAGACACCTGGAATAAGGCTTGTAAAGTTTACATTGTACCCACCATATTTCCAGAAGGAGGCCAACTAGGCAGTGCCAAAATCTATGTTCCCATTTGGCCACCATGTCCCTAACATGCAAATAAAACTGACATTTATCAGAAAGTACCTCAGACTTGACTTTTCCAGGAACTCCTTCTCCATATTCTCTAAAGACAAGGTAATACTTCCAAATAGTTTGTGTTTTAATCATTTTTGATATAAATTACTGAAGGATTGCAGGAAACTTTGAGAGACTCTGGGACACCGCTTCGAATTGGTGTACCTCCTGTGGAATGTAAGATACGATTTTCCTCTTTTTCTCTTTAGCCAGAGGTATTTAAAAATATCTACTCTACAGATTTTGCACTCCAAAGTACTGGCTCTCTTGTCAATAAAGAACTGGAATTTTGTCTGTTTTATTCTCTATTGAATCTTCAGTGCCTGAAACAGTTCCTAGAACAGTCACTAGAGATTCAACAGAAAATAAAAGCTCTTACTAGGTTATATATAGTTGTTGAGTGGATTAATGAATGAACTGCTCTCTGAAACACTTAGCAGACAGTGTATGATTGGAGTTCAGCTATCCAGAGTATAGTAGTTATCCACACATGTATTGAGTTTCCTTTCTCATTCCTAATCAAGAGATACAGCACAGGGACTATTGAAATGAGAGTTTCTGCAATTAACCACCATTCAGATGCTTTTATGAGTCCTTGAGAAGGTTTTCTGGATCTTTCCCTTAAAGATCAAGAACCATGCACTTCTGCTGAATCTTACTCACATTCCATCATGGGGGCAGAGAATATCACTCCTGCTTGAGACTTCCTTTTTCCATTCTTCTACACTTCAGACATCAGAAAATCTCAAAAATTAGAATTCTCAGCATCTCATTAGAAAGGTGGGCACGTGGGTTAGAATCCCTGAGAAAAGGCAGGGGTTTGTTAGTTTTCCTCCGCTTATTCCATTTCTCTTTGGGGAGGCTTCTGCGTGCAGGACAAAACGAGTACAAGCTGTGGGTGCGCTGAGCGCTGACGCTGCTGACTGTACTGGCTAATGTCTTAAAAGTTGGAGGTTTCTTTTTTTTTTTTAAATGAATGCCTCCATCCTCTATATGCCTCCTGTGTCTGGAGGCTAGTCAGTGAATGCTTTTCATTGGTTCCAAAAAATACCCATCAGGGATTATAGCCAATCATAACAAGTCTAAAGTGTGGGCAGATTTTATTTTTTAAGAGGCTCCAGTCTTTTTTACCAGCTCCTGGGACCCATCAAACATAGGTGAATAGGAGATGGTGAGGCAAAGGATACAGGAGAGGCTCATTTCCAGGCTCTTTTATCCACCTCCAATCTTTTGCTCGGAGATCCTCAACTTTTGGGCTATCAGGGCTGAGTTCTCTTTCATATCACAGTCTCTTTGCATATATCTCAGGCTACCTCTCACACAGCAGATCAAGGAGAGATTGGAAGCTTAGCTTGGAAGCTGGATCTTGAGAAGCCTGCAGAGGTGTACACACACCTTGCCTCCTAGCCTGTAAAACTGAAGTTCAGGATTTACACTTTGGAACCTTAGCTGATCTATTGATCATGGAAGAGATCTCTTTGCTTTATTCCCTGATTAGCTTCAACCACTGGAGAAGCTGAGTCATATAATTCAGATGAGAAATAAAGACATGTCTTACTCAGATTAGACCCAGATGATGCCTGCTCTAAGTGGGCCTATGAAAATCTCCCCATGAAAATTCCAGATCTAGGAAATATACACCTTTGCAATACCTTCATTGAATATAGCTCCCAATTTCTTCAAACACCTATTGGTGAGAGCCAAGCCTTCATGGATTGCTTCCAAGACTGGGTCCCTTGCGTATTCCATCAGTCTTTTTTGTTTCTTGGCCTCTGATGGTGGCAATTGTGCAGCATCTTGAAAATAGGATAGAATGTCCTGAAAATAGTTTTAAATTTGGATAAAATTATTTCCCTTCAGTAATAAGAGACACAACTTTCCTAACAATGTTCCCTAATTTTGAAGTGATCTTTGGGAGCTTGTAGGAGGCAAAACATTGTGAATGTATTAAATGTCATTAAATTGTACACTTTAAAATAATTAAAATGGTTAGTTTTACCTCATATGTGTTTTACCACAATAAAATATTGAAAAAACTATAAAAATTTTTGAAAATTTAAGTAGTATATTTATATATCATAGAATTGAAAAAGGCTTTTCTATATAAAAACTCCAGAAGCCATGGATAAAGGTTGAAGAGAGAGAGCCACATAAAAATTCAAAACTTCTGTTTAATGTAATGTATTATAGTAATGTTTATTCTATATTTTAAATATATTTGAGATCCAAAGTTAATAACTTCTAAATATAAATGTATCCTATAAATCAATGAAAAAATTTTAAAATAATAAAACGGGTAAAGAATATCAAAGGAAATACTCCAAAAATTCAAATGCTCTTAAATGTAAAAACATTACTCACCTCTCTAATATTTTTACAATAAAAACTGAAGCAAAGAAATAGTTTTTGCATATATGCCTAGAATTTAAGAGATTGAAAACATCCCAGGTAGACAAGAAAGTGTGCAAATGGGCACTCATGTACGCAGTTGGAAGTTTAAATTGCTACAGTAATTTTGAGAAGGTATTTTGCAATTTTTATCAACAAGAAAAAGGTGCATCACCTGTGTCATTGCAATTCCGCTTAGATGACTTTGTACAACAGAAGTTCACTTTTTATTACAGAAGTAATAGCATGAGTGTCTTAAGATACGTATGTGTAAGAATTTGTATTGCAGCCATCTGGTGTAATAACAAGAAGAGTGGAAACAACTTAAAGGGCTTCCAGTGGGGTGGGGAGCATTTAAATATAACATAGGATGGTGAGCTGCTCCACTTCCATGAAAAATAATGAAGTAGAGCTAATAAGGAAGTACCTAAATGGAAAGGTATCCACTATATAAAGTAATGTGAAAAAAGAAGGCTGCTGAAAACTATTTATTGTGTGATCTCAAACCTTAGTACTGAAAAGCATAAATCAGGGGAGAATTTTATTTCTTATCAATGTAACTAAATATATAATTTGGGCCATTTACAGCAACATGGGTGGACCTAGGGGATATCATACAAAGTAAAGCAAGTCAGACAAAGACAAATAATGCATGATGTCACTTATGTGTGGAATCTAAAAAATAATACAAATGAATCTATTTGCAAAACAGAAACAGACTCACAGACAGAAAACAAGCTTACGGTGTACAGAAGGCGAGAGGCAGAGAGGGATAAATTGGGACTAACAGATACACACTATTACATATGAAACAGGTAAGCAACAAGGATTTACTGTATAACTCTGGGAACAATATTCAATATCTTGTAATAACTTATAATGGAGAATAATCTGAAAAGCTATATATACTTTATATATATATAATTGAATCACTTTGCTATATACCTGAAACTAACACAATATTATAAATCAACTATACTTTAACAAAAGAAATAATTTTGTCATCATGATTGAAATTTATTTTTGCTTTTTAAAAACTTTTTAAAATTAAAAATAATAACCACATCGTTCTCTCTAACTTTGAAAAAATCTACTTTTCTTTCCAGGCTAATTAACCTATTCCAACCTTGTGCTCTTGAAGTGGTGGAGGGGTTTCAAGTCTCCCTAGATGCTCTGCTTATTTGCAGAGAATTGTGTTTTTTCCCTGGATCTCCAGAAGAATTTGCCTTGTCTCAGCCCCCTCTTTTGGCTCTTGGTAGGCTCCTTGCTGTAGTTTGCATTCCGCCATGAATCACAAGCCTCTGGTTTTCACACAGACTAATGGGGAGATTAGCATTGGGAGTGTATGAGCTGTTACCTCATTTGCACTGGCCCTCTAGGGCTGAGCTTTGCATTTTTAATTTTCTAATTTGTAAATCGCTGCCAGAAATAGCAACAAAATATGTCTCGGGGCGCATAGTGTCTGTTTTCAAGATCTGAAATGTACACGCATGGAAAAAAGTTACCAGGCGACACACATTCTGTTCGCATCTTCTCGCTCTCTGTGCCCATTGCTCTCTCAGTTGTCTCTCTCCATCTCTTTTTGCGTCATCTATTACCTTTCTCCTGTTCTTCATCCTCATCTTTATACACACTTGATTTTTGTAAATTTAGGGATTCATTAAGAAAAGTGGCGTCCTGTTTGTATCATAGACCAACAAGACATCAATAGCCAGGCAAAGCTTGAACCTGGGAGACTGGACAAAAGGGTCCAGCCTGTTATATAGAGTAATGTACAGTGGCCAGAACTGTGGGTTTAAGGAAGGGCTGAAAATAGTCAATTCCGTTTTGGTCATATCCAACTTGAGCTCTCTGTGAGGTATTCCAGTGGGATACACAAATCTGGGGTATAAGAGAGATCTAGGCTCCAGGTACACCAGCATATCCAAGATCACCCACTAGTAAGTGGCAGAGTTGGGAGTCACAGCAAGGCTGTGTGACTCCCACACCCTGAACAAATAACATATCGTATTGCTGACTTCTTAGATGACCTCAAGGGCTGCTCCAAAGTTGAGATTCTAATGATGGCATTATTTCCATTGCTGTGGTCCCTGCCACACCTCCATCTCCAGAGCCTCCTTCCCCTATCCCACACCCATAAGGGACCTCAGATTGATTCAGCCCTTTGCTATGCCAGTCTGTGTTTGCAGAAATTGGCTCTAGGCTCCTGCAGCTTCAATCTGACAGCTTTTTGCAAGCCCTAAACTCCTGTTGTCAAGTGTAAATAGGTTATCACATTCCAGCTAAATACATTACATGTTCATCAATATAGGAGTTAAGTGGACTGAATAACAAATTAGAACAGCTTTCTATGTAGCTCTTGCTTCATTCTTGCATCATTAATACAGTTAAGTGCCAAAGAAAACCAACCTGCTCTGGGTGTTGGATATCCTTAGTTATTTGATGAATTAAGCAGTTAGATGCATCTTTTAATTTTTTTAAAATTTTTTTAGGGTTTCTTTAGGGGGAGGTAATTAGGTTTGTTTGTTTGTTTGTTTATACTTTTTAAGGAAGGTATTGGGGATTGAACCCAGGACCTCATGCATGCGAGGCACATGCTCTACCACTGAGCTATACCCACCCCTCTAGATGCATCTTTTTAAACGTGGAAGTTTTAGGAGGAGAGTATGGCTTAGTGGTACATCCATTAAAAAAATAAGCAAACCTAATTTCCATCCCCCACAAAAAAATGTGGGAGTTCTGAGTCTCAGAGCTGTCATAAATTGTAGCCTTTGGGTACATGCCAGAAAATCTGAGCTTCAGTTGGTGGAAGCTGGATGGATCCTTAGGGATTAATTATTTCCAAAGTGTTACTTTGAAGATGATGAGGAAACTCTGATCCCAGGAATGTGAGAGATTCATTTAAAGTCAAACAAGTACTGGATCCTGGGTCAACTTTCCCCATCACTTCTCAGCGCAGATTGATGCAGCCTCAAAAGGAGGAAGAAATTGAGTAATTATAGAGTAATCATAAAGTTAAAATAGTTCTACTCCATCTCTCCACTCACCCTTTAACCCCCTCTAAGGTATCCCTGATGTCCTCAGCCCCATTTCTCCAGTGATAAGGTTTGTTAGATGGACCAAAGCAACCATATGGTGGGTGACCAAGCCCTTCCCTTGGGCAGAAGGCTGAGAATCAAAAAAATCCCTCTCTGCTTTTCTTGTTTTGCACAATTAACAGGATAGGCAGTCCTTTATGCAGGGAAACAGGAAGCTTAGCCCATGACAAAACTGATTTTTATCATCTGTGAAGCGTGGTCCATGAGCACCTGGCGCAATGAACCTGTTGACATGGCAGCGTAGCAGCTCTGCAATCATACAGACCTTGGTTTACAGTCCAGCAGCACCAGTTACTCGCTGTGTGATGTTCGTGGAAATAACTTACTCCTCAGAACCTCAGCTTTCAAATTTGTAAAATGAAGATTAAAAATATCTAACACTTGTAGAACTATTGAGGGGGGCTATTGGCATGATCCACAGGGAGCTCTTGGCTCAGCGCTCCACTCACAGGAAAAGCTCAGTAAGTGGTTCTCAGAAAAAGTAGTGCCTGGAAAAATTTGTGTTTCTGGGGAACATGTAAAGCTAAGAGAAGAAAGAAATGCTGCTTAGAGAAATTCCCAAGAAATGACTAAACATGGTGAGATATTGACCGACAGAGCTGAATGAGAATTTTGACACTTCATCAGAATACATTTCTTACCTTCCTGAGACCTGCGTACCTAGATTAAGAAGGATCTTTCTCTTTTCTTGCAGAGAGATGAAAAAGTGTTTTCCCTTGCTCATCATCTTTAAATGGCTTGAGTCACTATTCGCACTTATTCATTGATTCAAAAACAATTACTTAGCACCCATTGTATGCTAGGCATCATCCCAGATCCTGCAAATATAAGTGTAAACTGGAGCCACTCACTTGCCTTCCAAGAGCCCACAAGTTTGACTTCTCCCTTCTGACCCCAATGGCAAGGAAACAAGGAAGGGAATTGGGATTTACAGTCTGAGACTTGGAGCCGACTTTACTGAGCAAAGAGTCCCTGTTCCAGGAATGGAAATCCACTCCACACTAACTGGAACAAGTGGTCACCCTTCCTACTGAAACACCTTTGACGAACACTCTGCTTCAAGAACAGTCATGTCCATTTTGGGACAATTTTAATTTCTACCGTGTTAGCCCCTTCTTGAACCAATGTTATCCCTATGACGTGATTCCAATGGTTCTAGTCAGCCCTAACTCCAATTCCTTGTCTTCATATAATGACAAAAATATAAACAGTGGAATCAGAAGATTCTATGCAATCTTATGCTGTCTGGGACACTCACAAACTATGTGAGTTTGAGCAAGACTCTGAGGTCTCTGAGCCTCAGTGTCCTTACATAATGGGAATTAATACCCAACAGGCAGTGTTTAAATGAAGATTAGATGATGTAGGTTAGGGGCTGGCACTCTGCAGGTGCTCAGTAGTTGGTGACTCCCTTACTACTTCTTAACGATGGCCCTTCAGACCCTTGAAGAATCCTGTATTCCCCTTTAAATTCCTCCTCTCTCCTGGTTAGATACTCCTAATTGTTTCAACAGTTCTCCAGAGGAGAGGATTTAGTGTCTTGCCAACTTTTCTCTGACTTCAGTTTGTCAGCATTCTTAAAATCTAGAACCCAGAACTGAACTCAATACTTCAGACTTCTGTGGATTATTATAGGCTAAATTAAGGCTTACAATTCCATTTTACTGACATTGCATTTCTGTTAACTTTCTAGGTACTTTCTTACTTTCTGTAAAATATGACTGCTGATAAAGCAGCTCCTTTTATGTTATTTGTTATGGCTGAACCTCTTGCTATATTTAAGGTTTAATTCTTGAGATATCTTAGCTCTTGCCCATAGATCCTCAGTGCTAGAATGAGGGCTTAATTATTCATGTAGGGGCGAACTAAATGCTATTCTCTGAATCAGTAGCTGCACTGTATCTCCTTCAGCTTCTGGAAGAACAAGTTGCTCCACTGAGCACTGAAAGCCACTGAATTATGCCATACATCACTGGAGTGTGTTATAGAGAAAAAGTTTTGAGTTTTATAAATTGGAAATAAGAAACATAAGACTTTTTTTTTTCCATGGAAAGCTGATTAGGAAGGTGAATGTGATGATTAATTTTATGTGTCAAATTTACTGGGCCACACAGTAGATACTTGGTGAAACATTTCTGGGCAACCAAAAGATGTTTCTGGATGAGATTAACATCTGCATCAGATTGCCTTCCCTAATATGGATGGGCCTTATCCAATCTATTTGAGGTCTGAATAGAACAAAATATTTGAGTAAGTGAGAATTGAGAATTCACTCTCTCTGCTTGACTGTCTTCTGGCTGGGACACTGGTCTTTCTCCAAAATTCAAACTCAGGCTGGTACTATACCATAAGCTCTTTTGATTCTAAGGTCTTTGGACTCACACTAGAACTAGACCATCACCTCTCCTGGGTCTCCAGCTTGCCTTGGGACTTCTGGTCTTGGGACTTCTCAGTGTCTGTAACCACATGAGCCAATTCTTTACAACAAATCTCCATCCCTATCTCTATGTATATATGTATGTATGGGCGTGTCTACCAATCATTTGTCTGTCACGTAACTATCTCCTATTGGTTCTATTTCTTTGGAGAACTTAGATTAATACAGCAAATGAACTCCTTGTACTTCCCCACCATGAGAATCATCACCTTTCAGTGTTGTTTCTTTTCCCATGGTCTGCCTTTCCATTAGACTGTGAATCCTGTAATTTACAGGAAGAGGACACTTATGTCTTCAGAACTTAGCAAAGTGACTGGAATGTAGTGGTTGTTCAGTAAATATTTAATAAATGAGCAAATCTGTATTCAAAACTCAGCAATGAATTAATTGCTGCATGATCTTGGCCAATGACATTAACTCTCTGTGTATCAGCTTCATCATCTACATCATTTGGAATAGTATGTATCTTACCAAATTGTAAAAATTGGAATATTTAATATAGATAAAACTTGATATAGGTAAAAACTAGGTGATCAATAAATGTTGAACCTGTTGTGCTATGAGACTCTACAATGGAGCCATTCTTTCACAATATGATATTTGAATGAAACAAAGGTTGCTGGTATCACTGGCAAGACTGGTATAAAAGTTTACTATGAAATTGGGGTAGAGTAATTTGATAGCTGTAGGAAGCAGAGACATCTGAGAAGGTATTTTATGTCTCGACATCACAACATCCCAAACCTCATTCAATGCTTCCATCTTCTGTCATGTGTCACCACTCTGTTGCTCTTCATTGATCCACCAACATCCCCACTGGAATAGGGGGTGAAGAGAGAAAGGAGATGGAAGGAACTTCATTAGGAGATTAACCTTTTCTATTGTGCCTTTATCCTTTAACTCAAGAATTTCTCTGTTTCTATCTTTTTCTTGTAACCTCATAAGTTTGCCATTAAGTATTGGCTTTCCTAGTTGTATGGCAGCTTTGGTTGTGATAACATAGAATCTGACCCAAATTGATGTGAAAAATAGAAGGAACTTAATTGCTTGTGTTACTGAAAATTCTTTTGGTAATTCTAGCTTCAGGCACAGCTTGATACAGAGGCACAAATAAATGTCACTAAGCTCTATATCCTCCTTGTCTCCTTGGCCTGCCTGCCTTCTTCTGGGTTGGTTTCAACCTGAGTCTGGGTTTCCTTATATCCAAAATTGTTGCCAATAACTTCTTAGCACTGTGTGCCTTCATTTTTAAATCCAGGAGGAAAGAGAGCATCTTTGTGCCAATGTTTGTAGTATTTTCTAAGATTTACTGTCGTTGGACTGTATCAGGTCACATATTCTTCCCTATTTCATCTATGTGGTCGGAGGGAAGGACTACACTAATTGGCTTAACCCTGGCAATGGAAAGGCAAAGAGATAAAGTGACTTTCTCAATAACGCAAGGCTATTGATCTAGTAATATTTTAAATTCAATGTTCTTTCTGATATGCCACATGCTGCAAGCTGTCTGTGAATCAATGTCCTCTTCTATCTGTGCACCAATAGAGATTAACTCTTTGCATCTTGTCTACATAGTCATCTCCGTAATTCCCATCATGAGCTTTTCCATTGACCTGTTCTGCAATCCTCAAGCAAGTCCTATAACCTGTGCCACTCCTCAGTTTTCTTATCTCTAAAGTAAGAAGGTAGATGCCTGTTCTGCATCAGGACAAATGCATGAGTGCTCACAGAAACACCTGTAAGTTTCAGAGCATTACACAAATACATGATGTTACTGTTGCTGGTAGTGGCGGCATTAGTTTTTCCTGGCTGTTGGACAGCTCCTCTGACTGTGATGGGCACTGCTGATCACTGATTCTTTGGCTGCAGTTACTGTGAAGTCAAGGATCATGTCTATCCTGAGCAACTGTTTCCGACCACAAAGCACAGTTCTGAGCATACAGAGTAGTGCTCAAGAATAATTTCCTAAATGAATAACTTAATCCACGTTTATTAGCCTGTGATTTAGAAGGCTGGAGACTTCATGACAAGCAATGGGTTGGTCATTCAGTCACAATGTATCTCTTGTTTTTCATCTAGAAACCAAGGGTAATAGGAGGTTATAAGGGTCAAATGAAAGAACACATATAAAGCCGCTAGAATAGTGGCTAACACACAAGAAGCTCCCAAAAAGTTGATGATGCTTATTTATGACATGCTGCTGTTTTTACATATTCAGAATAAGTCTAAGTCACAAAGGACAACCAAGCCAAGATTCACTGAATGCTTCCTATGTTGGTGGCCCAGTGCTGGCCCTGGGGTAGGCATAGATAAAAGACTTTATTTCTACCTTGAGAAGTTCCTAACCGGTGGGCCACTGGGAGCCAAGGAGACCTGAATTCTCCTGTCCTGTGAGCAGACATTTCAGATTCTGACAAGAGACTGGTTTTCTCTGTTTCTAAAGACAGCTGGGCTTTTCAGGTGTTGAGATGAGTTGAAACTCAAACATTTGCTGAGGGAATGGAGGGAGCCTTTATAAATAGAAAATAAGTAGGAAGAGATTTTATTGAGGGAATAAAAACAGCTTCTGGACAACTTTCAAAATAGTGCAGCTTTATAGAAATATACCACTTTGTAGTGTCTTGCTTAAAATGACTTGCCCGTGATTTGGAAAGTTTCACCCATTACAGCAAAGAGAATCTAAAGAAGAACTCCAGTGGGTTCTTTGTGCTTTTAATGGGCCAAAGAGCTCAAAATTCCTATTTCCTTTCCTACCCAGAGCCAAAGGGGAGAAAATAGAGTATTACAGAGACATACAGTCAGCCATGACGTCATTTAGGGAACATTATTTGAACCAGATTTTTATTTGGAAATAAAGTTTCTTGAGGAGAAATGTATTAAAAATTAAAATGTTTTAAAATAGACATAGAAGAAAGAAAATACAGAGCTTAGAGTTTGTCTTAAGTTTAGCTCCATAGCCCAGGTACCTTCTTTTTTTCCTCCTTAACGGAGGCACTGGGGATTGAACCCAGGACCTCTTGCACGCCAAGCCCGTGCCCTACCAATGAGCTCTACTGCCCACCCCAGTTCAGCCACTTTCTATTATCCTGGCTTCAATAAATATATGGAGTATGGAGGGATTTGTTGAACACCTACTTAGCTACTGGCCCCTATGCAAGGGGAGCCGAGGAAGGGTAAGCCAGTGATGTTCCCTAGGAGGCAATGCCAATCTAGAAGTTGACCCTAAATACCATATGTAGAGAGCAGTTCCTGTTGAGCTTGTAAAGACGCCAGTTCCTTCCTCATTATGTTCCTTGTTGCCTTAGTAAAAGAAGCATCCTTGGGCTTCCCTGAGAAATGCAGTCATGTGGTAGCATAGAGTAAGTGCACTGTAACATCCCCACTTCCTAAATCATCCTGAGTTTTCCCTCAGTCCAATGCCAAAGAAGTTCTGACATCTTCACTACATTTACTGTAAGTCATCACTGTTGAATTCGACAAGGTCGAAGGAGCCAGCCAAGTAGACTATTGCCCTGTTTTTCCTAGAGCATAAATCTTGAGTTCAGATGAGTCCTCCAAGTCAATGACCTCTGTAGTCACGTTTCCCCAGTCCCTGTGGTCTGGGGTCTGCAATTATTTTGTGGTCAAGTACTACAATTATTTCGGTAGAGGCTGTTTTCCCCAGAGCAGGGATTTCTTTACTTAGATTGGGCTGAGACCTGACCCTCATTATCAGTTTGGATGCAGTGAGGAGTATTGTGGAAAAATCTTGAAGAAAAAAATTATGTCGTCTTGTGAGACATCTTTATTTTGGCGAGGAGTTTGCATGATTCCAGGCAAATGGAAGATGTTATACTCTCACAAGACAGACTGGAGACCCTGTGGATACAATCCAGCCATTATGCGAATGGGCCAGTCTCTCTTTTCCAGGTGATGCTACGTGTGTGGTTCCTTGCAGTGTTCACTGTGGCAGTTATCGCATCCTGATTTGCAACCCTGGGAGCACAGCAAGCCATTGTTAGGACCTCTTTGGCCAGAAGGGCAGCATGTGTGTTGGTAAGGGTTGATGGAAAAGTCAAATCTAGTACAAATACCTTATTTGATACTGCGCCAAAGAAATGTTGGAACTTCCACTTTGTTTTACTGTAAGTTATCCTTAAGACCAGGCTTTGCGGAGCCACTCATATAAGCAAACTATTTGGGCTAGTCAAGATATTGAATTTCAATTCTTGGGTGAGTGCCTACATGCCAGTGAATTCTCCCCTACCCAGTATTACATTCTTTTTACCTGGTTTACCATATGCAAGGTCCAGTCCCATGCACGTTCCTCCAGGTTCTGCCAGGACTTTCTAGCGAGACCCTACGGGTCATTTAGTGTGTAGACTTTTCTGCTGTGGCTCCACTGGACTTGGCTCCACTTATGAGACTAGAAGCAATGAGTGTGATAGGAGATAAAGCATCCTCTTGCAAGGTACCAGTTTCAAATGAGTCTATCGCAAAAGAAGAATTCTCACTTGGAAAAAGTAGAAAGTTTGCCATGAGAAGGTTCAGAGAGCTAGGGAATTCAAAGATTTTCAGACTAGTCTACACAAATATTGCTATTTCAGGTCTAAATAGTCCACTTTTCTCTATTAGGGTCCCGTTTTTAACATAAAAGACTCGTCGAGGCTGTTTATTTAATCTCCTTTGCAGTTATTATCGTTAAAATAGGATTTACTGTATTACTTGTCTTCTGGTTTCAAGGGATGAACATATCTTTTAACGCATCATAAAGGGTTTTAGATTTTAGATCATACTTCGAGTTGGAAATTAGAAGCATTGGACAATTTTTTGGCGAGGTTTTGTGACCACTTTCCCCTGAAAGCCAATCTACTCATGATTCTTAAACTTTCCTTGCTAGGTTTTGTGACCACTTTCCCCTAAAAGCCAATCTACTCATGATTCTTAAACTTTCCTTGCTAGGTTTTGTGACCACTTTCCCCTAAAAGCCAATCTACTCATGATTCTTAAACTTTCCTTGCTAGGTTTTGTGACCACTTTCCCCTAAAAGCCAATCTACTCATGATTCTTAAACTTTCCTTGCTAGGTTTTGTGACCACTTTCCCCTAAAAGCCAATCTACTCTTGATTCTTAAACTTTCCTTGCTACTGCATTGATTAAGCATCACAGCTACTCAAATCCCAAAGCCTTTCTTTATTCCATTACTACAGACGAAAGCCCCAGTACTCATGTGCCCCTGCATCCCATTTACTCCTGGTAATAGAGATTTTTAATGCCTCAGACCAGTAAGAAAGCCAGTTCCCAAATCCTGCCTGACAGTCTGCTTTGCAGAACTACCCCTGTTGCCTGTAATCTTAAGCAGAGTTTCCTAGAAACAGAACCTGAGGTAGAAATTTGGTGCTGATGCCTTATTTGGGAAGTATAATCCAGGGGTGGGAAGAGTAAGGCAAAAGTGAAATGAGGCAGGAAATGCAGGAAGCAATGCAGAAGAATGCACTAATCACACTGGACAATGCTTCTTCGTGAGCTAGGAAGAGACCGTTGCTCTGAAGGGGTGTCTCTTTGGTCGTGTGGGCACTTTTGTACGTCTCTGTACAGTAAAGTTTATGGAAGCAGTCTACTGGATGGAGTAATAGAAAACTGACTGTAGGTGTCCTTTCTTCTGCTCCTCACCAAATTCTGCCCCACAGGAAGCTAGTTCCCCTATACATTCAGGCTGGCCCTTTTGGCAGCTGCTGGGGAATCTGGGTCCTGTGACTTACAGTGTGGCTTTTTCATCTGAAGCAGAAGAGGTGGGAATATCAAGGAAGAGCCAGAAACTCCAAGCATAAAACTGATAAACATTGGGTGGTACGTCTGCTAGACTCATGGAGTCAGGGGGCTGTGTTGACAACTGAGCAAGAACTAGTTGGTGTAGGTCTGGCAGACAGCTGAGCAGGCATGGATATGTGTTTATTGTATCAGGTTTCATAATAGCATTCTGGGTCCACTCCCGGCAGAACAGGGATGCAGTGTAGGTACCCATGCGCTGTCAGTGGTTTTTCCTGACTTATCTTCATTAGAACTTGTACACAGTATTGCAGAGACAACTAGTATGTAGATCTGATGTCTTGTTAGTGCCCTTTCCCCCTCACTAGAAGCATATACTTTGGGGAATGACATAAAATGAATGATAATCAGGCTAGTGAGAACAGCGTTAACTCTTGAATATTTCGCTAATGATTATGTCAGTGATTATCATAGTAGTATGAGTTAATGATTAATTGGGATGATTATTGTAATAGTAATGGGAGAACAGATTTACAGGGAGATTAATTGGGAGTGCAATTTTGAGAGGCTGAAATGTATGAGACAAAAAGAACACGAGGCAGAGCTGTGTAGGGGAAAGAGCACCAGCTTTGGAGCTAGAGAAGTGGATTCGATTGATTGATTCATATATGCGTTTATTCAATCAGATATATTGGCCACCTACTATGTGCTGGGCACTCTCTGCAGTGTTAGAAACACAGCACTGAGCAAGGTTGCTCTTCTCATAGAGCTTATATTCTGCTATGGGTTGAATTGTGACCCTCCCCCCACTCCAAATTCATAAGTTCAAGTCCTTATTTCCGGTACCTCAGGATATGACTTTATTTGGAAGTAGGGTCATTGCAGATGTATTTCGTTAAGTTATGATGACGTTACACTGGAATTTTATATATATATACATATGTTATATAGTTACATAGTTAATAATTATATATAGGCTCTGCATAGTCTCCCAATTAATCACATATACCCAGTGTGACACACACACCTCTCGTGTTCTGTCCTAGGGCATCTGGACACAGCTTGGCCCCCATCCATGCATCTCAGAATTGCAGGGCAGGTAATGCTCCATGGCTTTACCCTTGGCTAACAGGAAAGAGACAACTATTGAATAAATAATTATCCTTCCTTCCCCCCCATACCCATCCCACCTCCAAGGTTGGTCCTGAGAAGCACCTTTGCTGAGGGTGCTCCCACAATGTCAAGCCATCAGTTGCATTTACTGTTGGCCACCTTGATTTTGACTCTTCCTCTAAACAGCTCTTGGTCCTTTCCTGCCTCACTCATCCTTCCTCTAACTCTTGCTCCCTGGAGTTGCCCTCTTTAGTGTAGCATGGCAGTCTTTGTCTCAGGCTCTAATTTCTGGAGAACGCTTTTGAGATATTTTCACTGCATTTTCCTTTTACTATATTTGCCAAACTCTGCCCACCTTGAAGCCTTTATGTGTGTTACTTCTTCTGCCTGGAATATACACCTCCATCCCTCTTCTTTCTCAGTTACTTCTATTTCTTTTTTAGGT
The DNA here is from genome assembly GCF_048564905.1 of Vicugna pacos. Classification (NCBI taxonomy): domain Eukaryota; kingdom Metazoa; phylum Chordata; class Mammalia; order Artiodactyla; family Camelidae; genus Vicugna; species Vicugna pacos. The sequence continues at coordinate 32,114,444 of NC_133011.1, read as the reverse complement.
TTCAACCTAAATATCACCATGCCACCCCCTCACCCCTCTGCCTTCATTGTCAATCTATATCCTCCTGTACACTCTTTAGTTTTCCTTCATGACACTTATGGCTATTAGTAATTATAAATGCATGTGTGCATTGATACTGTGGCTGTTAGAATTTATAAGTGCATGTGTGTGAATACTTGTGTAATGTGGGTTTCCACCATGGGTGCTAAGGTTCATGAAGACATTGTCTTATTACTTCTTTATTCTAGTATCTATGGCAGTGTCTGAAATATTGTGGGTACTCAATAAATATTTATGGAATGAAAAGGTGAATGAATAATAATAATTTTGCCCTCTGATTCTTTTCATGCATTCTCCATTTCCCCAGAGTCCATCATGTTGGGTTGGGTCTGTGGGGATAGATGGAAGCAGCACAAATATATTTATGTGGGCACTTTTTGCCACCTAAGTTTATGCCCTGGTTTGCTGGCCAGCAGATATAAGGAGTTAAGACCAGCCACCCTGTTCCTCTCCCTTCAAGGACCCAAAGATACATTCTCTGGAACTCTAACAGCTAAGACATTGGGAAGAGTTATCTGTTAGACTTATTTTAACCTCAGGACTAGGTGAGTCTGGAATTGATGGTTCTGTGTTATGGGGCACCCATCACACTTCTTCTTACCTTGGTGATGGCTGAATCATCTCATCATCTTGTTTGGTAGATGCATGGTTCACATTTGGCATTTAATGTCCTTCTTGTACCTTTTCTTGTTCCTGTTTAAGGTGCGTTCAGGTTCCAAATCCCCATAAGTGGATAACACAGAGAGGAAAAGGATGTTGTCTGATGATCATGTTTTGTCTTTTTTTTTCTGCATAAATGCATTATTTTAATGTATATAGTTATAGGAAACTTCTTTTTCAGGGAACAGTTGAGAAGAAAAACATAACTCAGCACGAGAATTATCCTCATTGAATGAAAGGTAAAAATAAATTGAATGCGATAAAATTAGCATCAGATGAAGGTATTTTCTTCATTCATTGTTTATTATTCAGTCATTCCTACTAACTCATGAGTTCATGCATATATTCACAAAGGCCACGTACTGTGCTAGCAGCTGGAACACAATGATTAAATATCTGTGATCCATTTCCTCATGGAGCTTATACTTAGCGATAAGAAGAAAGACAACATCACATGCAATACCTGTAAAATGTGAGAAATCCTATTATACCAAAACAGCAAGATGCCACAGGAGCAGGTAACGGCCTCTAAAAAGTCTGCTGCGGTCACAGAGAGACAGATACCAATTTACAACTCATGGAGGCTCCCAATATTGAATCCTATTTCCTTTCTAATTAAAGGATCAAGAATTTACTTGATTCAGAGACTGAATGGCAAATCTCGTGTCGAAAATAATAGTCTACAGAAATAAGCTTCAACTGTCAACTGAAAAAACATTTTAAGTGTGTGGATTCCTGCCCCTCCTCCCCAAGCCCAAGACCAGAGATTCTGATTCAGTAGAATTGGTGTGGGGTCCAGGAATCTGTATGTTTACAGGACATCCTAGCTGACTCTAAGGGTGGTGAAGAGATGGTAAAATTCATAGGAACATTTGGGTTAGGGTCCCTGCTATTGAATATATTTTTTAAATTACTCTTGTTTTTACTTGGAAAATGAATTCTGTATCTTTGCTTCCTTTCATCAATTCAGCATTTTGGCTCATCCTGTCCTAAAGGATAATTCTGTCAAGAAGTGATAATATTACTGTAATAATATTGCCATTTCTATCTCACTTTATAATTTATAAAATTAATTCATTTTTTATTCATTCATTCATCAAACATTTATTGACTGCTTATTCAGCAGCAGGTTTTATGGTAAGTGCAGGAGATTCAGAGAAGAATTATATAAGATGCTGTTCGGAAGCTCATATGCCTGAGGATGATAGACTAATGTCAGGGAGCAGATGCAGTTTTCTTGTGAATAGGAAGAAAGGGGCATGAATGAGGGAAGGGTCAGTTTTTTTCATGTATGAGAGGAGATGCATATGTCAGGAACAACATATTGCTTGTTTTACTATTAGTAGCAGTATTTTTATTATCCTGTGGCAAAAGCGTAGTCAGTATCAGAGACCCCTTATGATGTATGATGATGAGTGAATACTTTTGCTAGGATTTTTGTCTATACATGCAATTTTATTAAAATATATATTATAGAATCAATGGGCCTACATGAAGCACAGTGTTCTATCAATGAAAATTTGGAATAATGGATAGAGAAGTGGTACCTGCATATTTGCTTATTGTTTCTTCATTGCATGTAAAGATTCTTCATAGTATCTGGGTGTTGTCTTTTTATGTTAATATCCAGGAGCCATCTCTTTATGTTCTTTATCGTCAAATGTACCATTCCTGCCAAATTTCATATTTATCACTGCAAGAAAAGTGTAGCATACTCATAATGTCATGGCTCTCAGGAAACTGTGTTGGCGCATAGAAAGCCTCGTGCATCTGCAATTCCCTAATGTAATTTACAACCACTTACCACTTATAACATTAGTCATGATATAATATCATCCTCCAGGGCACTTGTGGATCCTGGATTCCAATAATTCTCTGTGGTTGTTGCTGTACTTCGTTTATAATGACCACAAATGTACATATTACTGAGCGTATGCAGGAAAGTTCGAATGCTAGTTTATAATAACGTTATATTAGCTGTTTAGAATTTTACAGCATAAAGGTAGAACTGTACATCTCCCAACCATGCCTTCTCTTGAACTCTGAAGGCCGTAATCACCGCATTCCTAGAATGTGTTATCTTTCAATGCTAACCACACCCCTGCCTCCCATATGCGGCAACCAGCAAGGAAGAATGTGGGTGAGGCAAGAAGAACAGTCCAATTTGTGCAGTAAGTGTTTATCTTTCATCCAGAATGACTTAAGACCAATCCTGGGGAGAGCATTGCATGGACCAGAGACAAGAGATGTCATATTTGGAAGGGCTCCTTGATATTGCAGAGCAATGATCTCCAAAGATCTTGCAGGAGATAAGCATATTGACACCTAATGCTTGACACAGAGCCTGTACGTGGGATGGGTGACCACCCTGGGTGTCAGTGGCGGAGGGTACACAGGGTAAAAAATATACACCTCTACCCCAGGCACCCTCAGATGCTGTAGATAGTAGATGGTACCATGGTTGAGATTATATATATATATAAAGGTTTACACACTTAGTTAAAGCACAAGGTTTGCGAGAACCCTTATTGTTAATCTGTTGTTAGCTCAGAGCTCTGAACGTGAGTGAGAGTCATCCCAAATCAGTATGGTAGTATCATTCTTGCAGCTCAATGTTGTCCCATCCTGTGAATGAAAAACCACACTGGCCAGTGGGAATGATCTGTTCACCAGACAGTCCTCCTGGAACCAAAGCCAGGTGCTAAGATGACAAGTCCTAGAACAACCTGGGACATCTGATTGACCCCACACAAGGAAGATGGTTGGATAGTACTCCAAAGGAGAGAGATGGGGGCTGAAGTCCGCACATGTCCTGGCCTGGGATTAGGGTCCTCTGTCTGTGTTGTACTGATGGCTTTGGCAAGTTCCAGGCACTGGAAGGGAACTTAGGACACTTTGAGGAAGAAGTCCAAAGGCCTGGACCCACTGAGGTGTTGGGTCCAGGCAGGAGTCCATATGTCAGGGTCTAAGGGTGACATGTGTTAATATTACTACTGTTACCCTACAAATAAAGAAACTGAGATTTAAAGGCCAAACAGCTTGCTCATGACCATATGAATAATTAGGGGAAGGATGGGCTAAAAACCTAGGTTTCAAAGCTCCAAATACATGCTCTTTCCAGGCAACAATCAATTAACTAATTTCAGTCCAGTATTGCAAATTTTGAAGGATAATCTATTGAAAATAGAAAATTCTACTGCATAATATAAGCCAATGCCAAGTTGAAATGGAATTTTATTCATTTACTTTCTCAGATTATGTAAGACAATGTGCCTTTTTAAAGACAAGGATGTTAATGATTCTTTAAATATTTTGTATCTGTGCAGCTCTTAACTCACAACATCCCTGAGGGTTAAGTGGGGCAAGACTTCACATTGTTACTTTCCAGCAAGGGAACATATAGCTCAGAGTACTGACTGTTTCGCCATGGTCTTATAACTTTCAACAGTGGGGTTGTGATTCCAATCCAGTTTCTCGGACTCCAAAGCTCATACTTTGCCTACTAATTCTTTCTGAGTATTTCAAGGTTATCAAACAATTTGTTACTCAGCATTCTTCTGGTTTAACTATTACAGATCACCATTCTCATAATTTCTTCTCTTTTCAACTCACATCCTGTTCATAGTGAGTTACTATGGAGACATGACATATTATTGGTCTCTCTGTGGGACAGTGACCTGACATACTTCACAATTTTCTAGGTTTCTTAGCAACTCAACCAACATTATCTGTCTTTGCTTCCACAATCTGTACTTTTATTTCAGTAAATGAAACCTGGATCATGGGCTGGCTTCCGGGGATAGTAATGGTGTTTTTAGAAAGGAAGTGAGCATTAAATGCATCGAATATAGACTCTGTTCCATCAAAATGCCTGTCCCCATTCTGTTGAAGAATTTTTGGAAATGATTCGCCATGAAGAAATAGAAAACTAGGGAGTTAGAACCTCCAAAACTTCAATACCTATCACTTGTTTTTTTATCATTCTAATGTCATTGAACTCCCTGAGTCTCAGTTTCCTTACATCTAAAATAGAACTGAAGATTGCAACTACCTCACAGATTAAAAAAAAAAAAAATAACAGTCCACTGTGTATGTGAAAATTCTCTACACATGTCGAGGTTTGCTGTTTTAATGCTGATTCAGGGGCTTATTCCTTTATTTCTTTAAAAAATTGTTTTCCAAATAAATACCTGTTTTGTGCAGAGCCCTATGTTTGACATCAGAGGGAGAAGGAAATGACGCGGTGCCTACTACTGGAGATCTCGCCATCTAATTGGGGGATGAGAGATGAGAGATGCATCAAGTCATGTATTTTGAGAGCTTCAGCAAATTCAAGGGCTGTGGGCAGGAAACGTGCAAGACAATGCCTAACCCCCCAGCAGTGAACACTGTTACAGAAGAGGAGAGTGTTACAGTGAGTTGGGGTGGCCAGAGAAGGCATCTACGAATGTCCAAACACCTTCGAGGGGCAGGAAAGGCCCTCCGTAAGCTGGCTGCTCTCTCCTTATGTGGCTTCCCCTCGCTCTGCAGCTGGCCACACCTGCTGTGCACCAGGCAGACTGTAGCAATATTACACCCAGACATTTTTGCAGGCTCATATCCTAACTCCAGCTTTGACTGGCGCTGTGACCCTTGGTTTCCGCTTTCTTGTCTCTGTGATGGGCATGATAATAAAATGCAATTCAAAGCGTTATTGAACAAGTCAGGAGGACAGTGCCTGCAGCTCCATCTGCCTCCAAGAAATATTAGCTCTCATTCCAGGTATTCGTCTATGAGTACATTTTGCTTCCTGCCTTTGCAGCTTCGCACATAGTTTTCCTTATGACTGGAGACCCCTTTGACTTTGCCTATGTAGTAACGTTACTATTCCAGTTTGACTCTTCTGAGAAGGCTTCCTTGATCTATCCTATCTCCTTTCTCTATCCTCTTGAGATTTGACTCTCTGATACGCTCGTGTGTGTGTGTGTGTGTGTGTGTGTGTGTGTGTGTGTGTGTACCTATAGTACCTAGTACATCCCTCTGCTATAAGCTGCTTACAATGCGTCACTGCATTGCAAATTTAGTTGTTTACATCGTGGAAACAAAGATCAATCAAATGAGAAAAGTGAAGGCTATTCCGTGCCTGTTATAGCAAGTACTCTGTTTTGGCAGAGACTCAAAGGCAGGCAGAGGGGTGGGATAGCTTTAAGCAGATAAAAGGGAAGGCTTCAGGCATGTCCTGAGCAGAGGCCATTGGCATGGGGAAGCTGCAGTGGGCTGACTAGGAATGAGGCACCCTATGTGATTCAAAAAGGGGTGCATATTTGGTCTTTTCTGCTTGGTCCTAAGTTAGAACCAGGGACCAAAATTAGGAAAGCTGTCAGTTGTTAATCAGGTTCTGGCCATTTGGGGCCTGTTACAAAAGTTATTGTTTAGCTTCCTGGGTTATCACTAGAGATAGAAATCCGACTTAATATAAATGGCTTTCTAGATGGTTTAGAAAAGATGTTGGTTTCCCGGGAAGGTGGCTGCAGGTTGTGGGTCAGAGCTCTGTTTTACCATATGGCCTGGCCATTGTTCCTGTGCATATTCAGCCTCTCAATGTATTCTGTCTATTTAAACTTCTTGAAACCAAAGAACAAAGCTCAGCTGTACCTAAGACTTAGGTACCCTAGCACCTAACACAGTGTTAGATGAATGTTTGTGAGTTGGTGGGTGGACGGAAGGAAGGCAGAAGAAAGGAGGGAAAAAAGAGGAGAAAGGAAAAGAGAAAAAGAAGAATAAAGCATAAAAAGGGAGCATTTCTATTGAGGGGATGACATGAGCAAAATGATGGAAACTAACTGAACACATATCTGGGGAAAACATTGAGAAAATTGGCTTGACAGGAAGCAATGATTCCTGTAAGTGAATACTGTTGGACTGAGTCAATTTGTAATAACTTTCTAGATGGGCCTCACCCGACAGAGAAGAATTTAAGTTGGCCAGGAATTTAAAAAAAAGATGGAGAAATACAGAGAAGAGCAAAGGTGATCCGGAAAATTGTTGGCTGCACTGGATCTCAAATATTTCAAAATGCAGTTGTAGTTATAAAAATAAACTTGTTTTGAAATATATTGTGACTTTATTGAGCTTCAGGGAAATAATCTAATATGATACACTGGCTCTCTTGAGATTGTCACTAGCTTTCTGAAATCCTTTCATTGTATAAGCCTGGAAGGATGCTCCCTTTGCTGGGTGGAATTTGGTGCCAAATTTCCCAGAGGCAATGTGTGTTAATGGAATCCTTTCCTGAATTTTTTGTCAAAAATATGTTCTGAGGGTGGGTGTGAGGGTGGGGGACTGGTTTATTAGCTAATCTGTGATGTAAGTTTGGAGAATTTGCTCACTTTATCACCCCCAGAGGTGTCTGATGATGGCATTACCATATTGAAGGCTCTGAAAATCTTGCAGTTAAAAAGATTAACTTTTAAAGAACACATTCTTTCCAAAATTTAACCAACACAGAATTCTGTCTACGAAGTACCTAGTTTTGTGAAACCCACTTGGATATTGCTGCTTTACATTTTAATTTTCATGTGTGCCAAAATTCCATGGATAAAACAATGCCAATATGCATGGACATGTCTGAAAACCTTCTTAGCCATAGTGCCTTTTCCCTGCTATTTTACTATTTGAAAGGTATCTATATAACATTCTCTCTTTTGATTCCCAACTTTCTGATGATATCATCAGAGAAGAGATCATTATTCCCATTTTATAGTTGAAGACCAGAGTGGTTCATATGATTAAAAATACATGAATGAAAAATAAATGAATGGATGTGTGATTAAGTGAGTCAGTGGGCTGGACACTTACAACTGGTTTCGAGGTTGTCAAGTTCTACAGTTTCATTGTTTTGAGAGGTGTCTTTTTGTGTGCCTCCTTTGAACCAAGCACTTTACTTGAGGGGACACAGAGATCAGCAAGGCAAAGTCTTCCACCTCATACACCCGCAAGGCACCTGCAGGAACAGAGGACAAATACTAGTCAGAATCCCATGTGCTATAAAAAAGGGTAGCTCCAAGATGCTACAGAAGCACAAGGATGCCCTGCTATGTAAGTCTTTGTCTAAATTAACTAAAGGGGCTCCTTCAGTGAAGGCAAACCATGCGAGTGTAGCGTGTGGTGAACGGGCCCCTCTGTGCAAAGGGAAGCCCAAGCTGGGGTGGAAGGTCTGGGGGGAAGCCGCAGGTACTCCTCCCTCTTCGTGGACAGTGGGAAAATCATACCTGTCAGCAGTGGGGTGTCTCCAGCCTGAGTGCTCAAGGAAAGTGCTGTGCGGAGCAGGATGGAAAATCAATGGAGGTTCCTGGAAGATGTATTGTGAGCTGGTTCTAGAAGGTTGTTCAATTGTCCAAAAAGTAGACAAGGAGATTGGGGCAGATGGAGGGACCATCGTGGGTGAAGTTCCCATGGGGAGTGGGTATGTGGTACTTTTCTAGGCTCTGGTAGGAAGGCCAGTGTACAGGGAGGCGGACTGTTGCTGAAGAAGAGTGTCCGGGGAGCCAAGGCACTGATTCAGGGGAGGAGTTAAAGGAACTCTGATTCTAAGGACAAAGGAGGAAAGAATTCACCTCTGCACCTCCGGAGGCGGGCACAGCACTGGGCACAGGGCTGGCCCTTGGTAAACTGTGTCAAAGAGTATTGAAACGGGATTGGAAGCCAGAACAGTTGTTTTTGTTAGTCTCATAATGTCAGGCAGTGAGCTACCATCACAGTGACACATATTTATGGTGCAATTACTACGAGTCAAGCACTTGAGGTGGCCACGACCTCAAAAAGACGCAGCAGTCACAGTACTGTGCGGCGAGTGGAGAACGGAGGTATTGTGGGGGTAAAGAGGAAGGGTGCCCAACCCAGTGAGCAGGGGCAACTGGCTGAGTCCCCGAAAATGAATAAAATTGTACCCACGTAAACAAAGGACAGAGCTTCCTCCTGCACAAACCCTCTTCAGAAATTAGAAAAATCATTCTTTTTTCAGTAAATGAATCCCCCAAAGTGCATCCCCTCTGAGTATCCAATCAGATGGATATGTTCCTGCCTTCAGGCTGATGCACTCATGGGACAGGCTAGGTTTCAGCTCCTAGGTGAGGTCCCTCAGCCAGCCACCTTTGCACAGGAAAGACCTTAACACAGCTATTTACCCAATCATTGTAGATATGAGTGGAGAAGAGCTTTTTCTAGAGAGTGGGGACACCAGGATTAAAAAATAAAAAAAACTTATGCCGGACTGAGCATGGGGAGGACTGAGGAACCTGGAGGGTTTGGTTTTGCTGGGGGGTACACAGAATAAGGCACGGAGAAGGGGAAGCCGGGGTCAGGTTACACACGTGGTCAGATTGTGCAGGTCCTTGCTCGCCATGCTAAGGAATTAGGGGCTTTATGTTACAAGCCATTGCAGCATACAAGTATTTAGGCCACTGTATCAGAATCCCTGGCTTGGCTGCCAATTTTCTAAGATAAATATGTGAGCTCCACCAAATACAGACTGAGTTGGAATCACTGACTGTGGGCCTGAGGTGTATGTGTATAACAACTTCCCCAGATGATTTCTATACCCGTGAAAGTATGAGAACCACGCTGTGGTAACTGAAAAATTATAAGCAGAAAAGGGACTTTGTCTGAATTGTGTTTTGGAAAGATCGCCCTAACTGTTGCATGAGTGTGGGACTGGCGTGGTGAAAGCTCGCAGCAGGGAGACCGAAGAGAAAGCTGATGAAATAAACCAGCCAAGGCGCAAACAAGAGTCTAAGCTTGCTCTGTGTTAAGCAAAATTCTTCATCTAGGAACCCTGAACCACATCCTCAGGTGAACCAAACTATGACTAACATGGACATCCAAGCCTTCTCTAACATGGGGCCCGTTATCATAATTCTGTAAGTCTGTGGGCCTATCAACATTTTGTTGCTAACAGCAGTGACTCTAAAGGGTCCTCTCTTGGTATCCAAGGTGACACCCGTGACTCAAGCACGGGTCCAAAACACTTCAGAGGCTTTTTTCATGCCTGCTTTTCTATTGTTATCAAATTTTTCTCATGTCATGTTACTCATGCTGCAACAGAATTGTTTTGCGCAATTCAAAACCATATAATTAGTTGCATTCAGTTTCAGTTGCAACAATTAATTGCTCCAAGCCAATTAACATCATATCCGGCTGTAATTAACCACCTACATTGGTAGAGGTGGGCAAATGGTTAGTTATGGATGAGCTGCAGGTTAGATGTGCTAACTAATTAGGCTAAAGCTCTTGTGCTAAAGATCCCTAGTGGATCGCATCTTGAGGTCAATGCAGCATTTAATGTTAGAATTACATGCTGGAAACTTGGATCCAAAATTGCTCCAACTTGACAGACCACTGGGTCATTTTGGATAACTTACACACATTCTACCCCATAGATCCACCAGCCTGCCCATGAGACTCAGTCATTTATAAGATGTTTTAGTCAAGGATCAATTTCCTCTCAGATTTAAGGAAAAGGGATTTTGTCAGGATACAGGGGGCTCATTCAGAATTTGAAGGCAAGATGTTAAACAGCCTCATGGGAGGCTATGTAAGACTTAAAGAACATACTCTCTCAGGATGGGGATGGAGAAGTCCCCAGGGGGTTTCAGTGCTAACTGATTTTGAGAACTGTTGCTGTAAGATATGGAAGCTCTTGGAAATGCTTTATCACAACAATACATTGGAGACAATTGCCACAACACCATCATAAAATGCCATGGCTTGTTGGATGTAACTGAAATGTAGCGCACGTACTTTTCCACCAGCCTGAACTAGTGATCGCAGTCTTGCTGTGGGCGGGATTTGAGGATTCAGACCTGGATATGAGCAAAGTCTAGATTTTCAGGCTGCCTTGTGGCCTCTTCTGTTGATGACAGATTCCGGAATATAAGAAATGATGCCAATAAATATTTCTGTGGAAGAAAGATCACGACATGTAGCATCCAGGATTCTAGCTTCTTATTTTACTTCCGGATGTGTGAACTTGAGTCAATCACTTTACCTCTTTAAGGCAGAGATTCCTTGGCTGTAATGAATAAAACTAAATAATAAATGTGCATATTGCCTGTAACGTGTAAAATGCTATATGATATCTAAGTTGGCTTTAGATGACTCCATTTCCTAAATGAATTTTACAGGGGAATCGAAATAGTAACAGCTACTTTCTCTATTTAAAACTTAATATGTACCCAACAGTAAATTGCTTACTTTGCACAAATGATTTAATTTAATTTAATTTATTCATCAACCATGGAAAGTAGGAATAATATCTCTAAAGTACAGATAGTTACAAAGTATTAAGTAACTTTCCCTAGATCCCTTGGCTAGTAAGTACCAGATTTAAATCTAAACCATTGTCTTGCTAGCTCTAATTAAATGCCCTTACAGCTGAACTACGTCCCCAGCGTAGCCACCTTCCTTTGAAATATCAACTCAGTGTTTGAAGCCTGCCTTCGAGATAGGTGCCTTTTCAATCAAATTCAAATGATTTTATAAAAGATTTTCTGTATTGTTTATTACTATTACTTCTTGGGGCATTGTTTACTCCTACCATGTGACAGTGAATTGTTTTCTATGATAGGAAAAAGGACAGGGGAGGCTGAAGATATTGAAAAAATAAATGAAACAAGATGTGATATCCTAGTTAATTGATGTTGCACCAGAGCAAACGCCTCAGAACAGAACAAACATCCGTCATTTCAATAGCAGTTAGGAGACAAGTTGAAGAAAATGAATTTTGTAAGCCTCTTACCACATCTTTTAAAAATTTGAAAACATCAGCACAGCTCAAGGGTGTTACTACTGCAAATTATTGGAAAATTCAGCAATTCACTGGTATTTCTCCATTTTCTAACCATTCAATCATCTGATCTGTACACCCATCTCACCTTCCACCTATCCATCACCCACATATTCATTTCCCTTCCATCTTTATATTCATTCTACCAACATCGTATGTCCAACAGCAATTTATCATACCGAAGATCAATTTAGTAAGTCCCGTTAGTAAAAAGCGTTAACTACGCACTTTAGCTCAGCTATCCTTAGTGAGAGCCGACTGTGCACCAACGCCATGGCAAGCACCTTTACATATACTGCGTTAGCCTAGCGTTGGACACTTTGCAGTGATGGAAATAAATACGAACTACCTCTAAGAAAGCTACCTGCTCTTAAGGGATTAAAAAGTGGGACAATGCAGGACCATAAAAAACAGTACCTGAGGATACATGAGTAGTCACATTCCTTAGAAGATGAAACCATATTAGCTGTCATGCAGGAAAGAACATAACAAGTTCTAAATAAATGTCTGAGAGCAAATGTCTAAGAGAGCAAACTGGGTAAGCCAGAGCTCCTCAGCCTCCAAGCTCTAGTCCAAACGTTTCTTCCTCTGAGAAGCCTTTGGTACATCTGATTCCCTAGGGCTGGACTTACCTTGTCTCCCTTGCTGTGGTCCGTGGCCATTTGCCCGGCTTCTCTTACAACATTTACTGTCTTTTACTTCATCATCTTAGTTTTTCAGGAGACTGAGGTGCAGTGGAGGGTGCAAAGACTTTAGTGAAACACCTTTTGGGTTATAATACCATCTCCTTTTTTTATCATACAGGACGTGTAAGACAGTCATGTTGTGAAGTAACCCTTACTAATATGTTTTGCTAAACACTTTGCATAGTCTGATTTCGTCCTCAGCACATTTTACTTACCCTGGTTTTCTTTTTTTTTTAATCCTACTGATATCTCCATTTTATAGATATGTAAGGTGAGGCTGAAGCAAATTTCCCAAACTGCTGTTATAAGTGACAGAGACTAGTTTCAAACGATTGTCTACAAAACACCTATTTGAAGAAAATATACACAGTAATGCCATTCAATTCACTTAATTGCTCAGCATGTCAATCTTCTCCTCTGTGAGTTAGGGCTGAAAAGATTTATTCCATGATATTCTGATACACCCTTGTAGGCTGTGAATATATTGTGCAGTGCAGGGCTCTGTGCAAAGCAGAGGACAGTCCAACCCTACTTCACTTCAGCTTGCTTTCTGTTCCTCCAAGATGCCAAGCTCAGGGCTACCAGTTCAGTTTTCTTCTTCGGTGTGCAATGCTCTATCCTTAGGTCTTGGCAGGTCTGGCTTCTATTTACCAATCAAATCTCAGCAAGGCTCTCATCTCACTGTAAGTTCTCGCCCGATGACTCTAAAACAAAAGCCCACCCTCATCACTTCCTATAAACCCTAAGCTAACTTGTTCTTAATATTTTTTCATTAACACTGTATATTTATTTAGTTTATTACTTGGTTGTTTTCACTGGGCTATGTGCTTATTTGGGGTTAGTCAAGCAACTTACTTTTGTTTTACCCACTTCTATTAGCTAGCTATAGATGAGTGTACTTTTGTTTTAGTGGTTATCTTAGAGACTAAAACGCAGACGCCTGTCCTGGTAACGCAAAGGCATCACTACAGTTCAGTTCACTTCCTCCCTCACTCATCTTGCCTAATTGTTCCATCAGTTTAAATGCTATGTATGGTTAAAATGCTATGTGCTATTATTTCTTTGCGAAATTAATTTTCATTGACGTTTGATCACTTATTTACCATTTTCATTGACTGTAAATTTTGGAGACAGACACAGCTCATTTGGCTTAGAGAAGACAAAGTAGAAATCAACAGTTAAAGATGGGAAAGGAAAGGGAAATGGAGGAGAAGTAAATTAATGCATGTCAAGTATCTGTAATATATATACGTTAAGCATATATTATATGTGTTAAAATATATGTTTATGATATTATCATCAGAAAGATAACCAAATACAGTAAATTAAAGAGACATAATTCATTCTTAGAACTTTCAGATTCTAAACGCTGTGCACTTGGATATATCACAGGGCAGCTCTGTTTTCTCACGTGACTGGCTTTCCACGGTGGTTGGCTTGTTTTGTAAAATGCTGGCTGGCTGTATGGGGGTGGAGTTCAGTGTGTCTCAGAATAGCTTTCTATTCTTGGAATCTTTTCTGTCTGCTTAAGCTTTTCAGCACTTCTTGGGGTTACCAAAATCATTACTTTAATTATACATCAATGGTCATTTCCACTTGAGAAGGAGCCCTTTTTAAGAGACTGTTCACTCAATTGCTTTAATGTTCTGAATTTGCAGGCTCTCCCTCCACTGTCAGAAACCTCAAAGATAGGTGATTTGCAGCAATGCTGGATTGAGGATATCCACGATAGACCAGAAAACTAGGGGATGGTTTTGAAGCTTAACTTTTTCACATCAAGTAAGGAAAAGCTGACCTTCATCGAAGAATGATTCAATTTCAGGTTCAGCTTAGAGTGAGCACCTCTCATGATAACATAACTTGAATATCAAGACTACACTCTTCTGAAGCATAATATTCCCCAGTTCCACCTGTGCCCTTCAGACTCACTCTTGGGACCAACTGAGCTGACACTATTTTTCCATCCCACGTTCAGTCCTGCCTGGGAGCTCTGTTCTCTTTGATGTTGCAACATCAGGACCACTGTTTCCCTTATGTAAGTGCAGCTACTTGCTCTTTGTCCTCCTCAGAGGGACGATACAAGGAATGGTAAATATCCTCATATAGTTTAACTACCAATAATACCAACTCTTTTGTTTCAGACTTTATTGAAATTTGGGCCCCAACTATAGGGAATAACAATGAAGGGGGTTGAAGGAAATTTGGAAACAGGCAAAATATTCTCAGAGTTTATGGAAAAAAACTACACAGAAACCCTTATTACTAAGGATCTTCTCTTGGGTTATCTTAGTTCCTACTCTTACTCTTTGGGGTTTCCCTCTCCTCTTTCTCCTCCCAGAGAAAGAGCTCCTCTTACATCCCTAGAGTTTGAACGTACATACATGCGCATAAACACATGCACACATGCATGTGTGCGCTCACACACACACAAGAGGCCCTAAGCTCACTCCCTGTGCCCTCTCTCTCTTAGCCATAAGGCAGTTTGCAAAGTGTGGTAATCTTCTGGTCACACATTTTCCAGTGTCCGAGTTATTGCATCTAGCATCTCAGCTGGAGGAATTCAAGAGTAGAGTTCCATATGTAATTTGATGCTTCAAGTCCAGTGGAAGAGTCCGAGGTGGGCTCTGACACTCTAACTTATCCTCTAGATAAGCCTTCTTGTTTGTATGAGATAAAACTATATACCTCCATTCTTCTGGAAAAAGTCTGATAGTGCCTGTGAGTAAATGATACACCCAGCTTCCAAGAACAAACAAAATATTACAGACAAGTAAATTCTAAGCCTATATTAATGAAAAGAAGCATTTTCCTAATGGAAATGGAACGGGGTGGAATATAGTCTGAAAATATTTCCCACACTCTTAATAGAGGTAAATATCGTTATATGAAAGGGGAGCAAGAAAGTAAGAAAAAGAAAAATAACAAATAGGAAGAGACAAATAAAGGGGACAATTTAAATACTGATGCATGAGCCCGTTTAATAAAATTGAGAGGAGGGGAGAGAAGAGGGGAGGCAGGAAGGTTACTAGCATTTATAAAGCATTTATTTTATGCTCAGGCCAGATGCATTTATCAGTGTTTAATAACATATTTCATAATCATTGAAATCCTTTGTGGCAGATACTATAATTCTCATTTTATGTGAGACAAAAACTATACCACAAAAATGTGGATTTTGAGATCAGTTTTGATGATAAATCACACCCTGGTGGACTGTCTGTTTTCAGAGTGTATCACCTGGTATCTATAGCATTTTGCAGGATGATTTATTGAATTTTCATCATTTATAGTTGTTTAACTGCTTTAATTCAAGAATCTTTGGAAGATGAATTCTAAGTTTGATCATTGCAGTGACCTACCATGATGGTAAGTGAATATTCTTTGGAAGAAAGTAGAGACTTCTGAATAACATTGTTTTCCCATCACATGAGTGAAGACAATTTTGTTTTCTCCAGGAAACATTTGCATTTTGGTTAACAGTTGCACTGAGAGATGAGGATCATCCTTGAAAGGAGAAAAATATGCTTTGATCAAGGTCTAACACATTCAGAAGCTATTTGCCGTTTCCACCAGTGTGACGATTCTCCAGGGATGTCACTCTCTCATGCAATTCCTTTTTAAGCTCTTCATTAATTAATGTCAGCTCCTCCCTCCTGGGTTCTGCCCCTCCCCTTGGGTGTCATTAGATCTGTTCTACCACTTTTCAGCCATCATCTTTTCCAGTCTTTTCCCTATTTCCTACACGTCCTTGGTACCATTAATCAGTTTCAGCTTTTATCTTCTCCCTTCTAGATAGAAAACTGTACCTGGGGCAGTTTCCCCCAGCATACTTACTGTCCCAGCTACAGCTCAGATTCCCATTGGATCCAATCACCATTATTATTTTTAATCAAGTGCTCAAAAGAAAGATTCCAAGAATTAATATACTAGGTACTATTCATTCATCTTTCAATTTCTTTGTTATGGAAAGGGGTTTCTCTATATTCTTTCCTTTCATTATTTCATATATTATTCACATAAACAGGCTTGTACCAGAGATAATTTAAGGTAGCATACAGCATGGTGACTACAGTTAGTAATTCTAGATCACATATTTGAAAGTTGCTAAGAGATTAGATCTCTAAAGTTCTCATCATAAGAAAAAAAACTTCTTTGTAACTATCTGGTGATGGAGGTTAACTAGACTTATTGTGGCAGTCATTTCACAATGTACACACATATCAAATCATTATGTCATACACTTGAAACTAATATAATATTATATGTCAATTATACCTCAATTAAAAAATAGTGGATATTCCCTGGGCGCTGGGTTCCAAAAGACCCAAAGATCTGGTTCCAACTTTAATTCTGCTACTTAGGAGCATGTGATTTGGGGGCAAATGACTTAATTTCTCTGGATCCGTTTCTTCAGTTATAGAGTGGGTGGCAATCATGCTTGTTATGAATACCCCATGTGATTGGTTGCATTGTCTACAACACAGGGATAGTGAGCAGACGTGCTGGAGGAAGATGTGCTGTTGAGGATGCTTGAGAGCAGGAGAGAAGGCATTCACACTTTATGTCACGTCTGTCCTAAGGTATGTAATGAATGGTAGACGTGAGAGAGTGGGAGAGGCTGGATTTCCACTGGGTTATTCCAGGAATCCAGACAGAGAAAGGAAGCAAAGGAGAGTGGAACTGAGGCAAGAGAAGTGTTGGTTTTAAGAGGCAGTCTGCCGGTTGCAGAATTAGGCAGGTGCTCCTGGGATTTTGGGGCCTTGCAGGGGTAATGTTCCAATGAAACCTGGACAGCGCTCCCTGGTTACTGGTGAGTGTTCTCAAGAAGGACCCCTGCCTACTAAATGCAGGTGTTGTCCGGCACCTCTGCCCTAAGAAACAAAGGTGTAGAAACTCTTCTCCTCCATGAGGCAAGAGGTATTGGCAAGAAGTCCGGCTGGCCTTACCCATTATTGATTCTAGGGTCAGAACAGGTGGAATCGAGTCGGGCATTGGTACACAGCTGGACGCTCATCCTTACGGGACAGCGGAGGCGGCTGGGGAAACCACTGATTGGCAGGGGAGTCAGATGGGAGATCAGATGCAAAAAGCTCATTGTGAATAGAAACGTTTATGCTATTCAGGTGATGACGTCATTGAAAAGTCGGATCCCTTGTCATCTCTCAGTAAGCCTATATTTCCTTAAATAGTAAGAGGTAGCCTCTCTTAGCCCACCCACTTGTGATAGGAAAGGAGCTACTCAGATATAGTAATTTAACAGGTATGTGTGGCACATCCTGATTCTTACTCATTCTAATAATTTTTGAATGGATTCCTCAATATGTATCGAGCACTTGTTATGTCTCTGTACTGTGCTGGGCACCTTTACATAACTGATCTTTTTAAATTGCATAAAACCTTGTATGTTGGGAACTGACATCTTGATTTTATGATGAGGGTTACTGAGGCTGATATTTGCTCAAGATATGTTGGTGGCAAGTGGTAAATCTAGAATGCAAACCTAGATCTGCCTAACTGTGAGCCTTTTTATGTTCTTTCTATTATCCATAGTGCTTCTAATGTATGCCATCTAACAAATTGAAACTATAATCTAACATTTTGCCAAACTTTCAGTATCCTCAGTACATGGTGATTGACAGAAAAGGTGAGTATTGTGTAAGAAACAAAACTTAATGTAAAGCCATTATGAGCATTTCCTCTTTTATAGGTTATCAGAATGTAGCACATAATAAGAGCTCAATAATTATCAGTTGAATGCCATTTCTCCTCGATTGCAGTCATGGTAGCATATTAATTTCCGTTTCCTACCTAGTGACTGGCACAGGGCTGGACTCTGGAGAAGTAATCAGGAAAGTTGTGTCACTGGTTAATATAGTAACATTCCCTTCTGAGTGCAAGCTCTGTACAGGACAAGCTCTGACGCTCACATGCCTGAAATTGTTCAGTTTCACCCCTTAGACCTTCCCCTTTTTTTTTCCGCTTGAGTTATATTCTTTCTTATCTCTGGGCTTTGCATATGCAAGCCTTTTAATGCCCTTATCGCCTTTCCCCCTCATCCAACTGATCAACTCTAACTCTTTAGAACCTAGCAAACATTACTGAACCCAAGCCTCAAATTCCCAGGCAGGAATTTTTTTGTTCCTTGCAGACCTCATAAGTGGCTGTGTGTCACTTTTCTATCTATCGTGAGCACTTATTTTCTCATGTACATCTCAGTTTGGCTATGAGCATCTCTCAGGCATATATTGTACCATCTTTCCCATATTTACCATTGTATTCCCAGCACCCAGTGCAGTTCTGGTACAGGGTGGGTGCTCAGTGGATGTTCGTTATGTGGATGATTGTATTATCTGCCAACCCTATCTGTGATACAGTTGAACCTTAATATGTTAAATGTTTTATCACTTGGATGTATACATCCTGTGGTCCACCTCATACCCACTCGCCTCTGACACAATCAATATTATCAGTAAAATTCAGAGGCAGTTATGTTAATAGTGATCATTTATTGAGCAACTATTATATGACAAAATTAATAACTAATTTGCATATAGTATTTAATATATGTAAAGTTAGTGGAGTAGTGCCTTTCGTGATAGAGTTATTGTGGCTACCCAAATTAAAATTAAATATTTACCTGCAAAGTCATTTAAAGGAGGTGAAGTGTTGGATATGCATATAGAATTCTTATTTTTCCACCACCTCCTTTGTATTAGTCAGATAAATAGAATCTATCTATCTAGCTACCTGCCTATGTCTATCTATATAGATATGTCTACAAATGCAGAAAGATACAGATGTAGACATAGATATAGGTATAGATGTAGGTTCTGTCTAGAGAAGGAGAGAAGGAAATTTACTATGACAAACCATCTCATGTTATTATGGAGGCTGAGAAGTCCGACAGTCTGCCACGTACAAGCTGGAGAAAGCCGGAGAAAGACTTGGGGAAGCTGGTGGCGTAGCTTCAGTCTAAGTCTGAAGCCCTGAAAACCAGGAGCAATGATGGTTTAAGTCCCAGTCCCAGGGCAGAAGCCCAAGACTGATGTCCCAGCTCAGCAGTCAGGCAGAGAGAGAGAGAGAGAGCGCTCTCCCTTCCTCCACCTTTTTGTTCTATTCAGGCCCTCAGTGGACTGGACGACAACGCTCACTCACGTTGGGGAGGACACTCTGCTTTACTCAGTCTACTGCTTCAAATGCTAATCTCTTCAGGAAACACCCTAACAGACACCCTCAGAAATGATGTTTCACCAGATGTCTAGGCAACTGCGGCCCGGTCAAGTTGACACATAAAATTAACCATCACAGCCTTATTTACCAGCTGTCCACTGTTCCCACCTCTGTCCCTCTCCAAGTAGAGAACAGGCTTCTGGCTATTTAGTACTTGTTGTTAGATTTCCCCAGGAAAGCCTGAGCTGGAAGCTTGGCTCCATTACTTTGATGCCTTAACCCCTTCTAAGCCTGCCTGCTTTATTTCTAAGCCAGGAATAAGACTTAATTGACAGGTTTATATAAGATAAATTCGGGTGAAACATTCAACGCAATGTGTGGGATACAGCTGGATCACAGTGAGTATTTCGTTTGCTCTACATTCATCTGTTTCGTTCTCCCTGTTAACAATTATTTTGATATATCCCCTGGATCCAATACAGGTTTCTTCTTTCCATGGATAGGAAACTTTGCTTTTATTTTTAACACAAGGTTGTGCACTAATGCATTTACTCAAGAGAAGTGCTCTTGTTAATCTAATCCTGAGTGTTAAGTGTAAGTGAAGAATTGAATTACATAGTAAGAATGCGTTCAAGTCTTCAATTATTAACAATGAGTGGCCGAGCAATTAACAAGTCAAGGTACATTTGCAGGGAAGTGGATGATCAGGACAGCAATTTCTAAGTTTCGTCTGACCCATGCACAAATTGAGAGTATTCTGCTCCCAGTGGCACATCATCGTAGTCCATTTTTATGCTCAGTGAGGCTTAATGAGTTATTTTGAAGCCCCAGAGCTCTCAGACGGTAGTTCATTGGCTTGTACTCGCTCATTTTCCAGACAGTGTGAATAGCACTACACAACAGCAAGCTTGAGACGGTACGGTACTGGCATGATGAGCTGGCAGATACTTATTAACCCCACACACAGTTGAAGCTATGACCTCATTCAGTGTTTCTCTGGGAGCGTGTATGTTGAAATTTTGTCTTGTTTTACATGATTGAAGAATCGAAGAGTTCATAATCATTGCCAAGGTTTCTTAATACTAAGTGCACTCAGGGGATTAGAATGAATGAGTGAAGCAGACCAGGTATAGATAACAAAGCAACGGGAAATAGAGCAAACAAAATACTTACTGTGATCCAAAAAGGCAATGGGACAGTGATTAACAGGAAAGTGTATAAACCATCTAAAGGGATATCTGGTATTCAGCACATGGGAGACGCTGGGCTTTTTAAAGAAAAAAAACAGAAGTCTGAATTTCTTATGCAACATCTCTCACTTTTTCAATGTTGGCAACCCAATTTGTTTTTTGCAAAACTGTGTAGGACAAACAAGGCATATTTGAAGGTTGGAGACTCATTTAAACTTTTGATCTTAAATGCATCAAAGATCAGACTGAGGCTTCTGTTATTGTTTCTCCACAGACAGTGAAAGGAAAAAATTACAGAACATTTTGTTCTCCTTTATCTCCAGATGCTTGTGCCTTGATGGTTCTTACAAATTCCCAAGAACAAAGATTTCTGTTTTCCTCTTTCTTTTGGAGATTGCAAACAAACAAACAAAAAAAACCCAAAGCTTAAAAAAACCATAGAAAACTATCCAGTTCCTTTCCTTGCTTCTGGGCATCTTACTTAGAGCATGAGCCTGCCTGGAAGAGCGTTCTGCTCATTCTCCCAGTTGCCTCTCAGGCCGTCATTATTTTCACAAGCCTTCCTTGACTTCCACTCTTCCCTACCGCCCTCAGCAGGGAGGCAGTGCGGGGTGCTGGTTAAGAGCTCAGGTTTGGGAATTAGGCTGAGCTGGGTTTGATTCTCAGATGAATCTCTTAGTAAGTATGAGAGTGTCCTCACTATCTTCCTCTCTCTAAGTATTGCTATCATTGACTGTCGAATGGGGATGAAAATGCCTAAATCATGGGATTGCTGTTTTAAATGAGAAGGTTGTATAGCACTATGCAGATCTTCTAGCACATAATAGCTGCTTAAAAACTGTTGTTTTGTTTTTATGTGCTTATGCATATATATATATGTGTGTATATATATATATATATATATATATATATATATATATGTAATTTACTGTGACAAGTATAAGGTTATACATTATATGTAATATAGTATAGTACTTACCCTAAATGCCAGTTAGGGTATTTCCCTCTTTTCTTCAATTCTTTCAATTCTGTCAATTGTTTCCCTCTCAGTGTCCCCTCTTGGGTATCTGAGAGTATGTCTTATTCTATTCTGTAACCTCAGTTCTCAGCGCAGTACCTGGCTCGCACTAGGCATTCAATGATAAATGAGACATTTACTACCCTGTCTGGATTGCAAGGCTCTGGTGCCCACTAGGATAATGTCCAGTCTCCCAGGCTTTGGTCTCTTTTTTGGTACCTAGTTACCATTAATTTTTGAAAATTCTCTCGGTTACATTTTTTTCTCGATTTTTCCTTTGGGTCTAATTGGGGAGCAGACAGAGGAAGACAGGACAAAATTAGTAGAAGAAGAAGAAAAAGAAAGAAAAATAAGAGAGTCTATAGGATTTAGTAAGAAAAAAAAGTTGGGTAAAATCTGGAAGGATGAGTTGGAAGAGTTTAATTGAAAAGAAAAGGAGACAAGATGAAGAAAATAGGAAGTAGGAGGGAAGACAAAGGATAGAATATCAGTCAGGATTCGCTAGGTTATGCTGCGGTAACAAACGACCCCAAAGCCTCAGAGGCTTATAGCAACAGAGGCTTACCTCTCACTACATGTCTGTGTGGGTCCCCTCCAGCTCTGCTCTACAGCTTCTTTTCTCCAAGACTGAGGCTGAGGGAGCATCCCATTCTGGAACATTGCAAGTCTCATGGGGGTGGGGGAGAAATGCTTTGAACCAAGAATGGCTTTTAAAGGCCCAGACCACTTGGACACACACCCGTTCTCGTGAGATTCATTGACTAAAGTATATCTTTGTTGCCCTCGGCTTCAACACCGTGGAAAGTATAATGCTACCCAGCAAGCAGGGGCCTGAAAATCCTGAAGAGTAACATGATCTATACAGATGTAGAGAGAGGAAAACGTGTTGAATGATGGACATTTCAGGAAAATGAAAGAAATTACCTGGGACAGGGTAGGGAAGTAAAAGGGAGATGAAAGTCAGGAGATGACATAAAAGTGGAAGGGGAAGTGGAAGAGGTGTAAACCAGGGGAGGAGAGAATAAAGAACAGCACTTCCCAGGGTTGGGCTGATGATGTGGTCGTGTCATCGTATTACGCAGCACAGGGAGTACGCACAGCCTCTGCAAGCAGCAGACCTGGGCGTGTGTCCCGATGAACTTTGTAACCCTCACGGTCCTCCATTTATCCATCTGCATTTATAACTCCTATCTCACAGTTGTTGAAAGAATTTAATAACATAAATAAATGCATAATTAGATATGGAGCTGTTTTTTATTTTTTTCTGTTACCCTGGGGATTGTGGACAAAAGCTCCAGTTAAGGAGAAAGAGCTACTAAGAGTGCCACATCCCAAAGGAAGCTGCCAACCAATGAGCTGATGAGGTGGGGGAAAAATCTGGCTACCAGTGGTCACCATCATAAGCTGCATCCTTCCCAGCGTATGTAATACAGTGAGGAGGGGGTAGGTCGAGGCAGACCAAGCATTTTTGTCCTTCCAAAATTACAGCTTTCATAGACGGAGGTCTTTTCTCTCCTGGATGCATCTACCCGAAGTCCCAAAGTTTCCTATGTGATGGAGGGTACCTGGCAAGAAAGGAGAATGCAGGCATTATGTGTCCTGGATAGATGCTTGCTAAGTTGCAGAATTGTCATTCTCCTTTCACAGATAAAGGAAGGGAGGCTTGGAGTACAAAGATCAATCCGGGGGTAACAGGGGAATCAGAATTCCAGCCAAAGTAGCCTGATTTTATAGCCCTTTATTTAATTATAATGCTGTATGGCCATCCTAGCCAAAGGCGGGATAGAGATTGGATGCACCTTCACATGTACTTGCCTCTGTATTTCTAAGGCCAACCTGAGAAGGACTTTGGCTGGGTTGAGAAGGATCCTGGTCTTGATCGTGACACCAGTGCCCAGTTCTTCTCTCACATTCCTTATGTGATCATCTCAAGCCCTTTTCATGTCTCTGCTCTTTCTAAAAGTTTCAGCTTACCTTGGAAAATAATATAGTCAAGGACTTGTCAGCATGAATTTCTCTCTCTCTCTCTTTCTGTGTGTTTGTAATTTATAATATATATAGTAGGGTGTATGTAATTCATAATTCATACATATATGTCAGCATAAATTACACATACACATAACATTAGTTAAAAAATAATTAGTATGTGGACTTTGACAAACTAAATAATTATGTGTACTTATATCTCCAGTTGTGGAGAATGTGAACTATTGTTTCACAATTAAAAAAAAACTTTCTTTTAGAAAACAATATTAAACTTGGATTAAATTGTATCTCTTAAGGGTTTTGATTTGGGAACAATAAGTGGTTACCCCCACATTATCTTGTCATTTTCTTTTCCCTCTTTTTTTTTTTTTAAACACAGACTAGTTCATTCACAGGTTCGATGGAAATTTTGGGAGAAGGAGTTTGATAGCAGGCTCCCCGGAAAGCTATCTGGTGTTGTTAGAAATGAGAAGCCCAAATATGGGAAAATATAATCAATGAATCCAATGGTCAGAGACCATTTTCTACTTTCCTCTAGCCACCCACATTACACAGGGTGAAATTAAATTTGAACCTGTTTTAAATTATTATTTCAAAAATGTCTTGGCTAACCAGGGAAAGCTACTTTTATGAAGTTTGGGGAAAAACAAAATTGTGCTCGGCACCTGCAGTGTAGAGATAAGTAAACGGTCCACTTTCTGCAGGAATATCTTGAATTGAACTATCTTAGCTGCCTCAGGTTTGGTTGCTATCCCACCCCCTCAAAAAAAAAGGGAAGAAAAAAAACGAAGAAAAAATAATTGTGGCGAGAAATGGAAACAGCACAAGCATTGAATTTCGTTTTTCCCCCACTAGGCGACAACAGTTCCTCAAATGTTTGAAAGGTAGGAACAAACACACAGACTACATGACCACTCTTGGTCAGAATTAAATTCAAAAACACCTGTGACAAAATAGATCTTCTGTATGTTAACTGCGTGCAGTAGCAGACCCGCAAACTGACATGCTAACAGGGGCTAAGCAGGCAAAATAACTGAGGGAAGAGACCTGGGACTAAGAAAATCCTTGTATTCCTTTTAGTCAAACTTTTACCACCACATGATTTAGCAATCCCACTCCTGGGTATATATCCGAAGGAAATAAAATCTCTACCTCAAAGACTTGCCTGTACTCCCAAGTACATTGCACCATTATGCAAGTAGCCAAGGCATGCATGTGTCTGTCAACAGATGAATGGTTAAAGAAGATGTATTCTATGTCTGTACAAGAAATATTACTCAGTCATAAAAAGGTAATCGTGCCTGTTGTAACAGCATAAATGGATCTAGAGGGTGTTAAGACAAGTGGAATAAATCAGTCAGAGAAAGACAAACAGTGTATGATCTCACTAATATGTAAAACCTAAAAAAGCCAAACTCACAGAAACAAAGAGTAGAATGTTGATTACCTCTCAGAGGCTGAGAAGCAGGGGAAATGGAGAGATATTGGTCAAAGGGTGCAAAGATGAATAAGTCTCAGGGAATTAATGTCTAGCATGGTGACTATAGCTGATAATACTTTATTATATACTTAAATGTTGTTAGGAGAGGAGATCTTAAGTGTTCTCACCATAAACATACACACACACACACACAAATGGTAATTATGTGAGATGGTGGGTGTGTTAATTAATCTTATGTGGTAATTATTTCATAATATGTACATGTATAAAATCCTCACTTTGTACACAATATCACATATCAAGTACATCTCAATAAAGCTGAAAAATATTTTTTGTTGAGTTATACCACTAACACATATTTCTGTACTCTAAAAAATAATAAAATATATATGAGGTGAAAACTGACAGAAATGGATAAAGAGATAATTCAACAATAATACTTGGAGGCATCAATATCCCACTGTTAATAGTGGCTGTAACAACTAGACAGAGGAACAGAAAAGAAACAGAAGACTTAAATTACACCACAAACCAACTAGATCTAACAGACGTACAAACGATCTTAAGCGAATACTCCAGACAGTTATAGGCCAACAAATCAGACAACTTAGAAGAAATGGATACATTCCTAGAAACACAAAATCTTCTGAGACTTTGTATATATTGGCAAAGATCACTTAGGCTGAATCAGGAAGAAATAGATAATCTGAACAGACTGATTCTAGTACTGAAATTGAATAAGTAGTTGAAAAGCTCCCAACGAACAAAAGTCCAGGATGGGATGGCTTCACAGGGAAATTTTACCAAACATTTCAAGAAGAGCTAATAACTATCCTTCTCAAACTGTTTCAGAAAACGGAAGAGGAAGAACACCTCCAAACTCATTTTGTGAGGCTACAATACCCTGGTACCAAAACCAGACACTACAAGAAAGAAAATTACAGGCCAATATCCCTGATGAATATTGATGCAAAAATCTTCAAAAAAAAAAATACTAGCAAACTGAATTCAACAATACATAAAAAGGATCATACAACACGGTGAAGTGGAATTTATTCCAGAGATGCAAAGATGTTTCAATATCCTCAAATCAATCAAATTTAAAAGCTTTTGCACTGTCAGGGAAACCATCAACAAAATGAAAAGGCAGCCTACTGCAAGGAAGAAGATATTTACAAATGATACGTCCAACAAAGGGTTAATATTCAAAATAGCTAAAGGACTTACACAACTCAATATCAAAAAATCCCCAAACAACCCAATAAAAAAAAGGCAGAGGACCTGAATAGGCATTTTTCCAAAGAAGACATACTGATGGCCATCATGCACATAAGATACTCAACATCACTGATCATCAGAGAAATGCAAATCAGAACCACAATGAGATATCACCTCACACTTGTCAGAATGACAATCATCAAAACAAAAACAAAAACAGACACAAGTGTTGGTGAGGATGTGGAGAAAAGGGAACCCTAGTACACCATTGGTGGGAATATAAATTGGTACAGCTGCTGTGGAAAACAGTACAGAGATTCCTTAAAAAAATGAAAATAGAGCTACTGTATAATCCAGCAATTCTACTCCTGGATATAGATCTGAGAACACTAATTCTAAAAGACATATGCACTCAATGTTCATAGCGGCATTATTTACAATAGCCAAGATGAGGAAGCAACCTAAGTTTTCATCAACAGATGAATGGATAAAGCAGATGTGGTATAAATGTACAATGGAATATTACTCAGCCATAAAAAGAATGGAGTTTTGCCATTTGCAACACCATGGATGGACCTGAAGGGTATTACGTTTAGTGAAATAAATCAGACAGAGAAAGACAAATACTGTACATTTTCCCTTATGTGCGCAATCTGAGAAATGAAACAGATAAACCAGTATTACAAAAGAGAAACAAACACAGACACAGAGAAGACTTGTGGTTACCAGTGGGGGTAGGGGTACAAACTACTACATATGAAATGAATATAATATAAGAATATAATGTGGAGGGAATATATCCAATATTTTATAACTTTACATGAGTATAATCTATAAAAATACCAGATCATTACGCTGTACACCTGAAACTAATATAATATTATAAGTCAACTTTATTTCAGTTTTTTTAAAAAAGAAGAAAGTTGCATAAGCCTGAAATATTAGCAACCAACAGGCCTGAATTTGGACATGAAATTCTGAATGGCTTATTGTCTTCCTAGATCACTAGCATGCCAAGTTCCTAAATGAAATTTGGAAATCTTTTCTAATTTTGGATTTCAGTTTTTATTCCAGCACGGCAGATGTCTCTAGCCCTCCTCATTATGTCTCTCAGCTGTTGGTTTATGGCATTACGGTCACCTCAGTCTTTTGTTCCAAGTCATGCTCTTTTCACGCCTGCGTGCCTAGCCAGAGAGGGACAGGAAGCCCGTTTCCCACATCAGGAACGGCACTGACTGATTAACTTATGCTGATCTTAAAGTCTGCCTCCTTCTTCATGTACCAAGGAAATTGAACTTATTGGATGTGCTGGTCAGTCTTTTCAGGTGCAACCTAAACCGGATGGAAGCTGCCACAATTCCTCCTGGTCTGCTTCCAGACTTGTTCAGAGTACATAGGCTGCAGCCTACACCTCTTAATTACCTGTGCTCCCACTGGCATTTATTATTTTTCTTGTAAATCCTCATCACCTGCTCAGGATCTGGGCCTGCACATTTGTGTAGAAAAGGAGCCAAGAGGATGCCTCACAATTGTGCGGCAGTAATTATCTGCTGCACACAATAATGACTTTGGACCCTGCTGTTTTTGTGCAGTAATTAACAGGTGGCAAGCTTTGGCTGCAACATTTTCCCCCACAGTTATTGCAGAAAACACTGGCATCTGGGTAAATAGATTAAATATCGAAACAAAGGCTCTGGGAGACGTCCTATTCTGACCCTGCCATTAGCTTGGGTTTGCCAGGTTTCAACCCTGTGGACAATACAGTTCAGTTCAGGGACTGAGGGTGTCCCTTTTGGGACCAGTCTACTTGCATTCACACCCTGGATCTTCCTCTTTCTGGTACATGATGAGCCTATACAAGGCGTTGCCCCATCACTACAATGCTACTGGAGGCAGCCTGGCAGTGTCTTTGCTTCCAGCTCCTTAACATGTCATTCAGATCCTTTCATGGTCTGATGCTAGCCGTTCTTCCACAGCTCCCTCCAGTGCAGCTTTCTCTCTAGACATTCTGCACTATTCACCAGTCTCCAACTAAGTTCCACAAACGAATACATTTTAAGAGTTCTTATTATCCTAATTACACTTTTCTTATTGCTTGAAACACCCCATCCATTCTCCCTAGCTTCATAGTGGCTCTCAGAGAGTCCAGGAGGCACAGGAGAGTTAATTACCTGGAAGGCATATTTTGATTGAAGGAAGAAAGACTATGGGAAGAATCTAACATAAATTCTTCTCTCTTCCTCTCTCCATTGTACTGTGTCAAATATGATTTTCTGCCACACAAAAGACAGACTGTGTGACCGAGGAAGGACACTAGTGGAACGATGGGCTAGGTCTCGCTGAGGGCTGTGAGAAAGTGGCAGGCATGCAATACATCATTTTGCATTTTCTTCCCATCCTTGCTTGTCTCATTTCCTCCTTGCTTCACTCTTGTTGCTCCAGGTCTGTACTTTCCCATAGAGCGGTAACACTTAATTTTTTGCCTCAGGCTCTGTTTTCTAGAAAACCCAAGTTAAGACATTATTCAAACTCATCTCAAAAATCACCTATTATATGTTGTTTTCATAGTAACGCAATGCTACCCACAGAAAAACTAATCATGATAATTGAATTTCAAGAATCTCTCATGTAGAACACCATTAAAAAGGAATGGGAAATTTTGTTTTTAAGTTTTAGATATTAAGTCTATTAGACCCTCGGTGTCCTGAGAAAGACGTGTCAAAGAAGGAAGGTCTAGGCACCCTGAACAAGGAGGCAGGATTCCTGAGTTCTGTTTCTGGATCTTTTAGTTAGCATTCCATTTACTGAGTTAAAACCTACTACGGTCTTGCCCTGTGCTAGGCAAGCAAGGCGTAGCTCTGTCCACAGTCTAGTCTGAAAACTGAAGACATGAGCAGGCCTTCACAATGCAAGCGGTGAAATGGTAAGAGTTTTGCGGGGATGTATTCTTAGAGCAACGGCAGTATGTCATGCAAGGATTAGCATAGGAAGGTAAAATCTAAGCTGAGGCCTGAAAGAGGAATCTAAGATACACAGTTTGCTAGGCGAGGGTATGAGTAAGGAAAAACATTCCTGGCAGAGGGCATAGTATATGCAAAGGCACAGAGTAAGGTAGAGTATACTAAAATAAAGAACTACAAATTATTTCACATGGATGGAACATGTGCTTCATCATAGGAAGGACTGGTGAGAAATGAGGCTGGAGAAGTAGTACAAATTCTTCTTTGAGCCCTTGTTTCTTTACCTGTGAAATAAGTAATTAAGACTCAGTTGTGTTTAATGTGCCTTCCAAGTTTTATAAGCCATGACACAGGCAACGGTGAAGAAGGCTGTGACTCCAGATGTCTGATGATAAACCTCAAGTTGATTAAGGCATAAGGAATAGATCTGACGATGTACTTGACTCCAAGAGATGACATTACCTTCCTTGACAGAAACAAAGAAAAGCTTTAAAATAAGAACAAGAGGAACTGGCAACTCACGAGGATACTTCTTGAAGCAAATGGGGGATCTTTTTTTTTTTTGTAACATAATAAATCTCTGATATGATTTGAGTTGACTTGATGCCATCAGTTGGCCCACTGATTGAGTCCTGTGCAACAATTTAAGAGCTCCTCCATATTGGTGATTTTGCTTTAATTTCCAGGGGAGCACAAGAATTCATCTTTCACACATTATCATAAAAAAGAATGGGTCAAAAAAACCCTGAGTCCTTAAAGCCACATTGGGGCTCTCATATTGAGACTACATTGGGGCCATCATATCTGGGGCCCATAGTTTGGGGAGGTAAAAGTTTCCATGCAAAGGGGTAAAGGGACCAATGTTCCCTTTCCTCCTTGTGAAACACACTTACTTTTCTCTCTTGCCCCATGAGTCAGCTAAGGTAGCAGGCTCCACAAGGGAGCCTCTGCTTCAAATGTGCCCTGTGTTTAGATGAACAAGTGGGGCCAGGGAAGAGCCGGGGGAATGGGATCAGGGAAATGGAGACTCTTCTGGGACAAAGGCAGAAGAAGTCTCAGGGGAAAGTGGAACATGTTCCAGCCGTGTTCACTGGAGTAGCAGAACTGCCGGGGAGATGAACACTTCACTGGTTAGACACAATGACTGTGGTTTCTGCTGGTGCGCACTGTACCCATAACTCACAAAAACTAAGCATGGGAGTGCCTATAATTGGAATGCTATCCATTCTTTCATAAGGAACAGAGCTCATGCTGTGCAGCAGCCCATCTATCTTTCCCAAGAACTCTTTGGAAATTATCCAGGAGAAATTAATCTTATCTTGAAGCTGCGAGCACTAAGGTACAGTGCTTAATGCAACTGAAAATCCTTGTTATTTGATTCTCTCAGATATTACCGAAGGGCTGGGATGAACAATTCAACAGAGCAGTTGTAAGAGTTGAAGTAAGAAAGTATGCATCTTCTTTCTGCTTATTTCCTACCAAGTATAACTTTTCATTAAATAACATAAATGTCATTGATATATTTTTTATCACCATAGTCATTAGATAAGTTGGGTGAGTGCCTATGGTCCCATGTTAGAATTGAATTAGAAAAGTTATTAAGTTCAGAATGTTGAACGTGGGATTCAAACCCAGGCAACCTGGGGTCAAAATTCAGTGGGCTTGAATGATCTTTTCTTCTTCAGAGATTTGACTGCCTTTCCAAGCCAGGGACATTCTTCTTTGTAATCTCTATATCATTCTCTCTGTTTACAAGCCTATTTCCTTATTTAACTGTGAGCTCCTTGAAATCAGAGATGCAACCCTGGCAACAACAAATAATTTAAGAAGGAATTTGAGACTCAGAGAGAGTAAGGACATATTTTATACTATCTCTCATCTCCTGGCCATAAAGCATGAGACTGAGGCTCAATGAGTCTTAAGTCACTTGCTTGTATTTTAATCCCAAGAGCTCTGGGTTAAAATACAAACCTAGAATTTTTACAACAAATCCTGTACTTTCAATGTAGGGGATGCTACATCACATGGGTGAAGGGCTTCGGGAATGCAACCAGATGCCATGCGTCCAAATCTTGGCTTGATCACTCATGATCAGCGCGACGTGGGGTGTGTATGAATCTCTTTAGTCTGTAATTTCCTCAGCTGAAACTGGAGAAAATAATGGTGATTGTCTCATGAAATTTTGTGATGATGTAAGCGAAATAACCTATTTTAAATGTTAGCACATGAATGGCAGTCAAATAAGAACTGCTTTTATTATGATTATTTCCTGCTGCCCTGTAGCTGAATAGTGCTGTGATGATTGATTCCACGTGAGAGACGTGCTGGCCGTCCCCACCACTCCCACATACCTTGACGGTGATCAGGATTTGGCGGCTTTGGCGTTAGTCCAAAGTCAATATTTTCTGCTCTCTACAAATCCACCTTTATTCATTGCTTCTTCTAATGTTTGCCACCATCCGACAGTAAAGAGAAGATAGTTCAATATCCCTGGAGTACTTGACCTTCAGCTATTAACTCTAGTAAATGTTGGTGTCTCTGTTTGTTGAGTCTCTCTGCTTCACTCTTGCCTTGTTCTATGACTGAGATAGAGAATCAAACTATGTTCAAGGATGGCCACAATTATAAGAGCGGGAGCAGTGATAATGATGTCTACAGTTAATCTCACACATGCAGGTGCCAAATGCTTTATACTTGATATCTGTGCAGTTAGTTGATCCGTTTTATTGCTAGGAGTATAATTAGTAATCTCATCTATTTCATTTTTTTTTCAATCAGGTGCTTGAATCTCCACTTGCCTTTATTAGCAGAAAATTCAATATCTACCAATTGACTGTCTTCCACACTTCGAATTTTCCAATTATCCTGGGAACCTATTCAGTCACAAAATACCAGATTTGTTCAAAACACAAAGCAGGAAGACAACCGGAAAGCACTACGGGTTAACTAACTCTGTAGCTTTGGTTGTGGCCGCGTGGGTCCTGCTTCGTCTAAGTTGCTGCTCTCTTGACGCCCGAGCTCATACTCACTCCTGCTGATTCTCACAGTTGAGCCAAACTGTAGCCCTTTGAATTCTCACCTGCATGTTTAGTGATTGCTCCCAAAGCACGATGCCAAGACGGGGTCCAGAAGGGATTCCAACCCACCCTGCATAATGCGAAGCTCACTGCGTTGTTGAGGGTGTGCAGTCAGTTCAGACATGCTACCCACCAACTCCTCAGTGGGGACCATGCAGTTCTCTCCTGCCGATGGACCACATTTGGACCATTGCTGTTCTACAGAAAAATTTGTATCATGTTGATTCTTAAAAGTGAATGGAGGTAGATTCTCAATTTCCTTTTTCCCAGGATATTTTTAAAAAATCCCTACGCTCCGTATTTACTTCGGGGAATAGCTAAGAATATCAAATTGCTATTGTGAAGGCATGGGTTTTACCAAGCATAAATAATTCATTTATATACTTTCCCCAGGGCCATAGGGATAGTTTCACCTTATGCTTGTTTAAAAAAAGAGGTTTAACAGCTAACGATCCAGGCTCATTTTCCCTTCTGGGCTGGGAAGCAGCTTGAAGCTTCTTCCACTAATGCCTTTGAGTACTGCCTCATCAGCCTCCTTGCCAGCTCGAGGGTCATGTCTAAGCAATCCTTCTTGGTAGTTATTATTACCTTCAGTTTATGTATGATGAAGGAAGTTCAGAGAGCTTCCCCACCTCGGTGCCACACTGCTAGTAAGCAATAGAAATGGGGTTCTAATTCAGATTGACTCGACTCTAAGCCTCTGGCTTCTCTGCAGCGCTCGCACTTGTCTTAGAGCCGAAGGACGGCCACATCTCTACTTCCTCATTTGTGGGACACTAGAGATTGGAGGACATTGCTCCCCTCACACCCTCTAAATAACAACTTTGAGAATCGGGCACTGCTAAAAGGTCTAAGCCTGACTCTTCTCTGTGCTCCTCACAGATCAAAACCTGCTCTCTTCTGGGACCTGGGAGAAATCCATCCTGGGCTCACAGCTCTTCCCTCACAGTCTCAGTCATCACTAGCTTTTGCAGAGCCTAAAGTGAATAGGGGGAGCTTCAGAGTCCAGCTTTATCCATCCTCAAGGGGCCTGTTGCTATTAATTTTCCAAAAGGCTTCAGATTTCTAGCCACAACTGTCCACCCACAGGTCTACGAAAATAATCTGTTGGATGAAGCCTGGTCCTAATGAAACAGTAAAAACAACTTCTTCATTCTTTTCTTTCTTTTTTTAGAAAACATTTTTATTGAAGTATAGTCAGTTGACAATGTTGTGTCAGTTTCTGGTGTGCAACACAATACTTCTGTCATACAGGAACATACATATATTCGTTTTCATATTCTCTTTAACCATAAGTTACCACAAGATATGGAATGTAGTTCCCTGTGCTGTACAGTATACACTTGTTGTTTGTCTTCTTCATTCTTCTCAAGCGAGGCTAAGAAGGTAATTGGATCGACCTCTGAAAGCAAATCCCACCTCCCACTGGAAGGCAGGGCCACGTCCTCATACAGGGGACCTGCTGCTGAGATTGCTGGCCAAGTTGCTGCCATGAATCACACATCTTTTCCCAACCTTCCTTGAAAGCTTGTCATTCCTCTGACCTTTCACTTGATGGATGTGCCTGGATTCTAGTGCTATAAATGTTTGATGGGTTCTAATTGATTCTCTGAGGCAAACAGCTTTCATAAATGAGAATCACCAGGTGGATTTCTTGAGTGGGTTCTAATTTTCAAGTGCACTTAAAAGCAGAATGCAGAGGATAATGAATACTCAACATTGTTTTAAAAATAACGATTTAAATAGAATTACATATTAATTTCAGTGGCTATAATCATTCATAACATGGCTACCCTATAATTTTTTTAACCAATTTAGACAGTTGTCTCAGTAACCTTTAATAATAGATACTATCATTCTCACTTAACAGATGACAAAACTGAGACTCACAGAAGTTGTGAGGGAGAGGTACAGCTAAGGTTCAAACTGGGTTTGAACAAGTGAATCCTGTGGTCTTTTCATAAACATGTATTTTCTTTATTCACACTCAATGTCAGGTACAGAGTAGGTCTTCAGTAAAATTTGTTGACTGAATGCCTGATGACCAAGGTGCAGGGAACACCAGTGGGCAGAGTTTTGTTTCAGCACAAGCAACACAAAAGGTGCTAAAAGAAAGAGTTCGGAACTTTAATTATGACCAGGTGGTAAAAGGCAGAAAATATTAGCTAGGGAGTTTGGAATCTGTTCTGTAGACACTGGGACCCACTGATGGTTTAGATGAATAGCTTTATCGGCTCTGTGCTTCCGAGAGATGCTTCTGGAAGTCACCTGCATGTTGGATCGCAACAGCAACAGACAGGGCTGGAGAGACTCTTTAGGGTGGCTTTTGCAAACATTGTAGTTGGGGATAACAGGATCCCCATGATGCAACTGAGAAGACAGAGAGGGGAACATGCTAGGAACTCTTACAGTAACATAGTTGACCAGGGTGATGCCTGACCTGCTCAAGCGAGGAAGAATACAGTGTCAGGGAAATTTTCTGATTCCAAACCTGGATGGTTAGAAGGATGGTGAGGTCACTAATATAAACTCAAGAGAATAAACAGTTTTGAAGTTAAAAGGATGAGTTCACATGCTGTCTGTTCTCTGTGGATTCGTCCTTGGCTATCTTGCCTTCTCCCTCTTCTCTTTCTATCAGCCAGAGTTGCATCATGGAATAATGGGAAAAGTGTGATTTGAGAATGTTCTAGGTTCAACCAGTTTTTCCTCTGTATTGCTTTGAGTGAGTCAGTAAATCTAATAATAGTTGTAATAGTAATAGTAACAAAACCATAGTAGTGGCATGGTAGTAGTAACAGTGGTGTCTCCCTTGTCATTTCGCAAACACAGCTCCCACCGCCCTGTCTCTACTCGTGATGTTTTCTCACCCTTCTTTCTTCTCAAGCTTTTGAAATTCTACATATCTCTTCAGCATTCACTATAAATGTCACCTTTTCCAGGAATCCTTCCTCAATTATATGAATTGGAATCAATAATTTCTAATTTTTCCTTCCACAGTGATTTGCTCATGCCTCTCTCAGAGCTGTCACTTTACAAATACACTGAAATCATCTGTTTATGGGCCTAGTTTTCTCTTTATGTTGTAAAGAAGGTATTGTCTTATAACTTCTCAACCCAAAGAAGTGCTTAGCACAATATCTTGTCCATCATGTGCAACAACATTTTGTTGAATTAATGAATAAACAATGAATGAATGCAAACTGAATCCAATGAAGATTATATTACAGAATAAAAGAAATCCTCAATAGTGAGATTTCCGAAGGATCAGGTATGATATTTCAGCACACAGCAGGACTCCATGTTACAGACAGACTCTGCCAGCAGATGAAACCTAATTCTCTCCAATGATGACTTGAACTACTCGATATGAATACGTAGATGAGGAGATCTGATTAGGTTAAAGCTTGCCAAGGACAAGCACAAATTTGCGAGTCATCCCTAAATTGGCACTATTTTAATTCCAGCAATTGAAGCATGTGGGTGAAAACTCAGGTAATGAGGACATTGTCGCTCTTTGTTCTGAAGAATTAATGGTAGTCAGATATTTGATCCAATATGAAGAGGGCAGTTAACACTTGCCAAAATGTTAGACCTTAGAACTGTTTTTTTTTTTTAACAGAAACAGTTTATTTCTGTGTGTAACTGTTCATAAGCCTTTTAGAAATTAATGTTCTGGAAAGAGACTTCAAGTCTCAGTGAAATTTGTTGAAATATTCCATATACCTTTTGCATGTAAACAGAGAATATGCATATACATGTAAACAGAGAGTTGGACTTCAGCAAACGGGATTCTCCAATCCCAGAGATCCAGCCTTTTTAAGTAAATCACTTTATACTTAAATGCACTGAGCTGAGACCTGAAGATGTGAGGAAGTAGCTAGGTGGAGAAAGGTCCAGGTAGAGGGAACAGTATGCATAAGCAAAGGCGT
The DNA here is from genome assembly GCF_048564905.1 of Vicugna pacos. Taxonomy (NCBI): domain Eukaryota; kingdom Metazoa; phylum Chordata; class Mammalia; order Artiodactyla; family Camelidae; genus Vicugna; species Vicugna pacos. Next base: position 32,078,227 of record NC_133011.1, on the reverse strand, counting down.
GAAGTCAGGGAAGAGGTTGGCGCATCCATGAGACTGAGAGACGTTTAGCCTGGTTAGAGTGTAGAGGGCGGTCTCCAAAAACAAAGCTCCAGGGGCAAGCAGAAACTAGACCTCGAAGTTCATTTAACGCTTGATAATCAACATGTGTTCTGTAGAACAACAGCATGGGCATTACCTGAGTGCTAATTTGAAATACAGAATTTCAGATCCCACCTTAGACCCCCTGAAGCAGAATCTACATTGTAACAAGACCCCCAGGTGACTCACAAGCACGTTAAATTTTGAGAAACTGACTCTAGACCATACTCAGAAGTTTTCAGGAGGTCTTAAGGCTTTGGGGGATGACACTGAAAAATTCTAAAGAGTTAGAGCAAGAATATTGTTATGCTTTAGAAAGATCCTTCTGCTACTTAGGGAAAATGGATATTGCTGAAGCCAGGTCTAGCAGTTGTCTGAATCTTCCACAATGTGCCTCTTACCCTCACTGGAAAGTTTGCTGCCAGCTGCACTTTGAATCATAGCCGAGTTTGCCACTCCTGTTGTGTCTATGACCTTGCTGATCCAAGGACATCTCTTTCCTGTGGTCATTCCCTGATACGGCCCCACTCTCAGGAGGCAGGATACTAGCTCCTACATATTCTACCAAAAATGTCACCCCAAGAGGGGCTCGGGAGCCATGTTGGTGCTTGGACATGTGGGCAATGAGGACTCACTGAATGATTCTGAGAAGGAATAAGATTTGTAATTTGGAAAGCTCATTCTGAGCTAAGTGAGAAGAAGGCGGAGAGATGGAAACGTGGTGTCCAGTCAGGAGCTCTTCTAACAGAGTGGAAAGAGTTCTGAGGGAGAGTGAGTTTTCAAAGAAGGTGGTTAGTAGCTGCAGCCTGAAGAATGTGGGATCTCATAAAACAAACTTATCAAACATAATGAAATAATTACAAAATGTGTTCCCTGGCAGCGATGGAATCAAACTAGCCATCGACGACTGAAAGACAACAGGAAAACCCTTTAAACACGTGGAATTTAGCACACTTCTACATAATACATGGGTCAAAGAGAAATTCCAAAAGGAAATGAAAAAAATATACAGCACTAAATGAAAATGAAAACATGGCATATTGAAATTCCTAGGACACAGTTATAGTCATGCTGAAAGGAAAGTTTGTAACACTAATGGTAAAACAAGGAAAGCTCTCAAACTAATTACCTAAGTTTCTACCTCAAGTAACTGGAAAGGGAAGAGAAAAATAAATCTAAAGAAAGCAAAAGGGAGGAAATAATAAAGATAAAAAAATGAAATTGTAAATAGAAAAAAACAGCAGAGAAATTCAATAAAACAAAAAGCTAGTTCTTGAAAAAACAATAAATAAAATTGATAAACCTATATCAAAACCAAGAAAAATGGCAAGAGAGAAGACAAATAACTAATATTAGAATGACATAGGGCATATCACTATGCAACTACTGCCATTAAATAAGAAGTAAGGATGCATTACGAACAACTTTGCACTCATATTTGAGCGTAAACTCTGTCCAAATCACTAGCTGACCACTAAGCTAAGCAGACACAAGACAACCCTAGAAAGCCAGGATAAAAAGTAAGATTTGAAATTTGACTAGTCACACCAGCAGCCATATACTCCGGGGAATAGTGGCTGTGCCGTGTAACTCCAGGCAAGTTGCTAAAAACACAAAACAAAGAAACAACTCAGAAAAATAAATTAGTGTCCAGATTTGCTATGATACGTTATCCGATTTTTAATAGCAACCACAACAGAAAAACAAGAGGCAGGCAAAAACCAAGAAAATTCGAATACTCCTACAGAAAAATAGCAATAAATAGAAACTGAATCTAAGTGGGGCCAGACGCATTTAGCAAATAAATACCTCAATGCAAGCATTAAAATAGGTTCAAATAATTAAAGGAAATTATATTGAAATTATTAAAGAAAACAGAGTGGCAATACCCGCACAGGTAAGGAATCTCAATAGAGAAACAGAAACTTTTAAAAGTTAAATTCAAAATTTAGAACTGAAAAGTACAAAAATACGATTTAAAAAGTTACTAAGTAGGTTCAACAGCAAAACTGAGATGGCAGGGAAAAAAAATCAGAGAATTCAAAGGTGGATCAAAAAGAAAAAAAGGAGATCAAAGAAATGGAAAGGAGCCACAGTCTCTCTGAGTATTTGGACTTACTGCTTCTTTCTTGACTTACAGAAAGAACTCCATTCTCTTATTCTAACAGAAAAAGAGAGAAACCAAAACAAACCACAGCACCTGCTAAGGACTGATGTTTGACAATTTTCATGATTCTCCTTTTCATTCTTCAGTTTATAAATTCTGGAGTTAGAGTGAGGGAGTGACTGTGGATGGTTCAGTTAGTTGGACCAGTTCATAGTAAGCCTGTATGTTTAGAATATAGAATATAGGATATGTTCTATATGTTTAGAATATAGATCCTAATGAGTTTTGGTTACGAGCATCAGGACCTGAATGCTTACTCTTGAGCAATAGTAGAAGTCCCATCCAATGATCTGTTACCAATAATTTGAGGAGAGATAGTTTGTGATGAACAACCTTAGTATTGCTTTGTTTCCTTGGTGCCTTCCCAGACATTTTGCAGTGACTCCTTTTAATCTTAATAATAACTTTTGCCTAAAGGACAATTTACCGAATATGAATTTCACTGTAACAACTTTACTGTAGTTTGTATTTGCTTGTTACATCTCTATCTAGCTTTTTCAGATTTTTCATGTTATTATATTTTGGCGTGTCTTTCAAAATGGCATGTAACTGGAATGTTGTGTGTGTGTTTAAGTTCTTCCTGAGAATCTCTGTCTTCTAAATAAAGTGTCAAGTTCTTTTATGCTGATTATGATTATTGCTCTATTTTAACGTAATTGAATCATTGTATTTGAGTCTTCTATTTACTGTAGTTCAGGTCTTTTAGAAAACAGAGCCTGAGGCAAGGAGTAGTAGCAATGCTTTCTTTGGGAGGTGCCGTCCCAGGGCAGTGCGAATGAAAGAAAGGGAAGAGGCCATGGAAAGTGATGTATTCCCACACGGGCTCCTACATTGTCATAATGAGCTACACAGAGACACAATCAACAACCTAGCAGGTGCAACCACTGAGTCGTAGGATGTCTCTATACAGGTTTGTTTTTTTTTTTAATGGGATTTAACAGAATTTATCTCCAGAGTGCCTCCTGAATTCTCAACCCAATGGTCAGTGTTCACACAAAAGGAAGCTGATTTCCCTCATTTCTGGGTTGTGTTTTCCAACCCCTTTGGCAGCAGTTGGAGAAGTCAGACCCCATACCTGTGTTGTGAGAGTGGTAGCAGGAGCCAGCCACTTCAACTGCAGCTTGTGGCCTTGACAGCAGGACCCAGTGGGGCCTGGAGGCGGGGTGGGTCCATCAGCTGAGATGGTGTCTGGGAGCCCAAAGGCAGGAATGTCTGACAGAATCCAGGGCCCATGAGAGGCATCATAATATTTATAAGTTCATTTTTTTCTCCTTTTTTGTCCTCATTTGGATTATTCCTTTTCTTTTCCTCCTCTACTGATTTGGTAGCTATCTGTACTTTTACTTTATTTTATTAATTATTTTAAAATTTTAACATGTATATGTGATTTAATAAAGCTAAAACTTAAATAACAGCTCAAATAGTCATCCAATATTACAAGAATTTGAGGGTGACTGACGCCCATCTCCCCCCTCATCTTTCCTAGGAATGTTATTTATTGTTTTAATTTTAGCATGTACTTACACTTATTGTTATATATTGCATTTTAACATAGCTAACCAACATTTCCAACGTTTCTGTTGTTGATTTTGTTGGATTTTGGTTTTTCTGGTTTTTTGCTTAACATCGAATCTTACATCCTACCCCTTCCCCCTAAGTTCATTCCTTCCTTCTCATTAATGATACTTGTTCATTTGTTCAGCAAGACTCTTAAGAATGGTCCATGCCCTCAGTTTTTGTTTCTGTTAAAAATCTTCACTGTTTCATCACTCTTCAATGTTGTTTTAATAGGGCAATCAGTTATACATGAGAGAGATGCTCTTGCAAAGTAAGCTTTGGAGTCGGACTGTGTTTGATTCCCAGTCACAGTTCATAAGAGCTATAAGAAATGACTTTTCAAAATTCAATTTTCTACTTATTTGTTTTGCTTCTGCTGTATATAAAATTGATGTCTGCATATTGATTTCAAGTCCATTCACCTTGCTTAAGCTTGCTATTATTTTAATAATTTGTTTATCATAAAATTCTTGTGGGGTTTCAATATGGATGATCATATCATCTGCAGAAAAGTCAGTTTAATTTAATAATTCCTAATCTTTTTGCAATCAAGACCATTACATAATAATATTTAATACTTACTCTGAATGCAGAAATAAGGAAGTCTGATAGAAACAAGTGTTAGAGAGATTGCACAGTGACAAGACAGCCCAAAAGTGTCAGTCGCTACATCCATTTTGAAAAACAGTTGACATTATTTTGTAAGCTAAGGACTCACGTGTTACTTGGTTGAGTCATTGTCCTCCTAGGTATATATCCATGAGGAACACATTCAGGACTTATTCGTAAGGACTTATCAACAAGATCAAGCAGATGTATCCTCCATGGCCATTTTGGTACAGCAACAAAATGAAATATTATGAAGTCTAAATGAACTAACCACAGAGGCACACAATATGAAGGATTCCTAAGTATGGTATTGAGTACAACATATTCTACTTAGACATACAATATTGAGTACAATGTAAATTGCAAAAATGGCAAACACTGTAAGATCCTTTTCATGAACCAAATAAAGCAAAACAATAAACTCTAAGAAATGCAAATAAATGCAATATAATAATTTTTTCAAAAGCAAGGGAGTGATCAATACAAGAATTAGAATAATGGTGTTTGCACTGGATAGGTTGATGCAGGGGTTTGGAATAGGAGAAGATCAAGTAAGTAGGTGTAATTTTAATCAGTGTACTAGTTCCTGTGTCCATAGTGAGACGACAGTGAGACAACTAAGCCGATACGTATCTAAAAAAAGAAGACTGCATGGTACACAAGGACCAATAATGAGAGGGTGCCAGGAACCCAGGATTGTGATTATTCCAAGACTCCGCACTGAAGTCCAGACAAAGGAGAATGAAATCCCTTCCTTTGAAGAGCAAGGATGCTTTATGAAGGCCAGTCTATCAAACTGTTCTTTCATAGTCTATGCGTTTTTCTGTTTTAGCTAAGAAATTTTTGCTTAGTCTATAGTTACAAAGATTTTCTCCTATTTTTTTCTTCTAGAACGTATATCACATTAGCTCTTACATCTAGAGCTCTGGATGTATTTTGAATTAATCTTCGCATATGGTGTGAGTTAAGAGTCAAGGTTCAGTTTGTTTTTTGCCAATGGATATCCAGTCATTCTAGCAACATTTATTAGATTGAATATCTTCTCTCCAAAGAATTACCATGGAAAATCTGTCAGCAATCAATGGACCATATTTGCATTGGTCTACATCTGGAATCCAGTCTGCTCACTTACCTGTCTACCCTTATTCCAATGTTGCATTGCTGAGTACCTTTTTCATAGAAGAAAGAGAGAACCGGATTTTACATATGTCTCCACAATGGACTGAAGCCCCAAACTTCTATGCTGTCAATATTTCAAAGCACTACTTTTTCAGAATTGGTGCAGAGTAATGTCTTTTGATTTTCTATAACTATGGAGAAAGAGGAAATACTCTCTCTTTATAAATCTTCTAGTTTCTCACAGATTTCATATTGGAATATAACTGGAAAGCACTGCAAAGGAAAACAAAACAAGCCTGCGGAAGTTAAAAGGGCAAAAGAGAATATAGAAAAACAGACTATATTACTGCCACTATTTGGGGGAGAAAGATGGTTTTTTTTTTTTTTTTGCATGTATAGTATTAAGACAGAATAGTTACTTTTTCCGTCTCCTGTTGATTGCCCTTTCTCGCTCCAGTACCTCTGTTTGGTCATGACGCAATGCGCATATAGATCGTGCAGCAAACTTACTAAGTGAAATGAAATAAAGGATGACTAAGTGATGATATGAACGATTTATTGAACTGCTTATTTTCTCAGCATGTTACAAATGCTAATTTTCTTCTGATGGTGCTAGCTAATTAAATCTGAACATCTTTCTCCCCCAAACAGTGGCCGTAATTTAGTTGGGTAGAGTTTTTGAAAACGCCCAATAGGAAATCATAAGCCACGCCTCCAAGTATACTTAAAATGTGCTCTTTAAATCAGCTGCTGTTTGACTACTGAGATCCGAGGTAATGTCAAAACCAAAATGGAAATTAGAAATCGTGTGGGCCAACCTACTCATTTTATAGAAGTTAGTGATATGAAAATAATGGATGTTGAGATATTCTAATCACTTAGATGTATAAAAATAATCATAAGGGGAGTGATAGTGCTTTACATTCACTTAGTACTTTAAAGTTTAAAAAGGATTTCTGCATCCACAATTTTACTACATCCTACTGACAATAATCTGAAATTCTGTCATTATTTTCAATTTACTGGCAATTATAACCGCTTACATTACTGAATGTTTACTATGTGTAAGGCACTTTCCTAGTGACTATTTAAATCAACTTACTTAATCCTCACAACAGTTCTATGAGTAAAGCACTGCTACTATTCTTATTTTTAAAGATGAAGAAAATTAGACATAGAAATATTAAATAGATCGACAAAGTTACCTAGTTAATAACTGGCAGAGTTAGTATTTGAACTCGTGCAATCTTACTTTGGAGCCTACATTATTAATGACATTGTTAGGTGGAGGGAAAACCACAGCCTTACTAGCCTAAAAAGTTAGCTTCCTTTTCCTGGCTAGGAAAGAGGTGACCCAAGATTTTTCAGCCTCAGTTGGCTGACACTAGGTGTCTTCTCCTATCTCTTCAGGGAAGAATGATTTCTCTGGGGAAGGGGGGAAAAATGACTCATCACATTGCATTTATATACAAAAATTTAGCAATTTGAGCCAAGAAATTCATAGTCTACTCTTTGATTTCTAAGTTACTATATATTTTAGGACATCCACTTAACCTGTCTTTGTCATACTATGTCACACACTGGAACCAACGGGTGTGTCTGTTAAACATGGCAGGTAGACCACCTAGTCTATTGCACTGCTCTTCTTGGCTGAGCTTTGGCCTTGGCCTCTGGCAGCACTGGGGAGCCACTGAAGGGTTTTAGCCCTAACAGTTTCATGGGGCATCTCTATTTTGCTTCTCCCCCGACCATGAACAAGGACCCCATCTTGGCAATAGAGGGGTATTGCCTCTCCCTCAGAGAAAAGGAACTCACACTGTTTTGCACAGAGAAGAGAATTTGGCTAAGGAAACAGCTTGATACTAAAAGCTAGATCTCTTTTCTAGAGGCTCCTACTTATCTACAATCAGAATTGCTAAATGATTCTAGTTTTCCAGACAAGACCAAAGAAAAGAAAAAGAAAGTAAAAATTGAAAAAAAGCAAACAAAATCCCACCGTATTTCTGTCCTGGAATTATTTATTATTCCTCAGAGCCAAAAGTTAAGACTTACATTCATCTTTGGGAAACCAGATCCTAGGATTGTGCCTGGGACATATAAATTCTCAATTAACATTTGACAATGGATGCAGAAGACGACTAAGGTACCACAAGCTAGGTACTTGGCATACCTTAGGTTCTTTAACCCTCATGTCAATGAGCTGAACAGCAATATCACCATTTTACAGACGAAGAAACTTCAGAGAGGTGACCTTCAAAGTCACACAATTCTCTAGGAAAAAACACAAGAATGAAGGGAAGAAAGAAAGTGTCAAAGGAAGGAGAAGTGGGCAGGTTTGTAGACTTTTGTCTTTTTAGTAAATAACTACTGATAATATTAGTTGTAGCCATTGTTCTAAATTATTAAAAAGATTTATTAGTTATATACTTTAAATTGTTAGAGTGCAGCCAATAATCATGTGGGAGAGTGGTTCCTTTTTGGCTTCTGCCACAGTTTCACCTCTGTGATACCAAACTGGAGGAATTTGGACATTTATTATTTACACACAAGTACACTCCTGCACGCGCGCGCACACACACACTCCCCTGGAAAATTAACAAACCTACATTCACATCTCAAGCAAACAGTTCACACCATCTGCAATCGTCACTAAAAGAAAAAATGGTATTGAAATGGGTTTGCTAGTTAAAGCGCTGGTTTTGGATTGCATAGATCTGAGTCCATTTGCACATTTCTTTGTTCGTGCAGTATCTGTTGTTCAGTACCATGTGCTACACACAAGAATTACAGGACTGAACAGTATATTTACAGTTCCTGCCCTCAAGAAAGCACAGACAGGTAGTGAGACAGTTAAACCTACAACTGCCATAAAGCCAGTGGCTGCTGTGACAACGAATTTTGAGTGAGTGCAGAGATACCCAAGGAAATGAAAACTGAAATGAGAGCTGAGGGATAAGTAGAAGCGAGCCAAACTGGGGCCGAGGAAGGGAAAAATGTAACTCCTGGGCCCACACAGAGGGTGAAACTCTGTAACCTCACTTTTTATGTCTATAAAATGGGGCTGATCGAAGCTTTCTCAGAAGGACACCGTTAGGATTAACTGTGATAACACAGATTGCTTATCACTGAGCCTGACCCAGAATGCACACTTAATGGTTGTTTTCACTGCTCAGTGCGCCGTAGAGGCAAGTCTCATTCTACTGACTGTGCTCAGACCATGTTATAGCTAAACCCTGAATTATTATTCCACTTAACCCACAGCTTTGAAAAATTAGCAAAATTTAAGAATGGACAAACTGTAACAAGGGACACTTTGCAGAAGACTTTGGACAATAACAGCTGGGCATCCATAGTAAGCGAGTGTGCCCCCTGTACCTACGTTCATGCCTGACACATAGGAAGTACTTCATAAGAGTTTGCTGAATAAATTTACACTCCTTTGTCAAGAACTCAGATATGTTTACAAAGAAGAACTGTTTTAAATTTTTAATGCTCATCAGTTTTTGTTAATAAATATACAATGTACACACCTGTTTCTGGCCCATCAGTTGGAGGAAAAAATGTAAAACCTAAGTCTTCTCTAGTATATACAAATTTTAAAATGATCCAGATAAGTGAATATAATTATTTCTAGAATGGATTGAATTTTCGAAAGTAAGAGTTAATATCTGTAGAGAAAAGTTAAGTGCTGGAAAATGCCACCTGGCATTTTTTCCTGCAATTTATCTTTCTTTTAATCCATTTTTGTTTTTTATTGGCTTGGCTTTGCAGAGCACACTGATGTGATTAAATTTTGATTTAGATAACAGAATTAGTTCTATCATTGTGTCATAGCTGAGGGAGGAGTGAATCCACCATACTGATGTTTGTGATTTTCTTCTTAGCTGGAATCAATAGTAATAAAAGTTTATCCTTTAAATGCAAAACGTTGGTTCATTAGTCTGTACCAGGGGAATGACTGAGGAGTTTTGAGTCTTCTGGAATCTTATGAAGGATCGAATGGTATTGCAGCTTGATCTGCCAGATGTTACACATACACATGAATGTACACACAAAACTAGTTATTTAAAGATAGAATGTCACTCAGTTGGTTTTACTTAAAGCACCTACACTGAGTCAGTTCTGGTTTCCAAAGGCACCTGATCTTAAAAGCTGAGCTTGTGGCATGGCCTTTTGTGTCAACACTAAAGGGAAACATTTTATATTTGAGCAAGATATTTTGTTTTAATTAATTTACAATTAATTAAAGATCAGACATGTCCATGGTTTAAGTAAATAAGTAGCCTTAAATTTTTCCTGCTAATCTGTCAGTCCTGGTTTATCTCCTTTAAGGCTACAACTTCAACGATTTTAATTTGTTCTTTAATATTCATCTATATATTTCTTTTTTTAACTTTTTTTATTGAGTTATAGTCAGTTTACAATGTTGTGTCAATTTCCAGTGTCGAGCACAATTTTTCAGTTATACGTGAAAATACATATATTCATTGTTGCATTTTTTTTCTGCTGTGAGCTACCACAAGATCTTGTATGTATTTCCCTGGGCTATTCAGTATAATATACTTCTAAATAGTATACGAAAATTTCAAGATTAGCATTTTTCTTTTAGAAAATAGTTCTTGGCTGTCTGCAATGATAAAGGAAAACTGAGCTTCTCTACCTCCTCTTATTTCCCCTCCCCCATACCTCCCAGCAACTGTATCTACAATTCTTGGTAAATTGATCATCAGAATTTACATAATCATGACTAAACAAATGTTGTTCTTTGCTGAGCTGAGTAATGCCATGAGATCATCTCTCTTCTCCTGACAACCATTCTTTTATCTGGGAGCTAGTGCTCCATCACATCTTCTACAAACCTATTGATGTTCCACAGGAAATAGTAATAATTTCCACAGGCTAAGACAGTAGCCACCCCCTCCCCCAGGACAATCTTTAAGCCACCATTCCCTCCTGGTGTAGTTTCTCTGCTCCCCCGCTGCCACCTGTCAATTTCTTCGAATCATCACCACTGGACTTCCCTACACTGCCTTCTGGGTCTCCTAGAGCCAAAATCGTATGCCTCTTCTTTCTTTCTGTGCTTCTTAAGAATGCTGAACACTGGAATTTGACACAACATTGTAAAATGATTATAAATCAACAAAAAATGTTAAAAAAAAGATTACTGATTATTTTCTCTAATATCTTCCTAAGGACAGGTTATGGTAAACACAGTTTTGTACCTTTGGGTGTTTGAACATTTCGCTCTCTTTCCATTTGATTGATAAATTGACTGTGTAGAGAATATCTGATTGAAATTATTTTTATTCAAAATATTGAAAACATTGCTATGCTGTCTCTTAAAGTATAGTATTATTGTCAAAAAGATGGCTGCTTTGTGCATTTTTGACCCTTTGTGTGTGACTTGTCTTTCTTCTGGGGAGATTTAAGCATCTCTTTATTTTTGCTATTCTGAAATTCTTTAATGATATGTTTGTTGTGCGCTTTATTTCCATTCAGTACTAGACATATACTGTACCAGAAACTTGTGTTTTCAGCACTGGGAAATCATAATGTATTTTGGGGTTATTGTTGTTAATTTTCTCTTTTCTGTTTTCTCTGTTCATTGTGATTCCCTCTTTTGTCTCTTAAACTCCTGTTCACTGGATATCGTACCTCACAGAATGATGCTCTGATTTTCATGTACTTCTTGATTTTATCTTTTGGCTTGTTTTCTGGGAAATTTTATCAATCTTATTTTCCAATGTTTTTAATGATATTTTAATTTTAGCTATTAATTTTTATATTGCAAGTACCGTTAAAAATCATCCAATTGTTTCTTTTTTTCTAATAACCTGTTCTTCTTTCATGAAGCAACATCACCTTCAGTTCTCTCAGGATGTTAATGTAGTTGAGGTTGTTGTATGTAGGGCATTAGTTTACTTTTTCCGGGTTTGGATATGATTTCCATTTCTTCCAGCTTCTTTTTGTTTAATTATTTTGGCCTTTTTTTATACGTTGGAGATTTCCCTGAAATACCCAGTTATCTGTTGTTTTATCATGAAGAGAAGGAGCTGAAGAGCTGCTTAGAATCTCGTGTCTATAAGACGGGCTTGTCCACTGCCAGGCTTCACTGGATAGTGATCAAAATCAGTCTCAGTTCCCTGCCTGTAGAATTTTGGGAATCTGACAACCTTCTTTCATTTAGTCTGGTCTCGGTCCATTTGAGTCCAGGCTGGCAGCATTTTTGCTCCCACACCATTCTCAAAAGCCATGTGGGTCTCCTGTGTATGTCACTCAGATTCACACCATCAGATAAGAGCATCCTCCACAGATCCCTCCTGAATGATTCGCATTCCCATCCCTCATCAGTAGATTCCTGGCTTCTGCTAAGAAGCCTTATTGGGTTCCTCATTCACATACCTCTTCTCTTTGGCAAGAGGTTCTCTAGCCACACTGTTGGTCACTTCTCCAGCATGTGCTTTTCCAGCGGTGACTGTCCTAATTTTAACATCCTCTGCAATCCGAAAAGGCCAGGAGCCTCTCAAATCATCAAGCACTGGTTCCTTTTCACTTAGCCGTTTCTTCTGTAGTTTACCTCTTTCCTCTTACATTTTACTATAAGCAGCACAGAAAAACCAGGCTATACCTGCAACAATCCCAAGCCCGTTTCTACATTTGTAAGTATTTGTTACAGCAGGATCGCTCATGTTGGTGCCAACATCACTGAGACTATCCCACTTATGGTGACTTCTACCCATTGTTTTTCTCTAGAAAGTAACCCACTAATATTCTTCCTTAGAGGAGTGAGGAGAGAAAACCGTATTTCCATCATTTGGGGGACAGGGGCGGGATTTTCCCAAGTCCCACTCTTTTCAGTCCTGCGCCTCCATGCCACCCTTTACTCTGTCTGCTCTCCCCGAGACTCAGGCTTCTTCGGCCCAGTTTCTCCAGAAAACAAATCTGCAGTCTCCTTCGGGGCCAGTGGGTGTGGGAGGTGAGGTGTAACTGGCCTCCTATACAAAGACGTTCAAGTTCCTTCCATCAGGCCCCTCACCTCTGCCTGCGGGAGAGGTTTTACCTTTGGATGCTCACCCTTGCGAGGCTTCTAGACGTCAAACAAGACATCCTGACTCAGCACCTCACCAAGGTGCCGGGGGTACCTTGCTCTCCTCTGCTCCTGCAGACACCGCTTCTCTGCTCACCATTTTCTTAAATATACAGAGTTTTCTCTTCTGCTGCTTCTGCATCTCCTCTGTCTTTCGGGGCTTTGACATTTAACAAACAGAAAATACTATCATTTAAGGAGCTTTGAAGGGAAGCAGTAATAGATATATACGGTTAATCCTGCATATTTAAGTGGAAGTCTATAATTTTTTAAAGATGACCTTGAATATACCCTTAGCCTAACAGCACAAAAAATTAAACATTTTATATTTTGCAATTTACAAATCATTGTCAAATAAGGTAATGTGTTTATGTGTGACAATTCTTGTAGCATATCTTACTAGCATCCCCACAGATGAGAAGACCAAAGCTACAGAGATTTTTTTTTAATAATTAAATTTTATTTTTTTCTGGGTTAACTATAGAGATTAAATTACACTGGAACTCATGCATCCAGAATTCAAAGTGAGGTACAACTAGAGGTGACTATTTTTACCTTCTGTTTTATCTACATTTGGTTACCTAGAAAGACAGACAAAATAAGTGCTCAGGGCACCAGTGATCTGGAGCGCGTGCACGCACGCACACACACACACACACACACACACACACACAAACATACATACAGATTTATTAATTTGGGTCCTTCGGGAACAGGTGTGATTAGATGCAAAAGAGATTTATCGGGGGAAACGCCAGTGAAGGTTAGGGAGGAGGGAGGTGGAGAAGGTGGGGGATCTTTGAGACTGTAGTGCAGGTCTGATACCTTAGAAGGAGGGGTGAAGGAAGAGGTGAGAAGAGTCCCAGTCAATAGTGTGGTTCCAAGAAAGGTTCAGTCAAGTTTCTCTGAGTCCTCAAACCAGCATCACCCACTGAAAGTCCCAGTGGGCCTATGTTAGCATCTCTTTTAGTCTCAGTCATTGGCTAAACTTGGTTTTACCACAGCTACAGTGGTGGAGCTGTACTAATTAATTCATATGGCTACAGTGGACCTAATATAGACGCCTGGGATCATCAGCTACCTGTGCTTCCTGCGGCAGGGGATCTTAGGAGCATATATTCATGACCGCTTGATACAATAAAAAATGAGGTGTTTGATTTGTCATGTAAAATTTCAATAATGGTCATAAAAATGAAGAATATTTTTGTCAAAAAGGGTATAGCCCTTGTGCATACCTCTAGCATGCACAAGGTCCTGGCTTCAATCCCCAGGACCTCCTCCAAAAATAAATAAACCTAGTTATCCCTCCTGGAAAAATAAAAAATAATTCAGTAATACAATAACAAATAAATAAACCATACAAAAAATATTTTCGTCTCGAAAAAAAGAATATTTTTCTTACATTTATTCTATAGAAGAGTATTTTTCAAAATTTATATAAAGTTTGGGTGAATCCTGTGATCTATTCAGCCCTTAGGGTTTTTATTAGGCCATGACTAATAAAGACAAGAAACACTTCATTTTCTCTCTTTCCTGATGTATTTTCTCTTACTTGACAACATTTCTTACCTCGCTTATCTTATTTCCCTTGACAGTATTTCTTGGCTGGCGGCAGTACCCTGCCCGGTACTGGGCTGTGTACATTTGTCACCTTAGCGAATGCTGGCAACGTCTGCAAGATCCAGTCTGAGGGCTGACTTGCTGCTCTAAAAGCTGATGATGCTTATTTCAGAAACTGGAGGGGAAAAGTAACTACTCTTAATTCAAAGAAAAGAGAAAAAATGGCAGCTTATTCAGGCTGAGCAAAGAAAGAGAATAAATTGTTCTATCACTAAGTGGCTTCTTGCCCTGGACCTCTAACCTTTTCTAAATCTCCGTGTCCTTGCCAATGAGAAGAACATGTGGGATTGTGTATAATCTCTTACATCCTTCCCAGCTTGAATGGAATGCGGCTTCAGTTAAGGCTTCGTTACTCTGAGGGTAAACTGTTTTTCTCACTGATTGCTTCTATTCTCTGCTTCAACCATACTGTATTTTTCAGTATGTTCCTCCAGTGAGAAGGAACATCTGGTATCTTGCAAAACAGCACTTATTTTTAGCCAGTGATCAGCTGCAGATGTTGGATTTTTTTAAAAGTCTCTGCTTCACATGATACAAGAGAATTTGTTCACTTTCTCATTCTTTCTATCACCTGACCCTCTCCCCACTGTGAGACACTGTTTGTATCTGGAAAAATTAGCAGTTTTCTCTTGGTGGATGATTCGGACAACATTGTTGGAATTGAACCAACTGAGAGAAATATTCAGATTGACCGGCTAATTTAGTTAGTCTAAATCTGCACTTTTATTATGCACTGCTGGGGAGTTGAATAGCGGGTGGGGCAAGGAACCAGCTGGGCAAAGCACCTCTTCAGTAATTCAAAGAAAATCTGTCATTTCTCCTTGGATGTCGATCACTCTGTGCTGCATATATTTGTCTTCTTGTCCATCTTGCTAAGTAGACTGTTAGTGCCTTGAGGTCAAGATCTAAGTCTTATTCATCTTCCCATTCACATCACTAAGGACAGTGCCCGTCACATAAAAGATAGTTGGTTATTTTGCTGAGTAATGATTGACTGGATGAATGAATAAATGTAATGAATAAATGGTTAAAGATCTTGTTGAGTTACAATTCTATGAAGTTTCCCCAAGAGATCATTCAATATTTTCCCCATCCTCAGTTCTGATTTTTCAATTTTTCTCTTGTTATTTTCAATAGCGCTTTAATAATCAACAAATATGTATCAAGCACCTAGTCTGCTCCAGGTGCTGTTCAATGTGCTAAGGATATAGCAGTGAATTTGGAAGTTTGTGTCCTTGTCAACCTGACATTTAGGTCCTTGTCAACCTGACATTTAGGTTCTAGCAGGTACCCAGAGAATAACATGTTAAAAATGAATAAATATTAGTATTATAGTTATTAATATAAATAAGTAAAGTGAACAAGTATGAGAAAGTATACTTGAGAAAGGACGAAGAAGTAATGATTGGGGAACAAGATATTAGTTACTAATAAAACAAGACTAGCCATAACTTAATTATTAAAGCTGGGTGATGGGTACACAGAGTAAATATAAAGTATTCAAAGAGTAAATATAAAGTATTCAAAGGAAGCAAAAAGATATAAGTTCAAACAAAAGGGAAAGAATGTAAATAAATCAAGAAACTTTCAAAAAGGGAGAGGACAACCACTTTGCCTAAAAAAAGAACACTGAAATGTGGGAAAATCCAGATGGGAAGATATTTTATTATTTAAAATCTTGAGTGACATCCTATGACTTTCCAAATTGATGGCCACATCCCAAGTGCCTAAAAGACCAAAGAAAGGATTGAATGAATCCAGCCAGATATAAAATGGAACATTGCAATTCGTTCAAAGTCAACACAACACAATAAAAATCTGAAGGAATAAACAGGAAAAATAACCCTCCCTATTACATTGTAATCATATCTGTAGGCATATATATACACAACTGAATCACTTTGCTGTACACCTGAAACTAATACTGTAAATCAACTATACTTCAATAAGAATTTTTTAAAATTATGTGGTCATAATTCTCAGATAATAGTGGGAATAATTCTTACTAGATCCCAACAGTTTTTAAGCATCATGATGTACCAGGGACTGTGTCCAATGTCTTACCTCCATTATCTCATTTACTCCTCTTCATGGTGATTTAGAGCAAGTGCTGTCATCTTTATTTCATCGATGAAGAAATAAGGCATAGAGGCATTAGCCTTATCAAGGTCACAGAGCCAGTAAGTGGGGAGCCGGGACTCAGATGCCGGCTTGTCTAGTTACATCCCGACCCAAGGAGATCCCCGTAAATACTTGGCATCTGTTAGGTGAATCTCCAAAACCTGCTGGCTCTCTGCCCTGGGAGACTAGGAAACTTGGAGTCTTCCTGGCTCCAAAGCGTCTCTGCTAATAGAAAGCCTTGGAGTGGATCTGGGTCTTCCTCCAGAATAAAGAAATGAATGAAAGGGTCAGTCAGATGTGGCAATTCATTAACACATTGCCATTTGGCTGCCACCAAGGGCAGCTAGACAAGCGGGTGGCTGATGTCTGCCAAGCATGAGGGCCGGGGCCTGACGTTTAAGTTTGGGCAACAGTTTATCTGGCTAAGTCACTCTCTTTCTCTACCACCCAGAGGCCAGTCTAGCAGCAGGCCTACGTGGACACCAGATTGATAGCATCTGACTGTTTATATCTAGTCTTCCCGGGAATAGAGCATGGTCAACAGCATCTGGAATTTCATGAGAGTGCCCACGCTGGATATGCGTTTGGGAGTAGGACATTGATCAGGCTGATTTTGCCACTAATCAAGCTGCTCTCTTGAAAAAAAAAAAAAAGAAAGTAAACACATTTGTTTCTGTGTCTTCCTCTGTGTGTCCTTTTCTCACTCTCAAAATATTTGCTACCTGCTAAACTGGACATGATCATTTGATAAAAAATTTTCACAGGTCCTTCATCAAAATTCCCCAGATAAACAGTAAACTTCTTAATGTGGAATTCAAGGGGTGTCCACATGTGACCTCACGTTCAGTTCTTTTGATTTCCCCTGGCCACCTTCTTCTCAGATTACTTGGCTGTCCCCAGATGTGACACACACTTTCATGCATTTGTGACTTTAAATGTATGTTTTTCACCCCTCTGTTCAAACCTCATGCTTCTTAATTTTCCAGGGCTCTGGAAAGAAGTCCTGAATTATCTCTTATTCTTGGCATCTCTCATGGTACCCTAGTTTTCTTCCTTGGGCATTCATTTGTGTGTACCTTCAAAACAAGGGCCAAGTCTTTTTATGTCTCTATCTGGAGGACCTCGCACAGTGCCTGGGAGAGAAGCTGATAAATAAATATTGGACAGTAGGCTTGGTCTGCTTGGGGGCTGAATCTGTGTCTCTTTGTTTTGATGTCCCTCACCTCTACCACCGCTCCTCAGTAAAACAAGCCCTCTTGCCTCTCCTGATGCCACTGGCTCTGCACCATTTCCCTTTTTCTGTTCAGCTAGATTAGCACTCAGTATTCATCTGACTTGGTGAATTTTTCTTTGCGCCTCTTAAAGGCTAAAGTATTTGGCCCACTCATTTGATACATCAGGGTCCAGAGCAGTAAGGATGTTTTTCCCTTATTTAGGTTTATCTTCTCTGGAAACAACTAGAAAAATCAACCAGAAGAAAGAACTAAATTTTCAGTTCTTTTTTGGGCTACAGGCAGTTAACTTAGGATCACCCAGCCAGCCAAAGCTGTCCAGTCACAGCTCATGTTTGGAAGATGGGCCTGTCTGAGCTATGTCAGCTGAAATGATGCATGTCAAAAAATGATTGATGCATTATCCTCATTTCGCAAACACCTGGGTAAGAGGAAATAAGGCTCATGAAAAGCCATATAACTTTGAAGGAGAATAGATTTTGGACTATGTAAGCATGCAACTCCAATTAAGAAAGCCATAACTCATTCACCAAGGAATTCTATATTATAAATATTCTGTGCCAACTGTACTAGGTATTGTCGAAACACTGATGAATAATATCATGTTCTGGCCTTCAGGGAGCTCACCACCCAGTAGGTGAGATCGTCTGGGAAACCAACCAATTATAACACAAGGTAATAAGCTCCACCACAGAAGCTGTCCAGAAGAGGGGCTGACTTGGCTTCAAAGCATATCTGGATTCTCAGTACAGAGTTTCAAGAAGCCCCTCTGGCTGTTGTCTTCACGGGAAACTGTCAGATAGCATGGTCCCTCTGCACAGACCTCCTCAAATTCCTGACTTTGAGAATAAGATCTTTTGCCTCAAAATTATTTTAAGAACTGTAATAAGCAGAAAATTATCTGGGATGCTCCATTAAGCACTAAGCATACTGACTGCCTGAGGCACTGGAGACGCTGAGAATTTTGGGGGTGACTTCAGTCTGCACATTGATGCTCTATCCGTTCTCCCAAGTGGTCCTAGATATTGTGGCCCTGTTGCCTTGATGTGCAGCCTCCCAGAGTCCCCTGAAATCACATGATCTGAAATTCCCTCTCCCACTCAGTTTCAGCCAAAATATCTTCCTTCTCCATCATTCAGGGCTGGTCTCCGTGACCTGCTTCCTGGGTTGCTCTTCAGTGTGAACAGAGAGGAGAAAATGTGATTGTTTGTGACTTTGTGCCCCTGCTCCTTTTTTGGCTCTTCCTTCTTTGGAGAGAAATTCTGTGTGTTCATTGCCTTTCTAAGACCCACACAGTCCAATCCCTTGTTCATATATGCCTGTTTCACAGTCTTGTCACATTATTTTGTGATTTGCCACTAACATCAACACTGCTAGTGGCTGAATGATTCCAGGGAGCACGGCTGGAAGCTGATCAGTGGTACCTGAGTTGGTTGAAATCAAGCACCACGTACCACAAACCCTGCCTTATTAAATATTTGCTTTTTAAGCATATAGACTTGGAGGCTGGGCCATGAAATTTTAAAAATACAGAAAAGGATATAGAAGAACAATAATATATATTCTTGGCAGCCAGCATAAACTAATATTCACATTTGGCCCATTGGCTTCCAGTCATTTTTTTCTATGCATATTACTACTTTTTAAAATGTGCAAGTAATGTATGTACAGATTGCATTAATCTTTTTCAGAAACATCCAGAACAGTGTTATTAGAGCTTAAAGTCCCAGTTGACCTCTGTTTCTACACACCGCTTCTTCCAAACACTACTCCACTATAAACACGCGTGTACTCCTCGAAGGATAGAACTATTTTGAGTTTGCGTGCCTCCTTCCAGTCTTTTCTAGACGATACATACATAATCATAGAAAATACGTCGTATAATTTTTCAGTTCCCATATATGATTTGTAATGCATGTTACATTCTGCCAGTTTTTTTTTAAGCTGAAAGTACTATTTGAAGCTCTTTCGCTTCTCTGAACCTCTGTGCCATCACCTGTACCTATTACCTTAAACCTGTTTCCTGTTGTTAAACATTTAGGGCCCTTCCATTTTCCCCTCACTATTAACAGTGCTGCTCTGAGTAGCCATATGCTCTTCTTGAGCTTTTTTTTTTTTTCTTCTAGAATAGGTATCCCGCAGTACAATTACCAGGTCAGAGGGTAATTTGAGATTTTTATCTACACTGTGTGAGAATGTTCTCTGCTGGGGAATTCAGCAGTGGGCTTGAATAGACCCAAAAGTTATACATCCTTAGGTTATATATTGGACCTACTATGTTCACCAAAACAGACAGTAGTGGGGACCCTATGAAACAATGAGAGGCTAAATTTCAGAGCAGTTTGGAAATTTCATGCAGAAACATTAAAGCGCATTTTCAGTTATGATGTTTAGAGCACTTTGACAAGTTGAACTCAGCTCAGACTTCCACGAGAACCTCAAATTGGATGCCGCTGTCACTGGAAATTAGCATTGCTCTTGGCTACTGTTGAGTGTGATAGTTTCCAAAGATGTTTAAAGCAGCCAGTCATTTGATTCAAATGAAATCTTACCGGGAAGGCCGAAAATGAGAGACAAAGGAAAGTGGAGCTGCTCTGCTAACTTTGGAACAGGCCACCTTAGCCCCTCTGTCTTGGTGGCCCCACCTCTACCCTCTGCACACCCTCCCCCCGCCATGATCTCCTCCAGCACAGTCACTGTGGAGCACCAGTAAGGTCCTACTGGAAAACCAGAGGGTTAGTCCAATCTCACAATTTTTCTGATAAAGATGATGAAATTCAGAGAAGTGCAGTGACCTCTTCAAGTGTTTCAGAAGTTTCCAAAACTTAGGGCTGGCATCTTTTTTTTAGCCATGCTTTTCTTTTATTCAGGACATTAAGTGAGAGCAATAATGCCCCCATTGTCTTAATCCAAGTCAACGCTAAGGAGCACTCAGGAGCACTCAGGAGCCATCTGCATTGCTTCGAGCCTTCCACCAAATGCGGGACATTTTTTTTTCGTACCTCATTTGGTTGTGGACCTTAATCTGACAGAGCTCAGTTGGACTTAGACACATTGAGGTTCATTTTACCTGTGACCTTAAAAGGGGCAAGTATTCTGATGCCTTCCATTATCTCCTTATGACACAGGTGATGAGCTGAAGTGATGTCCAAACATACGTTCATGACCTCATTGGCGCATGGTCAGTGACACAGCCCTTTTTGCCCATCATAGAGGGAATAAATATAGCTTTTACAGACAAGACAGTTTCCCCCACAATATTTCAAATGTTAAATGTTTTTATCCTTTATTGAAATACACACAGCTTATCTTTTGAGAAGCTCTATCTGGAACTTTGAGATTTAATTAATAACGAATGGCAGCAGTCACAGTTTGCTAATTTTTTCTTCCTTCCTTCCTTCCTTCCTTCCTTCCTTCCTTCCTTCCTTCTTTCCTTCCTTCCTTCCTTTTTTCCTTTCTCCCTTCCTCTCTTATTTTTCCTCTTAGAGACCATTAGACCGTCCAGTCTACAATGATGGATTTGACCCAGGACCCCTGGGACACTGCGGTCACACGGGTTTCAGAGGCAGGCAGATTTTTACTGACTCCCAGCCTCCTTGGTAGCGTATAGTCTGCCATTTTTCATGCACTGTTTGTTCCCTTTCTCTTAGAAGTGCCAGGCAGAAACCCACATGCTGATAGAAAAGGCAAAGCTTCATGGAAAATCTGTGTAAAGAGAGAAAAGTATGACCTGCCAATTAAAAACTACCTTCTTATTTCCAAATAAAACTCCCTTGACTCTAAATCTTTCGCAGCAGTGCTTCCTAACTTGGTCCCATGGCCCAAGGGTGTGACATGAATGGTTGATGGGTGGCTAAATACGTAGGCGCAGAGCTTTGGGTGGTGGTGTCTGCCAGTCGGAGGTTTTCAGGGCACAGTCAGCTTCCTCTCTTTACCCCACATGCCCCAGGAATGCTACCATTTTCTGCGTGTATGTGAGACAGACTGGGAAGCTGGAGGATTCACACAGGGAATCAGTGAGCAATTGCTGCCTGCTCTGCCTTGGTTTTCCTGCCCAAGCTCCTCTCCTGTGGGTCAGCTGCCGTTTGTCCTCCTGCTCTCAGTTCAGACCCCTTCCTTCCTCCCTCATTCCAAAAGCCTGCTTTTCTTCTATGTTTTCAGCTCCACTTAGAAGGGTTACTATCTTACAGATCCAAATATATATGTTACTATGTGTGAAACACTCACAGCAGCACTTGGCACACGGAATCCCCCCCAGTGTGTTTCTGCAATCATTTTCTTAGACACAGGGCTACCTGAGAAAAAATGGGTTAAGAAATTCATCCAAGGAAACTCGGACAATGAATAGCAGCAAAACCAAACACAATCAGGTCTTTCTGGCTGCCAAGTCCGTGTCCTTTCCTGAGCACACTGCTTGTGGAATGGGGATGATGGCAGCGGGGTATCACCAGTATCATTTGCCTCTCGCTCCATCCCCCGAGAAGATGACCCTGATTACAGAATCTGCAGAATAACAATTGCTCAACAGCATTTTTCTCAGCTGGCTTTCGGAATTGGCCCAGATCTTCTTTAATTATGCAACACACGCATCCTCTGAACGGAGACTTTTAGGCTTCAGTGGAAGATGTCTATGTTTAGCCTCATAAAATCTCCAAATGCTTCAGGGCAAGTGTTGTTGATTCCCCTCCACCTCCTCCTCAGTAATGTGTTATTTCCACTGAAAGTCTTCTATTTACTGCCCCTAAATGTCCCCCACATTTATTTTCTGGTTGTCAAAGGATTTAGCTTTCATTCTCTGAACCACACACATTCACAGAGAGGCATTCCAGAGCCTTAGCAAACGGTTTTGTACCAAATCCCTTAATTCCAACATACGTTACTTAACGCCCTTCCTGATAACTTTCACCTTTAAACTGCAGTTTCACTGTGCTGTTTTGTCTCTGCAGATGGCAAACAGACCATTCTTTCTCCATCTGGGGCTGGTACTAAGGATATTTTTGACTTGAAAGTTTGATGAAGGGGAAGGGGAAGGGAAATTCAGTTTCTGTCAGTCATTGTCTTTCTTGCCCTCTGTATTTCCTCCTCCTTTATTCCTTGTCCTCTCTGACTTGGTCCAATACGTCAACTTTCCATCCCTGTGGGTTTGAAATCTTTGTTATCCCTGATTTGCAGCTTTCTGGTAATTATTCAGAAACAACAGATCAACACAGAAAGAGAGAGAGGGAGAATGAGAGAGAGGCTTTGTGAATACGATCGCTTGAGAAAACAAATATCTTGTGATAACAGATTTTGCTCATTCCAGATTGGTTTGGGGTTGTTTTACTCATCGGAAGTGCCGAAAGACAAATGGGGCCTCATAAAGATGAATGTGAAATTTGCATATTTACAAACAGGCTTGTACGTGTTCTGGCTGCAAGGGCACACACTTCCCGCCTACTCATTACAACATAATTCGTCCCAGAAAATTGTCCTTTCATAAGACTATGGTCAAATGAGCTGCTAATAGATGGGGAGGTATTGGTTAGAAAGGCTTGAATTTTATAATAAGGGATGTGTAAGAGGCTTTAGAAATACTTTAACCTGAGACCCTCATTTTACAGATGAAAACACAGGCTATGATTGACTTGATCAAATTCCCACCAGCTACTGAGTGGCATAGTGATTCCTAAAACCCAGTTGATGATTCATTTGATTGTTCTGTGTTGGTGGGCTGAAATACAAGTAAATGATACCCAGAATTTTTATTTGATTTTTCAAGAACTGGGACCTAATACGTAATTTAAGAGAAAACAAAGATCAAGTGACTTAGACCCAAAGTAGATGTAAGATACTGTCTAGTCTGCTGGTTTCCAAATTGCACTCCATGGAGCATTCAGCAGCTGGAGGAGGCACCTCACGCAGATGGCAGGCAGGAGAGGGAGAGTATGAAGTGGCTGGAAATCTAGCAAGTTCTCCCCCTACTCCCTCCCACCTCCGCCAGCACCCATTATTAAAGTAGGTCAGCTCAGCTGTTATCATTTTATTCTTTCCTTCTTAGACTTTGATTTTAAAAATGTGTTAAGCAACCAAAGAACATTAAGAAGAGCTGATTGAGTTCCACCAGCCCATTTACAGATGAGAAGAGAAAAGAAGTGATTTTCTCAAAGTCATTAATTGAGTCAGTAGCAAAGCATGAATGAGATCACAGGTCTCTGAACTCCTCACCTAGTGGATTTTCACTTAATCAGGTTGCTGCAGAAGGATGATCTGATGAGAGCTTAAGAGTAGGGGAAGAGATGTAAACACTGCATCTTGGTGCTTGCCCTTTCTGGTCTAATGCCAGTTGCAAGGTAAATTAGGAATGCCAATCAACTGGGAAAAAAGAGTTTTTACCAACTCATACAGGGATGGAATTAAAAGCTAATAAAAGACTCTAGGGATGGGTTTTCTTTGACTCACCAAGAGAGGAAGGCAAAACAAGTTCTAAAGGAGAAAGGCAGACTCAAATTCAACCTACATTGCATCAGATCACAAAGGAGCTAGTAAATGGGGTATCTGTTGCAATGGAGTGGGTAGAATGCAGAATTAGGAGTCTCTGGTAGTCCAGAAAGGGTCGGGTAGTGGCAAGTGGGCTGATGAGGATGTCTGATGGAAGCCAGGAGAGGGTAGAAGGAAGAGGAGTTGGCTGGCACAGGCGAAAAGGCTGGGTCCCTGAACGGTCAGCTTTTGGCCAATTTCCTTAAGCTCATGGGCATAGAGAAACCTATGCCCCTGGAACCAGCTAAACAACTACTGCAGCTGGGGCTGGTCAGATCACAAATTTTGGGGGGGTCTTACCTCTCACCTGTGAATTATCAGTCTCCTACGGGCAGCCCATCGTTAACTTCAGCATATACTTAGATATTCCAATTCTGTCCAGCCCTGTACAATGGACCCCATGTTCACAAAGCCCTTGGCTTTTTAGCTGAACTTCAAGACACCACTGTCTGCTCATCCTCAGGGCAACAGTTACTTCATCCCGGTGCAGGACCAAAATGAATCAGGAGAAAGAGTGTGGTTCTTCAGCTTGAGGCAAGGGGTTTAGGGTGAACGCTAGTTTTGCCTCATTAAAAGGAAAGTGAGGACCTTGGCTTTTCAGTCTGACCTAAGTCATCGGCAAAGCGTGGATCATGGTTCTCATTCTTCACTCCTCTCTTTATTAGAATTATACGTCAGCACCACGAGAGCCTGCAGTATCTGTGGCTAAAGTAGACAGAACCATGGACGTTGGGCTTGGCCACGTGACTTGCCTTGACTGTTATGGACTTGCCATGAATCAGGCCTTGAATGTGTTTGTAGTAAACACACTGTGCTCAACACTTTGGCTGATTGCGTTTCTGCCATTTGTGATAAGAACAAGCTCTGAGTAGCCACTTGTTCAGGGAGGATGGAGAACGAAGTGATCTGAGCCCAAACTGCAGCTCGAAGCAAGCAGTTTGAGATCAGCAGAAACCAACTCACAGATCCGGCAGCAAGAAAAATCAGTGTCTGGTGTTGTAAGCCGCTGCGATTTGATGCTTCTTTGTCGCACCTCATTATTGCTGATCGACATGAGAACCATTCAGTCAAAAGTACTGTATCATCAGGGATGGCACAGTGGTCAAGAGCTTAGCTCTGGAGTCAGAGTGCTGGAGATTAAATCTAGGTTCTGTTATTTATGAGCAATAGACCCTTGAGAAAATTGCCTAGCTACTCTGGGTTTCCTTCCCTGTAAAAGGTGGCTGATGAGCCCTATTGCACAGCTGATCCTTGTCATTCCCATAGGCCGTATTTGCAGATTCACCTCCTCACTAACGTCGATCTGTAAACTCCAAATCTATACTTGCAGTGCTTTCGCCATCACTCATGGACACGTGCAGCAGAGTCGTGAAAAATTTGAATCCCTTGATGTGTATGTTCCCATCTGAGGTTGATCAAGGCGATGCTTCTTGTTTTAACTCTCCTACTGTAAACAAATGTTGTATTTGTGGTCTGTTTTGTGCCTTTTTTTTTTTTTTTTTTTTTTGCATTCGTTGTGCTTTTTACTGGTAGTTTCCCAGTTTAAAATGGCCCCTGGGTGTAGTGCTGCCTGCAGCCCCAGCTATTGTTCTGGGCTCAAGAATGCTGTGACGTGCCTTCTGGAGAAATCAAGTGTGTTAGACAAGCTTCATTCAAGGCGTAAGTCATAGTGCTATGGACCGGAGTTCAGTGTTAATGAATCGGCAACGTACATTAAACGAGATCTCTCTAAACAGAAACACACATAAAACAAGGTTTGATATTGATCAGTTGACAGAAATACTGTAACCAGAGGCTCCAAGGAACCGGATCCTGTATTTCCCCTAGAAGCAGCAGCTGAGTGTTCACTAATTTGGTGAATAACAACTGCCACAAACAATCAGAACAGACTTTCTAGAACTGAATTACCATCAATAGTAAGAATAGGCTACACTTAACTCGTAAGTTGCTTTCAAAGGTAAATACGATAATATGTTATATAAGGTGCTTAGAAAGGAAGCTAGAGCATAGAGATGCTTATAAATGTTACCTGTCATTGTTTAGTCATCCTTAAGACTCCATGTGGTAATTATAAGAAACTAAAAACTGTGTAAGTTGAAATATAATAAGGTGGGTACTGTTACTCAAGTGTTTACAGGGAGAACCTTCATTGATTCTGCAACAGGGAGGGATTAAGACTGTAGCTAACCAACAGATAAGGCCAACACAGTGAGGAGGAGGGCAGGTCATCCAAAGATTTTTATCCAGGGAGCAAAAAAGACCAGCAGATATTTGAAAAGGTATTTAGACCCCGTGACCATTATCATGGATAATCTGAAATGTGAAAGGATTTGGTCCACTGGCTATTTCTCACACACTCTGCCGCATTGGATGAAGAATCTTAATCAGTGGGTTTTTCTCAGAAGCCACAGTGATGGGAGAGAGCTGTGGGTCTTCATTTCTGGTATTTTCTGCACAAATGGAAATAGAATTGTTCCAGTCTACTTCTGGCAGTTCTACAGAGATTGAGTAACGATCACACTTAGTATCTTCCCAAAGATGACTAATACAAGCACTACCTTGTACATTTTTAGAAGCAGAGGCTTGAGGGATTCTGGTGAGTTTCATGAAAGGTGTTTTTAAATTGAAATAGTTGATACACATTATTATGTTAGTTTCAGGTGTACAACGTACTGATTTGACATTTGCATACATTATGTAATGATCATCACAACAAATCTAGTAACCATCTGTCCTTGAAAGGCATTCTTAAAAAAATTTTTTAAAAAAGTTTATTGAGGTATAATTGTAGCATATTTTTCTTCATGTTTCTTCTGCTTAAGTTTCATTGAGACTCCTGGATCTGTGGATTTAAAGTTTTCATCAAATTTGGAAAAACTTCAACTGTTAACTGGTAAAGTTTTTATTTTTTTTCTATCTCTTCCTTTCTCCTCTCTTTCAGGGACTAAATTAAACATCTGTTAGGATGCTCCAGGTTGTGCCACTGCTCAGAGATGCTCTGTTCATTTGTTTCTCTCTTTTTCTCTCTGTGTTAGATTTTAAAATAATGTCTACAGCCATGTCTTTAAGTTTAACAGCCTTTTCCTCTGCAGTGTCTAATCGATAATTGATCCCATCCAGTATATTTTCTTCTCATTCATTGACACTTTTACCTCTAGAAGTTAAATTTGAAATTATTTTTTAATTTTCTGACTGTGTGGAATATAGTCATAATAACTGTTTTAATGTCCTTACGTGCTAACTATAACTTCTGTACCAGTTCTGGGTCAATTTAGATGGAGTATTTTTTCTCTTGCTTATGCATTATATTTTCTTGCTCTTTTTGTTTGTTTGTTTGTTTTCTGCATCATTGGTAACATTTAATTAAAACCCTGGCATTCTGAATTTTAGCTCACTGGACTAAAACATTTTTTCTCTTCCTATAAATATTCTCAAGCTTTGCTTTGGGACACAGTAAAGATAGTGGGGGCAGTTTAATTACTTTCTTTCTTGCTTGTAAATTTGTTGGTAGGATCAGAACAGTGCTTTGTCTAGTGCTGATTACTCCCCAGTGCTCAGGCAAGTGCCTTCTGTGTGCTCTGTCCAATGCCTCTGGATCATGAGATTGTCCAGGCTGGCTGGTGTGTCCAGGCACTATTCCAGACCTGTGTGAGCAACGGCTACTGTTATATTGAGTCCTTCTACATGGTTTTTTTTTTCCTGACCTCCAGTAATTTCCTCACACATATGCACTGAACAGTAGCAGCTGCATATTTGAAGGAAATCCTCTGTAGATCTCTGGAGTTTTCTCTCTGATCAGCCCTCTCCTTTCTGGTACTCTTCTGAAAATTCAAGCTACCTTCATCTCCCCTGACTCTCTGCAATGCTTCTTCAACCCAGCAAACCCACGTGTCCCTAGGTTCCCTCTGTCCTTCCAAGTACTGGAAACTCTCTCAAGGTAGTAAGCTGGGGTAATCACTGGGCTGATCTCATCTGTATCTTCTTTCAGGGACCACGTCCTTCTGTTAGCTATCTTGAAAACTGTTTTTTTTTTGTTTCATACCTTTGGTCCAAATTTTTGGTTGTTTCAGGCAGAAGGATAATTCCCATCTTTGTTACATCATCTTGACTGGAAGTGAAATTTTTACAAAAATCGTTTGAAAAGCTATTTTATGGTTTCCCACAAAGCAGATACAGAAGTTGAAGATTCATAGGCTTTGCAAACACAAATCCAGGTTTAAATTTTAGGTCCATTGTTCTGAGGCTTGGGGAGATAACTAGGACTTTGGAGCCTCAGTTTCCTTTTCAGTGAAGTGGGAGCAATGATGGTGTCTCTTCCATGGAGGTGAATGGAAGACCAACTGAGATGATGCCGGTAAAACATGCAGAATAACGGCTGGCAGAGCAGACACTAAAACCCTGATCGAGTCTCCCCTTCCCTGTAGCTGTCATTTCCCTCTTCTCGTCCCTTCATTCTACTGTTACCACTTGTTTTGCACTTTGCAAGTATCAGGCATTGTGCTAATCAACATATACTCATTAACTCACTAGACTTCACTGCAGGCACCAGCTCAGATAAGCTGCAGCTGCCATATGACCACAGCTGAATGAGAGACTCCAAGCAAAAACCATCCAACGAATCCCAGACAACCCACTGAAATGTGAGACATAATAATAAATTGATATTTGTAGCCACTACATTGTAGAGATTCATTAATAGGCGACCAAGAGCTCCTTTTTGCCTGAGTTTGAAAGTTTTCTGTAGGACTTGGGACTTTCAGTGCTAACACCTGGACAGTTTCAAGTAAACCCGGATGGTTTGTTGGCAATAAATGACTAGAACAGATCCCGAGAAGTTAAGGGATTGTCCCACCCATCTTTACTGTTGCATGGTGGTTAAGGAGCAGAGACTGGGTATAAAAACCCACTGCTCTGATTGCAGTACTCATTACGCTATTCTGCCTTAAGAGTCAAGTCAGAAAGTTAGACTGATGGCACCTTGAATTCCTTTCCAACTCCAGTATGTCTCCCATTGTCCTTGAGTGGGAGAACAAAGTCAAAGTGCTTTCTGCTAATTCCTCTGTTCTCAGCTGGAAAGTCACATCTTCAGGGAAGTGTTCCAGTAGCCCTGTTCTTCCTCTGGACCAGATGAAACTACTGTAACATCGTGCACGCATTTTGTGATGATCATTTTTACAATTATTTTGTTAAAATCTATTTTGCCTGCTAAACTGTGGGTTTCACTCTTTAATATGCAGTGTCCAGCACAGTGTTCATTATGTAGAAAATGTCATTTAAACATTGGTTAGAATAATGAATTCCTTAAAACTCTGTATACTAATTTTAAATTTTCTTTAACATGTAAGAGAATTGATTTTGATGCTGGTGAATGTCAACATTATATTGCAGGATTGATATAATTTGATTTTATATCTTTCACTATAGGCAAGATAGATAAGAAAGCATAGACTGGTCAATTTCTACTCCATCTTTGGAATACAGATTCAGAAGGAAGGTAATACAAATTTTCATAGTATTTGAGCCTGTCAAGGAAAAATTGTATATTAAAACATATTTCAAATTGAACATTTGAAATGGACACATCTAAGAAAGACTTGCTGTTTCTGTTATGTTTTGCAATTTAAACAGAATTGTTATTTGAAACTCTGACGTGTGTATTTCAAAGTGTGTGACGTATTTTGGGTAACTGTTTTCAGACAGAATATTGAACTATGTTTGGAGTATATCCAATTATCTCAAATCTTGTTTGTAACACCAAAATCTCAGTTTCTATGTCCTCCCCCCCAAAAAAACCTCTCAGTATCTTGACATCAAGGAAATCCATTGGGTTTTTGTCTCAATGAGAATCAAGAATCCAATTAAACTAAGCAATTTCAAATGACTTAATTACAGAACAGTTTTAAATTGAGTATCAAAATAGGCTGAGAGACCTGAATAGGTTAGAAAATTGAACTGGAAAGATAACTGTGTGCCAGCCTCTATATTGCATGGGTTTTCTGAGGTTTAACAAGCAATGTTTTTGTCTTTCTGTGTCTAATAAAGTAATAGCGCACCAAACTGGGGAAGCTTGTGTTCAAATTATGTTGACTCTTTAAATGAAATCACGTTGTCCTGGGGCCCTAAGGTGTCATCTAGAATCCTTCTCCTTATTTGACAGCTGGGTCATTAAGCCCAAGTTTGGACAGGTGGGAAAGGACCCCGCTCCAGATAGCTCCAGGTAATTGATGGCACCGCTGAAACTAAAAGCATGCTAGGCCAGCTCTCAATTGAGCCTTTTCAGTTTGCACATTTGTTTGTGTTTTTTTGTTTGTTTGTTTTTGAGGATGCAGAGAAAGGAAGGGAGGGAAGAAAGAGGGCTGAAAAGTTACAATTGTTTTCAGGACGATTCCCTTGCATCCTTATTTACACACTTGCGACCTTATTTTACTTGTAACATTTCAGCCTACTTTGTAACTTAATATGGTAGATAAAGGCATAGAAAGCAACTTTTCATGTTGCATATAAAGTCTTCATACACATCATTTTTAGTAGTTATATACTGTTCTGTTGAGTGCATGTGCCATTATTTACTGCCATTTCATAGCCTTAAAGTGACCAATGGTGGCTGAGATAGTGGATTAGGAAGACCCTGAGCTCACCTCCTGCCAAAAGCACACAAAAATTACAACTATTTACAAAGAAATTATGTTTGAGAACAACCTGAAGACTAGCAGAAAAGATTTTCCAAAACTTAAGATACAAAGAAGAAACTACAACGAGATGGTAGGAGGGACGGAGACATGGTATAGTCAAGATCTCACTTATATATGGAATCTAAAAAACAAAACAAAATGAAAACAGACTCTTGGATAGAGAAAACAGAGCAGTTGCCCAAAGGGAAGGGGGAGTGAACAGAATGGAAGGGGATTAAGAGCTACAAGCCTCTGGTTATATAATAAATAAATCATTAGAATGCAATGTACAACATAAGGAATACGGTCAATAACATTTTAGTAATTTCACGTAGGGACAGATGGTTACTAGACTTACTGTGGTGATCATTTCATAATGAATGCAAAATGTCAATCATTATATAGTCCACCTGAGACTAGCATAATTTGTACCTCAGCTGTGTTTTAAAAAATATTAGCAGTTTCATATCTTTCAACCTATAATGTCCACTCCATGTCATAGACCCTGTTTAAGGTTATAAATTAGCTGCCATGGATGTTTTGAGGGAATACCAAAATTTAATTCACATTGAATTGACACAAACATCACAAACGTGTGCTTGAATTGTTACCAGCCACTTTCTCCTGGGGAACAGAAAGCTTGTAGCCAGAGTCTCCAGGATGGTTGGCAGCAATCTACTAGAGTTCCTAGTCCAAAGCCCAGCCTTTGGATGAATGGCAAAGGGATTATTCCAAAGGACCCTACACTGTCCTCGCCCATGGTTTGTGGGTAAGCACCTCTGTGGGGGCCTTGGCAAGGCTCCTCTGCAGCAGCAGCTGCACCCGTGCTCTGTGGAGCCATTTTGCCGTAAGTTGTATTCAAGTTGTCTGTGGTCTTTGCCCTTGCCTGTTAGCATCTGTCCATCAAGCACAATAGCAGCATCCTATGGCCATCGCACAGCATTTTGGCACATCAAGCTTTTGCTATTTGGAATTAGTTCCTTAAGAGGGATTTCTGAAGGGAAATTTCTGTGCTAACAGGTAAAAGCATTTTGGAGACTCTTTCTATGTGATGTCACATTGATTTCCAAAAGGGCATCCCCAGGGTCAAACCTACCAATAATTGATCAAAGAGCTCATTTCACTCCATTATCACCCATATTAGGTGGTGTCGTTTAAAAAGAAAAATGTGTATTAGTTCTCTTTGCAACCTAGTTTGATGTCTTGGGGTGTTTTCTTGACTGCAGCAACCATGCAAGCAAAAATGGTGGTTCCCTTTCCCTTATCCTCTCAGTCTTCACTTTGCTGAGGGCTAAGATTTGGGGACAAATATTTGGGAGGAATCAGGAGAGAACATTTTGCTTTCTATACTGCTGCCTTTAGATCTTCAGATGGCCAGATTTTTTTTTTTTAAACATTGGAATCAATGTTCCAAAGCAAAATAACAGCTTGTTGGTTTTTACTGTTTTGTATTTTGAATTCAGAAATGTTTGTGAGATTAAAAAATTCTTTGTCTGTAAACTGGGGATGATAGTGATAGTTTTTAGGGCTAAAGAAAAAGCATAGTGTCTTTAAATGATTGTGAGTCATTATTGAGACTATTAGCTAATACGTATGTCATCATAATCATTCGTGTACCCATATGTTTCTGTACCAAACAAATTATGGCATGGAGAGAAACCATAGACGGAATTCACAAGGCTGAACTAGTTGCATTGTTTGGCAACCTGGACAGTAACTTAGAGTACTGGGGAGAATTGGGGATTTGGAATGAGACTGCTTGAGGTTGTATTGGCCTCTGTCAATTACTAGTTCTGTGGCTTTGGAAAAGCCTCTTTTCTTTCCTGAGCCCTGGATTCTCATTACTGAGCCCAGTGTGGCCAAGAAGCCTCCCGAGGTCATAAATACAATGTACCTGGCACATTGGAGAAACAGCTTAAGTGCTAGTGAGGGAGCATACAGTGGAGCGGCTTCAGATAGCATGCTATTAGCACACAGATCTCAATTCAGACACTATCTCCATTGAATTAATTTTTAAAACCCTCTGGGGTTCAGCTTCTTTATCTAGTAAAATAATCATGCCTACACTTAGGGATGTTGCGAAAGATCAAAGGAGATAACAACTGTGTAGTGTTTAGCCTGGTGCCTGATACATGGCAAATGTGAACTGAATGGTTGATTGATATTATTAGATGGCAATATTTCCCCCTCTACTCTTCTTTCGTCAAGCACTCAGAATGCAGCCACAGATTCCTTTCCCAGTGTAGATATTAATATCTACCCCGATGTGCTTTCCAGACCTTAGCTGCTTGTCAAAAAATGAATAATGCGTGTCACTTTGATTACTGTTCTTTTCAGAGCGCCTTCATGGTGGCAGGTTGTTTTTCTGTATGTGCCACAAAAATACTTAATAATAGATGCGAATCCTGAAGGCATTCTTTGTATTAACAATGTTTAACTGCCTGTATGCTAAAGCTATATTTCCTTTCAGCTGCCTTAAGCACTCTTAATTAAATCTCCCTGTTCAGCAGCTGAGTGTTCGACCTTGAAAATGAAAGGTTAACCAAAAGAGAGACTGTATATCTGTATGTATGTGTGTACACAAAGATAGATATATGTAAAGAAAGATAGGTGATAGTGCATAGATAGATCAAAAGAGATAGATAGATAGATAGATAGATAGACAGACAGACAGACATGGAGGTCCACATTTAATTATCCAGAACACAAAAGTATTATGCCTTAAAGCCTTATTTCTTTTCTCTCTCTCTCTCTCTGTCTCCACAATTAGGTTTCTATACAAAAGCATGAGCATTTCCTGCCAATTCCTGCCTAGCTACTAAAAAATTTGGACATGTCTTAATAGTTAACCTCCAGATCATGTGATCACATTTCTATAAGTCAGCAAAAACCAAGAACAGTTTCAAACATCTGTCACTTAAATAAGAAATATATTACTTTAACTAAAAGGACACTTGTTAGAACAAGAATTCTATTAAACATCAATCAAAGCCAGAGACTTGCCTAAGGTCAGCCTTGTGCTTGTTAACTCAGTCAAAATCCGTTCTTCAACTTCAAATTTAGTCTTTACAAGGCTGTATGACTGAGTTTCTTCTTAATTTATTCCTCCCTGAAAGAATAACTCCATGAAAAAGCATTAGAAATAAAAATATAAGTAAGAGGCAATCAGCTTAGATCTGTTTCTCTCCCAGGAGGAGCACCAGGCTCCATATGGACCTTATCACACACATGACGTTTAGAACCACAGTAGGCCACAGCACTGGGGTCCTTTGCATCTGATGGTGGATAACCTGGATTCTCTTGCCCCTCTAGTCTTGGGTGAAATGACATACCAAAGAGCATGAGGTGTGACTTTCTGAGAAGCTGCCCAAAAGAGCCAGGTAATGAAATGCAGAAAGTGTGGTGGAGTCATTGTCTCACTCAGTGGAATTTGACCAGTTGATGAGAGAGGATGGGAGACAGCCAACATGTCAAATATTCTAGTCCTCTCCCAGAAAGCCAAACTGGATATCTCCCAAATGACAGAACAACTGTTTGTGTCTCTTTGTGGAGATGTAGCTGGCTTCCTAATTCATCAGCTTACACTTTCCCTCTCCCCTGTTTTACTTCCTTTTCTCCTAATCTTGTTTAGTTGAAACTACATCTCGTAACAAACCATCAACATTTAAGCTTTAATTCAGGCTTCTTTCTAGGGAAACTCAGATAAGCAAGTGGTTTTTAGGAGCAGACCTACAAAGCAGACCTAAAGGTTGAAATTTAGTACTAAGACGGACTCTGCTGAGAAGCAACAGGTACCCCATTGTTGTAGGTAGATGCAATGTTAATAACCCCTGGCGTGTAATGGCATAACATTTAATAAAATTTTCATCTGTGGATAATATAACGTGGTATAGGATGAGATCAAGCCATCGCAGGGTCAGGTAGCTGTTTTATAAATCCAAATAAAGGAAATGATAATTAAAGAATCGCACCATTTGTAGCTCCTTTTGATAACACAGTAGAGCTTGTAAGCAGAAAACGATGGGTTTAATGTAGTTACTGACCAATGTAATGCATGCTATGAAAATGAGAAGGCCATTATGGCAGTTTTAAAGAGACTTCTATCTCCTGCAACCACAGAGCAGCGCGTTGCAAGATAATACTTGTTATTGAATAAGCAATAATCCATAGACTTGAAGGCACTGACCTGTTGCTTGGGATTGGAAGCTGTATGAAGGGCATCTGAAATCATTCCTAGTAGTGGTGTGGATGGGTCCTAGGCCTGGACTTACCAATAGCCAATAGTAATAAAACTAGAGATTCCAGAACTTCCTTCTTGTATTATTAGAGGAGGATTCAGCAGACTTAGAGAGGTAGGATGGTAGAGTGGATTTATTATACAATCTGAGAACCCATCACTTGTCTGTATTCCCTGGAAAGGCCAGAGCACACCTTTCCTATTAGGATAATAAGGAACATACTGGTAAGGGTCCCATTCGTACCTTTGAGATCCACTACAGTGGGTCTCCTCTACAGCCGTGGAATTGAACCCCTGCCATCTTAGAGATGACAGGATTTTGGACTAGCAGAGGCCAGGCTTTGAGATTTCATCATCATAAGCAGGGTAGATATAATGGGAACCAAGTTTAGTGTAGCAACAATGAAGATTTGGCCCACCGGAATCTATGGCTACAACTAGTATATCATAGTATTCCAAAATCAGAAGAAATTGAATCTGGTGAGCAGAAGGCTGACGTCTGCCACCAAAACAGAAAATCACAGAACTTCATTCAGGTCCCAGATCTAACTCAGTTCACAGCCCTATAGCCCATGGATCAAAGGGGAGACAAGGTCTTCTTGAGAAAGGATTCGGTAGTGCCACCAAACTTAGGTACAGTATGTATTCTTTCAGTCCTTCAGCAGAGAAACCTGCGCCATTTTCCAGAGTAACTGCAAGGGGGAAATGAACAACCAAACTTTTAAAAGATACTGAGATGCAAAGTTTGAACAGTCACTGATATCCAGAAAACTAAAATGCAATTTTAGTCCTCTAGTTCGATTAGGACTTATGCAAGCCAAGTGGTAAATTATCTTGGTTCCTTTCTCTCTCAAAATGGCTAAAATAGGTTCACACATTCATAACACGCACATGCACACACACACACACACACACACACACACAAGCATCCTGTGCTTGTTTACTTGCTCCCAAAATGAAGAATCGGGACATATAGACATATACTTAGCAGCAATCACTGCCCTCACTTTGGTTCCTGCCTTACAGAATAATGACATTATGAGAGGGACTAGCCAGGTGGGGTCTTTGAAACCGCCCCTACACACATACACCAAAATAGTGAATCAGAAGCAATATCTAATTCCTGGCTGACTGGTGTAGTTTAGTACCTATTTGATATTACATTTCCTCAGCCAACCATTACCTTCAGCTTTAGCTGTGGTGGAGAGTTTCCGTCTATACCGACAGCATTCCACTTCAAGGAATGTTTATTCTCTAGGCGGCTGAAGCCTGGAAGCAGGAGACAGAAGGAGCTGGCATCCCCAGAGGTAGTCATCAGCCTGAGATCACTGCCCAAATAAAGTATATGATCCCAAGTCTTTGTCTCAGGCGGTGCTTCTGGTGAAACCCAAGCTAAGATGGTACCACCGTCAAAGACTTGACAGACTCATGAGGGTGTGGTCTTCCCACATCCCTGCTCAACTCACTGTCCGCAAAGCCTGATCCACCATGGTAGCTGTCAGCGGTCTACTGTAAATGAAAAAGTAGTAGCCTTCAATGTAGTGGTTGTACCGAATGCTATCTCTGGCACTTTCTGTGTGGCTTTTAATTAGGCAAACACTTTTTCTCTGTACAGCAATTAAGAGTGAAGCGTGAAGCCAGATAGATGTCACACAGCAAGAACAGCGGCGCATGCTCACTTTCTTGTCTCAGAACGATGGAGGCAACAGGGTGGGATCCTGCCTGTCAAACCAGATTCAGGTATTGCTACAAACAGAGACTGATGCTGAGCATTAATTACAGGACATTCCTCCTGGGGACCAGCCAGTCAACTGATGGCAGGTGATTATATCTGATCCCTTCCATGTTGGAGGAGTCAGTTACTTTTCCTCACCAGAATTCGTACATGTTCTACATATGGAAATGCAGAAGAGTTAACAGCCTTGGCATGACCACTGATAAATGGTAGACGTGAGCCAGGAGAGAACCATCCCTGACTGCAGGCGTCCTGCATGACCAAATACCAGATTAAACGTTTTTATTGAGCTGTGAGTAGCTCACAGATGCATCTAATTGTATTTGCTTTACACTTTCTTCTCTGTTCACTTCACTTTTCCCTCAATCTCACTGCTCTGAATTTCTCCTTCCAATAAAGCATTAGCATTTGAAATTTGCCATAGGCTCAGTTTTCTAGGGAACCTGGCTAAGTCAGTGTCCTCTTTAATGAGTGCATAAAGCATCACACTAAAAGTTTTATGGAATAAAAATTTTACCACTGTCAACTAAGTGAAGTTCTTGACTTGAAGAGGATACAAATGTACACTGAAGTCACTTAAAATCGGAGCGGAAGGCGAGCTTTAAAAACTTGCAGATAAGATTTAGCCTTTATCTTCAGAGACAGCGAATAAAAGAAAAACCTTGCTGCACAATTGATCCTGAAAGAAAGTAATAATTAATTCAGTCTCATAAAGTACAGTATAGGGATTTAAGATGCAAACTGACGTCTGACAGTGCTGGGAAGTATTTATTCATTAACTTTTACAAACACAAATGGCACAATTTTAAAAGATTCCTACATTTCAAGAATGGAATAATGATAATGATGATAGTGGTAATAATAATACTAACTTTAAAAATTAAATTCCAGATTTAATTTTGCATCCCATAAGGTGAGGTGGCAATAGGAGGTTCTGGGTTTGGCTTTGGCCAAAGATTTTGTACTCAGCCCTTTGGCAATTGTCCAACATGAATATTTAAGACACCTCTAAGGCTTTATCCCCTTCCTTAAATGCCACTGAATAGCATTTGATATGGACACAACACTAGGAAACTGGAGTTTAGGGAACAGTATTCACAGTAGAATTAGTAATAACTAGTTGCGTGTATTAAACAGTTCACTGAGCACCTTAAATGCACAATCAAGTCTAATATTTGTGATACTTTAAGTACATAATATACCCTCTTATCAATGAAAAAACTGAAGGACAAAGGGTTTAATAAAGGATTTCATGTCACCCAGCTCGTTAGTGACACACTAAACATGATTGCAGGTCAGTCTCTCCGACAGCCTGTGCCCTTCAGAAGGGTGAATAATTCTTGAATATTTATCCTGTGCAGTCTTTGTTCTTCGACACTTTCGGCGTTCTAAACCCCAACACACAAAAGAAGTAGTTACCACATTGACCCCTACTGGACAATTGAGGTGGTCAGGGGGCCAAGAAATTAATTAACTTGTCCAAAGTTACAGAACTAGTAAGTGTAAGTGCAGGGATTCAAGAAATCTGGCACTAAAACCTGCTCTTTGTCGGCTGCTCATCTTCTCCTTTCCCAACCAGATACGAAGTGCAACCCTGAGGGTTACTATAACCGATTCATACATTTATTTTCAGATGTCAACCTCACTCATTCTCAACAAAGTCTGTGATGGAATCACTATGTCTTCAATTCCAAGAATCCTTCCAAATTTTTATGTGAAGGGACACCTAAGAACAGGCCCACCCACAATGGGGCCCCAGATAGGTAAGCAGTTCCTCTAGAGAGAATGGTTTCATAACAAGACTATTTTTTGAGCCTGAGTGTTCTATATTTTGTATATACACAGGGAAGAACAGTTCTGATGTTCTCCTAGAGAACAAAGACCATGGGAAAAATCTTATTTCTTAGAAGATAAGACAGAGCTAGTGTTCAGCACTATAAACTGGATGAAAGGAAGAGAGCTTCAGGCTGTACCTTTTCTTTTTGAAAGTTCTTGTATCCCTTACAAAAATAAGCACTGTGCAGTCCTCATTTTATCAGAACCGCTACGGGCCTACTTGGATCACTCTGGAACACAGGAAGTGATTAAAAATGTGTAAGTTCAGTCCAGCCAATTCGGCTATCTTATTAACTTTTACAATACTTGAAAAGGTCCATAATTTAAAATTTTGTAAAACACTAAGGAAGGTATTTATATAACAATAAATAGTCCTGAGGCAGAAGCATTCTTAGAATATTTTACATGAACATATATGAACTCCACACAACAAAAACATTGGAAGTACAATGGCCACATGATTCTAGTGTTAATTAATGCCTCCTCACTGTTCCACATGGTTAGGATGGGCTAATGTTAATGTCTCCAACCCACACACTGCAAAAACCTCCACAGAGTTGAGCTCTCCACTAGTTCAAAGGCTATAATTATGTATATTCACATTTCTATGATTTATTCCATAAAAGTAGTGTGGAATGATATTAAAATAAACTCTCACCCCATTTTTAAACTAAGGTATAATTTCATGCAGTAAAATTCTCTTTTTCTTAGTGTTTAGCAAGTTTTGAGAAATGCACACAATCTTGTAAGTACTATCCAAACCAAGATACAAAGATATAGAACATGTCATCACCTCCAAAAAATCTACCCAGCACTCCTCTGCAGTCAATTCCTCCACGTAACCCAACGGTCATATAAATAGAAATACAGCAAATAAACTTTTGACTCTGGTTTCTTTCATTTAGCATAATACATTTAAGAATCCTTCATGCTGTTGCTTTTTATTTTTTTCCTTCTACTTGGTGAATAATATTCCACTGAATGGATGTACCACTGTCTCTTTATTCACTAGTTGAATGCCCTTTGGGTGTTTTCAATTTAAAGTTATTAATAACAAAACCATAACAAATACTGATATAAAAGTTTTTTTGTGTGTGGCTACTCCAGAGTGGAATGAAGTTATATGGTCCATGTATATTTAACTTTATAATAAACTGGTAAACTTTTCCCAAGAAGCCATACTGTTTTGCATTCCCATGAATTACATATGAAAATTCCTGCTGTTGTGCATCCTTGTCAGTAGATGGTATTATCAGTTATTTTGTTTTAGCCATTCTACTAGGTGTGTAGTTATCTTATTGCGGTTTTAGTTTCATTTCATTAATAACTAATAATGAGCATCTTATTATGCTGATACCTTTTATATACATATGCATACACATTAGATTGGAGCATTTGTTTATGATACAGTTTTTGAGAGTCTTTATATTTGCAAGTATTTCCTCACAGTCTGTGACTTCATTATTTTCCATTGTTGATTTCTAGTTCAACTTTATATGATATTAAGCCTCTAAAATTTGGTAACTTTTTAAATGTCTCACAATGTGGTTTTTCTTAGTGAATGTTTCGTATGAACTTGAAACAAATGTGTATTCTGTTCTTCCTGTCAAACTGGTCAAGTTGGTTGATGGTCTTTTCCAGGTCTTCTATATTCTTATCAATTGTTTGTCTATTTGTTTTGTCAGGTACTGAAATAGGAGTGTTGAAGTCTCTAATTATAATTGTGAATAGTCTATTTTTCTTTTCAGTATTATCATTTTGACATCATGTATTTTGAAGCTCTTCTATTAACTGCAAACACATTTTAAATGGTTACTTCTACTTAGGGAAATATTCCCTTTATCATTATGTAATGTCTCTCTTTATCTCTGATGATATTCCTTGTTCTGGAGTCTACTTTGTGTGAGATTAATGGAGCCTCTCCAGTTTCCTTTGATTAGAGTTTGCATGATATATCCTTCTCTATTCTTTCACTTGTAGTCTATCCATGGCTTTTCTCTTTGTTGGGGCACCTGTTTTTACTTAGATTTAAAGACAGTTATTTTCACTGTCTTCAGCTTTATGATGGATTATAAAAATCTAATTTGTAGATGTTGGATTTTTATTGCTGTAGAGCTGCTTGGAACACTTTATCGTTTTCTGAATTCTAAACAGAATAAATAAACTTCCAATTTTTACTAAGCTGTACTTTTTTCTTTTTGAAGAGATTGGAATTTTGACGCTCCTCCAGATTTGTAGATGTCTGCTATATCTCTCTGGCAATATTCACATGCACATACTGACACTGTATATTGAAAGGGCTTATAAATCCCCCTGACATGTGGAGAGGAAAAAAAAAAAAAACATCAGGATGAATGCAATTTGGGAAAACTTTTCTTATTCACCAGAAGCCTATGGTCTTTTTGTGGCAAGAATTTGCTGGTTTCCCATTACAACTTAGTTTTTAGTAAGAGAATTCCAATTTTAATTTGGACCCATCAGTAGGGAGAAAAGGCCACATTTCTTAACTTTTCTAGCAGTTATTCACGTGATGACTTTGTGAACAACAAGATATAAGAATAATTATTATGTAAGTTTTTCTGAAAGCCTGATTAAAGGGAACTTCCTCATCTGGGAGATGCACATTTGTACCCTTCAACCTTTCTTTCTTCGGTGGAAATTATGGCTGGAGCCTCAGCAGGCATCTTGGGTTATAGTGATTCTAAGGATGGAAGTCATGTTCTAAATAGCATTACGGAACAAAACTATAGGAGTCCTTCCTACTCCCTCCATCCAGCCTCCTTTCCTTCCTCCCTTCCTCCCTCCCTTTCGTCTTAACTGTACAAATATGTATTCATTTTCCTATGTGCCAGGGATTTCTCTAAGAACTAAATAAGAGTAAAATTTTAAAGAAGAAAAATCACTGGTTTCATGGGCTTTTTGAAAGCTGAAGATAGGAATAAACAGATAAATAAAATATTTATTTGTATCATAAGTGTTATCAATAAATTCATCAACCAAGTGCATTAGGGTGTACTAGCATAGAGAGAGGTGGCCATAGCAGGCCACTTAGCTGGTGCGGCCATAGAAGGGAAGTGGAGTAAAGAAACTCTTGAAGGAGGTAAGGAGAGGAGGTCTTGGCGACAGTTGATGGAGGAATTAACAAGAAAAGTACTGTGAGGGAGATGTGCTTGTTTATTAGAAGAATGGCAAGACTTATGTTGTAGTTAGAGTGAAATGATAGAGAGGGTGGCTGAGAAGTAGGAAAGGGTAAGAGAATGGTTATAAAAGTGCATGAGGAAACTTTTGGGATCGATGGATATAGTCACTATCTTGACCATGATGGTAGTTTCATGGGTATATACCTAGTCAAAATTTTAAATTGCATACTTTAATTATGTTTTATGCCAATTTTGCCTCAATAAAAATGCTCTTTTAAAAAGAGAGAAACCAATAAGGATAAATCAGAGAGAATACAATATACATTTATAAAATGGAAAAATATATTTACTGTATATAGACCTGGCAGAGGAATTTTGTCCAGGTTATATACAACCTCTCGCAACTCAATGCAATTTAAAGAATCAGATTTTAAAATTTTGGCACACGATTTGAATAAGCACTTCAAAAAAGAAGATATATAAATGGTCAGGAAACAATGAAAAGATAATCAACATCAATGGTCAACAGGAAAATACAAATTAAAATGACAGTAAGAACACTACACACCTTCTGTAATGGGTAACATTAAGTAAGACTACTCCACACCCACTCTAATGGGTAAAGTTTAAAAGCTGATCATTCCAATTGTTGATAAGGCTGCGGGGGAAATGCACTCTTTCTCTACAGGTGGCTGTCACAAAGAGATGGTCTGAACAAAATGCTCTTATGGTGAGAATTAAAAATGGGAGGGCTAGGGAGGAAGGAGGGAGAATGGTCTGAAAGCGTCATCGTGGATTAAGAAGGACTCTGGGCCAAGAAGAAATAGGGAGAACATTTTGCATGCTTAATAGTGTTGGAGGTAAAAGCGTTTTCAGGGGAGAGACAGATTTCTGTAGAGCAAGAAGGTAAAGGGAATACTCAGAAAATTGAATGAGAGTCTGAGGAATTTGTATGATGACTGACTGTAAGTTCCAGTGGGCTCACTGAAGAATTTCTGGGATGGGAGAGAGATGGAAGGTAGATCCCAAAAGGAAATAAGCAGAGTTGTGTAGCACCAAGGACTCCAGGGATGGGAGCCGCCCTGGTAGTCTTCTCTTCTTGTGGGGCTGATGTAAAGATGTACAGACTGCATAATGAGATTCATTCTGATTGTCTCCAGATTAATATTAATGAAGAGATGTGAATGCTGGGGAGAAGGGAGGTGGAGAGTTTTGCCTGAATCTTGCAGTGATGCCACGAGCCCTGGTCTGTCACTTCTGGATTTTTATGTGAGACATAAACTCTCTTGTTATTTTGGACTTTTCCATTATGTACAACCAAACCAAATGGAACGTGATACAGTTTGCTGTCTGTCATGCCCTCTGAAGTTAGAAACCAGAATTTCATCTATTAGGCTATAGTAAGTCATCAGATGTTCAGCTCTGACATAAGACAATTCATAGATCCAGAACAAATTTACCTTAGCTTATTCCCAAGAAGCTGAGACTTCCTTTCATAAAATGACTTGGAAAATTTTCAGAGAAAGTGATAATCAAAAAATGGCCCTGATGCCGCAAGCCACATGAGAAATTGTTTTGGTTTCCCTTTGGCTTAGGAAAGTCAATAGAAGATTCATTCTCTGGTATCTTTAAGGCCAGCTGCTCTGCGTCCATCATCGCTGTTCCCAGGAAAGAGGGCCATTATGTTAAACAGGTAATTAAGCTGCAGCTTCTGTTCTTCAGGACTTAGTTCCTGGGTTGTTATGTTCAGATAAAGTTGCTCCTTAGGAGTAACAGATGCATAAACAACATCGAGGAGGTGCGCTCCCCAGCAGTGCTGGGCAATTGATAGATGAAGCCAGTGGTCCCGGTAGCTCAGCACATCTGCTGTCTCTCAGCAGGAGTCACCCATTAGTGCATGACTGCAAGGGGCCAAGCACCCTTGGAGTCACGCTCCATGACTTTGCTTCCGGCTGCCTTGCTGAACCTGGCAGTCATTATCATGCCTGAGTGGCCAGGCCTCCCACATCTCAAGCTGGCCTGGATGCTTGATGGATACTTTAATCATGGCCATGGTGAAAGGCAGCATACAGTGCAATTAAGACGTGACCAGAAATCCCAACCCCGAACAATGCCATGGAGGCAATAAGTATAGAGGACTTAATAATTAGATGATTTGAGTTCAAATTCTAGTTTATTCCCCTACTGATTTTGTGAGCATAGATAAGTCAGTCGTTATGAGTCTATGTGTCTTGTGCTACAAGTGACCCAGATTTGCTTAATAGTTAGTGAATACCCAAACTAAGAGCTAGAGGTTGTGCTAGGAGGAAGAGGTCCAAGAAAATCCAGACATATTTCCTGCCTTAAAGAAGCTCATGGATTAGTGAAGAAGATATGGTCCATAATAGTTTCTTCCCCATAGTTTGTCAAGGGTTTTCAATGAGATGCTGTGTGTGAGGGGACTTGAAAGCCTAAAATATTCAATAAATGTAAGCTGATGCTAGCTCTTGAAAATGATGATTTTACAAATCATTAGGGGCACGTTTAATGGCAGCTTAAACGTGTTAGGGGTGCTCCAAGATTGGCATGGAAGTGGTTGCTAGTATTCACTCACGGTGGGTTCTCCTCTCCTTCCCGGCCCATGGGAAGATTACTCTTCCCACCTGTTTGTAATTAGGCCAGGCCATGTGACTAGCTTTGACCAATGAGGTGTGATCAGAAGTGAGATGCATCATTTGGGGTCAAAATATGCAATTGTTGGTGAGAAATTTCCAGTAGTCTTGTCCTCTGCCTCAGCAACTAAGGGTGCCTTAATTTCCAGGTGGTACAACTACAGGATGTTGTGTGGTCTTTGATGGTTTGAATTGTTCTGGAGATTTTCCTAGATCTGCAAGAAATTTTTCATAAGAAAGAAATACTGTTGGTTTAATCCACTGAAATT
The DNA here is from genome assembly GCF_048564905.1 of Vicugna pacos. Lineage (NCBI taxonomy): Eukaryota > Metazoa > Chordata > Mammalia > Artiodactyla > Camelidae > Vicugna > Vicugna pacos. The sequence goes on along the minus strand of NC_133011.1, from coordinate 32,033,582 downwards.
TGGATGCTGTTTATTATCTCATCATAGACTAGCTTTAAACAAATACATTTGGTAGCTATCAGGTCTTGGTCTGACTTAAAAAAAGACTCCACATCATCCATCCTACTTGAAACTAAGATGCAATCTCACAGTGGTATAACTGGACTATTCCTATTTGCATGAGATGATCTTTTGTCTGCACTGGATGGCCAGAGCCACATCTCAGATTCTGAAGAGGCTGCCTTTTCCCTTGGTTCTTGGTTAGTCAAGTGTTAAAGGGTCACATTTCTGGAGTTAGGTGGTCAAAGATTTAAATTCTGACTTTGCCCTGTATCCACTTTGTGACCTTGGACAATTGACCTAACTCCCTAAATCTCAGTTTCTTCAACTGAAAAATGGATATATTCACAGTTCTTACAAACCAGGGTTGAGGTGGGGACTAAATGAGACGATGTGTGTAAAACAATTAGCCTATTATGTAGTAAGTTATTAAAAGCTGCTATTTACTATTGCTGATGTTTTTATTATTATTTCTCATCCAATAAACACCAGTTCTAACTAAAAAAGTAAATCTTTCCTTGCCTTGTAATTAACTGAGTTTGGCTCTTCTGTCTTTACAGACACTCTACCTTCCAAGGAGGAAAAGGCGATAGCTAGGACCTATCAAATAATCCTGGACAGGAACTGCCATTTGTTCTTATCTGCTGCTGCAATAGAAAGAAACTAAACTATGCATGAGACAAGGACCTTAATTATTATTGTTATTATTTAAAATCTACAAAAGGTTGCTACTGAGACTTCTGCAGTTACCTTCTCAGAGCTGTATATTAAGCTGCTGAGCCAGAAAAGCTAATGCTATCTTGCTATCTCAGATGAATGAGCAGATAAAAACTGAACTAAGAATTGAAGCTGATAAATAAGCAAGTGCATCCTTGTTCAGGCCACATGCACCGCTCCCTGGTCATTGAAATAGCCTTCTAGTCTCCCTCTCTTTGCTCCAGAGTTTTCAAAAGACATTCTTAATCTATAACATGAAACTAATCATGTAACTCCTCTCCTTAAATCTCTATAGTGACCTACCACTGCCCTCAGGATAAAGTCCAATCTCCTTAATTCAGTAAAGCCTTTTGTGATCTGCTACAACCACTTCTCCATCTTCTCTCACCTCATCCCCCGGGTCTGTACTCCAGCCATCCAGAATTACTTTCAAGAGCTTGAAATTCACCTGGCTTTCCTTGTCTCAGCTTTCCAGAGGGAAAGGAAGGTATTTTGGGTCTGTATCATGTCGGTTCTGATGGGAGGCTTCCTCCAGGTAACTTCCAGCTGGAGAAAGTGGGCGTGATGACCCAGAACCTTCCTTGAAGGAAAGAGAAGCTGCTTGTTTATTCACAGGAAAAAGGGAGCCCCGACTGGGAAGAAGAATCAGGGCTCTGCATAGGGCAGTTGTCTTCCTTTAATCTTCTTTCTTCTTTTTCATTCCCTCTTAGCCCAGCCCTCTGAAATGCTTGTCTTTATCGGGGAGTAGGCAGGGCACATATTGTGGTCTCCCTGGTGTGGCTGGAAAATGGCCCACAAAGTTCAACCCAATTCCACTACAGTTTTCAAATCTATTAGAGACTCACCACCATTCACCCAAAGTGTGTTATAAGTGTGCAGAATGGAGGGGGAAAGATGGCATCAATGATGTGAAGGACTCTTTTATGGAAAAAAAATTCAGGCTTTTTCTCCTCAAGGGCTGGAAAGGAATCAACGGGGAAAAGTTTAGTGAGACGAGTCCAGATGAACATTACAGTACTGTGGGCTACAAAGATAAAACAACATATTCCCACTTCTCAAAGAACTCAGAATAGAGAGGCAGAGATGAACATGTAAACAAATACACATATAATAACATAAAGACGGCAACACCGCGATGTTATGTAAAGTTCCTGTGTACATCTCAGTAAAAATAATAATAATACAAAATCCCATTTATAGTACCTTCAAAACACTATGGGCATTCTGGATTTCCAGAACCCAGCCCTTGTCACCATCTCTGTTGTTACCAGCTCTGGTTGGACACACGATAATAGTATCTCCTGTATTTTTGAAGTAGCTCACTGATTTCCAAAGTCTTGTCCAAGCAATCTGTTCTCCGCAAAGCAGCACAAGGGATCCTGTAAAAACGTAAGGCAGGAATTTCTTACTTAGTTGTGGTGGAGGATCTGATACAGATCAAGACCTCTTGCTGGGTAAAATATATGAAATAATTGTTTCCAATGTCACTCCCTTGCTTAAAACCCCCCAGTGGTTCCTCATTTCAATAAGTGTAAAAGTTCTTACAATAATCTATGAAGTTTTGCAGATTTTGACTTCTTATTTCTCTATCCTCTCCTTTTGTATTCAACCTTTTGCTCACTCTGAAGAGCCACACTGACCTCTTGGCTATTCTGCAAACTTTATGGGTATTTTCCACCTTGGGAAACCTTGCAGTTCCTGCTTCTTTGGTACAGAACATTCTTCCAAAATATACCTACAGGTGCTTGTTCTCAGTGAAGACTTTCCTGATTTCTTATTTAAAGTTGATTCTTCCATCTACTGGCACTCTATACGTTATTTCTAATTTACTTTTCTCTAAAGGGCTCATAGTAACATAACATTCTACATAATTTGCTTATTGACCTCAACTTTGCAGTTTTCCTACCGGCATGTAAGCCCCGTGAGAGCAAGACATATCTCTACTTTTATCACTTAGCAAACGGTGCCAGGCAAATAGGAGGCGCTCATCTTACTTATTCATGTATAAATAATGGATGTATCTTACTTTCGCAAAACCAGTTTCCCAGAGTGGTAAATATGATTCATTCATATTTACTGTTCCCACAGGGGACTGACACAGATTTAAGAATACATATGCTTTAATATTTAGCATTTCTACTCATATGCCACCTCCATAAAGAGGTCTTCTTTTAATGTCATATTTAAAATAACATCCTTATCACTCTTTATTCCTTCATTTGTTTTGACTTCATTCATAGCACTTATAATTACTTTAATGTTTTGTCACATGTTGGCTTGCCTACTTATATTCTGTCTTCTATACTAGAGTGACATATTTATAAGGATAAGAAACATGTCTGTTTTGTTTGCTGTTACCCCAGGACTGGTTTTCACGTCTTGTATTGCTTAGGAAAAAAGTTCAATAAATGCATTTGTTTTTGAAGTGATCACTGAAAGAAAAAACTTTTAAACTTTTAAGTGGAAGGGTAGTGAAGTAGTGACACAGAATTTTCCATGAATGATATTTATAAAAGCTGTTTACATTTTAAAAAATACACTAGAAAATAACACCAGAAAGAACCCAAAACCTCCAGAAGTCTCTGGAGAGTTTAATTTTGAAAAATGCAAGTGGGAAATGTAAATATTGTGAGCTGCTGCTTTCTGACATAAGAGAAATATCCAACCATTTTGATTGGAAATGCTTCAGAAATATAGCCTTATTGGCTAAAGTTTCAAAGATAAAATTTTAGGGCTATAAAAAGCAACTGAAAATTTAAAGGGAGAATCCTTGCAGAGAAAGGACCACAGAAGAAATAACCAAAATCTGATATCCCTGGATGTCAGCTAAATTATGAGTGTATGGAGCGTACCTCAGGGAACCAATATAAATACAGGCAAAAACCAAGGAGAAATTTAATCTAGAAAGATAGAGTGACATGAAGTCTAACCTATGAGTTTTCTGAGTTTTCTTTTAATTGAATGCATTTCCAAACTCTGAACTGCTCAGGTGACAAAAGACTAAAGTTTCGCAGTAGGTGCCTTGCTATCTCCTATTTTTGGCACTTTCCTCAAGTCGTCTATTCCTTCACAAAAATACATCCTTTATACCTATCTTTTGAAATCTTGTACATTTAAAAATCTCCTCTAGACTGTGAGCTACATGAAGGTAGAGACTGTATCTAATAGTTTCTCTGTTGATGCTCCAGGGCTTCTCCGGAGCCATACAGATGGTGATGATGGTGATGATCATATTCACTCAATACATATTTGTTGAATACATGATGTATTAAGAGACCGTTCGTGATGATCCTCTTTCAGTGGGATTATAGTGACGGCTTTTTATAAACCTCAATACCAGGGATCCATAATTAAGGGAGCATAGGCAAAATGGTATAAGACCATTGATTTTAAATAAATAGTACATTGGAGAAGGTGTTCCTGAAGCAATGGGATGGGATGGGGACTTTGAGTAACTCTTCAATGAGGTACTGGATTTAAGAAAATAATGCATGACAGAATAGAGGCTAAGGCTCATTCATGTCAGTGGGAGTGAGACCTGGAGCTCGGCAGAGCAGTGATCTTAACTGCGACATCAAAAAACCCGGTGTGCCACAATCAATTGTCACATGTTCCACAAGTAGTTTGTCATTAATAATAGGACAGATGATATGAATGACGGATGCACTTCGGATTTTTTAAGTAAAGTGGATTCGAGATTAATTCAGTAACAAAGCTCATTTCACTCAATTGTCTTCTAACATATTTTCTTAAATGGGTCAGAGAGAGCTGGGGTTAGAACGGATGCACACTTTGGGTCTGCTGTGTACTCAGGAGCGTGTAGCATGGGAAAATGCCCCTTCTCTTGTGGTTTGTAGCATAATATAGGCAGAGAAGTGCTGCTCTGAATTCCAGGTGAGTGAGAAGACTGGAAGACCTGAACCTGGGGTCCCCCAAGGAAACAATGAAGTTGAGTTTTCAGCTCTGATCAAGCCTAAACTGATGCTGGCAGTAACCAGTGTGCTCACCAATTGACTCCAGCTGTCTCATAGTAAGTGGCAATTTCTATGGACTAGAAACAAATTCTGTCCCCAAAGAATCTGACGTACTTTGAAGGATCTATACCTCTGCCCTCAGGCTTGATGTTCATGCCCCCTCCTCAAACAGTGGCTCCCTGAAGGACTTTACTGAGTACTTCCTCCTTATTTCTCTTTCCACCCTCTTTCCCACCATTTGTATTTCGTATAAGGGTAGATCTTTATCCTTGTTTATTTAACATCCTCCCTGTTCTGTGAAGCTCTATCACAGCAGGAGCAGGAATCCCCTCTTTTTAATCACAAAGCATATACTGGGCTCGATACACTCCCAGCACAGATTATTATCACTGTGTCTGTAAATACTTATTGAACAAATGGATGTAAGGACAAATGAAACACAAGTGAGCAGATAAATAAACATCTGTCGTTTCCAAAGCTCAAGAAAGGCTCTGTTTGGAGGGGAGAGGTTACTCTCAAAAGCTGTTCTTAGGGGTCTGGAAGGAGTGATGGAAAGTCTTTTCCGATCTGTATGCATTTGTCCAGCAGCACCAGCTGTGCCTAATTCACTCTTGTTTCCTAGGGGTTGACTTCATAGCTTCTGTAATGAATGGCTACAGTGGCTTTAATGACAGCACTGCCTGAACGCGATGAATGCCCGGCAGGCAGCTCTCAAACCCAGCAAGGGGCACCTACCAGATGGCCAGTCTTCCAAAGTCCAGAAGCACTTTGCACCAGTCTCACCACAAACTGCCCATTATTTAGACTGAAACCATCGCCAGTGTCTTACAAGTGCCAAAAGAGGCACTTGTAAGAGGATTCCCAATTCTAGGGTATTTATGTGTGCACCGGGGAACCTGGGAATTGAGGTGGTATGTGGTTGGTGACTGTAGGGTTAAAGGAGAGGTCTTGGCTGGAGAAAGATCAACTCACAACACATGACTTTGGAAGTTTCCTTATCTACCTTGAATGTCAGTTTGCTCATTTAACCAATGGCAATTTTCCAACAGACTGTGAAGGATAAAATGAAGACATGGTCCAACTGTTGGTGATAATAGGTATGTACACAGGCAAGTGCATAGACACAGATATACTTTGTGTCTGCTTAGTTTTAAAGAAACTTTAAGTATTCTTATTTTTAATTAAAATATTTAAAAATGTTTTAACATACAGGAAGATACAAAATGATTTAAGAAGATATACACGGAGGTAAAAAGAATAATAACGCAAACACCCATGAATCCACCAACCACATCAAGTAACAGAATCTTTCCACCACGGATGCGCTTCCTGTATTTGTCACATCAGTTGCATCCTTCTCCTTTCCTCAGCGGAGGCCGTCATGACCTTGAACTAGGTATTACTCACCTATCTCTTGGGTTGCTTCATATTTTACTACTGCTTTGCCACTCTTACACTATATAAATTGCGCCGTTCTGAATGCATTCTGTCATTTACTTTTCCTGCTGCTGATTCTATGTGAGGTTCCTTCATGTGGATATGCAGAACTGGGTTCACTCATTTTTGCTCCTCCATTACGGTCTTTTAAGTGAATATATAACAATTTGCATACAGTCTTTTACTGATGGACATGCAGAATATTCCCAGTCTTTTTATTTCTTGAGCAAATATATAAACTTACTAGAATTTTTCAAAGTGTTCCTCAGATAAGTTGTAGCAATTTGTATACTCACAAACCGTGCTGTGGAGAAGCATTCCTTCTGTTGCACATCTTTGTCAGATCTTGGTGTGGTCATACAGGTACTGTTTTGCAGACCTGTTGGGTGTGGATTAACCTCCCATTTTAGTTTTAATTTCCATTTCCCTGATCGCCAGTCAAGTTGTGGAGTAAAGCTTTATTTTTACATGTATGTATAAGCTGCTTGTGATTTCTTTTCTATAGATTGCCAATTTTAATTTTCATCAGTTAGGACTGCTTTCAGTAAAAATAACAAAAATCTAAATATGTTATTTTTTGGTTTTTTTTCATGTAAGGGGAGTATGAAGGAGAGCAGGTCAGGACTGGTAAACCATACCATTGATGCCATTTGTGCTCCATGCAGCTCCTAATGGTGAGTTCTTCCAACCTTAGATGATAGGTTTCCCACCTCATGGTCACAAGATGGCTGCAGGTGCTCCACCATAGCATCATGGTCTCAGGCAAACAGAGAAGCTCTTATTTCAGAAAAACAAAACTTTCTGAAAAACCCTGAAGATATCTGTGTTCATATGTAGGTGGTTAAAACTATGTCATATGCCACAAATTTTTAATGACACAAGGGAGTTGAATATTAAGCTGAGAAAATTAGCCCTAAGTGCAAAATCAAAGTCAGTAAGAGAGGATGGTTGAAAGGCTGCTGATCATGGCATTAGCAATGTCTTCCATAAAAGCATTTGTCCATTTTATGGTTTTTTTTTTTTTGGTCTCTTCTTGGTTTGTAGAAGTTTGTGATATCTTATGGATACAAATTCCTCATTGGTTGTCTATGTTATAAATATCTTACCCTTTAATCAATAATATATGATAATTTCAACAGATGTGAAAAAACTTTGATAAAATTAAACATAAATTCATAATTAAATTTCTTAAATTAGTAATTTAAAATGTCTTAATAAGATAAGAATAATTATTAAAAACCTCCAGCAAGCATCATTATAAACAGGAAAACATTAGAAAAATTAGTCAGAAATAAGACAAAGATGCCAATGAATATCTCTTCTATTTAACATCATATTGGAGATTTTAGAAAGTATTGTGGATAAAAAAAAATAGACACATAGAAAAGTAGAAAGTGATTAAGAAATGAAACAATCATTATTGTGGACAATACTATTAATCATAGAGAAAACTCAAAATAGTCCATAGACAGCTTTTAAAAACTAATAAGAGAGTTTAGTAACGCAGCTGAATATAAGATAATACACAAAGTCTCAAATCACTAGAAAGAAAATTAAAAGCAACCACAATTTAGAGAATCACAGAGACTCTTAAGGACTTAAGAACAAATCTAATAAAACACTTGCAAAATCTCTACAGAGAAACTTATAAAGGTTTAAGAGACAATGAAGATGTAAATAACCGAAGACACAACTTAACAGCTGTAAATGCCTATAAATAATAGCAAAGTGTAAGGTTGTAAAGATAGATTTTCCCCAAGTTGAACTAGAGATACAATGTAATTCTTACCAAAATCTCAACAGCAAACTTTACAAGCTAATTCTAAAATGCATATGGAAGAGCACAGGATCAAGAAGAACGAGATATTTCTGAAAAATTAAAACAGGGAGAGGGAAATTGATCTACCAGATGTCAGAATTTATTATGAAATTTGAGTAATTAATACCATGTGGAATTGGCATATGGATAATCAAATGCACAAATGGAATGTCTCAAAGATGCCAGTAGATCAACGTGCCTAGGAATGTGAGTGTATGTGAGAGGTACCATGTCAGGTCAGTGGGTAAGAAGAGAGGATTCAACAAATAAAACTGGAAAAATGATTACCCAATGGAGAAAAAATAAAAACAGTGGGTTAGCTGCCTCACACCATATAGCAAAAGCAGCTCTACATTAATCAGAAATTAAAAGGCAACAACAAAACTTTAAAATTCTTTAAAAATTCAGGTTATTCTCTTTCTGACTCTGAGACCTACAAGAGTTTTTAATATAAAACTCAAAATAGCACTAACTATAAAAGGAAGGAGTGTTAGATTTTACTATAATAAAATTAAATTATCATTATCAAAAGAACATTAAAGGGAAAGGGAAAATTATAAATAGGGAGAATATGTATAGAATTATAATGGTATATCCACTGGTACATACTGGCAGTCTACTGGTATATATTGGCAGTCTGAGGATTCTTTAAGGAGACATGCTTGTTGAATAACAGTTTTTGGTCTACGTTTGCCCTTAGATTCTGACAGGTTGATAAATGAATTACTCTGGTATAATTTGTTGCTAGGAATCACCGATTCATTGTGGAATGCTGCTCAGAGACTTTATTCAGCACCACGTGGGTACCAGGCACCGTGCTGGATGCTCTCTGAGACACAGAGACAAGTCAAAAAGAGTCCTTGCCACCTAACTGGGATAGAATCCATTATTTTCCTTTGTCCTCAGTCCCCTGTATTAAAAAAAAATAAAGATCCCTTTTCCAGTTCCTTCATATCATATTTTATAGTAACATTTTGCTACTATATAAGGATTGCAGCTGCTTTGAACAGGAAAATTGAGGAAGAAGGATTTGGAGAAATACAATTTCAATAGATGGAATATTTATGTTTTCTCAAAATTCATGCATTAAAACAACCTAATTCTCAATAAGTGGGGGCCTTTGAGAGGCAAGTAGGTCATGAGGGTGGAGCCCTCATGAATGAGATTAGCGCCCTTACAAAAGAGACCCCAGAGATCCCTCACCGCTTTATGCCATGTGAGGACCCAGTGAGAAGGAAGACCTCACCAGACACTGAATCTGCTGGAGCCTTGATCTTGGACTTCCCAGCCTGCAGGACTGTGAGAAATGCATGTCTGTTGTTTATAAACCACGCAGTCTATGGTGTCTTGTTAGAGCAGACTGAATGGACTAAGAAAAGTAATTTTAGCCTCAGCATAAAGAAGTAAGAAATAATCTAGAAAGTGGTAATGAGAAGAAAAATGAGCACTGTCTTTGCTGGAGTATTTTAAATGTTGCGAGGGTAGTCTCTGCAAATGAAACCACTGCAGTGCTTCTGTTGAGAAAGGTGGGACGAAGAAGGTGCACCAGCACATGATCACTTATAGCCAGATTTCTGCTCCTCTGCCCTGGGCCTCCTGACTGGCATGGATACAGCCTTGCTGCATAAGCTGGCAATAGACATGGAACCAACCAATCAATGCAGACAGCTTCATGCATTTACCTTTAACCTTCTGGGACCTCTCAGCGTGTTGGGATTTTTAATTGTATCCAGACCTCTGCTCAAACATCATCTTTATAATGAATTTCTTGATCAACCTATTTAAAATATCATTCTCCCATCAATCTCTGTCTTTTTCATCCTCTTTATTTTTCATCTGAGGATTTATCCCCACTTGACAAATATGTATATGCTTTTGTTCACTGCATCTAAAAAAAGCACTTCCCAGGCACATCTGTGCCTAAAATTGAACTAAAATGTTCACTTTTTATTTTGTCATTGGACATAAATTTTCTTTTCAGACCACTATGATTGTCAGTGTTTGGGCCATTTTCTGAAAGTCTCTAAAATGATACACCTTCTGCAGGTGTATTGTAAACTGACTAGTAATCTCCACGATCCAGTAGACAGCAGGAGTGTAACAGGACATTTTTAGAGGCCAGCTCAGAACCCTGGCTTCATTCACACAGTGACTACTCTAATTAAAAAACCTTCAAAAATAGCTAACTGACCCTCTTCTGACAATTCATTTTTCAAGAAATATTTTACATTTTAATTTTTTCCTTTGGAATCTGATCCAATTAAGCATGTGAGGATGGGTGGGGATTGCATTTAGCTTTGGTTAAGATTACATCTAATTTTGCAAATAAAGACCTGAACACTAGCAAATCTGCACAGAAACATGCAAATGAGATACCCAAAGGCTGGTGCTCATAATAAACCAAATAACAGGTTTTGAAACTTGAAAACCTGCTGTCTTCAGGTGATGTGAAGAAACACATCTTGAAAGCTGAAGAAATGGGCAAATTGAGTGAAGACATGGCAGACTCCCTTGCTTGAGCTGTGTAGTTTTTAAAAATGAAAAAAGCACAGTGAAGACAAAAAAACTTCTATGATTTTGGATTCAGCAGTTGCTTTTGAAAATGATGCATAATTCGTTAAAAAAATCAAATTCAAAAACTGATCACAAAGTCTCCACAAATACAGAAGAAACAATATCTTTTGGGCAACATTCTCTATCATAATGAAATACATTGCCAGAAAGCAACAGAAAGCTGCATTTGGAAACAGACAAAACAATAAAAAAGCACTTGAAAATAATTTCTTGGAACAAAAAACCAATACTCTACTGGAACACAAATATTTACAAGTAATTAGAAATCAGTGAAATGAAAGAATTAAGTATGAAAATTCGTGGGATAAGCTAAAATATACAGAAAATGTGTAGTCTCAATGCATACATGGGAAAGTAAAGAAGGTTGAATATTAGCAAGCTAAGCATTGTGCAAAGTTACAATGACGACCCATGAAAGTAACAAAATAAGGCCAAAGAAGGCACAAGGAAGGAAACAGCAAAACAATGAACAGAAACTAATTACAAAGGAAACAATCATAAGAGGTGATCAACTAAGCCAAAGCCTAGACTTTGGGAAGATTATTAACGTAGACATTTTGGGGAAAATTCAATAAGCAAAAAGGAGAGAAATGGCAAACAATGTAAGAACTCAAACAAGGGAGATGAGGTATAGTTCAGTTTGCTGTACTTCATCAGACCAGGTAGTGGCGAGTGGATTACAGTTTAAAATGAAATGAGAAAAGGTTTGAGGAAAGAGCTTAAAGAAGTGGATCAGTGTCTCTTAGAGGCGGAACTGAGTTGGTAACATTTGGAGAACAAGTTCATTGCCAGCACTTACTGTCCAGGACTCACACATCCTAAGTAGGATGCCTTCTTGCTTGACATCCAGGAAATGCAGAAATTAGGACTTAAAATATATGCATTGTTTAACCCACCCTTTGGTCTTTGGCTAAAGTCTCAAGTCTGTATCATCTCCACAAGGGTCTGTAGACCTCCCTCTGGCCTGTCTCTTCACTCACCTTATACCACTTCCCCTGAGATTCTCTTCCCTCCAGCCAGCTGGAATTGAGTTCAATTTTTCACCTGAGCCAGGCCCTCTCCTGCCTCAGGGCTTTGGCACAACTTTTCCCTCTTCTGAAACACTCTGTTTGCTTCTCGACATAGCTGACAATTCCTCGTCCTTAAACATCACTTTCTTAGGGAGGTTTTACTTGAAGTTTAAAATTAGACGAGGGTCCCCTGTCATAGGAACCCACTGTGTAAGAGTAGGTACATCAGACAGCTCCGATTTATGTTCAACACAGATCCTCTGTCCTCACCTGTCTCCAGGGCCATTGGTCACTTGTTCTGAATCCTGCACCTCTGTGGTCACAAGCTCCAAATGTACTTCCAGCTGTCCTACTCATTGAATTCCAAGCAGCCAATGAGAAGCAGCCTCATTTCATGGGCCGACCACCACCTACAGCCACAGCCTAGGGACTCTGGGTCCATAGCAGGACTGAAATAAGCCTCACCCAGAGGGCGATTCCTTGGGCTCCCCCAGCAGCTGCTGAAAAGACCAGGTGATAATCCAGAAGTTCAAGAGCATCAACTCCTCTGGGATGAAAGTTGGCTAGTAGGAGACGGGAGGGAACAACCTTAAAAATTCCCTCCCATCTTTTCCATCCCCCCACCCCAGGCAAGACTGCTGCAATGAACTGTTGCCTCCGACTCTGTGGATCTGTCTCGGGAATAAAAGCAAGCAGCTTGTCAGGAGCTGTACGCAGCTCTTCTATTTTTTAGACAACCAGGCTAAAACAGCAGGAGTTTAATAGGGGCTAAGCGATCAATTTTGTTGCATTTAAAAACCTCTCAGATACTGAAATCCACAGCTTAGAAGTCCCCTATCTGGATCCTCCCTACACACACCCCAGCTCGGGGGGGATGTCTTCAGTGACAAAGGATTTTCTCACCTGGGTCCTATCAGAGAGACCCTCTGTCGAGACGTCCCCCAGCGGACACTCTTTCCCTTGCTTTATTTTTCCCTATTTCTTAACCTGTATTTGCAAATATGTTCATTATGTATTTGTCCATGTTTACTCCCAGATTTAAAACTTCATGGGTTCATGACTGTTCTCCTTTGTACATTATGTATTATACATGTAATATTTCACTTAATTCTCCAAACAAATTTGTAAAGAATGCACTATTTTTACCTCTGTTTTACAAATGAGGGAACTGGGGCATAGAGGAGTCAAGAAATTTACTCTAAAGGTCACATAGCGAGGCAACAATATACTGAAGATTTTTAACCACTATTATCTACCAGGAGGTCATGTAAGCCAGCAGAGTGGACAAGATCCCCAGGAAGGTGCATAAGGTGGGGATCCACTAGCGCTGGGGTTAAATGTGGGAGGCACCAACATTACAGAGGCGAGCCCAGATCAGGTGGCTGCAGGAATCACTGAGCGGGTTTCCCTTTCAGTGACTGAGAATGTAACCAAAAAGTTTTGGCCCTCTTATCTTTCCCTGCGCTAATGCTGAGTGTACTCATTATGACGTCCATGGATGACCTGAGGTTCTGCTTTCTAAAATGGGCTACAGAGGGCACAGAGCCACTGGCACTGGCAGTTGATGGCCTCCTCTCCACTCAGCTTGGCCTGAACTGCAGTCAGATCCATGCATGTGCTGCAAGGGTCTCTCCTTTTATGGATTTCCAAGGATGAACAAACAAGTCACGGAGTTGATATTCATAAACTGTATGCACATACAAATTAGTTTTCTAAGGCCAACAGAGCAAAGCACCACAAAACGAGTGATCTAAAGAACAGAAATTTATTGCTTACCAGTTCTGGAGGCTAGAAGTCCGAGATTTCAGTATCTCGGGGCCATGTTCCTCCGAGGGTTTTGTTCCTGTATCTCCTTTAGTTTATGGTCGTTCCTTGGCTTGTGGCAGCATAACTCGAATCTTCACCTGGAATTCTCTCTTTGCATGGTCTTAGTTCCAAAATTCCCTTCTGTAAGGACATCATTCAGATCAGATTAGGGATCTAAACTGTTCTTTCTAGTATGACGTCATCTTAACCAATTATACCCGCAATGACCCTATTTCCAAATGAGGTCACATTCCAAGGTATTTATTGGTGGTTAGGACTTCAGCATGAATTTCAGAAGGACAAATTTCAACCCATAACAACAACTATTTTGCCCCATGTGTCTAAAGGGTCATTCCTATTTAGGCATCCATCCCTTCCTCTCTTTCCATCACTGATACCAGCATTGGGAGCCATATGCCATAAGAGCTAAGGCCATGGGTTCTGGGTCCAGATTGCCTGGGTTCAAAACCAAGCTCCACCACCTATCAGCCGTACAATTTTAGGCAAGCTACTTTCCCTCTCTGTGCTCAACTTCCTCACTTATAAACTTGGGCAATAATTTCATTGGGTTTTTATGATCAAGAAGGGATAAGTCAGAAAGCATGAAGCATTAAAGCACCTGGTCCATAGCTCTGAATAAGTTTTCTCTCACTACTGTGAATACACCACCTTGCTTTCAGGTGCGATTTTAATTTCCAAAGCATGTCTTCATATCTAACATCATTTTGTCAACATAGAATCCCATGACTTAGGCCAGAATTTTTCATTCTCATATCCTATGTGTGAAGGCACAGAAGTGCAGAAAAACAAAGTGCCTTGTTCAAGAAAACCAAGTAGGCAACAGCAACACAGTACTAGACCCCAGGTGATGTGATTGTCAGCCCTGTTATCTTTGACACCAATTTGCATGGTTCAGTAGATTAAATTTAAATATTAAGATTCCATGTAAAACCTCTCAATTGACCATGACATGAAGCATACACTTAAGACCAGTCAAAATGTGAGCCCAGAGAATCCCATGACAGTACCACGATTTATAGACAGGTGCCACTGCGTCTTTTCTTTGGCATTCCAACCCTCTTTTTTAGGCTCTGTGGTGCCTTTGTTAAACTTGTCTATAATATGTTATTCCTGAAACTTTTAGAAGGAGAGTGATTGAAAATTGCACCAGTTGCTCAGGCCTGTTGGAAATTATAAGAGGAAAAAATGATGTCATTATGTTAGTTTTTGAAATTCACCCAGAAATAAAATGATTCCTTTTTTTCCTCCTTTAAGCCTTTCAACATGGACAACATGAGCGGCTGAGCTGGAAATTGCTCTGCATTTACAATCAGAACTCCTGTGGTGCCCCAGGAATCCAATTATGGTTGGGAAATCATATAACAATATGGGAACCTATCCTGATCAAAACGGTATTTTACTAAGTTCACTGAAGATTAAGACTGAATAATGCTGAAGTGTGATCCTCCATTATGCATTCAGTTCTAAGGAAAGAGGTGCCTCTTTGCTAGATACTTGCAATTTTTCTCACCCCAGAAATATTGAAATGAACCTTCTGAGGCTCCTGGAAAATGCAGTTCTAAACATGGATAAACAAGATGGGATGACTACATACAGGTTCTTTGCCAAAGTAATCTTTTTGCCATTTTAAAAGTATGAGGAGGTGATATGGGGCAGTGGGGAAAAGTGACTGACCCAGGATGCCTGGGTTCAAGTCCTCACTCTGTGTCTCTTTTATTACCATCTAACTCTGAGCATGGAACAACCCCTTCCTGGGCCTAGC
Source organism: Vicugna pacos (assembly GCF_048564905.1). Classification (NCBI taxonomy): domain Eukaryota; kingdom Metazoa; phylum Chordata; class Mammalia; order Artiodactyla; family Camelidae; genus Vicugna; species Vicugna pacos. Next base: position 32,018,423 of record NC_133011.1, on the reverse strand, counting down.
TCCCTCCCTGTTAACGGTGTGATGGCACAGCGAGGTAACGAACAGCACCCCTGCAGATCTGTGATTTAATGGTTCTATCATTCTGGGAATAAAGTAGTAAAATTATTAGTAAGCATTTTTCGTTTTGGGATTTCTAAACCTATACAATTTAAACCAACCAACTAACAAAAAGGCTCATGTACAACTAGCAGATTTCATTTTTTCCAAATAAAGATATTTAAAAAAAATACTCCCAGCTACAAAAGCCATAATTAAAATACGTAAAAGACGGGATTTCAAAATTGTAGAATAGATAAACAAGATTCTACTGTAAAGCACAGGGAAATATACACAAGATCTTATGGTAGCTCACAGAGAAAAAAATGTGACAATCAATATATATGTGTTCATGTATAACTGAAAAATTGTGCTCTACACTGGAATTTGACACAACATTGTAAAATGATTATAAATCAATAAAAAATGTTAAAAAAAAATACATAAACGAAAGGGCAATTTAGGACCAAAACTCACAAATCAGGAAAGCCAATCTCCAATAATGAAAAGATGATTGATAAATTTATGGCAACTATAGCACACACACGTACAAGTGCACACACATAATTGTCCATATTTTTCTCGTTTTGCAAGGTCCGGTGAGTATTTTATCATGAAGTAAAATTTGTGAACCTTTAGGAAGTAAAATGAGTAGAAGTAAAACTGACAAATATATCAGAGCAATTTCATTCAAATAGTATTCTAGGAAAATGTAGGCTTAACCAATTTGCCTTGCGCACATGTGCACACACACACACACACACACATAATTTTAGGTACATAAAAATCATAGTTTGGGAATATTTGGGGAGAAAATCAACTAGGAAGGAATGGTGCAAAGTGAAGCTGGTCTAGGATGTTCAGTCCCCACTCCTCCAATATGATCTCGTGACACACGGAGGTGCACGCACACATCTAACTTGGGCAGCAACCTACATGGAATGAAAACAGGTACCAATGGAAGGGGAAAGATTTTTGTTCTTCTTTATACTTTTGCAGAAATATATAAATCCAAGTGTGTTTGAGAATTTAGGATGAAGTTCTAATCTGGGGCTTCTTGAACTAATTCCAGTTAAGATTAGTTAAGTTAATAAAACTTGTATTTCTAAAAGCCCAATGCCTCATTTCCTCACTGCCAGTTAACATCAGGGAAAGGGTGGAAGCGCGCAATTCTGATGCCTGATTTGAGCCAGAGTTCTCTGGGCCCCTAGTAAGAGAAGTGGCCTTCTCTGCCTCTCCTCTCCCGGAGGGTGACATCTGTGCAGGTGGAGGAGTAGATCCAGAAGTCTATAGGAAGTCGTGTCATACACCTTTTAGAAAGGCAGTTTGCCCTTGAACTCATTCATTTATTCAGCATTATCTACTTGGCAGACTGGGTGGCAGGCTTGAATCCAGGCACTGGAATAGATATAGTGATAAATAAATCAGGGTCCTGCCTTTCTCAAGCTTTGAGCGACTTGGAGAGAGCACCAATTAACCTATAATTACAAGGCAGAGTGAGAAATTATCATATCAGCAAGGAAATTAACTTTGAGAGTGTATGATTCAGATTATATTTTTGCCTGCGGTGGTGATAGTGGAATGGCGGTAGTGCTCCAGGCAGAGGGAAGATTATGTGTAAAGTTGATGATGATCAGTCATGTATGGAATATTCCAAGAATAATAAATATTGCAGCCTGACAGATGCATTAAATATTATTCTTGCAGGGGAAGGCAGGAGTCAAGCGAAGAATACAGATCTGAAAGGAAGAGATGGCATTTTTTATGAATTGCTAACACGGTATGGTTTAGGGGCAGGACAGGTGGATTTCCCCCAAAATGGTGACACCTTCTGCTACAGAGTCAGACATTTCCAACAGAGAGCCCTCTCTATGTGTGCTGTCAGAACCACTCATCCCGGGGGCCTCATTCCACCAGCTTTGAGGCTTTCGGAGGCTGATTCATCCCAGATTGGCAGGCACCACTTAACCCAAGTTCTGATCGTCCACTCTAACTACGGTGGAGACGCTTTGTGGTTCTCCATTGTTCTGTGTTAGAGTTCCTGGTAAATTCTAAACCATGGCTAATTTTGTCTTTGTTTATGTGTTTTGTTTTTCTCATGTGCTAGCATCTGGGATCTAAATAGTCCTCAGCGCACTTATTTCTATGAGATTTTGAGTAGAGTCTTACTGTGTTATATCCCATCCAATCTCTGCTGGACCCTGAAGATGTGCCAGGGGCATGTACAGAAGTAGAAACCTCCTTGCCATGGAATGTTTCAGTATAAACTGGGCATCTCATGGATGACCTTCAAAACCATTCCTCCTCTCTCTCATCACCATCTCAGCAGTTAAGAATCACCGCCAGGAGGACCGCATAGGAATTAAAGCCAAACATGGAAGTTTTCTAGGGCTTGGTATGGGCATTCTCTTGTCCTTGTTTAAACAACCCTCTCTGGTCACAGAATCTGGATTTGCCACTTTAAATTCAAAATTCAACACACAAGTCATTTTGACAACATCCCTGATGGGTTGTCATGCTTGTCTGAACACCTTTACAAAGTCTGAGCTCACTGTTTCAGAAAGGAACTTGGCAGTGCTGGTGCACTCAGCACCACAAGTTAGCACTAATATAACAGCTACTTATATTCAAATAAAATCTGCTTTCCAATAACTCTTACCCTACCTCTTACTTCTTAAGCAACACAGAAAAAAGTTATCTCCCCTCTTCCACGTAACATCATTTTATTTGAAATTTAACCACGAAGAAGGTAGTTATGTCTGGAGAGGTTAAAAGGTACACACAAGTTTACACAAAATGTCCAAATTCTCAGAATACCCAATACTCTTATTTTTAAAAAGAGGGCAATTATTTTAAAACTTCACAGTATGATTTTATAATTAGTTCCTAAAGATCTATTGAAGCGACAGGAACCTCTACTTCTACATTAAATGATTTCAGAACACCACTCTTTTTGAGGTTGGTTTTTTTTTTCTTAATTTTTTTTTAAGCAGTATTATCTGTTTCTTTTCTTGCTAACAATTTCCAGTTTTCCCGATTTTAGTGTGCTTCTCTGGGGCAACTTCCTTACATTTATCGCCATCTTTACCCTGGAGTGATTTATTTGCAAAGTAAGCAAAATAAGCAGTGTAAGAGTCAGTAGGCTTTGAGTGGCACCGGTCAGTGGAAATGGAGAGGCAGCTGGCAATAGGCTGCACATTTTAACTTTTAAAAGCTGTTTCTCTGTTCTAACATCCTATTAATTATGCTCTGGCATCACTCATATGGCCTTTCATTCATTTAATAGCAATTATGCTCTGAGTGTTTTGAGTGTTCAAGGTGATGTATCCAATGAGATGGGCAGTTGCAGATGCGTTGAGAGTCACAGAGGGCCTATTTTAGTAAGTAGGCCAAGTAATTTTCCCTCTTCAAGGATTCTGAGTACCTTTCAGCAGTCCCTTAAACTCCCCCTGCTGGTCTGCAGCCTGTAATATCTTACAAGCTCACTACAGGCAGCGTGAAATTTCACAGTATCCCATTGAATCCGACTCTGCGCCAAGTAGGTTCTATTTTAATGCGTGAAGAATATCCTCTAGTTCAAGCATTTGGTTTTACTCGTGGGGGCCAATGAACTCATTTGAGGATATCATACAAATAACAAACTCTTTTCTTCAAAAGAACTGAAAAAAAAAAAAGAGTGTTGTATTGCTATATTTGGATTCATAGATTTCTGAAGCCCAGCCATGAACTTCTTAACACCTTTAGACTCAGACTAAGTACTCTGACTTAGGAGAGTCCTGTAACCTTGACATACACAATCCAGCTCCATGCTGGAAAGGACCTTTTTACTGACCCCCGAGGTTCCCCAAATGGGTGGCTGGCTCTGGCCAGGTGCTTCCCCAGGAGTATCCCCGCAGCAGGAATTTGACGTCCTGCTCCCAGTGGTCTGATTCCTGAGAGCCTTGAGGCTACCCTGCCAAACTGAGTATCTCATACCTGTGTGCACTGTATGTGTGTGTGTATCTTTATCCATGGCTGTACCTAACCTTCTGGGCCGGACATCCGGGACAGATCTATCTACCATACGTACAGCAACGTCGACTCCCGACCCCCTACGTATATTCTCAACAACAACACAAATTGTTCAGCTGTCGTGGGAATGGCTACTGCTTGGCCCAGTCTCCAATAAGAGAATGCGATAAATACTCACTTTCCACAGGGGAGAGAGGAAATGGAAATGAGGGTGAAGCCAGGCGAGGAAATGCAAGGGGGAACATCAGGAAGAGCAAGGAAGATCTTCACGTCTCCAGCAGTCCCTGGATGCATGTCTCTCTGGATTGGCCAATGAAGTGGATTCTGGACTTCGGGAGGTCCCTGGAGTATCTGTGGCTGTCCTACAAGCTCCAGCTGGCCACACAACCACAATCATCCCCACCAGTAGTCAGGCTGATGTAGATACTCACATCCTGGTGGCATCAAACTACAGTGAAAAGAAGGAACTTGGAGAGCACAGAAGGCCACGCAGAAGTCCTGACCAGCCAGCTGTGTGGGCCTGCCTTGCTTCTCACCTTAACCTCCTCAAAATAAAACGATGCGTCAAATTCATATTTTGAAATTCATATTTTGTATTGTGACGAGGTTTTTCTGTATTGATCTTACTAACAGGCATCCCACGGACCATCATAACCACCTGATATGTCCCAGACCCTTAATTAGTTCTTCCATTGATCTCAAGCCTCGTGATCCTCATTTCTTGGTCTAGAATTTAAATCAAGAAGCTGAGACTCTGAAGGTCAAGTGGTTTTTCCAAGGCCACGCAATCAGGCAGTGCCAGACCTGTGATTTCTCCCATCCAAGTACTAACCAGGCCTGACCCTGCTTAGCTTCCGAGATCAGACGAGATCGGGCGCGTTCAGGGTGGTACGGCCTTAGACCAAACCCCTGATTTGGATCCAGATCTGGTTTCCAAAGACCAAGGAGCTTTTCTCTTCAGCCATGATGCACATTTTGCCAACTACGTTTTTTTAGGTTAAGGAATGACTCATTCTCTGAGTCCTAGTCCTGCTCATGTAGTAAGTGCTCACTAAACACCGATGGAACCGAATCTGAGTTGCAGAGCGAGAATCCCGATTTCTTACCTGGGCTGCTGGTGAAAACCCACAGCTGGCAATAACAGTGTGTATTTGATTCCCTGCTGTCCTTGTATGAACCCAGGGTTTGTTTCCCAGGGTCTCTGGAAGCCTGGTCTCAGGAAAAGCCTGGAGCACAGGCATTTTTACAAGCGTTCTACAGCCTGCTAAATCCTAGGGGGAAAAATGTTCGGAGCTAAATTTTGCTATTGGAGGAGGCAGTCTTGAGCTCTGAGGGTTTAATTACTTATGCCAAAACAAAAGAGCCAGTTTAATAGGATAATTGGTCATGAAAGGGAATTAAATAGAATCAAAAGGAAAATTGAAGCCACAGTATTCTCTTGCCTGCTGGAGGAGGAAAGCTAATTGTTTTCCATCTGAAGTTCCCTTTTCGTTGTTTCATCCCAGTTAATTTTTCAGGTTATTTGAATCACACTGCATACTCATTTTAACTACGTGGGAAGTAAGGTTCTTCTAATTCTGGCTTTAGGAGCTGACTTATTTAACCTGCTTTGGGTTGAAAATATTGACATCAGTAGATACAGGATAGAAGAAAGGGACAACAGGAATGGTTGTAGTGGCCTCAGTTCTTACATGATAAACTGCTTGTTGGCCCTGCAAAAATCCACCTTTATAATCATATATTTTAAGGGAAATCTGATTTAGAATAAGGAGAGTATAATTCTGCTCTATTCCACAGCAGCCACAGCACATTTAAAATATTACAATTAGCTACTAACAGCTGACATTGTGCGGAGCACTGGCAAATTAGAATGGCTCCCCAGAACAAGCAGGTGACAGACTAGGAGCTGTTTCGAAAGAGGAAAGGATAATATTCAGGGTCAGCCTGTTTGAGAGGGAACAGTCCTTCTCATGCTCCATTGCAAAGAACGTGGCCTGCGGCCGTGTTTCTGAGGACACCTGAGGACCACATGCAAGGCCTTAAGTGCAGCCACTATGGGAAACAGCATGGAGAGTCCCTAAGAGAAACTAAAAATAGAGTTATCATATGATCCGGCGATCCCCCTCCTGGGCATATATCTGGGGGAAACTCTAATTTGAAAAGATACATGTACTCCGGTGTTCATAGCTGCACTGTTCGCTATAGCCGAGACATAGAAACAACTTAAATGTTCATTGAAGGGTGAATGGGTAAAGAAGATGTGTTTTTTATATTATTCAGCCATAAAAAAGAATGAAATAACACCATTTACAGCAACATGGATGGACCTAGAGATTATCATACTAAGTGAAGTAAGCCAGAAAAAAAAGAAAACTACCATATGATCTCACTTATCTTAAAAAATGACACAAATGAACTTATTTACCAAACAGAAACAGACGCACAGACATAGAAAACAAATTTATGGTTACCAGCCGGGAAAGATGGTGGGGAGGGATAAATTGGGAGTTCAAGGTTTGCAGATACTAACTACCATATATAATATAGATAAACAATAAGGCCCTACTGTGCAGCACAGGGAACTATATTCAGTATCTTGTAATGGCCTATAATGAAAAGGAATACGGAAAGGAATATGTATATACGCATACATATATATATCTGAATTACTTTGCTGTACACCAGGAAATAACACATTGTAAATCGACCATACTTCAAACGAAAAAGGAACCGTGTGCCCTGTGGCACAACTCTCACTCCCTCACACTCCTCCAGATGTTTTCCAAGAAGAGAGCTCAGGGCAGCAAAGATGTTATTGCTACAAAAGTATTTTTTTCATTTTGAGGTTTGGAAATTACATACATTTAAGAATGAAGATTAACTAAATACATTAAGGTGTTCACAAGGGTATATTAGGTAGCCAAAAATAAAATTTCAGATCACTGTTTATTGACACCTCTTGTCCATGTGATTACTGAGTTGTTATATGACAGCAATTAAAGTAAGTGGTGAAGATGGAAATGTGGCTTGTAAAACCTCTGCACCTTTTTCTAAATAGTGCCTGGGTCAGATGCTGATTACCTCCCTTTACATGCTGGATGCCATGTGCTAAGAAATTCCCATTAGGATTCTGCTGGTCGATCTCCAAATTATTCTAAGATAAACTGTGGTCAAAAGGGTGCCAGCCACTTAGGGAGCAGGCCATAGCAACAACGACAAATTTTACATGTTTGCTTTAGGGGACGGTAGGTGTTTCAGGTGGAGGTAGCCTCTGGGATGTTTGCAAGATTGGCCTGAGGCTCAGGAGAGAGTTCTGGGCCACAGAAATAGGGGATAAAATGAAGCCGTGAAGGGGGGTGAGATTGCCTACGAAGCCTGCAGAGTGAGAAAGGGGGAAAGCCTGGAGCAGAAGCCTGAGGACTCTCTATGTACAAGGGATGGACATTGGAATTCCAGCCAGTAAAGCCAACTGTGTAGCCCCAACTGGGGACGTACAAAGAAGGGACAAATCTATAACTAAGGAAAGAGGCTTTTCCAAGTAGGAAGAGAAGAGTCAATCTGAATGTCAGGCAAACTAAGGACTGCAAAGCATTTATTATCGTTAACCATCAGAGACTACAGGTGACCTAGCTAAGGCATTCCGAGGGGATATGAGGGAGGAGGCCAGATCGGAGTGGGTTCAGAAGCATGGGGTCAGTAACAGGAATCAGCGAATGGAGACAAGTTTTTCAAGTTTCATCACACGGGGAAGGGATTTTAGCTGAAGGGGAATGAGAAGACGCTGGAGGTTCCATCCCTGCTCTCCCTTTTTTCCTTATGTGTTTAACAAACGGAGAGGATTTTAAGATGTTTGGATGCTGTTGGAAGGAGCTAGTTTATAAAAGGAATAGGGAAAGTGGGTGCATCCCCAGAGTATGGGTGTGGAGGGGCATGGACCACAGTGCACACACAGGTGGAAGGTTTACCCTTAGATGGGAGGAAAGACTTGTTTTTCACCAAATGCAGATGAGGGGTGAGGAAAGAGCATGCAACCACAGGAGTGCAGGAGGTGTGGTGTCATGAAGCTGATGAGAAGACTGAACTAGGGAAGCAGACTGGCTGCGGGGTGATGCTGAGGACACAGGGGAGACCCTCCACCAGCCACAGCTAGAGGCAGCAGCCTTTATGCTGTGTCATTTTCTCTGGAGTCACCCAATGGCTCAGACTGAGAGGGCGAAAACATACTGTTCCTCTGCTCAGTGAAATTAAACTGAGCCCAACGCCACACAGTAAGTTCCTTCACTTAACAAATATTTATGGTCCATCCATTATGAGCCAGGCAATGCATTTTAAGCACCTGGGAACAAATAGACTCCATAAAGTGTCGACAGTTACAAAGTTTGCGTTTCAGCAGGCTCAGTTTTAGAGTCAGAGTCATACCTGTATAAATTCAAAACGTTCCAATCTCCTAGCGATAAATCTCTCTTCCTATCTTTGGGAAAGAATAAAGCCCTAAACTTTGTAAGTGAAATATCAAATAGACAAAAAAAAGATCACTGGAATTAAAGTTTAGACTGTGTACGTACAGCATATGTGCCACACAGGAGAGAATACAGCCTTAGACGCTGAGGAGCGAAGCAGAAAACTTTTGACGCTAGAGAGTCTTCCCCTCGACTCTGCGCTCTTTTAATTAAGGGACTGTTTCTTATTCATGTTTATGTTCCCAGCCCAATAGCTGACATACATTATACGTCCAATAAAAATTTGTTCAGTTAGTGAATGGATTAGTTCAAACATGACAATTAGACCAACAGGAAGAGCAATCTCTAATAAAAAGTTGAACATCACATCGAAGGAAAATATGACGTTTCAGGATTATCTTTCATCATGTTCAGTGTCAGACGTATATAGAACTCATTAACAATGACAGGGGCTTTTATCATTACTGCTCACTACAAAAAACAACAACATAAAAACTCTATGCGCTGGCCGTAAAGCATGTGGAAAGTCTGGAAGACAAGTTATAACCTTAACAATGTTAATTTCAGCAATTTTCATTCAAGCCACAAGTTTCGGGTGTTTTATTGCTAGACTTTTACGACCTTCAAACTCTTGCCACAAACTTCAATAAATTTTGAGTGGAAGATCCACTTAGCTGTGAAATACAGTTACGGTTTGATGTTGGCTGAGTAATTTGGGGCCATAAAACTATGAGAAACAGAAGACACAAGGTTGCTTGTGGTGGTTGTTTTTCTGAAAATAAAAATTGCTGAGATAGAAGAGGCCTCATCTTCACACATTTCTTGTCTGACCGATGCAAATGCACTGTTCACTAATTCACTGATGCTCTGTTTGATTATCTATAACATAAGCATTATATTGCTAATGAACATAATCATGGCTTAATGAATGTCTTCATCCGGATGTTCTGCAAAGAGCACAGGCGATCTGAGTTCAAATCCTGGCTCTGCCACTGACGTGTGTGTGTGTGTGTGTGTGTGATTTATTTAGCTTCTCTTAGTTTTGGCTTTCTTAGGATAATGCCTGCTTAGGCATGGTCGTTGTGCCATTCACAGCACCCTTGTGTGGTTCTTCTTGAAAGACCATTTCTCAAGAGGTCTTTTCATATGAGTTGCAATATTCTGTGTCCTGTGGTCCTACTCTTCAGACCCAGATGAACAAACTGGTGGGGAGAAGTAATTCCATGAACTGCCTGCGCCAAAATGGACAATAGGGATTGTCTAATCCAATCAGATCTTGTCAAATATTTTAATGTATTATATGGTACTTAACATGTAGTGAACACTTCACAAACAGTAAGTCACTTAACACCCATAGCAAATCTATGAGCAAGCTTCAGTTTCATGTAATATTCATTCATATGGAAAGCCTTATTGCCTTACAATTTAAGATCAGTGAATTGTTATACATGTTATTCTGCTTCATTTTAAATGTCTCTATGATAAATAATAATAAAAAAAATAAATGGTGATATTTGGAACCAAATTATAGAAGAAGTATGGCCTTATCATAACTATAAATGGACAAAGATTCAAAACTTGTACCATAAATGAAACAAGCATAATGGTCTAATTGTCTCTAGGAAGAAATACTAAACTAAATCTACTTTCAGGGGCCCGTGAGCTTGGCATCATTACTATCCCTGCTTTACTGTCTTATTCATCCTGTAAGGTGGGGACTGCTTCTGCCTGAGAAATCCATTCCTTCCTTGATTTGTTAGTTTTGTTTTGTGTTTTCTTTTAAATATGCCCTTCCTGAGGCTATCTCAGTGTACCCTTCTGTGTATCCAGTGCACATTCACCATATAGAAGGATAGCCTTGTAATAATGTGGAGTAAGCCTTTGTGCAACTATAATTTTAAGCTATATTTTAAACCGTGTGGCAGCTGAATGTAACAGTCACATGAGAGAGAGACTGCATTTTCTATCTCCATCACGGTAGGGTGAGCCTTCTGACTGAATTATGGTTAGAGTTATGTAGACAAAAGATCTCACTTTCCTTCTACTCTTTCCTTGCAGCTGGAAGCAAAGGATTCCAAGTGGGCAGAGTCACATGAAGGAAGAAATCTAGCTTTCTCAATCATTGCTTTCTTGGGGGGCAGCCACCAGGAAAGCCAACAGACTTTTATAAGACCAGGACATAAGGGAGATATAAAACCTGAAGTATTAAGCCACTAAGACTTTATGGCCATTGGCTAGTGTGAATTTTTATGGCTAATTCAAAAAGCATAAAAGAGGTGGGGTTGAACCATCACCATCATCATCGTTATTGTAATTATAAAATTAAATAAATATAGAACATTATTTTAAGTACTTATTTAATAATTATTATTTAATTTCTAACATGGAGAATTTACTACATCCTAGATTTTATGCCAAGTACTTTTGTATATTCACTAACTCGGTTCTCCAAAATATGCAAACCAAGTGGATTTTATAAATGAAGGAATTCTTTCGGGCTGGTGGTAGAGTGGTCAAATCCGGATTCCGCGCCAGATCTGCCAATATTCCACTTCTGCAATTTACTTCCCCAGCCCCTAGGCGCTCACCTGCTAGGAGAGGAGGATCAGAAATGTACTGAACAGCTACTATGTTCCAGTAGCTGTGCTAGAGGTTGGGAGTAGGAAGACAGTGTATCAGTCAAAATGAGCTGTGTTACACAGGGTAACAAATGACCCCCAGGCAGTGCTTCTGAGTTGTGAGCAAGTATTTTTGAAAAAACATAAAGCAGTCTCCCATCCAGATACAGACAAGGCAAGCCTTTCTGAAACGTGTCACTGAATGGGGATGCCATTGTAAAGAAACGTGAACCAGGCAGGCTGTTCTTTTCAATGAATCAACTTTCTGTTACTTGAAATTAGGTTAGAAGTGTTAACATCTCCAATGATATGCATGAAAAATTCAAAGTTAAAAAAAAAGGTTCAAATCTGAAACATTACAGTCTTACTTTCTTCCAAAAATAGCACGTTGCCAACTGAAGTCAGGCATTAACTAAGCTATGGCTCACAAGTGTGCAGAGCAGAACTCAAGCACTAGGAGTCAAAGCAGCAATTATTCTACATGAAGTGACTAATTTGTCCAAAGACACATAAACGAATTCAATTTTTCTTTGTCGACCGTAAATATTTAGCATTTCTGAATACAACCCATGTGGACTGGTGAGTAACAACGATTTGACTTCTTTATCAAAATAAACTTGCCTCTCATCCCTGAGCATTCACAAAATGCAATCACGTGCAAAGTGGCCACGTGAGCCTGAGCAGGTCCCTTCTTCCTGGGCGTCATACAGAAAATGGGGACAGTTAGGCAAGGTGATGGGCAAGTCTCCGCCACCCCTAGCTGGGTTACTTCTCTCCATGGAGAAGCAGATAGTACACAGGGTAGAGTCAGAGGGTTGGGCTCAAGTTCTACTCCAGTTTTACTAACTTTGAATTAAAGGGAGTATTTTTGTTCCCTAGGCATCAGTTTTTCTCAGGTGTAAAGTGATGATAATAATGCCTGCCTCTTCAAGTGCATGTGATGGTTAAGATAAAGATTTGAAAATGATTAGTGAAGTGGGAAGTCTTCCACGTACCATGCTCCATGCTGATCTCTACAGATACAGGGATGGCAGTAAGAGGCTTCTGCCTTCGGGATGTTTGTCCTAGTGAGGGGAGTGAATAGACAATGTACTAATAATGGATAATCGTTTAAAGCGTGTGTTACATGCAGGCTCTGAGTCAATCTCTTTCTTTTATTCATTCATCTAACAAATATTTTCTGGTAACCAGTACCAGGTTAGTACCAGGTACCGCTTGGTCACTTGCATTATCTTCTCACATCATTTTCTTGCATTAACCTTCATAATAAGTCATGAGACAGAGTATTTTGCAATGTTACTTTCAACAGAAAGGATGCTGAAACTCAGAAAGGTTCAGTCGCTTTTGCCAGTTCAAAAAACGCTAATATTGGTAAAGTTGAGTTAGGACCTTAAGTCTTTCTGAATGTAAGATCTGTATCTTTACCTGAAATGTAACTGGCCTGGAAAGGAGGGCAATCAAGGAGGGCTTACCAGGGCAGAGAGGGGAGATGTGGTCTTTGATATAGGAGATCTCCAGGGAGACAGGAGATTTGAGGGGCCCTTTTTAAAAACAAAGGGTCCAGCAACTGTAAAGATGTAGAAGCTGGAAATGGCACCTGAATCTGAAATGTCACTAAATAAGTAGAGCTTTAGTGTGTATTACACCGTTAGTATTTTATGCAAAACTGTCACCTCGTTGGCCAGGTTCGTATGTTGCTTTGCTCTTTCTCCCTCCCCTCACCAGTCTAATTACCTTGCCGGTGGCGTCTCTGTTCTCCTCCTCCCAGTTCATTCTTTTGAATTGAGATTTGAGAGAAAAATGAGTCAGCCACTCTCATAGCCGGTTGCACTGACTTTTTCAGAGCATCTGGACAGCAGCCTGCATTTGGTTTCAGCTCAGAAAATACATACTGCCAAAAATAGACTCATCTCTGTCTGTAGCTTTGCAGCTGGAGGAAGCCAAGCAGATGGCAATGAAGCCAAGAACGGACTCCATAGGACACCCTGAAACAGTGCAGAAGGGCCAGCCCCAGGAGTCCCAGAGGGAGAGTTTGGTGTGTGTGTGTGTGTGTGTGTGTGTGTGTGTGTGTTCACCACACGTGAAGCTTTCAGAGTATCCACAGGGAAAGTAGATGGCAAAGTTTATGCTGGAAAATACACTCGGCCCAACTTCCCACATCTCCTGAACACATTACAGACAGTGATTAGGAAGGTGATACCGTGTGGCAGTGAAGGGCGAGGGCTCTCGGGCCAGGCTGCCTGGATTTCTGTCCTAGGTCTGCCACTCCCTGCCTTTATGACTTTGGGCAACTTACTTTAATACTCGCTGCCATAGTTTTCTTCAAAACGAGACTGGTAATTTTGCCCCTCTCCTGGGGATTATTCTAAGGAATAAATGCAGTAATTCATTACCTAGCAGACGGTGTATGTTCAACAAATGATGGCTTTTCGTTGGTTCTTTTCGATGTTATGATGATGTTATGGAACACCTTGGGCCTTTTTTAATTGTAATCTTGGAAAGAGCAATAAATAGCATTATTCCTTCTTTGTTATTGAGGAAAGAGGGGGGCACACAAAGGTCAAAGGTATGAAGCAGAAAAAGAACACTCAGAAAAGCAAGCAACTGTAATTGTGGGTCACTGCTGTGAAGGAGGACTGCTGGTACAGGAGTGGCTGATAATCCTGACAGTGGGTTTGTGTTACTCTGATGTAAAGGTTAGGGAGAGAGGGGGATGCTGTTTTAGAAAGAGAAAACTCTTTGAGAAAATATCTAACCTGACTTCTCTGGAGAAGCCCACGTGCTAGCTTGGTTGGAATCTAAGGTGCAAGGAGGCAAGGGTGAGAGAGGAAACAAGAGCCCCCCACTGACCTCGTGTGGCAGCCGAGGGGTTCGGGCTTCAGCCTGTGAGGACTGAGGAGGGTTTGGAGAAGGAGAGCAGCTCGTGGGAAAGCCCAAGGGAGAAATAGCTGGCGACAGAGACCCAGCTACTGAGAGTCTGCCTGCGAGTCCAAGTTTCAAATTGGTGAGGAAAAAAAAATCCCCCAGAGGGATTTGCTGAATCAAAACTCAGCCCAGTCTACCTGCTAATTTTACCGCCTCCTTCATTTTATGCGGGTGCTATTTTTATGCACAGTTGTCCATTTTTCCCACTAGAGATGGGATTCAGTCTAGCATTCCTTTCTGAACACTGTTTACAGTGCTTTCTTTTATGTTTCTTTTTCTAAGAGTGGGAGAATGTGTCAGACTCTTCAAAATTTTGTAGTGAGCATCCTTGCCCGTGGCTCCTTCTGTAACTCCATCCAGCCCTCCCACCCTCTCAGCACCCTCAGATCTTTTGGTGGTTGTTTGCCTCTAAGAGATGAGAGTGAATTGGGAACAATGGACTAGCCTAGTGCTTTGTCTTAATGTTAGAAGACGCTGCCTTGCAGGGACTGATGATAGAGCTGCTGGAGGCTGTGCGGAATCTCAGCAGGGGTACCAGAGGACCAGTAAGTTCAACCAAACTCAAAAAAGTCAATACATCTTTGTGCAGGTTAATAACCACACGGTGTGCTCTCACATGTGCATTGGATATAAAGCATTGCTTAGAATATATTGCAATATATAACCATTACTTATTTTCATAAACATACTCTACTTCTCTCAGGTACTATTCTATTTTTCTCCCCTCCTCTTATACTTAAGCACTCTTCATGCAAGCAGTATCAAACCTCTCTCAAGCCCTCAGAACACCCCCTATTTATAAAATAATGTTTCCTATATTTCATTCATTCTTTTGTTCATTTATTTACGTGCCAAACATTTCCCTGAGGAGCTGTTATATGCACACACCTTCGGGGAAGGTATTGAAGTGAAAAGTCATGTTCCTTAAAAATGGTTTCCTTCTGGCTTTACATACTAAGGCCACCTACATAGTAATCTCAAGGAAGTCAGCACTCTCGCCCACCTCATTTTTTTCTAGGATATAACAGACTGCAGTTTAGAAGGGAACCACCTCCTGGAAGTTAAAATTGAATGACAATTGACAACAGGGAAAAGACAGACAAATGTTCAGCCAGGAAACTACAAATCGTCCAACCTATAATCTCCAGGGACATCTATATGACACAGCTAATATAATCTATTGATATGCGTAAAGATGACTGATGGTTTGCAAAACGGCTCACTTTTTTCTCACTCCTTTCCCCGTTTAATTTATGACCAAGTTCTATCAGTTATATCTCTTTAGCATTTTCTGTGTTAATTACCTTCTTCCCCATTTCCCCTGCTACCATCTTGAATACACCCATGTCATCTTTTGTCTGGATTATTGAACTAATTTCTTAACTAATTTCCTATGTCTTTCCAGCATCTCATGACCCCAGTCTCAAAGCCACCAACTGGATCTCTCAGAGATGGAACTGTCACTGAGCACTTTTAAACTCAAACTATTTAGTAACACCCTCTACACAGTTCTTGATCTGGTCCCTGAAGCCCTGTCCAGTCTCATCTCTGGACAGAGCACCATTCATTTCTTTAAGTCACATGGACCAACATGTGGTTTAGGGCTCCAGGCCTTAGGTCACTCTTCCAACTGCCCAAGAATCCTTTCTTCCACCCTACATCTGGCAAAACCATGGTCACATTTCAAGATTCCATGCAGTTGCTAGCTTATTTACTTTCTCTGACTACCCTTTGCCCAAATATATCAATGACTTAAGCTTTGTGACTTCCTTCACCCCCCCATAATCTGTGCAGATTTCACCAGTTACTATATCTATATGTTTATATCTATCTATCTATCTATCTATCCACATACATCCACTTCCAATGTGTCAATTCTGTGCAGCCCCAGATGGTGGACAGAGTCAGGTCTCATTTATCTCTATGTCCCTAAACTTTAAACAGTGCTGGCTACATAGCATTTGTCCAATAAGTTTGTGTCAATGAATGAAAATATGAAAGAAAGAAAGAGAGGAAGAAATGCTCAGTTTCCTTGTGCAATTAAACAGGTAAATGGATAATGGCTTAGAAAGGTTTTTATCACAAGTTGTGACAGCATCTTTAAAACATTTTGAATGTTTCAACAAAAAAATTGTCAGTATTCAGGAGGATTCACTGATTCAGAATATTTCCAATTAGAGCTGTTAGGACTCTGTACTCTGGTTGTTTATACACCTACTGCTCCAAATAGATGGTTGGCTTCTTGAAATAATGAGCCATGCTTTCTCCATCATGGTATTACTCACCATCAATAAAAATAAATATGCTTCATACATAGTGTTTTTTCATGTTGCTTTAAAATTGTGGTAAAATATTCATAACATGAAATTGATCTTTTAAACCATTTTTAAGTGTACCATCCAGTGGCATTAAATACATTCACGTTGCTGTGCAACCCTCACCGCCATCCATCTCAAAAAATTTTCTATCAACCCACACTTAAAATCTGTCCCCATTAAACAGCAACTCCTCTTTACCTCCCTTCCCCAGCCTCTGGTAACCTAGTAAGTGGAACAGTGGTCACTGTTCTACTTTGTGTCTCTATGAACTTGACTATTCTAAGTATCTCATACAAATGGAATCATACAATATTTGTCCTTTTGTGAGTGGCCTATTTCACTTCGCATAATGTCTTTAAGTTTCACCCATGTTGTAGCATATATCAAATTTCCATTCCTTTTTAAGGCAGAATAATATTTCATTGTGCGTACGTACCATATTTTGTTCATTCATTATTTATGATTCATTCATCCATTGGTGGACAACCAAAAGGTTGTCTCCACCTTTCGGCTATTGCGAAAAATGTTGCTACGATCATTGGTGTACCGATACTTGTTTGAGTGTCTGCTTTCAGTTATTTTGGTAGTTCTCTGTGTAACTTTTTGAGCAACCTCCATACTGTCTTCCAAACTGGCTGTATACCATTTAACCTTCCCACCAGAAATGCACAAGAGTTGCAGTTACTCCACATCCTCACCAACACTTATTTTCCATTGTTTTAAAAAAAATAATGGCCACCCTGCTGGGTGCAGTGTTATAAATACTTGTAACTAAATGAAAAAGTGAGCATAATCTACTGGGGTTATAGATAATGAAGACCACAAGCAGATTGGTAAAATAAATGTAACCGCAGGGTAGTGGTGCCTTGTTAAAACACAGACTTTCAGGTTAAATTTCTGGTTCTTTCAATTAACAGCTAAGCAGACCAAAGTGAAACCAGAATTTCCTGTTTCCCTATCTGTAAAAAGGATTTAATGATATCAAGCATACAATGTTATTTTGACAAACAAAAAAATGTCAATAAAGGTTTTCCTCGAAGCGTTTCTTCCAAGAGACCCATTAAGAGTGTAATTATCCCAGTTTCAGCCAGCCAGGGGCCAGAAAGGCTTCTGAAGGACTGTTCTTTAATGCCACTCTCCCCCACCCCGACACTCAGACAACAACCTCCACTCTGTATTTTCATTACTATGGGAATGAGGAAGTTCACTTGGCTGGATGTCAGGAGACTGGGATCTCCATTCTGAATCCTCTTATTTCATGCAGGTGACCTTGCATAGGGCACTTCACCTCCGCCCGTGCTTTTGTTTACTTCAGCTGAAAAACAGGGAACCAGATAAGCAACTGTAAGCTCGGGGCGATGATGAGTAAATGAGATCATGTCTGGACAAAAGCATCAAAGACCTGCAATACGTAACCGCCATATTTGACTCTAAATTTCTGCTGCCTACAGGGTGAAAAATGGCCATCGATGATTCAGTCAGAGGAGCTAATCCAGGTTTTCATATAAACCATCCACGGTGTTCCCCATTTCCCTACCCGCCACGGAGGATCCATGAGTTGATGCATGTGTATAATTCCCTTGAAAGTGCTTTGGAAAGTGCAGAGCACTATCAAATGTATGTTGTCATTACACTTCGTATTAGGGGCCTGATTCAATGCTATTAAAATCCGACAGCAGGTAGGATGGGAAAGGTAGGCAGATTTCCAAACAGATAACAACTTTTAACAGCATCCGACTGTATCCAAAGCATGTGGATCCTTCTGATGAGCAACAAAAATAGCTGCAGTTCCTCTGACAGCCAAGCAAAGCTGTGAATTAATGGGAAGTCATTCTCTAGGGAGCATTCTCCCCCATGAATAGGAAAAAAATGACTGTAATAATCAAGCAGTTATGTTAATCATGCTGATTTGAAAATGTATCAGGGCAAAATTCACTTGTGAGTTTACCATGGTCACCTTCTCACACAAGGGAAGATCAAAATGTGACCAGATACAGAACGTGAACCCTGTTGGGAGGCCCTCAGAGGACACCCAGTCAATTATTGTGTAGGTGGAGAAATAGAAGACCCGAGGCGAAGCGATGTGTGTGAAGTCACCCAGCTAGTGAGAAGTGAAACCAGGCCTAGAATTCAGGTTTCCTGAGTCGGTCACCAAAAATAATCATGAACCTAAATTCAAATGACCTTGATTTGAGTCCAGACTTCGCTACTTTTAAGACTATGACCTCAGTAAAGTTTATTTCTAGGTTCCACTCAAGCCGTATCATTTTAAAAGTGTAACAGGGAGTTCCAATTCCTCTTTTTTTGCACATTAGATCTGAAATTCCTTAGTTGGCTACCACGTGTGGGTTATTTCCTCATTAGCCGGCCATTTCTGGAATTTAAACTTGACACTGGAATATGCAATCCAATCGCCTAAGGAGCTGGTAGAGATTCAGATTCTGATTCAGACAGTTGGGGGTGGTTCCTGAGGCTTCGCATGTGACGCCGATGCGGCTGGTCCGTGCACTGCCCTTTGAGGCTCAAGGACAGAGAGAATGCAGAAACCACCTCCCACGCAGGTCTCTGGGTGAGATATTTTACTCTATGAATGATGTCTGCCAGCATCATGGAAATACGCCATGCTATGTTTCACACCCACATCGAGGAATCAAAGGTGACAAAGACTGATAGAAGTTCAGACTGTGTCCTTGTTGCCAACACTTTCACAATGCTTCCCCAGCCTAGCCATCTTCCTATCACCGTAACAATTGCCACTGCACAATAAACACCAGGGTCATTATGAGGAAAGATGATGTGAACAAATCCATGACTTTAACCTTGTTTCTAATTAGAAGTGATTGTCTTCACGCATTGATCTCATCATTTTTCAGGAGATCTGTATCTCCTCCTTAACAGAGGACAATTCCCTAACTAGCTGGAGACGTTTTGGTCTCTGAACGGCATGGAAAGTATTTAGAGCCATCTATATCTTCCTTGTAGCGCACCCAGTTGCATTTCAGAACCTCCCGTGGTCTCAGATTGAAAGAAGAGGGGTGCCATTGAGTTTTTGATGATGATGATGAAGATAGCCGTCATCTGCTAAGTCCTTACAGGGCACAGTGCATTGTTTTAGTCATTTTACTCTGTGACTTTGTTCAGTCTTTGCAATGACACTGAAACAGATAATATTATTAGTGGCTATTATTAACCAACCTGCCCAAGGTTTGCACATCTGATAAGTGGGAATTCAAGATTCAAATCTGAATGATCTGAGTCCAAAATCCACACTCCTACCATTCACATTGTGAAAATAAATTTCAAGTTCCTCTTGCAAAGGTCTGCCATGACCCTGTTCCACAGAACCTTGGAGTCGTAAGTGCAGCCCTCTCTCCTTTCACCCGACCAGTCAAAGCCCCACTCATATCTCAACCCTCTGCTTAAGTGGAATTTCCCGAATGTCCTCTGTGTGCCCTCAGCTTGGTGGAAATTCTTCTTCTTTTTCTCCAGTGAAACCTCATGCAAGTCTCTAAATATTTTCTCATTCAGAACCACCTTACCACTACCCCAACCAACCCCTCCTTTACAATCACCGCCCTTGAATAAGATGTGTTTTGTTATCTTGTCAAAATGCAGCTCTTTTCCCCAAATGCTTTGTTTTCATCCTCTGGTATTTAACATGTCTTTTAGAAAGTGTTCTGTTTGCACTCTTATCTCCCCATTGATCCAGCAGAATTTTGAGCGTGTGAATCAGATCTACTTTATCTCTGTATTCCTAAAACCTAACACTTTCCAGCTGCCCAGTCAATAACTTCGTGCCATTTACAGATGGGAAACAGAGGCTCGCATTACCTAGTGAGTTAGTGCATTCAGGGCTTAAGCCCTGGCTGCATGACTCGTGGGCCACTGATAGTTCCCCTGCACGCTTCACATAAGCATGGGTCTGTCTACCATGCACACATTTTTAAAAGTGCGTCCTGTTGGAATTGGAGAAACTAACCCACATACCATGAGTGGGTAAGTTGCTATTCTAGAGAAGCCAAAGGGGAGTGTTTGAGAGAAATTACATTTTGATAACATATTTTGAAAGCCTCCCGACCTTATTCAAGTGGGATGATTAGGAGGAACTGTACCAGAAGATGCTTGGAAAAGCCAGTGCCGTTTTCATGTGAACAAGCCCTCCGAGTCTTGTTTCAGTTTCATTCAAAACCAGTACTTGAGAACTAAATTACTAAAGGGCAGTTGTTTCCTTCTCCAGCGCTTCTGAGTTGGTGAGGCCATTATACGTGGCGTAAAGTACAGGATACGAAATGCATATATCAAGGATAATTTGGGGCTCTACAGAATCACGGCTAAGAAAAATAATTGCATTTAGTGAACATTTTTTCTCTTTAGTATGGAGTCATGTCTTTGAAAAGAATTACATTTTACACATTTATTCATTATTTGGTTATCCATTCAACAAACTAATAAATATCTACTCTTTCATTCGTTCAGTACATTCATTCAAAAATGTCTGTTGATCTTTTGTACAGGCAGTAGTAAGCCATGGGCAGGGCATGAAGTGGTGATTGAAAGAGATGAGGTGTCTGCCCTCTCTGTGTTTCTAGTCTAAGAGCTGGGCATATAAATATTTGCTCCTGCCCTCAAGAAAGTAGAAAATCATTCACCCTTTCTTTATTAATTCCACAAGTGCATATTGAGAATCCACACGCATTTCTGCTTCTGCCTGCTTGTGGCTGTAATTGGCTGGTTCAAAGAAAGAACAAGGAGTAAGCAGGTTGAACTGACATGCATATTCTCTGTACACATGGTTCCCCACCACGTTTTTACCAATGCAGCATCTGATAGGAGCCCTCTTGAGCAGCCCACTCTCACGCAGCAGAAAAGGAAGGGGGAAATGGATGACAAATCAGGCCTATCACCCTATGTCTACTCTGCACCATTTTCACTAAACTCAAATCAGCACGTGACATCTTTCGTCTTGCTAGTGCATGATTAATATGATAGTGACAGTCACCCTTTAACTTACGGAATATTTTTTAGGTATTTTGTATGTATTAAATGTTCTGAGATACAGCAGAAAGAGCATAGGGCTCTCTTCTCAAGTGCTTTCATACTTGCTAAGAACTTGAATTCTGAAGTGGCAGCCCCAACGCCCTATAGCGGGTAGGGCTGATCTGAAGAGTTTGAATGTCTCCTTATGCAAAAGACATCTCTATGGCTTTTCAATTTCTTCAGATTTCTCCATCCTCACTCTCTCCAGTATTACTGTCTTAGTCCTTTTGGGCTGATACCCACAAGCTGGGTAGCTTATAAACAACAGAAGTTTATTTTTCACAGTTCTGAAGACAGAAGCCAAGATCCGGGAGTCAGCATGGTTGGGCGAAGGCTCCTTTTCAGTTCAAGTAATTCTCATGGTATCCTCTCATGGCAGTGGGAGCTCCGTGGTCTCTTTCATATGGGCATTAATCCCATTCATGAGGGTTCCACTTTCATGACCTAATCACCCTCCAAAGGCCTACCTTCTAATACCATCACATTGGCCATTAGGATTCCAGCACTTGAATTTGGGGGAGGTGGGGACACAAACATTCAGAACATGACACATACTATTTAGTCTCCTTTTCTTACAACTTCCAGCAACTATCCCTTACATGAATCCCATTGCCCTTGGATGTTAGCTTTTCCTGTTTGAGTTCCAGCAACAGTAGCAAGAGAAACGATGAGATTCTCCTGTTTGTTCATTACTTCTTTTCCTCCTGGGATAAGACAGAGGTAGGCAAGGTGAAGGACCATGGTGAACACAGCCAGAGACATAATGAGTCAACCTCAGTGAGGAGCGTTTGGTACAGTGGACAGGTTGGTCTTTCTGAGGCTGAGCTTGCCAGAGCCCCAGGTCTAGAAAGCCACCTTAGGTTAGGTTTCTGGCAATATGATCTACACAGCCTCTGATTTGTTCATAGTGGACATCTGTCATGCCTCCCTCTGTGTCTTCTAGTCACACTTTACTGCTCTGGCTGTTGCTATGGTAACCACTCCTCCTCAGGTGCATCCTGACCTCACTCTCCCTCAGCTACGTGGGACAGCTGACACGTACTACCTGCGTGGCCATTCAGCACATGCACACACCATAAATTCCCACCAGGTTTAGCCTTCCCAAGGTTATGGGCCTAAAACTGCTGAGTAAATAAATACTCCTCTCTCCAGTGCCTTGGGGGACAAGTCTGAGGTGCATTCTACATGGTTCCTCAGAGGTCTCCAGTGGCACCGAGCCCTCTGGGTTCTCTGCCCAGAGCAGAACCAGCTTCCTTAACTCACAGTGGAACTGGCTTTCTTGCTTTTGCTATTACTCTCCTAGTCCCTCCACTCCCATCCCCTGAGGTCTCTATCTAAGGTAAATGATCTATGCACAAGCCCTTGTCTCTGATTCTATTTTTATGAAAATCCAAGCTAACGTGTGAAACAACATTTTGTAATCCTTTTAAAAGGACATGTGACATGATTAAAAAGTAAGGAAATATTCGTAGGGCAAAACATGGAGGAAACGCATATTCAGAGAGGTGAGCAAGCAGTCAGGTTCAGGGCGTCATCCTAGGGGTATCTGCTGACTTGTGGCAGCTCAAAGCCTGAGTTTTAAATAAACACATACAGACAAGAGATAAAAGTTAGACCAATTCAACGGATTTGAGTCCCCCTTCTCCACATAAAACCAGAACTCCTGACATATGACACCTCTGGAGAAAAAGAGAGACTAAAATATAAGCACCCAGATAAAAGAAGCAAGAAAATTTAATTGTATTTGCCTTGGCTTTTGTGGGGGGAAGATAAATTGGTCTCCCTTGAGGGTTTGTAATTATACTCTACGGATCATGAGATTTGTAGCTTAGAATTAGACCTCTTTGAAATGAAGAATATACTTTAAAGGGGTTCTAGCATTGTAGAAGCTAGGTCACTGTGTAATTCTGGGTCATCCTAAAATGTGCTTTCTCTTTTACTTGAACTCCACCCTTTCCGTTTTGTGCTGTGATTCAGCCAGCCTTTTCCCAGTCTACTTAAAACCTACTCATCTTACGTTGTAAAAGCAAATTATGGAATTTGGGTATGATTTTGGAGACTGTGGGAGGCATGAAAGTCTTTTGAGTGGTATGATTCAAATAGTAACAATTTCCTAGAATGGAATGCTCTATAGACTACTGTGTTTACTCCCAAAAGATTCTTCAATGTTTTATGGTGATTTGATTATGATAGAACAATGCTCCAAACGTTGGAAAAACATTGAATAAATATAACACAATATACCTGAAATTACTGTAGGACTTGATTCTTACTAGCCTCAAATGCAATCTATATTGATTTTCTTTTAAAACATGTGGTTTAGAAAGAAAGGTAATAACCATCTCAATTCAAATAGAGATTGAAATATTTTCACCTATTTTGAAGTCAACCAAGGGGAAAGAATTCTCCACAAATACTCCCACAAATAGAGAATGTCCTTTGGCAGAGCTGGGGAATTAAACGGTGAATTTCTCATTTTCATTGGATTGGTGAGTGTGGCGAGAATATAAAAGCAAAACTGAGAGGTCCCATCTCTATAGCAAGGTGTTGATAAGAAACAGAATCCCACCCTTGACTCCGTATTTTACCACAATGAATCTGTCTCTAAAGACTCACATTAACAGGTGCTTTATGATGCTTTCCGGGTGAAGGCCAATGTATGCCCTCTACGAAATGTGTCTGAGCAGCAAGAAGACTGAGATCATTATTGAGCTGTAATCGACATATGACATTGTGTAAATTTAAGGTGTACAACGTATTAATTTGATACACTTATATATTGCAAAAAGATTATCACCATAGCATTGGCTAACATCTCATCTGGTCACATAATTACCATTTTCTTTTTGATCTACTCTCAGCAACTTTCAAGTATATAATACTGTATTATTAGCTGTAATCACTTACATTGCATTAGAGTCACAGAACTTGTTAATCTGAAAGTTTGTACATTTTGACCCAAATCTCCCCATTTCTTGCACCCCACAGCCCTGGAAACCACCACTCTACATTGCTTTTCTGACTTGGCTTCTTTCGACTCTACATATAAGTGATATCTTTAATTCTTGATGTATCTATTCCAATTCTTCACCTGGCTTCACTCCTGGGCTTGTAAATTTAAATTCCCTTCCAGAATTGATGTTACCCTTTGAAAGAGTGAATGTCTGTGCACGTTTCACCTAAGCTGCCTCATACAGCTTCTAGTAAATCAGAAGACTTTTTCAATGATACAAATTTTTTGCCACGTAGACTGCTATCTGGTCCTTTATTATGAATGTTCCATTTACACTTCAAAGTAATGTATGTTTTCTAATTATGGAGCATAATTTGGGCTCTGTACTTGTCCAATAGCTTGAGCTTATTGATGCATTACCCACATTGTCTACACGCTTATTAATTTTGCATTCATTCCTCTATTAGTTTCTGAGAGAAGTGTAGTTAAAAACTCTCACTGTACTGGTGGCTTTGTGAATTTCCATTTTGAATTCTATTGATTTTTAGGAAGTGTTATATCTTTCTAATGAAATGTAACTTACAATCATCATATAGTGCATTATAATAATATATATCTCATATTACTTAAAATCTATGTGCTTGATTTTAATGTTCCTATATCATTTTTCTATTAAGTCTAGGGTTTGCCTAACATATTTCTCTACCCTTTTAATTTCAGCCTTTCTTATAGACAGTATGTAGTTAAATATTTCCAATTTTTTTTCTTTACTGGTAAGCCTCTTTCATTCTTAAAATGTATATTGGTAATTGCAAATATATTTTGATTTATTTTACCACCTTATTTTCTGCTTTCTATATATTCTGCTTTTTCTAAGCTTTTTTCTCCCCTCTTGCCTTCTTCTGACTGACTGATTCTTTTTCATTTATTATCCCTCTATTTGTTCAAAATTATAGATTCTATGCCTTCTCTTATGCTATGCTTAAAATAGTAACATTCACACTAAAGAGATTCTAACAATCTTGAGAAAGAAAAATAAAGTTAGAGATACCACACTCCCTGATTTCAAACTATATTACAAAGCTATAGTAATCAAAACAGTATGGTACTTCCACAGAAACAGACACATAGATCAATGGATCAGAATAAAGAGCCCAGAAATGACCCCACATTGATGGAGTCAACTGATTTTTTTTTTTTACAAAGAAGCAAAAGGAGTACAATGGAGCAAAGGTAGACTCCTCTACAAGTGGTTGTGGAACAACTTGACATCCACATGCAAAAATAATAATAATAACAAATCTAGACACAGATCTTACACTCTTCACAAAAATTAACTCAAAGTGGATCATAGACCTAAACAGAAACGTAAAATTACAAAACCCCTACAATATAACATAGGAGAAAATTTAGATGATCTTAGATTTGGTGATGTCTGTTTAGATACAACACCAAGGGCATGCTACATGAAACAAATAATTCATAAGCTGGACTTCATTAAAATTAAAAACTTCTACTCTGCGAAGAACAATATTAAGACAATTAGATGACAATCTTTAGACCAGGAGAAAAAAAAATTTTAAAGAAACCACATCTGATAAAAGACTATTATCCAAAATATATAAAGAACTCCTAAAACTCAACAATAAGAAAACAAACAACCTGATTAAAAATGTGCCAAAACCTTAACAAGCATCTCATCAAAGTAGATATACAGATGGAAAATGAAATATGAAAAGATACTCCACATCATATGTCATCAAGGAAATACAAATTAAAACAACAAGGAGATATCACCACACAGTTAGAATCCGGAGCCCTGACAACACCAAATGCTGATGAGGATGTGGAGCAACAGGAACTCTCATACTTTGCTAGTGAGAAAACAAAGTGGTACAGCCACTTTGGAAGACAGTTTGTCACTCTCGTACAAAACTAAACATGCTCTTACCATATAATTCAGCAATGGCATTCTTTGGTACTTACCAAAAGGAGTTGAAAACACATGTCCACACAAAGATCTGCACACTGATGTCTACGGCAGCTTTATTCTTAATTGCCAAAACTTGAAAGCAACCAAAATGTCTTTCAGTAGGTAAACAGACAAATTGTGGTACATCCAGACACTGCAATATCATTAAGCACTAAAAGTAAATGAGCTATCAAGTCATGAAATGACATAAAGAAATCTTATATGCATATTGCTAGTGAAAAAAAGCCAATCTGAAAAGTCTAAATACTGTATGATTCCAACTACATACTAGAAAAGGCAAAACCATGGAGCCAATAAAAAGATCAGATTTTTAAGAGAGGAGTAGTGTCAGCAACATGGTGGAGTGAAAAGCTACCTTTGTCTCTCCCCTTCAGCCTACAACCAGTAAAACACCCACAATGAAACAAAAGTGCCTCTGCCCAATACAACAGGATGCTGGAAAATTCCACACACCTGTACATTTAAAGGTGGGTGAACTTGAACACATAGAGGAGGTAGAACCAAGGGAAAAGCAGAGGCAATGCCTGCAGTGCCACCCTTCTGATTGCAGTAGCTGTGCCCACAGCCCAGTTACCTGGGCAGCAGGGTCAGTGGGACCTGAGACCTCATCCCTCCAGCCACTGAGGTGCCTGTGACTGCAGTCCCCATGCCCTCACCCACAGCAGCAAAGCCCATGAACCTTACAACACCAGACACGGCAGAGGCACCTGCCTCCCCTTCGCCCAGCAGTGGTGGAGTCTGTGACTCAGGGGATCCCAGACATGGCAAAAGTACCCACCATTATGATTCACCAAGTGACACCACCAGTGACGCTGGTAGAAGCAAGGCACCAGTGACTCTGGAGGCACAAAAATCAATAATGAGGGTACAGAGCTTCACCTTTAACAGAGATAGCAAATGTGGGGAAGGGCAGACTCAACCAGAGGAAGCTCAGGTAAGAGAAACCAAAAAAAGTGTGCTACAGCACCACCTACTGGAAAACAAAAGAAAGGCCTCCAGTTCTAACCTGTCACCGCTTCAAAAGCAGGAGCAGAACTCATCAAGCACCACGAAGAACCACAGTTACACAGTACTAGACAACAAAACGACAATTCTCCAGCAACCAAACTTAAAGCCAAAGAATATTGCAATCTACCTGAGAAAGAATTCAAAATGGCTGTCGTAAGGAAACTCAATGAGATACAAGAAAACTCAGTTCAATGAGCTCAGGAATAAAATTAATGAACAGAAGAAGAAGAAGAAAAAAAAACTTTACAAAGAGGTTGAGACTCTAAAACAAAGAACCAAACAGAAAAATGCTGGAACTGAATAACTCAGTTGATGGGATGAAAAATGCATTAGAGCACTGGTAATAGAGTAGACCATATGGAAGAGAGAATTAGCAAGCTTGAAGACAGAAATCTAGAAATGATACAACTAGAAGAGGAAAGAGAAATAAGATATTTTCAAAATGAGGAAGTTCTACAAAAGTGATGTGACTCTTTTAGGAAGGGCCACATTGGGCTAATCCCATAAGAAGAGAGGGAGGAAGGAGCAGAGAGTTTTAAGGAATAATAGCTGAGAACTTCCCAAACCTGGGGAAAGAACTGGATATACTAGTTAATGAAGCTAAGAAAACATTTAATTAGCTCAATGCAAAAAGGCCTTCTCCAAGACACATTATATTAAAATGGTCAAAAGTCAATGACAACGAAAGAATTTAAAGGCAGCCAGGGAAAAAATGATGGCAACTTACAAATACTTCCATCAGGTTATCAGCAGATTTCTCAGTAGAAACTCTGCAGGCAAGGAGGGAGTGGAATGACATCCTCAAAATACTGAAAGATAAAACCTGTCACCCAAGAACACTCTATCCAGCAAAGTTATCATTCAGACATAAAAGAGAGAAAAAATAGACTTTCCCAGACAAACAAAAACTGAGGGAATTCATCAACAGCTATTCAGCAGCTCTGCCCATTTTTTAATCAGAATGCTTTTTGGTATTGAGTTGTATGTGTTCTTTATAAATTTGAATAATGACCCCTTACTGGATCCATCCTTTGCAAATATCTTTGTCTATTTGGGGGATTGTCTTGTAATTTCCTTTGCTGTGCAGAAGCCTTTTCGGTTTCAGGTAAGTTCCTTTCATCTTTCATATCCACTTTATTGAGAGGTGTTTCTTTGTTTGTTTTTACCATAAATCAGTGTTGAATCTTGTCAAGGGCTTTTTCTGCACCTCTTGAGGTGATGATATGGTTTTTATCTTTCGTTTTGTTAATGTGGGGTATCACAACTGATTTGTGGATATTGCGTTCTTGCATCCCTGGATAAATCTCATTTGGTCGTAGTATATCTTCATTTCAATGTATTGTTGTATTTGGTTTTCTAATCTTTTTGGGTGAGGATTTTTTGCATCTATATTTATCAGTGATACTGGCTTGTAATTTTCTTTTTGGTGTTGTATTTGTCTGATTTTGGCATCAGGGTGATGTTGGCTTTGTAAAATGAGTTAGGAAGCATTCTGTCCTCTTTACTTTTTTGGAAGAGTTTGAGAAGGATAGGTAACTAAAGAAGTAAATATTTTAAGAGATTGCTAAAAAGAAAAAAAAAAATACCAGTGGTTTCAACTTGTGTGTGGGGGAGATAAATAAGCACAGTGAATTTTTAGGGCAGTTAAAATACTCTGCTACTATAATGATGGGCACGCCATTATACATTTATTCACTTACACAAACCTGCAGAATGTACCCCAGGAGTGAACCTTAAAGTAAACTATGAATTTGGTCGATTGTGACATGTCAATGTAGATTCATTCTTGGTAGAAAAAAAAAAACTTCCATTCTAGTGAGTGATGTTTGCAATGCTGGAGGTTATACATGTGTGGAGGCAAGGATATATGGGAAATATCTGTACTTTCCTCCCATTTTTTTTTTTTTTGGAAACCTAAAAGTGCTCTAAAAAGTAAAATCTTAAGCAAAAAGATTGTAAGAGACAATATTGGAAAGAATGTAAGGAAATCAACACACTCTTATGTTGCTGGTAAAAGTATTAATTCCTAGAAACTGCTTGAAAATCAACCTTGCAGTATCTCTTAAAATTAATAATGGTGATACCCTGTAATTTATCAGTGACATTGGATGATCTTTCTTACAGATATAAAAGCTACAATATAAAGATATAAGTGCACAGATAGTTACTACAGTATTGTTTAAAAATGAAAAACCAAGCTAGAAACAACCTGAATGTTCATTAAGTAAGAGAATGGATAGTAAGTTATGTTACATCTACCCCATAAAATAGTGTATCTGTTTCAAAAAGAATGATTTCTATTTATATACATTCACATGGGAGGATGTCCACGAAACATAGTTAAGCAAATTAACAAGTCTCAGAATAATTTATAAAGAATGACTGTTTTTTAAAAGGAAAAGGAATGAGCGTTTACATCTATAGGTATATACAATATTTCAGCAAGCCCTACATACAATCTATCATGACACATTATTAACTTACACCACAAGAAAGAACGAAATGTACTTCCTTTTTAAACAGTGAGGTAGCTCTAAGTGTTAGATGCCTGCCAATTTCAGTGACATTCAAATGTTTAAAAAATACATCTTAAGATCAATGAAATTCAACATATTGAGTAAGCATTTCTTTACTGAGTGCCTGTTATATACCAGATATACCAGGCACTGGAGGTACAACAGAGAACAAAACAGATAAATATTTCTACCTTCAAGTTTCTTGTATTTTCTGTAACTTCTGTTCAGTGTTTTCAGAGTATAAAGTAAAGTATGGAGGAATACAAATCAAAATAATTAATATCATTATCTCAGGTAAGTAGGCCTGAGTGCTTTGATACGTGACCACAATCATGTATTACTTTAGTAACTCTAAAAAAATTAATAAAATATATTTAAAGATGGTTATTTATTCATAGGTATTAGACTATCAGAAATATTTTTATCTATCCTGACAATGTCTAGGGCCAGACAGTTCAGGGATGTGGTCCCTGTGACTCTGGAAAAGGACCAAGCCACTATCACCCATCCCTGCCTTCTGCACTGTGGATGTGAGAATTGGAATCCTCCAGCCTGACTGATCCCTAATTTAGGAGACAGTCACCATAACTCCACAAAGGGCTGAATTT
Organism: Vicugna pacos; assembly: GCF_048564905.1. Taxonomy (NCBI): domain Eukaryota; kingdom Metazoa; phylum Chordata; class Mammalia; order Artiodactyla; family Camelidae; genus Vicugna; species Vicugna pacos. Next base: position 31,987,940 of record NC_133011.1, on the reverse strand, counting down.
AATTTCACAGCCATTTCGTTCCTGCGTGGCATTTGTAGAGCTGGAACACTTGGCTGCCTTTTACGGACAGTCATTCTGTTGCATCTTACCCATTTGATAATGGCTCTCAGACTAGGGTCTATTTCATGCTTCTTCTCTCTCAAGGGCTGTCATTTCCTGAAAGCTCAGATCTCTTTAAAAGTGCCACACGTCCCCCAGACAAATAAGGGCTGCAGATGTCGGCGGGACAGCAGCTGTTAAGGCTGTGAGCACACTGGCCTCTGTAGAGCTTCTCGGCACAAGCTTTTAATGATGTTTTTACATGCCAGTGGAAAGACCGGAAATCCTTCAAGTCTTTCAGGGAGGACGACAGTAGTTCTGACTATTCTTCAGTGTGTCTTTCTTTTTTCTTTTCTTTTTTTTAATCATCATAGTTCTAATGGTTGAGTTGATGGGATTATGGACAACCTGACGCTGACTTTGGGAGAAGGATTTGTGAGGTTACAGGGAGAAAAAGTACTAGCAGCTTGTATTTAGGAAATTCTTTCATTCACTTAGCGCATGTTCTTTCTGTCTCCTTTGAGGGATGGATACTTAACATGGAAGTTAAGAGCAGGGATTCTGAGGTCATCTGACTTGTGTTTGAGTCTTAGTTCTACAACCAATAGCTTCGTGGATATGGGAAGATAATTTAATCTTTGAATGTCTCACTTTCCCGTCCATAAAACAGGATTAATACTTGTATGCATTTCAAGGTCATAACAAGGATAAAGTAAGATAATATATGTAAAGCACTTAGCGCAGTACCTGGCACATCATGAGTGCTCACTATATTTTAGTTGCTATCTGCTAGGCACTAAAAAACCAGTAGGACTTCGAAAACTTAGCTGGAACCGTGGATACAAATTGATGGTCGAAATTTACCTTACTCTTTTGGTGTGTGAATCCCAAACCAAAACATTCAGTGGAATAATTGATCTAGAATCGGAGAAACCCTAGAGATCTGTCAGATGCAAAAGGGAGACCACCGAGGAACCCCCATAACACAAAACGTGTGATTAGCTCACCAAAACAAACAAACAAAAACAAAAAAACCCACAATTGGAAATAAAACCGCTAACAGTAAGAATACATGACCTAACCCTATTGAAAGGAAAATTACAAAGCAAGAATCAGGAATAACAGGACAATTTGAAAGGGATTTTCAAATAATATTTAAAGAGAGATTTCAAAAATAATTTAAATTCAAGAACAGAAGAGATTTAAAAAAGATTTGAAAAGAAACAAATGACATTTTTGAAATGAGAATTACATCGATAAATAAAATATGTAGTACATGAATTAAAAAATAGATCAGAACATGTCAACAGACAATTTATATAGGGAAGATATCTGTTGGGAGATAATTCTCTGAGTTTATCACATTTTTGCACATCCAGGGATTTACAGTCCATGGGAAGGAGTATCTTTTAAGGAATTTTTTACACACAGGCAGCCCTGGAAAGATAGAGAAATTTCCTCTAGAGAAAATTTATTATTTTGTATAAGTAAAGATAAAGACAGTGACTCCTTCTGGAGAATTTTGAGATATTCCTCCTTGGGGATATTCCAAGGTAATAAACCTAGAGATATTTCCTTTCCATCCTAGAGACAACTGCTTTCCTGCAAGGGCAATAAAAATCATGCCTCTCACTGGAGAAAAGGATAAGAGGATTACTAGCAGTCATTATGTAAGATCAGAGTCTCCTCAACTTGGGGTCTCTTTTCTATAATGTATCACCATCATGCATGCAAAAATTACTTGGTCCTCACCGTGACACCCTATGGGAGTTGGGGCTTGTCGATCCAAAGCTACGAAGTAACTCTGGCTGTTGCTTTTGCTGTGAAGAACAAACTGTCTTTGTCTCAAACCCATATGTTTTCTGTTTTCCTATTAGTGTTTATATAAAATTGTGACAAGATAACTTGATTGCAAAAAAGTGTAAAATCTCAGACTCTTCACATTTCTTCAAGTAGAAATCTTGGGACATCATGCAGAACATAGCTCAGAGATATAATGAAAGGAAAGGTATTACAAAGTTATAAAGAGGCTCCGAGGAACAGATTGAGGAGACTCAAATACATCTAAAAGGAGTTCCAGGTCAAATAAATCAAAGAATGGGGAAGAGATGACATTCAGACATAATTGCTTGAGAACGCCTGTACACATGAGTCCTTAGATGCAGTGAGTTCACCAAGTCCTGAGAAAGATTTACAACACAACAACCACAAGACGACGACTAATTTCTGTGAAACTGCAGACCATCGACGCAATGGTGGAAGTGGATGCCATTATTTCTGGTATTAGTTCTAATTGTATTTCACTAAAATTCAGAGCTTAGTGGAATTGAGACGGCTCTGCAGAGTTACACAAATTCACCTTTTCCCTTGGTTTCCCTTGGTTACCTACAGGACCCACAGTGCAGATGGCTCTCTCCATGTGGAGAAAGTCCTATTGGACCTGACAAAGAAGGAGAAATGGTAGCCCTTTGACACTGTGTTATATACCAGAAATCAACACATTGCAACTGACTATCCTTCAATTTTAAAAAAGGTACCCTTTGCACTTTTACACTCTTTGCCTTATACCATACATGTTAGAATTATTACCTATGGTAACAACTTCTGCACTTGTGTTCAATGTTTGCAGACATTAATCCCTCTCTAGGCTGAATTCCAATAGCCAGGCAAAGAAAGCTGAGTCAGTGCCCGGATATCACTTAAAAGTCATTCTGCCTCCAGAATGTTTCCACTTATAGACTAATGACTCCACTCCTAGACTAATTTGATCCATCTGTCCCATTTAGGCATAGTGTTTAGCTTCTGATACTATTTTGGTTCAAGGACCAAATTAATAAGACATATAGACTGTTCTTATAGGTAGGAAGAATAAACTATCATAAAGATGCCATTTTATACCAAGGTAATCAATAAACATAATGAAATTTCAAACAAAATCGCAGTAGATTTGATGTTTTGTTGTGTGTAACTTAAATAGCTGATTCTATTACGTATATGGAAAAGTTAAGAGCCAAGAATAGCCAAGCAATTTTGCAGATGGAGAAGGAGGGAAAAAGGGAGGAGACAAGAGGACTATTTAATCAGATATCAAGGCATTTTAAAGAAGTAGACATTAAAAGATTTTAGTATGTTACAGGAATAAGCAATCTGATACGTATGGCAGAATAAAGAGCCCAGAAACATTCCACTTACACAAGGAAATTTAGCTTGTGGCCAAGTTGGCATTGCAGCTTAGAGATGGAAGGGGAACAATTCAACAAATATTATTGGAGAAAAACTGGTACTTTTATATAAAAACAAATATAGAGTCCTACTTCATATCACACAGAAAAAAGTATGAGATGGATTAAATATTCTATTAATTTTTTAAAAATTTAGATAAAGTAGAATAAGCTAGTTTAGATGATTTAGATAAAATAGAATAATTTTTACTAATCTGGGATAAGAAATGAATACTTAAGAAAAATGTTAAAAATGAAAACCATAAATAAAATAACTAATAAATATAACTACATTAAAACGATGTTCTGTGTGAAAATTTCATTATAATAAAATTGATAATCAAAGAATGGATATGTTATTTGGAACCCACATACACAAAAAATATTCGAGTTCATAAAATGTTAAAAAATGCTGCCAGTTTAGCTTTGTTTTAAGTCAAACAACTTAATAGAAAAATGAAAAAAAAACACATATAAATATTCAGCTTACAATAGAGGAAACTAGAAAGTTGGTAGGTATTTTTCAAATTTCTCAACTTTTCTTGTGTTCATAAAAACATTTTTATAATAAAATTAGATACAATTTCACTCCTCTTCAAATTGGCAAAAATATAGATCTACAAAAACAATTATTTTAAAAGATGTATGGAGTCAGAAACTCATATACCGCTGGAGGAAATATAAAGTTTCAAATACACTGGAGAAGAATTTGAAAATATCTAGTAAAATTAAATATGAACCCAACTGTACAACCCAGCAATCCCACTTCCGACAAAATAGACTGGAAGCGCTCACGGACACAAGGCAATGTGCCCAAGATGTTCATGGCTGCTCTATTTGTAAAAGAAAAACAGGGGACAGCATAACTTTAATGCTGTGTAGGGATTGATAAATATAATTTGAAATACTCAAACAACGAAATACAGTATTGCAAGTAAAATGACTGAATTAAATTTATCCACATATCTATTCACATTATCATGCATATTTCTTAAAAATCTATTGTATGAGAAGGATAATCATGGAATGATATTCAGCATGATTTTATTTAAATAAAAATTTAAAATCCATGAGAATATACTATATCCTGCTTATGAGTGCATGAATACAGGGTCAGTGCGTCAGATTGTGTCTGTGTGGGGTAGCAAGCTGAGAAAATGAGCAGGGGACAGGGGACCCTGCTTGCCAAGCCTTGCCCCTCTCAGAGCTTGATTTGCCTGGAGGGTGCAGCACCATGTTACTTACACAAAGATGCTGTTGTTCATAATGCCATTCATTGGTGGAGATGCGTCCTCCTGGAGGAGCAGCTTTCTACTAATTTGCACAAAGACACTATTAGAGACAGAGGGCGGGGACGGTCTGCAGACATGGCAGTGAATATATGGTCATCAGAGACGGATCTGCTGTAATGCTAATGGAAGCTTCGTGGCAGGCTTCTCCCTTACGGGCCACTCTCAGAGTCTTGGGAGTCATCCTGGCGTGGTGTTCTCATTGTCATGTGTTTTGGTAAATTTTGTAAAATTCAGATATTTTAAGAGTAATCAGTTAGGACCATTATGTCTTTCCACTCTATTTTTCCTTTTATGTTTCCTCTGGTGCCATGACACTGGAATGGCCATGAAAACTTTTAGGAGCCACTAAGAGAAAGTTGAATCGAAGGTATATTTCATTTGGGGAAGGAATGTGTTTTTGTAGTTCAGTCAGTTCCCTATATACAAATCTCCAAGTAGGAATGGCTTCCAGGAACATTCCTACCGTCTGCTGCTAAGTCCCCTAGCATCGGTACATGCAGGTGAGGGCCGGAGGTTATATGTGAAAATGAACGTCTCCTAAAGTTATCCAGCCCTGGAAGACATTGTTGTGTTAATCAATGTCATCAACTCTAAGTATAATTAAGATCAGTCACTGCTCAAGAAAACTTGATTCGCCCTGAAATATTACAACTCATATGTGAAGAAAATTTAAGTTTTCCCCAAATTGGACAATAACTTCCTAAGTTTACAAAACATTACCAAGATGAAATAAAGCTTAAACAAATTATTCTGAACTATCAATAATAAAGAGATAAGTTGCAATCCACTGTGTTGGAGAAAAGATTGAATTATCTTTCTATTCTCTCTATAGAAAATGGTATTACAAAAACATCCCAATTTGAAGTGTCAAAGAATATGCAGCCAGAACTATAGGGGAGAAGTATTATAAAAGTGAGTCAAGCCTTCAGTTAATAAAACATTATGTTATTTTTCTGGATTTTGTCCTTTATGTAACATTTGTCAATTTTTTTTCAATTGCTATAAGTTTTACTTTTTAAATAAATAAAAACTTTTGTGCCTAATTTTGAATTCTTAACATTGTATTATTTTTTTTACATAAACCTCCCCCTAATTGCATAAACTTTAGGTCCCACAACATGTGAATTTTCTTATGATTTCTATATTGGAAATTATAGCACAGATGGAACATCATCCATAGGGTGGTTTGTACTTCTGTGAGGGGAGGAAAGGAAATCAAAACTGTCAGATATACAAATTGGTACATTATACTTAATATGTATATCAAGGCTTTATGTATAAATAAACTGTATTTCTTTAAAAGCTGTCAGAAACAAATGGCAAAATTCACATTTGTTAATTCTGAATGTGGCTACCTATATTTGGGGGTTTTTTCCTGATTTTTCTACATGTTTGAAATATTTCACATCTTTTGAAAGGGCTTAAAAAAATTCAATATATCTGTTGCATGGGCTTAATACAGAGAGACTAATTAAGGGGCTACTGGTCCAGACAAGAGATGCTAGTACCCTGGGCTAGGACAGAAGCAATGACAACAGAAAGCAATGAATGAAGCTGAGAAATGTAGGGAGTAGAATCAATGAGGCTTAGTGATTGACTGTGGTAGAGGCTTAGGTAGAAGTCTTGGGTAATGCCCAACTTCTGGTGTAGACAGTTGGGTGAACGGTGGTTCTGAGAAGTTCTGTGGGCTCAGAGTATCAGATGATTGTGATGGGAGGGATACAGGTATCCATTCATCCCATCCCCTTCTTTCCACATTACTGATGGAAAAATAGAAAACCAGAGGAGTACAATCATTCACTCACTTGGGAGATGCCATTTACTCTTTCAACACCCTTTCTCGCACAGAATTTTAGAGCATTTTAAGATACACAGTGTCTTCATATAAACCAGCTAAGCCTTTAGATCTATATAAATCTGGAATTCAAAAGCCAAATGATAAGCAAATTAGCTATATACTTTGGACACATGGATTAACTTCTCTGATCCTAATTTCTTACCTCTGTCATGGGGTTACGATGCTTACCTATCCAAATTGCAAGGAAAATTATATGAGAACAAGGTTAAAAGGATAGACCTTCAAGTCTCCCACTTCCTTCTTCCCCATACTGAACAAAATATTTCCCCTGGACCTAATGACTAAAGAATGAATTAGCAGAGAATACTGCAAACATGTAATGCCCCCGGTTAGATGACAAGCAGCAGTTGTGAATTTCTTCACAAACAATTTCTTCACTGAAAAATAACTAAATCTGATGTTATCATCATTAAAAATGAATGTAGAATATCAAATTTTTTTCTAAATAAGTAGCAATCAATCCCATCTCCATTTATTTTTACCCACATATTTACCACTTCCAGTACTCTTAATTCCTTTAATAGATCTGTTTTTTCTTATTTCATTTTCCTTCAGCTTGAAAAACTTCCATTAATATTTCTTTCAGTGAAGTCTGCTGGTGACAAATTGTTTAAGCTTTCTACCATAAATGTTTCTATTTAGACGTTAGTTTTGAAAGATGTTTCATCTGATTACAGAATTCTAAGATGATATTTCTATTTTTATTTTATCACTTTAAAAATATCAGTCACTTCCATCTTCATCTAGCTTGCATTATTTCTGATGTCATTGGAAAATTTGCTGCCCGGGGTGTAATATCTTATTTCTCTAGCTACTGTAGGTTTTCTCTTCTCAAATTTTTTCAACAATTCTATTATATGGTGTGCCATGACTTGGGTCTGTGGTCAAAGCCTAGAAATATTATCCATCTAAGATAATGAGAACTGTGGAATTGCTGATTCTGTCATAACCAGCATGTCAGAAGTTATCTGGGGAAAAAAGAAGGGGATCTAGTTAATTAAATATTCTGATGGAAGAGCATGATAGTATAGACCACATTCAGATCATTGCTTTTCAAGGAATAGAAGACTCCAGGTCTCTTACCCAAAATGATTTTCATTTTTTTATCCAACATCATAGTGGTACAGTGGAGCTTAGAGATCACCTACCAAATTCCTCATGACATAGTGATAACAAAACTGAGGCTTGGGGTGACTAACCAGCCAAGTCAGTGCAGCCAATCAGCAATAGAGCTGAAATGTAATTTTTATTTCCTGCCTCCCTTATTACCAATGTTTCCAATCTCAAGTCATTCATATGCCACCATCTTTAACACATCAGTATACTACCCAGGCAGTGGTTGATATTCCTCTTTAGACTGACTTTAAATCTACTCCCTTTTAAATATTAGACTTCTGTTGAGCAAAAAAAAAAAAAAACTTTAAAATTAAGTATGTTTGAAGAATTGGTCACATGTTTTCTAATGCCCTTTAAAATCAACGCATAACTATTAAAATAAGTCCGTTGAGATCACTCTATATTATGCGATGTATGACATGCCTCGCTGGGCAATGCCAGTCTCCCTCTTCCCAGGGGGGTCTGAAGATCAAAGCATGTTTTCTTTTTCTCCTGAGACCAAGGAGAAAGTCATTTTACCTAATATCTTTTCTTCCCCCAGCCTCAGGTTCCTAGACCTGAGGTTGCCAGACCAGGCTGGCTTGTGTTCTCTCTTTAGCACTAGCATCCCTTGTCATTTCATTTTTTCTGAATTTCGTTTTCCTTGTGAACAAATTAGAAGTCATTCTTGCAAAAGTCTTTCAGATACTGTTTAAATCCTACTTTATGAGAGTTAAAAAAAAAGATACACAAGAACAACACAAATGAGCTGAAGGCAAACATTATTTATATGGTTAATCTGTGTCTATTTATTGTAAATTGGAGGGATTAATAGTCAGACTTTAAGAAGAATAAGTACAGAAACAATGTACCAAAATAGAGACTCTTAATTTAATGTCAAAAGCAAAAAAGCAAAATTGAATCTGTGCAATAGTTTCAATTGTGGAAAACTTATGTAAGCAGCCAGCACAAGCAAATATAAATTCTTCTTTATTTGGACAGTTTTTATTGTTATTGTTATAACTGAGCTCTCAAGAAAAGTTGTGTTTTTAATATTTGTTTGTTTTAGAAGTCTTCATTATTCCATAAAGACACGCATTTTAGATCTTTACCAAAACAATAAAGAGCCATCGATAAGTTTCAGTCCCTCAAAATACTTTTTGTAATTTAGTAACTTAATTAAGTTGAACTTAATCAAGTGAAAGGAAAATTGAATCTATCTCAAGGAAGAGAAAAGCCAGATCTTTCAGGATTCGTGCTTAAAGAAATTTCTCCAAATGGGGAAAAGCACCTCTTCACCTTGTGGCCCCCGTGGCAATCTGCTACTGATTGCTGCTGTCACGACTATTTTAATCTCTGGAATTAAAGGGTAGAAAGGGAGGGAAAGGGTCATTTTCATGATCACTATTAGCTTTATCCTTCAATATTATGCTCTGAAGCTTGGCTGACCAAATTCTAGCAAGCAGACAAAAGGTTCTTCATGTTTTCAGAAGATAATAGTAAGACAGTAGAAACAGGAAACCATGTGAAGCACATATATTAGGCTTCCAAGAGAAACTGACTCTTGGATATTCTTGGGTATTATTATTTCCTGGCTGCCAACAGGGAAGGAACACCATTTTAGTATCTTTATCCAGGATCACACCTCCAAAATTCACCCTCTTTAAAGTCTAGACACAAAAGAGGGAACTTTGAATTCCCATATCGCTAGAATTTATCTTCTGAGTTCTGGTTTTACCTTTTTAAGAACCTTTCTTCAAGTGATTAATGGTGGAAATTTACAATGCACTTCTAGGGACTCTATACTTGCCCTTCACAAGTACATCAAAGTAACCCCAACATTCGTACACACAGTATCAGAGGACTCATGAGGGAGAGGTGAGGGTGGTTATAAGTCAACACAGACTAAAGAGTCAAATCAAGGAAATCTCCCAAGCTTCTGGAGTTGGTAGTGCTTGATTTTTTTTCTTCTAAGTAGATTGGAAGGAGATTCTTACTTGGTGAGATCAGACATTAGTGTGGTAATGCTGAGTGTCTTTGGAGTTAATGACAACAAGAAATTGTTCTCACATTTAAGATACTGTGTACCAAGATATATAGAGTATAGGAGTAGCCCTGGGAAGGATCAAGGACATGCCCGAAGGACCTGTTCCTTACACAGGTGTAGGCTGCAGGTGCTAGGGGTCGTATTTCTCCTATCTGGATGGATGGCACCTGGACTCTCCCATAGCAGCATCCTGATATCTGATGGCAGCCGCAGTCTGGGAAGCAAGATCTTGGCCTTTGCTGGGGCAAGATCAGAAGAGAGCTAGGGAAGAAATCACCTACTCAGAGCAAGGGGCATGACTATGAGGACTTTGGGACCCTTAGACACTGCAGTCAGTTACCCATGACTGTGATTCTGTTACTCCTTTCCAAGCTCTCAACCACCGGGCGCTACCAGGCACTCTATCTTACAGACTCTGACCCACTCCAGAGGGTTAGTTTTGACATGTCATTAACTTCGGTCTCTGTGGTGTCATCTTTTGGCTCTTTCCAAAACTTCTTTCTCCACATTTTAAAAAGACATTATTTTTAGAGCATTTTTTATTATGTTCATCGCAAAATCAAGAGAAAGGCACAGGGATTTCCCCTGTACCTCCTGCCCTACATATGCATAGCCTCCCCCTTATCACCATTCCCCATCACAGTGGTACATTTTGCACAATTGATGAACCTACCTTGGCATATCATAATCAACCAAAGTCTGTAGCTCACATTAGGGTTCACTCTTCATGTTGTACATTCTATGGGTTTGGACAAACATACAATGATATGTTTCTATCATGGTATCATACAGAATATTTTCACTGCCCTAAATTTTTTCTGTGCTGTAACTATTCATCCTGCCCCCTGGCAACCACTGATCTTTTTTACTGTCTCCATAGTATTGCCCTTTCTGGAAAGTCATATAGGTAGAATCATACAATATATCAGCTTATCTGATTAACTTCCTTCACTTAGTGATATGCGTTTAAATGTCCTCTGTGTGTTTTCATCACTTAATAGTTATTTCTCTTTAGCACTGAATAATGTCTTATTGACTAGATGTACCAAAGACTATTTTTCCATTCACTTTTTTAAAACCTATTTCAAATCTGTTTTTTCCTTTCTTTCTTACTGAAGTATAGTTACAATGTGCCAATTTCTCATATACAGCATAATGTCCCAGTCATGCATATTATATACATAAATTCGTTTTCATAATCTTTTTCATTAAAGGTTGCTACATGATATTGAATATAGTTCCCTGTGCTAGACAGAAGAAAATCTGTTTTACTTCTGAGGAATATCTTGGTTGATTCCAAGCTTTGGCAATTATGAATAAAGCTCCTGTAAATATCCATGGGCTGGTATTCGTATGGACAAAACTTTTCAAATTCTTTGGGTAAATATCATGTAGCACAGCTGTTGGATGGTATGGTAAGATCATGTTTAGTTTTTTAAGAAACAGTTTCTGTCCATTAGTCTAGTCTTTCACCAATACCACGCCATCTTGCTGGCCATAGCTTTATAGTAACTCTTGGAATCAGATCATGTCAGTCACCCCTCTGTGTTCTTCTTTTTCGATATTATATTGGCTATTCTGGGTCTTTTGATCCTCCATACAGACCTTAGAGACAGTTTGTCCATATCCACAAATTAATGTTGGGACTTTGGAGTTGCACTGAATCTATAGAACAAGTTGGGAAGAACTGACATCTTGACAATGTTGAGTCTCCCTACCCATAAACATGGATATATCTCTATAAATAATTTAGTTTGTATTTCTGTCATCAGAGTAATTGTGGGTTTTATCCTGTAGATATTTCACGTATTTTATTAGATTTCTACCTAAGTATTTCATTTTGGGGAGTTGGTAATGTAAATGGTACTGAGTTTTTAATTTCAAATTTCTCTTGTTCACTGCTAGTATATAGGAAAGTAAACGACTTCTGTATATTAACCTTGTATTCTGCAACCTTGTTACAATGATTTATTAGTTCCAGGGATTTTTGTTTTTGGGGTTTTTTTTTGGATTTTCTGCATGGATGATCATGTCATTTGTGAACAAAAACAGTTTTATGTCTTCCTTCCAAATCAATATGCCTTTTTATTTTATTTTCTTCCTTTTGTAGTAGTAAGGACTTCTAGGATGATGTTGAAAGGGAGTGGTGAGAATGGGTATCCTTGCCTTGTACCAGAGCTTAGTGGGAAAGATTCAAGTTTCTCACCATTAACTATGATGTCAGTTGTAGGTTTTGTGTAGCTGTGGTTTCTACCTGTGAGTCTCTGCTCTAGTAAGTCGTTATTCTCTCTATACACCCATGGTCACTTTAGCTTTAGGGGAAACATTTTGTCATATGTCTTCACCTCTCTTACGAATCCTAGGAGAGTTATTGATTTTTCAGTCTGTTTAGATTTTTAATTGTTAGGACAGAGGAGCAATTTATAAGCCCCTTACATGTAGAAATGAAAATGTGAATCCTTTCACATTTATTTATATTCTTCTTTTCTATTTTCCTTTTAATGACAATTTATGTCCATTTTTGTGAAGTGTAGACACAAGTGTCTCATAATGTGATGATATTTGCTCATTATTGTAATGTCATGTAATTCTGTATTTTATTTATAGTCCAAACTGAAATTTTGATGAAATACATCATTCTGTGTGGTTTCTAACAATTAAGACTACATAAAAGATTACTTTTATTTTCTAGTAATGTATTGTTTTAAAAGCAAAAAATCATTACCAGTGGATTTACAAGCAAGTGCTTAATGAACAAAATCTGCTTGCACTTAATTTTATAATAGAAACTGGTTTGTTAAAATACAACTGACTTCCTTCAGAGGAAACTTTGATGAAAAGCTCCGTGGTTATATATAAATCACAGCTAAACTTTAAATCCTATTTTTATAGCAGTTGACATTTTTCCTTTAAAATGCCATTTTGCATGATTTTACACTTGAGAATAGCAGTATCCAAAGCAATACTTAATGAATGCTATTTTTGCTTGGAAATTGCTTTCCATTATTCTATAATGTCCAATTATGCCATTTAATCTCTCTGAGCCTCAGTTTCTTCATCTATTAAATGGGAATAATGGTGCCTACCTAATTGTGAAAATCAAATGGGATAAGGAAAAGGCATTTTATATATGAGAAAAGAGCCTGCACCCAAGGGATGATGAAAATAATGACCAAATTTGTTTATTTTTAATCCTGCTTCTAATCCAGATGACCTGTGGGAACTGCTATAATCACACTTTAACTTATACTTAAATTCACAATGATAAAAATTATAGATCTGCTTAATGTGTATTCACCATAGCATAAATGTTGTGGGAAATTTCTAAAGAAAACTGATTTTACCTTAAATGTTTACCACCTAGTTGCAGAGATAATACATAGTGAAATAAAATGATTCGAACATACTTTATTGCAGAAGAGGTAATATCAAAAAAAAATTTGATTTTAGAGTCAGACATTCATAGTCTGAACCCCAGCCCAGACACTGATGAGCCGTGTTAAGGTTAGTGGCTGACTCCCTAAAATGGGAATTGGAAAACTATTTCACAAAGTTTCTGTAGGAAATAAGTGAGATAAAAATTAATACCCTGGAATGAAGCCAGCGAAGAAAGACAGCTCCTTCCCTCCCTTCACCTAATCATCCTCACCTCTGAGCCTGAACAGGATAATTCCACATAAGTGTCCCACTGAGAAAGAGTGACCAACAGAACTCTTATTTTGGGTTCAAATTGTCCAGTTGTCACAGCCTGAATATCCAAATGTATGGAGTCGGATATTGGCTCCTAGCAAGAAAAGAAGGAAGCATAGCCTAAGAAAAGGTACCAGAGGGGACTGAGGTATGATGTTTCTGCAGCTCACTGAAGAAATTGTTCAAACTGGAGCAAAGAAATTTGGGGGAACATATGTCCTGGTTTCTTAAAATAGTCCCCATTTATACTTATTGTCCCAATGAGAAGTACACTTTAAAATAGCTTTAATAGTGCCTTGCTCATTCTTTTTAATTTTTAATAGCTCCCTAGTTTTAATGACTCCTCATTTGATTCTTAAATGCATACCAAGTTTAGGTGATTAATTTCAGGGTCACCCTAGAGAAGATATATAATTGAGAAGGTCCAGGAATAGAGTTGGATGGGTTGAGACAGGCAATTTATGAAAAACCTTTAAAAAAAAGCAAAGACAAGTAAAACTTGCTGGCTATGGGGAGCCATGTTTTACTTCTGAGTCAGGAGGTGTCAAGATTAAAGACAAACCATGATTTACATTATTTCTATTTAAGCTTTTATTCACTTAACTTGACAACTCATTTAAAAATACGTGTTCTTTTCATTTCAAAGCCCATCCCTCCTGCAGCTCTGAGCCTAAGGACCCCTGGAATTACATGGAGCTAAATGTACTATGTTGAAGTAATCTTTGGAGATCTGACTGGACACATTGCATCCATCATATCGTAGGAGTCAGGCTCTCTGAAGAACAAACTGTCTCTGTTTTAAGTATAATATTGTAATACATTCTCCGGTTACTCCTGTAGCTTTCCATGACAACCTACGCAATGAATTCTCAAGAATCCGAAATGCCATCAGTTGAAAGTGCACAATTAATTATGCATGTTCGATAAAGGGAAAAGCTGCCAATTAAATGATACTGCAGCATTTTCTTACTACTTGAGATTTTTATTTTATATTTATTTTAAAATTGGTTTTATACCCATAAGAAATAGATTTTTATCCAATATCATTCATGTGCATACACAAAAATGACAGAAGTGAAATATATTGGCTAAGTGTCTCCTAAAATTAATTCACACTACCTGATTTTTCACAATCTCATTTAGACCCAAGACACTGACATTTTTTTTTTCCTTTTGACACAGGATCATCTTTTGCAACTACTGTGCTGTAATTACAACATTTCTGCTCCATTATTGTTTTTGGAATTTGCTTCCAAACTGCTGACACCCCTTCTGCATGTTTTGATGCACATTCAGAGGCCGTGGTATCAAGTTATGACGGTTGCCTGGCTGTTAGTAATTGTGAAATCCATCCTAATTTCAGAGATGTTAAAATCTGAAAGAAGTATGTATCTTAGAATTGATGGGCAGGAAGAGAGCCCATCCAGCCCTTTGGTGTAGGATCCTTGTCATATCTATAGCCTCCCACAGTTACACCAGGACCAGGACGTGGGACTTTAGGATTTGAAGATAGTGTTAATGTCATTGAAGATTGACAGGACGCTGAACATCTGCCAAACATTGTACTGAATGTTTTCACCCTCCATCTCCTTATCTTTACGCAAACTATGAAGGAAGTATTGCTCGTCTCTCTTCTATTTAGATAAGGAAACACGAGTCAAAGTCCCCAAATTGGTAGATCATTAAGCTAGATTTAAAACCTGGTAATCTGGTGTTGCCACTTGAACATTTTTAATTGAGAAGGTCTTTTGCCTCTTGAGGTTACTTAAATTTTGCATGTCTGTGGAGAATGGTTCTTTTCTCTGGCATATGGGACATAACAGATGCTTTCTAAAACAGTAAAATGGGACTGCAAAATATATGACCATCAAAGCTATTCAAAATATCAGACATTGAGTGTAGGTGGGAAAAACAGAGGTCTTTACACCCTTTCCCCAAGTTGCTTCCAGTTTTCCTTTACTCTTAAGCATCCCTATGATTAATAGTTCTTAATGTTTTGGGGTGTTCATAATGCATAGATTATTCCTGCATTTATTTGTCAAATATTTTTGGAGTGCCCACTGTGAGTCAGGCCTTGGGGACAGAGCAGTGAACAAAACAAGGTCTTGCCCTCACAAAATTTACAACTTTATGGATAGACGAGAAAAAGAGGTGCAGATGAAAACAAATAATTATGAACCATAATTAGTCGTGCTGAGCGCTACGGAGAAAAACAAGTGAAGGTGAGGGGCAAAGAGCGGCCGTGGCGGTGAAGGGCGCTCTTTCAGACCCGGCCCTTGGAGGCAGCTTGCTGATACGTGGCACGTCATCGGACCCATAAAGAACCGGCTCCAACCCTGCGTTATTGGAGCTGGAGACAGAGCCCTCTCTTAAGGAGGTCCCGAGAAGAGGGTGGAGCCCAACGTCAGAGAACCGCAGAGCAGGTAATTGTAATGGTGGTGAACACGTATCGAGTGCTCACCCCGAACAAGCCCAGTCTAAGAGCTGTATGTGCATCTCCTTTAAACATCAAAAACCCCATGCGATGTTTACCATTGTTACCATTTCACAGATAGGGGAATTGACATTAATATAGGGTAAGTCGCCTGTTCAGTGTTGCCCTGTCATTGACGCACGATTTCTCCTCAAAGTCTACTCCCTGAGTTGCTATAAGCCACTCATCCCACAATAAATAGACTGTAAAGGGCACAGTTTGAGACCTAGATGAGAAAATATTCTTGGTAAAGAGCCTACATTATTTTATATTCTAAAAAAAAACCTCCTCCTAAAATGTTTCTCAAATAACAGCTATTTTAGCTTTTCTTTCCCTCCCTCTTTGCTTTTCTGAAATATTTCTTAATCCTTTTTTGTGTGTGTGTGACATCAACCAAGATTTGCTTTTTTCACTTTCTGACCAAGCAAATACTTTCTGCCGGGCATTACCTCACGGTTCGAAGACCTTAGCCACGCACAGGCATCAACATGGAGTGAGGACAGATGCCCTTGGGATTTGACACTGGCCATATGTGCTCATGTTATATTTCTGAGCCATTTCTGGGTGCAGAATATTGAGCCTTATGATGTATAAAATACAGCAGTAAACACATAATTTTTCAGGCTGCAGCACATAAATGGGAAAATGGGAATAGAATTGTCCTAAAATGTCCTTCCCCCAGAAGCAAGGCCAGCACTACCACGTGCGAAACTGTCTACTGACTCTTGGTTAATTCTAGGGGAGGGAAGTCTGAATGTGCTTAACAGAGTTCATGATGAGCGTGAGGTCCAAATGAGGACCCTGGCTTGGGAGGAGGGACAAGATAACAAAAAAAAGTCCTTGGTCCTTGAGATTTTAGACTATTAGCCTCTTAATTAAGGAAGAAACTTGGGCGTGGAAAGAAAAGACGCCTTCCCCAACTGGAATGAAATTGAACTACGTTTTGAAAGCGTGCTATAGATGTAGTCATTCACTTATTTGACCATCACAGATTTATAAACACCTGCTAGACTCCAGTCACTCAGCTAAATATTTTCATGGATACCATCTCTTTTAATAGATAAACCAATTCTTAAAGATAGGGGCTATTTTTTTTTTCTTATTTGACAGATGTGAAAATAGAGGCAAAGAAGATTTGGGCAACATGCCTAAGGCTACGCAGTTGCAGAGCCAGGATTTCAACAAATATCAGAACTATCAAAAGATGAGACTTGAGTTAACTATCTAGGTTCCTGGGAACCAGGATAAATCTTGACACAGGAGACTGTGGAGACAGGTGGTAGAAGACAGGCAAAATCAATTGTGGGAGAAGTTACGTGATTCATACAAGGGCAGGCAGCCACAATGGGTCAGTTCTGCTGCTCTGTGCACTGACACTGAAGGACAAGGTAAAGATGATGAAGTCAGTATCTCCCCAGTCACCCTCTATCACAGTACCCTGATCATTTACTTCATAGCCTTTGTTATTTGGGGAAACCATCTGGTTGACTATTGTTTATATTGTTTATATTATTTTAACAGCTCTATTGAAGTGTAATTGAAATACACAAACCATACATATTTAATGTATACAATTTGATATATGTGAACATATGTATATACTTTTGGAACTGTAAACAAATCCAACACCTCCAAAAGTTTCCCCATGCCTTCTTTTTTTGTATAGTAAGAACATTTAATAAGATCTACTCTCTTAAATTTTTCAGTGTACAATACAGTATTGTTAACCTCAGACACAATGTTGTGCAGCAGGTCGCTAGAACTTACTCATCTTGCATAACTGAAACTTTATGCCCCTTGAACAGCAACTCTCCAATTCCCATTCCTCCCAGATCCTATTAGCAACCAGTACAATCTTTGCTTCTATGCCTTTGACTGCTTTAGATACCTGATATGTGTGATTATGCAGTGTTTGTCCCATGACTGGCTTATTTCACTCAGCACAATGTCCTCCAAGTACATCAGTATTGTTGCATGTAGCAGGATTGCTTTTCTTTTTTAAGGCTGAATAATATTCCTTAAAATTTTTTTTTATTTTATTGAGTTATAGTCAGTTTACAATGTATCAATTTCCAGTGTAGATCACAATTTTTCAGTTATACATGAACATACATATATTCATTGTCACATTCTTTTTCACCATGAGCTACCACAAGATCTTGTATATATTTCCCTGTGCTATACAGTATAATCTTGTTTATCTATTCTATATACACCTGTCAGTATATACAAATTTCAAACTCCCAGTCTGTCCCTTCCCACCCCTCTCCCTCCTGACAACCACAAGTTTGTATTCTATGTCTGTGAGTCTGTTTCTGTTTTATATTTATGTTCGTTTTTCTTTTTCTTTTCTTTTTTTTTTTTTTTTTAGATTCCACATGTGAGCGATCTCATATGGTATTTTTCTTTCTCTTTCTGGCTTACTTCACTTAGAATGACATTCTCCAGGGACATCCATGTTGCTGCCAATGGCATTATGTTGTCATTTTTTATTGCTGAATAGTGTTCCATTGTATAAATATAGCACATCATCTTTATCCAGTCATCTGTTGATGGACATTTAAGCTGTTTCCACGTCTTGGCTATTGTAAATAGTTCTGCTATGGACATTGGGGTGCAGGTGTCATTTTGGAGTACGGTCCCTTCTGGACATATGCCCAGGAGCGGGATTCCTGGGTCATATGGTAAGTCTATTCCTAGTCTTTTGAAGAATCTCCATAGTGTTTTCCACAGTGGCTGCACCAAACTGCATTCCCACCAGCAGTGTAGGAGGGTTCCCTTTTCTCCACAGCCTCTCCAGCATTTGTCATTTATGGACTTCTGAATGATGGCCATTCTGACTGGTGTGAGGTGATACTTCATTGTAGTTTTGATTTGCATTTCTCAGAATTAGTGATACTGAGCATTTTTCATATGCCTATTGATCATTTGTATGTCTTTCTTGAAGAATTGGTTGTTTAGTTCTTCTGCCCATTCTTGGATTGGGTTGTTTGTTTTTTATTAAGTCATATGAGCTGCTTATATATTCTGGAGATCAAGCCTTTGTCCATTTCATCCTTTGCAAAAATTTTCTCCCATTGCATAGGTTGTCGTTTTGTTTTGCTTATGGTTTCCTTTGCTGTGCAGAAGTTTGTCAGTTTAATTAGGTCCCATTTGTTTATTCTTGCTTTTATTTCTATTGCTTGAGTAGACTGCCCTGGGAGAACATTTTTGAGATGTATGTGAGATAATGTTTTGCCTACGTTTTCTTCTGGAGATTTTGTGTATCTTGTCTTATGTTTAAGTCTTTGATCCATTTTGAGTTTATTTTTGTGTATGGTGTAAGGGAGTGTTCTAGCTTCATTACTTTACATGCTGCTGTCCAGTTTTCCCAACACCATTTGCTGAAGAGACTGTCTTTATTCCATTGTATGTTCTTGCCTCCTTTGTCAAAGCCTAGTTGACCAAAAGCTTGTGGGTTCATTTCTGGGCTGTCTTCATTTTCTCTATCTATTCATCCATCAATGGACATTTAAGCTGTTTCCATATCTTGACTATTGAGAATATGCTGCTCTGAATGTGGGAGTGTAGATATCTCTTTGAGATACTGATTTCGTTTCGTTTGACTGTATACTCAGCAGTGTGATTGCTGGATCATATGACAGTTCTATTTTTAATTTTGCGGGGAACCTCCATACTCTTTTCCATAGCAGCTTCATCATTTTCCATTCCCACCAGCAGTGTACAAGGGTTACAATTTCTCCACATCTCACCTACTTTTGTTATTGTTTTTTTTTTCTTTTGACAATAGCTACACTAATCTTGACTGGAAATTAATCTCTGTGAATACAAAGATTGTCATAGCATTGTTCACCTTTGTGTCAACAGTCTTGGCACAAAGAAAACACTCAAAAATACTGGATAAACAAATGACTGAATGAACACATGAAGAAATGAATAACATACAGAAATATCAGGCTTAATTTCTTTCTCCTAGAAACCTAATATTTCTTGTAAAGACCTGGATCTCCACTTATTATATTACACTTTACCCTTTCAATCACTCTTCCCCAAAGGAAGGAGACAGAGGAATTTAACTTAATGGTACATTTGGGAAACATAAACCAGTCGGAATCAGCTAAGACCCTCCCTTCTTCTCCCTGTAAGTGAGCTGTCTGACACCACATTCTGCTGCTTCTCCTCCAGGGCAAGTTTCTTCTCAGCCCAGGGGTGTCTGTCCACATCCAGGACTGTCTATAAACCCTTGAGTAAATTAGCTTAATCCTAGAGTTTCAGCAGCAGCCCATTAGTTTCTCACTCTAAGCTAAATACTCCAGCTCTGCCTTTATAGCAATGAAGAAGAGTGTGTGATGCTCTGTCAGCCAATGTATTTTTTCACTCTCAGTTTTTCTAGGACATGCGTAGCCAAGAGGGGTGCTGTTTATCAGACACCTTCAGAAACCTCCAGCATTCTAGGACTTTAAAATAATCTAATAGAATCCAATGGACCCTTCTAAAGTCCACAGATTAGACAGCTAATTTTCTGCAAGCAACAAATGATAGTGAGGAGAGCCCAGGAGCTAAAAATCCTGGCCACATTTCCCAGTATCACCATCTATAAACTTCCTGTGTGGCTCAGACACAGTATTTGACCTCTAGGGCTCTCAACTTCGCTGCTGCTAAAATTGAGATGTTAATTCCCACTAGCACTATTGGGGAGATCAGATAAATCAAGCAGACTTACATTAATGAAAGCATTTTGTTAAATGAAGAGCAGCATATAAGTTCAAGGGAGTCATTTATATTATTGAAATAGAACAATGCTACAGCATTCCATAATCATTATTGGCCTAAATACAATGATTAAATTCCCTTTCCCTGAGCAGACGTACATAAAATACTGTGCACATTTCTCTGATGGATCTCAAGCTCCATAAACTGGTTCATTATAAGAGAATGATTCCTGGTTTGGGATACAAAAGAAGTATTTTTTCCTGAGTTATCTAAAAGGGTGTTATTTTCTTAACTATAAAATAGGCATTTCTTAATCTCATAATTGTGATTGGATGTGATTTGACTCTTTTCACATTTCCTCAGTAGGCAAATTTCTTCTGTTCAAAAAAAACTGTCCATTAATAAATTTGTCCACATTAAATTTTGGAAAGCACAAAAGTGACAATGGGGATGTCATGGGAATTCAAACTGGTTACTGCATTGTTGCACATTTCAGGTTTTATACTAGAAAAAATTTCATTGGGGTCAATATTTTATGACTTAAAAGAACATGGGTTTTGAGATCCTGGTTTCAGGTTGCTACTTTAACACTTTTTAGCTGTGTTACATCAAGTAACTCACCTAACCTTTCAGAGCCTTAGCACCCTTACCTTAACAGAGGTATGATGGAATTGAATAAAATAATGTATTCTAAACAAAGAATAAGTGCATATTAGAAACTTCATAAATACTCAGCACCCCATACTTGGGCACTGGGCAAAAATCAATGTGTAATAATAAAATTTCTGAATTTTATGACTTAAGTACATAGAGTAATAAACAGCCAAAGAAGTCTAAACTGATAGAATTCTGTTGCCAGGGATCTCTGGATCATTTGCCAGAATAGTCTAGAGCTACTAATTCAGCACCACTGGGAAGTCATTTTAAAAAAATAATTCCTCTCTCTTTCACCCAAGTTCCAAGTAAAATGAGATAGAGATACAGGAGACAAACATTTCACCTATGTTAATAAAATTTTAAAACTTGGTTTAGGTGTGAGATTAAGAGGGTTTCTAAATACTCTGCCTAAAGGTCAGACTTAGTTCCTGAAACTATGGGCCAGTTTTTCAGGAAAAGAAGCTCCGTGCTGTATTTGCTGTGGAGCCAAAAGCCCATGAAACCTGTGCTCAGAAAAAAGCAGGTGCAGGTGAGGATGCGCAAGAACACACCCAGCTATGAAAGACAGACCTACAAGGCATTCTTGATTCTACCTTTCGAAAGACTAATTAGTCACCTTTCCATCCTGTCCTACCTCCTAAAATGTCCCCAGGTCCCCTCGTTTCCATCCCTACTTCAAGTGCTACAGTTCTGGTCTTCCTCTGCGCTACTACATCAGGCTCCCTCCCCATTTTTTCCTTCTGCCCAACTTGAGTCTTCTCAGCGTCTTCTCCAATCATGGCTCTCATCTCAGCACTCTACCCTGCAGCCGTAGTGAACCACTTATCATCAGCAAAACACCGACCTGCTTCATGCCTCTGTATCTGCACACCGTGTCCTCTCTCCCTGGAGCACAATAACAGCCTTGCTTTATCCATTTGTTCTACCTCATTTTTCCAAATCCATCCCAGACTTTGCTTCTTCTGGTCGTTCCTGCTACACAGCCCAACATTCCTTCTTCTGTGCAATCCCTGTACTTTCAAAGGGCCGTTCCATTGCACTTGCCATGCTGGACTCTAAATCTGGGTTTACTTGCCTCTCTCTGCTATCAAATTTGGGGCTTCATGAGGATAGGAATCATGTCTTTTTTATGTTTATATTCCTAGCATCTAACACAGAACTCAATAGTGCTTGAGGAATTGAATCGAATGGGATGTGTTTTCTGAAAAGTATGAGGCATGGCTTCATTAAGCAAGTATAGGGAGGGTTTCCATCAAGCCTGCATCATAAAGGAGAGAATTTTTTCTTGTTTTCAAATGAACCAGGGCTATAACCCACCAGATTATTGCTGTGCATGAAAACATAAGCACAAGATTTTAAATTCTATGCTGTAGATGTTGCCATATAATTCAAATAAACCCACATTTTGCACCATCTGTTAATAAACTTTCCATGTTATTACCGTTGCGAACAAAGGGAAAGAGACAGGTAATGCTATGCAGAATGTCACAAAAAAACTTACCTCCTGTCTTGGCAAGACTGAGTATTGAGATGCATTCTTCTGTGCAGACTAAATTCGCTGTCTCTTCAGGGGAGTTCTGAACCCTTTGGGGTGGGAGAACTGAGCACTTGAGTCCCTAAAGCACTAATGAATTTTTCATGGAACATTCTTCCTTACTGCGAAGGGAAGAGGATGTATGGCCAACTCAGAGTTCTCATGAACTTCTACAGAAAAGAGGGTAATTGGGGAATCATTTTAAAGTTTCCCTTTAGCTATGAAACTCTCTACTGGATCTCAGCTAAATTTAAAGTTCACTGCTCAAGGATGAACCAAGAAAACTCTGGGGAAGTCCAAACGGGTGGTGAGGAGGCATTTTCAGCCTATGTGGCTGCAACAAATGCGTCAGCAGTAAACTCAGCCCTGCACACCGTGTGAGACAGGGAGACCCTGAAAGTGATGGGGCCAAATCCATTTTATGGATAAGGAAATTGAGACACAGAAAAAACTGCTATAGCAAGAGAGTGTCCAATTCTAAATCTCATGATTTCTTCTTGTTGGGAGTATTCTAAATGACTTCTGTAGGTGTGAATATTTTTTCTTATCTTTTCTCTCAAAGGGCAGAAATTCCAACCTCAACTTGAGTTCAAGTGACATGTGAATTGCATTAGCTGAATAAATGTCCTGCATAAGTTCTCAGGCATGACATGATCTAGGCACTGAACATTGGCACCGATCTCTCTTGGCCTTGCTTTGGTTACCATATTGGTTGCCTGGATCCACGCTGGGGTCCTAGCCTGGGCTGAGACCCCCCCACCTCAGCCAGGGAGATTCTTTTCCCCCTCAAATTCACACAGACAGTAACAAAAGCGATGCTGAGACTAGAATAGCATGAGCTTTATTCAATGGAGAAGAATGGAGAAGTGGAAACTTAGTTCACAAATTGACTTCTTAACCCAGTTCAGGCAGAGGCACCATATATATAAGGAGCTGGAGTAAAAGGGAGGGAATTGGAAAGCGTGGGAGGAATATTAGTGACTTATCTGAGAACAGAGGTGTGGTTTAGACCCGGAACTGATGCAATACCCCTTTGTAGTCCTTGTACGGGCTTTTCCAGCTGTCGTTATGATAACTGTCCACTGGCTGGTGGGTGTATCATTTCACATACTAACATACAACAGTGAGCATATAATGAGGCTCAAGGTCAACTGGAAGTCAAACCTTCTGCCATTTTGGGCCTAGTTGGTGCTAACCTGCTCTTGTTTTTCTATTTTCAGCTGCCTCCTGAAACTTAGATAAGAGCAATTGGTTTCCTTTTGAGGGAGGGGCAGAGGTATGATTTGGGGGCACTGTCCCAGTGTAACATTGGGAAAGTCATTTAATCTAGCCTTGGCTTCTTTCCCTGTAAAGACAGAATATGTCTTCTTTATGTTGAAGGTATATTGTGAGATTATATACAGTTTCAGAAACACAGCAGATGCTCAGGAAGTGTGCATGGTGGTGGACGTGGATGTCATTTACTAAGAAAATGTTGCTAAATGCAATAGGTAATGGAATAGTGCAGACCTGAAAAATTCTTGGGTTTCTAGGATTGTGCTTCAGATACTCCTTCCCTGCACTCCAGCTCTCAGTAGATAAAACAGCAGCTCAGCCACTGGCCCGCCTGCTGTTTTCCCCTACGTCTCACCCTGCTTCCTTGTGAACAGTAGTTCTTTGTGTCGTTTCTGGCTGTCTCCCTCCTTGATGTGTTTTCTGGTAACTTGGACTCTATTAAATGTAATTCCATAGAAATCAGACCGACATTTTCCCTTGCTTCTCTCCTCTACATCTGTGTCCTGGTACCTGCTTCAACATTGCTATCTAATATGAAGGAAAGACATGACCACCGTCTATCAGTAAATATCCTGGTGAATTAGTCATCTCCATGCATCATCTTGTGTGCACCTGTACTAAAGAAGTCTATGTAGCTAAGTAGCTGGATGTGCTACTCAGATCTTCCTTCAAAGGACCTGCTGTGAGAAATGCAATTGGTTGACAGTGTTCTGCTCTTGCACCTTTGAATCTGCTGCAGTCTCCACACCAACACCATGAGATATCTGGGTTGCTCCCAGTTCCCAGGCAATAACCCAGCATGACGGGATTATTAGAGCCAGGCCATTGCTGCCCCACACAGGAATCCTGTAATGGTCAGTGTTTGCTAGAGATCTTTCCATTGGCCTGGTCAAGACTCTAAGAACAGCGCTGAAGTTTGAGGCCACACCTACCCAATCATCGTTTTTTCCCTCTCTCCTTTTACAGCTGTCACACCTACAGCACATTCTGAAGAGCCTCTCTGCCTATTTCTGCTTTCTTTCCCCTTTGCCCTTCATAGGCATGTCCCTCAGCACATCTAATTCCACTTTGGTGTATATTTCTCAGAGACCAAAATGGAATTTGTGCCTTTTGACAGGATTTTTAGAGTTGAGCATGTTTTCATCCACAGTTACATTCAAACTACAAATAAATTTGGGGAGTATTGACAGATTTATTATATAGAGTTTCCTAATCCATGAACACAATATGTCTCTTTACTCATTTATGTTCTTTGATATCTTGCATCAGCATTTGTAGTTTTTACCAAAGAGACTCTACGTATTTTGCTAACTATATACTAAGTATTTGATTTCCTTTGGAGTGCCTGTAAATGGTATCATGTTTGTAATTTCAGTTTCTACACGTTCGTTGTTGGTACACAGAAATGTGATTGATTTGTGTGTGTATTCAACAATTTAAATTAAATTAATCAATAAAACTATCTGGTTGACAAGTGTCTTCTCATTTTACTTCTCTTCTCTGAAATAGGAAAAAGTAAATCCTTACCACATTGGCTTAACTTGAAATTCTTTCACTGGGGAGGCAGTTGGCACAGGGAAAGCAGTGTCAGATAGTAAGAAAGGGGTGACCTTTTTAGATCATGAGATGTGAGTGTGAATTCTAGTTGGCCATCTCCAAACTCTGTGACCTAGAACAAATTCAGTTTCCTAAGCCCCATTTCTATAATAACAGTAATTAAAAAAAAACCAGTAATAAGAGCTATTTAAATGAAGTATTTAATATGAAATGTTCTTTGTGTTAAGAGCTTTACGTTTACCTCATTTAAACCTATATCTCTTTATGAAGTAGGAATTATATATCTGCAATACTTTCTCTGTAATTATTTTGCAAGCTTGAAAAGAGATTTAAATATATATATAAGCTTATTGTTAATTCATTTGGCATAAAAACTTGCCCTGAATTGATGTGAGGTTGTTTATCATTCATCTTCATTTTACTTACTTATTGTAAATAGCCTGTGTCTTTTACTGTGAAAATATTAATACTTTTGATTATAGGGTACTTTTTATTACAGGTACGCTGACCACAAGCTGTCCCATAAGTATCACATCAGATTTCAAATATCCAAAAAAGTTTTGAACTCTGAAACATTTCTGGTCTGAAGATGATCAGATAAGGGATAGTGGCCTATATCTTTACCCTTATTTTATGATTCAGAAAACTGTGAAACAGAAAGCTGAAGTCACCTGTCCAACCACTCACACACCTTTCAGGTGGTAGAGAAGGCTGTGAGGCTAGGCAAATCTGACCAAAGAGCTCTGAGTCTTCGTCATCAGGCTCTAGGTGTCCTTGGGCTACATGACATTCATGAAAAGGCTTGGGATGATGTCCTCAGGAGGAATATTGAAGAAATACGTAACTCTACCTGGAATTCTGCAGGATATGCCTTTCTGGTCTGAGAGGAAATCATGCAAACAAAGAAGGCAGCCGTTTGTCCCTGACAACAGGGAGCTGGCACTTACCATGATGGAAACTGCCACACATTCCTGGAGACCATTCGTGGCAGATGAAATGACGCCCTCCATTGTCTGCAGCCTGAGATTCCCCTCAAAGGTGCAGCTGAGTGACCTCTGTGACACCTGCACTCTTTAGTTGGATTATGTGTATTCACTGCCACTTTTATTCCAACTCTGGTAGATGACATATCATATTGCCAGTTAACATTTTCCTTCCAATTGTTTATTCTTTGTGGCAACTGAACATGACATGTTCACCCACTGCCCCCAACACTGACAGAAGTAATACAAAGCCTTATCATTTAACTTGGATTTAATTGCTTTCAAATGGGACTGATTATAAAAACACTCTTAGCTCATTATTTCCTGTGGTCAAGATGAATGACATGTCACAGTGCCACCAGCAAAGCTGGAAGGAGCCAGTGCTCAGCTGATAGCAATGTCACATTGACCACAGTGCTGCAGGTATCTGCACTCAGTGCCAGTGAAACAGGCACATTGAATGACAGAAGTCACTGGAGGCAGAAAGAAATTTAAAACTATATAAAGAAAAGATTTAGAAGTAAAGAAGAGAGCTGGGGAAAACCTTAAAGAACATTCAACTGACTATTCTTACAAATGTGGAAATTGAGACATAAAGAGAAAAACAGACATACCCAAGGTCATACAGCAAGTTTCTAGAAGAATTGCTCGGGTAGTGACCCAAGCCATGAACCCTGAAGTCATCCAAGATTCGTCTTTTTAAACGTGTATTACATACCTTTGCCAATTTCATTTTCTTAAAGATTCAATGGCTAGTTCACCAGTTCATCAATGTTCATCTCAGTTTCCTTTAACTGTATGTACTCGAAATAAATCAAGGTCAATAATGTATGCTCACCCGAAAAATACTTTACGAAGTTCCTCTTATTTAACGTTGCTGCTTCCTTCTTTTTTATTCAGTCTGCATTACTTTTCCTCTATCTAGTTAGTTTTCAAGAGAAAAAAGTGGCACCAGGGAGTGCACTGTCATTATTTATGTAATCATATGTGTATGTGTGGCTGCTTTTATTTTCTAGTCAAGTGGTTTTAAATGAGCAAAAGGTAAAAAAATTATTTTCTATTTACCATGATGCCCTGACCATGTTTTACAGAATTTGATAAATCATTGACTTATAAATAAAAGTCTGTAGGATTCAGCTTGTAAAACAAATAACATAGCTCAGTAAAGAAACTCTTTTCAGAGCATATTATTCTTTGACCAAAAGACAGGGGACAAGAATAGAGGAAGGGCTGAACAAGAGACAAGCTTGTTTACTAGCCTAGAAATGGACATCTTCATTCAGACAGTAAATATTTACTGAGGTTATATTATTGCTGCCAATTATCCTACCTGACCCCTACTTCCTTGGAAAAATCGCTACTTCCTTGGAAAAGTATTAAACGTCTGCTCTTGTTGCCACGTGACTTCCAAATGTCCGCCCTTCCCATGGAAGCAGTGTTTATCTGTGACCCCGTGGTTCTGGTATGACCTGCTTTGAACACTCAATGTTAGTCCAACCTGAAGGTGGTGTGATTTCCAATTAGACTCTTCTCGCTTCCAAGATAATGATACTCTCCAAAGAGGGACTGTTCTTTCAGCCTGAGCCCCCAGATGAGAAGATAATGGAGAAGAGCAGTAGCAGCCACACTGCAGCTGCTGACGTGTAATCTGAGTGAGAAATGAAGGCTCCTTGTTATAAACCCTTGAGATAATGAACAGTTTATTGCTCCAGCAAAGATGATGAATATATCTATCAGCTTCAAACTATTTCATTCATCAGTGGTCACAAATGATCTGTTTCCATAGCAAAGTGTATGATCCAAGGAAGACTCCTTTGTTTGAAATAACAGTTATTAAAATGTAGTTCTTATTTATCCCTGATTTTCTACAAAGCAATTTTTTTCCTATATCATTTTTTCCATAAGCTGTCCATTCTACCAAGTCATGGGACATATGATTAAGTGTTGACTAACCATTCAGGTATCTTCAATAATGCTAAATTTGAATATGTTTTCCTCTTGATAAAAGCATGCAAGTTTATTATAGGGAAATTACAGACTCATTACAGAAAATGCATCAATAAGGGTATTAACCTAGAAAGGTCTGTTATTATGTCAATATTCAGTCTTTCTTTTCAATGATACACCTTTTTAAATGACATTTATTCAAGACATATTTCCTCTTTGAAAATGTCTGCATGTAAGTCCTGAACATTTTAAAAGTATGTTACTATGCATTTCTTTAGATCAGTATTAGTGTTATAAGTACGTGGTTTAATTCATAAAACTTTCTCTCTGGTTATAGTTGTAGTGCAGGAAAACAACGGAGTATTTTTAGACTTCATAAAGCCACTGCTTTGAATGTTTTATTGGTTCTAATAGTTTTCAGATGACTCTTGAGTTTGGTCCCAGCATGGGGCTCACCCCTCAATGCTTGGGGAGAATCTCAGCAATTGTAATTGTTCTCCCCATTTGTGGATCACCACCCAGGAGTACTGGTCTTGAATATACTGCATCTCTGCCCCTCCTACCCATCTCATTGCGGTTCCTTCCTTTTATCTTTAGTTTTGGAAAACCTCTTCTGCTAGTATTCAGGTTGTTCACATGGATAGTTGCTCTTTAAATTGTTGTAATTTTGAGATGCTTGTGGGAGGAGGTAAGATCAGGGTCTTTTTACTCCACCGTCTTGGCCAATACCATGATGATTTAATTTTACATGTCAAATTGACCTGGTCATGAAATGGCCAGATACTCGACTAAAAATATTTCCAGGTGTGTCTGTGAGGGTGTTTCCAGGTTATAATAACATTTGAATCAGTGGGCTGAGTGAATCAAGTCACCCTCCTTAATGTGAGTGAGATGATATAATCCACTGAACAGTGCACAAAGGTGGAGAAGGCAGAATTCACTCTCTGTTCCTAACTACCTGAGCTAGACATCAGTCTTGGTCTTTTGCCCTCAGACTAGAACTTACACCATCAACTCTCTAGTTCCCAGGCCCATGGCCTTGAACTGGACCTACATCAGTGGGTTTCCTGAGTCTCCAGCTTGCAAACAGCAGATTATGCAACTTCTCAGTCACTAAAATTGGTTGAGCCAATTCCTAAGAAATAAATCTTTCTATCTCTGTCTATTTCCCATTGATTCTGTTTCTCTAGATAACCCTCACAATTACAGTGTGTAAACTTGGGGATCAATCTTAATGTCATTTAAAGCTGCTCCTTGAATGAGTATATTTACGGTGTGTAGAGATGGCAAAGAGGTCTGAGTCTCCTGGCATCCAAAGTGTAGAAGTCAGAAAGATAGGAAATATAAAGCACAGGTAACAGAAAAGGGAAACGCATCAGGTAAAAGGTGAATCCAAAGAGAATTGGACCTAGAGGCCAAAGAAAGTAAATGCTTCAAATAGGCAAAGGAGTCATGGAGGTGTTCTCAGAAGGAGCACCTTGGAGAGTTCCCTTTCATTTCCTTTCTTTCTTTCTTTCTTTCTTTCTTTCTTTCTTTCTTTCTTTCTTTCTTTCTTTCTTTCTTTCTTTCTTTCTTTCTTTCTTTCTTTCCTTAATATAGTCAAGAAAATAAAATCATTCATCAAGTAATTCACAAGCCACATTTTTAAAAGCTAAAGTGAAGCATAATTTAAAACATTCACTGGGGAGTCGAGAAACCCGGATGTAGTTCTGGGTTTGGAAAAATCAGGTATCACAGTCAGGATGATTCTTCATCCAAAGAATGAAGAAGTAAGAGTAGATTATATCAAACTCACAGACAGTAGCCTTCCACACACATCTGGATCCCAGAATGGAACATGTGTAAAAGCGTTCATTCAGCAAGGCTCAAGTGCAAGGGTAAATCCAGAAAAGCTTCCGCTGATTTCTCAGCATGTTTCCTAGAGCCGGTTTCCAGGTAAAGGCAGTTTGGTCTGTGATGACAAGTTCTTGGTAATGATTGAATAAGTGAATAAATCAGTGATCAAACAGATGTTCTTTCCAACTCCAGGATTTTATAATTGGCACTCCAACTCTCTTTCCCTTTAAGGAATATGGGCAGAACCAAGTTGAAATGGCATCAGCACTTTCCAGCTCTTTTTCCTTTATTGCTAGTGGCTTGCCTGTGGAGGTACTTAATTATTTATACTGCCTATAGGAAGTGCCACTGGGCTCTGCTGCTTTGGATGCCATTTCTATTATTATTTGTCAGAGCTATTTCTTATTTCCTTTAGCACAATGAATATGGTGAAATAAGTAACCACACTTTCCTTTTCCAAAGCCCTTGGAGTGCTCAGCTCAGCAGTAGCCAGACTCCTTGAGCATTTAATGAGAACTATGGAAGACCTAATTTCCTTTGTTGACCTTGGTTCCCTTGACTGCAGATCATCAGATAAGGAACAGCACAAGCGAACAAGCAGGTTATTTCAATGGTTTCTCTTCCTCACTTTTCTGTTCATGTGCGATTCCAGGATACCTATGTTTTTTGTGAGTCTTTTCTCAAAACTGAATATGCTCTATCATTCCCTTTGTCTGTTGCCAAAAATATCTGAAAAGGCTAGATATTTGCACACTAGATATAACTAGAATACCTTGTTTTTGTGGTTAATTTCTTCCTTCTTTCCTTTTCCTGAATCTTTCAGTTTTTTCTTTTTCTTTTTTTTTTTGATAAGAATACTAATTTAAATTATAGTATACTAAGGCCCCCAAATTGATTAATAAATGTTTATTGCATAGCCCAGTGCTACGCACAGTGTTTACAAATGTTAGAAACACTTAGTTTCTATCGTGGGAGCATGCATTCCAGTTTAAAAGGAACTGACAACATATCTGGTAGTCATGTCCAGTGATCATGATTTGACAATAAATTTTTTTTTTGACAATAAATTTAATTTATCTAACATCTGTTGAGAGCCTGCTATTTCATTTTCGAAGTTCTGCATTTACACTAGTAGTAAATAGTTGTGACTTTCTGGGTTCATGGTTTAGTGAGAAAGGTTTATATTCAAGTGCTATAATTTTTGCAAAGCTGGCAAACACCAGTGTAGACAGGTTTTTAAAAATGTGGATACTGAGAGTGAAAAATGTCTTCTTACAGGGGATCTTGAGTTGGATATAAGGCAAGGGAAGAGCTTCAACAGGTAGATGTAAGTTTGCAAACATTCCAGGAATTAACGAAATTGGCAATAAAAATAAATCCTAGCATGATAGGCACAAAGGGAGAGTTTTCAAAAGGTAGGTCAAGGATACCTGAGAGTTATCTGCATTTTCTTTTAACTGCATGTGAATCAGTCATTTTCTTGAAATAAAATGTTTAATTTTTTAAAAGTGAGAGGGATAGCTGTATGTCTATCAAAATACGTATATCTATCAAAAGCCATCAAATTGTATATCTGAAATATGTATAGTTTACTGCACAGGGCCCATTCCCCTATAAAAGTGTTCAAACAAACAAAAAAATGAGAGGGGGTTGATGTCACACAATGGCAAATCAAAAATGTCTACTATGCAATGGAGGACTTGGTCCTTCCACAAAATCAACCACTGAGCTGAAAAGAGTGATTGGGATCAACTATATTAGAGCTCTGGAACCTGATCTGACACTTTGCACAACCAGGACAGTGTTTAATGAAGGGAGAGGGGGAGGCTGTTGAACTGTTGTAAGTGAGAAAAGATCAAATATTTTTATATGGCCTTTGATTTGTCTCTCATACGATTTACCATGAAGTACTAGTAATCCAGGATTAATTTAGATCCTACTATACTGACACTGTTCAAAAGACAATAACAGGTATTTTTAGCATTCTACAATCAATCTTTATCTCAACCTTTATCTTTTAATCTAGATATTCCCTGCTGGAAGCAAGAAGCTTAAATAACTAGGACATCAAATCAGAACAAATGTACTTTCTTGAATTTGACCGATAGTAAGAGAAGAAAAACATTATATTCTGTCTTAAGTTCCTCTGCTAGTGTTTACTCGTGGTTACATTTTACTTCCCAAGTCGTGCTTTATTTCATTCATTCCATAACTGTCCACTGAACAGTTTGCACAGTCCCTATTTTTGAGGAGTTGAGAATTCAGCTTGAAGACAAGCAAATGAACAAACATAGTATATTTTATTGAAGCATCTGCTTATTTGCTATGATAGAAGACAGTGGGTAGTGCTATATGAAAACCTCTGACTCAGGCTTTTTTTTTTTTAATTTTCTGGGAGGAGGAGGTGCTGGAAAAACTTTAAGAAAGTTGACCTTTAAGAATATGTATTTGCATTTACTCTTTCACCAAATATGTTTAGTCCGCCTACTTTGTGCTAGAAAATATAACCACACTGTATTAGGTGCTTTGAGCAGAGCACTGAACTAAGCAAAGCTCTTTTCCTCATTCCAGGCATGTTCTAAGTGAGGAAGCAGGCAGTAAACAAGTAAGTATATACTAGGTAGTAAAACATGCTATGAAGAAAAATGAGTGACAGAAAGAGCTAAGAAAATATCTGGAAAAGCTACAGAAAGAGAGGCAGTGCAGGGAAAGTTCCTGGGGCATCCTTCTGCCTGACTCATTCCTTCCTGCTTTGAAGATGAAGGCTTGCCTGCAGGTACCTTCAACTCCATCAGGTATCTAGAGCTAGAGTGGCCACCTTACTCTTCTTCTGGAACCAAAATTGATTAAGCTGGTACAGTCTTTCTCACACATACTCACAAACTCACCATGAGCCCAGGGTTTCAATTTAATTATCTACAGGGGCCAGAAAGAGAACACTAATGAGTGAGTTGGGTAAAGTATAAGACATGAGAGGTGTCGAGAGGCCTGCTGTGTATCGGATGTTATCTGTTTCAAATAAACAAATTGAAGTACAATGATTCATAAATGGCTTCTTTTGGGGAGAACCATTTTTAATCCCTTCCATGAGATGTCTTTGACTCTTAGGTGAGTTAATTGAGGTGTGTGCTAAGAATTAATGAAATCTTTA
This sequence comes from Vicugna pacos, assembly GCF_048564905.1. Classification (NCBI taxonomy): domain Eukaryota; kingdom Metazoa; phylum Chordata; class Mammalia; order Artiodactyla; family Camelidae; genus Vicugna; species Vicugna pacos. The sequence continues at coordinate 31,954,572 of NC_133011.1, read as the reverse complement.
GGATAGTAGATGCAAATATAATTGGCCAGAGACAGTTGAATCATTCTTTTGTTATGCAGATGAGAATTTGAGAGATTGATAGTTTGTGGATGTAGAAAATGCATCTTCCTTCAGATACTTCTGCAGTGAACATCACTTGCTTCCGTTTCCTACACTCCCTCCTGAGTTTTCTTTGGGGAAGCAATCTTTCCCCACTGTGGCAGTCTGAATGGGATCTACAATCAAGTTGTACTTTGCACCCTTACCTTAATTCCCACCTTATAGCTCCTACCCCCAGCCAAAGAGTGAGCATTGAATCCTGTTAGCAAGGATAGGCTAAGAATAGCATTCTTTCTCCTAAGGTACTTTCTCCACATTTTGTTGTGGTAAAATATACCACATAATATTTATCATTTTAACCATTTGTGAGTGTAAAGTTTAGTGGTATTCAATACATTCACAATACTGTATAATCATCACCACTACCTACACCTAAAAGCTTTCATCATCTCAAGTTGAAGCTCTATACTTGTTAAATAACAGCCCCACATTCTTCTCTCCTTCCAGCCCCTGGGAGCCTCTATTCTACTTTTCTGTCTCTAGGCACTTTGTGTAAGTGGGGTATTTGGCCTTTTGTGTCTGGTTTATTTCACTTAGCATATTTTCTCAAAGTTCATCTGTGTTGCAGCCTATATAAAAATTTTATTCCTATTTACGAATGAATGATATTTCATGGTATGTTTGTAAAACAATTTGTTTACCTATTAATGTGTTGATCGCCACTTCGGGTTTTTTTCACCTTTGGCTTTTGTGAGTAGTGATGCTGTGAACATTGGTGTACAGTTACCTGTTTGAGTCCCTCCTCTCAATTCTTTTGAACGTAGACATAAATACAGTTGACCCTTGGACAACACGGGTTTGAATTGCATGGGTCCACTTATACATGGATTTTTTTCAATAAGAATGTATGAGGTACCCACTACAGTAGGTACTACATGATTCTCAGTTGGTTGAACTCACAGACGCAGGAATTCAGATACAGAGGACTGACTGTAAACTTATACGTAGATTTTCAACAGCATAGAGGGTCAGTCTTCCAAGACCCCACATTGTTCAAGGGTCAACTCTGTATGTATCTCTAGGTTCTATGGTAGTTCTTTGTTTAACTTTTCAAGAAACCCTAGTTGATGTAATATCCTACTCTTACTTCTTTCACACAAACAGAATTCTTTGAACAAAAATATAAAGAAGGAGGGGAAATAAGTTATAGAATATTAAGGTTATAGAATTATAAAATGTTTTTCATTCCCTTTCACTAAAAAGGAATCATTCTAAAAATCAAATAGGCCTAATGAGAAGTATATCTTCACGTACATGTTTTCCTCTGGGGAGAACAAATGTTTCATTTTGTCTTAAATAATTTAATTTCACATAAGCATTTGTGTATTTAATGCCAATGATCTCGTACCCACAATCCAAAAAAGTGACTTGGGGGTTGCTGGGCAGAACCCCAGATCCCAAAATAGCAGTCTTTTTGTTCCAATCAGAGGTTTATTTCCTTTAGGTGCTGGCAACTTTTCTGTCTTGGAGGCTGGAATAATCCACACCATCGGTGAGGTGCTAACCTTCACCAGCTAATGCCTCGGATACCAGTGACACCCGGAGAAGGGTGCTGAGAGGGGAAGGTAAGTGCTGTGACTGAGAGAGCTGTGTCAGATCGTGTTCCGTTTCTTAATTTCTCCTTAGTCCTGATTTTCATTCTCCCATCTGTTTCTTCATAGTGGTTGGTATTTAAAGTCTTAAAAGAAAAGAAACATGTGCTGCTGAAATAAGGTGTTTTATTTAAAGAAAAGGGTACATGTCACAGTTTACTTGTAAGATGCCCCAAAGCTATTAGCATTAAAGTGATCAGAGCCTTAAACTCACAGGATGAAATTTAGCACCACGGTGGAATTGTTGGTATAAGCTGGTGTTTGAAATAGGCTTCCTGGTGGGAGCAGTTGGTATAAATCAGGGCTTTCCTGTATGCAGTTTAAAGTCCCTCAAATTCACTAACTTGGCTATCTTAAATAATAACTTACAAGAGAGAATGGTTTAGTGGAATGAAAGTACACTAGAATCAGGAACATTTAGCTTCAAATCCTGACTCATCTCTTTCTATTCTAGGTATGATACCTGATTCCATTGATTCTTACTTTATTTATTTGTAAAGGTCAGACTCCAAGAATCACTGAAGAAGTTGATTTAATTCAACTTTAACTAAATAAACATTGAGCACATGCACTGCAAACTGGCAGGGCGCTGAAAATGCAGTGGTGTTTGAGAGATTCCCTACCTTTGTTCAGCTTAAAGTTTAGTAAGAGAGACAAACAAGAGTAACAGAAGCAACACACAAAGATCAATTACAATAAAATGCGGGCATTATATGATAGAGTAAGAATTTTGATAGATGTGCCATAGATTAAATAAGAAGTCATGTTAGTTTTCCTTCTCTTTACTCAGTTGAGCGTGACAATGGCATAGCGATGTAATCAAATCCCTGCTCAAGTTCTGACATATTAATTCTCAGAAGGTATAATTTACAAACCCTTTGGGTGTGTGTGGGGGTGGGTGTGGTCATTTTAGTTGCCATTTTCCTCATCTGTTAAACTGTACAGTTGAATTAACAGTTAGATTCTTCCTCTGGAATTGATTCTTAGTTGAGATATGTAAAATTAGCTTCATGACTAGAAAACAAAACAAACCAAAGAAATAGACATGTCAATAGATTTATATTAGATAGGTGTGAACCGAAAGTTATCAGAGCTACCCACCTGACCTTACTAAAATAATCTCAGCTCAGGCAGGGAAGGGGAGTGACTCACCAAGGTCAGTGATGATTAAGAAGTTTAGCCATGGATAAAACTCTGGTCTCTCAATTCCCAGTCCGGTGCCAATGCCCATCAAAACTGTGTTCTCAGAATGGCCATCTACCCCAAGAGGGGACCCCTGAGAGAGAAGCATGACTTTATCCACAAATGCAAGAGAGATGAATAGCTTATTTTCAGCCTAATTGCCAGATGAGGCAGACTGGCTCTTTCCAAGAGGCTATCTGTCTGATAAGAGTGTCTGCTTCAGAGAGAGAGCTCATGTCGAAGCATTATGCAAGCAGAGATCTTTGAAAACAGCATCTTTACCAAACTCTCTTGATTGTACTGACTTGGAGAAGATGGCAGCTAAGGGCTGATTGATTCTGAAGGGACAGCATTTTGGCACTTCCTGTCCATTTACCTGAGACATTTGAACATTCTCTTCCAAACCAATGAGCCCCCTTAATAGCTCCATGTCTATTTGTAGTTCATATCAGGCAGGACGAAGTCCCAGAGTACCCAGCTGCCAAAGTAGATAAGTCTTGCTAAAGGAGGGAACATTGAGATAAGTTTTTTAGGAGTGACGTAATCTGCTACAGTCGGTTCACACGTAGTCAAAGCCTTTCCTTCAGTTTTACACAATCGCTAACTGGGGAAACCCCTAAATGCAAACCTGAGTAAGTCTAAGTATTCTTTAGTCTCATTATGTATATATGAGAAGCATTCGGAGGCAAAACAGGAAACAACAGTAACATATAAAGAAGTGAAGGAAAATTGGAAAGGATCAAATGTGAAAACTCATTGTGCTTTGGAGCTCAAGCTCTGAAGACGAGAACAGCGTGGTCTCACTGGCCCTCGATTACCCACACACAAAGTTCAAGGCCCTTGGCAGGGACCACAGGGCGTCTTCCTTCCAACCCTCATCCATCACTATGCCATTGTGTGTACTGCAAACTTCAACCTTGATGAGTACTATGATGATGTACATCAGGATTTCCTTTTTTCTGTTAACTTTATATGATGAGAATTTACAACCGCATACAAAGTTAGAAAAGTAACCCAGGGATTGGCGAATTATGCCTGAGGGCAAAATCCAGCCATGCTCATGCCTGCATGTGCTGTCTATGGCGACCTTGGCACTGTAAGGGCAGCACTGAGTTGCTGAGGCAGAGATCTTATGGCCCACAAAACAGAAAATGTCTATTATTTATTACATTCACTCTTTCAGGTAAAGGGTACTACCTATAAAGGTAGCATTTACCTTGTACAGAAAGTTTGCCAGCCCCTGGACTAGCACAATGAACACCTATATATCTTCTAACAATTGTCAACAATGTTAAGGTTTCATCATGGTTGCCTTTGCTCTCTATTTTCATAAATATGTATATGTTCCCTGATCCACATGTAAGTAGGCAGCAGACGTCATGGCCTTTCCTCTCGGAACACTTCAGCCTGTCTCTGCTAAGAATAAAAGGCATTCTCTTATAAAGCCACAATGCCACCACACAAATAAACTACTATTTCAAATTGTCACCTAATCGACAGCCCTTATTCATAATTTCTCAATTGTTCCCAGAATCTTTCTATATATTTTTAATTTATTTTCATCAATATCTTGTCAAAGTTTGCATATATCTTTGGTTATTACATTTCCTCAATCTTTTTTATCGAAAACAAACCCACCAACCTTATTTTCTTCATTTTTTCCTAATTAATATTGACTTCTGGAAAAGTCCAGGCCAGTGGTCTTGTAGAATATTACGTCTCTGTGTTTATCTAATTGTTTCCTCTTGTTGTCATTAAACATTTTGTAGTCTTTTTTTTTTCTGCCTCCTACATTATCTGTAAATTGAGCATTAGTTATAAAAGCCTTGATTAGATTCAAGTGAAGCATTTTTGGCAAGGCTATATTATGTCACAAGAGAAGAAGAATGTTGGGTTTTCTTGCTTTTAGTGAGACAAAGTTTGGCCATTTGGTTAAGATGGTGGTCAACATTTAAGACTGTACACATTTCCGTCTGCTATTAGGAAGTTACCTGTGGGTTTGCTGAAGGGAGGAGTCTTTTGGTATCATAGAATATCCCCCAAATTTCCATATAATGGTTTTTGCTTACGTTGATGCTCAGTGACTAAATCAATGAAAATGACTGTTTTTTTCTCTTAATCCTTCAATTTCTTCTACATATTCAAGCTGATATTCTTCTGTATAGAAGAGTTCTTTCCCTTTTCTTTTTCTCTCTCTGTCATCATTATAGATTAATGGATTTTTAAAAATTTTAATGACTGCAATCAATTACAATCATTGTCCTTTGTGATACTTAAACTTCCAAAAATTGGCCAGTGGGAGCCTCTTCCTCTCCTCCCATGTTCTTTGGACACAGTCCACTGGTCTTGGAATTCCTTCTTCTTGCTTTCTGGTACAAGATACCACAGGCTTACCTTCAACTTTTCCTGTCTCAGACCTGGAAAGAGTCATTTCTCCAAGGACCCCTGGCTCTTTATTGGATAACGGGATTTAGAAGTCAAGATCTCTCCGATGCAATGCTCATTCCCACGGGGTGCCTATTTTCTAGGATTTTTCGATGTACACACATACACTTACATATTTACATAAAATCATGAGTTAACGTCAGGCACTAGGACTCTTCCAATTACAAATGAAAGGCAACCAACCCCAAAGGCTGAAAGCATAAGAGAAGTTAGGGGTGTTGAGGAACCCTCGTAGGAGGAGATATGCCTTTAGGAATGGCTAGATCTAAGACCACAAGCAGCACTTTAAGTCTTACTTGATTTCTCGGCTCTAGTGTCCTCTGTGTTAGACTCATTCTCAATAACCAACTACGCAGGAACACCACCCCCACCTCCAAGTGATGGCAACGTTGTGAAGCGGTGGTTCCAGTCTGTTATAGACTGAAAAATGCAGCACCTCCAGACCCTGAAGTTCTGTTATCACTGCTGGGATGGAGGTTCAGCACAGACCATGAGAGTTCTCCCTTAAGTCTCATTTATTCCTCATAACTGATAGCTGCAGGTAGACATCTCCACCTGCTTTTTGTGTTCTCTAGCATTGCTTTATCATACTGATATGGCCCTGATTCACTATTTTTTGCTCACTAATTGCTTTATAGTAGTTCTCTATCTCCTAGGATCCTGTGCTGTTTCTTTTACCTGTGAATCTTTGGGCAGGTCCCTCAGAGGCTGTAGGCAGGTCCACTGCTTTTTTGCTGACATCTCTTTCAGGAGAACTTTAATCTGCTTCTGGTTTAATTACTGTGACTCAGAGGATCTGCCAGTATTCTTCTATTCATGGCCAACTCAGTGATGCTCAGCTGATTTCTTAATTCCCCCAAATCTCCTCTCATAAAGCTCATTCCCATCCAAAGCTGTAGAGTGTGACTCTTTCTCAGCAAACTCTATTTGCCCAGCTAAACTTAGAACATAAAATTAGTTGTGAAAGGCACTGTGCAGATAGCTCCATCTTTTCCCCAATGCACACCACTTTACCTTGAGGAAAGGAGGGAAGAGGAGGCCTAAGGCCAAACAGTGAATGACTAGAAACCATAGCCCCTAACTCAGGACCCCTACGTCTGAGCCAGTTTATGTTCAAGAAGTGAACAGACCTGTGGCCTAAATGACTGTGCTACATGCCCTCTTCAGAGGGCAGTTTACACATCCTCCTAAGAGGAGTGCTGTAGAAGAGGGTCTGGGATGTGAGGAGAGAGCTGAGCTCTACCGTGACCTCTACCTCAACTGGTTTTTGAGGAGAGAGCTGAGTTCTACCATGACCTCTACCTCCACTGGTTTTATGACTTCTGACTGCGTACTTGCCTTTCTGGTCTGTGGAAGGAAATTGGTGACATCCAGCTCATTTTCTCTGAGACCCTGTCTGCCTGGGGACCTATACTATCAGAGAGGTGGCACAGTTTGCCCCACCACCACTGCCATCCACTGCATGATCAATACTATTTAAAGAACCCCTGCTCTGAAGCCAAACAGCCTTGGATCGAATCCCATCTCCAGCACGTACAGCTGTATGATTTGAACAATTACTTTGTCTATTTCTATTTCAGTTCCTCTATTTACCAGACGGCAACTTCTGTTTTATCTGTGGCATCGTATGGCAGTGAAAGGCACAGTCTTGACCTTTCCATCGTTATTCATTCCATACCTCAGTCTCCTTGCCCCTGAAACAGGGGTAATAATGGTAGTTCATCCATGGGTGGGGAAGAAATGAGGAAATATGTGTAAGATACTTACCAACAGTGCCTGACATGTAATAAGCATAATCAATCACTTACTACTCTTGGGTTTGTTGTTGCCGTTGTGGAGTATAGGTTGTGTGAACTATAACGTGCTCTGCTTTTCTGCTTCTGAGTCATCTCCACTCCTAGGCCGTGGGCTCCTGCAGGGCAGAAAAAGTTTAGCCCACCTCATTAAACTTAGAGCCTAGAATGAGGTCTCTCACAACAAAGTACGTGTTTAACGGATGCTAGTTATTACTCTTATTGCAAGGCTGCCACGAGGATTAAATTGCATTGTATGTGGACATGCTTAGCATGCTGATGATAAGCCCTGCCATCAGCACCATCATCGTCACCTTCTTCATAGTCCTCAGATCATTCAGCTCTTTTGTGGCAATGCCAGCAGCCTGGCAGGGGTCAAGGTGGAAGCGTGCATCTCTCCTAAGAATGCCCTCCAGAGGGTGACCCACTCTGGCAGGTGGAAGAGTTGACCTTTATATGAGGAATATCTCAGCCCGCCTGATAGGGCTGTGTTGAAGAAGAATCATGGGCATAGGAGTTGAAAGACAGGGTTCAAATCCTCTCTTCACCTTAAGTCACTGAGCAAAACCAGGACAAGCCACTTACCTCCAATCTCCCACCCCAGTACTCCCTTTGTGTCACTTTTCTATCCTGCACAGAAAGAAGTTCCACCACAGGTAAAATGCTATCAAACAGCATGGCATGCTACAGAGAAATCATTTGTGAACGGAGTCAATGATGCAGCAAATTTCATTGTTGTCTTATTTTAAGAAATTCCTACCCTAACCTTCAGCAACCATCACCCCAAGCAGTCAGCAACCATCAACATCAAGGCAAAACCCTCCACCAGGAAAAAAGGTTACAACTTGCTAGAGGTTCAGATGATGGTTAGCATTTTTTAGCAGTGAAATATTTTTAATTACGTATGCATATTTTAGACATAATTTCACACTTAATAGACTACAGTATGGTGTAAACATAACTTTTATATGCACTGGGGAAACAGAAAACTTGGGTGATTTGCTTTATTGTGATATTTGCTTTATTACAGCAGCTTGGAACAAAATTCATAATATCTCTGAGATATAGCCTGCACTCCTTTTTCATAATTGCTTTTGCACTGAGGGCCTCTGGGAGACAAACATATACTCATTCAATAAACGTTTGGTGAGAACTTGCTGCATGGCAGATATTGAGATAAGCACTATGGAGCTGAAATGCTGTCTTCCTTCAGGAGGACGCATGTAAACAAATGCTTTATCAGAGCGACAGACATGTGCAATATTTATTAGAGGAAGGAGTGTCTAATTGTACTGGGGGATAGCCAGAGGAAATGAAACAAATTGCAAAGACATTAGTGATGAGCCTGTATTGACCCTCTCAAAGCTCCTCACCACTCCATCACTCAACTCATGTGTGACTGACTTGGCAAGTCACTTAACCTCTCTGAACCTCACTTCCTTGACCTAAATATGGGGGGGGCAAAAATCAACGTCTGCCCTTCTTCCTTAGACAGAGGGTGTTTGTGTTGAAAGAAACGATCAGGAAAAGGACCTTGTAAACTGTAAGAAGCTGCACACATGAAACAGACTGTCATAACAGAGACCAAGGTCAATCAGAAATCACACCTGGACACAGGTGGACATGAACACTGATCTGTTAGAACCGGGGCTGGTGGGACTCTCACTGAGCATTTGTTTTATTTCCCGCAGCTTTGCTGGTTTTACCTAATCCCCAGGCTTCTCCTATAGCCCTCAAATCCCAAGTCGCAAAGGACCAAATATGTACAGGAGATTTCTCTTTCTCAAATATAAATAACATTGTTGTTTTCGTCTGTTTGTAAGAGCAAAACACTGGAGTTGTTCCAAAAAGAAGTAGATAATTCAGAACTTAAAAATTAAAAGAAAGGGGAAAATTACCTGTGATTCTGCCATTTGAAGATAAACACTGTTAACATTTATGTAAATACCTTTGGGAATTCAGGCAGACAGGCAGAAACACACACACACACACATGCAATGAATTTTACCAAAAATGCAACCATGCTTAACATACCTGCATACATGTCCGTAATTTTTGAACTTAATATGTAATGGAGTTATTTCATGGAGTTATTTTAATAACTAAAGAGTCCACATCATCATGGATTATGTAAGTTACTTTTTGTATTTGATAGCTAAGAAATGGACCTACAGACCCAATTGATTAAAAAGGAAAATATTAAAAGACCTATGATTTTTTGGCCGAATCCAAGAAGTGTATTGAGATAAAATGAAATCATGGAAAATTCATGGGCGTTAGAATACGGATCCCAAGGATTTGAACCCAAATACCAACACTTACATTGTCTCTGAGGGACCTGAACTCCCTGAGCTTTTTCTTCTTACTCATACAATAGGAAGAGTGGTGGAAAAACCGACTTCACGGGTTGGCTCATTGTCTCCATCCACTCTGCTACATGCTAGCGTCCACACAGAGCTCTGGAGGGACAAGGTGAGTAAAACTTCTGGCTCTTCTTCAAGAAGCAACCAATCAACAAACTAATTGCGATCTTCAAACAATAAATAAGGGAGTCTAGTTTCACATTATATAGAATTTAAAAGTATAGTTGAGTTCTTTTACAGAGGTGCCCCAGAAACTGTCACACATAGCAAGTCTACTCACGCACACATCTGAAGCAATCTGGGCTGCCTCAAGGGAGGGGGTGTATAGTAAGACTTGGTGAGGCAGCTTCCCTAGGCTGGTGGCAATTCCTTGCAAGAGTCTCAGCAGGCAGCTGACTCATAAGCTGGCAATAGTCCTGACAGCAGAGAAAATAGGCACATTGGTCCTGCATAGGGAGATCCAGGTAGAGAGGTACAGCAGCTACTAATATCACAAATATTCACACCTCTCCCACCTACAAAATGTACTGAGCCAACCCTAAGAGTTTCAAAAGACTGTCCAGTTAATACAACAGTATTGAAGACCAGAATTTTCTAGCAGGCCAAGACTAGTCTACACTGAGTCCAACTTGAGATCCTTTTGATGCAGTGACTAATGAACAAAAAGACGAGTTATTTGTATCATGTTAAAATGTGTACAGGATGATCACACCCTTGGACATGATGAGAATAATAGGTACATAGTAGTGTATGGCTTTTGGCAATTCTGAAATCTCACTGGGCAAACAGTGCCTTGTAAAACCTGTTCTTTGGTTAGATCCTCTTTCTGCGTTCTGGAAGTGGCTCCTCAGTTCGCTGTTCTACATCGCTCATGGCTCTGCTCTGGGAAGGCCTCTTCCTTGGTCATCTCTGGAGAAGGAATGGAAGGATATACTCTGATATCTGGGCAGATTTCTCAGCCAGTTTCCCCCCTGTAGAAATTGGGGGAGCAGAGGTGTTTTTACATCTTTAACAGCCTCTGTCTCTTTTAGTCATGTGTGTGTGTGTGTGTGTTTTCCAACATAGCTTTCACAAAACCGTGTTGATTTTCTGTATGCTCCATCCCAGGGCTTTGCATATGCCAAAAGATTTTCCCACAATTCTTTGGAGACTCTATTTCTCCTCCCCTTTCCCTCCCGCTCCCCCTCCTCCTCCTTTTCCTTCTCCTCCTTCTTCTCCTTCTTCCTCTTCTTTTGTCTCTAAGTATTTTTGTAACATCAAGATACTCTGGACCATGCTCTTATGCTTCCTAGGAGCCCCTTTATCCACCTAAAAATATCTACTGACACCATATTAATTCCTTCAGAGAACTTAATAAAACATGTTGCAGCCATGTCATTGATTTGCTCTCTGTACCCCATGACACTATGGCAGGACCCTTTGTTCTAAGTCTGTATTTGGTGAGAAGCCATTTTAATCTCTAACCTTGCAATTCCTGGCACTTCTACTTTCCCTTTAAATTATGTTAGAAATATAGCTTATCCTTTTCAGAAATCATCTCTTACTTATAATATCTGATAAAACGCCACTAGCAAGAGTCAATTCACAGAATCAACATTTTTCTTCTCTAAAAGGTATTTGCCTAGTGCTAAAATAAATTGGAGACATTTCCCTATCTTTCTGTTACCACAAGCAACAGTTTTACCTAATGGTCCCCCTACGTATCGTAAGTTGACATTTTTCCAGCCTCCTTTCCTGCTACCCGGTTCCAAAGCCGATTTCACATGGTTTATAGGTTTTGTTATGGCAGTGCTACACAGCTTGCTACCAATTTTCTTCTCAGTTTACTATATCCACATAAATGTTGCCTAACCGACTAACTTCAAACTCAGTGACATACAACAATTAGAATGTAGTTACGTTCATGTGTCTGAGGGTCAGGTGGCACTTGGCTGATCTAGGCTGGCTTTTTGATGGGGGTTGACTTCCAGTTACTGGTTAGGCATTAGATCCACTCTATATATTTCTCTTCCTCCTTGGAGCTAATGATTATCTCAGCCATGCTTTTCCTCATGGTAAACGGCAGGAATGCAAGATAGGAGCCATATTACACAAACACATTTCTGGTCTTTCCTTGTGTCATGCCAACTAACATGCAAGGTAAGTTGTATTGCCAAACATACTGTTATGGAGGCAAGGAAACACATTTCTCCTGTAAGGGTGAGGATGGTGGGAGGGAAATTTTACTGAGCAATAGTCTTATATGCCACATTTGTCAAACAACAGTAATGGCTACTACATTCACTTATGTACTTGTTTTTTGTTGAATTCATATAAAGTACCAGGCAAAGTGCTAAATGCTAAGGCTATAGAGACAAAGACATAATTTGGATGAAAAGTTAAGTAACTTATATTAATTAAAATCCAGGCAAAAAGCATACTGACAGATATACACAGGGACTCCAGGAACAAAAAGGACTTTTTGCCAAGCCTTAGAGGAGGGTGGACCAGAGAAACTGCCAGAGGAGGGCTAAATCTTGAGGGAAAGTTAGAGGATAGAATGGTGAAAAAGACACACACATACACACAAGAGCATTCCAGAAAAAAAGAACTGTAAGTCGAAAAATGTGGCAGTGTGGCAAAACTGCAAAATCTAGGAAAATGATAGAAAAGGAATTCTAGAGATACTAGCAGGACTCAGGTCATGCTTACATCCTAAACTAGGAAATAATTTAATTTTGATAGATTGGGACATCACTACAGGATTTTGAGCATCCACTATGTTTGTCTTTTTCCCCAGAGGTCATCTCATAGAAATGATGAGCCAATGCTCAACGGACTTCAAGAGATGCATTCATTCTTAAAAGGCATAACATACTATTTCTGCTCATTCGGGCCGCATGGATCCCTACTGTATTCCCCATTTATACAATCTAAAGTTTGTGTAGATACTCACACACACCTAGACCGATATAGTTATCCCATCCTCTCCATTGTCGTCACCATTAGCATCACCATCATCATCAATTAGCATTTCATTTTATCTTTAAAACTCTCTGAAATGGGAACTACTATCAACGACACTTTATAGGTAAGAAAATGGAGACATAGGGAGGTTATATTTCTTTCTGGGACATACAGGTAATGAGCGGAGGAGAAAACAGAATTCACTTCAGGTCATTCTGATTTCAACACTGTTCATTAAAATGCTACATTATTATAAGTGGAAAAAAAGACTTCAACTAGAAGATCAGACGTTTGGGAAGTGTCACTAACGTTGACCAACATTGGAACCAAAAGAGCGACCTAATAAGGCCGTCAGAGAAGTACAAATCAAGGTCTGTACGAGCAGCCAGATGGTCCATTAGTTCTCATCAGGTCTTTGAAGAAGACCTGGGAGAACAGAGAATGGAACCTTTCAACTGGCCCTTGAAGATGGGTTAACGCTTACCAAGTAAAGTAGGAATGAAAGAGGGTATAACTTAATCAAGGTTTTGGAGAATGAAAAGCAAAGAACATTCTTAAAGACGCTTGAATAATCCTATTTGGGTGTAAGGAATAGAATAACGAGATGTCAGATCTCAGACACTTTTGAATGTTAAGCCCAGAGAATGTTTTAATGACCGACTTTCATGTCCTCACACCATGTTACTTCTTTTCAGAGTTTTGCTGGTTCTTGAAGGGCAGAGCAGATATCCATTATACATATATATTCAGATACGTAGAGGTAAAAAAAATATAAGTAGATAAAAATGATATAGATACAGCTTTGGAAGCAATTATTTACAAAGTAAAATTACTTTAAAAAAACTTCCTCACTGCGCTAAGGGTGTGTCAGAGACTCTAATTCATGGACCATATTACTGTTGTGTTATATATTACACATGCAATATATTAAAAAATAAACCTGTGTCACCTAATGAGCCACTATTTTAATATTCCACTTGATCCTTGAGAGCAATATGTTACCATGGAAACCTAAGTCCGTCTAGTCATTAGCACCTTTTTTTCCCACATAGGAATTTGAGTGTAATGTTATTCTCCCAGCAAGAATTAAATTAGCAATTATTCACCCAAAAATAGCGCCAAAGAGATCTAAGCAAACACACAGCACTAATGATTTGTTAAGTTCCCATAAATTATTTTTGAATTATGCAGTAGGCGTGGTAATCTAGCAGAACTTGTTTTTACATTCAGAGCTTGAAGAGGAGAGCTGGGAAGACAGACTTTGCTATCTTGTATCAGGAGAGTGCATTTGGTGAACAAAAAACATCTTCTTCATGAACTGCTCCATGATCTTCCCTTACTCAACAAGCCTTCCACCCTCTGGGCCTCCCTAAATACTGTTTTCCCTGAACCTCTCTTATCTATTGATTGCCTTCTCTGAGGTGTATATCTGATCATCTTGTCTGCCCAAAATCTGTTCTCCCTTCTTGTGGTGACAGCATTTTGACTTTCCTCTGAAGAGCTAGTCCTGGTTAATTCATGCAATCTTAGAGGTCTTCTTAAAAGGAAATATGCTGAGAGCTGATTGAAGAATTCAGCAAGGTAGCAGGTTACAAAATTAATGTTCAAAAATCAGTTGCCTTTCTTTACACTAACGATAAATCAACAGAAAAAGAAAGTAAAGAAACAATCCCCTTTAAAATAGCACCCAAAGTAATAAAATATCTGGGAATAAATCTAACCAAGGAGGCGAAAGAATTATACACAGAAAACTGTAAACCATTGATGAAGGAAATTAAAGAAGACTTTAAAAAATGGAAAGATATTCCATGCTCTTGGATTGGAAGAATCAATATTGTTAAAATGGTCACACTGCCCAAGGCAATCTACAGATTTAATGCAATCCCTATCCAATTACCCAGGACATATTTCACAGAACTAGAACAAATCATAATAAAATTTATATGGAACCATCAAAGACCTAGAAGTGCTAAAGCATTACTGAAGAGAAAGAAAGAGGCTGGAGGAATAACTCTCCCAGACTTCAGACAATACTATAGAGCTACAGTCCTCAAGACAGCATGGTATTGGTACCAAATCAGACATATAGACCAATGGAACAGAATAGAGAGCCCAGAAATGAACCCACAAACTTTTGGTCAACTCATCTTCGACGAAGGAGGCAAGAATATACAATGGAATAAAGACAGTCTCTTCAGTAAATGGTGTTGGGAAAACTGGACAGCAGCATGTAAAACAATGAAGCTAGAACACACCCTTACACCATATACAAAAATCAACTCAAAATGGATTAAAGACTTAAACATAAGACAAGATACAATAAACCTCCTAGAGGAAAACATAGGCAAAACATTATCTGACATACATTTCAAAAATTTTCTCCTAGAAGAAATAAAAGCAAGAATAAACAAATGGGACCTAATGAAACTTACAAGCTTCTGCAAAGCAAAGGAAACCAGAAATAAAACAAGAAGAAAACCTACGGAATGGGAGAAAATTTTTGCAAGTGAAACCGACAAAGGCTTGATCTCCAAAATATATAAGCAGCTCATACGACTCAATAAGAAAAAAAAAAACAACCCAATCCAAAAATGGGCAGAAGACCTAAACAAGCAATTCTCCAAGGAAGACATACAAATGATCAAAAAGCACATGAAAAAATGTTCAATATCACTAGTTATCAGAGAAATGCAAATCAAAACTACAATGAGGTATCACCTCACACCAGTCAGAATGGCCGTCATTCAAAAATCCAAAAATGACAAATGCTGGAGAGGCTGTGGAGAAAGGGGAACCCTCCTACACTACTGGTGGGAATGCAGTTTGGTGCAGCCACTATGGAAAACAGTGTGGCGATTCCTCAAAAGACTAGGAATAGACTTACCATATGACCCAGGAATCCCACTCCTGGGCTTGTACTCAGAAGGAAATCTACTTCAGGATGACACCTGCACCCCAATGTTCATAGCAGCACTATTTACAATAGCCAAAACATGGAAACAACCTAAATGTCCATCAACAGGTGACTGGATAAAGAAGAAGTGGTATATTTATACAATGGAATACTACTCAGCCATAAAAACCGACAACATAATGCCATTTGCAGCAACATGGATGCTCCTAGAGAATGTCATTCTAAGTGAAGTAAGCCAGAAAGAGAAAGAAAAATACCATATGAGATCGCTCATATGTGGAATCTAAAAAACAAAAACAAACAAACAAACAAAAACAAAGCATAAATACAGGACAGAAATAGACTCATGGACAGAGAATACAGACTTGTGGTTACCGGAGGGGGGCGGGGTAGAGGGTGGGAAGGGATAGACTGGGATTTCAAAATTGTAGAACAGATAAACAAGATTACACTGTATAGCACAGGGAAATATACACAAAATGTTATGATAAATCACAGAGAAAAAAATGTGACAATGAGTGTGTATATGTCCATGTATGACTGAAAAATTGTACTGAACACTGGAATTTGACACAACACTGTAAAATGATTATGAATCAATAAAAATGTAAAAAAAAAAAAAGGAAATATGCTGACTTCTTGAAATGGGTTCTACTGATGTCCCTGACTTACCCTCATGAGCCTTGCAGGCTCTCCCCTATAGGAACTTAATTCTTTTGCAAACTAGAGCAATCCAGAAGCATGTGGTATTAATGCCCTTAGGAAGATCTCAAACTGGCAGTCTGGGAATAAAATGTTCAGCTTCCTACTCTCCAAAAGGATGTTTTAGAAGTTGCTCTATGTGATTTATTAGAAGCTTTTTTCTCTTTCGCCTACTTCACAATCCCTGTTTACTCTCTTATGATTACTTCCTGATATCACTTCCCAAATAAACTAAGTCTGGATCTGATATTGGTGAAGTCCATATTTAGCTGATTTAGACCTTTTCCCATGAATTTAAATCCAGAGCAACTATATAAGGATGGGGAATGGTGGGAAACGGTTGAATAACATTATTTTCCATCAGTTACTGCCCTGTGGTTGCTGCTTCCAAAACCTGAAGATAGATGTAAATAGTTGCCCTTTCCAAGATTTGATGGTCCATCTCTTCCTTCAGGTATGAGAGATCAAATAGATTGTTTAAAAAAATTCTTCTTAGTTTAAGTTAAGTAAAATTAGTTTCTTTTCCTTACAAACAAGAGCTCTAACTTGTCCTTGGACCCTGTGTCTTGATTCAACAAACCTATTTGAGCTCCCACTATGAACCAAGAAGCTCTGTGTGTGTGTGTGTGTGTGTGTGCACGCACATGCATATGTGTGTGTGTATTGAGGTGGAGCAAGAGAAGAGTAGATTCCTTCCATGAGACAATGCTAATGGTCTTTACAGCAGGAGACTGCCCATCTTTGTGCATGGTTGGGGCACACTGTATAATTGGACAAGTGGTAGGGAATGAGAACGGAGACATTGTATGTCATGAAAAGTCTGGTCGTCAGTGTTCAGGGGTTTAAATTTTATCTGGTGCTGAAACTGAGAACTACTGGAATGAACAGGAGAGAAACAGAAAAAGGTCATTTGGATAACCTCTATTTCCCCCAGTTGGTAAATGGTCAGGCCTTCTGCTGAGTCAAGAGAGTATGGAGGGGAATTAGGCGCTTGAAGTATATGAATTAGTCTCCGCAGTGTTGCGCTAGGAATCGACAATGGGTGACTAGAAGCCTTCAGTAAGATGAACGATCGTCTCTGCTTTACAGTTCTCAATGCCGGCAACACAGCAGCGCACGAGGTATGGCTGTAGTTCCCAAACTTGAATGTGCACAGTGTGCATCACAGTCACCCAGAGTACTTGTTAAAGCACCGACCAAGGACCTCACATCCACAGTTTCTGATTCAGCGAGTTCAGATGGGGCTGGAGTATTTGCACGTCTAACAAGTTCCCAGGAAATGCTGATGTTGCTGATCTAAGAACCACACTTTGAGGACCATTTATATATTTTCCCTGAGAGAACCCTATGTTCTGATAAGGGGATAAAAATAAAGCAGTTAACTCAGGGAGACCCTGTGAATTTCTTCAGGAACTTCAGTAAGATGAAAGGGCCAGAGGACATTACCCAGACCCTATCTAACTTACCACGGATGGAATCCTGGTTAATCATTAACCTACACAGTCATCCAGCGAATGGCTGGTGGCTCTGCTACGCGCAAACATTATGATTGGCAGAGGAGCACAAATGCAAGTAAGACACACCTCCAGCCTGCAAAAATCTCAGTCTAGATAAGGAGACAGATATGTAAACAATCAGATAAAAGGCTGTCGGTACTGTGGTAGCTGTGTGTGTATAGCTGGCAGAAACCAATTTTATGCCGGATGGAAAACAATGGTCACAAAGAGTATTATAAGGAAGTGACCCTTGAGCTGAATTATGAAAAGTGAGTGTTCTCAGATGATAAAAGGGGTGAAACTGATTCTCCACGGAGAGGAAGGAGCAAGAGAAAAGGCACAAAAGTAAGAATGAATGAAGTAGTTATGTTTGTGTTCACCTAAAACACGTAGACTGCCAGTCCTATCTCCAGCAAAGATGGGTGTGTTAGTGATCAGCAGAGAATTTCAGTTGAGTGTCTGCAACCCTGGTGAGCCATGTGCGAGTCCCCGCACAGCAAGAGAAGGAGAACTCTTTTAAAGAGGGGTTAGGGAAGTTGGGAGGGCTGCTGTAAACAAAGAGTACAGGGACTTTCACTGGCTGAACTGCTGCCAGGAAAGAAGAGGAGTCTTTCTTCTTCCCGATGAGATCTGCTATCATCAGAGTGTGAGAGCTCTCCCTTCTAGGCTTCCAACTCTATTTAACCGAAGTTTCTGCTTATTAATTTTTTTTACATTTAATAAGATGCAAGTAATGGCAGTTCAGATATGCAGGGGCACAGGGATAGATGAAGCTGGAGCTGCAGGCTCTGATCCAGGATAGCGTCTGAATTCCACGCAAGCACATGTTCAATTACTCTCACTTTTCTGTTAGCCCCAGCACCCCCCACCCTCGCCATCACCACCTTAATCATCATAATTCCATCAGTGATAACACCAGCATTGCCATTATCATCATCAATAGTGACACTCACGGTTTATTCATCTTGCCTTAGTTTTTACCTAATGCTGTTTTTCTGCTCTAGAATCCCTATCCAATATCCACGTTACGTTTAGTTGTCATGGCTCCCAGGGCTCCTCTTGGCTGTGACATTTTTCTCCCACCTACCTTGCTTCTGATGACTTGACAGTTTTGAGGAGATCTGGATGGCTATTTTGTAGGATACCTCTCTGTTGGAATTTTCCTGGTGTTTTTCTTCTGATTAAACTGGAGTTACAAGTTTGAGCAGGAAGATCACAGAAGTGCCTTTTTCATTACACAACAGTAAGGGTGCATATGTCCTGTATGATATATGGCTGTTAATGTTGATCTTGATCACCTGGTTGAAGTAAGAGTTTGTCAGCTTTCTCCACTGTAAAGTTAGTCTTTTTTTCTACTTTCCACACTGTACTTGTTGGAAGGGATTCACTACCCCCCACACTTAAGGACTGGGGAGCTACGCTTCCCTTCATTTAGGGTAGGATATCTACATAATTTATTGTTATTTTTATCTGCCATAGGATTTAGCATATTTGAGTTACTCTCATAAAATGTCATCTCTTGATCTTTACTTCTCTCCAACCTAATTTTTAATGAGAGTAGAATTAGAAATACTCAGGGTTAAGTAGGTTATAAGTAGTTACAGTAGAAACTGGTATTTTAAATTTGTGTTGACCTCTGGAGAAATTTCATCAATTTAGCATCTTGCTAAACGAAGCCTCTCTTGAGAGAAGGAAGAAAATCAGACTGGGATCTGTCTGAGTACTATTTTGGGTCCTTGGTCTGGGAATCCAGACTGCCTTGGAAAACACAAGTAATCAGCATAGCTGTGCAAACTCGGCTTTGCTCAGGTCTAAAGACTGGCTGGATCTGGGAGCTTGAGCATGGAGTTATTTGCAGATAAGCAGATTCATTTCACATAAGCCACACTTAATGACCAAAATAACTGGTACACAAGTGGTCAGCCCAATTACTTTGTTCACTTAATACTTCTAGCAACCATTTAAAAATGTGACTGTTAGCTGACTCTTAAGACAATTGAAAAAACAGATTTAATCCTTATGAGGTTGCCTCTATTTGCCTGTAGAAAATGCCTTAGTTGCTCTTTACATGTTAATCAACTTTTACAATCCTTTGCTAATTCTTTCACAGCTAGGGATCTCCAAACACTGGGAACTTACAACTTAAAGGGCACAGAGCTTGGTGTCAGAAAACCTAAAGTCAAGCCCCTCCCCTTCCCCTTACTACTTGTGTGACTCTGAATAAGTCACAATGCCTTTCTGAGCCTCAGTTTTTACCTGTAAAATGCCCTTCCCACATACCCTGTTATAAATACCCCTTCCATCTGGCTATTCCTGAATCATATCATTTTATAATAAGCTGCAGTCTAGTAAGTAAAATGTTTCTCTGAGTTCTGTGAGCCACTCTAGGAAATTAATCGAACCGAAGGAGAAGTCATTGAAACCTCTGATTTTTAGTCTGTTGGTCAGAAGCATGAGTGACAATGTGGACTTGCGATTGGCATCTGAAGTTGGTGGGGGAGGGGGGAGTCAGTTTTGTAGGACTGAGCCTTACCCTGTGGAATCTAATGCCATCTTGGGTAGATAGTTATAGAGCTGAATTAAAGTGTTGGATACCCAGCTGGTATCTGAGAATTGCTTACTGGTATAGGGAAACGCTGGAGGAGGTCATCGAGAGGACATACTGCCAGTTAAACCGAGAGCTGGACCTGGGCATCCAGAGGCTCCTCCCCCTCTCCCCTGTCCTTGGAATATACATTCTGCTCACTGTTCTTAGTGGGAGGCATTTTTAAGGGCACAGTCATGAGAGAGTTAAGGTGCTGTTGAAACCACCTGCATGGTATACGGGACTGAACCCCATTAGAGCCTGTATATAAACTCTAAAGATCCTGGTGGGTGAGTGCTGAGCTCCACTCATTTTGAAGCTGCCCAAGACAAGCCTCATGTGTCAGTTCCCTTACTCATCAAAACTGACACCTGCAAATCTGGAGCGGTCTGCTTCTTTCTTTGCAAGTTTCTCCTTGTCCTTTGTGTACAGGGACCAGCTTGCGACCCAACAGGGAAAGAAACCCACACTTTGGGAGCAGCATCTTAGTTATGTTCAACAATGATGGGACCATAACCCCTTGGTAACATGTCTGCATTTAAGAAAGACATGAGTTGGTCATGCAGAAACGAAAGTCACCAAATATTCTATATGCTCCCCTCCATTTCCCAGACCCATACACTAATGTCGGAGCCATGTGACTAGTTCTGGTCAATGGATTACTATTGTCACTTTCTGCCCAAGAAGGTAAGAGTCATATGCTTCCTCCATCCCCCATTGGCTGCCATATGGCCCTTGGAGGCCCACCGTAATAGAGAGAGAGTAGGAAGATGGCAGAGGGCCACCTACCTAACACCCAACTTCATGTGAACAAGGGAAAAAAGAACATTCATTCTATCATCCTCCTCTCTTAGTCCATTTGGACACCCTATAACAGGATACCATAGACTGGGTGGCTTATTTATTTGTCACAGTTCTGGAGCCTGGAAAGTCCAAGATCAAGGTGCAGGCAGACATAATGTCTAGTGAGAGCCAGCCTCCTGGTTCATAGACGGCCGTCTTTTTACTGCGTCCTCATGGCAGAAGGAGGAAGGCAGCCCTCTAAGGTCTCTTTATAAGGACACAGATCAATTCATGAGGACTTCAGACTCATAACCTAATCACCTCCCAAAGGCCCCAACTCCAAATATCATATCAGGGACTAGATTTCAACATAAGAGTATTTTTTTGTGGGGGAGAACCAACATTCAGTCTATAGGAGTCCCTGAAATTCGGGGTTTCTCTCTCTTGCATTAGGCAGCCCATTCTACTAACACAGGGCAAAGAACGCTCCCATAAGCTGACAAATGATCTTTTCTGCCACAAAGTAGAGTCTTAACTGTTTAACTGCCCAAATATGAGCAGATATTTGTCTCCTTTTGCCTCACCGCCTGCCAAATTCTTTGCATTATCAAGGAACAAAAGGGTTTCTAGGCCATCTGTCTCCTCTTCGGGCACTGAGCTCGCATTTAAGTCTGTGACAATACCTCAGCCATGACAGTAATGGGGACACCTATTAAGGCCTTCAGAGGCAATTAGCCTAAAGGGAGAGTGACAGTCATTTGCTCAGCACAGTGGATTTACTGAGGACTAGGTGCTCTCCTATAATTCAGTCTTAAACTGTGAGATGTTATTTTTCAATCCCTAGGGGTCCAATTATATTTATGCCCACCTCCACTCTCTGCCATGGCCGACATATAACATGATGCATCTCCACTCCAAGAAAAGCTCACCACACTGGCCCCCATGGCCAACAGGAAGATGCTAAATAGCATTTCTTCAGGATCTTTTTTTAAAAAATAAACTGAAGAGACAGAGTCTGGGTAAATTTATGAGAATCGGATAACCCCAAAGGAGTCTAGCTAGATAAAAGAGTGTCTTAAACAAGGTTAAAAATGTAGAGGAAGTCAGTTCTATTTCAAAAGCAAAACTCTCAAAACAATAGTAGTTTAAATGCAATAGATTTTCTTGGGCATGTGTTGATCTGCTGCTAATTTATAGTTTGCAGTTGTTTGCATTCGCATTAAAATGTATGGCTAAAAAATACAATGGAGATAGAGACAGTGTTTCCTCTGAAGTTTCCCAACTATAGTGCCTAAAGCAGGGGTGAACAGTGTCAGCAGAGGAGAGGAGAAGCATCTCCTTGTGCCAAGGCTACCGCAGTTGGCAGCACACAGCACCATCTGTTGTATCTTCATTGACCTGAGAAGTAGAGACTGCTGGGATATGGGCTGACCAGAAACAAAATGGAAGCTGGAGGGTGGTTTTGTCCATTTTATGCTAGCTTCTTCATCTTCATTCAGAATGTCCTTTAAGGAGAGTTCCTGAGTTGCCTTTGGCAGTGACCAATTCCATAATGCGTCTTTGAATTTGCTATTTCTTCTTCCGTATCTCATTCTCCTTGATTCTCCCCCTTGCTTCCTGTGACGACCTCCCAAACAAAGTACCTTCACACAAGTTCTTGTTTCATACCTTGTTTTGAAGGAAACTCAAGTCAAGATAAATGCAACACAGAGAACGTTGACTATGATACAAAAGACATTATTCAGGTTTGTCAACTTAAAGAAAAATACACGAGTTTCAAGTTCAAGTTCTATTCAGGGTCTCACTGAAGACTATAGCCTGGGGGTCAACTCTGAGAAACTGCTCTGAGGAGGGAGGGGAGGAGCCAGTATCTACATGAATTTTTTGGCTAGGAAGTATATTTAGTGAAGCATACATCTTGGTAAAATATTACTGATTACTGTTAATCATAAAGAACAGATGTCTTGATTTAATGATTCTAGTACTTTTCTATATATGGGAAGATGTAAGGATCTGGGATCATTGAACTTCTTCCTGAGACAGGTATCTAACTACCTAGGAGCCTGTTTATCCAAAGCACAGAGTGTCTCACTGTTTCTCATCCTGAATTCCTTTCAGGATGCACTGTCAGTGGGCAACTGCAGTGGGTTGCAATTTAACCCTTGTATAACTGGATGATGAGTGATGCCCCTTGTTCCTTTTTTGTTCATCTGAAAAATAAAAATGACAGCTCATACAAATGTTGTAAGGATTAAATGAAGTAGTGAATGTGTAAACACCTATGGCAAACCAGGCATCCAATTAAGCTATTAATTCCTTCTCGACTCACTCTTTTCATCTTTTAATACTCACACAAAGAAACAGCTGATGAGAAAATTTTAGAAGGGGAGAGCACTTTTGTCAGGGGACACTTTCAACACTCCCCTGTGTGGGCTGGGGTCTGATATGCAGGAAGACCTCTGCTAAGATCTTCCAGGTTCTCTGAACAGGAAGCGCTCAGACCATAAGTAGTGGCAGCCATCCTACTGTGAGTGCCTAAGGGATTTCTGAGGATTAGGAAGGTGATATTTATATTTTCCACTTGAAAGGGAGCAAAATCTGCCACCCCCAAAATACATCTCTTTGGCATAAGGATTATCTTGAGCTGATTATTTTTAAGGAACAGAAGACACAGGAAAAGCTCTAAAAAAAAGGGGTAGAAGTTACCCTTATGTAAAAGGCATTTGCATTCCTAAAGGAAATATCCATTTGTAAGAGTGTCACCCTCCCTGTACCTGGAAGAGGACGATGACTCTAAGTCTCTAGAAACTCTTATCATTGGAGAAGACACTCATTTAAATCTGCACAGCAACCACACCCTTGTTTACTATGCTTTTCCTGGTAATCTCCCATAGCTGACCTTCCCCCACCCGCTTCTTTTGTCTTTAGCTGAAGATGGTATTTATGGTGATGGCTTGGGTCATTTCAGGGTGTTTACTCAAGTTTTTCTAGGTATCTCTCATGTATGTAGGAAGTACGTATGTTATTAAACTTCTTTGTTGTTTATCTCCTGTCGGTCTGTCTTTTATGAGGAGGAGAGGTGGTTTCAGCCAAGAACCTAGGAGGATAGAGGGGAAATTATCCCCCACACGCCCTCTATAGAAAAAAACCCACATGAACTCCTCAACATCTGGGCAGACTACGGACAAGTTTTGACGAACAGACCTAATGCAAAGAAAAGTAGGTGAGGGAAAAGGTGACAAGAGAAATAATAATTTCCTCTGGGGAAAACCTTGGTGGCAGAAATGCGCTGTCCAAGGCAAAGAATATAAAGCTAGACAGAAGCAGGTGGAATTCTAGAGTCTAAGGAGGAAATCCTCAGACTTCTTTGAGAATTTCAGGCTAATAATTTGAGGAAGGGAGAAATATTTTCTTTAAGGCTTTAAAGAACAGTGAGTGAGACGGATGGTGGAGAAGAAAGATATGGGAGAATGGAGAGTAGGTCATGAAAGAATAGAAGGGTTAGTTCCCGTCCATCAGCTGAGAATGGGATGTATCAGATGATGCCACATGAATCAGTCCTGACAGGTCTGGGGTACCCATTAGATGCCTGTCACCACTAGGCAATGTGCAAAATAATAATGCTTAATATGTAAAAGACAATGTACAAAGTCTGTGCATTTTATCTTCCTAAATCATAACAGCCCTTGGAGGTGAGTTCTGTTATTCCCATTTCACAGCCGAGGCATCTGAAATGGAGGATCTCTGTAGCATCTTGCTAGGTCAGTACATTCAGAGCATCTTGAGACAGAGATCAAAAGCAGGACGGTGTCCTATCAGAGCCTGCGCACATTAACCACTTGAAAATCACACTAGAGGGTGAGATTTTCTTTCGTAAACCTGGTGTCCAATAAGCCTGGAGTAAGTCTTTGCACCTATGTGCTCACTGGGCATGGCCCACTGATCCCCCACTATTTACCTTAAAGCATGTACCCAGGATACTGCCTTGGTTTCCCCTGGGGTTTTTAGCTGTACCCCAACCCTGAGCACATCGACCCTTTCTAGTCCTCTGTTTTCCTGGGATTGGGATGGCAAAGGGGTAAGGAAAAAGCTTTTCTCTTCTTCCCTTCTAGGTTCTTTGGTCTAATAATTAAATTAATGTAAGACAGATTAACAGGAGAAAAAGAAATTTAACTTCATATGTATGGGATCCCCAAAGACATGAGGCTCAAAGATGTGACCAAAGCAAGTAGCTTTTATGCTTTTTGGACAAAGAAACAGTAAATTTGTGAAGAATTGGCAAAACAAAGGGGTTTGGGCTTGGAAGTAGCTAATTAGTGAGGAAATAACAAGGTTTGTTTCTATAGCCGACTAGACCCAGAATTCCCTAACCGTTGTGATAAGGATGTCTCTCTGTCCCTTGGTACAAAGAAGGTGCCTTTCACGTGGGAAACTTGTTTCCTGCTTTCAGGGAGGCAAAGAAAGTTCAGAGCCTTCTACTTGTACCTGCTGTTTCTTCAGTAACTTTAATTCACAATAACCAATATGCCAAAGTGGCATATGTCGAGGTGTCATATGCTGCTCCCCTTCATAGATAAATGCAACATGACAGAAGGTAACGCAGACTGAAAGACAAACACACAACGTAAGGGCTGTGAGTTAAGTTTACTCAGGGGCTTCCTGAGGACTATAGCCCAGGAGGCAGCCCCTCAGATAACTCTGGGCTACTGCTCTGAAGAGGAAGAGGGAGAAGAAAGTATATATTTGATTTTGGCTAGGAAATGTGCAAGCCAAGCATCCATCTGGGTAAAAGGTTACTGCTAGTCACAAGAAGCAGATACCTCAATTAATGATTTTAGTGCTTGTCCATGTTTGGGATGACGCAGGAATCTAGGTCGATTAAAATTTTTCCTGAGATATATATAACTAACTAAGGGGCCTGTTTTTCCAAAGCACGGAGTGTCTTATCCTGTCCTTCACCCTGAATTCCTTTCAGAGTGCACTGTTGGTCAGTGACTGCAGTGGCTAATGATTTAACCCCTGTAGAACTGGATGGTGTACAACATTCTTCGTTTTACAATAGACTCGAAGTGCCTGGCTATTCTTTCTTTGGTGAATGTTTTCTAATGAAAGTGAACCATAAACCTTGATTTAGTTCAATCTACACCCTCTCCAAATTTTTTTTTTATCTTTGAGAAAACAGAGAAACTTCAATATAGACCTTTGAGAAAGGCTTGAGAATATTCCCTTCTCCCCAGTCGGTATCACCCCTGTATAAGCCTCAGAGCAACAGCAAGTGCTCTGACTCTGAAGCTAGCCAGAGAGGATTTAAGTTCAAGAGCTCACTTATTTTTTCTTAGTGGCAAATCTCTTAAACTTTTTCAGCTTCCTGTTTCCATGTAATAAAATGTGGGAGAGAATAGTTCACTCTCATAATTGTTAGTACAACTGTCTATAAAACATGACAGTAATATATGGTGAGTGTTTTTTAAGTGTCAGTAGCCCTCCTCCCCTAAGGGTCATCCCGTTTTGTCCACCTGTGTGGGAGCCTTGGGAAAATCCTACTGGAGACTATATCCATAGTGTCCATTTTTAAATAAATGTAAAAATTTACCAGTAGAGGGAAAAAAGAACTCCCTCTTTTTTCTTTCCCCAGTGGGGAGCATAATCAAGTTTCAGCATATGTCCTTGGACCCACACAAATTTACAAGGCTTTCAAAAAGTGAGAAAATCTGGTTAACAAACTTGTACTTTTTCATGATTGTAACAAGCAGCATTTTTATGTTTTAATTTTTATATGCCTGGTAGTTTCATGCCTAGTGTATCCCACCTGGGAAATAGTTCAAAATTAGTAAAAATCAACATTGAGGAAAACTTTCCCTGTCTTTTCATTAAAAAAAAAAAAAAAAAAAGAAAGGAACTATTGCAAAATGTTACTTCTCAGAAAATTTGGTGCTCAATAGCCCCACCTACTGGAAGAAGACACAGCAACCTGGCATTTCTGCTACCATACCCTTAGAAAAAGTAAAATAAGAATTGGAGGAAAATTTAGGGGTGAATGAGTCTCACACTTCATACTTTATAGACGAAGTTATGAATCTGACTCAGAGACATGTGAGATTCCCAAACATACACAGTCCAGCACCGAGTGGAGAGATGAATTTGTGCTGCTACTTTGAGTCTATTTCCTTTGACAGCGAAGATGCCACTCCAGTGGATTAGAGTGATTGCTTCTGATCATATCTTACATTTACCTAGCACTCTATAGTTTACAAAGGATGTTTTCACGAGTATTATTCAAATTGCATCCTATAGTCACTCAGTGTCCCTATTGTCATTCCCCAAGGTCCCACAGTTGGGAAGGAAACAGAGCGGAAATTCAAACTCCGATCTCTGCCTTTCATGGTAGGCTGCAGTCTTGTTGCTTTCCTTAAGCCTCTTTCTTTTTGGGACATGTGCAGAATTACCTCTAAAAAACCACAGGAAGCTGCAGTGGTAATTTGGCTTATAGCCATTTTGATTCATCGTTCTACTGTCAAATGTCTCCCCTGGTGGCACAACAAATTGACATCTCTCTGGGTGGTGATAAACACTGCTGGTAAAAGTTGGTATTTTTAAAAAACACATATACAGTGGAATAAATTCAGGAACAAAGAGAAAGAGTAGATGGTAATGTGGTTAATGTATCTAGGGCTCAACTCAGACTTTTTTCGTGCATGGCATTTTCCCTCAAATCAAGGAAAAGATGCTTGCAGATAAAGAAGATTGGTCATTTGAAGACTGAATAGCATGTGATTTTATAATTGTAACGAAACTCTCTCCACCCTCCTCACCTGCCTCAGCTCAGTCTAAGGGCCCTTGAGAATTTCTCTAATTCATTTTACCCTATGGAAAAATGGAGGCTGGAAAAAGGCAAACAGGATAATAAAACCAAATAACGCTAGATGTTTCTGAAGCATTTAGCAACTCAGTAAGCACTTTCCTGTGCCTTGTCTCATTTGGTTCCTAACAACAAGCCACCAAGGAAGGCATATCCAGTGTAATTATTAGCCCTACTTTACAGGTTTGTAAACTGACTTTTAGAAAATTTAAATAAAGTAGGGGAGCAGCTGAATAAGCTAACAGCAATGCCTTCTTCTCTAGAATCTTGGGCTTGCTCTTTCACATGTTTTTTCTTGTTATACACAGAAGTTTATTTTTAACTCTGAAGTTGGTAGAAAAAATACCGAAAGTTTGCAGGAGAAATCCCGTAATTATGCATATTTTCCTTGAGCATCTATTCTACTATGTGTCAGGCACTGATCTAGATGTTAAGAACATAGTGTTGATCAAAACAGGTAAGCTCCCTGACCCCTGCAGCTCACACTCTTGAGGGATGTAGAAAAACAATAAGCAACTCAAAAAATAAACCTGTAACTGCGTAAGAATGAGATGGAAATGGAATGATAATAAACAGGTTAATCTGGTGGGAGAGGAAAATGGATTGGGGAGGTCAGGAAAGACATTGTTGAGGAGGCGGTATTTAAGCTGAAATCTAGAAGACAGGGAGCTTGGTATTATCTGTATTTAGGTGTATGTCACCCGTATTCCCAGGTGGAAGAATGGTAGCCCAAAGGCTCTAAGGTTTGAATGAACTCAGCCTGAGAGAAGTCAGAGAGTCTGAAGCAATGTGACTTCAAGGGGAAGATGGGTGAGAGATGAGTTCAGACAGAGACAAAGACATCCTTGCCTTGGACTTTGGATTCTATCCCAAGGCCAATGGCAGGTCACTGGAGAATCTTAAATGGGAGTAAAATGGTCTGATTTATGTTTTAGAAAATCACATTGGCTGCTTGTGAAGAATAAATGATGGGGCATACGGGGAAAAGTGGAATATTTAAATGCCACAGCAGTGGTTCAGGAGAGAAAGTACAATGGTATGGATTAAGGCGATTTATATAGAGATGAAGAGAATTATACTGATTCAGAGAGTGAAGCTGGCAAGACACGCTCGTGGATCAGACATGAAGAGTGAAAGAATGTTCTGAGGTCTTTAACTTGAGCAGCTAGGCTGATAGTGGTGCCATTCTCCCACATGGGAAGACTGGGTTTGTTACAGGTTGGGGCGGGGAAGATGAGAATCAGTCCTTTGGTTTGGTCATGCTGTGTTTGAGGCGCGTGTGAAATATGCAAGTGGAGGCGGCAAACAAGCAGTTAGATGTATGAGCCTGGAGCTCAGTGAGAGGTCAAGACTGGGCTAGAAATGCCATTTTGGGAATCATTGCCGTATAGATGATTCCTAAAGCAATGATACTGGACGAACTGATTTTAGGAGAAAGGGCGAAAAAGAGAAGACAATAGTGTCCAGAAATCAATGCCTGGGCACTCCAATGTTTAGAGGTCAAGGAAAAGTGGAAGAGGTAGCAAGGAATTGGAGACAGGGTGGTCAGGAGGGCAGAAGGAATACTGGGGAGTATCGTGTCAGGGGAGCCCAAGGAAGAGCGTTCAAAAAGGAGCTGATGGTCAACTCTGGCAAAGGTTGATGAGAAGTCAAGTAACACGACAATAGAAAAGTTGCCAAAGAACAAGATTATGTGAAGGCTTTGACGAGAACTGTGCGGACAGGGGGAACGGGAAGGGAAAAGTCGTGCTGGGAAGAAGAGTAAAGAAATGGGCCAGTAATCATTCAAGGAAGAAAACAGGAAAGCTGTTTATTTTCAGGTGGACGATTCTACCACCACAGTCATAATGATCAGATTTTCATACATTTTCCTTGTTGAAATATGTCCAAGTTTCACAAACTATTTTGTGTCTTACGTTTCCCTTGACACAGTGATGGCGTCAGCTTCCCAAGTTATTACAGAGTCTGTATAAAGATCATCTTTGATGACTGTATAATGTTACATTGAATGAATTTGCCACGGTTTGTACATTATTTGGGCATTTGTGTTACTTCTAAGTGTTCGGTATTAGAAATGAATGTTTTGGTGCATAGGTCTTTTTATATTTAGAACTATTTCTTTAGGTCAATGTCCCAGAAGTGTCTCCTGAGACAAATTATTAAAAGGCTTTGTCAAACTATTGTACCGACTCAAAATGGCACCCACAACATATGAGATTATTTCATTCTCCTCCCTGTCCTTACCATTGTGTCTAATTATTTGAGGAAGGGGTGATAATTAATAAGTGAATCAAGCACTTTTGAGTTTTATTTCACGTATCTCATGATTATTTGCAACAGTACTTTTTTCTGTTCGTTTTCTATTTGGGACACACCTGTTTAGGTTCTTGGCTTGTGTATATATTAGACTCTTAGCATTTTGTTTTGTTTATTTAAATTGTCAGCCGGAGGGGTCCCAACTTTGTGTTGAATGTAGTTTCTTGAGCCTGTCATTTGTCTTATTATTTTAGTTAAGTGTGTGGCCTTCTTTGTCATTTACGGAAGCTTTTAATTTTGATGGGATTAAATATGCTGATCTCATAAACGCTTGATTATCTCAATGCTTTTTCTCCTTCACAGATTGTCTGTGATAAAATCTTAACCCCAGACTTCCAGACTATCTCCCCCTTACATTCATTGGCATATGTTTGAGAAAAGCAAGCTCATTTAATAATGTTGTTAATTTACAGTGCTAGCATATATCAGCCAAAGCCAACCTTGCTGCCAAAAATAACCATCTAATAAAATTCCTTCTGAAAGGCAAATTTTTGTTTTTAGCTACACTCAGAAGAGTGTCAGAGAATTTCTGGTTTATTTGGATCCAGAACCTCCACAAAAGAAAGGATTGTGTGTTCAGGATAAACACATACCAACCGGCAGAGGAGAGGGCCCCATGAGTACAGTCCCCCCAAGCCTTCTGTAGATGCTGTTCATAACACAAGCCACAGCTGACTGACCACTCACCATACGTTAAAGACTCTGCATATACTATCTCATTTAGTGCTGTCAACAGCCCTTCTAGACAATTGTTACTTTCTTCACTTTATAAGTAATGGCACAGACAGGATTCCAGGCCACGTGTGTTTGACACTGCAACTCATTTTTAACCCCTATGCTGTCTGCCTCTCTAGTGCTGCCCCCGCCTGAGGTCCTGGATCGTAGCTCTAAGACCTTTTCTCATTAGTATTGGCCACTAAGGGTGTCAGCTCTGAGGTCTCAGAATTGACCACAAACACCTCGGACTTCTGACTTTTCCCACTCTTATCTTACTCGCTGGCTCTGCCCCTTGATAGGGTGCAGGAAACCACCAGAACTCTTAGGGGTGCAGGATTGCTTCAGGGAGGATGCTTAATACAATTAAAGATGCTGGAAATATTATTCTGTGAATTTAAAGTATTCTATGATGTGCAGTGCTGGTTTTATGGCCAATGGGTGTGTGGTAAATACTTCCTAACTCCTTGAAAATGGCCAAACTATGTAAGGAGAACCTCATAGTCTTAAGGTTTTGTGTTTTTAGAGTTGTCAGTGACTCTAGGTATCAGCTTCATCTATTTCCAGCTCTTTATTTTAGAGATGAGTGTCATACAGTAAAGAAACCTTCCCAAGGTCCCGTACCTAACTGCAGGGCTGGCACCAAAACCTGAATTTTCTTCTGTTCATTAATCTGGCTGCTAATGTCTGCTTGTTCCTCCATGCAGGCAGGGAGAGAAAGGAATGGAACTAAAGTTTATGGGACAACTTTTGTGTATCTGGAAAACTACTCAGCCCTTTGCATGAATCATCCCATTTAATCCTCTAAATATTATTGATATTCTTATCTCCAGAGCACAGATGAAGAAAATGAGTCAAAGAACTGAACCACTTGCCCATGATCAATGAGTACTAGACCCAGGATTTGAATCCCTGCTCATGCAACTCTATGCGGTACACGCTGGCATGCCACTAACTGGGAAAATCACACAGAGACTTTTGGCCACAAAGCTCACTCACATCAGAATGTGACTCCTTGTGTAGCTACTTGTTCTCCTCCCTGCAGTACACCAGGGAAGAGCTGTCCTTGACAAAGGACTGAGATGCCAATGGCTGGTGGCCGAAGTAACCCCACCTTCTGAAAAGGAGAAGCTAAAACAGTCAAGAGGACAGGGACCGCAAAGACAAGGCTCAGAGGCAAGGCTGAAGCAACTGGGTTTATTTAGTCTGAAGAGAGGCGGAGGGATTGACCTGAGAGCATATCAAACATTATTACGGTGAAGATGGTGGCCAGCCATTCCTTATCATCTCCAAGAGTAACGTCAGAGGAATCTATATAACATGCTAGAAAAGGAGGAAAGGCAGAACTTCCTATCTTCATAGCAAAGAAGATGGACAGACCATGGGGAGGTGAGGAAGTCTCGTCCAGAGAAGCATATTCATCAAACTCTTGGGCAGAACTAGCAAGAGCTCTGTGTCAGGTTGTCAAGAGTTACTGATGTGATAAAGTCCCTTCCAGTCTACTCCTTCTAAGAACCCATCAATTTATAAATACTAAAAAATGTGTCACAAATGTAATAATTATGATAAATAAAAATAAACACCGTGATTATAGTGGGCAAGTGTTATCTTCTTCTCAGCAACCTGTCTCCTCGTGAGGACATCTCTACTCCTTCTGGGTCTTTCGAGATTACCTCTTCTCCCATCTCATTCCCACACCTGCAGTAGGAGCAGCTACGGTACCAGAGCTCATCCTCTGAATGCATTTGATTGGTCCAGGTTTTGGGCCAGTGAGTCCCTTCCCTGGATTTTTGGACTTGGATAGACTCATACTAGAAACACTAACCTTGGGAAATATATGAAAAGCTTGGGAGCTGTCATTTGCCTTTGATAGTAGAAGGCAAATCTTAGAAATAAAGCAGAGACAAGAGTGAAGGACATCTAGCTTAAAAAGAGGGAACAAAGTAGGCAAATGAAGCAGATTCAGAAAGAGGAATAAAGTTAACTGACCAAGGGTCATAGTACTATTTTCTTAGTACTGTTCAGTACTTACTGTCCTTCACACCTGCAAGAAAACAGAGCCCTAGACCATCACATTGCTCCCCTACAGACAACACAGGACATGAAAAGGATTAGTAAGCACCCAATTTAAGAACCTATCTGGTGTATGACAAACGAGGAAACTGAGACCTGGATAGGGGAAGTGATTTAGCTTCAGTCATGTGGTTGGCGAGTGTCTGAGATGAAGTCTCCTGACATTTCCACGAGTGTTTTATTCTCCTCCTAAACTACTACAACTGGTGGACGGGGGACAGTACTTGGTGAGGGCATTTGCTTGTCTGTGAACAATCCCCAACCCTAACTTCACAGGCTGTATTCAGCCCAAGTCAATAAATTACGGCCCCGTGAGAGGCTGGCTTTCTCTTCTAATCTCTTGACTGCTTTGTGCAGCTTCTGGGGGTGGAGGAGAGATCCAGCTTGGTCAGTGTTTAAGAAACGACAGAGCAAGTGACTTTGAGATAAACAAGTATTTATTTTCTCTTGAACTGACCTTAATTATACCTGTCAAAAGATTTCCACTTGAGCAGATTTAACAAGGAAACTAGAGGGTGAGTGGATACTTAGAGCTCCAAATCTGAGAGGCTCAGCAATTATGTTCCTCTGGGCTCCTTCCTCTGGGTACACACTGGGCTCAAGTGCTGCATGCAGCCAAAGAAGGCAGAGCAGCAGTGAGGTCTGAGTCAGATCTCTGAAGGTGGGAATTCCTGAGATGCAATCCCACAAACAGAGTCCTCGCTCCTGAAGGCACTTTGAAGATCAGCCAACGCACAGTCCAACCTAATGCTGCCCCAGCCCTACAACAAGATCCTTCTGCCTCTTCTTGAATTTCTCCAGTGACAATAAACTTATCAGGGAGCCCCATCCCCATGAGGCAATAATGGGCGTGGAAATGAGGGGTGGAAATGAAGGCTGAACCCCGAGATGTTAAGACCTGCATTTAAATATGGGATTCCTGCTGATAAACTGATTTGGACCCAGTTTCTTACTTCTCTTGCCCTTGGTTTCTTTGTTTATGGAGTGGGTATAATAACACAACCAGAGCTGGTGGTGATTCAGGGATAGAATGTCTAGACCATGTCTGACACTGTGCTTGATAATCAGCACAAGTTAAAATCATGCTAGTTCTTTTTGTTCTCTTCCAATACATTTTCTTCTACAATATCATGCAACATCATGCAGTCTTGAGCAATATCATGCAATTCAAATGTTT
The DNA here is from genome assembly GCF_048564905.1 of Vicugna pacos. Lineage (NCBI taxonomy): Eukaryota > Metazoa > Chordata > Mammalia > Artiodactyla > Camelidae > Vicugna > Vicugna pacos. The sequence continues at coordinate 31,920,534 of NC_133011.1, read as the reverse complement.
GAAATCGCACTGCTTTGGAGGTTCCTTCTGAATATATAACTTCGTCTTTGATATTATCCTAATGTTTTCCCTGAAGAGCTCCACGTGTTGAATAAGCATCTTCACCTAAAGGTCCCTCCGATGAGCTTGACTTGTTGGTCATCAAGCTAAGCACACAGAATTACACCCTCACTCCACCTCTTTTTCTTTCTTTAATCTCCTGCCTCAATGCTTAGCTTTACTATTGGGCTCGTAGTTGGAGGTCTGTAGATATTTGTTGATGGAGCAGATGAATGACACATACATTCAGCACTAGAAATCAACAGCTTTATCCTGAACACCATAATATTTCTGTGACGAGCACTGTATTAAGCACCAGGAAATCAGTGGGTTTCAAAAGACACAAAACTTACAATCCATGAAAGGAGAAAAAGTAATCATTGTTAAAATCATCACCTAAGCATGCAGTTGTTAGTATGCAATTGTTAACTAGCACCTGAAGAATGCTGTGTTCACCAAATCCTATTTGACTCTCCTCCTTCCTTGACCAATGGAGTACTAGACTTCCAAGCACCTTGCCATCTGGCAAGGTCATGTGGCTACCTCTTGCCCATGAAATGTGAGCAGAAGTGAAGTGTATTTTTTTCAGGTTGACCCAATGTAAAACACCATGCAATTCTCCAGTTTTTCTATTCCTTTGCTGTAATGAATTGTCAAGTTGGATGTCGAGGTAGTGGAATTTCCATCAGCTTAGGTCCTTAACTGAGTCTGTGGAATAGAGTCTGCCGTCCACCAATCCTGAATGAATAAGAAGGTATATAGGAAATAAACATACATTTGCTTATATCGTATGGCTGATACTTCAGAATTTATTTGTAACTGCAGCTTAGCCTAGCTTATCCTGACTAATGCAGCACTCATTAAGCAATTATATAAAGGTTAGAACTGAATGCAAGTGAAAGAAAACATGTTATTAAAGGAAAAAAATATATATATATCCTAAAATTTCCTTCTTAAAGGTCACTATTCATCTCAATTTTCATAACTAAATTATGTTCTTTTATAACTCAGATTGGTGGTTAAAAGGCTGGGCCCATAGCAAGGGTCCAGCAATCATGGCCACTAATAAATAGCCAATGAAAACCATGTAACATTTATTTCCTAGGAAACCTAGCATGAAATATTTTCTTATTAGTGTAGGCTTATGGTCCCTTTTAACTTCTTAGACTAACCATCTGTCCCTCTTGACTTCTTGACTCCTGCCACATGTCATGAATCATTTCATCTCTCTTTTCTGACCCTTCACATGACTATTGGCTTTAAGTTGGATTTATTTCTAAGCACTTCTTTGGAGCTGAAATTAGAGAGTGTATTAAAATATTTTTGTAGTGTGATAAGGCACAGAAAAAAGCAAACCTATATAATAAGCTCCCTATCAGGCACTTTGCCAGTTGTTTTATTTAATTGTTCCTCTTGCCAGTTTAGGAAATGTCATAGCCCCGCTGTATAGCCCTGCTATCCCTACGAGTAGGTTGAGACTCGGTGCCTTTAAGTGGCTGATCAAGGTGACACAGGGAGCAAACAGCTGGACCATTAACCCACCCTGTGAATGTCTGATTCCAGAGCCTGCCAGCCAGGGGTCAAGATTCCCATTCTGGTTCCTGACTTTGCCTCTACCCAGCTATCATCCGGGATAAGAATCCACCCATTCAGCTGTGGAACAAACATTGGTTGAGTGCTTGAAATTTTACAAAATATTTTAGTGTTTGCAGCTAATTTCCATTTTTACCCTTTTGTTTGATCTTCACAAGCTTCCCTTGAGTTCACTTAGTGTGTAGCTTACAATCGTAGGAAGTAAATGGCCATCCTGGCTTTGTAACTTGTTAATTGTGAGCGTCAGGCACATTCCAGCTCCCTTCTGAACCTTGATTTTCCTTTCTATTCAATGGGAGAGGGGGTGTTGATTGTATCAACATCATAGGGTTGTTAGCAGAATTAAATGAGATAATTGGTGCAAAGCACATCAGATTGATGCTTGAGCCTGGAATATTGCATACAACCGGCTGTAAGCCTGTTGAAATCAGTCTCTATCACTTTGTGCGTAATTCTGTAAACACATTCCAAGTAGTCTTCGTACCTCCCAGTCTTCGCGTCTGCAGTTCATCATCTTCTCCTTATTGGGGTGCCCCTTGCTTCTCCCACCCCCTCTTCAAGCTCAATGCCTTATGCATTTGATCTTTAAGTCCCAAAATAAACTCTCTGTCCTTGTGAGGCTTCCTCAATGTTCCCTTCTCCCCCAACAGAAGCTGGACGACTATCCTCTGGCCTCTCTCTGTCTATAGCCCTTTCAAGGTCTGTTCATTATAGCAATAATCATGTTGTGTTGTGACTTTCAGTTTCATACCAGGTATCAATTGTGATTAAAAAAAAAATTAAAGTGACCGAAAATTCCTTGCAGAATCCCAATAGGAATTTGGAGGGAGGGATAGAAAAATGTAAAGAAGGAAAATGGCTAGCTGACACCTTTTTGGAAATATGTGCTCAATAATTATATACACGTATGTGCATATGGATATGCGTGTATACGTATACATTCACACCCTACCCTCCGCCAAGAATTCTGTAAGGAACTCTGTGAATGCAAGGTTAAATTGCATATGGAACATTTTTGTGATGAGTACTCAGATTAGATATCAGCTACATACTACAAATAACAATTTAATACAGGTGATAAGTAACCTGTGCTCCACTGTAGCCACGGATTAGACCCTAACATCAGAAGGCAGAAGGGAGGCTGATTTCAGTATAGTGTCTGCGAATCATAGTACCTGTGAGTGTGGTAGAGAGAGGTTCTAGAAAGGCTTCTTGGAAGAGGTAGCTTTGGAGCTGGATCTTAATCTTATGGCTAAGATTCTATGTGCGTGTGTGTGTGTAAATATTGTATATGTAAGTGTGAGCTGGAAGGGGATTCCTGCAATAAGAAATGCAATGAGCAAGAAATGTGGGAGAATAGGAATGGGGAGTAAAAAAGGAATGAATTGAGTGGTATGGTAGGATAAAACTGTATGTATATGTGTGTTTATACGTATATATGTATGTATCTGTATGTGCACATATATGTTTATGTTTGTTGTGAAAATAAGGCTACAAGAGGAAAATTGAGCCTGATTGTGGGGGATTATTTCTGTTTGACAATTTTTCTAATTTATTCTATAGACTAGAGGAGTTAATAGTTTAAAGGACAAAGTGACAAGATACAAGCTGGACTTTAAATCTGGGAGCTGTGGAGGATAGTTGGACTAGAGGAGGAATTGGACAAATTAAGATATTAATTAGACGACATTTGATTGGTTTAAAGTATGGAAAATAGCAATACTTTCAATCAGGAAACATTATCAAGGCTTAATTTTGCCAGATATTTTGGGCATCCGTTTCCTTTATCAGAGCCTCCCCACTGAGTCAAGTGGTAGAAATTAGGAACATACAGATTTTGTTCCAAACAACTGATGTTTTAGAAATGAAATGGAAAACACTGTGATGAGAAATTGTTTTTAACATGTTAATTCATTCCAATTATTTGGAGAAATGTTGAAATTCAGAAGGCAGGAGCGGGGCCATCCTCTCTTCCAAGCAAAAGCTTTGGCTTCTGAAAATCATTATTGAAACTGAGTTTCATTTCCTTGTTGAAAATCCACTGAATATAGAAAATGGATCAAAAAAAGAAAACAATTTTTATGGAATTTTTAATTGCCACTTAGATGGATTGTCTGGGGATTGCATGAGGTAATTGAAGTAAAAATTCATTTGCATATATGTAATAAGCACCCGATAATTATTAACCACGATTAGAGTGTTGTTCTATCATCTCTAGTCCAAACACTTCAGTCTGAATATGTGACCTCTCTGGGATTTTTTTCTCTCTAAATCTGCGGTTGTGGAGACTGGTATGTGGATTTTTCCTTTTGGTAGGAAAATCTGCTTCCTGTTTGAGGCTTTGCCTGTTTTTCAGGAAATGCTATAGCCTGTGTCCTAACATTAATTATCTTTCTGCTGCAAGAACTTAAGAGTAGGTATCACTCCTGAATCATTTCACACTGTATCTTTTTACCAGGAATCTCCGGCAGCGCCTGTCTCATTTGCAACACACCCCAAAGCCAATTGGGAATGGTACCCTCTTCTATACAGGCTAGAAAAAGAGCACTGTTTCAATTATACACACACGTATACACACTCATACATATCTATATTTCATTTTTATTAAAAGAATGCATGTATGAGGTTTAAATACACACACAAAATCCTGATTGGTAACAGTGAGCAAGGGCTCTTTGCCCCATAGTTTTACCCCTCCATCCAGTTCCACATAGATAAGCGCTTTTAATTTCTTTAGGTTTCTTTATATAAATATATATTTCTTAATAGTTAATTATCATTGAACATGTCTGCACTGTTGCTGCTGTTTTGAGATGCTTTCAGTTGACTTTGAACTCTAGGATGCTTTCATCTCACCTTCTTTCCCTCTTTCCTTCCCTCTTTTTCTTTCACAGGCATTTCTCTTACTTAGATTCTCGCATGTAGAATTGCATTTTGGCATCTACATCTCAGAAGACCTGAATTAGTTATACACTTTTTCATAAATCCTTCTGTGGCTGCTACAGGATGAAGTCCAAATTCCACAGCAAAGCATGCACAATCTTGTAAGATTTATTACCAGTCGAAGTGAATTTCAAGCTGCATCCCTTTGCATGTGAAGACAGACAGCCTGCTGATTGTGACCCCTTCTTCCTCCCTCGTCTGTCCTCTGTGCCTGAAATCCTTTTCTCATTTCTGGAATTCCCTGTCTTCTCTTGCCTCCTGGGAAAGCTCCTCACTCTTTGAGAATTTGCTCCACCACCCACTCCTACTCACCACCTGTGGGGTGGGTACCATGTCCCCTCAGTCTCATAGCACCCTACCTATGTCTGCTGTAGCATGACCACAGTGGAGACGGCTTTCTCTTTTGTGCCTGACTCCCTACGTGGACTGATGATATTAGATGGCAGGCAGCATCCCCATACTGCCTCCTACTCTGTCAGTTGGGAATAAAGTAATGAGGCTTGTGGAAAAAGAGACCTAGATTTCAATCCTGGCTCTACCACGTGTTGGTTGTTTGACTTAGATCATGTGACAACTTTTTAAAGCCTGTTTCTTTCTCTATCAAGTGAGGCAAGAACACTGCAGGTGCCATTCAACCTACTGCAAAGAGAATGGTGCTTAATGCTTGGTCTGGAGACTCCCACAGATCCCCAGACTCGGAATTTTGATTTGATGTGCAGCTGAATGGAACTTTGGAGTTGTCTTCCTTGGAAGGGAGGAGAGGTGAGTGTATTTTGCATGCTGTAAGGAAAGTGAACCAAATATTTGGTAATTAAAGGAAGACCTGTATTAGTTATTAGTTCTCTTCCCCAAAGATTTCTTGGTCTCCCTTTTTCCAGGAAGATGGTAAGATTACACTTCCTTAGCTCCTTGAAGGTAGTCTGGCCACGTAACTTGCTTTGGCCAATGGAATGCGATCAGAAGCAGTGTGTGTGCCCTGGGGGCAGCAGTATTAAGAACTAGTGTGCGACCCACCAGCGCGTTCTCTCTCCTGCTGGGCAGCTGACGCACCAGAGGGTGGCAGCTTCTCCATCAGTCTGTTTCTTAGAGTGAGGGCACTGCAGAGCAAGGTTGGAGCCAACCCGTCATGGGCTTGTTCATAAGTGAGAAAGAAGCTTTTATTGTTTCCAGTCATTGGAACTGTGGGGCTCTTTGTAACATGTGGTAGAAAAAATTCTGGATGGACTCCATCAACTTTGTGCTCTGGTGTTACTCTCATGACTGTGGGACCTCACACAGCAAAAGGGATTTTGCTAATAAAATTGACGCCAATTAGTAAGTGGTTGATAGGGCTATTATCTGGGTAGTCCTAATCTAACTGCCTGAGTCCTTTAAAAGCAGAGGGTTTTCTCTGCTTCATAGCAGAAGGCAGAGAAATTCAAAGCTCAACGGAGATTCAATGAAGGGGAAGATCTCTGCTGCTGAGATGAAGTGGGCCAGTGGAAAGACCTGAGAATAGCCTCGAGCTGCTGAGGGTCACTCCAAACCAACAGCCAGCAAGGAACTGGATTCTGCCAACAACCTGAATGAACACAGAAGTGAATTCTTCCCCCAGACAAGAGCCCCACCTGGCTGACACCTTGGTTTCAGCCTGAGAGACTCTAAATAAAGAACTTAGTTAAAGTTGCACAAATTTCTCACTTACACAGCTCTGAGCTAATAAATGGGTGAGACTTAACCCACTCAGTTTTCGGTCATTTTTTATGCAACCATAGAAAACCAGTGTACAATGCAGCACCATACCCTAGCTCACCCGAACCGACACACAGTTCAAATTTGTGGTGAGGACCATCCTACTGAGAAGTGGTTGAAGGCAGAAACTGTTCCTTAAAGACTCTCCAGAGCCGAGAAAAGTGCCTGACACGTGATTTAATCAGGCTGAGACAACAAGATTGATGATGTAATGTCTTCAACAAAACACATGACATGTACTTAATAAAAGTTGTTTTTAATTATGTTATAATTATGACTCGTGTAAATTGAAGTCTACCACAGCTCTGAAAAACTGTTAAAGGTGATTACTCTTTTCTTTTTTCCCTCCAAATCACATAAGTAGCATCAGAACAAATAAAATGGGACTAAGAAAGGCCTCGTCCTTGGGAGTCCAAGATCACTTTTGTTTTTATTCTTCAAGGAGATTCTGAATCCTCAGAATGGTTGGGAGTCTTCCTGTTATATTTGTTCAAAGTATTCTCTATTCCTGTTTCAAGAAATTTTCTCAACTAAAATCAGGTAATTATTTGTATAATTGATTGCTTAAAATCTGTCCACAATCTCTCTCAGGACAGAAACCACGTTTAGTTGATTTTTTTCTCTGTGACTTCACATAGCTCCTGACATAAAATAAACGTTTGATGCAAAATTTCAACAGGAAAAAAGGAGCAAGCCAGGTGGTAACAGAGTCAGTCTACAGTAATGTAAATGCTACACAGGGCAGGACTTTTTGTTCCTAGATTATGGGCACAGAGGAACGCTGGCCAGCATGCGAGGGACATGACATTAGGCTGTCATCCTGAGAACGGGTTCTAGCAAAAGGAAGTTGTGCTTTTAGAGCCCCAGTCAAATGAGTTGAGATTCAGAGAGACTGAAGAACAGCAGGGAACATTCAGATTGTAATTCCGACCTTTAGATTGGGCTCACACAATGAGTTACAGGGAGACCTGGTTAGGAAGCAAGTGGGCTCTTAAGCCAACTCATTCCAGAGAATCTGGTGTCAAGTCTAGCTGCCATCTATACCCTGGCACCAATCACTGTGGAATCAGGGAATCAAGTATGGGTCTGGGGAAGGGAATTGACTCTAAGACCCATAGGTGCTTGATAACTGTGGGCAACACTTATTGTCACAAGGATTTGAACAGTTACAGTGTATTTGCCAAACAACTCCTAGGAGTAAGTGCTAATATTGTCTCCATTTTAGAGAAGAGGACCTGAAGCATAGTTTCTTAAGATCATAAAGCAATTTCCACGGTCATACGGCCAATCAGTAGTCAAACATGGCCGTCTGAGCTCTGAGTCCACATTCGAAAGTTCATCATGGCAGTGTGCGGTGGTAGAAAGGGGGAGTACATTGGAGGTCAGAAATAGAGGTTCAAATCTGGCCCTGCTGTTTTGCCCCGGGGCCATCTTGAACAAGTTTATTCATTTCTCTGGGCTTCAGTGTGCTTTTCTACAAAGTAGACCCAATTACAATTACCTCCAGGAGTGGTAAGAGGGTAATATAATGATAATCATGGCCAGTGTCAGATAGAGTAGATTTTCAATACATATCACATACCCTTTACCTTCTGCCTCTCTTGAGACTGATGCAGACACCAGAAGGGGCCTTTCTCTGCAGGCGAGGACCCTCAGAACTCGCCCCAGCTGAGAGGATCAGAGAAAGAGAGAGATGAGAGAATCAAGACTTGCCAGCCTCAGTGTTTCTCTTCTTGCTTGCTCGCTGCTGAATGAAGATAATAGTGCTTAGCTTACAGAGTTTTTATGAAGACCAAATGAGATAATTTTTCTGTGAGCGCGCTCTGCCATTGTAATGTAAGGGCACGTCTGGTATTATTATTCATGCCATTCTGTCTCATTCAACAGAATAAAGGCAGGAAGAATCCCAAAGCTTCAGCATTGTTAGGAGACAGATTTGTGTTTCCAATTGTTCTTCCTGGAAATTGTGAAAGTAGTTGCAGTCTGAATGAGTGTTGAAGTGATTTCAATTTCCCTTTAAATTCAGAGATGCCAAAACCCTGTGATTTAGGCTCCCAGGAAATACCATTAGAGCCATCTATCTGCTCTCAGTTTTAATCGAGTACTTAGTACTTAGCTAAAACTGAAGAAATAATGTCCTCAGTCATAGTTAAGTCTTTCAGCAAGACAGGCAAGCTTACCTATTGAGGAATTGCTGTGGTTTGAAGGTTCAAATTCATTAGCATGGTTTCCAAGTCTCTTGAAGGTCTGAAATCTATGTTTGTCTCCATCCTTCTGCCCTTCTCCTTTGGCTTCCAATCCCAGTTCTATTTCCCCTCATCTACTCACCACTCAACTTATATATCATTAGATTCCATACCTCTGTGCTTTCACAACACTTTCCTTCCTTCTATCTAGAATGCGTTTAACTCCACTGGCCTCTCACTCTCACATACAGACCTCTGTGTGTGTGCTGACATCTCTCTCTTCCTTTAGATGTAACTCAAACACCCCCTACATTATGAAGTCCTCCTTCTTTGTCTTACTCTCAGCCAGGATTTATGTCTTCCTTCTCTATGTTTCCCTCGGAATCTTTTATGCATCCATGTGTCCATCCCTCCTTGTCTGTATCCTTCCCTTCCTCCCTCCTTCTATCCCTCCAACCATCCATCCATCACCCAACATTTGAGTGTCTCCTGTATTCTAGGCACTGTCCAAAAACTTTAAAGCTCTTTAAAAAAAAGGGTAAAAACAAATAAAAACATTATATCTTGAACATTGACTATACTTCAATAAATATAACTATATACATAAAAACAATAACAAACAAAATTGCAAGAAAAAAAAACATTAGGTCTCAACCTTCATATGTCCTTTATTTAATATTAAATAATTACAAAATATTGTGGTCATAGTGAGTAAATGAGGTGATGGTGACAGCTTAGGATGGAAAAATGTTTCATCCTGGGTAAATCAAAGAAGACTTCAGATAGGAGGTGATATCCACACTTACTCATTCTTAAGGGTTAGTAAGAACTCACCATATGGAGCACTAAATTTCAGAGATTTTCATACTGTCACATATTTACTTGCATATGGGGCTTCCTACCTTTGTTATTCTGGAAGTCATCTGGGCATATAAATCCTGTGCTGTTATTTACCCTTAGCCCCTGCAAGAATGCTTGACACACTGAAATGAATGAATGGATAGATACATGGTGATGTTTTAGGAAAAAGAAATCTTTTTTTTTTTGACATAAAGGAGTTCACTCATAATGGCAAGACAGGAGGACATCCAGCCTTAGAGATGAGGGCTACGAAGAATATTTCAATGCTACATTGTGAAGAAATACTAACTAATGCTCATTAATATGTTCCAGACAATTGCTGAATATTTTCCCAGCATTATCATCAACCTACAAAAAAATCTTGGAATGTAGGGGTTATTATCTCTATTTTAAGGATGATAAGACTGACACACAAAGAGGCAAAACAACTTCTCCCTGGTCACAGGGTTGTGACTCAGCTAAGAGACAACTTCAGCTCTGGTTCCAGAGCCCAAGTTCTTAGCCACTGCATGGTACTACCATCCATGGCGCTCCATCTTCATTGAGTGTTTCAGGGACCAGCCTAGAGCACTGTGGGGATGTTCCACCATCACATCAAAGCAAATCCATATCATGCCTCTGCCTAAAAATTTGGTTCAACCTTGGGGGGCATTATGAATTGGATCACCCGAATCACTCCACTTGATACTTAAAATCTCTTCTCTGGAATTTTGATTCGTAGCATATTAATGGGTGACATATTTTATATTATACCGTGGTTAATCATTGTCTTTGATGCTAGGCACCCCAGGGTTTAAATACAAGCTCTGCCATGCCCAATAGATCCTAGACAAAGACAAATCAACAAAACCTATTCAATTCAACTCAGCCTATGTTTCATCACGTGTAATAACAGTATAACAGTATAATAACACCTAATGTGTTTAAGTTAAATGAGCTAGCATATGTTAAGTGCTTAGCATAGTGTTTCTCTCATGGTAAATTCTTAATAAATATTGGTTAACATTCAATATTATTAACTGGCGTAGGTATATAATACTTATATTACACACAAATATGTAATAGCCAAACTAGAAAATATTATATATTATGCATTATATATTAAAATATAATACATTGTATATTTTATATGTAATTAAATATTTTCCCTTTTGTTTCCATCTCATCTCTTAGAAACTGCAGTACAATGTACATATTACGAGTGCAGATTTTTGGAGTCTAACTGCATTCAGTTGAATCCTGCTCTTTTGTTTATTAGCTATGTGACATTAAGCAAGTCCTTGAACATTGGTAAGAATGATAACACTCGTTCATCTCATCTGGTGTTGTGAGGATTAAATGAGGCACAAATCACTGAGCAAAGTGTTTGACAAATAGTAAATACTTAATAAATGGTTTTGTTATTATTACCATTAACATTGTTACCACTACTAAATATTTAATAAATTGATAATTTAACAAACTATTATGAAGTTATTATTTATATTTAAATATAAATATTTAACATTTTAAAATGTAAATATTAAAAATGTATTTCTTAAGGAATGCACTAGAGCACATACATGTCACCCAGATACAGAGCCTGAACACAGACATGCAGGGCTCCTGCGTGGCCTCTGCACAGCAAAGCAAAGCAAACCTTTCACAGTAGTTGCACTTCATTTCATTTCATTCCTTGGCTGTATAAGCTCTGGGTAGTTGTGCATGGTCTTTTCTTCTAAATTTTCATAATTCCACTGACCTTGTTCTGTTCTTCTTTGCTTCTGGGCATTTTCCATAAGCAAAGAGAAACGGGGTGGGGGCAGAGGAAAGTATTTATAGGCAGTAGCGTGAGCAAAGATGCAGAAGAATGGTAATGATTACAACACATTTGAGATACAAAACAGATCAGTGTTCTCAAAGCATAGAGTACAGGGGACAATTTGGGTTGCTTCCTTAAGGATTTATTTATTTCTTGCAATGAGAAAATTCATGCATTTTTGAAAACCTATGCATTGTAACCGGTAGAAAAGTTCATACTGAATAGACAAGAGAGAGAAAGGTTGTAAAGGCTCCTGAGAAGCAGAGAGGCACAGGCCTGAGCCAGGAGGAAGAACGGAAAGCCTGCTGTCATGAGGAAAAGCAGATGAGGGTAGAGACACTCATAGATAAGAGTGAGATGAGATGTAAGTGTCATGTTTACTAATCAGCATTTTATCCTGGAAGTTAAAGACAGACAATAGTTTTCTCAGATTCATTTGCTCTATGGCTACTCTGGTGGCCATGCAGAGGACAGACTAGAGGATGCGAGAGTGGCTGAAAGGAGCTCATGAGAGAAGTCTTGAAGTAATCCAGGTGCAAGGAGAGATGACGGGTCCAGAGCTAAGGTCGTGGTAGTGGAGAATTCAAGACAGGGGCCATTGCGAGATGTTAGGAGTCACTGCAGCTTGATAACTAGTTGTCTGCAGATGGTGGAGCAGAGGTAGGGGAAGCAGTTGAGACTGCCTTAGTCTAGGCTCTACTTTGGGTGAGGACAGACGGCCATGTCAGAATGGACAGCACTGACAGGAGGAAGATGGATGGGATGACTGGGCGACACCCAATTAGAGATGTCCTTCCAGCAGTTCCATGGATGGGTCTGGAGGTAAGAAGGCTCTGGCCTTTAAATAAAGACTTAAGTGTAATTAGCAAGTAGATGGTAATTAAAGCCACGTGACTGGTGGAGTAGCTCAGAGAGAGGACAGAGGATGCAGAGAAAAGAGGGAACTTGGCATAGATAAATGATGATGAGAAGGGGCCAGTAGAGATGAAGGAGTTAAGGGTAAACAAGGATAGTGGGGTTGAATATTTGAAGCAAGACCCCTGAGAAGGGAATAAAATCTACAATGAACAGAGCAGATTAGCTTTAGGAAGTAAAGAACCAATTATCTGTTACGATAGAAGAGAACAAGGAAAACATACATGCAGATACAGGTAAAATGTGGGTGCTGTGAGTTGAATTTTCTCAGGGAAGTAGGAGGCAAGGTGATGTACTATGATTGAGAAGGGAAGGTTTGAAAGGTCAGAGATTTGAAAAGAAAAATGGAGATTTGAAATAAAAGTGTTCCAAGGCAGTGTGCAGGACCTGGTTAGAGGCAGAGGGAAAAAGCACATTTTAATTTCAGGTTGACTGGCATGTGCAGTAGAGAATCACAGGAGAGAATGAAGGGTATTAATGCATCTGCATCTTCTGTGTTCCATAATTTTAACATCTGTCTTGTATTAGTCAGGGTTCTCCAGAGAAACAGCCAATAGGAAGAGATAGATGCAGATATAAATGTAAATATAGATATGGCTATTGATGATATAGATACAGATTTATTTATTAGAAGCTCTTAACTTACACAATTATGAGACTGAGAAGTCTCATCATCTGCTGTCTGCAGCCTGGAGACTCAGGAAAGCTAGTGGTGAGAGCTGGAGAGCTGCTGGAGTAGATTCCTGTTGGAGTCTGATGGCCTGAGAATCAGGACCATGGAGAGCAGGAGAAGATTGTCGCAGCTCAACAGTCGGCGGAGAGGGAGCAAACCCAACCTTCCTCCACCTTTTTGTTCTATTCGTGCCCTCAGTGGATTGGAGCATGCCCACCCACCCTGGAGAGGGCCATCTGCTCTATGCAGTCCCCCAATTCGAATGCTAACCGCTTCCAGAAACATACTCACAGACCCACTGAGAAATAATGATTAATCGGACACATGAGCATCTTGTAGCCCAGCTGATACATAACTTAACCATCACATGCCTCATGCAGGCCCCAGGAGAATCCAGCCACCACAATGGTGTGTTGTCCAGTAATCACACCACCTTCCAGAGCGTCTAACATTTGTTTTTATTCACGTCTAGACTTCAGCTCCCTTCTGAAGCAGCACTTGTAGAATATTTTAGAAGAAACGAGAAACAATAGAACTTTCATGTTGGGTTAATGTAGGTCTTCTCAGTTACCCTCTTAAGTAATGGGATAAGGCTTGAAATAAAACTCTTTAGATTATATTAATGCACCACTCGGTTAAGGCTATCTCTATTTAGGTAGTTACAAGTTTAAATCACCTTAAATTCTTATTTCTGTATCATTAGGCAATTCTATCTTACTATGGTTTTTAATTCCATGTCCAATTAACACGAGAAGTGGAAGGAATTCTCTAAGCTCTGTAACTAGCCCAAGGTTGAAATCTTGGCTTTGCCACTAACCAGCTGTGAGATTTTGGGCAAATTAGTTAAATTCAAATGTACTATACTTTAATTTTCTAGTCTGCAAAACAGGAGTGTTGGGGTATACCTTGGGGTGTTGTATAAAAGATTAGAAGAAATATATTTTAAATTCTGTATTAGTAGCAAGTAACAGATACTCCACAGTATTTTCTTCTTTACAAAAAAAAAAAAGAATAAATCCTGATATAAGGGGATAATGTGCTCAGGGGAAAAAATGTATTTTCTCTATGAGAAAAAAGAAACACCTTGTTTATCCTGGAGAAAGAAGAATAATGGTAAATGAGTCATCATGAAGTAAAGGGAATAAATTTCTCCTCTGTCCTTCTGGAATCCAGACCAAGAATAGGAGTGCTGGATTTCTGCAGAGGTAAATTTAGGCTTAATATGGTGACTAGCCAAAAGAGAATATAGACATCCAGCTGAGACTCTGGATGGCAACAGAATCTAGCTAGAATTTAACATCATCATCTATTTGTTGTCTTCTGTTTGTTTTATTCATTAAGTCATTTTTAAGTTTGCATTTCATTTATGGTGATTCTTATTTTCTGTTTAAGATGGCAGTTGATATTCTAAGTGGAATTTTTATAGTAAAAAGTGTCTGTTAAAAGAAAAATACTAAATAATATATTTTGTGTATATAGTGAATATCCTGAAGATAATGCAGAAATGGCGGACACCTGGGAGATTCTGGCTCAGGGAACTTTCTGCCTGCTCTTAGATCCCTTCCAACCCTCAGCTGCTATGATTCTATGTTCGTAGGGGAATCAGATGCAATGCTTGAGAACTTGATGGCAGTAGTTCTCAAGGAGTGCAATACAACTCCTCTAGAGTATTTTGTAATTTTATAGAGTATATTTTGGTTTATCCAAAGAACTGAACATAGTGACCAATATTGGAGGTTGGGGATGCCAGATATGCTGTGTTTTTAGAGACAGTCCCTCACCCAAAGACTTGTTGTACTTCCCATATGATTTTCAAAGGTACTGCTGTATAGTCATTAATAAATTGCTTATAATTGTTATACACATACACACAGTATGCTTTTCATGGTTTTAAAATAGATAATTGTCCAGGGCTGCAACTACCATGTAAAATAGAAAAGATTTTAATTTGTTATTTTCAGAATGTTACCAAGGACTGTTATCCCATTGAGAAAATCACCAACAGTAACCACTGTGATATTCGAGTTGTTGATATAACACACTTGGATCAGCCTGTGTTTGTCGCTGTCACATTCCTGGAGGGCCTATGATACTGGCAACATCCGCCAATTTGTCAAGTCTTGTAGAGTGTTCATGTGTCATAATTATACATAAATAAAATATATTATCATAAATAATAATAATTATATACATAAAATATATGATGTAATATATTTCATTTATTGAATAATATATTTTATTTTATTATAACCTTATTTCTCATGTATTTCATTCAGGTATATTCTGTTGACTGTTGTTGAAATCACCTGTGTAGCTAGGTTATATTATCTATAAATATCTCATAGCCTTAATTTTCTCATCTACAAGGTAAGAAATCTCATATACTTGTAATAATTAAATGAGACAGTGAATAAATAATATAAGAAATGATAAGCACATGAAACAATTTTTTTTCAAAAATGATAAGCTTCTCCTCTAATGACTTTTTCCTTACTTTTTAATCCATCTCCCACCAAAGTCAGAAGCAATTGCTTCTTCCTACATATGTATCCCCAAAAGTATTCTGCATTTATCATGGGACACTCAGCACTGTCTCCCTGATATAATAGTCACTTCTATTTTGCTCATGGAAGAGAGGAAGCTGATGAAGGTGACCATGTCTCTTGTTTGTGTATTCCAAGCCTTAGAAGTTCCTGGCATATGACTGAAAACAATACATGATAAGTCTTACAGATTGTATTTCAGACATACAAGAATAGTAAATGATCAGCAAAATTAAATATTCAAAACAATGCATGCTGGCCAGAAGCATTAGGCATCACCTTTAATTTATATATCAGTTGATAGTCCATCCAAATACCTTTCTACAACCTTTATCACTTTTGGATGAGAATTAAATTCTCTTTATCAAATATTATATGCTACTTTAGGAAACACAAGCATGGCAGTGCCAAAGACAACATCTCTGCTCTGAGACTCCATCCTAGGATTAAAAAAAATTCAACTAAATGCATAATATAATATCAAGTAATAGTAACTGAAGAAAAGATACACTTAACCTGGGTTTTTGCAATATCTGTTTCTTCCCTAGGACCTCACTGAACTCTCAACAAAGCTTCTCAAAGTTTATCACTACTCTGATTCCTTTGAAACATAGATTGTTGCTTATAAACTGCTTTATTTCCTTTCGAAATTGGTCTTAGCATAAATGTAAATATCTCCTTAACTCGAATCAAGTAGTTAGATCTTTTCCTATTGTATCCAATATAATACACTCAGAGTGCCTCTTATATACTGAGTATTGTGGGGGGGGGAGGAGAGATACAGGAATATGAATAATTGCAATAAAATGTAATGTGTTATGCTAACCAGAAAAAATGGGAACTCCAGAGACAGATGGGGGCACCCTAGTAGACAGAAGCGCTTATTCAAAATGCACGATTTACTTACCCAACACCTGTAATGCATCTGGAATGCAGGGCGGTGAGATGTGGTCATGAGGAAGCAGTGACAGATGTGATTAGGCTGGAAAGTAGTGGCAGGGGCTATGCTGCAATGAGCCTTGACTGTTATGCTAACAAGCTGGGACTTGTTCCTGTGGATTTACTATCAGCAGTAAAATCTGAGTGACTAAAAGACTAACAAAATGGCATATGAATAATATCAACTCCTTGCTCGGTCTGATCAAAGACCTCAACTTTTTCTTGATACACAGACCTCTTCATGAGCTTTCTGAATCTATAATAGAGCTGGTTACTTCTCTGTCCCACGGCTCACCATTTTACACACAGTAGAAACTTAAGTCTTTGAGATAGCCTTCCAAGTCCTGCATCATCTGACCTTCTGTTATTCCTCTGCTCGACTCCTCTCCTCTGTTCCTGGTTCATTTTACTCCTGCCACACTTACCTCAGTTACTGAACATGCCAAGTCATCTGCTTTCTGCGTACTGGCCTTTGCTTTTGCCTAGAAGATCCTTACCTTAGATGCTCAGATGCCCTGTTTTCTCTTCTCTATAAATCTTGGCTCAAATGTTATCACTTAGTGAGGACTACCATGCCCACCCTATTTAAACTTGCAGCACTCCTCACTATTCTCCCTTCCCCACATCCAATTTAGTGTTTGACCTTAAAACTGATCCCCTCTGGTATAATTTACTGCCTTGTCCCAGTAGAATATCAAATCCAAGAAGGCAGGGAGTTCCAGCTCTTTTATCCTTTGCTATATCCCCAGCAGTGCATGGGTATTGGTAAGAAGTTAATAAATACTTATTGGATGAATGAAAGAGTAAGTGGATCTCTCCAACTTTAAATCTTTTTCCCACAGTCACATTTCAAGACCAAAGAACCACAATTCATTTACCTGGCCTTCATAAATTCCTATTTCATAACCAATTCATTTTGAGCGTAAGTTTTCATTGCACACAATTTCAATGTTACATTTCCACCATTTATGACCAAAAAGCTAGAGATGAACATGATGAAAATAGACAAAAGTAATATACACACTTTTTAGATGTGCAATTTCCATTGGAATCACCCCTTTTTAATCAGGAATTGGTGATGCACAAAAACAATCAACCGATCTGAAAGAACTCAGGGGGATCACAAAAATCAATGTGCTGAAATCCAATGATGCATTTCCTTTATGTTAATTACTTCCATTGCTTAGATCCTAAAATCATTCATTAAATGCTTAATTTGATGGGCCTTCTCCTCTCTTTAAGTTGCATAATGGCATTCACTCAGGCACTCATTCGCCCTATGTTCCGGATTCAAAATTGTCTAACTTTTTTCCTCTTTCTGAAACAACCTAACATAATAGCATGTTAATGCTATCTCTAGTACCTTCTCTTTATTTTTGGTAGCAAGTAAGGATATCTTTAATTCCTCCCGAAAATTCCTTCCTTCTGTGGTTAAATAATAATGTTGCTTCTGGGATGGCTGAAGAAAGGGCTTATTAACAAATCCTACTCCAAAAATTATTAGTAATATTGGACAAAACTGACCAAAACAATTGTTACAGGACTCTGGAAATGGATCCAAGATTAAATGAAATTGGGAAGCGTTTATGCAAGAAAAAACTACTATTAAAAATCTGTTAAACTTTGGTAAAAACAGTGATTTCCTATTTTCTCCTTGGAATTCCTTCACTTTACCTTCTGGCCTGCGGTGTGTCCTTTTTCCTGGTTTCACGGGGCAGAAATGAAGTCTGCATCTGCACTTACTCAGGTAAGAGTTTTTACCTGAGTTTTGGCTAACATTGCCATACAGCTTATAATAGCGATTCACTCTTTCAGCAAAGACACAAAAATAAACTAAGTTATGCTGGAAACACAACCCAATGTGGGTCACTTCTCTAAGTTTCGGCTCTCCTCTGTAAATTTGCCTACTTTTGTTTACTTTAAAGAGTCATAAGGAAACTGTTCTTGCTTTTTGTCCAGAGCTTTTATTTTTTATTAGTGGAGGGATGGGCTGCAGGAAGTTTACACTTCCAGGAGGGAACAGAAACTGCCTAGATCAAAGGTTGGTAAGCTTTTTCTGGGAAGACCAGTTAGTAAACACTGTAGGCTTTGAGAGTCACATATGGTCTCTGTCTAGTCTTGTTTTTTAAACAACTCATGAGAAATATTAAAAACATTCTTAGCTTGAGGTTTATTCTAAAAGTGGATAGGATTTGGCCTATGGTCCATAGCTTGCCTCTTCCTTTAAAAAATTTTTTTTTAATTTTGGGATTATTGTAAATTCATATGCAGTTCTAAGTACAGAAGAATCTCTTATACCCTTTACCCACTTTCTCCTAATGGTAACGTCTTAAAACTTTATAGCACAATATTATAATCAGGATGTTAACGTTGATACAGTCAAGAAAAGTCATTGATTTTTAAACCTTTCTGCTATTTGAATATAAGCATTTAAATTTAAAAGTTTTCCTTTAACCACTGATTTAGCTACATGTCATAAATTCCCGTATGTCTAGCCTGTATTATCATTCATTTGGCAAAAATTATTTTCTAATTTCTCTTGTGAATTCTTCTTTGACCTGTGGATTAATTATATGCATGTTATCTAGCAATATACATTTCAAGTTTTTTTCAGAATATCTTCTTGATACCTAATTTCATACTGTTGATGTCAGAGAACACACTCTGTAAGATTTCAAATTTCTTAAAGTTAATTAGAATTTTCTCGCCACCCATCACTTGGCCTTAGTTAACATCCCATGTGCATTTGAAAAGTTACACATTCTGCAGCTTTGGGGTTCATGTTCTGTTAATATCACTTAAGTCAAGTTAATTAATATTGTTGTTCAGATCTTCTCTAAACTTACTGATATTTTATATACTTATGTTATTAAAAATGAAAGAAAGGTCTTAAAATCTCCAACGATGATAGTAAACAATCGATTTCCCCTTTTATTACATCAAGTTTTGCGTATAAATTGTGAGTCTCTATTACTGAGTGCATATGAACTTAGAATTGTTACTTCTTTCTGATGAATTCTCCCTTTCATTATTATGAAATGCCTCACTTTATCTTTTGTAATATTCTTTAAGTATATTTTCTCTGATACTAACATTGCCACTGCAGTGTTCTTCACATCAGTGTTTGCATGCTATGTATTTTGTCATCCTTATATTTTCAACTAATTCGTAATTTTTATTTAAAGTACATCTCTTACAGTCAGCATATAGTTGGTTTTTGTGGTTTTTATCTAGTTTACCAGTCTTTCATTTTTGATTGATGTATTTAGCCCACATTTAATGTACTTATTGACATGAGTAAGTCCTCAATCATTTTAATTTTTTCATTTTTCCCATGGTTTTTGTTCCTCTGTTGCTTATTTCTGCAGCTTATGTTTTGTATCTTTCGATGTTCCATTATGTTTGTCTATTGGATTCTCAGCTAGACTTATTTTTAGTAGTTCTCCTAAGGTTAAAAATGTGCATCCTCCAGTTATCAAAATTTACTGAGTCCAAAAAATGTGTAACTATATGTGGTGATGAGTGTTAACTAGACTTACTGTGTATATACAAATATTGAATCATTATGTTGTACACCTAAAGCTGATACAATGTTATATATCAATTATACCTCAAAAAAATCTATCGAGTCAATAATTTACCACTGCCCACTACACAGCAGACCCTTCTCAGGTCTGCTTCACACCTCCTACTTCACACTTGCCATCGGCACTGCCTGTTTCACAATTCAATAACCCAAAATACTGTAATTTCTCTTCCCACTACTTTCATCCTCTGCCATTGTTGTTACACCTTTTGCTTTCACATATGTTATAAACCTCACCTTGCAACACAATTATTTTTGCTTTAAACAGTTAGCTATCTTTTAAGAAAAACATAAGAATGAAAAATAGTCTTTTATATTTACCCAGTGATGTGTTATCTCTGCTAATCTTGATGCACTTTCCTGGAGACCTGAGTTCCCATATGGTATCAATTTATCTCAGCCTGAAAAATGTATTTTCATATTCCTCGTAGTGCAGGTCAGCTGACAATAAATTCTTTCAACTTTAATTTTATGAAAATATATTATTCCACTTTCATTGTTGAAGGATATTTTTACTGGTCTCCAACAACTTTTCTTTCATCATCTTAAAGCTGTAGGTTCATATTCTAAGGGCTTTATTTTTTTTTTCTGAAAAGAAAACAAGAGAAATCCTATTTTTCTTCCCTATATGAAACACGTGTCTTTTTTCTGATTGCTTTAAATTTTTGTTCTTTATCTTAGGTTTTCATCAGTTTGATGGTGAAATATTTAGACATATTCTAGTTATCTCTGTAATGTTTTCTGCTTAGGGTTCACAGAGCTTTTGGATTTCTAAGTGAACATTTTTCTTCAAGGTTAGGAAATTTTCCATCATAATTCCTTCATATAGTTTTTCTGCTCCATGCCTCCTCTCTTCTCCTGGAACTCCCCTTATATGTAGGGTAAACTATTTGATATTGTCCACAGTTCTTTGAAGATCCATTCATTTTTTTCTTCAATAGTTTTTTTCTTGTGAGATTAGATGATTTCCATTTATTTTTCTTCAATTTCACTGATAGTTTAATTTTACAACTTGATTGAATTATACTGACATACACTAAAGTGAACATATTTAGAATGTAAAAATGAATGAATTTTGTCTTGTGTATACACCCGTAGAACCATAATTTTAAAATGAATATAGTCATCACACTCAAAAATTTCCTCATTACCTTTAGTAATTCATTCTTTCTTCCAAATCTGTAACTTGCCTTCTCACTTTCCTAGCAGTGTCTTTGAAGAACAGTTTTTAATTTTCATGAGAAGTTTAATATATCGATTTTTAATAGCTCATGCTTTTGTGTATTTTATAAGATATTTTAGCTATTCTCAAATAACTAAGATATTATTCTATGTGGCCTTCTAGAATTTTTATAATCGAGCCCTTTCACTTAGATATTTGATCCATAGGAAGTCATTTTTTTGTATATGGTGAGAAGTAAGATTCAATGATCTTTTTTTTCACATATGCTCTTCAGTTTTTTCAAGTGTTTTTTATATATCTTTAGTGATGACCCATGATTTTTTCTTTTGTCTCCAAAGATGGTGAATTACATAGATTTGCAAATGTTAAACCAGCCTTGCATTCCCAAGATAAATCATACTCACTCATGGTGCACTATCCTTTTAAAATATTCTTGGATTGAATTTGTTTTTAAAATTATTAAGAAAATTTACATTTATATTTATAAAGGATATTAATCTATAATTTTTGTTGTAATTTTTAAAATTTTAATATAAATTATTTTTTTGCCCCTACCTTTTTCTTTTCCTTCTGTACCTCAGTTGCATGTATACTAATTGCCTGAATTTATCCAATGATTTACTTTCACACAATTTATACTTTAGTCTCTTTTTCCACTATATTTTCACTTTGATTAGTTTCTATAATTATGTATTCAAGTTGACTAATTTTTTAAAAATTTCTTAATGTCAGATATGCTGTTAATTCTGTCCAGTGCATTTGTATGCCTAGAAGTTTGATTTAGATACTTTTTATATCTTCAATTTCTTCTTAATATGCTCACACTTTCCTCTTTTCTTAAACATATTAAATAATAATGAACATTGTTTCAAAGCCCTTGTTCATTAATTATATCATCTGTGCTATTTCTCTGTTTGTCCCTGCTGATTGGTGTTCTCCCCTTATTATAGCTTATATTTCTTGCTTCTTCATATGCCTGGAAATTTTTAACTGGATGACAGATGTTGTTAATTTTACCTTGCTTGGGACTGACGTTATTCCTGTGCCTCATTAAACTACTTAGGAAAATTTTGATTGCTCAAGCTTGATTTAATATTGTTAGTTGGAATTAATCCATTAACCTAGCTTTGTCCTGCTAACTGAGATCTCACTGAGGCTATGCCCTTCAGAGCACCAAAGATAAGTTTTCCAGTCTGACTGATGGCAACATGAATTGTTGTCATCTCTGTGTGAACTTTGGGTTTGAGCTTTCTGCTTGCTCTTTTCCAGTGATCCTTTCTCAGGTCTTTTGTAGTTTCCTTGTAAACACACACTTATCTTTGCTAAAAGCAGGAGGAGGAGCCTTTGAGATCTCCAAAGCTTACTCTCTCTGTGCAGTTCTGTCCTTTCACTTCAGTTCTCTCCTCTCCTATACTCTTACCAGAAAACCTAACTTTCTTGACCTCCCCAAGTTTTCAATTCTGTCTACTCAATGCAAGGAGTCTTCTGGGTTTTTTGGTGGAGAGTCCCACTCCTTGAGCTGTGTCTTTGATCTTCTCTCTAGGCAATAAGTGAGAACAATCGTAGTGCTTACCTTGAACAATCATAGAACTTACCTTGTTTTTTTCCCCTTCTCTGAGAGTGTCCTGCTGTTGTCCAATATATAACTTCAGTTGTTTCATATAATTTGTCCAGTTCTTTAGTCATTTGAGGTGATGAATACATCTGATCCCTGTTATTTTATCATGGCTGTAACCAGAAATTTACTAAAACCAAGCAAGGAGGTTGTATTTTTTTTTTAAGTCAAACTGCTAGTTAGGGCTAAAACTTTTATCAGTATTACAGAAAGCATGGGACAGATGACAATTTAATCTTATCAAAGGGAAATTGATTCTTTTGATGATTCAGAAGACACTGCAGTATTTTTCCTCAATGTTGCCTGATGAATAATAATTAGCATTGTACTATAGTTGTGTGGCAAACTGACTAGGAATTTATGTTTATGATAATGTTGGGTAAGAAATTTAACTTCATATATTCTAACTGTCGCCGATCTATAATAACAAATTAGTACATTTGTGTTCCTCTTATTATATCCTTAATCCAATTATGCACTTGACAATCAAAAGAATAAAATCACAGGGATGTTAATGGAGAGGCAATCTCAGGATCATCTAGTTCAATTTCTACAGGAGTGTCATCTACATAAAAAGATACAAAGCAGGGAGGAAATTAATTTTTATTGAGTGCCTACTCCATGCCACTCATACGTACTATTCCATCCATTTCCCAAGTATTTATGAATAGTAAATACATTGAACTTGACAGTTCCCCCAAGACCAGAACACTGATGTGGTTGAAACAGGTGTTCTATCTTTTGACTATATTAAGAAACATCCACTTTCCACTATGCTGTGCTATCTGGCCAATGTGTCTAACTCATTTGCAAAATAAAAAATCAACTCAGTCCTTTGCAGCAGACTATCACCAGTTCAAAATATAAAAATGTGCTCAGGCAGCACTACATAGTAATAGATGAGGGGCATAAATTTTAACCCGTAATAATTACCTAGCTCTTTGAAACATATGAAATAAAGTAAAATGATGAATTGTTATTTGGTTTTCACAACAAACTCAAAAGTTGTGAATTATTATTTACATCAAGAACACTTATTCCTCATTACTTATGCTTCCAATGAAGAAAACGCCCTTGGAGTCACACTCTTGCCTTTGCTTCACCCCAGTCTTAATTCTTCCCTGGGGTAAGAAGAGTTCCACATGTAAACAGTAAATCTGGGAGCGAAATATGCTCAGTCTGGCCTCTTATACAGCTGCAAAGTACCAAATGAGGTCCATTTTTTTGCCTTCTGATTTACATCCTCTGATCTTATCATCATGCTATCCTCTGATATGCGAATGATTGCTATCTTGCCATTCGTTTAATAGTGTTTATTGGGCACTTATCTATGAGAAAGGGATCTTCCTAATTCAAAAAGGTAGGGTCTTCTCAAGCACAAATAGAGGTTTAGTTACTAAAAGTAGATTACAATGCATGAACTGGTCTAGCAATCAAAATTTGTTGACTTAAGTCATATGATTATTGAATTAATGATGATGATGATGATGGCTTGCATTTATTGTGCGTTTCCATGTGTCAGGCACTGTGTTAACTGTTTTATGTATAATTTATCTTGCTTAGTTAGTACTCAGAAAGACCCTGTAAGGTGGGTACTACCGTTATCCCCATCCTGCAAATATGAAAACTGAGGAATAGAAAAGTACTTAGATTCTAATCTTGGTCTCCTTCTGACTGAAGTTGATACCTTAACCCATGTACTAGTCTGTCCTTTAAGTTCCCATTGACTGTAAAGCATTTTATCTCAGAGCTCATAATAGGTCTAAATCTTCTTGATATACTCAAATGTCCTCTAGCTAAGTAACTAAATGCAGCCAAGAGAGGGGACTTGGCAGGTTCTAAACCAGGTTATCTACTCAGAAAATGTGCACAGAATATACACTGCAGAGTTTGGTGCCATTTGCATTCAAAGAGATATCTTTATATCTTTAGATATAGAGAACAAACTAGTTTGTTACCAGTGGAGAGAGGGAAGGGGCAGGGGCAAGATAGAGGGAAGGGATTAAGAGGTACAAACTACTGTGTATAAAATAAATAAGCTACAAGGATGTATTGTGCAGCACAGAGAGTATAGCCAATATTTTATGGTAACTATAAGCAGAGTATAACCTTTAAAATTTGTGAATCACTATGTTGTATGCTTGAAACTTACATAATATTGTACATCAATTATACCTCAATAATTTTTAAAAACGAGTAGAAATGTTTTGCTTCATTTACAATTGTGATCAAATTAGCCTCTGTCCCTGGAACTGGCCCAGGGCATTTGTGTGAAGAAATAATAGAAATACAAAAATAAACAGTAGCAAATACTTGGCAACCTGTGTGTTAAGTTTTCCAGCATCTCATTTTCAGCCTTTTTGGCCTGTGGTCTGATACTTAATCCACTATGAATTTTTTCCCCACTTATTCCTTTATGTTGCACTATAGAGTCTAAATAATTTAGTGGAACTCTGACCAGCTCTTCCTCAACTTCAAGGTTAAGGTTAGCCTTAGAGTTTCAGGGTGGCTCTTCATAAATTCTGGCCTGAGATGCTTCATGGAACACACCACTGTCAGTCTGCCTGTTCTCAGACATAGGGATAGAAGGCTGTCAATTACATCTGCTTCAATTGTGTTCTTGATGATCATGGTGATGCCATCACAGGACTTTTTGTCTAACTCCGTGCAGATGGTAGGGAATGCTTGGTCTTCCAGAAAATAGAAAGTGGAGTACAAAGGTGCTGTGGCCTGACAGTCATAGCCAAGTCCTATGGTGAAGCCTAAAGATCTGAATTCAAGACCCAGCCACAGTAATTTCTACTAAGTGACCAGGAGCAAATTCCATAGCCTCTCTGCCTCTATTTCTCTCAAATGGATATAGTCAGAATGAAAAATGGTAACATTTGTGGAAAATTTTTGTCACCTAGGAGGAATACTATTATTGTTGCCATCTTACCACGTATAGGAATTCTCACCAACTATAAAATCATGCTCAATATAAATACATTAATGAATATTTAGAAAATAGAGATAAAACAGAAGAAAGGTGTTATCCAAAGTTTTTTTTTAAGTCTTCAGAAAAAAGAGAAAGGATGAGAAAATTCAACATCCTTACAGAAGGGAGTTGCTGAGAATATATATTTGAAGGGCTGCTGGCATGTGATCTAGCACAGAAAGAATTAAAACTACATAAGTAAGATATCACTGAACCTTACAGAGGTCAGAACTGTGGAACCATTAAAGAGATAATTTGGAATCATAAAAAGTTCAAGTAACCAAATTAATTCAGTAAAAAGAAGAAAAAGAGGGACAATAGAAGGAAAAAAAAGGACAAAAAGGAAGATGCTAGATTTTAACCTAAACATCAATAATTACGTTAAGTATAAATGATATAAATATAGCAATTAAAGTAATAGATTGATAAGCTGGATGAAAATGTCACAAGGCCCAACTATGTGCTGCTCACAACAAACACACTTCAAATATAAACATATACATAGGTTAAATAAAGAAGATGGGGAAAGATGTAACATGCAAATACTTACCAGAATTCTGAAGTAGCTACACCAATACAACACAATGTGTATTTCAAAGCAAAGAATATCATCAGGCAGAAAGAAGCATATTTCATAATGAAAAGGGGTCAATTCATCAAGAGAACCTAACAATCCTAAATCTTTAGTCATCTAACAAAATACAGAATATTTTAAAACTATACCAAGAGCAATACTGTGCTCTCTTTCATAAACTGGGACCTTGTGCAAACAGTGCCCCTAACATCTGAGAAAGCAAAGCCTTGAGAAGAAGCGTGTTTCAAATTGTGTACAGAGGGAAAACAAGTTTTCCCACTTTACAAACTGACTGGAAGAAACACCTTGGGAATAATGTAATGGCACAACTAGTCTGATTATATGTGGAGAAACAAATACACATCCTCTTACCCTATTTGAAGGTATGCCAACAAAACCCTCTACCTCAGGCCAGGAATGGGAAACAATACATAAGGTAATGTATTGTGAGGCTGATGGCCTTGACAAAAAGCAGCATTGTGACATTTATAAAAGGTTCTTTTATTTTTTATTACCTTGGAAGGAGAGGAGGAAATGTCCCTTGTTCCATTTCTATTTTGAAAGGCATTTTTATAGTGTACCTCCGAGGTGTGCGAAAACAGGATATAATAAACCCAGGATTCTACCTTCGACTCGGCCTTCTATTGTTCTTGGGACTGTTAGAGTCAGATTTGTTTAAGAGTCTCCAGGTTGAAGCACAAAGTGTTTGATAATTGAATAGGCATGAAATTATCAGTAAGAACAATCACACAGTTTGACTCAGAAGAGAACTGGTACCATAGAAAGAGCTCTGGACATGCAGCCAGAAGTGAAAGAGTGGAATTGGGGCTCTGGGCACCTCTCGGGCCACAAACACCTCATGTAACTTCTCTCAGCCTCAGCTGACCCACTGGTTCGGCCAGAAGGACACTTGGAAGTCACTGCCTACTTTTCAAGACACCCCAAAATGTTGGTTTATTAAACATAAAATAACTTCACATGTATTTTTGCCCTGTATAGATCATTTTAGCACTTAGTAAGCCCTTACAACATGCCAGATACCCTGCCTGCCTCAAACGTTAGCTGCATCTGTCACATAGAGTCATTTTTTTCATAGGCGCTGAATATAATGGTGCAAATATTAATGTCATTGGGTTGCTGTCATGGTGCTGATGATTAATGCTGTTGTTTTGGTTGTTGCCTTATGAATTCTGTTTAACAAAAAAAAAGACAAGACAACATTCCTGCTATGTTTATAAATTATTCAAGGAATCATAGCTGATCTCTGCAGGTTATCACTATAAGGAACATAAACCCTTTAGGTATAAAACAGTTTACATATTAATAGAAAAATAAATTAAAAAGCCACAGCAAGTTTTTTTTTTTAATGAATAAAATAGGCCCACAGCCTACTGGAATCTCAGGCTCTATGGGATGGAAGGAGGAATGTGACCAGTTACAAAAATGTGGCCAACATTTTTCACTCTTCCAGGATCCATACTCTGCAGTAAGAGTTTGCAGTTCTTTTTATTGAAGAGGCAGATTCTATTTCCCCACTCCTTGAATCTTGACTAGACTTGTGACTTACTTTGGTCAATGAGACATAGTAAATGCCCATTTTAAGAATAGGTCTCAAGAGGCTATGAGTTTCTTGTTCTCTTGGATCCCTACTGTCCAAACTAGGTGACAGACCTCATGGAAGAGCACCCATTTGTCACAGAGCTTGCCATCTTTACCCAGACTACAATCAGCCACTCCCAAATATATAGAAATGCCTAGCCTAGATCAGGAAAGCTGTGTACACCCAGATCAGCTGACTGCAGAGACAGAGGGATTCCAACCAGGACTGAAAGAAACATTTCACTCTCCCATAGACAATGTAAGCAATAATAAATACTTATGACTGTAAACTATTAAATTTTGAAATGATTTGTTACACAGCAATAGCTAGCTGACACAGAAACTTTAAAAACTCTCATCCAATCTCCTACATGATTTAGAGCCCCATCTCCAACACACCTGCCAAATATTTATTTGGCCCCTGTTAGACCATGACTAGCAACATGTTCTTTCTTGATCTCCTCCTGATATAGATCATTCTATCTCTGGACAGCTCTAACTGCTATAATGTTTGAGTAATGTTTGTACCCTTGAAACTTGTATCCCTTAGAAAGGTCTAAAGGCCCTTCTACATTTCACCTAACTGAAAGAATTCTTAATTAAGATTACAACCAGAAGTTTTCTGAGCCCGCCTTATCTCCGTTGATGAGAAAAGATTGTTTCGTTGTGCCTGTTTTTGCTTTATTCCCCTTGATCTGGTTTCCATTGTGAAAGGAAAAATAAGACATTCCAGAAAGTGTTTCTTCCACTGTTGAAGCCAAGAGATGTGAGAATCTCCAGAACTAAATCTGTCCTGGTGAAACTAAAGGAAGGCAGCTCCCTTTGGGTCAAAGGTGTAGAGCTAACAAGGACAATTAGCTATAGTGGGTGTGGATGGACTCAACAGAGCTTTGAGAGGTGAGCTGGCCTCCTAGACTGTGAAGGTCCTTCATTAGGCTGCTTTGTAGATTGGGGAAAGAAGACATACAGTACAGCACAGGGAACTATATTCAATACCTTGTAATAGTCTATAGTGACAAATAATATAAAAAGGAATATATATATATATATATATATATATATATATATATATATATATATTCTCTGTGTTGTACACCAGAAATTAACACAATATTGCAAAACGATTATACTGCATTTTTTTTTAAGTATAAGAAAGGAAAGAACAACAGCAAAAAGTGGAGACTTCTGCATGCCCATCCGATGATGACTTCCTGACCTATGCAAAGATGGCACTTGTGACTGTAGATTCAGCCTCATCCACAGATTGTTCCAAGTTCAGTGTTCACATGCTGGGTCAAGTTCTGGACATTCATTCATTTGGTATCTGAGCTGAACAATTCCTTTTCTCATCCCTTTTATTAACTTTCCCTTTCCTTTGATTGGACGTCTGCTCAGTGTTCTGTTGAGCATTCTAGTTTCCAATCTTCTGCCTATTTTGCTTCCCTCATACATGGGAGATGATTTTTGGATCTCCATACTTAGAGCCAGAGCCAGAGTCCACCATCAATGAATAAATATCCCAGAATTAAGACTTAATGACAACAATTTAAAAAATGTATCACCACGAAAAAAGACTTAATGATGGCATGAATACTGTTTCACAGACATCTGGGAACACATTTGCCAGCAGTATATTAATGGCAGAGCGATTGAAAGCAAAAGAATTTAGAGAGAAATAGAGAAGATTCTACCACTTTTAAGTTATGTTACCTACGACAAGTCATTTAACCTCTCCAATCATTCAGATCCCTCTTTTGTTAAGGGAAGATCATTATTACTAATTCATGAAGATGCAGTCAAGATTCAATGTGAAACTATAGGTAAATCTAACAAAGAGCCTAGAATATAGATCTTCAGTATCTGAGAGTTGATACTGGTATCAGTGTTTGTATTATTGCTAATATTAATATTATATAGATTAACCCTTTTCAAAAATTTTAAATCAACAGTATTTATAATCCCAAAGCTCCCAGTCCTAGCTTTTTCCCTTTTAAAAAAGGCTCACATAGCTAAGATTCCTCAAAACTGAGCTCATTTGAGTCCTGATGAATTTAGTGGATGAAGGGTTTGCATGGAAGATGGCAGGCTCCAGTGAGACATTGCATGGAAGCAAGACAGCAAAGTGCTAGTTTTTCCCAAAGTTACTCAGAGGTTAAAGTTTCTTAAAGTTACTCAGGATTCTGGTGCACTATCTCATCCTTCAGGCCTCCCAAGAATCAGGAATGTGCAAAACAGTAGACATGGCCACATTAAGTTCCATCACTCAAATTAAAGCACTGTCATGTGTCTGGCATAGCTCCAACTTGGCAACACAAAGTACACTAACTCTAAATTTTACGTTCAGACATGCCTGAAGACAGCTCAAGGACTGCAGGGGAGACCTGTAGGGAATGATTTGCATGAAGAACCAAGAGGCATCTTGGAATAAATTTGTCTGAGGGGAAAGAGAACGGGAGCACTCCCCTCTGCTCCAAAGCAGTGGGACTATGACAGGAGATTATGTGTTTCTGGGTACAACTCAAGAAATCTTAAAATGCCAAACAGCCTCACTCTCATGAACAATCTCCTGGCTTCTACAAAGAAAGAACTGCTGTTGGATAGAGACAGAAAGGATCATGGGCAATGGGAAGGACAAGTAACAGGGGCAGATCCACCAGTTTCTACAGAAGGGGAAGATGCTGGTTTCAACAGATGTAGGAGACCACAGGACTTCCCTCGCCATGTTCCTGATAATGCAAGTATATGATTTCTATTAGCTGAATCTTTTCCATCTTTACTGAGATGTAATTGTGGCAATCATTTTGCAATATATAAGTGTATCAATTTGACACCTTGTATACCCAAAATTTACACCATGTTACACATATATTAGTTAAATCATTTCTTTATGTATCTGAGATGATTACCTGAAAACAGATATCCTATCAATAACATAAAACGGATACTATAACTTCTACTAATTTTTCTTGACTATGTAAATAACATATGTTCTTTATAAAAACCATAATAAAGAAAGTTATTAATAAGTTGGTTACTATTTCTTCTTTGAGCTATTTTACTTGATTATAAAATAAATGTGAAATCTTTCTATGTAAATAGGATGCAGGAGACTTCCTGAATTACAGGACAATAATCAATTCGATTTAAGGTAAGAAAATCTTCATTTGTAGTAGAATTTCTCAGAGTGATGTCCACAGGCCCAAAACGCTGAGCACTTGCTGCAAGATTAAGGGAAAACAAGACTGGAATGAAAAGAGTGTCCACATGGCCAATGCTCTGCCTCATCTCCAAGAGCGAGATGCTTAGGAATTGCAAACAGGGACCCACATAATCTCTGAGGGAAGCTCTATGTCACCCCATTCATGGAAAATATAGAGACCTCAGTGGCAGGATGAGAGACAGAGAAAAATCAGGAACATAAGGAAAAACACCATAGTTCAAAAAATTCTTAAAGTGGATAACTAGGAGAAGAAGAAGAAATCTTTACCAATCTTAAATTAATTTTCTCATCAAGAGTCAACAGGATTTAGAATCTTTAAAACTAGTGCTTGCAGTCATGAAAAGGGAACAATTTCGTATCAGGAAAGACGAAAGAGTCAAAGCACATTTGTCATATTAAAAGAACAATGAAATTAGGACACATTAGTTTGGACTAAAGAACAAATCCCAAATATTGTGCCCAAATTCACATTCAGAAATGAAGCCAAGATGAAATCCACTGTATAACACAAATGACATGAAATACCAAAGAAAGTAAATTATTTCAATAATGAAATAAAATAAAATACTAGTAAAGAACTTCTCTGATTGAAAGAAAAATGTGAAGCTTGCAAATGAAAAGTACACATGAGGCAATATTAATGAAATAACACTAATTCCTTAACACAACTTCTTGTGACGCTTTATATTTTCCAAATATAAAGAAAAAAATGTTCTTCAACTATTTAGGGAGGAAAAAACCAACTAAAACTGTTTCTCTACAAAGGAGCACCAGTTAATCTGGATGCAGAATGCACTTCTACTACAAACGAATTTTTATAAGTTTAAGTATAATGTAGTCTTTTCCCTACTTTAATTATTCAGTATTTTTAATCAATCCACTCAGCTCTCGGCAAATTGTATAGCTTGGAAGACCAATAATGTCTCAAACAGTGTGAAAAGTAGTAGAGACCCAAAGCTAAATATTGCCCATCTTTCTCCTCGGTGAATTCACAGAGGAGTGGCAGTGGTAGAAATACAGATAAAGACAAAGCCAAGTGTGGAATGCAAGGATGAACACATGCTCAGACTGTAAATGGAATCCAGAGTAGTGGCATCTGATCAGATGAAGGTCAGGAGTGGGAGGAATTAGGGAATACTCTCTGAAAATGTGATATCTGAGCCACATTTTAAAATAGATGTTAAACTTAATCAGATGAAGAGGGCATGGGCAAAGGGAGGCAGCCCACACAGAGGAGCGCCCTGAGTACCACTGGAGGTTAGATGAAAGCAACAAGCGCAGTTTGGCTGAGGTTCTTAATTATGCCCAGAATTTACTCAGCCTCTGTATTAAACAAATATCACTCATGAGGTGCCTGCCTTCATGATTTAGTCCCCCTCCAAAGGTCCCAACTCCTGATACCATCACATTGGGCATTAGGATTTCAAAACAAATTTAGCAAGAGACACAAACATTCAGAATGTAGCATAAGTGAAAGTTATTTGTGAACCTGATTTACTATCTAATAAGAGAAGTTCTGATGACACCCTTGTATCCCATAGTATCTAGCCTGCTTCTGGCACATAGAGCTGCTTAATTGTTAAAATTTGTAGTTTGATGAAAGAGGTATAAAACTATACAACTTACATGAAAAAAAAAAAGTGTAATGTAAAGATGACCTGCCTCTGACACTAACTCAGTAAGTCATTTAACTTCTGGGACCTCAGCATCTTTTCTTAACCCTAGGAGCGTTCCAATGTCCAACCAGAGTATATCATGAAGATTAATGAGATAGTATATGTGAAAACGCTTTGGAAAGCATTACACAAATGGTATTTCCTTTGATATACCTCATTGCATGGCAGACAGGACTACGTGAAACACACTTGATCAATAGCTTGACAGCCTAGGAGAGAGAGATTAATGCCAGCTGGAAGTATCGGAGCAGATTTTGTGGGTAAAGAAGACTGAAACAACCTGGGAAGGAGTTGTTTCAGAGGAAGGAAGCCAAGTCCAGAGTTAGGGAGAGGTGCATCCTTGCACGGTAAGCACCGCCTCTAGAACTCACTTCTGACCTCTTCTCCTTGGAGCTTGGCAGAGATGTGATGATCTCAGAGAATATCCTCAAAACCACTGCAACCGTTTAGAACACTTCATAATTCCAAGAGAGAAGGAATACCGTGCAGATGAAAGAGACAAAGGAGGGAGGTTGTCAGATGAGCAGGCTTTTCACAAAACATCTCCTTACCTTCTATTTTTGTTAATTCAGGGGAGGGGCTTTTCCTTTCCAAACAGACACAAGTTAATTTCTGGTCCAACTATTGGGGAAACCAACAGTTATGGCTCCTATTCTATGGTATAGCACAGGTTTCATGTCAGTGTTTTTCACACTTCAATAAGAATAAGAATACCCTGAGGAGCTTATTAAAAAAAAAACAAACAGGTGGGGGTTGCTGATGCCCAGATACATCCCCAGTGCTCTGATGCAGAGTCTACCTGGAGCTGGACCACGGTTCATCATTTCCACACATAATCAGGTGTTCCAGTTGTAGGTGGTTCATTCTTCCCGCCATGGGCAGTTTCGAAGATTGGTCCATGCTGAGGCTGAAAGCACAGTTAGTGGCATTCTAAGCAGTTCTAAGGTGCTTAGATTCCATCTCTCCAGAAACATCAGCTTGGGGATGTGGGCAGACAGGGAGACCTGAAACCACATCGGAGTTTTCCAGATTGCTTTACTTTATTCTTTGCATTCCTCTCTCCTCAGAAGCAAGAGGAAAAAAAAAAAGAAAAAAAGATCTCAATAGTCAATTTTTACTTTAAACTTTATTTTCCAAGACCTAGCCACTGCACCACCCAGTCCAGGAAATTATGCAACCATGGTCTTTACAAGATGATTTGAGGGCAGTTTTGTTTTAATCCCAGGTCAAATACAGTATGCCACACTCTTTTTCTTTTCTTTCTTTTTTTGTTTTTTTTGATCCCATAAAAATAGAGAAAAAAACAATCAAGAACTAAACAAATAAAATGAAAATCACCTCCTTTTATATTTTGGTGGTGAAAAATGTTTCAAAGCACTTCGAGCACTCACAGAAATGATAATTACCTTCTGCTTTCCTGGGGTAAGCGTAGGGACACTTGAATTGTAATAGTCTCATCAGAGTTGTATAAACTGCACAGAAGCAATAAAAGTTCCCTGAACATCTGGGTTCCATCTACCCTTTAAAAGGTTTGTGAGCATCAGATAAAGCAGATGTTAGGACGTTCTTATTTCAGACCTTAGGGTGGTGACCGTGGTCCCATTATGAGATTATGCCACGTCTGAATTTCTGGAAGTCACCTATGAAAATCATCTTCAAAGGAGCTCATGCCCAGAAATATGTCCAGCAGAATCACTTCCCTCCGGGCTCCTTCACTAATCCTCCCACTCGGGAGAATCAAGGAGCTAATGAGGAAATTCAAACTACCCTTAGTCTTAGTCTGATCTTATGATCAGTCTCTTGGCCTCACCTTCTGTGGTTGTGACCAAGTCCTCACCCCATGTCTGATTCTGCATAACAGGGGCCCTGTTTTATTTCCCAGGCCTTGAGACCATCTCCTGCTCCTCTTAATAGGAGCTCGAATTTCCCCAAGGCAGGGCCATGCTCCCGGATGCGAAGCCTTCCTGATGCTAATGTTCCTCCAACCAACAGTTGCTAGAGCTGGAAGACACAGTTTCCGGTTACACAGATCAAGGCCCAAAGGGAAAAATGCTGGAGGAGTTGATGGAGCAAACCCTGGCAGATTGGGGGTGGGGGGTGCTGTTCCCAGGAAGAGGCAAGAGCAAGTACAAAGGCTTTGAGGCTAGAAGGGGGGTGGGTGCGTTTAAGGAGCAGGAAGGAAACTAGCACACCTGGGAGAGTTGCGGGGGGGACGGGGTCAGTACGGCTTCAGATTACGTGTATTCTTGTCATCAGTTACGTATATGCATCAAGCATGGCGGGATCACCCAGGAGGGAAGCAAACCCTAGCACCGTAAAAGGGCTCCTTTCACACAGTTCTGTCCATGTAAAGAAAGGAAGGGACAGAAATGCTCCTGTCTCTCGGTTCAACAAAGCTGAGTTAGAAAGAGGGCAAGTGACTTGGTCAGGCGTGATCAGTGAAGTCCGGGCCCTCAGGGTCCTCACGTGGCTGGTTTTAGGATTCCTATGACCCCGGGAGTGGGAGAGGTAGGGGCCAAGGTATGTGGATCGTGGGTTTCACGACAACAAAGGGAGACACGTAAGCAAAGGTATCAGTGTATGAACAACATAAATAATCCTGAACAGGAGTGAAGGGCCCGGGATCATTTCAGCCCCTGACACTTTGTAGTTGTGTGACCTTGGATCCAGACCCTCTCTGGATCTCAGGTACCTTTTTCAAAAATAAGTCATTGTACAAGAATATCTCCCAGTTCACCTCAAGTTCTGAACTCCCAGAATTCTACATTTCTGCCACTCTGGTCAGACAGAGGAAAAAGACCAGGGGGGGGATCAAAAATTACAGGCAGCTTCCCCAAATGTTTTGCAGCTTCTCAGAAGTAGGTAAGTAGAATTCAAGCTCTGAAAACAAACTAAAAGCGGTTTCTCATCCCACCCCACCCCCACCAAGCTTCTCCAACTACTACCTAGGGGATCTCAGAAAATTAAAAACAATGTGTGTTCCCACTGAATTTTATTTTTAATTTCTGAATGCAAATATTTGAAAAGAGAGGCTTAAGGCAAATACCGATGAAGCTGAAAAATGCAGCGACCACCTGCAAGTCAAAAATCTCCCTCTCATAGCAGAACGTGGAAGGACAAGTAATGTTGATATATTCCGAAGGCTGGTATGAGACAGGTGGATAGTTAGGTAGACTGACGGGGTGTATGCCTGTACGTCGGGGGTGTGTGTGTGAAATTTTGCTTGTATCTCTCCCTCAAGTTTTACCATAGTCGTGCTCATTCCATTAGCATCCAGCTCAGCTCTTACAAAGAGTAATTCTCCCTGCAGACACATCTAGTATTGCCCACACTACAGCTTATTAAATGAACGTTGTCACTTTGATGCCAGTCAGATTCCACCCAGATGTATTAATCTCTTACAGCTGGACGTACATTTCTCAGCAGATAAAGTGAAACCTACCCACATGCCTGTCTGTTACCAGAATACACACATGGGTGCACCTACACCTTTCTACTGTCCTCAAACTTTTCCGTAAGAAACTCAAAGTTCACCTGCTGGGAAATCACTGCACTATAAAGTCAAAACCCCTGCCGCCTGCAAGAGCTGCGGTGTAGAAGGCAGTGAGTTATTATTTCTAGAGAACACGCTGGGTGCTAGGTGCTTGGTTCTATGGCGTCGCATTTCAACCTCAAAGAATATCTTTATGATCTTCCTGGACAGAAGAAGGGCATTCCACAGTCAGTAAGCAGATGTAAAAACCCCACATCTGCAAAGAGTGAATGAAATCATGCAGTACAGGAGCCTGGCACCCACAGTAGGAGCTCATAAAGACTAGTTCTCCGAAAGCAGACACTCTCTTTCATAACCATTTAGCCCAAATTTTGGGGATGGATTATCATTATGGTTTTTGCCAAAATGCTGTTCAGGAACCGTGATAGATCCCAAACAGTCCTTCTGTAAAGCCAACAACTGGTGCTCTCACGCTGAAGGGCTGCTCTCCCAGTCCAAGGACCACAAGGCTGTAGTTTAAAAGTTTGTGCAATTGAAGGACGGCAGCACCATGAACTGGCATGAAAAAGAAAAGTTCTGGGTG
Organism: Vicugna pacos; assembly: GCF_048564905.1. NCBI lineage: Eukaryota > Metazoa > Chordata > Mammalia > Artiodactyla > Camelidae > Vicugna > Vicugna pacos. Next base: position 31,883,804 of record NC_133011.1, on the reverse strand, counting down.
GAATTAACTGAGCTTTGATTGCCACCTTTCTGGAAGATTCTCAAATCTTTGCTTCAAGTCCAAAACTCTATCCCAAGCTCTAGGACAGCAAATACCAACCACATCCTTGACATTTACACCTGAGGGCCCACAGGTCCCTCACACAACTGTGGCCCCTCCCCAGCACCCCATTCAGGTAGACTACATCTCTCCACCTGGTAGATGACACATTCATCCTCCTCATTGTTTGAGTCAGAAACTTGAGCATTTCTAAACGCTTCCAACTTCAACTTCACATCCATTTGTTCAACAAATACCTGCTAAACACTCACTGTATTTCAGGATCTGTGCTACCTGCCAGGAGGAGTGGTGAGGAAAACAAGCCATGGTCCCTAACTTCATGGAAATTGAATTCTAGCGAGGAATTAAACATCAAACAATGAATGGCTCCCCCTCCCCCACAACAATTAAGAAAAGGAAGAAAGGAAGCTATGTCCTATCAAGAAAAAAAATTAAAAAGAAACAATGATAAAGGAGATCCACAGGCATACCTCATTTTCTTGCACTTAACTTCACCGTGCTAGGCAGATACTGCATTTTTTACAAACTGAAGTTTTGTGCAGCTCTGGGCCCAGCAAGTTTATCAGTGCCATTCTCCCAACATCATTTGCTCTCTTCATATCTGTGTCACATTCTAGAATTCTTGCAATATTTCAAACTTTTTCATTATTATTGTATTCCTTATGGTATCTGTGACCAGTGATCTTTGATGTTACTACTATGACTCACTGAAGGCTCAGATGATGGTTAGAATTTTTTAGCAATAAAGTATTTTTTATTGAAGCATAATTGGTGTACAATGTTGTATTAATTTCTGGTGTACAGCATAGTGATTCAGTTATATATATATTCATTTTCATTATGGATTATTACAATATATTAAAAAATACTTCCCTGTGCTATACAGTAAGACCTTGTTGTTTACCTGGCAATAAAGTATTTTTAGTTAAGGTATGTACATGTTTTTAGACATAATGCTATTGCACACCTGATAGACTACAGTATGGTAAAAATATAACTTTTATATGCACTGGGAAATCAAATAGTGTGACTCACTTTATTGCAATAGTCATTTTATTGTAGTGGTCTGAAACCAAACCTGCAATATCTCCAAGATATGCCTGTAATTTTGATTAGTAAATCAGAAAGTCCCTGAGGAAGTAATATTTGGGCTGACAAATAAAAGATGAGCAGGAATAGGCCAGGCAAAGAATGGAGAAACTTCTAACAGAGAAAGCAGCAAGTGCAAATGGCCTGAGGTAGCATACAGTTTAGTTTGACTAAGAAATAAAAATAAAGCATCATGATGCCTAACATTCAGGAAAGAATAGATGGTATGGTTGAATCTGAGGCAAAATGGGTGAGTAAAAGTCAAATAATGCTGGGTATTTAGACCAAGATAAAGAGTGAGGATCTTATTAAATAAATAGCTTGTGTTAGCAATTTTTGTAGTCGTTCAAATCCAGGAAACATTGGTACTTAGACAAAGTTGGTGGTAGCAGAAGTGGAGAGAACTTGCTGGATTAAAGATTCTTCTTGGGGTAGAGTCAACAGAATCATGTAATAAATAGAAAACAAGGTTAAAAAAGAATGGCTTAACTTGAAGAATAATGGAACTGTCTATGGCACTAGAGAAGACTGGAGGACGAGCATGTTTGGAGAACTAACATTCACTTGTGCATGCTGTGTTTGAAATGCCTGAGACATCTGAGTGAATGTATTAAATGGGTGTTTGAGCTGACTGTCAGCTAAGAGGTTTATGCTGGAGATTTTATACACACACACACACACACACACACACACATAGAAGGGGGTTACACATAGAAGAGAATTGGCTTTTGGCAAGAGGAGGAGCATGTCTTCCACTTAAGCAGGAAGGAAATAGAGAACAGACACAGACATATGTGGATATGGTGGTTGGAAATGGGTGTACACTCCTCTGCTGTCTCTTATTTACCCAAAGAAATATCAACAGACACCCTCTAGGAGTGAGGTGAGTGTGAAGTGGAGAGTTGAGGAAAGTAGAGAAGGTATGAAACTAGTCCTCAGGAAAGAGAATAGTGTTCTTCCTAAAGAAACGCAGTAAGAATGGAATACTACTCAGCCATAAAAAAGAATAAAATAATACCATTTGCAGCAACATGGATGGAACTGGAGATCGTCTTTCTAAGTGATGTAAGCCAGAAGGAGAAAGAAAAATACCATATGATATCACTCATATATGGAATCTAAGAAAAAAAGACACAAATGAACTTATTTACAAAACAGAAACAGACTCACAGACATAGAAAACAAACTTATGGTTACCAGTGGGGGAAGAGGGGTGGGAAGGGATAAATTGGGAGTTTGATATTTGCAGATTACTAACTACTATATATAGAATAGATAAACAACAAGGTTCTTCTGTACAGCACCGGGAGCTATATTCAGTATCTTGTAGTAACCTATAGTGCACTTGTTGTTCCTCCTTGGGATCTTCATTACTCATCTTTTGTTTTACTCACTTTTACTCATCCTTCAAGTATCATCTTTGACACCATTTCTTCCAAAAAGCATCACTTGTACATGACATGCTCTGTTTCCCTCATCACAGTACTTGTCATTCCCTTTTCTAATCATCTGCCTATCCCTTTGTGCCTACTACTGCATTACAAGAACCTTAACATTCTTGATCCCTAAAAGCATGTCTTATTCACCACTGAATGGCCAATCTCTAACACACGACCTGGTGACATTAGACGTGCTTGATAAATATTTGTTATATTTGTTGAATGAATGATGGCATAGGATTGTCACTGGTGGTCTGAGAGGCGGCATTGGAAACAATACTAATATGGGAATCATATAAACCTAGTTTTCATCCCAGCATCTTTGCTCATCATCTTAATGGATCTTGTTAAGTTCTGCACGTTTGTTTCATTGTCTACCATAAGAACACAAAGTTATGTATTCCATTGGGTCATTGTGAAGATTCAATTAGATAATATATACAAGGCATCTGGCAAATAATTATTGCTCAATAAGTAATTAGGCAGGGATCTTTTAGACCCCATAGTATCATTTTATAAGATCATTCCCTATTTATCTTCCCCTTAAAGATTGCTCTTGCTTTTTGTTATAGCCAGGTTCCCTCTGCATAACCATCTGGGGAAACCAGAGCCACAAGTCCTGGGAGGTGGAAAGTGGGTTATAGGTGTGACTTGCTCCTGGGATAGAGGTTGGATCCCACGTAAAATGGAGTTAACTTTCTCTTGCCTCTTGAAATAGTTGTCACTGAAACTTCTGTTGCCTCCCCCAGTTTCAAGCTAATTTGTTCCTTTAAATATTAAGAAACTGCATCTGGATCCAGGGAAATGCCAGTGGCATCAGTGTCATACTAGAAGGCTTAAGACAATGATATGTGACACATGAGGTCGGGCAGACTCGGCCAGATTGATGAGGGGGAAGCCTCCTTTTAATGCTGAAGGGCGCTCTGTCGGGCAGCCCCTTAGGGCTGGTTTCAAGGTCACAGTAAAGATGGTAGAGAGACAACCAGACAAATGGCTTTGGACACAGAAGGCCATCCTTCATGGTATAGAAGAAATCAGCACAGCATGGGGAATCAGAAGCTCTAGGTGATGGAGGGAGACAGAGCAGTGGGAGAAAATAATATAAAAAGTTCTAAATCCCCTCTGGAAGATAGGCATGAATGGGGAGTCATGGACTATTTTAATATAAAAGAGATAAACTCTGTAGACAGGAAATCCTGAGGCCGTGGGAAGGATGGATTGGGTAAGAGCATCTAGGGGAAGGTAGGCAGGCAACATGATCTTGACTTAAGGTAACAAATGGTTGAGTTTGGTAGAGGGAGTGGGAATGAGAAAGCAGAGTTGGATGGGAGAGAGACAAAGAAAGAACCAGTAGGGCTGAAAACTGATTAGAGGATGGGTTTAGAGAAATGGAACCTCCCACACTGGGAGTAAATGGAACCAACAAGAGAAGGATCAAGGGCAGAAGACACACCTGTACCTGTCACCACACTGAGAAGATGCTGCGAGGTTGACAACCTCACTGAAGAACATGAAGTACTTGCTTTCCCCCTGAATTGCCCCAGAGTCACATGGGGCTTGTGTCCACACGAGATCACAACATCTAGTCAATCTGCTCTAAGATTCAGTCCAGCTGTTGGTTACAACCCCTGTTGGGGCAAAGGACTGACTGACAGCATGAATTCTGCACTCCATCTTGGTGTCTCCCTGCCCAAACTCACTCAGCCTGGCTGTTGGAAGACGATGAACTGAGCCACAACAAAGGTGGCACATGACATCAGGCAGTACCGAGCAGGTCTGTGTCCAAGGTTTTAACTTTGTGTATTCGGAAGGCTCACAGAGTGGGGGAAAAATTAGAAAAGAAAAAGCAAAAAAACTAAGAAGCAAAAAGGTGACATTCATTGCACTCCCTGCAGCAATGGGTCTATTTTTATACCTGCCACGTTGGGCAGAGGGCTTATGTTGTCATTTCTAACACAGCTTCATGTTGACCAAGGCGGGATTATATCTGACAGCACTGAAATCAGAACATCTCTCCAGGCAGCTGAGCAGGAGACCTTCTAATTGCTCTGGGTATCCAAAGTTACCACAACCATCCCAGCCTGTCCCAGCTGTTTGGGAAAGAGAGATCATTAATTCCCTAGATAGAAAACAGTGAGGCTTCAAAAATATGAATAAAACAGCCCACCAAACAATGACTTCATTTTGATATGGTCGGCTGGTGTTACAAAGGGGCTCCGTTTTGTCATTGCAGAACCTAGAATAATCCATATTTTTTAAAGTATCAATAGAAACTGAAATCCAAGAGAGACGAAGAAAAATGTGTAAGACCAATATCTTGGGGGATTGGAAAATGGATTCTAAATATAACACTGGCTGCTTTGTGTGCATTTCATTTATTTCTGTATCCCTAGTGCCTGGCACCGTGTCTAGGATTTTAGTAAATTTTGGTAGTCTGCATGGGTTAATAAAGTAATACTGTTCAATGTTATTCCGGTGTTTCTTTGACTGGAAAATTCCTGCTCATTTTTTATGTCATATGACAAACCATGAGACATATCACTTCCTGGGAGAAATCTCTGTCAACCAAGACTGAAAGTGTCTCTCCATCATTACCGTCAACACAGCATTGGTTGACTGTAGGCGCCAGCATGCGGGTTGCGCTTTATCTGTTCTCTTGTTTGTCTTTGAGAAAATCAGAAGGTTTCTAATTCTCTCTCTTGATTGGTAAAGTTTGGCACATAGTAGGCTCATAATAAATACGGGTTGGTGAAACATGAAAGAGAAAATACTGTCAGGGATTTATAACTGGTGGACTACAGGGACAAAGGACAGGGAAAGGTTGATGATAAATAATCCCTGACATTCTTTTTTTTTCCTGCCTCATTATATTTCTTTTCTTGACATCGGTAAGTGATCCACACATTCCTTGCAAACCTAATATAATCTGTCAGCCGTGATTTCCTACAGGAAGGCTTTCTGCCACAGAGTTGCAAATAAAAGATAAAAATGTGAATGATGTTCTCTGTATGGCAGTGGCCTTTTTTAAAATTTATTTATTTTCCCCAAGTGTTTCTACCCAAGTGTGTGTGTGGTCTTTTGGAGGAGAGATGCTTGCCTGGCGCAAGGAGCTGAGACAAGCTCTGAGTATCTCCCCGAAAGGGAATCATTCTGTGCAGCTGATTAGATCCTATGCTAGGCTTCTCCGTTTCCTCCTAAATCACCATGTATTTGTTTTTGAAGTTTATGTGCTGTCTGCTAGATGGATTACCAGTCTCCTTCCATAAAGCAAGTGGAAGAATCAACAGGGCGATTTTCTCTGCACTTTTCCCTAAGAAAAGTTGGCCACACTTATGGCCTCAATTTGTCTTTTCAAGGGAATGACCCCCGAAATCTAAATCATCAACTCAACTCTTTCTCTGGATCTTCAAGTCAATGTGATCCATCATTTTCACCTGCTGGCCCATGAAATTCCACACATCTAAAAATCTAACCCAAAATCTCCTTCCTCTGTCCACAAAACCAGCTTCCCATGTGGAGTCCCCTACCTCGGTATGATGCCAGCTCTCTCCCAATCACTCAAGCTGAAAGTCAGAGTCATCCTGCATCAGAATGGGAGCTTTCTAACGGATTTCCTTGTCACCAGTCTCCTGCTCATTGCCTCCAGAACTGTGGTCACGAAGTTTCGTTCCTTTTACTATAAATTCTAAACTCTTCAGTCTGATTTTCAAAGCCTACGCAACTCCACCCTTAGTTACCACACCAGGCTGTCTCTTATCTCCTGAGAAGCCCCCCTAAAACATCTTACGGAGTAACCCTACTCCATCTTCTGTTCATTAAACAGACCCCAACCTTCAAGCTCCATCTTTAGACTCACCACCCTAGATTAACTGCCTTTTTCTCTCTGTTTCTTGTCCTACTGTCTGGGCTACTCATTGCCTTGTATCTGATGAGTCTCCAGTTTTGTTGATTTGGTATGATCCTACTTAAAGTCCAAGGTGCTGGTTTTCAGCGGTATCTTGACTTTACCCATGGTAGCTCACAGACCACCCTAACCCCACTTCCAGCCTTCACACTCATTTCCCAGGACCCAGAGTAAAGTACAATGCCCAGGCTCACTGTTTATCTAAGAAGGAAGTTCACAAAGTAGCCAAGTAGAGCATCCTAGCATCAAATCTAAAGATGGAATCAGAATCATAAAATGAGGAAAGAATTGCACATAAGACCATAAGATGAAAAGACATGAGAGACGTTTCAGATAGGGCGCACCATCTGGGTGAATTAAATCAGTACTCTTCCAGCTACAGCAGATACACCCCTAACTAAATCAGTTTGAGCCATAAAAGGAAAGAACTAGCTCATGTCACTTAAAAATCCATGGACATATTTGGCTTCACGTTTGGTAGAATATAAATGTACAGATAATATCCTTCGACATCTTTCTCTCCATAGCTTGGTTCTGCTTTCCTCTGTGCTTTTCTACAAAGGTTTTCTCCTTGCGTGAGCAAGCTCTACGCTTCCACCCTATTGGCTTAGCAACCCCAGAGAAGACAGTGCCCCTTTCACAATACCTGGCACCAAGTTTCAGGAGTGTTTCTCAGTGAAATAGCTTAGGTTCAATCCCTAGCCCTGAATTCATTTCTGTGGCCAGGATGGAGACTTACACCCCCAGATAAATCGGGGCACTGTTAGAAGGAAAAGAGACTAGATGCCAGGTAGTGAAAAAACAAACAAACAGTGTCCACCGCGATGGATGAGATAAGCTGGGTGATTCAAGACAAAGTGCATGCTGGAGACCTAATTCTTGTGGGTTAGGGGTGATTCTGACTGCTGACATTTCCCACGCTCGGTCTCTCTCGTATACCTTGGTACCGATGAGCAGGATCATGGGTGATGATGGACCAGAAAAATACACCCTCCCCATCTCAATAATACAGAACACACACACACACAAATCAACCTGTAAGTGGAACTACATCCTACTTAGATCAATTATGCAGAGGAAAACCTATGCATTGGACAGATGTCTGGGTACTAATGAAGTATTCAGGTCCAGGTGGAAGGATGGGAGAGTGAAACATGGCTACCAAGGAACAGACCCAGAAAACCTGAAAAAGCAAAGATCTCTTCAACCCAGGTGGTTGTATTTTACTCATCGTTTCACCCCGTGCAACCTACTTGCCTTTTAACAGACAGAGCTTCCTTGGGGAATACGTCTCCCTCCAGCACTTGAATCTGGATATGATCCCTTACTGAGCACACTCCAGACCGCTCCTTGTTCTCATTCAGGGACCTGGATCCAGCTGTCCCTCTGATTCCCCAGCTCCCGGGTCTAGACCCCAGATTAAACACGTTCCAACAGGTTTCTTTAAGGCCCAGGTTAAATTCCTCTTTCTCCTACAAGCAGCCCCAATACACTTCTTTTAAGTTAGTCTCTCCCTCCCCCAAACTCCATAGTATGTTGTTTATTCCCCTGAGATAGCATCTTTCACAGTCTTCTTTTGAACTAGAGTTATTTATGCACGTGTTCGCCTTCACTGATAGACTGTGAGCGCTCAGCAGGCCTGAACAGCCCTTGCTCATCTCCACATCTTGTATCCCCCCCCCCCCAGTGTCAAATGCAGTTCTTTGTACTCAACAAATGTTTGCCGGGTTGCTGAAACCCACCATGGTAGTCATTTGCACAGTATTTTTCAATGATCGCACATTAACTGCCATAGTGCTTCTGACTGTTTTTTTTAAGAAATTCATGCTCCTTTCAAGAAATAAAAACCTCATGCCTTTGGGGGATTGAGAGGTCTAATAAAGAATCTCTTCTCCTCTCCACTCATGCTCAGAACCAGTTAAAACGTGAGGCAAGGAGTGAGACAGAGATTTAAAGCATCTTTCTTACTGATAAAAACTGAACCGAGAAAGTGACGACGGTGGATGGCAAGAAAGGGCTCACTGATTTGACCACCAGTCACAGGTCTCCCTGTGTGTGGGCGTTCCCTTCTGAAACACAGAGCAGGGGAGGAGCAGAGTGGTCATTCATGTGTGTCGTCAAGGGGCTCCCTGGAGGCTTATTGGATAAGGGGCTCCTTATCCCTTACTCAATAAGCCACAGTGACTTGAGTGTCACTGTAATAAAAAAAAAAAATTCCTTTATATGGACAGAAGCATCAGGAGCAGGGAATACATCTTCAACAAGCTCCTTCCTCCATTAGTTTGTTCTCTAAATTATAAAGTAAATAACTCTTCATTATCTGCCTCCTCCTAAGTACCATGCTAGAACTTGGGATATAGAGAACTTGGGGTTCCTAAAACAAAGTTGGCATTGTAAGATAAAGTTCAAAGTCCAACAGGGGGACAGGACAGGCACAATTCCAGCCTCTTACAGTCTAGAGTGGTGAACAGACATGGAATGCGTGATTGCCTGCAGCATCTCTAGGGAGCTGTGAAAGCAGGCTGAGAGGTCCTTAGAAAAGCAAACTTAAGAAGTGACATTTTGGCTGGGATTGATGAAGGATGGATTTTAGATAAGCAAAGAAGGCAGGAAGAGTGTTTAGTGGAGAGAGAGGAGGGAGGGAAAGGGAAAAGAGAGGAGGAGGTTCTAAAGAGGGACCAGAATATGCAAAGAACTTGAAGTTCTGTATCTGTGTGAGCCTGAGGGAATGCGTTCCATAGAAAAATTACATGAAAAAAAAAATCCTCAAAATCCTGGCTTTTTTTCCTCAACTTCCAACTTTCCAAAATATTTTAAAACTACATACAGAAGCCCAAGATTTTTTTTAGCACTGAGCTTTCATCTGCTTCTTTCACTCTGCTTCATGCTAAAGTGAAAAGCTGTTTGTCAAGGTACCCAGGTGCTATGGTGATTGGAAATATAAATGGGATTAAAGTGAGAGACGAGAAGTGACTCTAAGAGAGAGAGAGCATGGCTGAAAGAAAGAGCTGGAGAGAAAAACACAAAATCGGGAGAATGGAGGCAAACATATCAGCTCGAAAATAATTCTTAAGGAAAAGAGGTCATTTAAACTTGTAGGCATACTTCTTAAATCCAGCCAAATTCAAACAAAACTTGGAGGTTTTGGCAGTATTTTCATTCTAGATTGGAAAAAAAAAATCTTAATTATCAGAAATATATAAACACGAGAAGGCCAGGAAACCAAAAAGGCTCTGTCTATTTTTAACGTTTCCAGCTACAGCCATGCTGACCCTAATAGCAGTGATTAGTTGGCCCCGTATATGGCACCGCTGCTTCGGAGCCCAGTTCCCCAAATCCATCCCCAATAATACATGAATAACAGCTGTGACATTCAGAGACAACTGACAAAGACACAACGCAGACTGCAAACATGAACTCCTTCCCCTCTGTGATCTCCCACTACCACCACAGTAGATCAAAGCTAGAAGAAAGCTTAGAGACTGTCTTGTCCTACTGCTTCATAACACATCCGCGACAACTCAGGCCCAAGGAAGGAATAGAAGCGATCTTCCCAGCATCCCACAGCCTGTCAGTTGCAGGGCTAGATTAAGCACCCAGACCCCTACTCCCTGTGCAGTGCTTTTATGCTTAGTGAGTTTCAGTCAGTACATTGAAACCAACTTAGAAGCAGGAGATCCCTGAAGGTAACCATGTTAGCTGCATGATGGATTAAAGTTACATCAGAAGATGTGTAGTCAAATGGGCTAGTAACATTTCTCAGCAATGAATCCAATCACGTAAAACTGCAGGCTCTCCTTATAGGAGGTGGAATCTGCTCCATTAAGGTAACTATTTGTTGGAAAGAGAAGGTCAGAATGCATCCCTTAGAGGCATGCAGATCCCCCTGAAAAAGCCAGAGTAAAAGCCATTCATGCCAACTGCCTTTCCCCAAACTCATCAGTCAGGTAGGTCAAACCTCTTCTGGTTGGGGTGGAAGTAGGGTGTGATAAGAGATGGGACGAGAGGCCAGGAATGGTTTTCTAATGGAGATCCTTTCATAGAAAACAAGAAGCCAAGAGAAAGGAGGCTCCTCCTTCTAACATTTCAATACTTTTTAATCTTAATACACAGAATTTAATCTTTAACCCAATATCGCCCAAGGTATAGCCAACCCCTTGTGAAAGAAAATCAACAATCTAGCAAGTAATTCTTGCTTTCTTCTTCATGAAGCCACTCCCTCAATAGCAGCCACTATACTGAGGGACCCTACTGGTAAGCTATAAATATTTTGCCTTCAGTATAGGCCAGACTGCCCTAAAATGTGCCAGACAAATATTAGTTAAATTAACTCCAAAGTCGTGCTGTACCTAAAACTGAAAAATACAGTCCCTATTCTACCAGATTATGTCCAGTCACATTGTCTAAGATAATTCATCAGAGGTTCTGCAATAAGACTAAATGACAGCCTTGATAATTCTCCAGCTGTACAACATTGGGCATATAGAAACTTCTTCCACTGTCCAAGTCTCAGGAAGAAACCAAGGTGTCTTTGTGTGTTAAAGTCCAAAAAGATTAATTCCTAAAACAAAGTGTTTTAAGATAAAGGTCAAAGTCCAACAAATTTTAAGTAAAACCTAAATAAATTGAAGTATCTCCCAATTTCTTACCCTTAACAATCTCTCCAAGAAGGAGCCCTGTTCCCTGATGAAGGTAGGGATTCCTTTAGCCCCTACACCTGCGAACTCTTTCTGTAAAGAATGTATTTCTGTCAGGGTCTCACAACTTGTATAAGCCCAATTCCAAATCTCTCATGAGCTCCCCTTTTTAAAGGATCCAAAGAATTAATAAAGATAAAAATATCGTATTGGCACTTACTGCATATCAGCACAATTTAGAAAGCATAAATCTCCATCTTCTAAATTATTTAATCCAGGTTAAATTTCATTCCAATACTTAATTGAAAAAAGCAATACCAGAGACTCTGAAAACCAGGAGCATCAGGTTCATGAGTGAACTGGTCGGTCTATGTAAGCTATGGGGTCTACGACCTTTAGCTAAAACCCTCTTAGGATAAATCTTCCATCAAGTATTAATGGCATACTTTTGATATCTAAGGGGAAAGGAGTCCCACCAAACCATACTATTTACATTCTTAAAGGGCTGCATTTATGAAATTCCTTCTTCCACCAAAGTATAAAAATACCCACTGGAGGAAGTCCCTTTAAATTCAAAATCCCTTCATTCCCTTGATCACGTTGAACTCAATGATTTGGCACCCCAGACAATGTCGGTATCACAGCCTCTGCGTTATCTTTGTGAGCAGTCCTTTTCATTTCTGAGATGGTGATTGTTGCTTCTTGCTATGGAATTCCTTAGGTTTTAAGAAATATGCCTCCCAGATTTCTCTCATTCAAAATTTTTTCAGTTAAATAATCACCTTCGGCATATTCCAGAACCAAGGCAGCTGTTGATGCTTCGGATATGTCTGTTCCAGGGACCCAGTAAGGACCACTACCTCTGTCATGGGCCCCACCAAGACCCTGTCTTCACGCTAAACGATCCTGGTCTTAAGCAGCCTTTCTTTATGCTACATCCTCTCTTTGCAGTAGTGAACGATGCCTCTGATGTTTCTTTTCTCTCTGTTGTTCTGCGAAGTCTTACAGGAACAACTGAATTCCTAACTGTTAAATCTGCTTTGTAGTTTGGCCTGTTTCCTCCTCAAACAAATGGAGGAGTTCTACTGCTTGCTGGGACTGAATTCTTTTCTTCTTCCCTCTGGACTTTTTCTCTGCTTTCTGGCTAAGATATTTATTTATCCAACACAGTCCTTTAAATGTTATCTCATATGGTTTCCCACAATGAGAGATATAAAATTAATAATTCTGAGGTCTGCCAAAAAGCCTCTAACATTCCAACAAATCTGGTGCGTTATCATTTTCTGAGTTGAATCATCCTACCCGGGAGATAGTCTCCCATCAGAATATATCTAGCCCAGGCTGGACTTAATCCATCATTATTCTGCCTAGATTCTCTTTAATATGTGTTGTGGGTAAGAGGAATCTAAAAATAGTCCCAAGATATCCCACCCTAATCCCTGGGACTTCAAATGTGATATCACACTGGTGATTATGTTGCATTACATGGCAAAAGGGATTCTGAAGATATAATTAATGTTACTCATCAGTTGACATTGAGTTAATCAAAAAGATTATCTGTATTATCACGTGATTAATCTAAATCGCTTAAATGCAGAGAGTTACCTCTGGATGGTGGCCTTAGAATTCTAAATCCAGAAATACACCGAGCATTTTTCTAACGGCTTAGACAGTAGCTGCAAGGCCACCTCCACCATCCATGTCACCATGAAATTAACCCAGAAGTGGTTTTGAGTACATTACATTGGCATCTCCTGCCTGTGCAAATTTTCTGAGCCATTTATATGTCTCTCCTGGGCTTCACGGGCTGTTTTCTGGTGTGGATTCTTCATGTGGTCACCTCTCAGTGACTCCCAGCATCCTGGCACACTCATTCCCATCTGCCTTCTGAGATCTTGCCTCTTTCCTTCTGTTCTATTTCTTTGTATAATGGTCACATTTTTTGATCTAATAGCAACTAACATGCTTCTTTTCTGGTGCTCTCTTTTAGAGCAGTCACACCTAGGTGCAGCTACTTTTATTTTGTATCTGTTCCTCGTAGCCCTTAATATCTTATTTCCCTTTCATATATTCCTGATTGTTCCTCTAAGATGCCAACATTTTTCTAAGGAGTTACCTTTCTGCTTTAACACTGGCTTCCTTTGCTTGATTTCCATTCTTCCATTACTCTTATTGAGACACTGAGACTGAAGTATACTAGTCAAGTCTTTAGTCAAGACTAAAGTGTACTGTTTCCTCCTTAATCCCCTAAATAAGATGGCTCCTAGAAGTGAAATATTTCAGACACAGGCAGTCTTTTTCATTGCCTTCTTAACCTCTGGATTTTTAATAAATCTCTCCAAGATAATAGCTTACTCACCTGTACAATCAAGATCTCTTTTTATTTTACCTGTTTACTAACAAAATCTACCACCATTCTGTGGGTGATGCCACAGTCTCAGTCTTGGGCAGAACCACAAAATGAACAAACCTCATGCCAACTTGAGATCACAGAGTAAATTTTCAAGAAGCCATAAACAAGCCCATGTTTATAAGAGATTAGGACCTCTGGTTTCCTCTTTGTTCCTTAGTGTAGCAAGGAGGATTGGGGCAACAAGTTTAGCGCTGCCTACCTAGGCCTGGAAGTAACATTTTAAAATAAGCGTTTTTCACATTAGGGCTCTGCGGTTCACGAGGAATGTTAACAGCCTTTGCAGCTTAAAGTGGTCACTGGTAGACCTAGTCTGGGCTGGGGACTTCAGAAAAAGCAGAAATTCCACGCCATTCATCAAGACCAAAAGGTTCTACAACATCTGCCTTGGCTTCACCTGAAATACAGTGCAAGCTCTACGTATGTGGTTCAAGGTCAAGTCATAGCAGCCTCAAATGAAGATCCAAATGGCCAGCACGTTCTGAAGCTCATGTTTATTAAAATCCAACCTTGTTTGTATGATAACAGCCACTCATTGGTAGAAGAAGTCTCCAGAAAGGTCACTTGCACAAGCACGAATCCAAAACCAGCTCCACAGTCTAACACAAATCAATGCAAAGTAGTGAAAATCCCACATCTGGTTATCATAAGACAGAACTTTGGTTACCAACAAATCCTCTATATCAACACCTTATATTTTGTCCCAAAATTTCATTTCTTATCTGTGGTTTAAGATGACCTGCTGTCATCAAATGACAGAAATTTTGTAGTCAGTAAGTAACACCTCACTCTTTTCTAATTATGGAGTAAATAAGATAAGGGCTTTGGATGGGAGAGATGGAGACCAAATTGTCAGCATCATTACTGATAAAATTATATTGATTGACATGGCTTCCGTGCAGAGCCAATGGACTTGTTAACACTCTCTGAATTGAATTTCTTCCCAAACCATGGCCCTAAACTCTTTGATATGTGAAGCCTGACCCACTCAAATTGGTACATAATGGAGAGAGTAGGTCAGATGCTTCCTTTTCACAGGTAAGAATATGCCCAAAAGAAGAGGCAGAACGGACTGAGCAATTCACTAATCAGTTACATCTCTCTTTCTTCCCTGAGGAGGGAGACTGAGAAAAGGGCCAGGATGTTACTGGAAGGGAGTATTTTCTGTATGAAAACATGAAGCCAAGGAGGAAGGAAGTTCACCCCAAAACAGTTAGAATCTTGGGTCAATTCAGAGTGTTTCTAAAGAAATTAAGAAATTATATATGTAGATCTGTACTAATTATTGAATGCTTGCTTTTAAAATTTAGAGGTATGAAGAGTTAAGAAACAATTAATTAACTAATCCATTCATTTATTAATTCATTCAAACAAGATGTATCAAAGCCAACATGCAGAAGGAATTGTTAGCAATGCTCTTTCACATGGTTAAACCCAGGACTAGAGAGAGAACATAATTTGACCAAAGTCACACAGCACATCAGGGATAGAGCTCAGACTAAAACTTGTTCTTTCAGACATCATGGGATGAACAGACATAAAATGTGTGGTACCAGGCAAGTCACAGCTGAAATGCTGCACTCAGTTCTAGCCACCTCCAAGAAGTTATTGACTGACAACTACTGTGACCCAGGAGAAAGAAATCAGAGGAGTAAGGGAAAGTGTGGAAACTTTGTCATGTGGGAAGTGGAAGGAGGTAAGCTGTGGTGGAAAGAGTTCTTCTGCTGGGGTCAGATGACTTGTTCTCAACACACGGATTCAGTTATGTGGCGCTGCTATGACTTTGGACGGGTGTCCTGAGCCTCCGCCTCCTCCTCCATAACTGGAGATGGTAATGACATCACAGCCACTCTCACAAAATTGCAGTGAGATTGGATGTTACAGTGGACCAGAACGATTTATGTAAAGCTGATGTAAATGTTAGTCATATTATTATGATTATGATTATGATCGTTACTATTAAAAGATAAAGGAGTTAAGAATATTAAGAAAAGAAAAGAAAGAAAAGAAAAGAAAAGAAAAGAAAAGAAAAGAAAAGAAAAGAAAAGAAAAGAAATGAAAAGAAATGAAAAGAAAAGAAAAGGAAACCAAGTTGAACCTTGAGTTATTTGAGGTACTGTCTCTTATGACCAAAAAAAAGGAAAGAATAAAACTTGCTAGCCTCTATTTCTTAGGTACTTTTCTAAGCCTTCGTTGCAAATTCACAACTAAGTAATGCTGTGATTATTATGATCCCCACTATGCAGATGAGGAAAATGAGGCTTCAAAGAGGTTGAGAAATTTGACCAAAATAGCACAGTGAGTAAGTGGAGGAGTCACAGCTGGGATGAAGTGAAATCCCATCCTCTTGTCTGTGCACCACATTCCCAAGCAGTACATTCCAGAACACAGCACTGCATGGAGGGCACACCAAGGAGGCAGAGCATGAGCTTGGATCAAACTTGAGTCTGCCTGACTGGCTCAAAGCACAGCTAACTTTCCACCATCAGGGCAAAGGGCAACATGGTAGCAGGTATGGGCTGTGGAATCAAACTCCTTCCATTTGCGTCTGTTTTTTTTTTTTCTTTTTTTTTTTGCTACTTAGTAGCTGTATGAATATGGGCAAGATAATTAGTCTCTCTGTGTCTCCTTCTCCTTATTGTAAAATGGGAATTATAATAGGCCCACATTTTCAGGCCGTGATATGAGAGCACATGAGACAACGTGGGACTGCATGGGAAAGTGCAGCTATCATCGCTGAACTCTTGATCAGAGGGGATTGAAGGCATAGATTTTGATTCTCAGGTGTAAGACTGGAGTTGGACCAGGTGACATTCAGTTTCCCTTCCCACCCTCAGACCTTACGGACACTTTTCTCTTTCCTGCTCTCTCTCTCTATAGTACCACACAGAGTCCTCCTGGAAGCACCGCAGCGCTCAGCCTAGCACCCCACTCAGCATGGATTTTGACCACAGCGGAAGAATTTGGAAAATAACGTCAAAGTGTTAGGTACAAAAACTGATTTTTAAAAACAGGTGCACCAAAGCCAGTCCTGAGAATGTGCTGGGGTCGTTCATATATATTTATTCTACCTCTTCCTTCAAGCTGATCAAACACCGATCGTGTTGCCCCAATGGGTCTAAGTTCAAACGAGCCCACACTGAAGCAAAACAAAACAAAGCAAACAAGCAAACAAAACCAAAAAGGATTTAACCAGACAGCATGCTAGCACATCTTGATAGAGGAGATCCAACCTCACTCGGGTGTGAGGAGGGGACAAGTCTTGGCAGGAAGTTCTGACTGTGGAATAAGAATAAGAGAGGTGGCATTCTTTACCAGGTTCCATGGAAATTGGGTGAAGTGATAGGAAAAATCAAACTATTTCCCCCTAAGACCCACACAGCTCGATACTAACATGGCTTTAATTTAATTGGCAATAACTTCCTCTTTAAGATTCTAAGTATTTTGGGCTTGTTTTTAAAGACAATAATTTTAGCAATGAAGGGCTGCAGGGTGACCCCTTACAGAATACTGATGAGAAAAGTACCTTTTTGGACGGTAATATATATGAATCCCCTCCAAATATATTTTAATCCCCAAATTCTATTTCTAAAGAAATCACTTGGCATGTGAAAAAATATCAGTGTGTACAATCAGTATAGCATAGTGTGCGACAGCCAAAAAAAAACAGAGAGAAAAGAAATGTTCAGAAATGCAAGACCAGTGAAATAAATCGTGGTATGTCAATAAGATGGAATGCCAGGTGGATATTCAACTGACGATCTAGGGAAAAATAACGGTACAGGAAATCATTGTGAGCAATTGTGAAATGAGCAGGTTATTAAAGAGTATGCGCTGTCTAACCGTAACTGTGTGCGTTCATTTACACAGAAATACAGAAGCCCAGAAGGATGCAGGTACATCAGAATGAACACAGTGGTTATTACAAGGCAGTGGGATTTTTGTATCCTTTTTCATGCTTCCATGTGCTATTCAATTTATTTCAAGTAAATTTCACAGTAAGTACCACTTCACAATAAGACAAATCAATAAACAGGTTCTATATAGGATGATCTACAACTACTTTTTCCAGCAAAAAGGACACTGTAGATTTTCAGAAGATATATATGGGTTGCCCCAGTGGTCTTTAATGAGTTAACTGAGTCATCCACATTCTTCAACTGCATCTCTGTTCCTCATGGGATAGAAGGAGACAGGGTTTTGAAATTTAATAAGAAGAGGAAGCCCCAAATCACATCTTATTGAACTTTAATTTAACTGAGCTTTAATTCCCTCATTTGTAAAGTGAAGATCACTAGCTCAGAGCTGTTCTGTGAGGGCTCACTGAGAAGATAAACTGGACTGGGCTCACTCATAGTGGGACCTCAATCAATGTTAGGTGTTTTACTTCATTCATTCATTTAGAACATGGGTTGTGACATCACATGAGATAAGGTCTGAAATGCAAGTGGGGGACACAGGAAGTGAGCACCTACCGAAGGCTGGTTGTTTTCCTCTCCTCTTTGACTGTACCTGAACTTCATCCCCCTGTTCAAAACTTTGCTCCTTGCTATCCTTGGAGGACATAAGGCAGCATCACCAAATGGGGAGCTGCCACCTCTGCCAGAGGCAAGAAGGAGGGGTGGGGAAGTTGCCGTAGTGCCTGTTGGCTCCAGGAATATACCACCTTGTCTGTGACCCAGGGATCGAGAGGCTGACACCTCACCTGGTCATGCCACACATGCTAGTTCTGCACTGGCGAAAACCAGAGGCTCACACCTCGACGGGCCCCTGGAATGCTGCTGCATGACCCTCAACGTCCCCACGATGGGGCTTGCCAGCTACAGCAATGGTAGCAGTAGAAAGAGAGCTTCTGATAAATTCCTGCCTTCGAAACCTCATGTGAGTGCAACTGCTCTAGCAGAAACTAAATTTAACCAGAACCTTACTTATAAGGGTGTTTGAGAAATGTAATTTTTAGATGACCAATTTTACAAAAATAAAGGTGTATGGAAAGAAGTTGGATGGGAGGTAGAGTACTCACCTGCCATAATCACCCAGTACCTCCCTCAGACCCCGGCACAGGAGGTGTCCTCTCCCTGAACCCTCTTCTCTTGAGGATCCTGCATATCACAAAGGTACATAAAAAGTAAATTTATTCAAGCACATATGTGCACCACTGTTTCTTGGAATAGGATACTCAGCAACGGCACAGCACAACCCAAAAACCTAAACACTAGCTCACATGTCTAACGCTGTTCAGGCCTCAAGGAAATGTTTCTCTGACCATATACTCTTGAAATGAAAGATGGCCAAGTCTAAATGCCATGAATAGAGATGGACACAACTTTGCATGAATGACCTGAGTGGTGAAAATGCTTAAGGAAGGCAGAAGATAAAATAATTACTCCACCAACTTTTTCCTCTCATGAATGCAATGGTCATTAGTATAATAAAGCATCAGTTTCCCAGGATGCCAAATATCCATCTATCTTGACACTCTCTATTCCAGCTTATGATTTCAGAGGTACTCAGAACTAACTCAGTATTCAGAATAAAAGCATATGTTGACTAAGACACATTTTATGGTATCAAACAATGCACTCTGCTCTTGAAATTGCATATTCTTAACCTTAGCTGTAACATGTATGGAATAATATCCCAATAGTTTATTTTGGCAACTTGGTGGGCAGTGAATGCAAGAAATGTGAAGACTATTTACATATATATAAAATTAACATGATTTAATTATATTTTTAAAAATATACAATTTAATTATATATTTTAAAATTTATATCTTTAAAAACTATTTTTAAATTATATTTAAAAAATAACTGTGTGAATCATTTTGACTAAAAATTTGACATTAAGCAATTTTAATTATATTTTACAATTTAATTTTAATAAACCATATTGAATATTTTATAAAGACAAAATGTCTTGAAAACACATGCAAATTATCCTAATTTTTCAAATGTTTACATTTTATGGAAATATGTTCTAATTTTGTATATTTTGAATAAAACTATTTTATATTTTAATCTTGTGGAGTGTTTTTTTCAGTAGAGCACAAACAACATGAACATTTTTATTACAAAAGCATAAGAAATTATTTTACTGAAATGAAGTCAAAAATAAACATTATGGAATAAACATGTACTCGTTTATGAATTATGCATCTGCATGTCAGTGGTCCATCAACAGAGTATCTAGACATAAGCAATAGTAATTAAATTCAGTTGCTGACTGATATTTTGCTGACTTACTCCCTTTGTTCTATCCTATTCCTCAGGGTAACAGAAGAGACACCTAACCTTTACTGTATCTGACAGGTTTTCTGATGTTTGAAGAAAGTGGTTGTGAACCTCTGAATGTTCTCTTCCCCAGGCCTAATTCACGTTAAGTATATGCTCTCCATCCTTTATCCATTCAGTCACTTCACTGCTATTGAAAGTGAGAAGCCTTTAAAGAGTACCTACTGTGTATCTGGTATTGTGCTAGGCACTGAGCACACAGAAATGAAAAACGTTGCTGCTGCTGTAAAGACATTAAATTCCAGCAAAAAAAAAAATCTTTGGGCTACCTCCTTTGATTTTTGATAGCGATTCCTTTTAAATACAGCACCAACAATTAAACAGCATATCCTGGCATCAAAATATCCCTAGATATGTTCTTTTTATTCATTCTATTATTAAGTAGCTTTTAACAACAGCAAAATATTGTCTGCTCATGGTATCAGGGGACTGGAGATTCTAAGATGGATGAAACAGCATCATGACCTTGAAAAGTCTAAGGTCAAATGCTCTGGAGAGAGACACAGTTATTATGTGGGACATTCAATGACAGAGGCCAGTTTAGGATGCAAAGGGCATTTTCTCCCAACTCATAAGTAATATAATTTTACTTCATATCATCTTCAAACTACTAACCTATATAGCCAACTTACTTATACATACTGTCATCATTTTCTTACCTCATTGAAATTCCTCTATCCACTAAAATCTAACACCTAGCTCACCCTCCACCTATACCACCCGAAGGGCACCAGTGACCTCCTTGCCACATTCACTTGCCACTTTCACTCCGTGACTTAATTTGCACGAACATGTGCCTCCTTCTCAAAGTAGCTTTTTCCCCTGGCTTCTACGGCACCTCATCCTTCCAGGGTTTTCTCCAAGATTTCTGGCTAACCCATCACAGCCTCTTTCATTATTTCCTGTTATTCTGCTAATCTCTTAAACCTCAGTCCTACATATGTTTCCCACACATGCGAACTATAAATATCCTTGATGACTGCAACCAAAAATAGGCTGGGTGATTGCAACCATGAACACACTAAATACCGATAAATCTGTGTCTGACCACAATCATTCTTCTGAGTTATGACATGTATATACAATGGCCAATTCTTAGGTGTCATTGAGGCCCGTTAAATTTAGGCTAAACCAATGAACTGTTTTCTATCTTAGATGTGTTTCCTCTCCTGTAAATCCCATCTTAGCGAAGGAAGATGCCACCTACCATAACCTGGGTGTCACGGTGGATGCTTCAGTCTCTTTCATATATTCAGTCACCAACAACTGTCAATTTCTACTCTTCAAAAGGTCCACTCTCAGCACGACTCCTGCCACCCCCCGCTCAGGTCACCATCTCTGTCTCGTGGAGGAGTGCACTGGTCCACTCAACTGCTCTCCCTGTGTCGGGCTGGTCTTATGCTTTTCCAAGTGATCCTCCCAGAGTGGCTAGAGCTGCTGTTAAAAAATGCAAACCTATGTCCCCTTATTGATTAAAGTTTCTTAATGACTCCCGGAGGCACAAAAAAGCAAGATGTGTGGGAACTGAGAAGAAATTGGGTAATGTAGGAGCATAAAGTTCAACCGAAGGACAGTCAAGAGAACAGGAAGAAGCTAAGCACAAACTGAGCTGGAATAAGAAGGCAGTCGTTGGAGCATCCGTCTCCAAGGTCACAAAACTGGACTGAAAAACATCAGGACAGACGTCAATCAATGCAAGTGTTTTTCCAGAACCTAGGAAATCAGTTCCTCTTTCACCAATAAAATAGTGTCCTAGAGTGGGAATTTTTTTAAAAAACACTTCTAATTGATGTTTTCTCCTTATCTTTTTTAAAGAAATGTTGTAACATGGCACTGACAAGTCAATTATGCAACTAAAGGCAGCAACACCAATGCTGTCACTAGCCAGATGACAGTTACCTGGGGTTAACTGTTACAGATGAAATGCCAGAAGCTACTAATACATGGAGTATTGTTATTGTAACAGAATCTATTTGCATATAACTTCAATCACTAGAGGTGTGAGTGACCAGTACCTAGTCCTGAGTAACATGGAAGCTGTGAAATGCCCCATGTTACATGATTCCATGGATAAGCCCAAAATAGAGAAACCTATAGAGTCAGAAAGTTGCTTAGGGCTGGGGGGTGGGGTATAGAATAAGGTGTAGGGAGATGATATCCAAGGGGTATAAAGTCTCTTTCGGGGGGTGATGAAACTGTTATAAAATTGACCACAGTGATTGGTCAATTTTATTCTATGTGTAAAGTTACACATAGAATATCCTATAAATAACTGAACACCTTAAATGAGTGAATCACATAATATGTGAGTTATATCTCAATAAAGCTGCTTTTCAAAAAGTTGAAGGAATCCTAATATATTTGAAAATTAACAAAATGATCATGCCTTTCAAATGCCACGTTTTAGACTTCTCACCATTTTGAAAGGGCTTTATAATGTAAACTTCCTTCCCTGCTTGATTTCAGAACATGTGTTTGCTGTACTTCAGCTTCCTTGTTATGCTAAATCAGTTAAAAATGTAGTTGTGGTCTGCTGCAATGAAGTCCTCCATAGGCTTGTCTGCATACCTCTCTGGAAATCACCAAAGGGCTCCCATGTGTTCAGCTAAATGGACACTTTGTTATTCAAGTCATCCCCGGTCACTTGAAGGGAAAAAGACAGGTTTGGCACAAATTTCCTCAATTCTGAAATATTCCCCAAAATGACCTGGTGTGGACTGGTCACACTCTCTCTGAGGCTTGATTGCCATCCAGTATTATGACTCCTATAGCATGACCATAACGATTGAATATATTTTCATCCTGCCGTGCAGGAAGGCTTTGGGGGGTCTTCTGATTGTGTCTGGAAACCCCTTTGTCCATGGGAACATCATGCCATGAAATGAAAAGACAGAGGCAGCTCTCACCCTTATTACTGCCCAGAAGTAGGCAGCATTCAGCCTGATCCACTGTTCTTTCCACTACGCCTCGCTGCTTCTCCATCTTATGTAAACATGGCAGGAAAATAATGCATAAATTCACTTCAAATCGTTGTGGATTAACTAGCAAAAGACTTGACCTATTGTTGCTTCTTAATCAGGGTTGTAGGAATATGTGTAGAGAGAATACATGTGATGGAGGCTGCAAGAAAGTAGAATTTTGTTATTTCAGTAGAAATATTCAGATAACTACACACAGTTGGGGCTCATTCAGCATCCCTGCAGGGAATGTCTTCTGGTCGTTGATTGCCCTTTTGTTGCTAAAATATTCTTGGAAGAAGCAAGCAATAACCAATGTCCCATTGGCTAGAATAATCTATTCCTTCTAGCTCCATCTTTCTCTACAGGTAGATAAAGAGAGAGAGGGAGATGGAAAGAGGGCACAAGAATAAAAGTACATGGTTATCATGGATGGATAGCAAAGGAGATGGCGGGAGAATGCAACCTATTCCTAGGGGGAGCCTTGGGCTCAATCAATTGCAGATAAATCAAAGGGAAAACAGAGCTGAAGGTAATTTTGCCCATATGATTTTGAGC
This sequence comes from Vicugna pacos, assembly GCF_048564905.1. Lineage (NCBI taxonomy): Eukaryota > Metazoa > Chordata > Mammalia > Artiodactyla > Camelidae > Vicugna > Vicugna pacos. The sequence goes on along the minus strand of NC_133011.1, from coordinate 31,860,457 downwards.
TTAATAAAAGAAGTGCTTTAAAAATAGAACGCTTCATTAAAAATGTGAAAGGGTGCAAGATTTAGTGGAGATTAAAGTGATTTATTATACGGAAGCAGCCCTGGAAGGTGTTTATTTCTAGACAATTATACGCGTCCTAGACAGGACCAATAACAGCCTATGAGAAGACCTGTCCCACACACTTTCTCTGGGCCCATTAGTTCCAGTGTGATCTTTAGAGTGCTGCCTTTCTCCTAGGCTCAGCTTGTAGGCATGATGAGTGACAGGTGGACCACTGGGGTTTCCAGGAGCTTCCCTGATGCACCTGTCTCTCCCTCATAGCACCTATGACCCCTTTGGCTGGCCACTACCAGCCCCCAGGAACCTAGGAAGGAGTTGCCTTCCAGAAGCATGGCAATATGTTACCTGCCTTTAACCCAAGGGACGTGAAAGCAACGTGGAACTCTGGGATGGGGAGCTCGGGAGACATCCAGTAATACTTTTAATAACAACCAGCTAGCATGTGTTCAAGACTGTGCGGCAGACACTACATCGCCTACTGGAGATTCTAATTTCTTTACTGCCTCAAGTCTAGGTAGGGTACACCTTCTTTGACCTGAATTACTTTCTCAAACCTGTCTCACTACTTCTGCCCTTCTCTCCCTCTCCCCCTGATATCTGTCTCCAAATAGGCAGAGCTAGCATTTTAAAGCATAACGCACATTACAAGAGAACTTTGCTTGAAATTCTCAATGGCTTCAGATTGTCATTGAACCAAAAAAAAAAAAAAATCCTATGACTCACTGACCCAATAAATTCCAGCCAGACTGGACACATCTTTTTAGTTCTTGAAACTGCCACATTCATTTCCAAGATAAGATAGTTGCTACTGCTCCCTCTGTGTGGAGGGCACTTGCCCCCGGAGCTTCCCACGGGAGCTCCTTCTGGTCATTCAGCTCTTAGCTCAAATGCCACCTCTTCAGGAGGCCCTCTCTGATCACCCATTAGCCACACATCTGCCCATGCCTTTTCCAGGTATTTGGTTCTTTTGGCCAAAAGTTTAAAACCACCTGATTATTTTCTGGAAAAACCCCAGATTCTTTTTCATATCAAATAGATTGCCACTGTGGGCAATGATTCATCCAACACCACTCGTTAAGAACCTGCTAAGTGCAGGCACTGTGCTAAAAGCTGGCATTGCAACTGTAAACCGGCTAGATAAAAGTGAAGGACATCATTCTGGGCTTTTGACACTTTCATTCATGCATGATCTCTCACCCTGATTCTAGCCCACATTCTGGGTCTTTCCTCTACCTGCCGTCCAGGGGAAGGGAAGTACCATCGTGCATACCACTCCTTCAGAACTTTGTTTTTCACAGCGTGTGCATCCAGTCATCGTCACGTCCATCGAGCATGTGCGTGGTGTCGGGTGCTCTGAAAGGCACGGAGAGCACATGGATGAACAAGATACCGGCCAGAGAAAGTAGGCATGGCCAACGGAACATGCTTCTGAACACTGCGAAGAAGAGAACAGAGGCTTCCACTTAAAGCTGAAAGTTAGAAGCTTTGCTCTGTCTTTAGCAGCCCCGGAGCTCTGAGAAAGTCCACGAGCGCCTCCGTACCTCTGTTGCCACCTGTTCAGGAATAACCTACCTGAACTCCCTTCCCAGGTTTTAATTAAACAATGGACATTTATATAACATTTAACAGTATGTAAGTGCCTTTAACATCTGTTTTTTAATCTTCACAGTAACTTGGTGATATATACATTTATCATTAGTAACGTTAACTTCAGTAGACGCTGTTGCTGTATTAGGATTAACATCAGTAGCATAAACAATAGAAGTATTGCTCTTAGCAAGGTGATCTGATATCTGAGCGGCCCAGAACAGGACCAGTGTGTGCTTGTACTCCTCACACAGTTATTAAAAGCACTCACTTTGAAGCTCAAAACTCTCTGGGTTTGGATGATACATTTCATGATCACTCTGTCATTAACCCTGATTCACATTAGGCTCAGGGAGGCCATGAGGGACCTCCAAGCTCACACAGCTAAATGGACAAGCTCCAATATGAATGGAAGGCCATCTCATTCTAAATACCACTTAATTTCAGCCATCACATGCAGAACCAACTGCTTTGTGAGAACGAATAAGCCCGCAAAGAGGAAGGTGCTCTGTAAACTGTGAGATGACGTTTGTGGTTCGGTCAATGTGCTGTTACCAATGAACCCCTCAGCTCTCTGTGCTTTCCAAGACCTCATCTCAGGAGGAGTAAACCATAGAAGGAACAGCCCAGAGGAAGCTGAGAAGCCACAAAAGATGTGACCAAGAGGAAAGAAGCTCTTCTCACACGTAGGCAAAGAAAAGCCCCTTCAACAAAGAAAAACTGTGAAGCAGGCTGAATGACACAGTGTCTGCCACTGAAAAGAGGAAACAAAGAAGAGAATCAGCATCCTCCTGCTGCGGAGCACAATACCTCCGTTCATGAGACGCAGTGGGACATGGCATCTGGCCTGAGGCGGAGGAGGAAACACGATGTTTGTCCCAAAGAGAGAGGAACCCACGCCAAGAACAATGGCTGTCTCTCCAGGTGGAAAGTGTCACGTTAGGAGAATTAATTATCTCCTAGATTGAATGAGGTCCTGTCACAGCAAAAAAAAAAAAAAAAGGGGGGGGGGAAGATGGCTGGTGACCATTTCCTTTTCTGACTCTAACAAACATTCTGTAGTTTCACTTTGTCCAGTTTTTTTTAAGAAATGATCAACATACCTTACTGTGCAAGTTCCATGATGCATGATGAACATGCGTCAGCATGACGGTTTGATTCACATAAGTTGTAAAAGGATCACCATGGTAAGTTTAATTAACATCCAACATTTCAGAGAGATACAGTGAAAAGACAAAAATTCTTATTGTGATAGTAAGTCTGAGGATCCACTCTCTAACAGCTTTCCTATATAACATAGAGTTTTGTTAACTATAGTCCTCACACTGCAAGATACATCGCTAGTACCTGTTTGTCTTAAAACTGGATGTAGATTTTCATTTGACGTGGAGGCAGGGAATAGAAAATTAATGACAACGAAGAACTTGTGTTAAGCTGGGTGCCCTCACTTGATAAATATTTTCGAAGCTCCTAAGATGTTTCTAGATGCAGATTTAATCATGTCAATGTGCAAAACCGATAAAGATCCCTGCCCTAAAAGGAGCTTCAATTATGGAAGGGGGAGGTATGCAGTTAGCAATGAACACAATAAGTCAGTACACTCTCTAGCTTATTGGCAAGAATCAGGTGTTACTTACTGAAAAAGAACAAATGAAACAGGTGAGGAAGAGACAAAGAGTCCTGGGGAGGGAGTTGTAATGTTAAGTTTGATAGTCACGTTAGGATTCATTGAGAAGGTGACATCTGAGCAAAGACTTGAAAAAGGTGGACAAATGAGCCATGAGATGACATGGAAAGGAGGGTGCCAGGCAGAGGGAACAGAGAGTGCAAAGTCCTAGGTGCCTGGGATACAAGGAACAGTGAGGGGGCCAGATCAGAGAGCAGGGGCAAAGGGGAGGATGGGGAAATGACGTCAGAGAGGAAATGGGGGGGGCATCTCATGCAAGGTCATTGTAAAGGCTTTGGGTCTTACTCTGTGTGAAAGGTGATTGTAGGGTTTTGAGAAGTGATGTGATCTGACGTGACAAAATCTTCAGGTTTTGAAGGCTTACCTTGTCTCCTGTGCTATACGGGGGCACACATGCGGAAGTAGGGAGACTTACACTGAGGCTGCTGCGAACACTGAGGTCAGAGACTTTGATGTCTTAGACCGTGAAGGTGGCCGTGGAGTTAGTAAGAATGGTTGAATTCCGATTGTATGTTGAAGGTGGATTCAGTGAGTTTTTCTCATATACAGAATATGAGGAGTAAGAGAGAAAAGGAATCAAGGTGACTCCAAGGTTTTCAACCTGAGCAACTAGAAAGATAGAGTGGTCATCAACTGTTTCAGGTAAGGATGTGTGTGGACCAGTTGCAGGGAGATCAGAATTTTGGTTTTAGACACTTCTTGAGATTGATCTTAGATGTTCAAGGAGCGATGTCAAGAAGTCAGCTGTTTTGACAACATAATGCCATTTGCAGCAACACGGATGCTCCTAGAGAATGTCATTCTAAGTGAAGTAAGCCAGAAAGAGAAAGAAAAATACCATATGAGATCGCTCATATGTGGAATCTAAAAAACAAACAAACAAACAAAAACAAAGCATAAATACAGGACAGAAATAGACTCATGGACAGAGAATACAGACTTGTGGTTACCAGGTGGGTAGAGGGTGGGAAGGGATAGACTGGGATTTCAAAATTGTAGAATAGATAAACAAGATTACACTGTATAGCACAGGGAAATATACACAAAATGTTATGATAAATCACAGAGAAAAAAATGTGACAATGAGTGTGTATATGTCCATGAATGACTGAAACATTGTGCTGAACACTGGAATTTGACACAACATTGTAAAATGATTATAAATCAATAAAAAATGTTAAAAAAATTATTAAAAAAAAAAGAAGTCAGCTGTTTTTATGAGCCTGGAGTTTGAGGGAAGGTTCTGGAGTGGAAATACAAATTGGCCTTACTTCTTGGTTTCATTCATTCCTCCTTAAAAACCCTTCAAGGTAGGTAGCATTCCCTCTAGCTTGTTTCAACGTGGTTGTGACTTAACCACGATCCCACAACGAAGAAGGGACTAAATGAGATTTTGAATTCACGTCTGGCCTCCCAAAGCCCACGCTTTTGAAAGCTAATCCTTCAGGAGAAATCAGATCCTCTTTCCTCCTCCCTTTGCTCTTTTAGTTTTATCCCTGTGACCCAGTTTGTGTTAAGTTCAATACAGACTCATACAGGGATCATGAAACCCAGAAAAAGCTGCACAAATCTTTCCTCCCTCCTAACAACTCAGTTAGGATTGAAGACAACCAGGAAACACATGAAGATGCTGAACCCGAACTGGGGACTTAGACTAGACGGACTAGAGACAATAAGAGAAGGAAACTCAAAGGAAAAGCGAGAGAGGTGGCACAGTGAGGCGCTGACAGGGAGCAGGGCATCAGGAGTAGGAGAGCTATCAGCAGAGCGGCTCTCAGCCCTGTCAGACCCACCACGCCTGTGCTATTACAAATGGACTGAATGACACGTAGACCAGTGAGTGCCTGTGTGCGCAGAGTGTGCGTACCCCAGCGAGTGGACGCGAATCCCCATGGTGCCTCCTAAGAGTCCATACACATGTTTTGTCCCCTGTTAGACTCTGAGCTCCTTGAAGACTAGTACCGTCTGAGTCTTATTCACCTTTGTAAGCCCAGCGTCCTGTATAATGCCTAGCTTGGAGTACATGGGAGATGGGGCAGCTGGATGAATGACTAAAATGCTAGATAGGTAAGAATCTGGTCCTACAGTTTCCTGAGGGGACATTCTGGAAAGAAGAGAAATAATTCCAGTGAAAATTAAGCATCCTCTTACTCTACTTCAACATGAAGGGTAGCAGATTTCTGTGGACATAAATTTGCATATCTTTTTCTTAAATAGGCAGACAAATTTACATATATTTGTATGTTCCATTCAAAGAAACTTGCTGTCAGTATGTAAATTACTCAGCACTTTAAGCTCTCCTTTTCTTCTTTCCATTTTTTTCTCACTTTTACTGTTTCTTTTTCATACTTAAATATGCATATTTATGCAAATTCTTTTCATATTCCTATAGTGCCTTTCAATGGCATATATTATTTTAAATGAAATTATATAATTACATATGCATTATGTGTATATGTATATGTTCTGAACTTTCATTAATCAAAGAAGCCACATTCTTGTAATTTAGTATAGAAAGTGTTTTTGTATCCCGCTCCCTCTTAAGCACAAAGTTTTATCTGTTAACCAAGAACCCCAAGTCACGGCTTCCTCACTCAGCTCTGCCACTAACCGGCTGTATAACCTGAGAGAAGTCAGCACACCTCTCTGACTCTCTACTTCTTCAATAAAATGAAAAGGTTGGGGTCCTAAAATTATTTCTAGGTTAAAGATTGACCCACAAGCATTTACTGCATATCTTTCAACTAGCGAAACTCTCTGGGAGACTCACGAGCTCAGGGACACAATAGGATGGGAGGAACTGCCATAGAAAAAGAGGACCACGGGCTGATTGGAGAAGACTGATATGTTGGAGGAGAAATCATTTTCAGAGCAGAACAGAAGAAGCAACTGAAGAAACCCATAGGCAAGAACTCTAAGTATCGGGCAAATCAAAGTTCCCTGGGAACCACGTATTCCCAAAAGACTCTAGGCACTTTTTGCTTGTTTCTTTTCTCCTTTCTTTAATCAGTGTTCAATCCTGAACTCATTAATATCAAGCTGCAACCCTCTTCTTGGGAAATTTACACTGAGCACAGGAGAAACTCGTCTCCCAAAAAAGGCACCTGCAAGAGTCTTCTCAGAGTAGAATTTGCCCTGCCATCGGATCATGACTTTCAAAATGGTGAACAATCTTGATAACATTTCAAACAAAAAGTAGTATGTGAAAAAAAACACTCTGTGTGTACATGTAAAGCTGAGTTAGGTTCTAGGCTGTTACATCCATGGGCTTTTCACCTATGTGAATGGTGAGGTATTGGGTAATTTTTCAGATGAGGGAGAAGTTCTTTGTCATCAGTGACCCAATCATCCAGAAAGTCTTGCATCCCTGGTCTCCGTTTGCCAAAAGCTAGTAGAGCCCCCTAAAGATCGGGGCAAAGAGTTCTCGCAGAGGGATGGTCTCTAAAACATGGTCCCTACAGACACCAGCATGCAAATCACTGGATCACAGCGCAATATGATCACTGCAACGACTGGGAGGAGGCAAGGAGCAGTCTGAAAACGGTGAGGGGACGCTGCTGAGTAGTAAGCAGGGCCAGGCTGGGCTGCTTTTCTTACAGGACGTTGTTTCCGAGTCCCGAACAGACAGCACATTCAAATGGGGTGAAAAGAGTTTACAGAGGAATATCCTCTCAAAGATGTTCTCCTGATTCCTGGGTGATCACAGTCTCCTGATCAGTTCCTCACGTTGGGCTCCGACTTCTTCCCGTGCTGTGCCTGCCCCACTAAATCTGCTCAGACCCTTTATCCATTTCTACCCAACTCTGCTGGGCTGTAATGGAGCAGGCAGACGCCTGCCTCCTCCCAGGCGCTCTCTCCCTCTCCCGCCTCTCCTCTTCTTCCCACCACCTCCCACCCCCCACCCCCAGCATAGGGCAATTCTAATTCTCCTCCTTGAGGTGTCTGACCTACTCCCTCCCACAGCCCGTACTCTTAAATCCTTTGTAGATCATCTAGGACAAATTCTGACTAATAAATTTTCTTAACCAAGTTACGCATTATTTCTTATTCCAATTACTGCCACAATCACTGCTACTGTTCCCTCCACTGCATGCTGCTCGTCTGAGAGCAGAAGACGTCACAGAGCACGGGAACCTGGCCACTCGGGTTCAAATCCTTATTCTGCCCCATGGTGACTTGGGACCATGATTTAATCCTTCTGAACGTCTCCATTTTAAAATGGGAATAATAATAGAACCTACCTCCTAGGGTTGCTGTGAGGATTAAACGAGTCAGTCTGTGTTAAATACTTAAAATAGTTTCTGGAACATTAATTATAAGTATCGTTCAAAGTCAGAGAGATGAGCATTTTGTGACCTCGGTCAGATTACGTAACAGCTCCCAGGTCCAATTTCTTTCATCTGTAAAATAGGACGATTTGATGCCTGCCTTTCAAGTTGCAGCAAGAATCAACGTGAAAATATACATAAAGTAGGGTTGGGTACTTCGAAGATACTCACATTATTATAGTTTTCCCCCTAAAGCTTTGCGTTTTGTTAATTTATCTATGAAAAAGTTTGCCTGTGTTGAGCCACAGAAACACCCTCTGACATCATTTCAATGAGTTATATTTTTAGGGGACATACAAATAGTGCTCCTCGTCTCTGATTCTGGACTAACCTCTGATACTTGTTCTCTTTTTCTTTTCTTCTTTTGTAGCTTCTCAAGTGGAAAGTAACAGTTTGATTTCACTTAGTCCCAGCTTTCAAAATGTGCAGGACTCAAGGTGGGTGGGGTGATTTTCATTCTCATCTGTTATAACGGAGGCTATTAACTGCAGGTAAGGTTTTGGCTGTGTTTCCAGCCTTTTTGCTTTCACTGAAGCTTTCCTCGAAGCTCCCATCCCTCCGGGCTGATGTTTAAGGGCGTGAGATGAGAGTTATGGCCCCGCTGCCCTTCACCCTGCGGTGAGGCATTTTGCTTATACCTTGAGCTGCAGTGTTCCTGTCTGTAAAGTGGGGATAAGAGCAGCTGCCTCCAAGTGTATGATGAAGATTAAATGTGACAGTGCACTTAGCGTGCTTAGCATAATGCTTGGCACAATGTTTGGAATAATTTGATAATGATGGTGATGATGGACTTTGCCTGGAGTCTGTAACCATTAAAGGCAAAAGCTTCTTTCACCCTCTAGGCATCTTCACAAGTGCTTCTTACAATTTTCCCATTTTAAAAACCTGCATGTTGGGGTGTAAAGTCTGGCTCCTACTGAAAAGTGAGAAAATCCCTCATTATGAGCTTTGCAAGTGAGTTAAAAATAACCTTGCCAGTCAGGCACAGGAAAGGCTCCATAGAGAATCCCACACCCTCTTCCCCCAAAATAAAAGTTCCATCCAGGGTGCAGGGCTGGCCCCACATCAGCAGTCATGTAGGGAGCATTGTGGCTGCACCATTTCCCATGACCTTGAACTTTCCTCCCAGCTTGATCCCTTGCCATTACTGAGCCCCACGTCCTACGGTCCATCCACCTTAAGGTTCATCTTACATGATGCCGCTTTAACATGGGATTCCAGATCAGCTCTCTAGACTGGCCCTATATTCTGATTCTGTAGCTCACCATACCACCTTCTACTTCTACCCCAGGGGACACAGGTACCAGTTAGTCCAATCAAGCCAATCCCCAAACACACAGTATGGCTGGAGTGTTTTCTCTCTCAACTTCTCTACCATGAAAAGTTCTATCTTCAATATCATTTTCTCAGGAATGCATTTCTGACTCTCCCAGTCAATTGAGCACTGAGTGGCCCACCAATATTTGGAGCTCGCTTTGACTCTAGCACTGGTCACTTACACTGTGAATTTCTGCTATAGTCGTCACCATCCCAGGTCTGTACTGCGAGGCCTTTCAAGGCAGAAACCTCTGGTTCATCTTTACCATCTTCTAACTCACAGGCAGCGTTACAAATTTTTTTTTTTATTTTATCAACATGCATTTCATTTGTCTTTTAATTTTTTGTTAAATGGAAGATTCTTTACATTCAATAATGTTTTACAGTTTTCAAAAGTTTCACACACATGATTTCATACAATCTCATACTACCCTTTTTTCTCCCATCCCTGTGTTGCCTCTTCCCACTTCCCTCTCACCACTGGTAACCACTAGTTTGTTCTCTACATCTGTGAGTCTGCTTCTTTTTCATTTTATTCACTAGTTTGTTGTATTTTTGAGACTCCACATATAAGTGAAATCTTACAGTATTTGTCTCTCTCTGTCTGACTTATTTCATTTAGCATGATGTCCTCCAAGTCCGTTCATGTTGCTGCAAATGGCAAAATTTGTTTATTTTTTATGGCTGAGTAGTATTCCAGTGTGTGTGTGTGTGTGTGTGTGTGTGTGTATCACATCTTCTTTATACATTCATTTGCTGATGGACACTTAGGTTGTCTCCATACCTTGGCAGTTGTAAAATAATGATGCTATAAATATTGGGGTGCTGTATCTTTTCAAATTAGTGTTTTTATTTTTTTCAGATATATAGCCAGGAGTGTAATTGCTGGGTCATAAAAAATAACTTCAAAATTCAGAGGTAAGGAAGGCAATCAGCTATAATTGGAAGTCTCTCCCATTTCCCAACAACTGTATGTGTAGAATTTTTTTATTTAAATATATTTGGTGCTACCATTAAAAACCAACAATAGAGTAAGTAATATCAGAGAAAAAAAGAAGAAGGTTGGAATAAAAAATGAAAATAATATGGGAATAATGAGCAAGCCAGCAGTGACTATGCCACGCAATTGCCAATGAAGATGAGCAATCATAATTTAAATTAGGGATTATTCACAAAAAGAATTGTGAGAGTAACATGGGAAACAGTTTACGAGGAGCTTGTATGGAAAATAGAACTTGTTAGCATCTATATGTAAGACTACTAGCTCTCATAGGATGGCATGGGGATCTCACGTAGGGCGCAAGTTCAGCATGCTGGACTCTCAGCCTTCTGGACACTCAGCCTGCGGTTGCTGATTGATAGATTGTCATTTGAAGCATGTGACCTATGGGTTGTGTTTTCAGTTCATGTGATTGTGTGCATATTAACTGCTTTACCCGTGTCAAAATTATAAATATTCCAAGAATCACTAAAAATAGTTATTTCTTAAATACCTTAAAAAATAAGTCATCACAGAGGAAATGCATAGGCATGGAATGAGAGAGCACGGAACGATGGCGATAGCACGGCCTTTGGAAGTTCGAATCCCAGTCCTGCTCCAAGCTGGCTGTGGGATGCTGGAAAACCTCCCTCACTTATCTAAGGCTTAAATGTTTCCCCTTTAAAATAGAGGGAACCACTCATTTCTCATAGATCTGTTATAAAAAGTAAATGAGCTATATAGTAGGTGGTTCTTTAGTTCTTTCTTCTAAAAATAATTGATTGTCTTGGAGGAAAGAGTTTGTTTAGCCCAAGAATCCACACACATAAGTTCTAGAGGCATCCAGGGCAGGACGATGGAGCGGTCAGCCATGGCTGCCGGCAGTAAGGAAGTTCATTGTCTTAAAGAATCTGAAGGCAATAATACACCTAGCTAAACATCAGTCTGCTTTTATTGTCACCATTCACTGGCAATTTTGACCAATGTCTGAGAACATATACATTCCCCCGAATTGTTTGTTGTTCTAAGTTCACAACAATCACTGTTCCTACCGATGAGTTCTACTAATGTGTGAATTAGTGCACACTTACTGTCCATGAGTACAACTGAAGTTGATTTAAAGTGCTCCCCTGGCACAGGTAGACCCAGCCACACACATTAATTTTGAGAGTAAGTTTGTATGGGTTTAGAATCGTTTCAGCTTACTTCAGGTGCAGGTGTGGTTCATACATACAACCCCTGTGGCAGTACGTAATCCTTTATTTAACCCACAGGTGAGAAATAAACAGTGATGGTAAAGATGAAGAAGACAGCTGGAGCTGCTTCAGTTCTGTCCTTCCGTGTGCCACCTGGAGTGTTTATTTCAAGGCTCTGTTGCTGCCTCAGTCCTCACCACTGAAGCTTCCTTAGAGGCCATGCTGAAGCCTGGCTCTTGACCCCAGTGGAGGCAGAAGTAGGACCCAGTGATGGAAACAGCAGTCAGGCTTCGCTACCATGGGGACTGGAGGATCCAAAGTGAGGAAAAGGTGACTAAAAGCACCAAGCAATTCTCCAGAAGTACACACACTGAATCCACTAAAAAATTTTAATAATAAATAGCAGCTAAAATATACCAGGCATTTACACTGGACCAGATTCAACTCAATATTGCACTCTGGGACCACAATGATGAGCCAAAAAAAAAAAAGTAAAAGAAAAAAAGCAAACAAACACAGTCTATCTTCATAAGGTGTAAATGGTCTGGCAGGAAAAACAGACATTAATCATCTAAGTGCCAAGTAAATGAAAAATGGCAAATATGAAGAGCACAAGCAAGAAAAAGTTCCGCCATCTTTTCAGAGGTTGTGATAAGCGTTGCTGGCCAAATCATGTCCTTGAGGAAAGATTCTCTGAGGATGTAACAGTGAAGCGAGATATTAAGAATGGAAAGGAGTGATTGAGGTGACCAGAGGGACAAGGAAAGCCCAGACAGAGGGGTGATGGTGAGCAGAGACCCACTGGCAGCAAGGAGCAGGTGCTTAGAGAGAATGTGATGAAAGATGACTCTTGGAGTCAGGTGAAGGCAGAGGGACAGGTGCAGGCTGGGTCAAGGGAGGCTCTGAAGTCCATTCTGGGCATTTCTATCTCAACCGTAAGAGCAATAGGAAGGTACCAGAGGGTTTTAGTAGATCTGCTGTGTGTTAAATGCAAGATTAGTATTTCCAAAGGACTATGCTGACCATGGAGAGGAGAACGAACAAGAGAGAGAAAAGGATAAAGGGAGACCAATTAAGAAAGTATTGTAGCTTGGCCTCGGAAAGTGACAGTGGAGATGAAAGAAAAAGTGGAAAGATTTGAGACATGGTTGAATATGACAGACATATGGCAATTGCAGATGAGACAAAGCTGCAGAAGGGATGGAGCCAAATGTTCTAAGAACCCTAGCTTTACACCTAGACTCACATGCCCTGAAAACTGTGGGCTCTACACGGCTTGAATTATTTTCCTTCTGAGTGCATCACTTCACATGTTCCCGATCATGTACCTTTTCTTACACTCTTCTGAAACCTAGTGAAGCACCTTTTCCTCTCGGCCAGGTATCCCATTGCACAGGAGCAGATTAGCATCCACAAGGGGAAGGGCCATTCTTTCATTCCCTCTCTTGTAATGTTCAGTCATTTATTAAGATGAATGCTTACATGGATTTCTGGGATTATACATTTAAAAAAAATTAAAGTGGTAGGCATAGTAATAGTAAACAACATCATCTCAGTTTTCTGGTTTGAATGGAGAGCGTTATCCCTCTCCCTGAGGAACTTTGCCTGGGTCTACAAAGCACAGGACAGGAGGCAAAAGAGATGGCCAATTACAGTTCGCACAAATGAAGGCAAGAGTCTTAACCTCACTGCTTCCTTGTCCTCATCTTTACAAAGACAATCTGCTTTATTCGCCCAATTGTTGTATAAGCCAATAAGAGTTTCCTCTTCTGTGAGTAAATCACTTATAACTAGGGTCATTATTGTAACAGGAAATTATTAAAGGATTATTGAGCACAATGCAATGCTGTGTGGTGTAGGACGTTTTTTCACAACAACAGGAAATATGATACTATTTTTCAGCACAGTAATGCTGGTTGTAGAGAAAAGTTCATTAAACTTTCTTATAAAGTATAATTATGATAGAAGATAAAATACAAAGTATTGTGGATGGTATTAAATATTAAACTTGTGTGAAACATTCACATTAAAAAATTTCATCAAAGTTCTAATAGGCACCTTGAACTTGTTTGTCTGGTGATAACTTTTATTTCATAGTGGATTTTATGCTTGAATTGGCCACGCACGTTTTCTGATTGATACGTTTTAACGAGGCTCTTTTCAAAGTTTTAATAATTACCACAACTAAAAATTGTCTTTGTACGAGTAAGTGATAATAAAAGGTAAAACCATTTTACAACCATTCAAAATTTGCAACAGCTGAAATTAAATTTACAGAATCAAAAAGATCTTTCTCTTCTTTCACTGACAAAAGTATGGAGGAAATTTCCTGCACTAATGTGAATGGATTTCAAATGCAATCAAACGTTTGCATGGAGAGTATCTCTAAATGGTTAGGACAATTATATTCCACAGCTAATTTGGACTAAAAGAATATAAAAGAACTATCACTGAAGGCCCCCATCAACAGCAAATCGAACGGAAGTATCCAGTGTTTGTGAAAACGGAGACTCTGGGCTGGTCCCTGGGGCTGTGGTTTCCAGACTTTGTAGAAGCCGCATCTCAGGTTCCCCACCTACGTGGGCTGCATGCTGTGTTTCTAGGACCCCTGGAGCTTGAACTTCCCCGTCAACTCTGCAGACTCCTGGTCCACAAAGGGCAGACAAGGGCTCCCCGGCCGTGTTTCACAGTTCACAGAACAAGGACCAGCTGTTCCAGATGTTGCTTATTCCAGTCAGCGCCTGCAGGGACCCCACTGGCCTCAGATATCGGCCCCCACACTTTGACCAAAAGCTCTCTTGAGTCTTTGAAGCCAATCATCATGGGATCCTCACACCCACAGAGATCAGAATGGCAAGGGTGCCCTAGGAACCCACTCCATTCCAACCATGTTCTAGAAAATTCTAGTTAAAGCAACGTCTTCCACCCTCAGTATAAGGAAGACAAGAGCACGTGTGTAGGGGAGACTTGTAAACCCAAGATTAGCACAGCGGGTGTGCTGGCATTCCCGGAGGGACGGTCATTGATTCAAATAAACACACCCTGGTGTTCACAAATGGTCATACCTGCTATGCGGTGGAACGAAGCTCCATCTTCTGGGCCCACCTAAGCCATGAGGTCATTTTAATTACCGAGGGCAAGACTGAGCTTTCAAATCTACAAGTGAACATGAATCACCGGAGCCTTATACATGTAGGTTGAAAATAATAACTAAAGGTGCATCCACATAAAACCTCCGAAACCATTAGTGAAAAATAAAGCTCATTCATATTCCACAGCTCTCGTCAGGTAATAAAGAGTTCAACATAACTCAACTGGTGGCTTTTCTTTGGCTAAGCAATTGGCAAGTGGAAATCATGATTCATTGCAAATCCTGTCACTAATGTCCCTTCAAAGTGGTTAAACAGGTCATCAAGGCGAAGAACTTCCTCCGTTTTATTTATAGCATTAATTTTCTGCACAGGAAAAACTTTAAAATAGAAATTAGAAGAACTTTAATTCCTAATGATTCCTCAATTATCTTACATGTGGCCTTAGAAATGCCATTTAAAACCCGTGATTCAGTTTTCCATCCATAACCCAAAGACACCAGCGGAAATTTTATGTGAGGCCACATAAGTCTAAACTTCTGAAATTTTATCTTTGATTTATATCCTCGCGTAGCTTAATCGATCAGGGCTATTTTACTTAGGAACTGTGTGTTTTCCCAGATAGAAAATGTCATTAAGATTATCACTGAAAGTCAAAAAAAGAATGATGTAAAAAGATGCAAGCTTTAGGTAGGTAATAAAGCAGGGATGTGGTGGTGTTTATCTTGCAGGGAAATTTTGCACCCGGTCAGTGCTCAATAGATGGCTGATGCATTCAAAGGATCCATGCTAAATACATAACCTTCCTCGATTGCTCTGGGAGAATTTTTTTCCTTATGTTTATTTATTTATTTTGCTTTAGTTTTTGGAGAAGAACTTTGCTTGAACTCCTCAGTACATCTGGTTGACCTATAGGAATTCAGGGGGCCCCACAACTGGGTAAAAGCACAAGAAACTCTTTTTCTTGGATTATGGCCGCTACGCCTTAGCCTTTCAGCATAGTGCCCAGGGCTGACTCCCCAGGCTGCGCCCTTGAAACAGTTACTCAACGAATCACTCATTTCTTTAGAAACATTGGTTAGGTATCTACCATGAGTCAGGGACCTTACTTTCAATGCCAGGAATATGGTGGTAAATAAAATGAACCACAATAAAAGAGAAAGACAGGGAGAAAACATTTAAGTAGGTGACAAAGAAAACTTTCAGTAGTAGTAAGTTTTATGAAGGAAAAGATAACTGAGAGCAAGAGGGATGGGGAAGGTTGGGGTGAGGGGCATTTCAGATAGTGCGGCTCTCAAGAGGCAACATTTTAGGGGAGGTCATATAGCAAAATAAAGGCAGTCAATGGAAGATCTGGGGACCCAGAGACCAGCCAGAGGCCGGGCGAGCACAAGAGCCCTGACACGTGAGGACAAGTTGGAAAGTTGAAGGAGAAATATAGGTCATTGTGGCCGCAGCATCCTGGGCAAGGGGGAAAGCGAGATGAGAAGTTGAAAAGTTCAGAGAACACTGTTCAAGTCTCAGCTGGTTGCTTACTAGTTGTGTGGAATCAAAACATCTCATTTGATCTCCAAAACTTATTTATCTTCTAACTACTGTTTGTAGCTTGTAATGCACAGCATTGTGATTATAGTCAACAATACTGTATTATATACTTCACACTTGCTTAGAGACTCGATCTTAAATATTCTCACCACAAAACAAAAGAAGAAAGAAATAATAATTATGTGACTGGTAGAGGTGTTAGCTCACCCTTGGGCAGTAATCATACTGCAACAGAAAAGTAAATCAAGTCAACACATTGTATACCTTAAACTTACGCAATGTTAAATGTCTGTTAGATCATAAATAAATAAACAAAAGATTCAGAGAGTGAAAGATAAACATAAACTCTTTTGACCTCTTTGGACCGGAGGTTATCCCTGTGTATTAGGGATGATAATATTCGCCTCAGAGACCTGCTGTGAGGAAGTCTTAAAACCTGCATCCTTGGTTTTACCAAATGAAACTCAAACTCCCTAATGCAGCACCCCAGGCAGTCTTGACCTTGGGTCTAGCTGCCTTGATAACTTCACTTTAACCTATCTTTCCTCATTCACCCTTGACCCAAATACAATTTGTCTTCGCAGTTCCCTGAATGTGCCAGGATTTTCCATTTGTTCCTGCCTCCCAGTGCCGCTCCCTCTGTCTGAAATAATCTCTGCCCCTTTCTTCTCTTAACTCACTTCTACTTGCTTATCAAAACCTGGCTCAGGCAATTCTCCTTGCCCCTCCCGCAGAGTCCAATAACACATTGAGCACCACCGACCTATAGTCACCAGTTGACTGGTCTGTCTCTCCTTCTCTACGGTGCCCTTCTTGAGAAGAGACATACGATTGCTCAGCACATCCCTACCTACCCTGGAACAAGTTAAGTGCTCTGTGGATGTTTATGGGGTAATCCCCACGTCAGCTTGGGTCCGCTTGATGCTGAAAATCTGGACACACCCGGCTCCCACTGAGAAGTTCAAATTCCCAGTGTTGATCAAGTTAGGCTGGGTTATTCCGTAATAACAAACACCCCTAAATCTCAATGGCTTAACACAAATAAGAATTATCTCTTACTCATGTGATGTGTTTACCCAGGTTGGCAGGGCGATCTGCTCATTATAGTCCCCCGGGGACTCAGGAGGACAGAGGCGGCTTCTAAATACCTGGTTCCTTGGTCAGCGCCACAGACAGAAGTGAACTCTCATTTATCTGAAAGGCTTTGACTAGAGGATCCTCAAAAGCCCATTTTCTGATTTCTCATAAAGCGTTCACTTTCCAGTTTGACTAGAATTTCCGTGAGAGCAGTTCCTTTAAGTATATTTCAAGAGCTAAGTGGGATGGGGGGGATAAAAGGGCCTGCACACGCACTCACGCACACAGGCACACACGTGCACACCTGCAGCACACCCATGCACGTGGGAGGACACAAACAACAATCAACGGCTGTTTCTGAAATGTCACAGGAGCTTAAAGGCCTGAAGTCATCAGGGCCACCCACCAGGCGTCGGGATGGAAGCGATACGCCTGGTGTTCAGCTATCTGGGCAGTTATGTGCTGCCTGTGAGTTAGGATGCAGGGCCATAACCACACAGGAGTTCCTTCACCTCCTCCTAAAATAAAATCTAATTCCATACATAGTGACATGGGGCAAGTCACTGGATTTGTCTAAAACTCAACTTTGAAACTGGAATGATTAACAGGAGTGATGCCATAATGACAACAGCAGTGACAGCTTACATCCACTGGGCACCCATGTGCGCTTATCGTCTCATTCAGTTCCCACTCTTACACACACACGACTCTATTAACTAGTGCAATTATCCTATTTCTCAGAAAAGGCAACTGAAGCACTGAAGCACGTAGAAGAGCAATTAAGTAACACGCTAGGGCCACACTTAAGTGAAGTTGCACCCAGCTTGAACTTCAGAGCTGGAGCTCTTAATGCTAATTTTATACATCACTGCCGAGAACCAAAATTTGTAAGTGCATTAAATGGGAACGTGTTTAAGGAAAGTTAGTAAAATATAAGGAAGAACTCCCCAAGATTACTATACACAGTTGAAGGCAGGAACCGTGTCACGTTCATCTGAGTGGTCCTTGGCATACAGCAGATGCTTGATAAATATTTGATGTATGCAGTTAACACCACTTCAGGTGATCACTTGCCATATGCCAGTAACCACATAGGGTACTGCAGGATCACGCCCTCCTGACCCAGGCTGGTGCCACCAAGGTTGAAGCACTTGAGTCGGGTGGCAGTCAGTCATTTCTCTTTTCTGGGAATGAGAAAGCTCAAAGGAAGTTTCCAGAGGCTGAGGGGACTTAAATCTGAGTTATATCAAGTTATAGTCAATTTACGATGTTGTGTCAAATTCCAGTGTAGAGCACAATTTTTCAATTATACATGAACATACATATATCCATTCGCACATTTTTTTTTTCACTGTGAGCTACCACAAGATCTTGCATATATGACCGAAAGCAGATGGGCCTGTGGGGGAGGGGCTTGAGAATATATTTGTGGGTGATGGAAATGTTCAACATTTTGACATTGATGGTAGTTATATGATTATATACATTTTTCAAAACTGAAAAACTATAATAGGTACATTATATAAATCATATTTCAGTGATTTAAGTTGACTCAAAACATTACAAAAAAAGAACAAAGCAGAAATATTTTGTACAGGGAAATATATACACGATCTTGTGGTAGCTCACAGCAAAAAAAAATATGACAATGAATATATGTATGTTCATGTATAACTGAATAATTGTGTTCTACATGGAATTTGACACAACATTGTAAAATGACTGTAACTCAATAAAAAACATTTTTAAAAAAAAGCTGAGTTATGTCAATGACTGTAATGTGGAAAGAACAACAGCAGCCAACAAAAACCCTGCTGTTGGAGCCCTCAGAGGTGCCCTGGGTTTTAATCCTTCCCAAGTTCCACTGTTCATCTCTTCCTTTCACACAGTTTCCTACCATGAAATCCCACCCTCCCCACTTTCATTGACTTAAACTGTCCCAAGACTTTTTCTGTTGTTTGCAACCAAAAGAATTGTAACTAATAAAATTAATATTTAATTAGTATTTGTATGGAAAGGTGTTATGGACTAAACATTTGTGTCTCCTCCCAGCCAAGGTTCTTTTGTTGAAACCCTAACCCCCAGTGTGATGGTATTTGCACATTGAAGCTTTGGGAGACAATTAGGCCATAAGGGTGGAGCCCTCCTGAATGGGATCAGTGCCCTTATAAGAAGAGACAAGAGAGATGATCTCTCTCTCTCTGCCGTCTGAGGGCACAGCAAGAAGTGGTCGTTTATAAGCCAGGACCCAACCTTGCTGGCACCCTAATCTCAGACTTTCCAGCCTCCAGAAATTTGAGGGGAAAAAATGTGTTTTTAAGCAAACCCAGTCTATGATATTTTGCTACTACAGTCCAAACTGACTAGCTAGGAGAAACTTTGGGGGTAAAAATATACTTATTAGAGTAGAAAATGAGAAAAGTAAAATAACCAGCCCAAAGCAGTGTTCCTTCATCCTTAAAATTTAGAATGCATGAGACTTCCCTAAAGCCGAGGTCAGGGTAATTACCATCAGGGGGCTTTTTGTAAATAAAGTTTTACTGAAACACAGCCACACCATTCACGACAGTTTGCATGCCATCTATGACTACCTTCATGCTGCAACCTCAGAGTTGTGTAGGTGTGACAGAGAACACACGGCCAGCAAAGACTAGAATATTTACCATCTTGGCCTTTATAGAAAAACTCTGCCAACTCCTGATCTGAGCTTAGTAGAAAATGTGCCTTCTTGCCCTGAAGTCCCACAGATTCGGATTCTGCAGGTCTGAGTCGACACTCGGGACTGCCTTTTCACAAGCACCCCAGGTGCTCTGCAGGGCAGACCTTCAGGTACAGCGGTCTAGACGCTAAAATACAAGCCCGTTATGGCCTTAAGGCTCTTCCTAACTGTGACCTCGTATCGTTGCCCCTCTGCAGCCTCCAACCCCGCCACCCCACAGCTCAGGTTCTGCTCGCCGCCTAGTTTGGTCCCTCTGGGCCTTTGACTGTGCCGCTGCCTCTGCCCGGAAGTCCATCCCCACCTGATCCACTACCTGCATCTGTCTGACGCTTCCAGTCTCCACTCAGGTGTTGCCTGCTCTGGGAGGCCTTGTTAGCCCTCGGTCCATCCTGGAGTCCCTTGTTACCTTAGTCAGCAGCAGTGGTGACCCCGCTCCCTACAAGTCACCTCCTTGCTGTCCTGTAACCAGCTTCTTCTCCAGCTGTTCTTTTTCTCCCCAAATTAGAGACATACCTCTCTCTTAGTTTCTCCAAAGAACAATTAAGACTGTGAGGGTTAGCAAAACTCTACTGAAAATCAGGTATAACAGAAGGAAGTTAAAGTTAGAAGGAAGGAAGGAAGAGAGAGAGAGAGAGAGGAAGGAAGGAAGGAAGGAAGGAGAAAGAAAGGAAGAAAGGAAGAAGGAAGGAAAGAAAGAAAGAAAGAAAGAAAGAAAGAAAGAAAGAAAGAAAGAAAGAAAGAAAGAAAGAAAGAAAGAAGAAAGAAAGAAAGAAAGAAAGAAGGAAGGAAGGAAGGAAGGAAGGAAGGAAAGAAAGAAAGAAAGAAAGAAAGAAAGAAAGAAAGAAAGAAAGAAAGAAAGAAAGAAAGAAAGAAAGAAAGAAAGAAAGAAAGAAGGAAGGAAGGAAGGAAGGAAGGAAGGAAGGAAGGAAGGAAGGAAGGAAAGAAAGAAAGAAAGAAAGAAAGAAAGAAAGAAAGAAAGAAAGAAAGAAAGAAAGAAAGAAAGAAAGAAAGAAAGAAAGAAAAAAGAGAGGGAGGGAGGGAGGAAGGAAGGAAGAAAGAAAGAAGACTGAATCTAAGGCCAGCCCCACAGCCTGGAACAGAACAGGAGCTCATGACTTGTTAAACGGTTGGATGAGTGAATCCTGGTGCCCCTTGAATCATATGGTCCCTTCTTTCTCAACTTTGCAGCAATATTCCTTGGACTCAGCTTCCCTTCATCAAGTCTTGGTCTTCAAATCCCTTTTTCCCCCAGAAGAAATTATTTTCTTCCCCAGCCAGATCAGGATAATCTATAAAGATTTAGCTTTGTTTTATTATATAGATCCACCTGACCCTCCTGAACTCCCCACTGCAGAATAGGTAAGACTTTGTTTTACTTTGCAGACAAATAGGAGGCTTTTATAGCATTTTTCTTAATAACAGAGAGAAAGAGACAAGAGATAGAGATAGAGGGATGAAGGGAAGGAGAGGAGGGAAAGAAAGAGAGAGAGAAGGAAATAAGGGAAGGAGAGAGGGAGGGAAGGAAAAAGAAAAAAAGACTTTCTTAAATAGAAAGAAAAGAAGAAGTAGAGGGGGGAAGAACAGAAGGAGGGAGGGAAGGACAGAAAAAGAAAAGAGAGACAAGAGAGAGGAAAAGGGGAGGGGGGAGGAGAGAGGGAGATTAGTTTTTCCCCAAAGATGCAGTTTGATATGAAACTTCATAATAGCACTCTGACCTGTTACAGAACAAACACTTCTCTGTGCCAAGGACCTCACAGTCTCATTTGGACCTTTTAGATATCTTTTGGGATATATGCTATTGTATTATTGTTCCTAATCTGCAGATAAGGACACTAAGAGGGGGGAAGTTAAGTTACGTGGTCGAGGTCACTGGGCTGCCTAGCGGAAGTCAGATCCGACTGCCAGACTGTGTGCCTCCCCCTCAGATGTGTTACCTGTCCTGTAATGAGTAGACGTGGGTCCCAGTTCTGATGGGAAATTCCTCTAACCTCTCTGTGCCTCAGCTATAAAAGGAAAGGATGTGAGTCTCTAATATCGCTTCTTGTAAGTCAATGGTTTTATTATCACCACAACATCCTGGACTTCTTAGAATGTAAGACAGTCCATTATTTCTTGCATCACTAAGAAAGAAAAAAAAAACATGCTTCTAATTAAACTACAAAGCGATGCTTTTTACCACTTAGAATTTTTTAAATGTGTACGTATTGAAAGAGCATTTTTAAACATAGCTAAGTATAGATTTCAACATATATCACACTGGGATATAAGTGGCATAAATTGGGGAATATATTTCTGAAACATTCTAAGTGCTACTCTTCAGAATCACTTTTCAGCTCAGAGTCATTAGTGTCCGTATTTTCCAGAAAATACCATATTCTATGCCATCAAGAGCACTGGTGTTGAGTGATTTCATTTCTTAAAAGGATGTTCACTCTTGTCTCCTGGATGCTCTTTCAAGCTGTTTACCCTTATTCTTCAGGCTTTAATTCTGGCACTTTCTGGATCTTACCAGATGATGTCAGCAGAAGATTTTGTGGATGACTTCAGGAAGATGCGTTGTCAAAGTTTAGATCTGTGGTCCTTTGTCAATTTGAGGGTCCAGGACCAATGGGCCTTCTATGTTGGGACCCCCTATACAGGGCCACCTCTCCACTCCAAGTCATCTCACCTCAGGGACTCAGATAAAGTTGGGTGTGGTGGGGTCGTAGGCTTTGAGCACCTGGAGGACTCATAACCAAATCCTGACTTCCAGCCATCAGCCGCACCAGGGCAAAGCCAAAGAACGAAGCTTTATGTGTGACGATATCCTTCTGGGTTCTGTAGCCACGTCCAGACATTATTTTTTGGCGACCCTCCTGGGGTTTGTAAGGAGTACACTCAAGTCTAATTTATCAGTCTGACTAATAGTGTGCACAGTCGTTAAAGAGTAACCACAGCTTTAACGAAGACAAAAGGGCACCAGATGTCCCCTTTGATCGTAACTGGGGCTACTTTGACTCAGCCCTCCCTATTCTTCCCTTTCCTTACCTGGCTCCGCCTGGTCCTCACTCGTGCTCTGTCATGCCTCCCTATGTCTTTTCTCCTGTTTAGTAGTAAACTCATGAACTTTAAATCCTCTGCTGATCCTGAGTCCCATTCCTGAATCATCTAGATGAATCACTGTGTAGACTTGAGGCCTCAGTTTCCTCATCTGTACTATGGGGGGAATGGCATCTACCTTGCAGGGTTCTTGTGTGGATTTAATAATTAAAGGATGTGGAAGTGCTGGGTCTTAGCCAGAGAAGGCGGAAAACAAGTAAACAAACTAGATATGATGGTTACAGACAGTAAGGGGTCCTCCGTGGGAAGTAAACAGACATTTTGGGTTGCAAAATTCTGGGAACAAGTAGCTTAAGTGGAATGGCCAAGGAGGTGACTTCTGAGTGAGACCAGAATGGCGCAGGCAAGCGGTGATCTGGAAAAGCACTCTCAGCAGAGGGAACACCAAGCGCTGGCGGAGAGCGGCCGGTCCTCTTACCTTGGCTAATAATCTTGGCTAGTAATCGAGCTCCAGTGCCTATTTGTCTTTCAAAGCCTGATCTAAGTGTCTTCCGATATCCCCACAGTTTATATCCATTTATCCATCAAAGAATGAATCAATGAATGAATGAATGAATGAATTGCAAGAAGTGCAAAATGCTCCTAAGTGCAACAGGAACCTCGTGAGCAAGTTTAAGCTAAGAAGGGTTATCCTCTCATTTACACGATGCCCCTTACCCCAAGTCGCTCGTGACTTTATAAAAATAATAATTACCCCAGGAACCATACAAGACTTCTCCTTCCTATATCTTATGAATTAAATATAAAGAAATGCTTTTCTGTCATTCTGTTTAGTGTGCCACTGAAGGTTGTTTTCTTTGTTATAATGGCTTTGTTTTGGTTTTAGTTTTAAGAAACTTATGGTTTACAGGGGCCATCAGATAGTGTATCGATTATCTATTGATACATAACAAATAACCACAAACCTTAGGGATTTCAAGCAATAACTATTTACTGTCTCACAGTGTATGTGGATCACAAATTCAAGAGCAACTTAACTGGGCGATTCTGACTGAGGGCCACTCATGAGGTTGCGGCCAGCTCTCAGCGGGACCTGCATCACCTGAAGGCTTGACTTCGGGGCAGGAAGGGGGGGTTCCTCCAATGGCTTCTGGAAGAGGCATCAGTTCCGCTCTTACTGTTGGTAGGAGGCCTCAGCTTCTCACCGTGTGGGCTTCTCTGTCCAACTGCCTGAATGTCCTCACAACACGGTGGCTGGCTGCCCCAAGAGAAGTCAAGGTGGAATGATCTAGCCTTCGAAAAAAACATCCCACCCTTCCTGCTGCACTCTGTTGGTCACACAGACTAGTTCTAATACAGTGTTGGAGGAGATTATGCAGGGCATAGACACCAGGAGGCAGGGGGTTGCTGGGGGTCATCTCCGAGTCTGGCTACCACAAATGGGCAAAGACGAGGTGATCGGATAGAGGTGAGATGGCGATGTATAGTTTGCTAAGGAAAGAGCTAAAAGGGACTCTAAGATCATCTCTGCTGCCTATCCAAGATCCATTCCACCACATGCTTCTTTGTATCAGATCCCTTGATCACCAGGTGGCCCCAAGTCCTGATTTAGGGTTAAGCAAGGGGTACAGCTCTGGCCAGTGAGATTTTTGTGGAAGTCGTCTAGAGGATTCTAGAAAGACTTTTTCACCTCTGATAATAATTTTTAAAAAGAAGGTCTGAGGAGAAATTCTGAACAACGTGCCTACTTCTGCCTTTCTCTTTCTGAGTGCTATAAGAGAAAGAATGCTTAGAGATGCTGTAACGATCTTGTAACCATGATGAAAAGGCCAAAGGAATTCTGGAGTGCCAGCACAAAGCCCCTGATATAATTAACTTCCTGAACCAAACCAGCAACTCTCTACAACCATAATTTGTATTGTATAAGAAAAACACACTCCTGTTTGTTTAAGCCATTCTTATTTGGGTTCTGCCATTCTTTGCACCCAAAAGCATTTCTAATTTATACAGGCATCTAACCTAGAAATAGGAGGAAGAAAGTGACATGTGGGCTAAGAGCAGAAGGGTGGGGAGAAGGAGAGCTCCAGGCAAAGGGGAGCTGGCTGAGAGCAAGATGAGCAACAATAAGAAAGGGGCCAGAGAGAGAAGCAATAGACACTCCTAGAGGTGTTTGTCTTCCAGTTTAAGGCATATGACGGCAAAACAGACTCATTGCAATGTTTCCAGCAAGAAAGTGACACGATTGGCACCGGGTAAGGGCAGGTGGGGAATTGTCGAACATCAGTAGATAGAAAGCACCAGTCACGTAGGATGGGGAAGGGGCTCCGGGGATGCGTTGCACAAAGAGGTACAGATCGTTGACGATATTGTACTGTAAACTAAGAAATCGCTGGCAGGGTGAGTTTTATGGGTTTTTTACTCACAATAAAAAATACGATTATATTTTTTAATTGAGGATGATCACTGCAGTTGGAGAACGGAGGCAGAAGACAAGGACAGAGACATGTTCATTCTATTGAAATAATCTAAGTGGGAGAGGATGGTAGCCAGAAAAAAGAAAACGGCAGTGAAGGTGGAGGAGCTAGAAGAAGGCTGAGATCTGTTCTGTCAGCAGTGAGCAGGTCCTGGTCCTTGGGAACAGTGAGCTCTTCTCTACTGGGCATTTGTGATGCATGACACACCATATCAGGTATTTTCTGTGAACTACCTTTAGTCTTCACAAAACCAGGCAAAGTCACATTTCCCCTCATATTGTGAAAGTTCAAAAGTGTTAAGCAACTTGAGCAAGGTCACAGAGCTAGCATCTTGTAAAGTCACAACTCAAGAATGAGTCTTCCTTACTACAAAGTCAACTCATTCCACTAAACCATGGCTTCCATCCATTAAACCATGGCCTCAGTCCACTAAGCCACGACTTCAGGTAAACACAATATTTAATGATTCCAGTAAGGATCTGAGAACTAGACCAGTCACTTCTGAACATTTTTTTGTACTCCAATCCACGTTAAGAAATCCACTTTAAATTGTGCCCAGTACACATAGTATGTGTGTATGTGTATGTTAGTGTGTAGCTCATGATATTGTAATACCAGGAGTTTGATACAGTATTTGTCTGAAGTTTTATCAAGTTTTCTTCTGTCCTTAACTTCAGAGAAGAAGTATTTGGTTGTAAAAGGATGACTTTATATAGGGTAGCAAGATGCACTTATCCTTATGATTCCATTCTACTCTTTTTAAAATCTATACTTTAAATGCTAATTGTGACCCACCAAGTTGATTTCATGACCCAGGATTTGGTTGGAACCCACAGTGTGAAAAACAAAACAAAACAAAACAAAACACTGTCCAGGCGGAGGGTTGAGTCTCATCCGTTCTGTATATGTGGATCATATTTTGAGATATTAATGTATGAGGTTTGATTTTGTGTACTCCCTTTTTCCCTTCCTTCATTCAAGCCTTCTAAAAGTCACTTCTATAAGAGATGAACAGAAAGCGAAAAATAGTCTTTCCAACTTCTGTTTTTATTAAAAAAAAATTGCTAAGAGAACAGGAAATATCAGGTGAGCTTAGAAGAAACATAAAGCAAAGATTCTCACCAGACGAAAGGAGATTCTCTTTCCCTGGGGCAGAAGGAAAGAAAGCAAGAGACAGACAAAGAGACAGAGAGACAGATGGGAACAGAGAGAGAGTGAACTACTGCCTTGTAAATGATGGCTTCCCAGCAGTGTCCCAGAGAGGATCCAACACCCTCACGAGGAGAGGCAGTGTGCTATGTCAAGCACATGGGACCATAAGCAGACATGTGAAAGCTTTCCTGTCTGTGTTCGAAGGAAGCAATGCAGAGGCTGCTGGTCCCACAGGGATCATGTGATTAGGACCAAAGGCTGCCTGCATCAGTGGTGACATTTATGGATAGAGAGCCAAAGACAGAGGGCATGCACATTCATGGATGCGTCCCCTTCTCCCCCCGCCACACACACATATACTTGAGCGCTTCATAAGAGCCCGCAACTATGGCATCTTCCTGGGACTAGGAGCTCAAGAAGGATGCAAGTTAAATGTCTCACAATCCAGGGGAAAACAAAAATACATTCTTTTTTTAAAGGCAAAGAGATATGTTTCTTTCACACTCAATTAATGGACTGAGATCCATATATACAACTACATAAATGATATAAATTTACTTCTAATGTTATCTATAAACTTTTAGACTAAATATTTTACATAGATCCCAGGGTTCTCCAGGAGGAAAATGGCAATAAGGTGAAATATTTTAAAAAATAAGAAGTTTATGGTTTTAAAATAAGAATCAGGTAGATTTAAAAAGAGAGAAAATAGGGGGAAATGAGCTGGTTTGTTTCCCAATGAATCTGATCATTTTGCCCTAAGACTTCTTAAGTGTGTCAAATTAGAAAGCAGGTGTTAAACCATGGACAAATGAAGATTTAGTGATGTAGGTGAACTACCTGGAAACCCTCTTACTATTTATTTTATTACTGCTTCTTTTAAGTCGCTTCTTAATAGTTTCTTCAATGGGCTGAGCATGTGTGTATGTTCCTGTTATTTCAGTAAGTGAAGTCTTCATAAGTGATGTCACAGTAAGTTCATATTCTAGTTACACCAGAGACAAGAGAATCATCTTTTAAGGAGAAGAAAACTATGCTTAAGTCTATCTCCCTTGAAGATGTCTTTCTCTGACGATGTCTTCCTCTGACTTGCCTGACTGATGAATTCTGCATATAAATACGCTGTCTCAGAATTGCTTTCCCACTGATGAGACGCTCTTCTCTCAGGCACCAAAATCTAATTTAAACTAGTTCCCGTGAGGATCCAAAATGTATACAAAAATTTCCCTGTCTTATGTTTCACAAAGCAAAGAAAATACATGATGGGAATGAAGGAGACGTTTTGGCTTTTCTGTTGTCTATTGTGCTGCATTACAGATGAAATGCGCGTGTGTAGTTTTCACTCTTCGGCCATTTCCATGGCTGAACCCTACTTAGTTTAGACATTGACTTTTCCTGGAGTTCTGTCAAAGCAGTTAATGCCTCTGATATTTCCTAAGAGCAGTGCTCCAGGTAAAGCAAGGATGTCCCTTTTATTCTCCTTCCCCCAGTTTTGTTGAGGTTTTATATATATATATATATATATTATATATATTTAAGGTATACAACTTGGTGTTTTGATATACCGTATGAGTTCATCACAATCAAGTAATTAACATATCTGTCACCTCACAGAGGTACCATTTTCTTTGTTGTTGTGTTTTTCCTTTGTCTATGTGAGAGAATTTAAGATCTGTCCTCTTAGACAATTTCATGTACTTTTCCTTTAAGGACTTCCAGCTTTGAAAGCTGCCTTGTCATAAACACCCTCGTTCCCTTTGGAAATAGGATCTCTCTGGTTTCAGGTCCTCTTCCTGAACTGAGTCCATCTTTTCTTTTACATGTGAATATTTTATATGTCTTCAGTGAGTGTTAGGGTTTCTATGGGTCTTCTGCAAAGGGCACAGCTCTTATAGAAATTGAGTTCATATATTAAAATAGTTAACCTTGAAAGTCAAAGATGCATTGTAGAGAAACAAAATTCCCTTTCTTAAACATATCTACTATAAAAGTGGCCAAGGGCATGCAGCACCATCATGAAACAAATATGTTATTTTCCAATGAGACAGGAGGATGTTTCTTCATTTACCATCGCTACCTAAATGAAGTACAACAATTAGTTTATTTTCGTTAAATCTAATACGTGAAAAATCTGCTTTTTCACAGACTGTAGAAATAATGTCTATGGTTTGAACTGAACAAAACCTAACAGACCCTCTGTCTAAACAAGAATTCGTTCTGCTACCATCATCCATTCGGAGTCATCCTACCAGACTTCTCAAAGCCTAAACATCTCAGAAGTCTCTTATTTAATTTGCACTTGGAAAGTCAAAATATATTTGACATTTGCATGTCTATCAGTCCTATTCAAATTAAGTCAAATGTGTTGACTGCTTGTGACAGCATTTTTATTAAACATGTAGATGCTAGATTTATACAATATAAATTTAATTGCTGGAATTTTGCTATCGGATGAGATCCTGGGCAAGTTAGCCAAGTGGAGGCTCAATATCTTAGTCAGTAAAATGGAGGTAATAAAAAAAATTGAGCAAGATTTAGCTCAGAGAATTGCTGAGATGATTAAATGAGATGACTGTAAAGACAGTTGTAAAGGGAGAAATATTCCATACACTGTTGCTAATCTTATTATCTTTATGTGCACTATCATTGCTAGAAACTGGGTGATATGGACCCATGGAAACTCAGTTTTTCTTTCAGTGAGCTCACCTCTTCATAGGGAGAAGTGAGAGACAAATGAGTAAGCAAATGGTTTATACGCAGTCCCTGAAGTAAGAACCATACAAGGAGAACCCAGAACAGACTTCTGAACAACAGAAAAGGAAACCATCAGTTCTCACTGGGAATTTCAGGATAGCCTCTGTGCAGAGACAACATTGCTCAAGCTTTGAAGGACAAGGTGAGTAGTGTTTTGAGAGAACGATATGGAGGGAAGAGGAAGAAATAGCAAGGCAAGGGACCTGTGTACAAAAAGACATTGAGTTGGCAAAATACTGTCCCTGGAACATAGTTGAGACTCAGCCATAATAAATACGCAAGAAATTTTAAAAAGCATTGTGCGAGATCCGTTATAGCCTGAAAGCAGTGTGTCGACTTCTCCTGTTCAAGTGATATCATTTGGTGGTTTCCATATTCCAAAAAGCCTCTCCATATGTGTCCTGAGCCAATGCTGTCATTCAAAAACAGAATATGCTTGTCATCCCAACAAGAAGAATAACATTTGAATCTAATTGTGTCATTCATGCTTTTGTTTTCAAACAGCATGTCCTAAACATCCCTACAGCAGAGGAACTTTCAGAGGAGTCAGTTGACCAGATACAATGTTTTCTCCTTGATATGTTAGTTTCAGCTCTGAGTTCATGAAATTCTTTGAGTTTCTCTCTGTAGCATGCTATGCTCCTTCATCAGCCTGAGTCATTTTATCTGATTGGGTCCAGTCTCCCCTTCCTTGGCATGCCTCCTTTTGCTGCTGAATAAATCATCCTGGTATATGTCCAGGAGGAAGATTTTCATAGGAAAGTTCCATCTGCCTTCAACCCCTCATTTATTCAGGCTGAGTTCTCAGGCTCCCAAGGAGAAAGAATTGAGAAAATAAAGAGGTGTCTTCCACTGCCAAGTTTACTAATATGGTCATTAGCACAGATGACTTGGGGCTATGCCTGCAGGGAGAGGACACAGCTCCCCACACATCCTGGCACAGGGTTGGCAGGAACCCACCTCCCTCCCCCTCCCAGCCCTCTGCCCTTTTTGAGCTCCCTGCCTCAAATCAAGATACTTAATACCCACCCCAGAGTTTCAAAAGAGCTGGCCAGGCAGAGTCCAAGGAATTTAGGAAGGGAGAAGCAAGTAGCATTTCTTTCTCAGGGAGGTAAGGCCTGGGATTATGCCATTAAGGTCTAAATAACCACAAAACCGAGTTTGGGGGGAAGTGCTTCGTCCTTAACTTCCAGCCCCATGGGATAGGCCAGCTATTCTGGGAGATTTTTACTGTTAACAAATTAATTTCTCTACAAACTGGGTTTAAAATGGAATCGGCCTTCTTTCAATTTAAAATTAAGCATTTAATTTTGTTCCTGTTCGTGAGGGATGGCAGACTACAACTCTAAAGGTCTAGAATTAAAGGAGTCTTTTCCAGGGTGTATCGCATCCCGGAAATCCACTGTTAACGGATTGGGGGAAATGTTAAAGAGTTTTCTTCCCACTTTGGAGGGAAATTTTATGTGCAAGGCGTTTGACCAGTTCTGGGTTTAAAGTGAAACCCGTGTGTGTGGAAAAGAGACTTAAATAGGAAATAATGAAATCTCGTATTTCTGGGACACGGCGGACACAAATAACCCTGGAGATGGTGCATTCGGTTGAGGATGGGCATATGGAAAGCCATTCTTGCCCAGGGCAGGCAAAGGGAGGGGAGTTTCTCCTACGGAGAGCAAGAGAAATCATCCGCTCCAGAGGGCCTGAGTGGGTGGCGGGGAGATCTTTGGGGCTTTCATGGGACGCCGCTAGGAGCCGAGAAAGCGCCCAGGGCCTGACGTCATTGGCCATCAGCTGACTGTGCACAGGGCCCGGGCTCCACCGGCTGCAGCCGCAGTCGCGGTGGCGGATCTGGAGGCCGCCGCAGCTCCGCCACCTGCAGCCGGGCTCGAGACTGCGGCGGCCGCGCTCGGCGGGGGCGCAGGCAGCACGCGCCCGCCGGCCTGCGCCTGGGTCCGCCCCGAGCGCCGCCAGGCGCTTTGTCTGCAGCCGCTCGCCAGAGCTCCGCGGGCGGGAAACCTGGGCTCGAGCGCGCGGCAGGAAATACGTTCCCCAAGTCCTTGTCCTCGAGCCATATGCCAGGCGGGGAGAAACGTGGCGTGCGAGGCGCTCCAGGGGCCCTGGCATTCGAACGCCTCGCGCCCTCCACCCCTCCGGTTTGGTGTAGTAAAGGGACTGCCTAGGGACGCTGCCTGCCTCTGCGATTGCGGCTCCTTGGGGTATTTTGCCTTTAGCTCAAAAGTTGGCTTTGCCAAAAGACGCCCCAGTGGGGAGAGCGTAAAGGAGACCCTCTACTCTGTGGCGCTGAGCTCTCGGAGTCCGTGGGCAAAGCGGCCTACGAGTCCTGGCTCCGCACCTGCCGAGGACCAGAGCCAGCGCCTAAAAAAGAACAGCGGAGGAACCGGCCCGCGCTGCCAGCTGGAGCGCTGGATCTGCGCCCCGGGAGACGGCCGGGGGCGCCCGCCCCAACCCGCAGTCGTCCCCTCCCACGCCGGTCTGCGCGCGCTGCCGCCTTCAAGACCTGGGGTGTCCAGGACAGAGCTGGGCGCCAGGTCCGCGCCACCGCTGCCCTTCCACCTCCTGTTCCGGGGGCGTGGCTTGGCGCGAGGGCGGGTTTAAGTCGCCGCGGGTGTCTGCCCGCTCTGACAGGTCTCCAAATTCCTCCCTGTCGCCAGGTGCCCGCAGCACACTTCAGAGCGCCAGGGTGGCACGCGGCGCTTCCCTGGATCCGGTGGCGACTCAGCGACTTCCCCGCGGCCTCAGGCCTCCCTTCTTGCCCAAACCTTACAGCCGCCGCACCTAGCCCAGCTTCGGTCCTTAGCCTCAGGGATCTGCAACGGCGGCTTCGCTTCGTTCCCAGAGCTGTTGGCTTTGGAGCCCTCTACCACTTTTTCCTGCCCTCGCCTCCCGCTGCTCCCAGTTCCGGGCCTAATGGACTCCAAGGAGCGAGGTGAAGGGGGTGAGAACTGTGCCCCGCGACCCCTCGGAAGCACAGCTGGAAGGGCTGACTTCGTCGTATAGCCGCGACTGGAACCCCCTTCCCCGAGGGATGAGTCCGGCCAGAACCAGCGCTGCGCTCTCAGTCTTCGCTCAGGAAGTGGAGGCAGCCAGAAATAAACCAGGGAGGGAGCTTCAGCACATCCCCTCTTCCGAATTAACTGTTCGGTGACTTGTTAGCCCTGAGGCTACCACCTCTCCAATCCTCCCGCGGGGCACCCGCCACCTTACGGTCTCCCAATCCTCCCCCATCATTGCCCCCGCCCCAAGCTCCGCCCCGGCTCCCCATCCCGGCGCAATGGAGTTCTCTGAAGGGCTCAGTTCCAGCCACAGCTGCTAACTTCTTACCCATCTGCGCCGCCGGTCACCCTCGACCAGCCCCCCTGCAGCCGCCGAGTCGTGGGCGTCCCGAGCCCAGTGCCGCAGCCAGGACCCGCCCGGCGCGCAGCTGAAGCACTGAGCCCAGGCTCCTGGGCGCCTCTTGGAGAGCAAAGGCTGCGCCAAGACGCTGAGTCGAGAACCAGCCAGGAAGCCAGAACCAGAGAAGGGGGCTACGCGGCTCAGAGCGCCGCGTCTTCTGCGGACAAATAGCCACAGCAGCCACGCACCCAAGCTGCGCGGGCTGGCCGGAGGGCGACGCGCGAGGACGCAGGGGTCTGCGGCGATCTTCCAGACGCCCTTTGCCCCCGGGCGCACTATGACCTGACGTGCGGGGGCCTCCTGCCCAGGGCGGCCGGGGATTGAAGGGCTGGCCGCCCAGCTCCCACCACGCCGCCTTTGGGGCTTTAGGAACCCCCTCCTCTCCCCCCGCGGCCTCCCCGGGTTCTGCGCCTCCCTCCCGGCGGCCCGGCGCCATGGAGCTCTCCGATGTGCGCTGCCTCAGCGGCAGCGAGGAACTCTACACCATCCACCCGACGCCCCCGGCCGGCGACGGCGGGAGCGGCTCGCGGCCGCAGCGGCTGCTGTGGCAGACGGCGGTGCGGCACATCACCGAGCAGCGCTTCATTCACGGGCACCGGAGCGGCGGCGGCGGCGGCGGCGGCGGCGGCGGCGGGAGCGGAGGCTCCTGCAAAGCCTCGGACCCTGTAGGCGGCGGCCCCAACCACCACGCGTCGCAGCTGTCCGGCGACTCAGCGCTGCCCCTCTACTCGCTGGGCCCCGGGGAGAGAGCGCACAGCACCGGCGGCACCAAAGTCTTCCCGGAACGCAGCGGGAGCGGCAGCGCCAGGGGCAGCGGGGGCGGGGGCGACCTGGGCTTCCTGCACCTCGACTGCGCCCCGAGCAACTCGGATTTCTTCCTCAGTGGGGGCTATAGCTACCGAGGGGTCATTTTCCCCACCCTGCGCAACTCCTTCAAGTCCCGGGATCTGGAGCGCCTCTACCAGCGCTACTTCCTGGGCCAGAGGCGCAAATCGGAGGTGGTGATGAACGTGCTGGACGTGCTGACCAAACTCACCCTCTTGGTTCTCCACTTGAGCCTGGCCTCGGCCCCCATGGACCCGCTCAAGGGCATCCTGCTGGGCTTCTTCACTGGCATAGAGGTGGTGATCTGCGCCCTGGTAGTGGTCAGGAAGGACACCACCTCGCACACGTACTTGCAGTACAGCGGCGTGGTCACCTGGGTGGCCATGACCACCCAGATCTTAGCCGCAGGTCTCGGCTACGGGCTGCTGGGGGACG
Organism: Vicugna pacos; assembly: GCF_048564905.1. NCBI lineage: Eukaryota > Metazoa > Chordata > Mammalia > Artiodactyla > Camelidae > Vicugna > Vicugna pacos. Next base: position 31,826,783 of record NC_133011.1, on the reverse strand, counting down.
GCATCGGCTACGTGCTCTTCACGCTCTTCGCCACCTACAGCATGCTGCCGCTGCCGCTCACCTGGGCCATCCTGGCCGGCCTGGGCACCTCCTTGCTGCAGGTAGTCCTCCAAGTGGTCATCCCCAGGCTGGCGGTCATTTCCATCAACCAGGTAACTCCTGTCTGCCTTGCTCGTCCGGTGACTTCCCCCGGGGTGTTTTAGAAATAGCTTTCTAAGAGGCAGGATGGCCTGGCCCACTTGGAGTCCCCTCCCCCAGCCTGGCACAGTGCCTGGCACCTAGGAGGCCCTGGGCATTGTTGCGATGGTATTTCTCTCTTCTTAGAGGAACTGGAACTAAATGACCCCTGAAGTTTCTACCAACTCTACCCTTCTACTCTGGTTCTGTGAGTAATTCTTCTGTGACCTTAGCTAAGAAGTCGCCTACTTTCTGCTTCTGCTCCTCGCCCATCCCCCAGGGTCTGTAGTCTCTGGAGCAGGAGACAGCAGGGGCGGAGAAGCACCCCGATTTAGAAGGTGACCCATTCCTTAACAGCTCCACTCGTGAGAGTTAACAGCAGGGTGTCGTAAGGGACTCTGGGATTCGGAGCTGGGTTTCTCTGAATCTCTGTGCCACGGATCCTCAGTTCTCAAAGGAATCAAAATTTGTTAAACGTGTAGTAATTGCTGGTGCTGGGTATCCAGCTTACGTTATCTCAGGCAGTCCTTCAGACAACCCTATGACACACGTTTTATTCGGGAATTCTTCGTTGCCTTGGGGATTTAAGACGTTATCTTCTCTTGTTACAGGATCCAACCCCAAAGCTTTTGGAAAAATCAGCCTCAGGAACTGGGGCTGGAGTGGGGGGGATAGTGTCATTGGCAAAGAATGCAAGTTTTGCTTAGTTGAAAAGCAGCATTTTGATGTAGATGGTTTGAAATATTTAGGTGGAACCTGACTCTTTAGGTCTCTTTCTCCTTTCTCCCCCTTTCTTCCTATCTTTCCTCATTAAATATGAATGAGTTTATGTGAACAGAGTTCTCATTGTCTGCGAATGAGGAGGTAGATGATGACTCTTTTGTTTAAACTCATTGAAGTCAATAGGTAATTAATGGTTTGGCACTTTCTTGGCCAAGTATCTGGTAGGTAACGGGGGGGGGGGCGCTTCTCCATAAAAATGAGGGAAATGTAGCAGCTGACGTGTTTTCAAGTAGAGAACTGATGAGAGGATGGTGCTTGGACGGGAGCCTGCTTTGTATGTTTCTGCTCTGGCCTCAGCCTCTGTGTTACTTTTGTTCTATTGGAAGCTTAAAGCCTCCTTTTAGGGTCTGGTTTGAGTAGATGGTTCTTAGAATAAACAGGTACAGCACCCAAGAAAACTCCTCATGCCTTTCAGAATGCTGGCACCGCCAGAATGCTTTACCCCTCATTGACCTTCTGAGCTTCTAGTCGATTTGAGATTCTCTCTCTTCTCTGATGGCTCTATATCATTTGTTCAGGTGACTTATCTGGTTGGCTGCTATTACAGTGCTTTTTGAAGTCTCCCTGAGTAGAGCAAAGAGCATTAAAGTATGTGGCTGTTTGTCAGGCATGAAACAGGAAGAAGAGAGCCTCTGTAAGGTCTGACCAGCTGAATTTTTGCTTATTAAAGATAATAATGAAGAAAAAAAGATAATAATGAATGTGTTCTCAAAGTTACCATGAACCCATAATACCCATATATCACATAAAGTCTCAATTTGGAATTACATAAAATTGTAGTTGCTTACTGTGTTTTCAAATCTCGTTTACACGTGGATCTGAATCCCAGCAGCCTCTGAATCTCTCTCCTTCTTCCAAACTCTCTCTTCTCTTTTGCATTTTCTTTATTATGTGCCTAGACGTCAGCTGGTCTCTTCCTGCTCCTCTTGCTCCTTTTCCCTTTTCCCCTTCTCACCTCTTCTGTCTCCTTTTTCCACCATGAGTTATTTTCACAATATACCCTAGCCATCTGACCATTTGCAGAAAATTCCATTTATTATAACCCACTACGTCTCATGCAGCAGCCTTTCTTGGTACACATTACTAAAAGACTTCATCAAATAAGTTTGGAATAGTATTTGGAATGACACATCCCAAGTGGCAAATGATGAATATTTTCAAAGTTCTAAGTATAGAGACACTTTTCTTGCCAAATGAATCCAGAAAGTAAATTTTGGCTCCATATTTGTTTTATACTCCACTCAAATACTACCAGATGGGAGAAGATTAAAAATAACCCCAAATGCCTTCCCACACCCACCTCATCATAAACAATCCTTCACTGTGAAAAGCGGGGACCTGGGACCTGCATACCACGCTCATTCAACTTTCTGTTTGGGTAGGAATTATAGATGAACTATCGTTTCTGAAGTTGTCACCTTTCCCCAGACTCTGAAAGAACCAGCAGGGCGCTCTCCTCTCATCTTAAGTGCTGAAAGAACCTTCGCGGCTTTAGCTACAAAACGTTTTCCTTTGGCGCCCTCTAGAGGTTCGAGTGTCCTTCCCAGATCTTGCAGGAGGATGAAGTAGAAAATTAGCTGTCGTTAAAAAAAATTTTTTTTTAATCTGTGATTTTTGCATAGGTACTGTTTAGTTTCCCTTGCGTGGTGATACAGAAGGCAAGCTTAAAGCCTGCTAATGACCTTGCACAGCAACTGAAACAAAGTCCGATCTCCTTGCCGCGGCGCACTGGGTCCTCTGCGTGCTGGTGCTGCTTCTCTCTCAAATGATATTGTCTTCTCTTCTACTCCTCAGCCTCCAAATACACTATCTATTTTCCTGTCTTTCAAATATCCCAAGCTCTTCCCCACTCCTTAGGCTTTGTGCCTGCTGCCAAGAGCAATTTTTCCCATGACTGACACATCCTCATTATTCCAGACTCAGTTTCAATGCCACTCTCTAGTACATGACGTGTCTTATTTTCTTCAGAGGACATACACCATCTGACGTTATCTTATTTATTTATATTTATTGTGTTTCTTCCTCCACCCCACACCCTCACAAGACTATGATCACCAAGTAAAGGCAAAGACATTGTCTGTCACGTTCATCATTTTACTAGAAAAAAGATGCCAGCCACGTGGTAGACACACAACAGTCCCTGAATGAGCAAGACTAGTCATAGCATAGGCAACATTATAAAATAGCCAAGTCCCCCGACATTGTGTTGCTGAAAGCTTCCTACACACACACACACACACACACACACACACACACATTAAATGTATGTAAGGCAGTCTTTTACACATAAACACCTTTGGAGAAATCAAAGCACAATAATAATTCTTTATATTTGTGCAATATTTTACATGTAACCTAGACGCTTTACATACGTAACCACTTCTAATGATGGCAAATAGATGGTATCATTCTTCACTTTCATTTCAGAGAGGAAATGACATGTTCTTAGGAACTTTCAAGGGACATCCCAAAGGTGATGAGCCTAACAAGTAATGAAAGCAGGATTCAAATCCTAGTTCCATGCTAATCATTCTTCTAAAAACCAAAGTGTTTGAAATGACTCAAGAGCGAGGGGTATTTGTTCCACTACTCAAGAGAGTAACACCCACTACAGCACATGAATTAACATTTAATGAAGAAGCCAAAGGGCAATCACGGGAGACAAGTGATGGAACTGCTGGGAATAGACTCTTTGTAGCTGGTTCATCGGCTTGCTGGATGATGGATATAAATCTGTCAACTGAATGAAGATCGTAAACCCTGGGATACTTTCTCTCTACGTTAATCACGATTCCCATTAAGAGGATGGCTCATGTTAACTTAGCATTTTCAAGAAGCAGGAAGCTAGAATGAGGACACAGTCAACACACCTTGGCAGCTGTTTCACTTCACTGAATATGCCATTTTCAAAAGTAACAAATGCACCGATGATTGCCTTTCCTAATCCAAGCTTGAGAATCTGCTTCTCCCCTTTCCCCCTGGAGGAAAATTATATCTGTTGCTTGACAGGGTAACAACCAAGCTGCAAATCTCTGCAGATACCCTGTGTGACGAGACAAAACCCTGTGTTCACTTAGCTATCATGTGCTTTCCCCTGTGGATACAAGACGGCACCTAAAAGGGGTCGACCAGGAGGCTCTTAGCCATCAGCAAAGAAATAATTTATGTTCTCTCCACTTGGTGAACAGTTAGCTAAAGTCATGGACTTCCCATCCACATAGAGAGTTTTTGTCCGGGGCAGATGCGACCCCTTGTGATTTCCAGGTCTAAAGTGGCATTGGAAATACAGAGGAACCCTCAGAAGTTTCAAAGCTCAGTTGAAAGGCTTCCTTTCATTTCCACCCTGAGGAAGTTCAGCTACAGGTAGCACTGGGGCTGCAGTTACTCCTTCCTCAGGGAGCCTCATCCATTTCAAGTTCAATCAGCTTCATTATATGATTCAAAGATAGTAGTACTTCTGTCCAGATTCTATCTAGGACAGAGAATTTTTCCACATCTTACACAAACTGTTTATCCTGCCAGTTCAATTTCTCCATCGAAAAATTCATTGCAAAATGACATTATCTGGATAAACAAAATATTAACAATAAGGTTATATTTGCTAGATTCTTTCGCGGGATGGATACATCCTAAGCACTGTTGCTGTAATTGGCATTTTTACTCTATTTTAATTGCTGGTGACAATAATATGAGCTATCTAACATTTGAAACTCATTCTCATTCTTCAGCTCATTAGTGATAAGATGATGAAAAGCATTTACTCATTGGAAAACTGAGAAGTAGCAATATTTAACTAGAGAGGTTGCTCCATTATGCTTCCCTCTGGGGGACTGATTCCCAAATGTTACCGCTAGTGGCTAATTAGTCCTCTGTACCCCTTGGTGAGGCAGATAAGCCAAAGTGTCAGAGTGGAGGTGATTTCTCCAAGATAAATCCATAAGCAAAGGCAGCTAAGTATGCAAATCCAGGTGAGTTATTGCTCAAGGTCATGCTATCAGATTTGAATTTCCCAAGCAGCCCTTTCTTTCCTGTCTTACACACATCCAATGAAACAGCAGAGACTAGAGCCAGAAAAATGCATATTAAATCATGATCGTTAAACTTGACTAACAACAAGATGCTTTTAGCTTACCACCTGGCCTTTAAAAAATCCTTTGGGGGGAATTGCATCGTTTGTACCAGGTAAGGTAGTGGTGTATAGTATGAGCAGGTGGGGGATCAGGAGAGAAGAAGGCTCTGAGTGGGCTTTTGAGTGCATTTCTGATCATTTAAATGAACGGTTGACTTCACAGTAAAGACAAAGTGAATGTAATGGAATTACCAACATCTCTCCCCCAATTTTGCAAAATTTAAACATAAGCATATCTTCTACGTTCTTTGTCTAAGTCTGCTAACTCAGATCAAATAAAGGGAAGCTTATAATGATTTAATGTACAGCAAATGGTGTGTAATTTAAGTCATCTCAATTTGGTAGTTGATATCAAGGTAAATACTTCAAAAAAACACAAATATCCATTAAATGAATGTAACTGGGATCCTATATAATGCACCTCACTCATCATGATGTGCATTTTTTAAAACCCAAATATCTCCATTTCTGTACATTTTCCTTTGGCAAATTCACATAGGTTTAAAAAAAAATAATTGCAATATCCCAGCATGTCTGAAAAAAATGACTTTCAAAAGCAGATCTGAGTGTCAACATTCTCAGGAGGTCCCTGTGAATGTCAGGAAATGGAAATATTACTCTCTCTTACTTGTGAAAAATATCGAGACTGTCCTTTTTGGTTCTATCTTTTCCTTCCTTCCTTTCCTCCTCGATCCCCCCCCAATCTATTTTTGTGATGGAAAGTAGGCTTTGCAAAGGATATTTTTAATGACATCTGAAATGACCAATTAAATCCCTTCTTCCCTGGTCTGCAGACACCTTTGTCCTGGAGTTGCAAATAGGCTTGGCATCTGTGTGTTTAGAGAGAATTGTAAAATGATGTACAGTGTGGTCTTTGCAAGATTGAATTACGAATTTGTTTTTCTTCATATCTGCTGAGGTCACCTGACTGGCATCAGTGGGTCAGAGCATAATTAGATTGCAACTGGGAAGACTGGGAGGACTTTTATTTCTGGAGCAGCTGCCACAGTGTCATGTTAAGTAGGACAAATGCATTAGTCCCATTTACACCTTGATGATTGATGGCATTTTAAGAGCTCATCAAAAAGAGGTAAAACCAAGCACTGAAAGGAAAGGTTTTGTTTTTTTTTAAGTTGATCCCAAATTCAGTACTGCTGGCAACATGTAATCAAAGGACACTACTACAATCATGTCGATGTGACATTTCACTCTTATCTAAATATTTCTTAGGATACTAATTTATTCATTTCACAGATGTGTCTATTTGAGTTGATCCTACATGTGTTTGCTTTCAGAACATAGGAGATACTTGCAACATTCATCTCAAAATGTTCCTCTTACCAATGAATGGGCACAATATTGATGCTCTGAGAGACCAGGAGGTCTAGAATCTGCAGGTGGAGGGCACATCAGTTCATTTGACCTATCGCTTTGAAGCGTGTTCTTTGCTTTCTCTGGAATGCAAGGTAACAGAAACTGGAGGGAGGCACATTTCTGGGATCTATAGGTCTGAACCTCAGTGAGCAAGAGCATCTGTTCTGTAAATAATTTCTTCCCCAGCATCTTCTTGAGTGGGACTTGAGTGGAAGAACGCTTCTCTACCCAGCCAGCCACAACAGAGCCGTGAAGCCAGTATAATCTGCCCTGTGCTTCCCCAGGAAACAGAACTGGATTTACACACTCAAATCGGATCATGTGAATTTTGTTTATGAAGGACTATTTTAAGAAGCCAGGTCACTTAAGCAGCACTTCGGAAACCAGCTTTTCTCACTGAAAGATTTTTCACAGTCAGCTCTGCAGGGTACAGAAGAATGCAGAGTAGATTAATTAACCGTTGAAGTCCCAGACATTCCCAGGGATGCCTGGTCCCATCCTGAGGGGAATAAAAGCCCTTCTACCAGTGAAGGCAACTATGTGACCACCTTCTCAAGCAATGGGCTGGGATTGTGACTCAGCGTGTTGTCAGAGAACCCTGTGCGAGTCCTGGTTTCTTTGATACCTCTGTAGGGACTTGGATTGGCATGTCTGCGATGTTATATTGGAATTTCATTTTTAGCTAGAGTATCTCTTAATATGTGTAATACCTTGCACATTCACTAGTCACTGGGGTTTTCTATGCCTTCCACTCCACTTCCTGACTTAAATTCCTAAGCTCAGATGTTGCTAATTGCAGAATATCTTTGAAACACAAAATTCTCCTAAATCAAAAAATTATTTAAAAATTTACATGGTAAAGACATGAGCCAAGTATGAATTTAAATCATATTAATGTTTGGGGCTTGTTTAATGAGTAAATTTTTTAAACTGCCATCTCTATATAAAGAGCATCCTGGTATAAAGTTTTGACATGAACAAGAATTATTTTGTTGAGCTCTCTTATGAATGACATCCTTGTCCTGTGTCCTGGCTTTCCAGTTGACTGGAGTCAACCATTTCAGAATCCTTTCATCTTTTCTGTGATTACATGTTGAATGTACATGACTGGTTAGAAATAGAGACAACTATTGAGTAGGGAGTAGTCAAAATATATGTATTTCTTTAACTCAGAACATGGGAAAAGGAAACGCAACAAAACAGAATAGGACCAAGAAAAAAGAAAAAGAAAAACCTTGCAAGGCCTAAGTATAAGAGTTATGGGGAGTGTCCTCAAATATCTGGGGTACTGCCATGGGGACAAAGAGAGACTTTATTTTGTATGTGTTCTCTGGGACAGAAGAATGACCAATGGGTAGTCACCAAACCATGCGAGATTTTGGTCCATCTAAAGCTGAGGCTTTGTAACACACAGACCTGCCCATGGGGCTACTTTTTGAAGTGATGAGCTCCCTGTCATGGGGATTCTTCAAGGGAAAGCTGTGCAGCAATCTATCAGGAAGAGCCTAAAGCAGATGCCCATACAGGGAGGTTTTTTCCTCAAGGTCATTTGAGAACCATCGGTTGTATATCTAAGCCATCACAGTCACTTTGCAGGCAGGGAAAAGGAGAGGGCAAAGAGCGAAGGGCGAGAGGCCAAGAGGGCCAAAGGGCGTTTGCCCACTGGCCTTTCAGGGGCCTCCGGGACCCCTGCTCAGGAACGTCTGCTTATATTTGGGGACCAGAATTCTGACACCTGGCCCCTCCATCAGCAAGAGAGGATGGCAAAAATAGGTTAGACTTTACTGCTTCTCAGAAAAATCAGGATTGCAGTGGGAAGAAGGGGAAAAGGAGGATTGAGTAGGAAAATTGTTCAACAAGTACTTGTTGACTGACTGACTGTTGGGTTCTAGATTTTGAATAAACGGTCAAGGTTTTTGCTGGAATGAGGCTGATATTTGAGTGGATTTGGGGAGGGAGCTTGTGACTCTGGTGCAGAGGTAGGGAGGTTTGTATCCGGCTCTTAGACTCTGTCTGAAACACAGCATTTGGTGAATGTTTTACACAAATGCAAGTCCTGGGCTTTTCTTAGCACAGACCTCTAAAGCGTGAAACAGGAAAGCTGCAGTGGATTCCTCTTAGGAGTTGCGTGAAAGGAAAGTCAGACTCTAGAAGAAATTGTAAATGGGTATGGACTTTCCTCGTGAAGGGACCCTGGGGAAGGGCTAAGAGGCTAGGAATTTAAGTGTCACCTTATCTCAAACTGAGTGCATCCCAAGCCTGGTGACCTAAAGACAAGGCACAAGAAAACATCTGTCTCGTGTTGGGAAGGCCAGGCTTTTCTGCAGTCCCAGGCTCTGCCAGTAGCTCTGTGTTCACAGTAACCCCAGCTGCAAACTGAGCAGCTCCCTTGGAGCTCCAGGCAACCCATTCCCACACAAGGGTGGCAGACAAAGGGCTTAAGCAACGCTCAGTCCCCTCTCCTTGGTACATTGCTATACTCTGCATTTTCACCTCTCAGAGCAACGTCATGACGTTTCGTGTGCCTGCCAGGCTGGGGGCCCTGGAGGTCAAGGACCATGCCTTACGCATCTGTGTCCCTAGCACCTAGCATAGCACTTGGCACATGGGCCGTTCTGAAGACCATGCTTATAAATGAATGGAATGAGTGAATATAACATGACCATCTCCTTCCCCCTACCTCTGACCATCCCCTTACACACACAGTCGCACCGTCAGCGAGAAACCAGTGGGAGAAAAGAAATCAGTTTCTCTGGTCAACACAGGCAGAAGCCCTTAGCCCAGGAAGTGTTTTAGGCAGAAAGCCCCAGTCTGAGTTTTCGCTAGACTTGTGTTACGGAAGTTACAGTAGACAGTGTGAAGAAAAATTCAAGGAATTATTTAAGTCAGAAAAAGGAAAAAAATTACGAACCTAATTACCGATAATTATCCATTCCTGAACATTTTAAATAGATATGGCTCATCTATACAAAATAAAATCTAAGTATTAATGAGTCTCAACCCCTTGTTGGTTTCCTTTTTGGTCCTTTGGGGCCCTGACCCTGAATCCCAGTACCAACACCTCACTCGGGCTCTCTTGGCTTCGCGGCGTACTACCCAAAAGCTTTTCTTGGGGCTGACCTCTCAGTGGTGCCCCCTTCTGGTCAGCGGTGGATGTTCACCCTCTGGCTTCATACAGGTGCAGCTTGTGGACAAGAGGTGTCCCCACCTCCCTACCCGCTCCCTGGCACTCCTCACCAGCCAGGTCATCTGCCTCACTCCTAAGGAGGAGAACATCGAACAGAACCACTGACCTTCCTGAGTCTAGTAACTGGGGAATTCCTTAGCCTGTCATTTCCCGTAGCTTAAAACCCACCACATAAAGACAAGTTTGTACCCTAACTGGGCCAGTTTATCTGTAGCCTTCCTAAAGGCAAGATGATATTGGAACCCAAGGGAGGTAACTGAAGCAGTCTTCATGAAGTCCAAAAAGGTTGTGAGGCAATTTTCAGTTCTGTGAAGTGTCGTTCCACATAATTCACTTGTCTGCTGTCAACTAGTTCAAGAAGCAAAATCAGAATCAGTAACGCAAGCTTATTTTCTTCTAAGCTCAGCATCAAACTTCCCCCATTACTAAGTGAGCCTTCCTAGCCTACTGGTGATGGACAGCTCATGTGAGGATGGGTTCATGACTCCAGACTGTCAGTGTCCAATGAATAGAGTGCCCCTTCTCTATTTACGAGAGAGATACAGCAGTTGTCTCTTACCACGTGAGCAGTGCCATCACATGCAGCTCCTGGGGCCCTGCCCAGGCCATTTCAGCCAGAGAAGAACTGTAAGCTGTGCCAATGGACAGTTAGAGATATTTTGGAAACCATGTAAGTACATTTCCTTAAAAACACAGAAACTGCGAATTGTCATCCTATTTTTGCCATGAATTTTTCACAGTGACGTTGGCCACATGGCTTTGGTTTCTTCAGACACAAGTATCTTCATGCCTAAAAGGGTTTGGGGAGTAGTGGAAACATGCAGGATTATGAAGGGTTTTCCGACACCCAGACCGAGTTAGACAGTCCTTCTCTGGGTTTCACAAAGGCAAGGATTGTACCTGAGTCACTGTTGTGTCTCTACGACATAGTCTAGTGCCGCTTACACATACTCTTCCTTCTCAAATGCCTTCAGGGCTTGCCATTCAATTCACCTCTTAAATGCTGAGGTTTCTTAAATTCCCATCCCATATTCCTCTCCGTTATCCCACTCCACACCTCTCTCTGGGCAATCACATCCTCCCTTGGCCAACGGCTATGCATCTACGTGTTAAGTCTGTATCTCCAGCCCTGTTCTTTCTGCTAAGCTGAAGACCAGGCTGTCCCGTGACCTGCTGGGCTCCTCCAGTTGAAAGTCCTGCAGGCAGCTCAATCTCAACAAGTCAAAAACCAACTTCTTCCCACCCAACATCTACATGAAATCCTGATGGATTTGTCTCCCATCACTGAAATCTATCCAAAGCTCTCCATTCTACTCATTTCGTTCTAGTGCAGCCCCTGCCATGATTTCTCAATCTTCATTCCCTGTTCTCTTCTAAGCCCTCTAGTAGTCATTAACTTATTCTTTCCTCCAGTCCTTCATGCATAAATATTTATGGAGGACGACTGTGTGCTGGGTGCAGACAGTAGGGATACTGCAGTGAGGGAAAAGAATCCAGAATCCTGCTATTAAATGGATAATAATCTAGAGTGAGAGAAACCATCAATCAAATAATGACCTAAATATGGGAATAATTTCAAACTGAGTTAAGTGCTTTTAAGTCAAGTGACCTGGGTTAGTGCCAGGCTATGACTCGGTCGAGGCCAGTGAGGCACCCAGGGTGCAAGGCATCAGACTCACTCGCAGGTGCCGACTCTGCATTTGTACGGCCCTGACAGCAGGTGCTTGCTTAAACTGTGCGCCCTCGGCACCCAGCCTGCCTCACCCCAGTCCTGGCCCTGGTTTCTATTTAAAAGAAAAAATCCTGACTTGAACTGAGATGAGGAAATTATTCTTAATTAAGACCACAAGGAGGAATAGGGGTTGGCAAGTGAGACTAGAATTATAGCTTCCTTATTTGTTTCTGCTACTAAACCACACGCTCTTTGAGGACAGGCGCTGTCCTTTGGTCCATCACTGGAATAGACATTGGCACATCCCAGGAAAAACTCGTAGCGGAGGCTTGTTGAGTGAATGCCTGAAGTATCATCTTAGCATCGGCATTGTTGCTTCCCTCTTTATAGCTAAGACGGCTGAGCTTGGAGTATTACATCATTTCCCTTTGGTCAGAGAGCTAATAAAGGATTTTAACCATATCTGTCTCATTCAAATCTGCCCCTCAATTTGATGGTCTTATAAGACCATCTTTATCTCAGTTAACTCTGCCAGTTTCAGGGGCAATGAATTTAAAGTAATAAAGGGAAAGAAAAATGAAATTTGTATTCCAAATGGTAGCAATGTTTACAATGCTGTATTGCTCTGTGGAGCCAGGGGGGCAGCACATGGTACTGAAAACAGCCCCCAATAGTCATCAATAGGTTGACCTCAGATTTTACATTCAATACAGGGCGACTTTGTACAGACCGCTCCACCTGTCTTGGTCTTGAAATGAATTTCTCACAGCTCTAAAATTCCATCACTATGAAATGATTTTTGAGATTGCTCACAGCTCTACAATTTATATTGCTATGAGTTATAATGAATGTGAACATGAGGATTTATATGCTTTCCTGGTTTATTTGGCTCCCAAGATCAGATAATGACAATTCTAATAGAAAACATAACTGTCTGAGGTCTGTGACCTCTGAGAAGGAAGAGAAATATCAGTAAAGACATAGCAGATGCTGAGAGAATTCCTTATTAGATGGTATTTAATATTTAATTTCTCCTGGTGTTCTAATTACATTGACACAGAGAGTTGTAAAATTGTAGGCAGTTTTAGTCATTCAATTTGTTTCAAAGGGAATAGTAACTGAGATATGTAATTGACAGACAATTGTTTCCTTTGAATATTTAATTAGTGACTTTGTGGCGCTTGTCAGAATTGCCTATCTAGCTTTTACAAAATGTGCATGTCAGCTGTGATCAACAAGCCGATTTATGTCTGTGTTTCCCTGTAGTGACTGAACTGGGCATTTACGCAGCCTGAATAGCCACAACTTGGTGTCTGGCTTCTGTGGTTTCCTCTTCTCTGTCTGCAGACCTCAGGAAACAGACACCAGAGCCTCGAGGAACGCCCTTCGTTAGTCACTTCATCCCTAATAAGTGAGAATGTAAGGTACCTGCTGTCAGAACTTTACAGCTGATCAATATGAAGGGAGCGGATGAATATGAAAGAGGGTTGAGCTGATGAACAAGCAGAAACAAGCACTGGGGACTAGGAGCAGTAGTGACGATAGTCGTGGTACTTCTGTCACACAGGTGGCACTGAGGTGGCTGCGCGTCACCAGCTTGCCTTGCTCTGACTCTGGGCTGGTACTGACCAAACCCAGGACAGCAGCCCCCAGGCAGTCCTGCTCCGCCACTTCTGGCAACGGCCATCACTGCACACTGGAAGCAAAAACTGCACCTCAGGCTGCCCTTTGCTTGAGTGTTTCTTTCACATACAGAAATACCGGTCATTAGGAATCCCCTCTTGCCATGTATTTATTTTTTTCTTTATTTTTAATTAATTGGTTTTATTGAAGTATAGTCAGTTTACAATGTTGTGTTAATTTCGGTGCACCGCAAAGTGATTCCGTTATAAATCCATATTTCTTTTCATATTCTTTTTCATTATAGCCCGTTACAAGGTATTGAATCTAGCTCGCTGTGCTACACAGTAGGACCTTGTTGTTTATCTATTTTATATATAGTAGTTGGTATCTGCAAACTTCAAACTTCCAATTTATCCCTCCAAGTCCCTTCTTTCCCCACAATAACCATACGTTTGTTTTCTATGTCTGTGAGCCTGTTTCTGTTTTGTAAATGAGCTCATTTGTGTCATTTTTTTAGATTCTACATACAAGTGATATGATATGGCATTTTTCTTTCTCTTTCTGGCTTACTTCACTTAGTATGACAATCTCCAGGTCCATTCATGTTGTTGCAAATGGCATTATTAGAACATTCTTATAAGGAAGAGAAAGCATTTTGCACTTAATGCTGATATGTCTGCTTACAGATCACCACATGAAGGCTTTCCTCATGTAATGTCCTTCCTAAACTCATGGAAGATGGAAACACATTTGCATCTGATATCCTGCCCCAAATACCTTGGTTCAAGGTAATTTGGATGTAGAATAGCCTAAAAAGATCATTTTAAAATCCAGTTAATAAACTTAATTTTTTCAGTCTGATCTCATGCACATGCACATAATCCAAACTGTGAACCTATCTCAATGTTAAACAACCATTAAAAGACAAAAAAACAAATCCACTGCCAACAAAATTAGCAGGAATAATATCGTAGTGGCGTAAATATCAAGTTTCCGCCAACAAATTGGATAAACAAAAGAAGATTTAGAAGAGCAGCAACTTTGTTTTTTCAAACTAAGCCATGCGCTGAAATATAAACTCGTGAAAATGATGCTACGGGGTTGGAAGAGTGGAGGGAGATCCCCTCTGCCTCTGTTTGCCCTGCACGATCGCTCATCCTCTCCTCACGCGTCGCCGTTCTGCCCAACCCGTGGAGACAGGCACCGCCAGGCTTCCACTGAGCACTGCTGGAGCGCTACTTCTTTATAAGCCCCCTTCCAAACCTTTGGGCTTTGAGAACTTGACTTGGATGTTCCTAAAGGGAGCACCAAGTAGAATAGCAGAACACACTCACGCTTGGCAATGCCTTGTTGGTGTCTGTACTACACGGTCCACATACATCCTGTCTACTCCTGCTGGTATATCTGTGCGGTAGAATTGCAACCTCTATCTCAAAATGAAGAAACTGAGGATCAGAGATGACTTTGGCTGCAATCATTGAGATTGTGGGTGGCCGAGTGAGGACTTAAACTCAAGTCTGTTTGGTGCCAAACGTACATGGGTTCAGCTGCCCCCCACCGCCACCACCCTGCACATGCTAGACTGACGTTTAAGTAAATCTATATTCACTTTTAATAATGCATGTTCCTTTCGTCTATCAGCTGTCTATCATGTGCCAGACTTGATAAGGCATGTGTCCTATCCTCAAGTCGTTTATCTTACCAGAGCAAGAAGGTAAGAAAGATAAGTTTATCCGTCGGTGCTGGAGCTGCCTCCTGTAACAGCTCTACAGAGAGCTGCAGTGGGTTTCATGCCTTGATGCTCTAAAGATTTGAGAAGCAGTCTGCTCCTTCACCTGGCCTTCTGTGCATGCAGCCCACGCCCAAAGTAGAATTAACATTTAGAGAAGAAGCAGACTAAGCTTAACGTTCTAATCACTTCACAGTTCTCTTTCCTCAAGACCAGTTTAATGGACAACCAGAAGGAAATGGGAAAAGAATCTATATAAAATTTATTAAAATACGCAGACCAAGCCCTTATTTTTACCCAAATATCCACTAGCAAAAATAACTCTTTCTTTCCTGCCTTTGCTCTTGAGAGTAATCCAGACCTAGTCTCCCTCGTGATTCTGACTTACCCCAAATCATTGGACACGCTTTAAAATGTTAAGCCATTTGAGGACATGCCTGTCTACCTGGGGCAAATTTCTGCACACAGACTATGTTTCAGAGATTGCTAAGTGGCTACCAGTGTGTTATGTCCTTCCTTCCTTGCATATAGAACCAGACTTCTACTTTGGGACGTAATGTGACAAGATTCATATATGTATGTGGGTGTGTGTGTTTGCTTATGTGCTTGCCTGCCGTCTTGATAGCTTGGGGTAGCCGATAGGATATAAGTGGTCCTCATTACTGGAAGGTTTTGGAAAGCTTTTTTTACACCCACCCCTCTTTAGTCATCTTTCTGCCTGGTAAGCCGATGTAATGGCACCTCCAACAGGGACCAACACTGGCTCCCATCTAGGACCGTGAAGAGACCTTGAAGATGGAAGCCACACAGTAGGATGGTGGATCACAAAGAAACAAGAATTCTAATAAGAAGGATGGAAGGAAGGCAGGGAGGGAAGGAAAGAAAATGGTAACTATCAAGGTGATGGGTATGTTAATTAGTGTGACTGAGGTAATCATTTCACAATATATGCACGTATCAAAATATCAAGTTGTAAATCTTAGATACAGTTTTTATTTGTTAATTATACCTCAAAGAAACTGAAAAAAACTTTAAAAAAAAAGAAAGAAAAAGTGTTCTAGGACCCTAATAATATTAATGGGGTTACCATTCCAGCCCTGGACGGCTCATCCCTAGACATTCTTTTACAACATAAAATAGACTCCAAGTTTGTTTAATGCACTGTTCTTGTACTTCTCCATTGCCAACATCCAAATGCAATTTCTAACCAACACTGTCTGCAAAATATATTCGTGGCGTATTGACCAATAGACAAACATTGACTACTTCTTGCAATAACCTCCTCTCTTTCACTTGGTGATCTGATCATCTGAGACAAACAGAGCCACTTTCATTGCGTGATTTTTCTTTTTGCTCCACATTTGAAGTTCGAGGAACATAAAGACCCAGATCAGATGTTGTGTCATCTGATACATAATTTACAGCACTAGAGTAAATGCCAGGCAATAATTATGGCAGGAGAAGACTTGCAGGACTGTGTCCCAAGGGAAGAAATGGATGCCTTCCTATTTATAACACTTTGAAACTGCACCAGGCTTTGTGAGATTAAAAGTTGCCTCTGGAGGTGCTCAGCAGAAACCAGATGCTCATTGTCAGCGACTTGGGGCAAAAGACAAAGGGTTGAACTAAATAGTTTTTAAGATCCTTTCTGATTTGAAGTTTATGACTCTGTGACTCTTGATATTATAAATAAGTGGTTGGATGTAGAATAATTGGACTCTAAAAAGAAGTCAAAAGACCTTCTAAATCTCATAAAGAAATGCTGGGCATTTACACATCCTGCAGTTCCCCTAAACTCGTCTTCCTCCTGGATCTTGATCTCAATGAATCCAGAGTTCTCTAGTCCATCCTTGCAGTTGCCCAAGCCAAAAAGCCCAACGCATCCCTGTCACTTCTCAATCTCTCCCTCCCCATGGCCAATCTATTGCAAGTTCCTGACAAGTTTGCCTCCTGAATACACTCACATCGTCCACTTTATCTCTGTGCCTTTCACTTCAGGGCAGGAGACACTGTTCCTTACCTGAATCACAGTAGCCTCCCTGCACCCACTTTTGACTCTTTCCAATCTACTGTCCACAGTATCACCAGGGTGGGGTTTTTCTTACGATGATTGCTTAGAAACCTTCAGTAAATGTCAGTCGCTTCCCACTGCTCTTAAGGCAAAGGCAGAACTCCCTCCTGGGACCCACGCTTTAGATCTGGCCTCTGTCTTCCTCGGATACACCATTCTTCATCTTGCTCTCACTCCTGAAGTCCCAGTGACTTTCGTTCAGCTCCTCGAAAGACCCATTCCTCTTTCTACCTCTGAGCTGTCTGAGTTTCTGTTCCTCCTTCTCCTGAGATAAATGTTGATAAATGATTGAGATAAACATTGATAAATGTTTACATAAGAATGAATAAATGAATGGGAATACCCAAGGCTGATGTTTAGGGCCGGAGGGTAGTTCTGGCTTCTCTAGAGGATGCACTGAGAAATAGATTTTAATGTCCAAGAAGGTGAGATAATGTGGAGTTGGACCAGGGTTCAGGTTTGTATTTCTACTGGGCTTCTGGCTTCTTCCCTTCTGGCTCAAATCCTGGAGAAGGCTAAAAGTTGCAGATAAAATATTTTTGGTACCAACAGATGAACAGGAATCATACCAAGGGAAGATGACCTAATGAATTTGCCAAATCGTAACTTCAGTGATTCTACACAAAATCATTAAGCCAAGGTGATGCTTTTCTTTTAATAGTCCAGGTTCTGGTGAAAATACCCATGGCCGCCACAGCCTTGAACTAGATGATATCATTAAAGAGGCAAACACCAATTTTATTAAACATAATTACTCTTACTGCTTATTTCTTATGATGGATCTCAACAAGCTTGAGTTATCCAATAAACATACAGGATCTGTTAACCTCATGAAGAGGAAGTTGACACAGATACTGGATTGGATGGCTAGCTAGCTAGCTAAGTAGCTAGATCAATAGATAGGTAGATGAAAGGAAAATGTACATGCTACTGGGGAGGATTTTTGAGTCATAATGGCATTTATTTGTCCTTTCAATTTAGGGAATGAGTCTGGGAGGAGTAATGAGCATCATGAGAAAGTAGGATATAGATTAATACACTTAATCTATAAATTTTCTATTACATGTTTATACCAATTCTGCTTGAATACCCCCAGTGACAGGGAACTCACTCCATAACAAGAAGCTCTTTGCTGTGCCTTGTGTGACATCCCTACTTGCAGAAAATACCGTCTGTCATTGACATGATATTGGCAGCTGCCATATTTTTGTGTAGCAAAAAGCCAGTACTGCCGAAGATACCTCAGGTCATCACTTTCATTAATCCCAAAATCACCATCATTGCCATCACCACCACCATCTCTCCTTTTCTCCTCCCTTTCCACCATCTCCACAAGGGTCCCTGACATTCCTGTAGTATTTTGAGCCACAAGGAAGATATCATTAATTCTGACTAGGGACATTGAGCAAAATTTCGCCGTGACAGATAAACTGGGGATACGAAGGTAAGATTTAGAGATCTAAGGCGAGACCTTCACTGCTAGAAGATGAGATGTCCATACCCATGCCCTGTCTGACATTTTAATTTTCAGGAAATGTACACATTTCTACTTTCTCTCAAATAGAGGCAGGTGTTTTGGCAAAATGAGTGAGAACAGATGCTCTGGGACTAGAGTGCCTGGTTTCTCTCCTGACACCACCACTCATTAGCTTGTGACCTGGCGAGTTATTTAACCTTTTAAGCCTCATTTCCCTCATCTGTAAAATGGGGATATTGATAGTATGTATCTTATAAGGGAGGTGTGAGCATTAACAGAGGTGATGTGGGGAAAGTCTCGAGATGGTGCTCAGGCCGTAGGTGTTGCCTGTTATCACGCAGTTTGCAGTGGAAGCTTCATGAGGGCAGAGACTTTGATTCGCTAACTTACTGCCATGTCTCCAGTCCTTAGAACAGTCCCTAGCACATCGTGGATGCTCTATAAGTAATTGCTGAATAAATGAACAGGGCTACTGGGGAGAGTCACACGGCCAAAATGAAACAGTTGGCAGAAGGCTCAGGCCAGAGCGCTAGCAAATAGCCTGGTTGATGACAATGTATGCCTTTGATCATTTTAACTGATATTTCCAAGTCATTGATGGAAGGCTGAAAGAATATGTTTAATACAAACATCCTTTCTCCAAGATGGTGTCTTTTACCAAAAGGGAAAAAAAAAAAAAAAGAACTGCCTCTCTTTCTTTGAGTGTTCTCTTTGACCTTTAAAAATACTAATATCTAAAGGAGACAGTATTGGAACTCTGTTAACAGAGTCACTATTTTGATTAAATATTGAAGGAGAACAGGTATTTCAAAGCCCATTTCTCTCCCTTGGACCAACACTTACTCTAAATGATCCGTTCATTCAAAGCAGTCAAAACCAAAAAATACACTTGGCATTTGTGGTACAATTTATATCTGAAGGTGTTCTGATACTTACTGTACCAGATAGTGTAAGAGCTTGGTTATGGAGGGCACATCACTAGCACTGCTGCTTATCAGACTTGGAAGCTTGGACCTGAAAGATTTCTTAGTATCCAGACGCTGGGTGGGCTACCGTCCTGGGCTGTTCACCTCCTAGTGGGATTTGTTTTCTCTGACGTGGCACGCTTCTCTGATGAGCAAAGGAAATTAACGGTTAACAGACTGTGATTGCTGATTGGCTCCACTGCCTGCCCCCAGCGGACAGTGGGGGCAGATTTGCTGGTGGTCTTGGATGAGAGCAGAGCCCTCGGCAGCTGCCCCCCAAAACTCCAGGAGATGGGGCCCTTCCAGCATCTCCAGTACCTGCTGCTTCCCAGGGTTTCTCATCCCAGACCATAAAGAGAAATTATGCAAACATTATTTCCTGTACTTGAACCCCAAAGCCAAGGCGATAGTCTGCAGAAGGACTCGGAGTGGGAACTAGTAACCCCAATCTGAACGCTTCTGACCATCTCACTTGGATTTCTACTGCACTCTAGAATCACGGGCATTCCAAGTTTAAGGAGATGCTCAGGACACCAAAGGCCCTTTCTAATCAAAGCAGGAGTCCTTTCTCCAACGTCCTGGGTGGGTCGGGAGAATGCCTCTTAGAGCTGACGAAACTTTAGGAGAGCTCAGGAGGCCATTTCGTTTTTTCGTATTCTGACATTTCTGGCAGATGGACCAATGGCTTTTCAGAGCATAACTTCTGGACTGAATGTGTCAACTCAGCCCCTCCTCTGCTCCAAACCCAGCGTGACTCCCCATTTCATGCTGGTCAAGCCGGTGTCTCTCAAGTGGCCCACACGACCCACCCTGGCCTCCACCTGCTGCCCTGGGTCCTGCTAGTCTCCCCCTTGTCCACTCTGCTCCATCCTCGACTCTCTCCTCGAAATTCTTTGAGCATACCCTCCTGGCCTTACCGCTGGCTGTTCCCTCTGCCTGGGTGTCCTGTACCCAGAGGTCCTCACGATTCCCTCACCCTACTCCTCCATGCTGTGGCAGGACAGCCACCTCCTCAGTGAGAGCATCCACCTTGATGTTCTCGTTTCAATTTGCCCCCTCGCTCCTATACGGCATCCCCATTCCACCCCACATTCCTCTCCTTTTTGCGTCACTCTGTTTTAAAAACACACTGTTAACTTTTTACCACTCCGAATAATTCACTTAATTATATTATTTGCCTCTGCCAGCTAGGCAGGTGCTCAGATAGAAAATTGTTTCCATTTGTCATTAATGTATCCCCAAAGTCTAGAACGGTGCCTGGCACGTAGTAGGCCTTCAGGAAATACCTGTGGCATGATGAAGGAAGGAATGGATTTCCATCATTAACTATGCCTTGCCATTTGCTCTTATTCCCAGAGGGACACAGGCTTCTTATCTAGCTGTTAGGATTAAAAGCAGTGTCTTCAGAAAAGAGGGCAGGCCTTTGAAATCTGCAGACTTGGATCTGCATCTCAGGCCCAGCCCCACCACCTAACCATGTACATAGATGAGCGTTTTCACCTCTCTGAGCCTCGCATCTCTCTTCTGAAAAGCAGGTGTCATAACCCCCATACTGACCTGCTGTGATAAAGAACAAAAAAATTTTTTATAAGGCACCTAGGAGAAACAATAAATTTAACTATTATTTTTATAACAGTAGCTGCTGGATAAAGCTATAGGTTATGAATTATTTAAAGATCAAATAATCAGAATTACAGAGACAACAACACGCATACCTGAAATGAGGTTTTAAAGTCCCTGTGAAATTGATTCACTTCTATCATGTCTGTCACCCTGTATTTTCACCTTTTGCCTTCATCAAAGCATTGGCTATGAATGTTTGTTGATAATGGAATATATAGACCACATCATTCCTTTGGATACCTGCATGACCTGCTCACCTTATGGGGGAGTCTCTGCTCAAATATAACCTTATCAGAGATACCCTCCCTGACCCCCTGTGAAGTCAGAGATCTCGTCTCCTCTCATTTCTTTCCTCTCTTAATCAGCTTTATTTTTCTCCATAGCACTTTTCACCAATGCACAAGAAGAGCTGTAATTTGTATCTCTTTGTTTATTGTCTCTGTCCCCGTAGGCTGAGAAAGGGATTTGGTCTATTTTGTTGACTGACATCCCCAGATCCTAGAGCTGTGCCTGCACTTACTGAACTGAAGAGACTGGTCTTTACTAAACAGTTGCCCAGGAATATTGCTTGACAATTTATAGAACTAGCCTATGCCTAACCCAGCAGTATATGCCCCAGGTAGGAGGACCACCCATCTCAGTGTGCCCAGGACACTCCAGATTTGTGCCTGTCTCCTTTCACTCCTAAAACTATCCCAGTTTGTCAAATAAAGGATGTTGTCATAGTAGCTCTGGCATCCGAAAGAATGAACATGACAATAATCCCTCATTAAAGGAACGAATAGTCTAGATGAGCAAAGGAAAGAAATTACTATTGATGGTAACAGCTGACAGGTACTGAATGACCGTCATGTGCCAAGGGCTCCATGTAAATTACCTCTTCAATCCCAACAGCCTCTGAAGTAGGTACAAATCCGTATGCGCATTTAGCCTATGAGGAGTCTGACGCTTAGAGGGATTAGGTAAATGTCCCATCTCCCCACAGCTAGTAAAAGGCAGAGCTGGGATTCAAATCTCAGACGCAGACCCTCCTTTGCATGCCGAGGATGGGCAGTACACTCTCGAGGGGAGAGCGGGCAGGCCCAGGTGAACGGCTGCCCTGAGTTTCTTCAGCACGTTGGTTACATGGGGGTGTAAGAATGAATGGGTGGAATATTCATTGGGGAGGGAAAGGTCTGGGTTTGTGTTCCCTGATTTTTATCCCAACTCCACCTTCCCAAAGGGAGGAGGGATTTTTGTCTTTATTTAGTCTGGATCAGATGTGTCATGGCGTCGTTGCATGATGGGTACTTCTAATCTGTAAGGCTAATTTTGTTGAAATGAAGGCATAATGAGCAAAAGGTTGCATTCGGACAC
This sequence comes from Vicugna pacos, assembly GCF_048564905.1. NCBI lineage: Eukaryota > Metazoa > Chordata > Mammalia > Artiodactyla > Camelidae > Vicugna > Vicugna pacos. The sequence continues at coordinate 31,804,617 of NC_133011.1, read as the reverse complement.
TGGAGAGTCTTGCCTTTTCCCAAATTTCTTTGCTGGCCTTAATGTCAGAGGACATTTTAAGCCATTCAAACATTAAATAAGTAAACTTTGAAAAGAAAGGATAAGGTAAACCCTTGTTAACAGATTAGCCAACACTTATTCCCTGCTACAGAGGTTGACCAGTGTTTGTCATTTTTCAACCACTCTATTCTCTGTATTCATCAGAAAAGGGAAGCTAACAAACTGCTTTTTCCTCCCACCCTGTAAAATTGTACATTTGAGAAACTTAATAAAGTTATTCCCCGCAAAGTTACCTTCTCTATGAATTGAGAAACTCGATTTGGACATAATAAACTCTTTGCTTTCATATCTCTATGTCAACGCTTTAGTCTTTTGTAGCAATAAACACTTTTTTTTCTGTAAAGTAAAGCAGACGATAATTTGGGCTTCTTCAGAGGAGTCAAGATCAAGATTGAGGTGACTTGAGAAAATGCTTCAATTTGGGGCGCACACTGTATTATCAGAACAACAGGTGCATTTTAAGAGAAAACAAGCGCTTGGTGAGGTGCTGTTTTTAGCTCAGTAACTAATGATGAATCAAAATGTTTCTTCAAACCTAATTACCCAATAAAAATTGCCATAGTAACCATCACATAACGGGACACATCCTTCATGCTTATACCAAAAACTTCCTTAGGAACTGCTGCCACCACCTCCTTGACACTGCCATCTGTCATGTAGCAAGAAGAAGAAGAAGATGGTGGGGGAGGCTGGCGAGGGAAAGGTAATTCTGGTCTGTGCAAATCACAGGGAAGAGGCAGTCCAGGGGCAGAGACATAGGGGTAGAAAAATCATCTTTCGTGGAACCCCATAGTGGCTTTCACCGTGATCTAGAATTCACTCAACCAAGATCAGAGCTTGAACAAGAGGCCCTCTCCCCTTTCCCTTCCGCTGCCCCATCTACTGCAGGGTCACCCTCCCTGCATTTCCTCTGCCTGGAATAGCGGTTGCCTGCCTCTTTTATTGGCCAACTCCTCTTCATTCTTCAGGTTTCATTTAAATATTTCATCCCCAGGGAAGTTTTCCCTGAACTACTTGATCTAAATTAAGGTCCCCACAGAATGTCCCATAGAGAAAGGACCTGGGTGGTCTTCTTTGCCATAGGAATCTAAACCAGTGCCTAGGTCATCATTGGGCCTCAATAAATATTTATACAATGAATGAAGAAAGAAGGAAAGTACCTATGAGCTGGTCATCATCATCATCCACCTAATGGTCCGGACAGTACAAACTGATTATACTCCTTAATTAAATCATTTATTCAGCACATATTGGAGGTTGACACTCGTAAGGGCTATGAATGCTTTCTGGTTATTACAGGTGGGATCCGCTGAGAAGCAGACTTTGAGAGGGAGATTAGTGTGTAGGAAGTTTATTAGGGGATGCTTTTGGGATCAGCATCCGTGGAAGGGAAGAAGAGGAAGCGGAAATAGACAAAGGGACAAGTTGAGCTGTGATGCAGTTTCAGCAGCAACCTCAAGAACCCCCATGGGGGCTTCTGAAGCTGGGAGGATGTTTCTGAGTTGGAGGTATGAGCACTTTTACCGCCATGTTGATTAGTCTTGGAGAATGGTCTTGGGTGAGGAGGCCCTCTCAGCTAAGCTGATCCTCAAAGGATGATGGCAGCCAAGGGCTGTCTGCCAGTGGTAATCCCAGGGGATACATCCCTGATTCCTGAAGGAAGGTCTAGTGGCTCATCCCAAGATCCACCACTGTCCATCCCTTGTGCCGCTAGGACCTACATCTTCCCAAGTTCTGAGAGGTGCTTTTCTGTGATCCTGGTGAGCCTCTCTTCTTTAGGGGAGCTCAGAAGGGGACAGTTAGTGGGATCCATTATAGTCCCCACTGCTGCAGCTGGTTGTGGGGCCCCATCTGATACACATGGTCACCCTTCTCTTCTCTTTATTCCTGACTCCCCTCACCCTCGACTGGCACCTCTGCTGGTCTTGGTGGTTTACCTGATGGCATGATCCAGTTTCTCACCACCCAGGCATTTGAGCCTCTGGTCACCATGGCCAGGGTTATACCTTTCCTAGAATGGTGACTCTTCTTGTCTGCTGGTCACTTGGCATAAGGAGCCAGCATGCCATATTTTACAGTTCACTGGGGACTGTTACCATGTCAGCTGGTGGAGATCTTCGGCCTGTGGAAAGCTGGAACCCTAAAGCCACAGAACCCAGGGTTTCCGGCTCCCCACGAGAGCCACTGGGAGTGATGATAAACAGGGCCACTCCCCCTTCCCTCCTTGTTTCCCAGCCTCATGCATCCCACCTAGCAGGCCATGACACCACAGAGAGGCCCTTGATTTAAAGTGCCCACTGCATCCTGAAGGGTGGCACCCCAACTTTGGACGGTGCTCCCTCATTTATCCTCGCCTCAGCTTCTGGGAGTCGGGTAAATGATATGGAATGCTGCGGTCACGGGCCCATTCCCACACTCCCTCTGCCATGCAGGATGTCCCGAGTCTGACACGACACCACTGAAGATGCCTGGAGTGTTCTCCCCAAGCCAGACTCTCCCACACACATCTGTCTCCAAAGCTATATATAGCGAGACTACCCCAGGCTCATCCTGCCACCTCCATTTCTAGATTTGTAAAGCTAACCCTGGAGGAATATGCGCTCTTAAAGGTAGCCGACGCAGACGCCCAGCTTCTCAGCTCTTCCCTGCCCTGTGCGTCTGGGACGGAGGATGCAGCAAAGGTGGAAGTCTTCATCGGTGACCTGCCAGTGACCCGACCAGGAGGGTCCATGCAGCAGGGGAGAAATTCTCTTGCATCTCACAGGCCCCAGATGGCCCTTTGCCTCTTTCTACCCGCATCCATAAAGCACTTTAGATGCAAGGCCTGACAGGCCCTAGATGAAGAGGGAAGAGAATTGAATCAGTGTCCACTTTGGTCCCAAGACATATCTGATTTGCCTGCCTGTGAATATTTATAGCCTTCATTTCCCACACAGTGTTGCAGAAGGGCGGTGCCTGCCTATTCAGAAAGGATGCCCGACTCCTTCCTGACCACCGGCCACAGATGGGTCATGACTTCACTTTTTCATTCAAAAACTATTTATTATTCACCTACCATTGCTAACTACACTGCCAGGGATTGTGGGCATCAAGATGGTGGCTTTTCCAATGTCCACTTCTTTTGTTAACGTCTTTATTTTCTGTTACACGTGTCACAGTGGGACACGTAGCTGCTTGGGTGAAACCCACACTCTGTTGGAATCACAGCTTACACTGAGGTTAGGTTTCAAAGCTAACAACTTAGTCAAAAGCCAGGCTGTAAAACAAACCTCTTAAATGCTAAATAAATAAATAAAAGTCAGCAAGTGGATGTATTATGTCTCAATTAACCCAATACAGTCCTAAGTTTTCATCCGGAGTGGTTGAGCTCCAAACGAGGCATCTGCTTTACCTCCCTCTCTCTCTTTCTTCCCCTTTCTCACCAGCAACTTGCAACTCTTCATACATATAAATTAAATACGCAAATGCAAAAACTCCACTGTGTTACCGTTTGTCACCCTGTGAAACTCAGGGTCAAATAGAGAAGCTTCCTTCGATACTCTAGGCACATTTGACAAAACTCTGGACCTGGACCTGGCTCTTGGTTTTGCAAAGTAACAGCTAAGTAGACATATGGGGCCAAGCCTCTAGAAGAAGCATTTCCTCCTAAAACAAGGTTCGTTAATGTGGATGTTAAGAAGAATTCCTCGATGATGCCAGCTCTAGCTGGAATGTGCAAAGAAATGTTTGCGAGTACTAAAAGAAGGAGTTGTGCAGTTAAGGACTGGAGACAGTGACGTGGAACAGATTTTGGCATCAGACATACTCCCAGTTCCACTGTGGATTATACGAGCAGAGGCAAGTTAAGGGAGGTAAGGGTCTGTCTTCTTATGCATATCAAACGGTGAAAGTTCTGCTGTGCAGGATTGGGATAAGGCCTAATGAGACAGTGGCGCTATTGTGGAAAGCATTTAGCGTGTAGTAATAAATGTCTTACTCTCTTGGCCCTCTCTCTGCTTTTGCTCCCGCATCTGGCCGCTCCATTACCGCCCCCCTTTCCAGCAATGCTGGGCATTTCTTAGCTCCCCAGATGATTCCTAATTTTTCTTGCCTCTAGGCTTTTCCACATACTACTTCTTCAAAACCCTCTCCCCATTCTTTCCTTGTCTAACTCCTACTCATTATTCAAGCTTTGACTTAAATGTCACCTCCCCCAGGGAGCCTTCCCAGGTCCTCCTAACTTCTATTAGCCTCCATCGTGATGCATTATCTTTACTCATTGTGTTGTTAGTGCTCAAAAAGGTAAACTTTGAAGACTAACTGGCTGGATTCCAAGCCTGTCCCTTTCACTTATAGGAGGGACCTGAAGCAGCGTATTTAATCTGTCTTGGCCTCAGTTTGCTCACCTATAAAGTGCAGATTGGAGCAACCAGGTACCCCTGTTTTCCTAGGACGGTTGAGGTTCATACCTATGATCTTAGCAGAGTTACTGAGTGGCCCCTTTCAGCATCAAACCTGTTCTATTTGAATAATGCTATATGGTCGCCCTAATAGAAATAAGAGCACCCACTTCACTGGATTACTGTGCAAATTAAATGCATTGATACAGGCATGACGTTTAAAGCAGGGCCTACGTCAGAGCAGGTGCTCAGTACTATTAAATAGTTAACAACGTTAGCGTTCGCATGGCAGGCATCAGTGGCTATTGGTGTATCTCTGTCCTGACACTCACCACACCACGTGGGAATCGCACATCTAATTGCTTCTCTTCCCTGCCAAACCTGAGCCCCTTGAAGGCTGGGGTATCATGTGTCTTGACTGTCTTTTAACCCATAGTGTGTAGCTCAATGGATAACTGTATAGTCATTTACGCAAAGAAAAGAAATCTATCCAACGGGGTTAGAAATTTGGAGATATTTGAAAGAGAGTTTTTTGCAAGCCAAGCAAGTCTTGAAGATGAAACTGCCCACCTACCATTTATCCAGCAGTCATTTAGTGAGCAGCTACTATGTGCCGCTAACTGCTAAATTCTAGGGGAGCGTTTCTCAACCTTGGCGCTATTGACGTTCGGAGCAGGATGGTTCTCTTTTGGGAGGCGGAGGCTGTCCTGCGCAGGGTAGGATGTTCGGCAGCATGGCTGGCCTCCATCACCAAGTGCCAATACTGCCCCCTCCAGATGCAACAACCAAAAATATCCGCAGACATTACCAAATGTCCCCTAGTGGGCAAAATCGCCCCTATTTGAGAAACACTGCTCTAAGGGTAGGGCCTGCCCTCTTCGCTTTAGTAATCGTGTTGAGAGGCTGAGCAATCTGGTACTTGTGCGTTTTGTATGACAAACACCAGGAATGTGCAGTCCTGGCAGAGTGTGGACAGGCTTTCAATTTCCCCCTGAGTCATGAATATTAATGACAAGTTAATTTAGTACTATGCATTCCTTTTTAGCTCGCAGCGTTTAGTCCAACGATCAATTCAGTAAAGATAATGTCTCTGCATGAACTGTTTCCTGTGTTTCCTACTGTTCGTTCATTCAGTCATTGTTGGGTGCCTGCTGTCTGTCACACACGGCTCCTCTTCGTTTTGACCGTTGTCGGTTTTGGAGAGGACACCTTTTTGCCTCCCTTCTTTGGTCTGACATCAAGAGCCCTCATACAGCTGTTGCAAACAAGAGTCGTGAATGGTTGTAAAGGACCAGTATCATCAAAAACTTTGAATCTTCTATTGGAACGAAATGCCTCCATGGAATGGCTGTCATCTAGCCTGGCCCCCCACCCATGTCTTTCTGGGGAAATTGTCCCAGACAATTGTCTGACAAACAGCCCTTCTGACGTTTGTCATGGAGATCAAACAGGATTGGTGAGAGAACCAATTATTGTTCTTATTTGTGTTTTCTGAAGCTCCTTCCCTTTTTTGCAAGGTTGGCCACCATTTTCAATGGCCCAGGAAGTGATTTATTCATTAAGCCACCAGGCGTTGTAACAATGTGAAAATGTGTGTGTGTGTGTGTGTGTGTGTGTGTGTTGGGAGGGGGAAGAAGGGAGGAGCAGGGAGACATTTTAGGAAAAGCGAACCAAATATGCAAAGGTCTGGAGATGTAAGAGCTTGAACCGTGGATCATTCAGGTCCCGGCAGGAAATAGATAAACACTCATAGGGGTAAGTGAAGTGAGCTCAAGCAAACTTTCGGACAGGGTTAAGGGAGCCACAAAGCTTGATGAGGCACAGAGGACACTCTTCCCACCGTCGGGAGCCTGATGGAGCAAAGAGGGATGGCATTAACAGAGCCCGGTGAGAGCTGACATGTTACAGAGGACACCGTCATTGCCCCAACTGCTCTAGGACGAGTGTTACCCCAGTCTCTCTCTCTTCCCACCTTCCTGTCTCCTTCCTGAACTAGCCACGGCAGAACCCAAATGGAAGCTGAGGACAAGGAAGCCTGATGCAGTCCAGGGGTATCAACCTTTCAGAGCACAGAGTCGGGCACAGAAAGGCAGCTCTTTAGGGACAAAAAGAGAATTACCGGCAAAGCTGGTCCAGATAACTCCAAGTTATCCTGTGTGACTAGGAACCAGGGGGCACATAGGGGAGAAATAGGAGTCAGGAGAGAGAGAGACAGAGAACCAAATCCCCAAGTTGCTTCCTTCATCTCTGCCCGCCGCCTTGTTCTGGAGGCAGTCTTTGTGAAGACAGCAGTACAGAGCGCCTGCCACCTTGGGGCGTTTGCTGTGCATCAGGCAAACGCTAAGTACTTGATGTAAAACAATTCACTCTCAATCTTTATAACCACCAGGAAGAATCACCACCAACTGACTGCTAAGTCACAGTCACGTTGATAGTGACTTTCAGGTTTTAGTTTATCCTTGCGAGAACCCTGGGTGCTAGAGATTCCTTTTTTTTTTTTTTTTTCGTTTTGCATGTGAAGTAATGTAAGTTCACTAGAATATAAAATTCAGGAGGCAGAGACTTGTTCTGCATCCTCAGAGCCAGGGGCAGGGCCTGGCACGTATATAATAGGCAATCAGCAGCCACTTCTGTTAAAACTCAAAATAGACTCAGAGGCTCTCAGAGGTAGAGAGGTGGGGTTAAACTCTGACTCTCAAACTCTAACATCCTAAAACCACAGAACCTTCTCGGACACTTGAGGAGGGGCAATGGTGAACCCCTGGAGTGTCCACAGAATCTGCTTTCGCTGAGGCCTCCCCCAGGGAAGGCGACAAGCTGAACTTCTCACACCCCCGGAGTCTCTCCTCCGCCCAGCTCACGCATTCATTCAACAAACACAGCCCAACGGCCTGCAGTATTACCAGTCTGTCCGTTTCATGAGGGCAGGAGCTGTGTTTGTTCTGACCATCTCCGCACAGCCCCAGCGTGCTGCCTGACCCGCGAAGACACTCAATAGACACTTGTTGACCCTGTGGATGGATGCGGAGCAGGGCAAGTGTAGGCACAGTGCAGGGCCCTGGGGAGGTGGAGTTGACAGTGGATGAGACTGACCACCAGCATCCAAGGGCAGTGATCCATGGCCACCGGAGGTGCGGTCCAAGGGAGCAGGGGCAGGAAAGGAGAGCTCGCTCCACATGGGGACGGGACCAGGCTGAGTCCTAAGCTGTGAGCAGAAGGGTGGCAAGGAAGCTTTGCCAGGAAAACGCCTCCTGGTTTTTTCAGAACCATCCAGGTTTTAAGACAAAGTTCTGTGTTCCAGGCAAATGAGCACTGTTAGTTGTCCTAGTGCCGCTTACCAGCTCTGTGACCTTGGGTAATTTCTTAGCCTCTCTGAGTCTCAGTTTCCTTTTCTGTGAATGGAGCTGATAAGAACAAGCGGGGCTGCTACTGGACTGCCGTAACAGAGCATCTGCAAAGGGCACAGCGCACTGCGCAGCACCCAGCTGCCGTGTGACAGCGGAGGCACGCTCACATCCCTCACAGCGAGACGGGACTCTAAGCAGCCGTTATCCCAGCCTGGGAAGCGCTCGGGGAACAGCCGTTGGCTACTTGGCACGTCCTGCTCTCTGAACACTGTGGACTAGACATTTTAAATGTGTTCATTTCTTGAATTACTTTACACTAGCCTAGTTTACCTGTAAATTGTGAGCTACTGCCTGTTAAATTTCTCCTACTTAAAAAAATTTTAACTTCAGCATTTTATCTTATCTATTTTTAAATGGCTTAATCATTTATTTTTCCTCACCTCCCAATCCTTCCTATTTTTAGCCTTTTAGCATTTTTACTTCCTCCTTAGCATCAGATTTTTTCCAAGCCATTTTTAAAAATCTGATACTCCTGTTCTCTTATGATTTTAATTCAGTTTTTCAAAGTTCTCTCTTCTTGCTTTCTTCTGAAAAGACTATTTTCTCCTCATTACTTTGTCATTTCTCACAATATTAGTCATTGGACTCGGGTTTTTTTAAGCAGGTTTTTCATCATTCAGTAACAGTTTTACTTGTTACTGTATGCCCTCGGAGTTCTGCATACCTGCATCTTTTTTTTTTTTTAATCTTTTTCTTAGGTAGATACTTAAGTTTTCTACTCTATTGCTTTGCTACTTTTTTAAACTTCATTGCCCACTATCTACAATTTCTTTTTCTAATTCAATGTGTACTATTTATAAAGGGCAAGCAGGAAACATGATGGCAGGGCAGCAGCTGTGGGGAGAACCCACGGCCCGGGCAGAGGATGCTGGTGGTACCTTCTGTTCCTCTAGTTGGGCTCCACTGAGCCGATGGGTCCTCGTCATCCCTCTCATTCCCATCTTCACGGAGTCCCTGGATGATAACGCTTCCCCATGCTACATTACAGGATGTCTTTCTCAAACACAAGCACAAACCTCACCAGGTTGCTTGCCTGCTCAGACCCTCCACGAGTCATTCTTGTGACCTAAGGGACAATGAAGGCTATAGTAAGAGCCATAACCTGTCGTGGCCAGTACATATTGAGCAACAATTGTGTCCCAAGCCCCTCCCTCTGCTCCATGTGCCCCCTGTGGACAGGCCTAAGTCCAAACACAGAGAGCCTACACACAGGCACATTTCTCCAACTGTAAGGATGCTTTGTGAAAACACACCGCAGCTTGCCAAGAGCACCGGCTTTGCGGTTCAAGAGCCTGGTGTTAATCATGGCTCCGGAATCCCCCAAGCTGTTCAGCTTTGGGCAAGTTACTCTCAGGGTCTTGGTTTTACTATTTATAGACAGAGGTGCACAGACCTCCCAAGGCCCCTTCCCCTCGACCAGGCTCAAGAACTGAGCCACACGTTGGCTGCATCCTATGACCCGTCATGCCAGTGCGGAATCCGCATCGATTGCCGGAGTGAACTTTCACCGAATTAGTACAGCTGAGGGCTCGGGGATGAGCTTGGAGACCACAGCAGTTCTAAGTTCAGGCTTCAGCTCCTGTGACCAGGGTTCAAATCCCAGCTCTCCCACCGGCTCCATTTGTTATCTTGAGCAAATAGTTAAACTTTGAGCTTCAGCCCCCTTATCTGTACAATGCTCGTTTTGGGTCATAGTAATGCCTACTTCACTGGGCTGCGAGGACTAAGTGAATTAACACATGCCAGACACGCAGAATGATCCCTGGCATGTAATAAGTGCTCAATAAATGCTAACTATCTACTAGAGGATGACACCACTCTCTCCAGCTGGGTTCATTCACCCACAGACATGAGTGCTTTCCCTGCGTTTTTCCTATATCCCCACGGTGTGCTGGCAAAATACTTAACCTTCCTAATGCATTGTCCTGTGTTTGCATATTCAGTTGTACCTTTGTCTCTTGACTAGGCTCTATTTCCTCTGAATATCAAAGGTCTCCTTCAGGTCCCGGCCAACTTTTGCTTGGATCCTGCAAGGTCAGACTTCTTGCGTTCAAATCCCTGCCCTCCCGCTGGGAGAGCTGTTTAACCTTAGACAAGTTACTTAACCTCTCTGAACTTCAGCTTCCTCGTATGGACATAGTAATAGTTCCTGCCCCACTGAGATTATATAAGAACTCATACGGAAATCACTTAATACGATGCCCTGCACCTAACGTTAACTTTTAAAAGTGAGTTATAAGTGCTATTGCTCAGTCTCCCAATTTCAGCTTGTGCATCCTCAAAAGTTTATGATGAAACATGAGTCCTAAAGACAAATCAGTGGGTAAATCCTGAAGTAAATAGTTCTCAACATTTTATATAAATTAAGCTTAATGGTATTACCTTTCAAATTCCTGGTTTCTGTTAAAATATAGGAAAGACCCAAATGCAAATCAATCATGTTATATTGCAACATGTCTTTTATTTTCTTTCTAAATTGAAAAAATAGAACTATCTCTAGGGACAGATCCAATATTCACATTCCCAGAGCCTGCCTTTCCATATATACAATAGCACCTAAGTAGATGCTTCTGGAGACCGAGAAATAAATGGAAGGAGAATCTTTTCCCTGTTCTCAATAAGGCAGGCCTCCTCCAGCCTTCGGCAGCTTGGCTGCAGACTGGGGGACGCGCCCTGCACACAGTGCGCTGCAGAGTAAGTGCGGTGCACCTTCGTGCGGCATACACTTTGAGTGCAGAGGGGACGGGAGGCCCCCAGGGAGCCGGTCCTCTCTCCCACCTCCAGTCTGGCCAGTTGGCAACAAACAGCAGAGAATCCTGCTGCAACAACAAAAAATGCAAATCCTGTATCAAATAGGGGAGCTGACTCTGCGAGCCTTTCCAACTCTGAACTCCCTGGCTTCAGACAGCAGCACCCACACTGTGGCCACTGCCCCGGGGAGGAAGGGGGAAGCCCGGCCCACGTAGCGAAACTTCCAACTCCAGGGCTTGGAGGAGGAGGCAGGGGGGAGGTGAGGAGGGACTCGTCCTGTCCTGGGTGAAGTTGTGGAGGGCTTCCCGCATCAGAGTGACAACCTCCCTCTTCCCAGTCATCGCAAAACTGCACCAGAGAGGTGGGTAATTGGAATTCGCTCATGTGGCTCTGTCAAGTTAATTAGACTCGACAAGGTTTGTTGAGTATTACAATGCCGGGCCCTGTGCTGAGATGAGACACAATGGATGCGGTCTCTGCCCCGTGGGATCTGGGACTTTAGTAAGGCTGATGGGCCTATAAAAAGGAGGTCAAAAGGTAGTGTAATATGCGATCTTCTGACCATGCTCAGGAAGCACTGCTTCCCTAGGGCGGCCCATGGACCCACTGCAGCACATGCCTTTGGGAGCTTTTTAAAAATCAAGATCCCCAGGCCTCACCCCTGGATAGCTGTATTCAGTAGGACTGAGTAGGGCCAGGGGGGTCTTTTTAAGTCCCCAGATGATTTCCACATGCAGTCAGAGTGATTCATTTTCTGGAGGTCACCCTCATCTCCCTTTTTCTCATTATCTATACAAAATTTATCAGTGAATTTTGTCTTTACCTTTGAAATAGATTAAGGATCCAGCCCAGTCTCACCAGCCGCACAGCCGCCACGCTGGTCCAAGCCCACAGTCTCTTTTCTGTGGGGTTTTTCTAAGAGCCCTCTAGCTTGTCTCCCTGCCCCCATCCTGGCCCTAAACAGTCTGTTTGCTTCCCAGCCGCCAGCGCGTGACCCCTAAAACATGGAAGATGGGTCATGCCTCCCAGTACTCAGGACTCTCCTGGGCCTTCCCATCCCATAGAGAAAAGCCAGTATTCTTATCCTGTGCAAGACCCATTCAGTCCGGCCCTTTGTTACCTTTCTGAGCTCATCTCCTTAAAGTGCCTCCACTCTCCTGCACCTGCTCTGCTCCAGCCGCGGTGGGCTTCATGCCGGGCTCGAGTGGGCTTCTTGCTTCTCTTGACTCAGATCCTTTGCACTTTTTATTCCCTCTGCCTAAATTTCTCTTCCCACATACCCCGTGACTCACTCTCTCATTTCTTTCTGGTCTTGCTCAAGTATCTTGTTATCAGAGAGTCCTTCTCTGAACTCCTCAGAAATGGGCAGCCCCACCCCTACTCCATCACGTTCTGTCCTCCTTATGCTGCTGTATTTATTTTCCTTTCAAGCGTGTATCACACACACCACCACCACCACCACCATCGCCACCATCATCACCACCATGCATTAAATAGTCCTTGGTGTATTCGCTGATTGCCTGTCTCCCACCCCTAGAATGAAACCTGGACTTTACCTGCTTTGCACACTGCCAGTGCATAAAACTGCACCTGATACACAGAACTTGCTCTATAAGTAATTTTGAATGAGTAAATTATTTAGTAGTGAAGGGTTAGGGAGACATCTCAATGGCAGCTTGCAGATGTGTGTGGATACGAAAATAAAGCATTGATCCACAAATGGTTCGGAAGCATCTCGCATTCAGTATGTCAGCTCTGGGGCAGAGGAGGCTTGCCGTTGAGGTTTTCATTACTGCCACAGAGTTTTGATTACTGTCACATGGTGGTATATATCATCTGCTGGCTGTGCAAGGCCCCTCTCTAATCGCTTTTGTAAAAATTTCTTTAGTATGCTCATTCACGTATTCTTTCGGATACACTTTTAAGTCATCTTCCAAGTTCCAAATGAAAATTCCGCTTGGGACTTTGACTGTTAATCCTATTAAAGCCATAGAGCAATTTGGGTAGTATTTACATAGTTAACAGCTAGCACGCCTCTCCCAGAAATGCTTTCTTCCTTTATCTTTTGTAAAGTTGTGTACTTTTGGATTTTTCCAACTCCCACACATTTGTTACTGTGGTCAAGGATATTTTTTGGTGTTTTACATTATTATTGCTATTTTAAGGTCCAGCATATCTTGTAAATGATGATGAGTGGTACGTAGGAAGGCTCCTCATTCATTTACTCACTCAGCAAGTATCGAGCACTTACTAGTTAACAGGCACTGTGCTGAGTCTTGTCAGCCACTGTTCTAGGCACTAGGTGTCAATCAATGGCTAAAACAAATGGCGTCCCTGTATTATTACAAGTAAGAATCCAGTGAGACACACAAGCACTAAACAACCAAGCAGGCAAATCAATATATACAGTTACAACTATATATTTATATTAAACAATATATAGTTACAGCTGGTGGTAGGCGCACAGCTTATAGGGATAAAGAATGGCGGGGAAGTCCTACTTTGATACGGTGATCAGGGAGTACCTCTCTGAGAAAACTATAACAAAGCCAAGAACAGAAGGCTAAGAGGAATCGCCAAGGCAAGAAGGACGAGGAAGAATGTCCCAGGCAGAAGGGACAGCATTTGCAATGGCCCAGAGTTAGCAAACGCTTACAAGAGGAACAGAAATTAAACCAGCGTGGTTAGAACAAAATGAGTAGGGAGAGAAATGATAAAGAGTAGCTTGTGTATTCTTGATCCTTTGACCTTCTATATAAATTTTAGAATCATCTTGAATTCCGCTAGAGGTAAAAACACCTCCAGAGTTCTGAAGTCTTTACTACAGCCACTCTGTCATCTTTCCCTGTTACGTGGTATCCAGCCCTCCATCTCCGTAGGTCTTATTTGATTATTTTCAATTCAATTATTTCCTCCATTAAGTTCATTTTCTATCTCTTTGTTATGGGTGCATTAGGAATGCAATTAACATTTTATTTTGACTTTATATCCAGCATCTTTGCTAAATTCTTATTAATCCTAGTGATTCGTCTGTAGAGACTTTTAAATATTCCACATAGATAATCATGTGCAAAAATAAAAGTGTATTTCTTCCTTTCCAAATTTTATCACCTTTATTTTGTTTTTGTCTTACTGCGATGGCTGGAATTTGAGAATGATGTCGAATACATTTGGAGATAACCAGCATCCTGGTCTTTAAGCAAATGCTTCTAACCTTTTATCATTGAGTAAGATGTTCATTTTAGGCAATCTTCTCTTTTCTTTCTGTAGGTATTCTGCATAGCGATTAAGAAAGTTTACTTCTAACCTCTGAGTTTTTTTTTTTTTGAAAGAATATTGAATTTCATCAATGCTGTTTCATCTCAGTGGGATGATACTGTGCTTTTTAAAAGCTGTGGATGTGGTGAATTACATTAGTTGATTTGATAATGTTAACTATCCTCAGGTTCCTGGAATAAATTTAATGTAGCCAAACTGAATCATTTGTCTGTGTGTTGTTGGATTTGATTTAGTGATAGTATGTGTAGGAATTTTTCTCCATTTCGTAAATGAGATTTACCTGTTATTTACCTTTATATGCCAATTATATTGGCTGTGGTCTCAGGATGCTGCTAGCCTTATAAGTAGGGGATTTTCTGCTCTCTGGGAGGGATTATGAAATATTTAAGTTATTTCTTCCACAAGTGTTTGTAGAATGCTTTGATGAAGCCATCTGGGCCTGTTGCTTTCCTTGGGGAAGGATTTTTAATTATGACTGCGTTTATGTAATTTTTATTCTTGAGTCAGTTTTGATAAAGGTGTATTATGAAAAATACATCAATTCCATTTGTGATTTTCATTAGCATTAAACTTTACATTTTCTGCTTATCTATTAATTTCTGCAATGTATTTAAATTCTCATTTCCTATCCTTGATATTGCAGTATGCTTATTTGAATCTTTTCTCTTTTTTTCTCTGTTAAGCTTGTAAGAAGTATCACTGTTTCATTCGTCTTTTCAGGAAACAAACTTTATTGACCCTCTTTATTATATATTTGTTTTTTATTTCATTCGTTTCTGCTCCTTCCTGATTTTTTTTTCCCTTCTACACGTTTTGGATTTATCTGTTTTTCCTTTTTTTTTGTTAAACCCTTAAGTTGAATGGCCAACACATTCATTTTCAACCTTGCTTCTTTTCCTAATGAAGGACTTTTTATTATATATTCCTTGGTGAGGACTAATAAGTTTAGTTCAGTAGGATTTCCATTATTCTTTAGCTATACATACTTTCCATTATGATTTTTTTAGATCCCTGAGTTATTTAGGAATATTTTCCATTTCTAAACACATTGTGTTCTTTCAGTTGTCTGTTTTAATTGCTTTGTAACTTGATTTCACTGTAGTCATTGACTGTGGTTACAAGATCTTGGAAATTTGCTGAGGCTAACTCCATGTCCTATCGTAAAATCACATTTTACAAATATTCAATATGTGCCAAAAAAGAATTAGTATTATTAAACCTGCATGCCACGTTCCAGCTCAAGGTTGTTAATTGCATAAGCTACTCAAGTTGTTTCTATCTTTGCTGATTTTTTAAAAATCTTCACCTACTAACTGCTGGAAATTCTGTGCTATGCTGTTTCTTTCTTCCAAGTTTTGACTCCCTTCCAGAATCGGCTTTCTTTTCTTCACTAGAGAGAGGTGTGGAAAGGGACAAATATAAAGTACAAAGTTTAACTTAAGAGTCCAGCCAGGAGATTTTGGCGCTGAGGAGGTGGGTAATGGCAATGGAGATGGAAAGCGTGGGACAAAGGTGATATCTTCTGTTGAGTTAGAAACATCAGGACTTAGATGCTACCCAAGAAGAACTGGGTACCAAAGTCAAAATACAATAGAACTATTCAAAAAAAAAAAACAATATAAATACAAAACAGAAGCAGACTCACAGACATAGAATACAAACTTGTGGTTGCCAAGGGGGCGGGGGGTGGGAAGGGACAGACTGGGATTTTAAAATGTAGAATAGATAAATTAGATTATACTGTATAGCACAGGGAAATATACACAAGATCTTGTGGCAGCTCACAGTGAAAAACCAAATGTGACAATGAATATATGTATGTTCAAGTATAACTAAAAAATTGTGCTCTACACTGGAATTTGACACAGCATTGCAAAATGACTATAACTCAATAAAAAATGTTAAAAAAAACACAATAGAACCATTCAACTAATACTTTTACTGTTTCTTATTAATCTTTCTCTTTTTCTCACCTGATTCCCCAAACCCATAAAAAAGCCCAAAATTTCAGCTAGTGAAGGGGGAGGTGAGATAGAGTGAGGAAGAGAGAAGCCACCCTTCTGTACTTGAGGTTTCCAATCCAAGTTCAAACCCAAACTTGGGGAGGGAGAAACTTTAAATTGGATAGAGTGGTGGAGGAAGGACTGAGAGGATGAGCTGACCCAAGACCTGAATGAAGGGCATGGTTCTATTAGCCTTCCATCAAACTCTTGGACTACTACCTGGAGATTTATTTACCTCGGAAATTTTAATTTATTAATTTTCTCTTTGCCTCCAAACAGCTCTTGTTTTAACCACTTACCCAGGCTACGTCTGTAATTCTGTTTTAGGTTGTGGCTCAGGCAGTGTTATTCATGTGTATGAACACAGCTGGCATCTTCATCAGTTACCTGTCAGACCGGGCCCAGCGCCAAGCCTTCCTGGAGACGCGGAGGTGCGTGGAGGCCAGGCTGCGGCTGGAGACGGAAAACCAAAGACAGGTACCAACTGGAAAGGCCGGGTGCCCTGGGTATTACCTAGCCAGTCTCTGAATTACACAGAGCTTTTTTCTCCCCAAACACATTCTGACCAACAAGTGTTATCTCAGAGTTTGTGTCATGGGATCCTGGAGTCTAAAACAGTTACGTGAGACTCACAGGTCAAAGCGGGTTGGTCTTACTTTCCACACTCAATTGTTCCCCACGAGAAATAAAATGATTCTAATCATAAAGTGATTTTCTGACACTTTTCACTGACATCTACGTTTGTGAACAAGGCCATGGCTTCTGAAAACCATTAACATTCTCATCTTTGACTTTCCTTTTCTCCAACTATCAATTGCTATTTCAAATAAATTTTTCACTACATAGCAATTCAGATTATAGGAAATTCAGAGAAGAATCTTGTATGTGTGTAGTTCCTAATACTTCAATCTGATCTTCAGAAGTGATGACTGAACACAATAAATTTTATGAAACAGGATACCAATCCCAGGATAGGGGATGCAGTAATGAAAGCAGGTTGGTCCATGGTGGAAGCCGTGAGTTTCAGTTTGAAGAAGTTAAAATAAAGGAGTTTCTTGGACATCCTGACTGGGTGGATTGTAAGGATTTAAAAAATAGCTTTGGCCTCATATGATATGTTTCCAAAAATAAAATTAGCTTTCAAAAAATAAAGATATGCTCCTATATAAATTATTCATATATTAAAAATGAATGTGTATCTTTGCTTCTGAAAGTAATTTTCAAATAGGAATGACAGGGATGTGTTGAAAGTGGGTCATAGAATGAATACATTTTATGTTCAATATGTTTGTATACTGTTGGGAATCCAACACTGAATAAATATATGAATTCTATTATACTAGGCTCTTTTTTAAAGTTATGTCTGTGGATGCACGCTTGTTATTTTAGGCTTTGTGCAATAATGGTTTGAGAAATTGTAAAGAAGGTAGCTTCAAAAAAATGCTGTATTTCCTTCATCTAAATCTGAGCAAATCATCAATAAAACAAGTGAGCAAAGCCAGGTCTGTGTGATAATGGATGAGGCAGCCAGGTAGGGTGCAGCCTGACAAAACTCCTCTCTCACTGCCGCTTGTTATGGCCAGGGGCACGGAGGAAACTACTGAATTTCCAGGTCCTCCACGGACTTCAGAGGATTCAGAATTAGGACATTTCTAAGTTGATGTCTAAAGCAATTATAGAATCTCATAATAGATCTATTGTAGTTTCCCTGAACATCACTATAAAATAATTTAGAAAAATAACTTCAAGGAAAAAAAAATCACTGTGTACAATAAATACGAGTACCTCCCAGTATCTCCCAGGAGATATAATATGATATATTACATATTACATATTATATATATATATATATAAAGTGTTCCTTTGCAAAACAGAGCAGTTGCCAGCGTAACACGTCACTCTTTCCATGGGATCTATGCCAATTCAGACAGTGCTGCCTTATTAATAATTTATCAACTGCTCTTGATGCTCTGTTACAGCCAGAACTGCAATTGTGGATAAGTTGTCTGGGAAGCTCAGTCTTTTATTTAATGTTTATGAAACACTGCAGACAGGGGAAATGATTGCCTTATCATACTCATCATTCTTCTTTTCCCGTTCTTCAAGTTCGTCTTGGAACCACTACTACCATATAATAATCTAACATGGTGAAGGGTCCTCCCTTCATCCTCTCTAATCTTCATCTTTTTTAAGTTGATGGAAGGAGAGAGGAAATAAATACTCAGGGGTGAGAACAAGCGACAACTCAAATGTAGTGAAAATTTCACTAGAATTCATACCATAGCATATTACCTCCTAGTTGGCCACCCAAACCACTTAACTCTCAGTCCTACCTTCCTCATCTGTACACAGGACAATATCTTTCTTTTCATCAGTATTTTGCTGGCCTCAAGTAAGATAATGTATAGAAGGCAATATAAAACTGTAAGCCAGCCTCATTATTTTTATGGATGAAGCACGAGAAAAAACTCTTTGGGTGGAAGATTCTTTGTTCTGAGGATTAAGTAAAATGTGCTGTAGGTTTGTTGTAGTTCTGTGTTCACAATTCTGATAAAGTATTTCTGGTATATTGACCACCTGTTTCTGCCCAGTGGTGGTGTCTCAGCTCGCTGGCTCTCATCATTTAATGCTAACGTTACCTTCCATTGATATTGATCTCTGATTCAGGTTTCCATGACGCCTGGGAATTTCCTCAGTGGTAGATGGGCTGTGAAGTCACAGGTTTGAAATGAGATCGCCCAGGATTTGAAAATGTTCCTTAGTTGCTGACTATCTTAGGGAGCTTGGCCAAGCTCTGGGTCTTAGTTACTCCAGCTCTAGCATGGGGATGATAATGCCCTCCCCAAAGAGGCTCCTTAATGGTTAGAAATTTTGTGCGCAGGGTCCCTGCAGCTCAGAGAAGGATTTTTATCAGCATGATGGTGCACATTGATTTATATGAATCAGCCAACATATCAGTCCCCGGAGGACTCGTTTGAGAACATGTTATGGATTGGCTTTTCTCAGTGGAAACCCCAGCTGAAAGTTACTCATATGGAAGGAAATCAGGATGGTGGTTCTCCTCAGGTGTCCAGCAATCAGAGCTCAGTTCCGGATTAGGATCTCCAGGTATTTTAAAACATCATATGCCATTAACAAATCCAACCCCATTTACATCTTCAGAGCTAATTATAATACTGTAACTGCTAGAAATTCTGCACCATGTGAAGTAAACACTGTAAGTGCCTAAGTGACAGCAGGTTCTTTTTCCTCAGGAAATTATCCCAAGGGTGACTAAATGGCATTTTATTTTTGCACTTGCATGCAGAACCAAGAGGTCTTATTCTGCAGAAATGCTCATGTTTTGTGAGATTTTTTTTCAACAACTGGCTTTCTCTCACAGTAGAATACAAGGAAAACGTTTAAATGACTTAATCTGTTCAATCATGAATTAATTTATTTATTGAGGATCTATTATGTGCTATGAGCTTTGCTGGACCTTGGGACTATAATGGTGACCAGCAATCAGTTCTTGGTCTTGGAGAGTTCATGGAAAGCGATGGACAATTACACAGACACCTGGATGGTATGTGAGTCATACCTAGGCTGCCGGTTGATAGAAGTCTACCTAAAAGAAATAATGCCTGAGTTGACTTGTGAATAGGATTTAGCTCAACAGAGAAGCAGTAAAGAGAACTGCATAAAGGACTCAAACAACACACACAAGCATCTCGAAGGAAGGGAGAACGCTGTTGCACTTAACAGCATTCCCATAATTCATTTATTTATTCATCCACCCATTCATGGTGGAGTTACAGAGACAAATAACACTCAGTCCTTCCTCTGGATTGGTTGAATAGAAGTTTAGTGATTGGAAAAGAAGGAAGAAAGGCTTAGCCAAGGTATGATGACAAGATATATATGATCTAATAAGGGACAGCCAATGTTGGGAACCAGGTTTCTGATATCCCCAGCAAAGTTGCATACTTTCTTCAATGGCATTCTGCTGCACTGTTCCACTCAGGAAATACAGAGATAGAGATAGAGATAGAGATAGAGATAGAGATAGAGAGAGGGAGTTAACCTACCCACCAGGCATTGTTCAATGTGCTGTGTATGCCAAAATGAACACAATCTCTTACATGTCTCTATTGCAGCCTGCCACATTGGATCTCAATCATTGCATGCCTGTTTGTTATGGTAAATTGTGAGCCCCCTACGGGTGGCCCATGGCAGCAGTTCCTAAAATCCAACAAGAAATATACGGTTATGAAGTGACTGAGATTGTCAACATTTAATAATTGTTACTAATCATTTTTCCAAAGAAAAATCGCCACGCCCTCCTGCTTGGCAGGTCCCATACCATAACAAGATGCTTGAAGTCCTGAGAGTCGGGCTTTTTCCTTGGATAACCTGAGGTTGTAGACATGGTTCTTAAGGTCAAGAGCAATCAGGCAGGAAAGACCAGCAAATGTTAAAACTCTTTGTTCAATGTCTCTTCTAAACTAGGTTGTTAACATAGTTCCTCGGAGGTGATTCTCAGCTTTACAACATCTCTTTTACCTCCCAGAGCAGCTGGCTCAAGACCAGGCAGAACCTACTGAACGCTGACATTTTTAATTTAGATGATTGGAGAGGCTGAGCACATACTGACTCTTTTTTCAGGGAAGCAAGGACTTTGTCTTTTTTTTTCCCCTAACAATTTTGTCATCGGTTGTAACCAGCACAGAGCATACTGAGTTTCCCTTACCTGTTGGTCTCTCAGTTTCCAGCTGTTCTTTATCCAAAATGGTCTCCATCCCAGAAGCCTGATCTGGTTCAGAACCAGGACACTGTAGGAGTCAAAGCAAAATCTTCAATGTCTGCAAGATCTGGATACCAGTGTTACTTCCTGTGCTTCCTGGCTGTGGGAACTCGGGCAAACTACTCCCTCTAAAGATCTTGATTTTGTGGGTGTAAGATGACTGTGATGATGCTGCCTTCTCCAAGGGTTGTGCTGAGGATTGAAGATAAGCAGTTCTTAGCCTGAGCTTAGCCCGAGGCAGAGGATGCGCTCCAGTCGAATGAGAGAGGGTGCTGTGATGACAATGCCATTGCTGCCACTCTTTTCTGCAGGAAGCCCTTCAGTGGTAATGTTCCCTCCAAGATAAAATCCAAACCCCTACACATGGCCCCAACAGGCCCTCCAGAATCTAGCCCAGATTCTTCTCCACCCCCTTGCCACACATGCACGAAACCAAATGACCATCAGCTCCCTGAACTGTTATTTCGCTACTCTGTATATACCATGTGGTTCTTTCAGCCTGGAAAGCCCCTTCCCTTTCATTACACTCAGAGGAGTGTCTCTGCCCTGAATATTCTGTTCCAGCATCCCTTCCTCCGTGAGGCTTGCTTTCACCTCCCCAAGTTGAGTTGAAATGCTTTTCTTGGGCTTCCAGCACGACAACGTTAATTCTGTTAGAGAACCTGTTGTGCATTATGACGTCTGGTGGTCTGCTTTTCTCTCCACGGCCAATAAGGACTACTTAAAAGCAGCTATTCTATATAATTTATCCAATTCTCTGGTATTTATCCAGTGCCATGGCTGGACTATAAGATCTTCTGATTAATATTTATTCAACTGAGTTATACTGAACTCAAATTTTTGCTCTTGTCTTCACTTCTACCTTCACGAGGGTCATGTTGTAATAATTCTCTCATGTCAAAGTAGAGAGACTTGTGCCCCTTGTGGCCCCCATTAAAACTTGGTGGGAGAAGAACTCTTATCTAATTCAGAAGAGACTGGAACAGGCTGAGCTCATGTCTTATACAGACTTGCTAAAGGAATGTTCCGTCTGGAAGCTAAATCTTAGAACATCTCTCTTTGAGGAGTTAGATTCTAATTACCGTAGTTTTTGTAATCCCACCTCTTTTCCCAAATGATCCAAATGGCCCATGTTTATTTTAAATATTAAAATGAATTAATTGTTTTTCTTTTCACCTCTGAGAATTGCCAAAACCTACTTATGGTAATCGTGGCATTTTGAAGCATCTCAGAAGCTCTGAGGGCCCTGGAATAAAGTTTCTGATGATGCCATATGTTACAACAGCAGGAAGATTATTATTAAATGCAGCAGATGTTTTAGCTGTATGAAAGCAATTCTGTTTAACTTAAACATCTTTGTTAGACAATGTTGGTGCAAGCACGTGATTTGGACAATAGATTGGGTGAGAAAGTTGGGTTGGTTACTGAGTCTGATACATGATGGTGCTCCATAGCATCCAGGGAAGTATTTTTAAAGCTGGAGATAACTGCTGACTTGTAAGGCAGAGCCTCGACATTCATTCATTCGTTCGTTCAAGGAAGAGTCAAAGTTGACCCGGAAGTGGCAGAATCTCAGAATATTTGTTTTTTCTGCTCCAATTAGATGGTTCTTCTCTTTATGCTCCCCTAAAACCTCCTAAACCTCCTAATCAAGCCATTTCTTTTTTTGCTATTCCTCATCTCCTACCTTTAAGACCACCCTTGTATTATCCACCATGTTCATCCTGTTCTATTATTGATGTATTTCATACATTCTCTAGTTTATCGTGGAATATTCTTGGTTTCCTAAACATTCTTATTACCTTACTACACTCATGCCCTTGCTTACACTTTTCTACCTACCCAGTTATCATTCCTTTCATTCCCTAAACCTTACCCACTCTTCAGAGCTCAGCTCAAAGCCCCTCCACAAAGACCCTCTGTCTTCCCCCTCACTGTGATCTCCATGAGTGTATCGTGTGTATATTTCTTTATGGAATTAATCCCTTTCTACATTCTGTGCTCTTGCTTTAGTTTTCCCTCTACAGTAAGAACTCTTTGAAGATTAGACATATATTTTATTTGTGTTCTTCACAATAGCTGTGGACCCAAGAGGGAAAAAAACCCCAAGCTAGGAGGAAAAGCAGAGACAATCAACATTTAATGAGTGCTACAACTGTATTTTCCAAATATCCTTTCGCTCAAAAATATTTGTGAATAAATAGATTAGGAAAAAAACTCTCGTCTCATGGTACGATTTTTGGGGTCTTTGTCCTCCAAACCAGGGGTCTGCTCTCTCCCTGACAATTAATAATGTTGACTTCCCCCATCTACCAGTCCAACTTCACCTTCTGTTAGTCTTTTATATAAATAACTTCTGCCTAGGTAGAGCTCCGCCCAAGCAAGATTTTTAAAGCTGCACTTAGAGGCATCTTCTTGATCATCTCGCTCCTTGAAAGCTCTTCCTCTGTGCTCCATTTCTTTCAAGGTTTTATTTCATTTCTTTCAGGCATTTTGGGGATAAAAAATAAAATGTTATTCCAATCACCCTCCTCACCCAATACATAATGCTCAACAACTGTGCTGTCCAATAGAATTTCCTGTGATGATGGGAATTCTCTGTATTTGTGTTTATCCAGAAGCCACTAACCACATATAACTATTCAGCAGCACATGAAATGAATGTAGCTGGTCTGACTGAGGAATTGTGGGGTTTTTTTAATTCATTTAAATTTAAACAGCCATTAAATAGGCATTTTTATCTCGTTTCTCTTTTGGTGATTTATCATGACTTCAACCATGATTTCTGGATGGTTCCCATGTCAATATCTCTAACACCACGTTCTTTACTGAACTCCAGATGCCCATCATCAAGTTCCGGCTGGAAGGCTTCACCTGCATCTCCCACGGGTAACACTGGCTCAGCCTGTCCAGGATTCCCTCATCCCCCTAAAATGTGCTTTCTTTCTCTATGGCACATCCTTGTGCCCGATCCATCTCCATCAACTGTGGCACCAGTTCCTGCTGATGCTGTCTCCACCGTACAGTTACTAACCGTTCCTATTTTTCCTCTTCAAATGCTATTTAAGTCCTCCCACAAAATAGCTTCCTAACTGGTGCTAACCAGCTTCTAACTCGTGTGAACTGGTCTAGCCACCTGGAGTCACTCCGCCCTAAAATTCTTCTGGAAAAGAAAAAAGCTGTATTTTGCTTCTTTCCATTTTCTTCATGACCTATGAAAAAGGAGACTCTACAAATATATGGGACTTCACGGGAACATACAGAGCATGAGCTACTGTTTTCCCTCCATCTATTCATGTCCCTCTGCATCTCGCAAAGAGTAAGATTCTTATGTAATGTACTCGTTGTCCGAGCTGTTTTGTGGGGTAAGAATGTGTATCCTCTTCTCCCCACAGGGAGTCCACGCCTGAAGGCTGCTTTCTTCCCCACTGGGAGCCCACTGATTCAGTGAGCCTCGCAGTGGCTGAGATGCTCTGTCTCTGGCTGGACAGCTGTAGCTAGTTCGAAAAGAAGGCATGGGACCCCCAATGTTTACTCACTTTGCAGCCACAGTCCCCCTCCTTTTGCTAGTAATAAAGTGTCTGTCTTGTTTCCTACTTGCCTCCCTTATCCCTTTCTCAGCTTGTTCATCTGAGAGGTGAAGGATGCAACTAATTCACATCTCTAAACCCCAGCACAGAGTGTAACGCCTGTCAGGATCACCTTCGTGTGCCCATTTTTGGTTATATAAGAGTTCACACTAAACCCTCCGTGGTTGCTAATGTGAGGAGAGTACAGACCCATCTCATTTACACAATGTTACAGCCCAGCCACTACTCGGCTCCAGCCTGACTTTGCAGTCATGTCACTTACTGCCTCTGTCCTTGCATTCTTGATCTCCATCCGGGTCAGTAAACATGCCTCCACACACTGTGCCTTTGATTTCTTGCTGGTTGCTCCCTGCTTGTCCCCCAGCTCCAGCCTCTGTCCTTCTCTGCCTTTCTCTGGGCCCCAGGAGGCTAACCTTTACCAATGCATCAACAGGCTCACTGCCTGGTCAGTTTGGACAAAGGGAGGCATTGGATAGAGACTAGAAGATGGGGAGGCAAAGAGGCCAATGGATTGATCTCCCCACCGTCTACCCAGCTGAATGGTGGACTAAACATAGTTCTTACGAGGCAGCCATTTCCTAAAGCTACAGGGTTTTCCAGGTTCCCGGAGTGATTGTAGCTCCACTCTTCCTAGTTTGCGGTGCTTTGCCATCCATGGTTGGGTTCCTCAACTCTTCATTAAACTTTCTTTCATTGCCCTTTTTGAGGTACCAGTTGTGTCCCTCCACAATTACCTGCTCCTAATGTCCCCTTTGCAGGAGACAGCCTACTCTCTTCTCCCTCCATCTGTGTTTGTGAAGCAGTTTAGCAGAGCAGAAAGACCAGGAATTAGAAAAAAGTCTGCTCGGTCCAATATGCTGGCCATTAGCCACTTGTGGATATTGAACAGCTGAGATGTGCCTAGTCTAAATTGAAATGTGCTGTGAGTATAAAATACAGATTTTTAAGACAGTGCCCCCCAGAAAGGAATGCAAATTATTTCATTAATAACTTTTTGCTTATTGGTTGCACATTGATGACACATTGAAATGATAATATTTGGGCGATGTGTGGTTAAATAGAATATACTATAGACATGAATTTCAACTGTGTTCTTTTTCCTTGTTTTATGTATGCATTAGGCATGTTTTAATTCTGTATGTAGCTCACGTGATATTCCTGATATTTGCACTGGATGGTGCGGCCCTAGATCCTCATCCCACGTCAATTTCCAACTTGCTGGCGTGACTGTGAGCAAGTTGTCGAATCCCTTTGTGTATGAGTTTCCTCAACTCTCGATTAGAAATGATCATTCCTGCCCTAACCCACCGACGGGGGTGTTCTGAGAGACAAATAACATAATGCTTGAAAAAGTGTTATTTCAACCGTAAAGAACTCTACACATGTTAGAGCTATTTCTGTAGAAAATCTCACAATGCCCCAAACTCATGCTGAGATGCCCTCCCTTTAGGAAGCTTCCTCTACTGTATCCAGCCCTGAACTGTCTCTTTTTCCCTGGCACTTAGACATTTTACGTGGGTTTTGTCACCCTGCCCAGTACCACAGTTAGCACCGGGAGCCTCTCTAATTGTCAGTAAGACCCTGAGCGCTGAATGGAGACACAGTGTTAATGGCCTTCGACTCTCCTGTAACAGCTAACTTTTCTCAAATGACTGTGTTTACCCCCTTGCAACTCTTGCAATCATCTGGCTCCCTCGTTCTTTGCAATCTTTCCAGCACATTATTTGCATCTTCTGGCATGGCTGAAAGAGTGAAAGCTTTGAAGAAGAACAAACCTGCATTTGATTGCTAGTTCCAGCTCCATATCTGGGTGACCTTGGGTGCACCACTCAAATTCTCTGCGCTGTGTTTGGATCCTTCATCTGTCGGAAATGATAATC
Organism: Vicugna pacos; assembly: GCF_048564905.1. NCBI lineage: Eukaryota > Metazoa > Chordata > Mammalia > Artiodactyla > Camelidae > Vicugna > Vicugna pacos. Next base: position 31,778,485 of record NC_133011.1, on the reverse strand, counting down.
CCCGTTTCTCACGGTTGCTGTGAGGAGATCAAGCCATAAAGATGAGCGTCGGGCATCGTAGCTGGTCCTTGTGCTTTTGGACCACCTGGGCCATGTCCTGAGTTTCACAGCAGGACACACTCTGATTCTAGTAACTACGCTTTTTCTTCTTGCTCTTTGTGTTCTTGTACTTAGCATCCCTGTGCGGTATTAATTTTAAATACCCGCCCTGATTGAAAGAGAGGTCAATATTCTGCACTCATTTGCATACAATTAACATTTCCAGAGGCAGTTCAGATAGAAGAAATCAATCACCATCGTGGCCCTCCACACCTCTGAGCCCACCCGGAGAAGGTAAAGTGCAGCTGAACAGCCATGTGGGGCCCTTTCAGCTCATAAATCTGTCCGGGGATCTTCGACTAAAGAAATTAGAACTGGACACCGAACACAGCCTAACTGTAAAATGCTGCAGGGAAGGTGTGATTTGTAGCCTGGATAGAGTTGAGGCACATTTCAAAAGTGGTCATACAATAAAGGAGAGGGAAAATAAAATATATATATTTTTTAAAAAATGATCCTTGCCTAAAATAGCTTATTTCAACTGGATATGAATGTGGGTCCGTTGATGGTACCCAGCTACACCCTCTATTTTGCATAAATGCTGTCAAAGTGAATTGGCCATAAAAGAAGCAAATAATTTAAAAATACTTTTTGAGCAATCTGAGAACAGAACCATTCTAGAGTTTTCTCTTTGTTTTCTTTTTTTTTTTACATTTTTTATTGATTCATAATCATTTTACAGTGTTGTGTCAAATTCCAGTGTTCAGCACAATTTTTCACTCATTCATGGACGTATACACACTCATTGTTACATTTTTTCTCTGTGATTTATCATAACATTTTGTGTATATTTCCCTGTGCTATACAGTGTAATCTTGTTTATCTATTCTACAATTTTGAAATCCCAGTCTATCCCTTCCCACCCTCTACCCCCACCCCCGGTAACCACAAGTCTGTATTCTCTGTCCATGAGTCTATTTCTGTCCTGTATTTATGCTTTGTTTTTGTTTGTTTTTGTTTTTTAGATTCCACATATGAGCGATCTCATATGGTATTTTTCTTTCTCTTTCTGGCTTACTTCACTTAGAATGACATTCTCTAGGATCATCCATGTTGCTGCAAATGGCATTATGTTGTCCGTTTTTATGGCTGAGTAGTATTCCATTGTATAAATATACCACATCTTCTTTATCCAGTCACCTGTTGATGGACATTTAGGTTGTTTCCATGTTTTGGCTATTGTAAATAGTGCTGCTTTCTCTTTGTTTTCAGTCAATTGCAAATGTCTTGCCCACACCCAGAGTGAAAGCATTTTGTTTTTCAGAAGGAAATTGAGTATTCTCGAAACAATCAACTTTTCACAGAAACAAAAGCTTGCTTTATTTTCCCATTCATAGTTTACTGTTTGCACTACATTCACTGAAGTTTGGCAATAGCAACTGTAAATATAACACAAAAAATTTGGAAACGAACACTACTGCCTCTTGGTAAAGACACAATACAGCTGATGAGGCAGACTTGGGAGAAGGACCAGGCGGGGCTGGCAAGCTATGAGTTTTTAACATTTCAAGGACCCTCATTGGTAGGATAAGTTACTGAGCCAGTTAAGTAGAGATTTCCTGTGATACAGTGCCATTTTGTTAATTTGCTATGAAAAGTCCAAATCAACCTTGGGAAAATATTGAAACAACTCTTGATGAGCAGTTGGAGTCTGTAAAGTTGAGACAGGCTGAAAGCTGTGCTCTCAAAGCAAGTTGAAATTTGACGTAAGGTGAAATAATCATTTCAACCTCCATTCACTCAACAAGCTTAGTCTCTCCTTCTCCAAAGTTTCTGTCTCCCCAGTATGTCCTCCAGTGAACAGCACCGCTGGCCCACCAGCCCTCCAAACCCACACGAACGCCTCCTCTTCGCCGTCCCTGACACCCAGCCATGGTCCTGAGCAGTTGGTTCGCCTCCCTGGCCATCTCTCATTATTTTCCTCCAACTCTCTAATCCCGCTTCTTGTTCCATGTCTCTCCTGGATCGCCGCAGCAGCCCCTGACTCCTCGCATGTTCTCTCTGCGCAGCCAGAGTTATCCTTATAAAACCGAAACCTGCTCAGGTCACCTCCGTGATTTGTAAATTGGATTGAATAGTGCCCCCCTCCAAATTCATGTCTGCTTGAACCTCAAAATGTGACCTTATTTGGAAGAAGGGCCTTTGCAGATGTAATCAAGTTAAGATGAATTTATTCTGGCTTAGGATGAGCCTTAATTCAATATGATTGGTGTTGTTATAAGAAGAGAGAACACGCAGAAATACAGACAGAGAGGAGAAACACACGGGGGACATGCCACGTGAAGACAGAGGCAGAGAGGTTGGAGTGACGCGGCTACACGCCGAGGAACACCAAGGGCTGCTGGCAGCCACCAGGAGCTGGGAGAGTGGACAGTTTCTCACTAAGAGCCCCTGGAAGGAACCGACCTGCCTGCACCTTGATTTCAGACTCCTGGCCTCCAGAACTAAGAGGGAAGGAATTTCTGCTGTTTGCAGTCACTCAGTTTGAAGGTGATTTTTTTTACAGCACTCCTAGAAACTTAATTTAAAAATTCCAACTGCCTTTAGAATGAAATCCAATTCGTCTCTTATCTCTCCACCTAAAACACTACCCGGACAGAATTAGCAATAACTAGCCCTTATATAACCATCACTATGAGCTAAATGCTGTCCTATACACTTTGCACAGGTTGCAGCATTTAACCCTCAGAGCAGCCCTGTGAGGCGGGCAGTATTTTAACCTCCGCTATACAGATGAAGGAAGCAATAAACAGACAGGTTATGCAATAGCTAGTAAGCTGCAGAGCTTGTGTTCAGACTTACACAATCTTGCTCCAGAGCCCATATACCAGCCATTATCTGTGTGGAATAATGGCATCTCCTGGACATACCACACTGTTCACAATCCATGTATCACCATATATTCCTTCCTCCCTTCCCCATGCCCTCTTTTCTGCACTGGAGACTCTCTAACTAATTTTGGTCTTGGCAATAAGGAGAATGCATTGCCTCATGCTCCTAAGTATCTAGGGGTAGGTGCATAATTGCCACACTAGGCTTGTGCTGCAATCAATGGGACTACACAGAGAGACGTGTGGAAATCAAACGAGTTTTCTTAACTGGGGAAAAGATACAGTGAATCTACTCAGAGGAGACCCAGTGGCTCATGGAGGTACCAGCTTCCAGTGAAACCTCCATGAAGGCTCCTACTGCCATTGATGGATAATGTAGGATTTGGGGGAAGTCCCTTTTGCTTTTCTCACATGGGGTTTTTGCACCTTCTCTGTGCCTCCCAACTATTCCAAAGTCCCCAGCTTTGTACCTACCTGCCCATCAGGTGCAAGAAATTGATTACAACTGCTGAAGATTATTTACAAGGTGTACACTCCTCCCGAATGAACTTTAGACTTACTGAGTCCCATTGCTAGCAGCCTTCAGGCACAGCTTGATCCAGGGGCTATCTAATACACTTGATTGATTTTTCTTCATTATTTAGGACTCAGCTAAGCCATCAAAATCCAATCAAAATTCTACATGAATCAGTTTTTTCTGAGACTCCTCTTCAGAGTTTTCATAATAGAAACAAATGTATTATCACTATCCAATCAAGTTAGTGCATTATGAAATGTAGGCTGAGCTCAGAGTTAGATGCCAGAAATAAAAATGAGATGAGATTTTCTAGATAGAATTTTCCAGAATAAACTAGAGTTTGGTAAGTTTGGCACTTTGCAACTTGTATTATGTGGCATGTCTTATATCTTGACATTTTCTTGCAAGTTTCTCGATGCATGGAGAACTCATGTTCTGCCCTCCCTCCATGGTATCTTACCTGGTATCAGACATTGAGTAAGTAACATTGTATCAAATGAATAAAATAATGACTGAATTGTAGAGCATTTCCCAGGAGGCCCTTCCCCAAATATGAGAGTATTGTTGACAAATATTGAAGAAGAATTTCCCTTTCCCCTTTAGTCCATTGGATGCTAGATTCTGCAGAGGTTTTCACATCCCACAGAGGGTGTTCCTGTTGAAGTTTCTGCTCCACCAACTCTTCTTTCTTCCTTCCCATTGTCCAAAAAAGCTTGTGGTTTAGCTCTATGGAAGCTACTCCTTTTGTCTATTAATCACTGGGATGTAAATATTTCATCTTTACACCTCCTGACTCTCCGGCAGCTCAGAGCATTTCATTTTTTGTATCCATTATCCTGGTATCTCTTTGGAACAGGCAAGAGACAGGTGGTGCACTGTTCTGACTTTTATCGTGATGCCATCAATATTTTACTGCAGTCATTTTCTGCCTCTCCATCAACTAGACTGCGTGCCCGGTGAAGGCAGAAGTGAAACTTATCTACTGCTCTGCGCAGTGCGGAGCACAGTGCCTGCCACAAACTCGTTCCTTAGTGCAGGTTTGCTAAGTAACAGTTTTCCAGATGCATGAATGAGTAGTGGATGATATTCCACAATAAATTATACAAAGACATAGGGAAAGGTTGTGAAATGAGAGTCAATCCCATGTGATCCATTGCGCCTAAGAAAAGGATGAACCCTGTATCAGGCTCCATAGCACAGAGCCTGGTGCATTGAATTCACTTAGGAATGAGTCCAGATAAGATCACATCCAGGCACTGCCACTTACTTGCTCTGTGCCGTTCAGACAACCACCTAACCTCTCTGTGCCTCAGTTTCCACATCTGTGTAAAAACAAGAAGAAATGTTTCTACCTCATGAGTTATGAGGATTAAATGAAATGATTCATGTACGGAGCTTGATACGTAGTAAGTACCCGTAAGATCTGTGGTTGGTAGTGGGGTTGTCAATACAATTGCTACTCTTTGTTAGGCATTTGCTGTAATTATCAACTAATACGTTCCACAGAAAACAAAATCCTGACTACCAGACATCTAACGGACTTTAAACAAGCGTAAAAGAGAAACGGACTGAGATGTTTGGAGTGTGAGAAGCAGGGCAAGCCAAAGGCAACTGAATTACACCTTCAGTTGTGAGGGGTAGCTGCTAGTGTTTGTCAAGTGAAATTATAAAGGAGAGAACTAATGAACGAATAATGTATGTATTTCCCAGATAAGTGCTGAACGATTATGATACTTCCTGCTTTTCAAATGTAAATGACAAGTGTTTGATAGTTGTTCTTCTCATGAGCAGAAAATTGACATAAGCTCGTAATTAAACCTCGAAGTGAAAAGTAATGATTCAGCTCCATAGCCAGAGGGTTTTACAGGCGCTGAGGAGTGGGCTGCAGAGACCACGCGCCCACACCAGACCTGAGCAGTTTCACCATTTGTGGAGCTGTGGCCGCTCCAGGGTCACCAGCCACACTGCCTCTGCTGTGTCCTCCAGCCACTGACTCAGTTCCTTTTCTGGAGTTCTGGTCTTGACAGTCCTGGTTTTTTGAGATGCAGCAGAAACAGGATCTATGACTTGGTGTCTCATATTAACATGTAGGCTGACCTTGATCAAATTACTTCTCTGAGGCTCTGTTTCTTCATCTGTAAAGTCATTTTACTAATTTCGACCTTCAGGATTCTTTTCACCATTAAATGGGCCAGTACACTTGGAGGTAATTTTTAGCTGTACACACACTACAGATATAAGGGGTTTTTTTTAACTTTAGGTTATTTTCTTTTAATGTCATGGAGGAGGATATACAAGCTCCTGATAATGTGGCAAGTGAGGGGCTCCTTATTTGAATTTCAATCCATCTTTCACCCTCCAAAGTAGCCCTCTACTCCAACTGCTATTAAAGTACGATGTTTTTGAAGAAATGTGAAAAGCTTTGCTCTGTATCAAGATGAAACATAAATTCAGTGTTTTTAAAATTTCAGTGAATGAGTGTATAAAACATCTGTAGATTCATGGTTTTTAAAAAAGATACTAGAATCATAACATTGAATTAGAAGCTAAGAATTCACTGTGTCAAAGAGGGTGTTCAAAGAGCCTTCTAAAACACGTACTCGGGCATACTCATAATCAGGTATCTATGGAAACGGCTGCATATTAATACTTGAAATAAGCAACACTGCGTTTTATCTGTCTACATGCAGCCACAAGCTCCAAAGTGTTGGCACCTTCCGACATTTATAATAATGAAAGATGGTTCACCTGCTCAGAAGCAGGCTTATGGTGACACCAGTGAAGTTTAAGCTTCAAGGCGCCTGACTTCCAAGGCCCTTCCAAGGCCCTCCAAGGGGCCCGAGAAAGTTTGTAGTTCTGATCTGCAATATTTCTCTTAAAGAGGATCCCTCCAACTTCCTTACGTCTCAGGACTCATATCCCAAATCAGCCCACTTGGAATAGATAAGATTCTCTCCCCACCACACCACAATCAGGACCAAAGCCTTCTTTCATCTCGTAAATACCTAAGTGGTTACCATCCTTGGACATGGATACCAGTTTGAAAATGTACACACTCTGCCACGTCTGTCCAAATATTCTTGGGGAAAAAAAAAACAGAAAAGAAAAAAAGGAAGAACATACAACATAGAGATCTTTTCCACACCAGGATTTGCAGTTGTCCAAAAGATGTGTGTCTTTTTAGCAAATGGAAGCAATACTTGGTAGCTTTTATAACATCCTCCCTGTTTCTCACTGCCGAAGATAGCATATTATTACAATAGATTTTGAAGTGGCCAGTGTGTGAAGAATTTCTCAGAATCAAGGGGGATGTAGCTGAGAGTTATCCAGAGACAAAGCTCCCTGTAATTTCTGATTTTTCTCAGTGTTAGAATTTCACTAGAAAATGTTATTTCTGGGAAAACTCTGACTCTGTTTACAGGCACCTAAATTGCTCCATCGATTCTGACAAACCTGATATTAAATCCCAGCTTTGCCCCTTATTAGACGCATAAACTTGGGCAGAGAATGTAACTCGATGGGCCTCAGTTTTCTTATCTGTTAAATTGGAATAACCCAGCCCCTCTCCGGGAATTACTGTGAGACTCATCTGACGTGAATGCCGTGGTGTGACTGAGGGGCAGACACCACCAGGCCCCACTTCCCCGGCCCTCCTCCGTGTCACTCCTAGTGTCCCCAAAGGGCCAGCTTCTTGCTTCTATGACAGAGCTTATTGAAGTGAGCATCTGGAATGTTCCTGCACCTGCATTCCCCATGGGCTCTGAGGTCTCCGGGGCTGGAGTCTTACTCAGCACCTAGGAACACCCTCAGAGTCTGGCTCACATCAAGCACAGTGGCTGTTTATTGACGGAAATTGAATTGAATACAGAAACAGAGCCGAATAGGGACGCTCTTTCCGTGTGTAATGGAACAGTAGGGAACAGTGCGGTGTGTGACATTTGCAAATGTATGGTCAGGAGGACTTCCAGGGAGTGCATAATCTCAGAGGGCCTGATGCATTTTAGAAAGGATTTTTGAGTGGTGATGAAATAGTGAAATGCCTTCCTGCTCCCCTTCCTCCTGCTGCGATTAAACCAGAGGACTTTTCTTGTCCCTTGGCCTTGGAGGTGGGTTAAATTGTTGTTTCTCTTCTAGACCTTGTAAACCAACTTCCCACTTGCTGTGAAGGGTAAGGATCAGGAAACCACCATGGCCAAGGCTGTTAGTTCCAGAGCAATGCCACCTTTTCTGTCCACCCTGGCAAAACACGGGCAGCGGCTGCCTTCCAAACAGCCACGAATCTTGTGACAAGATACCGGAAGGCTGCTATTTAAAATCCCAGGATCTCCATAATCACGATTGCCAGCAACAAAAAGCAGAAGTAGATGAAGAGTAGCTTCAGTCTAACCTCCGAATTCTCTTTTTCTAATTGAATTTTATTTTTTTAATTATTATTTTTTAATGGTGGCAGTGGGGATTGAACCCAGGACCTCATGCACACTAAGCATGCACTTTACCACTGAGCTATACCCTCCTTCACCAAATTCTAAATCTAATTGTCAAAACCCGAATCAGACCCAGAGCTGCAGGATTTGGGGAAATGTAGTCACTAGCTTTTCAGCCTCGGATTCAGAAAGGGGTATCTGTGGGCTTTTTGCTTTTTCCACTGCATCTCCCAATAAGAAGTGCATTTTACATGATGACTTAGTACACAAAGGAATATATGTGAAGCAGAGATCCATGACACCACACTCCCCTTCATGGTCATTCGATTCAGGTGTTTGTTGGTTGTGTTTGTTTCATTTTTCAATGCTGTGTATGAGCCACTAAAGGTGTTATCAGGCCACAAATGTGTCACAAGTTCCAATTTTTAAAACGCTGTCCTAGGCATGGTTGGAAAGGACCCCGTGAGGTAGCATCCCAGGAGCAGGGCATCTGTCCCTCCTCTGAGACTGTAGCCACCACTCTTGATGGGAAAGCATAGGAGATGGGGAAATAGAGAACTCATCAAAGGACAGTGAACCAGAAGAACGATTGGTGCTTGATGGACAGAGTGCTAGCTGTACTGACAGAGAGGGGGCAGCTTTGGAAGCATTTGGTACAATGAATCATCAAGAGTATTCAAAAGATCACCGACTTTTGTGCCAAACTTACTGAGTCACCAAGTCTGGTTCTGTCACTTACAGTTGTTAGATCTCTTGGGCAAATCTTTCCACTTCTGAGCCAATATACTCATTTACAAAACAGGATAATAATATCCACTTTGTGCTATGTTCTTGGACAATATACACTCTCTCTGGATTTATTTTTCTTTGCTGTAAAATAGGCTTCTTTGCTCCATTGGGTAGCTGTCAGGATCAAATAAAATAAGCTGTGTGACAACTGTCACACACAACAGGTGCTCAGTAAATGCTGGTCCCTCTCCTGGTCATTATCCTAATCAACCACCTCATCTTCTTACATCTGTTCATTTGGGGCATCAGTTACATTTGCTTTACAACAACCCCCAGTGTAGCGGCTTAAAACCACCACCATTTATTTAGCTCACAATTCCGTGGGTTGGCTGGTTTGATCAGCTCTGCTGATCTCTCCTGGGCTCCCTTGTGTGCCCGCCGTCAGCTGGGAAGTCTGGGGCTGGTGGTTGGTCTAGGAGAGCCTCCGTCACACAACTGGCAACTGGGCAGACTATGTAGACAAGGGCGTCCAGTTCCCTCCCACGTGGCCCTCACCCTCCCTCAGGCTGGCTCAGGTTCACTCACATGGCAGCCTGCGGGTTCTAAGCATGGCAAGAGGCAATGTAAGTCCCAGTGTACAAGCGCATTTCAAACCTCCATTTGTGACATATTTGCTCTTGTCCCATGGGTCAAAGCAAGTGATGTAACCAACCCAAAAATCAGCATGGCAAGGCACACTGATTATAAGGCATGTATTTGCATACAATCTACCACATTTGGTAAGTTTGGGTTGTCCACGATTTCCTTCCCAGAAGCTCTACAGGACCCTGGACAAAAACCACACCTCTCATTATTCTCCCCACTTAAAAGCAAGAAGTTGTTATTATTGTCGACCATTGTGGCTTATCAAAAATGACACGAGATGAAAGAAGATGCTCTAATATTACTTATATTAGATATTAAATATCTAAATATTGATATTCATAATATCTAATATAAGCCTTCTTTTCTGGTTCATCTTAGGAGTTTAAAGTGTAGAAGGAAAAAAAGGTGGGGAAGAAAGGAGAGCAATTAGCATTTCCTGAGTGCCTGCTGTAAGTCAGTGACCTCTGCTGTCATTTTCATATGAGACACAACACCATGGAAGGCTGGTTATAGTCCCATTTTACAGGTAAGGAAATCGATACTTAAGCAAAATCACTCAGCTAGAAAATGGATTCAGATCTAATCTGCCTTCTGTCAGAGCACAGCCTCTTCCATCTCACAGGCAGCCTGAAGTCCAGGATGGTACCTGCATTGGGCCTCAATTTTGTGGTTTCCCTGAATGCCCACTAGAGAAAACATTTCATTTTAAATTTATGTAGCATTTTTACCCTGTGACTACAAAACAAGTTTTTCAATATGAACTGATCCTTAAAAGAATGTCAAAGTATTTTGACGTTAATTTAAGAAATGTCATATTTCAGGCTCAGGAAGCCATTCCATAATAGACCCTTTGGGCCTTTTTAATTTTATTTTTTAATGTTTTGCCTTGTTTCTGGTTTCATTATTATTCCTTTGCCAGTTGTTTTGTCCTGAAAAAGCAAATGAATCAAAATCTAAGTTTTGCTGGGCATGTATGTGTGTTGCAAATTGATCCCAGCTCCGTTGACAAATGGAACACAAAAGTGTAACAGAACACACGACAAGAGACTCAAAGAGATTGCAGGCACGTATACTGACCTATAGACAGTGTAATCTCTGTTCTCCTGAAATGTTGAAGAAAAGGATGTTCTAGGCAATTGAATATGCCAGTTAATACACGGTTATCATCACGGCAGCTGCTCTCCAGTGTTTATCCCTGGAGACCCCAGACATTCCTGTGGGAGGGTCCCGAGGTCTGACCGTCTGCACTGTAGGCTGTGTCTCCTCAGTCATTCCAAGCTCATCTATCTGCTTCCCTCCCCTGACCCTTCAACCCTTCCTCAGCCTGAGTATCTCTTTAAGATGCAACGTGAGTCACTCAGAAAGTAATTCAGCTGACGTTTATTGAGTACCTACTGTGTCCCAGACGCTGCTTAAGGCACTAAGACTACTCCTGGGAATGAAAGATAAGATCCCTGCTGTCATGGGCTTATGGGGAGATGAGAAGAAACAAGAATAAGTGGATAAAGAAACGAATCAGCATGAGCATACTGGTAGTGATGAGCGCTATGATGACAGAAACTGACGAGGTGACAACGAGAACCTGGAGTGCTGCGCCCAGCTGGGGCCCTGATGAGCTGAGTCCTGGTGGGAAAGAGCAAACGAAGCAAGGAAACTGGGGAAGAACATTCCAGGGAGAAGGGATACCTAGCGCATAAGGCCATAGGGTAGGAACAGGCTTGCCATGATCAGGGAGCAGAAGGATTCGTGTCTAGAGGATGGCATTCAGTGGGATAAGTGATGGGACACGAGGCCGAAGCACGTTCTGGGTCATGTTACCTTATACGACTAATACTCAACCACGTGGAGGTGTCAAGTAGGTACTTGGACGTATGAGCCCAGAGTCTAGCTAACGGAGAGGGTAAGATTGAAATACAACCTCTGGAGTAGATCAACACATATGTGGCACATGGAAAGCCCTTTCCCTAAAAAGGACGCTATGAACTCATCTACAAAACAGAAACAGACTCACAAACATAGTAAGCTGTCTTATGGTTACCGGGGGAAAGGGGGTGGGAAGGGATAAATTTGGAAGTTTGAGATTTACAAAAGTTAGCCACTACATATAAAGATAATTTTTTTTAAAAAAGTTCCTTCAGTATAGCACAGGGAGCTATGTTCAATATCTTGTAATAACCTTTAGTGAAAAGAATATGAAAACGAATATATGTATGCATACGCATGACTGGGACACTGTGCTGTACACCAGAAATTGACACAGTGTAACTGAATGTACTTCAATTAAAAAAATAATAAAATGTTTTTAAAAAGGGAAAAGAAAGAAGCAAGAAGGCCCTTTACCTAGATGCGTTAGCCTAGGAGGTAGTGCAAACAAGGAAAGGAAGAAGCTGCAGTACTGAGATGAAGTTTCCCGACATTTCAATGGAGGCGCAGAGGAGAAGGAATCAGCAATGGTGCTAAAAAGGTTAAAAAAAAGTTTTTAAACAAAAACCACTCAAGCGACAACAACAAAGCCAGAAGAGTAGGGAATCTGAAGAGATGGAGCGGAAGGGTTTAGAGGAGGAGTGGATGACAGCCTCCAGTGACTGCCGGAAAGTCAAGGAGCGTGAGGACCCACGAGTGACCCAGTTTTCCTAGATACAGAGCAGGAGAACCTGACGCAAAGGAGAACATACTGTGTGATCCCGTTGTGTGCAGCTCCAAACAGGAAAAGCCCCTCTGTGGTTCTAGGGGTCCTGACTCTCCAACAGCTCAAAGCGTTTCATTTTTCATAGCTATTATCCTGGTGACTTTTTGGCACAGACAAGAAACAAGTGGTGCTCTGGGTCAACCTTTACCGTAATGTCATTAATATTTTTTTGCAGTCATTTTTGGTCTCCCAGTTAACTAGACTGCATGACGCACAGTGAAAACAGAAGTGAAGTTTATATGTGTATAAATAGATTCCCATGCCACATCTCCACTGGTTTATGCTATTTCGGCCCATGTGATCTTTCAAAAACATTTTGGAAATTTTTCCAGACCATGTACAGTAACAGTACCTTCTCTTTCATCTCTCCAATTCGATCCTCCTCTCTGCCCACTGCACTGGCCCGCATTCAGATCTGCTTACCTTGCAGGAGACGTGGCAACAACCTCCCAACTGGTCACCTCTTTTCTGTCTGTCCCTTAGCCATGCAATTGGTTCTCCACAGTCACACAAATGATATTAACCCTTCTTCCCTCCCCTTGCCCCATTTTAAAAATCACTTCCTGGCTCCCTATTCCCCTGTGGGCTAAAGACCAAATTCCTTGTCGTAGCATTCAAGGGCCATTCCAAACTATTTGCAGCGGAATTCTCAAGTCTCAGCTCTGACCAATTCCCCCTTTACGGAGAGCCTTCCACAGTGGTGAACTCATCCACAGAGCTACCATCTCCCATCCAGCCTCTGCATCTTTGCCCACAGCCTGAATATTCTTCTCTGATTCTGTTTTGCAAGCTCCTTTTTTATTTAAGACACTGTAATATCCACTAAAAGTCTCATCCTCAGTAAAGCCCCTCGGTGAAGCAGTCAGCAAGGTTTTTTTTTTTAATTGAATTATAGTCAGTTTACAATGTTGTGTCAATTTCCAGAGTAGAGCACAATTTTTCAGTTATACATGAACATACATATATTCATTGTCACATTCTTTTCACTATGAGCTACCACAAGGTCTTGTATATACTTCCCTGTGCTACACAGTATAATCTTGTTTATCTATTCTACATATGCCTGTCTGTATCTACAGTCTGTCCCTCACACCCCCCTCTCCCTTGGCAACCACAAGTTTGTATTCTATGTCTATGAGTCTTTCTGTTTTGTATTTATGTTCTTTTTTTTTTTTTAGATTCTACATATGAGCGATCTCATATTGTATTTTTCTTTCTCTTTCTGGCTTACTTCACTTAGAATGACATTCTCCAGGGACATCCATGTTGCTGCAAATGGCATTATGTTGTCGGTTTTATGGCTGAATAGAATTCCATTGTATAAATATACCACATCTTCTTTATCCAGTCACCTGTTAATGGACATTTAGGCTGTTTCCATGTCTTGGCTATTGTAAATAGTCCTGCTATGAACATTGGGGTGCAGGTGTCTTTTTGAAGTAGGTTTCCTCTTGATATATGCCCAGGAGTGGGATTCCTGGGTCATATGGTAAGTCTATTCCTAGTCTTTTGAGGAATCTCCATACTGTTTTCCACAGTGGCTGCACCAAACTGCATTCCCACCAGCAGTGTAGAAGGGTTCCCTTTTCTCCACAGCCTCTCCAGCATTTGTCATTTGTGGACTTTTAAATGATGGCCATTCTGACTGGTGTGATATGATACCTCATTGTAGTTTTGATTTGCATTTCTCTGATGATTATTATATTGAGCATTTTTTATGTGCCTATTGATCATGTGTATTTAATGCCTGCTTTTATGCCTGAAAACTCAGATTCAGAGATATTAAGTAAATCGCCTAAGATCAGACAATTTGTAAGCACCTGCCTAAAAAAGACTCAAATTCAGCTCTTCCGATTGTGATTTCCGACCTGCACATCAATGTCTTTTATTGAAAATAGCACAATGCTGAGTAATGCTGCCTGTGTCTGAGAAAAGTAGCAAACCTTGTGTGAAAGAGCCTTTTAGCATTCTCTAAAAAGACTCTGAAATCCTCAAGCCCTCCAAAGTGCTTAAAAGAGAGATTTCCAAGAGGGGGCTGCTTCGCAGGAGATTTAGTGCCTAATGTTTTCCGGGCTCACAAATGTGTTCTTTATTCCTCACATTTGACTAAATTCCTTTCAGGAGAGCTCAAGATCTCACCCGAGTGTCATCATGCCTTTGGTTTATCATTTCATTATCAAAGGGAAAAAAGTGCCTTCCTTTTTATTTCATAATATTAGAGTTGTTGATTCATCAAACTCAACTAAAGGTTACCATGGGCGTGCTGAGCCTTGGGTAGGGTAAGACAGATGACAGATGTAGAATAATACATGATGTACAGAGCTAATAACTGGAGGTGTTCCATATGCCAGGTTCTCTGCTAAGCAGTCATCCTGGGAGTGGGGTGGAGTATTTTATTGCTGACATTGTTGAAACGTGCCAATGAATGTTAATAATAAAAAGCACAATGGAGCAATGCGGGCAGTTGTCTCTGAGTTGACAGTTGGATGAATTACAATACATCTGATGAGTGTTGCTATTTAATAAACACCTACTGTGTACCAGGGGCTATAAAAGAGGCTTTGTCACTGAGTGTAAAAAAACAATTCCTGGGAGGCAGGTATCATGACCCCCATTTTGTAGATGGAGAAACTGAGGCACAAGGAGTCAGTCATACAAGTTACCATGGTCACAGGAGTCGGTTGTTGAGCTCAGCCAGGATTCAACTCAAGCTTGCCTGATGCCAAAACCCTTTATTCTTTCCATTTCTGAGCAGAACCGAAGTTCCTGGGGTCTTAGGCCACCCACAAGTAGGCGCGGATGTCATCCAGACCTTTCTAACCTCCTTGCTGAATCAGCCTGAGGCACATGTACAGAATTTGCCTTTAGGAGTCAATTAAATAGCTTCCGCATGGCTGGAACCCATTAGCTTCTGCATGGCTGTGCTCACACTTAGCTTTCAGAAACAGTAACAGTTCTGGGTGAAAATTCCATAAAAGCCCTTTATGACAAAAATTCAAATGTCAGAGTCAAGATTTTGATAACAAAATGTTAACATTGTTTTAATTACTAAAAGTGTGACTGGCGGTCTTTGACTGTGTAGCACAATTGCCTCTTCACATACACTCAGCCCTGCGTACCCACAAATTCAACCAACCGTGGATGGGAAATATTTGGGAAAAAAATTCCAGAAAGTTCCAAAAAGCAAAACTTGAATGTGCCGCATACCGACAACTATTTACGTAACGCTTCTGTTGCATTAGGCATTATAAGTAATCTAGAGAGGATTTAAAGTACCCAGGAGGTTATTCATAGGTTATATGCAAACACGATACCATTTTACAAAAGGCACTTGAACTTCCATGGATTTTGGTATCTGCAGGGAGTCCTGGAACCAAAGGACAACTGTCTTCTGTCTATTCATTTTCCTCATATTTCCTATGTAATGTCCCTACTCTAAAAGTTTTAAGCTTTTGCACCAATATACAATTAAAGTTCTAAAACAATGATTAAAATAGAGCACGCTTGCCAGTGAATTTAACAAACATTCGGATTGTGGTTACAGTGTGCCCGACACTAGCTAATTCTTTTGCAGATATTAACTCGTTTAACCCTACACCAGCCCTGTGAAGGGACTCTGTTGTTACCATCTCCAATTTACAGATGGGGAAACTGGGATGCAGAGACGTCAAGTCACAGAGTCAGGAAGGGGCAGAGTCAGGATTCAAACCTAGAGCCCAGCTCCAAGGCCATGCATGTGACTGCAGTACTGCACTGCCCTTTCCCTCACTTCCCTTTACTTCAGGTTGCCTGCTCTCCATCCCTCTGTTGGAGCCAGACCCCTGTTCCAGTGCTGATATTCATTTCACGCAACCGTTCCTTCCACAAACGTTCATTGGCCGCCATATTGTACACATAGGTTTTTATGCCACCAAGTGTCCCACTTTTCTGGGACTTCCTCCTCCTGGCTGTACCCAACCCACCCCTCTTAATGGTCACCCCATTAATGACCATGAACTTTTTCATGACCCTGCACCCTTGACCATGAGCCTTCAGTAGGACTAGATGTTTGACCCAAGCAGAGCCCTTATGCGGACATGTTGAGTCCTGAACGGAGCAAGAATCTTCTCAAAATGGCCAAAGATACAAGGTGTAAGGGCCGAGAGCTCCCAGTGGCTGAGAAGTGAGAGAGAAGGATGAAACTGACCTGCAGGAGAAGCAGAGACCCAAGTTTAGGGGAAAGAGTCATTATGGGTCACTGGGCCCTTTCGTTTCCAAAGTCCAGCCTCGACTGGGCCCTTAGATCCCTTGAGACACCCAGGATAGTTATGATAAACCTGATTTTGCTTAAGCTACGTCCTACCGATGTCAAGTAGGCTATCTGCCTCTTTGTCACCAAAAGAATCATAATATGGCCACTCCCTCCTCACTCAGCCTGTGTTAGGTTCTAGAGGGGGAAAAACATCCTCTTGGCTCTCAAATACTTCACAGTTCAGGGAGGGTGACAGAACCCAAATAAGAGTTGCAGCTTTCCTTTAGCTGAAGCCATCAGGAAGGGTCGTGGCCTGGTTAGTTGAAAAAGTAGGTTCAAATGGAGGAATTATGAACAATTAAACTTAAATATTTTATTTGTGACTTAAAAATAACAAGTTCATTATCTGGTCTTTTCAAATAAGGCAAGGTACTTTTCTTAGCAGGGCTCTGTTGTTTCTTACAGAGACCATAGCTAATAGTGCACCAGCCAGGACTTCTAGTGCTCTCAAATGGAGCCAAGAACTTAAAAGTACCTGCAAAATTATCAGAATGACTTCTGGATTTTTATTATTTTTCCCACAAGTTCTTATGGCTGTCTTGTCAACATCTGGTTTGGTTGCACTGTACTAGCTGCCAGTATTACCAGATCTTTCCAAAGCATTCAATTCCAATCTCATATCAACAGCAACTCTTATTCTTACTTAATATGTTTATTTACCATCTAATTAAACTGAGTCAGTGCACTCAAAGATGAAACTGACAAAACCGGGTTTGGGAACAAGCTCAGGGACTCCTGGTCAGGCGGAACAGAAGCTGTGGACATTTAGAGAGCTCCCTACCAGCTGGGCGCCTTCAGCCCTGCAGTGGCCTGCCCTGCTGGTATGTGTGACGGAGGGACTGGAAAGAGTGGATTAATCCGGCGAGTTGAGTCGTTGGAGTTGGCTAAGCGGAGGTCAGCCAGAAGAGCTTCTACTGCATTAAAGTCGTACAGAGGTTGGTGCAGCTTCCAATGGGAGCAGCAGGAGGCGGGTCTACAGGGCGTAGGATTCAAGCGGAGCGTCACAGAGATGGTGTCACTTCAGCAGATCCGTTCAGGAAGGCATCGTGATCAGAGAAGTACGTGGCTCATCAAAATAACTGCATGGCCTAAAACAGTGGGGTGGGGAGCCCCTGTACTTGTGATGAGCATGCCTTATTCCAGAGGCTAGACACCCGAAGTTTAGACTCTAAAGATCCAGTTCTGACCGCTCGGTCTCTGTTGTCCTCTGAGTCTTGATGATAAACTACATAGAAGCCCAGCTTCTTCTCCTTTTTCTTGCCATTTCTAACAAGACTCCCGGCACCTCACCGGCTCTGATCGCGCAGCCTGCCCTAAGTCACTGAGCTGTCTGCCCACATTTCTAGCCAGGACTTGCTCCTGAGTTACTGTCATAGTGCTTGTCAAGCTACTGACAACCACGTTCACAGGCTGCCTCTCAGTCACCATGACTGTCAGTTCTTGTACTTGTCACCTCTGAAACTAAGCCTGTAAGCACCCCATGAAATCCTAGGACCACATCTGCCCTGTTTATTCATATATTCACAGCCTCTCACAAATGTGTCCATAGTAGAACCTCAGTAAAAACTGTGTTGAATGAATGAACGAATAAATGTAATGAGAGACGCGATACCGCAGCCTCGGTGCTCGCTGCTCCCCTGCCCCTTTCCCTGGCTTTCCACAAGACTGGCTGCTTCCACCGTCCAGGTCCCAGCATACCAGTCACCTTGAAGAGTCCTTCACTGACCATCCCGCTGAAGCAGCCACTGGCTCCCCTTAATCTCCACCGTGGTCCATCCGTTACCTCTAGCACATTAGCTCTACAGAGGCCAGCACCGTGTCTCGTTTTGTTTCCTGCTGATTCTCCAAGCCCAGCACGGCACACTTGTCACATAGCACCGACTCCTTGGCATGGTAAATACGTGAATAAATGGATGAATTACAATCCAAGTTTCAAAGGAGAAAGAACATGGGCCTGAGTCTTCACTGTGCACTTACCAAGTGTATGACTCCAGGCTGCCTGATTTCACCTAAATTCTTGAAATCCCAGGACCTCGTACATAAAATGCAATGAAAATAGTCACCTACCTCCTTCTACGATTAATGTGAGGTTTTGATTAATACTGGATGCCAAGCACTTGGCATGCTACGTAATGAGCAGTGACTTTAAAATAAGATATTATGTATAGCCTCAGAGGACGCGTCTCGCCAGTGCCTGGACCTTGACTGCAGTTAACATTGCTTTGCCTGCAGCAGAGAGAGATTAATGGGAGTCTAAATTTGCAGGAGTTTGAGAGTGGCGAGTTCTCCCCCAGCCATTCAGAAGCCCTGCTGCGTGTAAGCTCAGAAGTGCTGCCCGCTTCAGAGGGCTGCCCCGCTCCCCTTCTCTTCCCCACCTCCTGCATTTGTATAAAATAGAGATCCCGAATTCCTGGCTGTTTTCACCTTGACTTCCCCCTCAGGATGCGCTGCAGCGACTGATACCCACGAAGCCCTTTTGATGACATGAATAGGGAAATCCAGGCAGGAGCCAGTGATGCACTTGGAATCAACCCGGGGTCCCTTTTCATGCAAATGGGAAAAAAAACCCAGGGAGGAAAAAGATGTGCAGAATGGGAGCACAAAGGCCACCCTGGGCTACCGTCTGGCTCCAGGAGAGAGTCGCGCTGTACTTGTGATCTCCAAAGCCGGAAAAATCAGATCCTGTGCCTCAGTAGGAGCTGGGAATTGTATTAAGGGGCAAACTTCCCCGTTTTCTTTCAGACTGTGTTTTCAGGGGATTTGAATGATGTTTCTCAAGCAGTGAACAAATCTGAGAGAAGCAAAAATGTTGAAAATGGGCTTTTCTAAGCAGACGCCAGGCGATTTCCCATCGCCTGGCAGAAAATGCTTTGCAGAGGGAGGAGCTGGGGCAGTTGCCAGGAGCAGGGCTGGCTGGAGGCTGGCAAGCCTGGGTGCTGGAGAATTTTGCTATTAAAATTTTATTTTTAAAGTCTCCCAAAAAACATTGATGTCATGCTTGAGGATTGAGCGTGCACTGCCACTTAAAGAATCTAACAAATGATTATCCTGTACCAGGGACTGTGCTGGCCATTGGAGGGATTGCAGTCATGAGCTACACGCAGCCTCTGCCTTCTATGTGTTCACTCATTGGTTTAGCAAATATTTACTTAGCACCTACCTTTCGGAGGCGCCAAGTGCCCCTCAAAGCTGTGATTAGCACCGACTTCCATCCCGCAGTGATTACATGAACACAGCCGCCAGGACCCGGGAAGCTGACAGTGCTGATGAACACGGGATGGACAGAGGGCAGGGGCATCTGCAAGAAGCATGCCTCTCAGCCCCACGATGGGACTGCTTTCAAGAGAAGAGAAAGCCTCATCACATGAAGCTCAGTGGAACTTCATTAATAAAACCCTTCACATGAGAGCAGGGTTAAGTACAGCAGAGAGGAAAAGGGAGAGAATGAACTCCAAGCCCCTCACTTATTTTATTTCAGTGAATTCTCACAGCAAATCTGTGAAGTAGATGCTTTTATTTGCCAGATTAGGGAACTCAGTCACGGAGGGATGCCGTAGCTCACCTAACGCTACGTTACTATTAAATGGTGGAGGCAGGATTGGAACTCCAGTTAGACTCAATACCTGGGGCTTTTCCCATCTCACCAAGAATCCCATCAAGGAACAACGTGGCACAAGATTGCATCCTGGCACTGCCACATGGCCATGCGGTTCAGGCCACACAAGTAGTTTAACTTAACTCAGTCTGTCCATTACCTGAAATAATTATTTGCACTTGCTTATTTTCAGGGTCTTGCAAGGAACGAATGAAAGAATGGATGGTGAGAATGCTTAGAACTCATAAATGCCTATGAAGATACGAGAAACTATGATGTTTAGAATGCACCTGCCTTAAACTACATTCCTCACTAGAACAAATTATAGAGAAAAGAAGCTGGACTCTTGCCTGGTTTCCACAACACAAGATCTCTTTGGGATTTAGCTCATGTTGCTAGATGACCAGTTGTTTAGTTTTTATCTACCATTTGATCATGATGGGAGAATATTGTTCTGCCAAGTGTTAGGTCCTTACTTTTAGGCTGAGTGTGTCTCATTCCTCTCCTCTCAGTAAAGAGTGTCTCCTAAGCCTGGTTCCTCTCCTAGGTTCCTTGTTTCAGTGAATGTAGCATATTTTCTCCATCAACCAAACTCAAAACCTAGCCATCACCATGGTTACGCCCTCTTTCTCTCCTGCCATCCCAGTTGGTTGCCAATCCTACAGTTCTTATCCCCCATCACCTCTCACCTGGGCCACTGCAGAAGCTCCCCAAGCTGGTCTCTCTGCCTCTGCTCTTGGCCCCCTTTTCACAATTCATTCTCTAACCTACACCCAGGGGTGACCTTTTAAAACATAAATCAGTTTATGACACTCCTCTGCTTATATCACTCAGTGGCTTCCAGTTTTAGTTGGAATTAAATGCTAACATCTCACACAAGCCTGCCAGATTTATCTACACTTCCAACCTTATCCCTTATCCCCGCATCCTTCTATCACCATCCTCCAGCCACGCCACTGCTCTCTGTCTGCCTTAGAACATTTGCACTTGCTGTTTTCTCTTCCTGGAGCTCCTTGCAGTACACAGCATGACTCATTCTAAACTGTCACGTATCAGTTTAAATATCAGTTCCCCCAAAACGTCATCCCTAACCCCGATTTGAATCATGTCATCAACCATCATGCTCTTTGACTGTGACCTGTTCTTGCACAGCACTTGTCCCATTTTGTAAACGTGTGTGGGTATGTTTGGGTGTGTAGACTTCGACATCTGTAACCCCTATTAAAATGTAGGCTCGACACGAGTAGACCCTCATCCATTTGGTTCACCATTATATATCCAACACTCAGCGCAGTGCCTGGCAAGTAAAAAGACTCCATAGATATTGGTCATGTTCATAGAATGGAATGAAACTAGCAACTCCTCAAGAAGTTCAGACAAGAGCCCCATGACTTCTGCACGGTCCATCCACCCTTCCGAGACTCAGTGGTCAGCCTTACAAGATGGTCCCTTTTATTGCTTTGTTCCAGGAGCGGCTTGTGCTGTCCGTGCTCCCCCGGTTTGTGGTCCTGGAAATGATCAACGACATGACCAACGTGGAAGACGAGCACCTGCAGCACCAATTCCATCGGATCTACATCCACCGCTATGAGAACGTCAGGTGAGAAAGAGGACACCCCCCGCCCCCGTTCTCTGCGCGATCCACCCGCTCCTGGCTGCTCTCACCGCTCGGCCGTGACTTCTGTCTGCCTGAATGTCGGGCGCCTTTCTCCATTGGGTTGATTAATTCATTAGCTAGTGATTGTTCATCAGAGAGTTCCACATTTCCAAACTGAGGCTTGAGAAGAGTGTGAGAGAAATGTAGTCATATTTGCTGGTTGACGTACTGCCTGGCTCCCCTGCAGTAGGCTTGCCTGCCTTTACATTATGAACGGGAAAAGCAAGAGCCTTTTAGACTATGAGGGGGAAAATAATTCCAGAATGTGATCTGGAAGCCCTGGGTGATGACCTGGGTCTCCTCCTTATATTCCTTACAAGTGTCTTTAAAATAATACAAAAAAGGACGACAGCTTATTTTTCTTTTTGCAAACATATTTCTAACCAGCCATTCCTCCATCCATCCATCTGCCCATTCATCCACCCACACATCCAACCATCTATCCCTTCACCCTTCCATCCACCCATCAGTGCCATCTCTGTGCCCAGCTCTGTGCTGGACTACATGGTGTGTACTGCAAACCAGAGCAGGGGGCTCCTTCATGAGGCAGACCAGTTCAGGATCCCAGTTCTACCTCTTCCTTGTGCGTGACCTTGAGCAATTTACATACCTGAACCTCCAGATCCTTCTCCGTAGAATGGGCATTTTAATAACCACTTTACAGGAGTTTATAGAGATTATAGAGTGAAGATACATACAAAGCACACGACAGGGGTAAGCGTATTGTGGATTGTTTCAGACATGTTCCCTGTTGCAAGCAAAAAAGAACCCAACTCTGGCTGATTGTAAAGAAACATGCTGAAAGGCTATGGGGTGCCTCACAGAGTAATTAGAGAAGGATGGAGAGGTAGGCTCAAGAAATGGACTGGAATGAAGCCAGAGGCATAGCCAAAATTACAGCAGCGCACTAGGTCAGTGAGGATGCTGGTTCCACTGTCCCTGAAGAATATGTTGCTTGTGGGACCAGCCCTGTCCTGTCCCAGACATAGCTGCCACCTCTGCACACAGAATTCCTCCTGCAGTCCCCAGGATCTGGACTTGGCCGCCTTTGCCCTGCCCCGACTCTCTGCACCCCCTGACTTTCTGCATCTCAAGTCAAGCCTGCAGCAGATATATCTGATTGGCTGAGCCCAGTCATTGCCCAGAAGTGACGGGGGAACAAATATCTGATATTTTCGGCTTGTACACTAGAACTGCATCTCCCTCCCAACAAATGTCATAGGGTGGAAATTTCCCAAACACAGAGGAAAACCTATAATTCAAAGAGCTGTAAAAATGACCAATGTACCCTTTCAGTTCCTCTGCTCCTAACTTTGATAGGAGGGAAGAACAACTGTTCCTTCTCTCCAGCATCTCTGGGTGTTTACCTGGTGTGCAGGGGGACGCTCGTTTGAAAGCAAGTCCAGCAGAAAGCTTGGTTCTAACACAACCCTTTAGCAGGAATATCAGTACAGATCGTTCTCAGGATCTTGCCCAAGAGCTGAGCTACACTTGATGTAGAGCTTGAGTTTGCAAAGAGCCCTTTGTCAAGCAGCAACTCTAATAAAAGATGCATCCCACATCTAGGAAGTGGTCCCACAGATAATGGGAACTCAGCAAACCCAGTTCTAGAACAACAGGCTGAGGGCAGCACCATAATTATAGTACATTGTGGGATTCTATTATTAACGTAAGCAAAGGAGGCTAAGCGATCATAAAATGAGAAAGACCTGGGTGGGGGGCGGGTTTTGGGGTTGGATGGAGGTGGGTAGAGAAACCTCCCTGGACAGGATGATTCTTATTTGCCTTCTTTAACTTAAGTTAGTGGGGAAAAAAAATCAAAGGAAGGAATGCTGGGCAGAGGGGTCAGCACAAGTGAAGGCAGAACAGCCTTTTCTATATAAGAAAAATACAAAATATATACCACATATATGACATGAAATATGTACTGACGTATTATAATAATTTATATATAGTTATAGTGATATGTAACTTAATGAATTATAATTATAATGAAATATGACCTATTATAAAATGTATACATGATATATTTCAAAAGCCCCTGTCACCATGGAGAAAGGGAGAGGAGGGGGAAAAAAAACTATCTTTTATAAAGAAGGAAAAAAAACACCAACGTATTCAGGAGCCTTAAGTTAAATAAACGACATGTTTGGCGTTCTCTCCGTACTAATCAGTTTTCAGTGCCTCCCTTAGTGGGGGACAACTAAAGTTACTTCTGCCCCCTGCACCCCGCCCACTTATTTTAAATCATCGAGCTGAGTCTTTGTGCTCCAGACCCCTTTCTAGAAGTTCGCACCGCACTAAAATAGGATTGAGTGTGCTGCCCTACATTTCTCAGCCCTCTCAGCCCCGCGGTGAAGGAGCCCTTTCTCACGGAGGGGAAAATGGGCAGAGACACCGGCAGCTGCACCGGCCCCTCCCGCCTGTTCCCAGAGGCAGTGGGGGCGGGAGGCCCACAGCCCCCTGGGCCTGGGAGGATGAACTCGACCAGGGGCGCCGGGGCCTCTCCAGCGCACTGCAAGGCTGCGGGGCGCTGAAACAGGACCAGGGATGCAGTAAGCGGAGGAGGATGGTCGTCAGCCCCCGCGGGAGAACAGAGCCGGACAGGCTCCCCCGCCTGGTTCCCCAGCCCCCAGAGCACACCCGCTGCGGGGACGGGAGCGTTTTTTGAAATCATTTTCCATCCTGTCACTCTCTTCATGGCAACTCACCCGGTTCATTCTTTCTTCTCTGTTGCTTTTTGTTGTCGTTTTGTGACCTTTCCCTGGAAACAGTCTGCTGTAAATGTCTTACTCAGTTCTATGTCATACAGCTCATTGCGTCCTGTGAGTATAAGGTGTGGTAAGAGGCGCCCACCTGGGGACATGAGTGGCCTCAGGCGGACGGGGATGAGCAGATCTGGGTTCTCATCCCGGAACACTTTCTATGAGCCACACCCCTTGCAAGACTTTGGCTGCATCATTTCATCTTTCTGGACCTCCCTTTCCTAATCAAAAAACCGAGCTGCTTTGAAATGGGCAAAACGTTTGGATTCTCAAGTTGATTTAAGCTAGAAGCATCTAAGACATCACCAGATTCACTCTGGAGCTCCACCTGGCTGCTCAGCTTTCTATGGGAGGCCATTTAGGCTTCCAATCCCATCTGCCCGATCTTATTTCTCTTTCCTGTATTTCCCCATGTATTTAAGACACTTCCTGCGCCAGTTAGGGTAATGCTCTAATAACCTCTCTGCAGTAACTTACATCTGTGTCACCCACCTTGGTCTTCAGATTTCTGAGCATTCAGCTCCTGGAGGGAAGAGGGTGGAAAAGGCACACCTACTCCTTTACTACCTCTGCTCAGAAATGACATGTTATCACTTCCACTCAGATTCCATCAATGGGACCTGATTACATGGCCCGACCTAGATCCAAGAGCGCATAGAGCACTTGCCAGTGGCCTTTGCTAGTGACTGGGAGGCGTGGGTTGAGTGGACAGTTAGCATCTCTACCAGAGCACCTGACCCCAGGCCATGTACATTTGCACATTTGCTGGCGTAACCCAGTCCACCCACACTCCTGACCGGCTGCTTCTGCCCAGCCAGGCCTGTGAACACATGCAGTCATCACACTGGCCCTGCAGACCATTTCACATTCAAGCCAAATGCAATTAATTGAGTGGGCCTAGAGAACTTGGCTTCGGAGGTCTGGCTGTGTGGCAAGCTATTAAATAGTCCCTGATTCCCAAAAATTGCCACAAGGAGTTAGATATCGTCCACTTATTGAGGACTGTGTTGTGATTTACAAATTATCTCCTTCCAGGAACCCTCCAGAGTAGCTTTAGTGATCTCTGCTTTATTATCAAGAAAATGGAAGCTCACAGAGATTAAAAACGCTTTCCCAAGAAAACAAGTTAGGAAGAAGCGTCTACACAGGGCCTGTGTTCCTAATGATTCTGGTGAATTCTGCTCAGCCTCCTTGAGGACTCTGTTTGAAGAGTGATTAATAGGTAATGGCAGTTGTTCTTAGCCAAATAAACAACTTATATTAGCAAATTCGATTTGACAATTAATGTGGCCTCATCAGTGTATTTATCTTGGAAGGTTCCAGGTTTATACCCAGAGTCAGAATAGCTGACCTTGAGCTGAGCACCTGGGGGTGGCAGAATGAACAACAGAGTGAGAACCAGGGCTGGTTTCTACTTCTTGTCTTTCATTCAACAAACTATTATTGCATGACCTCGACTTAAACCAGTGCTTCTCCACCTTTAATGTGCACACAGACCATCTGGGGTTCTGGTTAAATTCATGCTAGTTTCTGAGCAGGTAGGTCTGGGGTGAGGCCTGAGATGAGGCATCTCCAGCCAGCAACCAGGAGCTGCCAGTGGTGGCTGTGACCACACTGAAGAAAGAGGACTCAGTTCTGCAGATTTCCATTGATTCAACTCAGGGAATGTACCGTGAGGCCCACTGTGCACTAGGGGTTGGGGTACAGAGGTGACTCTCTTCCTGACCTTTAGCCAGTAGACGGAGCACACTCAAGCACGCATGATTGTGTATCAAGCAGTAAGTGCTAAGATGGAGGGGAGCGTAGGTTGGGCAGGAGGCTAGAGTAGACAGGGGAAGTCTCTATAAAAGCAGAATCTTTGCATAGGGGTGGGGTCCTAGAGGACAAGTAGGATTTTAATAGGTAACGACAGGAAAGAAAACTGTGCCAGAGAGCAGGTACGTCATGTACAGACACAGGTGCAGAAAGATGGTGTGTCCAGAAGTCTGCAGAAACATGGGTAATATTGGAACACTGAGCACATCTGAAACTTCCATGACCTTTGCTCTCAGGGAATCCATTTCTTCCTTTGACAGACTGTACGTTCTCTAAGGGGCTGTGATGGTACATTCTGCTCCTCAGTGTGTCTCCACTATCTGACACATAATAGGCATTCCATTTATTAGCTGTTAAGTGAATGAATGAACAAATGAACCATTCTTGCCATGGACAGATAGATATTAATAGTTTGAGGTGAATGGATCTATAGTGAGTGAGTTGGGCTAGGTGATCTCCGGGCCCTTCCACTTCTCACTTGCTGTGCCAATGACTGACTCACTTCAGAGGTAGCAGACTGTAGTGATAAAGACCATAGATCTCAGAGCCAGACGGCCTGATTCCAACCCTAGATTTTCATGTCTTTAGGCACATTTCTCAGGCTTCAATTTCCTTATCTGTAAAATGGGTACCATCACCACAGGTCCTACCTCCTAGGTTGTTACCAGGAATGAATGAGTTCATACATGTAGAACTCTTAGAACAACATCAAGCCCGCAGTTCACACTCTGGAAGGATTGCTGCTACTGTTGTTTCAGGTTTGTGTCAACAGTTAGGAATACTTTTAGCTGCAAGTAACAAATAATCCAGCTAATGGTCACACCCTCTTCTACCTGTTACCTGTCTCCCGTCTCCCCCACAAGCCACTCAATTACAGCGCACTTTTTACAATAACAATGGCAAGAGTTAACACTCACTATGCCAGGCACTGTGCCAAACATTTGCTACCCACCAACGAGGTGGATACTACAGTTATTTCCAGTATGCAAACCCAAGGCTTGGAGAAGTTCCAGAATTTACCCAAGGTCGTAGTATTCATAAGTAGTGACCTGGGATTTGAATCCCAATCTGTCTAGACCCAAAGCCTATGCATGCGACCAGATGTGATGCCACCAGAAAGCTGTAAAGAGCAGTGACAGTGTAGCAGCCCTGCCAGAGGAAGCCTTATACATTGAAAATCTAAAGGTATCACAATCGGGCTTAAATCCCTTCATTAGCTTTCCATCATGCTCAGGAAAAAAATCTCTGTTCATCAACCTGGCTTAGCAAGTCCCTCTTAATTGTTCTGCTCACATGTGTGACCCCATTCCTCTCCCTTCCTTTCTCTTTCTTTTTCTTTTTTCTCTTTCTCTCTTCCTTCATCGCTTCCCACCCCTCTTGCTTGGTGCTGCCCTGTGAATAGCTGTTCTTGAATTCTTGCAGAATCTTGGTACATTTGCTTATTTTTCTACCAGACCTTAGTATGTGCTGATCTTTTGCTAAGAACACCCATTCATTTAGCCACTTTATCCATCAAGGCCCCAGGTCCTTCAAGAGTCAGCCTGGACTTTGCCTCACTAGGAAGCTCCTGATCCCCAGTGGCTGGTCTTCACCCAGTGCGTCCTTCCATCGCAGCAGTCATGGCCTGTGTTGTTTCTGTCCTTCTCTTTGTCTGCCCAACTCCTTTGCCCACACTCTGAGCACCTCAAGGACAGGCGCTGGGTCTTCTTTATCACTCATTACAACTTCCTAGTACGGTGTGTAGCTAGTCACATAGTAGGTACATAAATATTTGCCAAAATAGTTAAAGCACTAACTGATTAATTAAAGCAATAGGTTTTAAATTAAGGTCTAAGGATTCCTAATGAGCCCATAAATGGACTTTTGGGGATGGTGCAAATCCCTTGAAATGAAGTGCAAAATTCTGAATACTTGTATATTTTTTAGGAGTGAGAATCCATAGCCTCTATTTGATTCTTAAAGGGGTTTGTAATGGAGACAACTTTAAAAACCACTTAATATGAGGGGTGACCAATGCAGGTCCACACACATTCCACAGTGCTTTCTGGCCAATTCACCTATTTTATTAACACTAAGTCACACTGATGGTAAGACTCGCCATTATTTTATGCAAAACTAAGAAAAATACCCAAAAAGTTTGACACACTGCAAAGATGCTAC
Organism: Vicugna pacos; assembly: GCF_048564905.1. Classification (NCBI taxonomy): domain Eukaryota; kingdom Metazoa; phylum Chordata; class Mammalia; order Artiodactyla; family Camelidae; genus Vicugna; species Vicugna pacos. Next base: position 31,750,268 of record NC_133011.1, on the reverse strand, counting down.
TAGTTTTAGAGATGAAAAAACATGAGAATCAAGAAAATATGGAATCCTTTTTGGTGTTCCATCCTGCCTTTCAGAGGTGCCCCTGCAATTGTATCAGTCCCTGAGGTGGTGTGTTAAGGTGAAGTGGGGCAGTGCCTCACTGGGCAATTCAGCCAAGCGGACAATCCCAACTCTGCCACAGGCTACTAATGGGGTGTTAGGCAAGTTTCCCTGCCTCTCTGAGCCTCAGTTTCCTCCTCTTCACAATGAAATGAACAATGCCTTCCCCAGAGGTTAATTGGATAGGTTAACTAAGACAGTGCTCTCACAGTGTCTTGCTTTTATAAGGCTCTCAAGGGTTGCTCCTATCCTTAGGGCAAGCCATATGCATAGAATTAGACCTCACCTAAAGGAAATTCTTAGTGAATGTGAGAATTTCAGGTAACTCATTATTCTGCCTGCGGTCTCCCAGGTTTGCTACTTATTCCCACAATTTTTGAACAATGCCGAACTCTGTGTGCCTGCAATTTGGAGTAGAGTACGCGTCATTGGGCCGGAGATAATGAGGTTTTGCATTCTGTTGTCCCCGTGACCATTTTGCTCTGTGTTCACGACATCCTCATTGCTGTTGGTTGTGAAAACATAGAGATAATTCATAATGCTTCGTTTTGCTTTCCGCCACAAATTGATCTGTTTCTAGGGGAAAATTCCCTTTTGGGTTGTTTGCATTGCCCACACCCCCAAGTCCTGCACAGGACTTTCCTGCTGCCCCGTTGTCCTTCCTGAACCTCTGGGTGGACTCCCTGCTGAGATGTTTGTTAAACACTGAGACATTCCTCAAGACTCCCATGGCAAGGAGAGCTAAAGTCTTAGACCACAGTTGATTTATTTGGATGGTGATGTGTCGCCCAAGGTGGATTAAAATATTAATGTGCTTTCTCCCCACCCCATCCCTTCCCTGTTGTCTAGTATTCTTTTTGCAGATGTTAAAGGATTTACCAACCTCTCCACGACCTTGTCTGCTCAGGAGCTGGTCAGGATGCTTAACGAGCTCTTTGCCAGATTTGATCGACTGGCCCATGTGAGTTGAATTTAATTCCCTCCCAGTCTTCACAGAAGTGAGGGACTGCATGTGGAATTAGAGAAGAAAGGGACTCAGCCTTCGTCACCCACATCCTTACCATTCTGCATCCTGTCCCCAGGTGTGGACCCCTGACCCTCCCATATTTTAGGGACTGATGTTACTTATTTACAGGTCTCAGAAGAGAGGTTGTCAGATTAATTTTCCCAGTGAGGGACAGCTGATTAAGTGACAGTTAAACCAAAGTCCTTTTTCATTTGCTTTCCAGTTCCCCTTGCATGTGGCCAGGTGCCATCCAGCTGCAGCCTCAGTGTTGGTCCATGTAATGATGGCTGCCTGTAGTCTCCCAGCCCGACCCCGGCCATCTGGAATGAATTAGCCTGTTCTCAAGAACCGGTTATCTACTGACCCATCCCACCACAATTTTGTTTGACTGAAGAGCTTTGTTTTTCAGCCAGTAAGACACTACCTATATTTTTCTGCTGGCTTGACAGGAGCTAAAATAGAGAACAGGTTAAAGGAGATGAACATTTGCCATCAAAACACAGATTCCTAGTCCTAAAACCGCTCTCATGACAGAGGAATATCATAGTCTACTATATCTGAGCGTAGGCTTTGGATCCAAACCGGCATGACTTACCTTCCTCTTTTGTAAATTTTGTGTATTAGTGTCAATTTCACAGGCTGTCGTGAGAAAGGGAGACCACGTCAAGTGGGAGTTCATTGTTAAAGTGCCAAAACGTCCTATTTTGAGGCTGCCTTACTCCAACGGAGATCCATTCATGCATGCATCTGAACACCTACTAGGTGTTGTGCTGGGAATATGGGAATTGATTAAAACACACTTTTTCCCTCCTTAGGGTTGAGTCTAGCCAGCGTTACCTAAAGAGGTAATCAACGCACAGTGTGCTGTGTGCTATGATGAAAGGGAGTCTGGGGTGCCGTGGGAACGTGAAACCAGCACACAACCCTTGGCTCAGAGAAGACTTCCAGGAGGAAGTGATTCTTATGCTGAGTCTGAAAAAGGAGAAAACAAATGCAACTAGAATGCTATTCGGCAATAAAAAGGAATAAGCCACCAATACATGCAACACCACCAGCGAAATCTCAAATGCATTAGGACAAGTGAAAGAAGCCAGACGTAAGAGTCTAGATACTCTGTGATTCCATTTGTAAGGCATTCTAGCAAAGGCAAAAATTACAGCGACAGGAAAGAGATAAGCGGTTGCCAGGAGCCGGAGGGGGAGGGAGTGGCTTGATTGCACAGAAGCATGGGGTGAGGTGATCTGGGGAGTGATGTGACTGCTCTGTATGTGAGCATGACTGTACACATTTATCAAACGGGTAAATTTTATTATGTAAAAGTTACCCAGCAATTAGTGAGGTGAAGAAGGCAGGGAAGCTCTTTGTATGCAGAGGGGAAAACAAAAATAAAGATGCTACTCTGTGTGTGTGTGTGGAGAAGCAGTAGAGATTTGGCATCGCTGGAGGGAAAATTCAAGGTAGCTAGTGTTAGAGACGAGGCTACAAAAATAAGCAAGGACCTGCCTAGGTCCCTGCTTTGTAACCTGTAGCCACTGGACAACTATTAAATAAGAAACTGACGTGAGCAGGAGAAGAGGTGGAAGCTGAGGTCTCCTGCTCATAGAAGAGTTGGGTTAACCTGAAGGGCTAGGAATTTGAAGGTGGGGAAGAACGGATACCATTTCTTTTTATTTTTGCCTCAAGGGTGGCTGGTGCCAGCTACACATAATTATTCCACTTTTCATTATAGTTCTAAATACTAAGATGAACAGAGGCCCTCCAATGAGAACGGACAGGCGTGATCAAGGTCAATTTCTGGAGTAATTCCCACCGACCCAGGGAAGGGGTCGCTATGTAAAATTCAGTCCAAGTTGTTCAACCAACACCTACTGTGTACTCACACATGCCAGCAATGGTGCAAGACTCTGGCAAGACAAAACCAGTCCCCGCCCTCAGGAAGCTCAGAGTCTGCCAAGTGGGAAAGACAAATTCATAAAAAAATTGCAGGACAGTGTGGTGCAAGCAGAAGGCACAGAAGTCCTGGTGGATGAAGGAAGGAGCAGTCAGTGCTTGGGGTTAGGAACGGGGTGATTTAGCATCATCCCGAGAAGAGACCATTAGCAAGCTGGCTCTGAGGAAGAGCAGGAGCTTTCTGGGCATCAGATGACACAGCGAAGCTCCCAGGCTGAGCCTGGGTGCAAAGGCAGGGAAGTGTGAAGCTGCGGAAATGCTCTGCTTGTTTGGGGAGCTATAAGAAGCTCAAGATTGCTGGAGCGTAAAGGGCACGGGAGACTGCAGTGAGAAGGGAGCCTGAAGAGGAAAGCAGAAACAAGTCTGGAGGGCATGGTGCCACATTTTAAGGAGCGTGGACTTCGTCCTGTAGCCTGGGATTTTACTCTGGTTACAGTATACGTGGGAGGGGAGAGGCAGTCAGATGGGGGTATTCAGCTCATCAGGCCCCAGCAGGTGCAAGAAGCTATAGTCCATCTTCTGGAGTGTGAGTCTTATTCAAAGATTTTAAAGATAAAAAATGAATATCAAATTAAATGCAGGGGGGAGGGGAATAGCTCAGCAGTAGAGTGCATGCTTAGCATGCACGAGGTCCTGGTTTCAATCCCCAGTACCTCCACTTTAAAATAAAAAAGAAAAGGAAAGGAAAGAAAGATAAGAAAAGAAATTAAATGCAGATATATGATGGAGTACAATTATTGTTAATGTTGGTAATATTAAACATTCATACACTGCCTGGTGTACATTTGCACTAGACTGCCTATTTGTCCTGGATTGCCTAATTTAATTCTTTCAACAAACGTACAAGGTAGGTTCTTTATTGTTCCCGTTTTACAGAACAAGTGACTGAAACTCAAAGAAGTGAAATAATCTGCCCAGACCCCCAGTAAGTGTTGTATCTGTGACCCAGGCCGACAGAGGCCAGCTGCTTGCTCTGGACCACTAGACAATGCGCCAGGCATTGTAGGGGCTGGAGCAAGATGTCAGGGGAGTATTGCTGTTCAGGCGGACGAGCAGATTTATAGGACTTCAACTGCGGGCTGGACTTCAGTGGACTTTGTACAAATCCCCTTGAGGAATGTTTCCTATCAGAACTGTAATGAAGGATAAATGAAGCAATACACAGAGGCTGGCTCAAAATAAGCCCTTAGCACCCATAAGCACTCAGCAGCTCCCACTCTACCCCCGCCCCACCTCCACCCACCCACCCCCGGTGCTTCAGTATCTGTTACTCTAAGGGACCTCTGTAGAAAGTTTGAGAAACTCTGCCAGTGAAAACAATTTCTACTCACCTCGGAATAAGAAAATCTACCCTCAACGTTTTTGGCCCCAACCTTAGGCAGATCGCTTAACCGAGTAGGTCAGAGACTTTACTTCTGTATTAAAGGGAATTAAACTTGCCTTTTATGGTGCACCTTTTAGCATCAAAACTCTGTGGCTTTACAATGATCTCCCTGTATGGCTTTGCCATAATTCTTTGCTTTAGGTTGTCATTATGTTGGACATCTTACAGAGCCCACTGGCCTGTAAATATCATACACCGTACCTGTCCAATTTATTCACTGCATCATTAAGATGCCGGAAAAAAAACTTCGAAGCCTTCTATTAAAGATCCTCTTAGTGTGATTGAATTCCTCCATGCCCTCTGATTCGGACTGCTCAAAGCAGAGTGTTCTTTGACCCTTTCTAGTGCCTTGGCAAACTCTGGTAACTTTTGATCTTTAATTTTTTTTTAAATAAAATAATCCCTACCTACCTCTCTCCCCTCCAAATTAGGAATGAAGAATATGTATGCTATTACCAAGGCTTTAAAAGTATACATTTACATTGACATCAGTACATATCCCATCATGTTTCAAACTGCTGGCAAACTGAAAGCAACCTAAATTATTGTCACGAGAAACAGTTCTAACACTGTGGAAAGTTAATCAGCAGATGTGAAAGAATGAGGTAACTGTTTCTGCACTGACATAGAATTTCGAAACATGCTGTTGCATGGAAAAGCATGTCTCAGATCTATAAACATAGTATGATCAATTTGTGGCTAGAGAGCTTAAAATAGTGCATATATAAATATATAAATATATATAAATGTGTGTGTGTGTGTGTGTATACATAGTTGCCTCTCAGGAGGGCAAAGGAGACCAGGTTTCCAGGGTATTGTGTGTCCAAGAGGGAAGGGCTACTATAGGAAACACTGTAGTTTCATTTTTACTAGGACAACATATTCATATGTTAATTTGCATAATTACAATCAGATTAAGTACAATAAAAATTCTCATGATTTTTAATATAACTTTTTTATATTAATGGCACTAATGTTTTCGCTCTGAGAGCCTTTTATCTTTCCATTTCTACTGGGTTTTTTTCCTGATTACTAAAGCAATGCTTGTTCATTCATAAAATTCAAACATCAGCCATTGAGACAATACGGAAAGTAAACAGCCCGCTAACCTTAGCCCACCCCGAAAACGTAACCATCCTTGACAATTTGGTGCGTGTATCTCATCAATGGTATCTAGATATATGGTTTCATAAATTCTCTGGATTTTTCCGAGATTTTTGTCATATCAAAGCCAAGACGGGAGGGAAAGGATTCTGTAAAGACTAACTTGATAAAATTTACAAGAAGACCCTCACCCTACTTTATTTTTCTTTTTCTGTACCTTTTTTCAAAGCAACTTGGCTTTTTTCATGTGAATTTTTCAAAGCAGTTTCTGGTAAAAAGAAGTTGCTTGGATACTACGGTCAAGTCATCTGATGGCTCACAGGAAGTGATCAGAAAAATGTGTCTGCAAATTGACAGAACTTGACAGATAAGAAGACGGGCCTTTCATATTTTTTTTACTTACGTATTTTTTATATATATACATACTTATTGGCAGCCCACAGTTTTTCAAGGAGGCTGCCAATTTCACCTTTTGTTTAGAAGAAAAATGGACCCTGGGTTACAAACATCTCCACCACATTGTTCTGTGTCTGCTCCAAAGGGTAATAAACTATTTGACATAATCTCCTTTCAGAACGCATATTTGGCAGATCTGCTAGTCTAGACGCTGCCATAATTGCTGCAGTTTTGCAGAGAAAGCGCCCGAGTCCCAGAGGCAGGCAGACGTGCTGTAAATTCCCCTTCTGCCTCTCACCTGCTGTGTGACCTTCGCTTCCTGAAGCCATCTGTGAAGAGGCACGGGACTCAGTGTGTCCTCTCAAAGACGAAACAAGATCAACATAGTGCCTTTAACACATGGCTGGGCACCTAGTACATGCTCAATAAATACCTCTTCCTTTCCCTGAATTTTTCCAAAGTGCTTTCACCTCTGTTTTCACAGAACAATCACTGACTTGGGGGTACTGAATGTCGTATGTGGTCCGTATCATTATTTTTAGCCAGCTTATCTGTAACACAGGAAATTTTTCATCTCTCTTAAACTGAAATTTTCACATCTAGAAACCTGCGGGGCCCTGTTCAGGGCGATTGTGAGACTCACAGGAGAAAAGATAAGGAGCAGCGCTGGGTGTGGAGACACCTATTTTCAGGTGTCAGCTGTCATTGTCATTGCTAATTGATGGCCATACTTACTTATGTATTAAGGACAAGGGGATTATTTTGACAAGTGTCATGTAGGGGGAATTGAAACCCACATATCAGAGGCTTCGCTGACTTACTGAAGGTTAAACAGCTGCTGGATTTGACTAGAACATGGATGTCTGATTCTTAGACCAAAGTGTCCCCTGCTCTACCCTTTCCCTCCCCCTCCCCACTGTCAACAGGGAGGCAGAGCTCCCGGTGACAACAGGCTACCAACAACCCAAAGACCATTTGCAGATGAAGCGTGGCTGATTGAAATCACCAACCCCTGCCTCCCAGCCTTACTGTTCTCTGCTGAAAAATCAGAATAAGGGATTTAATCAGTGATTCCCTGTTGCTCCTTTGCAAACAAATGTCAGGAAGTTTTATCTTGTAGTCATGTGATGAATATATGTGTGTATGTTACATATAAACATACAGCAGTGTAGTGAGTTTCTATCATATTAATTTCATTTAGTGCCAAGAACTTCCCTTTTTACTTTTTTGGTGTTGAAAATACACTTTTTTTTATAAAGTGATGGGTGGGCAGTTGTGTTGTTTGTTATTTTTGTTTGTTTTTTCATACTTCCTTGGCAAAATACAGAACTGAACCCTACAGCAGTCCCATGGGCCCTTTGGGATTTCTTAAATAACTGTCCCATGGACTCCCCAAATCTGGAAACTGCCAAGATCAGTGGGCCAGGTCTCTCTAGTTTCATTCTGGCCATACCACTCTAGAGGTCTTAGAGGGAACAACTGAAGGTCTTGAGTTTCCCTTTTTGATCAAACCTCATCAGTAGCTCTCTTGCAAAATTAGCTGCTGCAAGCAACCAACCAATAGACAGGAACCACAAGCTCCTAGAAATAACCACGGGATGTCTTTGCAAGCTATCAGGATTCTGAAGATCACGTGTGTGCCCATTTGCAAAGGTTGGCAAGGCCCTGGAGATCTCATCCAGACAAGGAAACACCAGAACCAGTTCTGATTCTCTTTTCTCTGTCTGATACTTGTCTTTTTATTGGGAAAGTGATTTCATTCATTACCCAAACATGCTGTCCCAGCCCCTGATCAGATTAGGAAACCAGCATGGTGCTTTATAGCTTGGCAGTGCAAAGCCATCCACTGTGCGGCTGGCATCTCAGTAGGACCCTTTATCCCTGCAACTCTCCTCCTCCTGTTCTGGGACTCTGGTCTCCCAAGGAGAGCCCCTCACTCACAAAGCCATAGATCCAAAGGCTCCTAGGGCTTCAGATCTAGAAGTTACCTCAGAGGTCATTCAGTCCCAACCATCTGCCCAAGGAAACCTAAAGGGAAAGTCATCTGCCCGTGGTCACAGATGGCTGTGAAAGAACTAAGATAGGAGTTCAAGGTGGCATCACAGAGGCTGGCAACGCTGCTTTAGTGCCCCATCTGCTGGCCGTTGTACTAAGCCTTCACAGGCACTATCTTACTGAAGTCTCATAATCACAGAATGAGTTCCTATTCTTCTCCCCATTTTACAGATGAGGCAATTGAGGCTCAGAGGTTAAGTAATTTACCTAAAGACACACAGTGAAGGTGGGATGTGGGGGTCTGGGACTTAATCCTATGCAGTGGGACTCAGCCAGTGCTCTTAGCCCCTGTGCTATACTGTCCCAAGTTCTCTTTCTCTACAGCCTACAAAATCCAGCCTATTCCTGTCCAATACAAAAGTAGGCACCATTTCCTAGGTGTGTGTTGCTCTTTGAAACTTTATAAAGATCACGTCTTCAAGATTGTAAAGCCACCAAACAAACAATGGTGCCCTACTTCTCACCTATGAAGTGAGGATAAAAATTGCACCTACCTCAGAAGGTTCTTGTGAGAGTTAATTCAGTTTAATATATGGTGCGTAATAGGGGGTATTATTAATCATCTTTGTGTTGGGGACAGTGATTGCTTTATGATAGATTTCCAACTGATGTTTTTGTTTCAATGAATTAATAAGTGAATAAAAGAATGTATAAGACATAGTCACCCCCTTTTCTTAAAGTGTCAATACCCTAGTTGGGAAAGGACTCAATAGAGTAGAAACAGTAGGCACCCCTAAGTGGTTTATATTTTTAATTGCTTATTGTTGAGCTAACAGCTGATAAAAAAAAAAAAACTGTTCATTCAGGGACGTGCCCTGAGAAGAAATACATCAGCGCGAGCAGGAATCATAGGGGAACACTGAACACCCATGTCAAATGCCGACTCTTTGCCAGGCCCATCCATGTGATGGGTGTTAAGATCAGAAAGCTACTACATGGCAGAGCTGGGATATGGCCCCATGTCTGTCAAGCTCAAAATCTATTGTTTTTCCATGACTCTATTCCACCACTGAGCCCTTCAAACAGCCCCTAATTTCCTGGGAAGATAAGAGCAGCACATTTCAAAGGTAGGAGCTCCTGATCCCAAGGTGCAGACCACTTGGCCCGGCCCCCCTCTTCCCCAAGCCTTTCAGAAGCACTTACTTGTCTGCTGACTCCTTTCCTCTCCCATCTTCTCGCTTTCAGGAGCATCACTGCCTTCGCATTAAAATCCTGGGAGACTGCTACTACTGCGTTTCAGGACTTCCCGAGCCCCGCCAGGACCATGCCCACTGCTGCGTAGAAATGGGCCTCAGCATGATCAAAACTATCAGGTAATTTGGCACCTCCTCCCTAAAACCTTGGTCTTCGATGTGCGTGACGGGGAAGACCAACCACTCCATCTATCCTTTGTGGTCAGTCATGTATATATTGAAAGATGAAGCTCTTTGACCTATTTCATGAAGACTGAAATATGGGAGACTTTAGTTCTCCCATAGGAATCAATGAACATGCTGTCTTCATTATGTTCTAGTTATACCTCCCTTTCCATTATTTGTGCAGAAAGTTCATATTACCAATGTCCTGTGGGGGATACAGCAAGGAACATGATGAACGAAGTGCTTGCCTTCAGGGAGATTACAGTGCAGTGGGAGAGAGAAGTGCACAGACCATCCCAACATGGTCCAGTGTGCTCTGAGATGACTCAGCCAGCGTGCCTGGGGGCAACTGAGAAGCAACAGTTAGTGCAGTCTGGGGTGCTAGGGAAGGTTTTCCAAAGTTCATATGTCTAAGCTGTTACCTGAAAAGTAAGACAGCAGATCCTGGAGGTGGGATGGAGAACTTGGAAGAGAGGATGGCCATCTGCAGAATTCAGGATGTGCTGCAATGACAGCTGGTGAAGCCTGGGGTGGGAAAGGTGGTGACAGGTGGCCTGCAGCCAAGGAGCAGCCAGAGCCTGCAGGGCCTTCTCAGCCACATTAAAGGGTTACATTTTATCCTAAGGCCAAGAGGAATAACTGAAGGGCAACCAGGGGTGTCTTCATGGGTTTGTGACAAGTGCTTTTGACTTTGATCACTATAGCTGACAAATAGACGCTTAATCAAAGGAGGATGAGTTACTGAGGTCAAGGAACTTTGGAACTAGACTGTTTAGGGCTTTGGGACAGAAGCTCAGCATTGTCAAAGCTCTTCTCGAGGTTCCAGAATGTTTGCAGATCCTCCCAGTATCACATCCTCCCACAACCACAGCAAAGGCAATGTATCCAGAGGATACATGGGCAGAAATCTCCATGGCTTATGTCTTCATCTTATAAGGAATGAAGAGTATTGTTAGAAACAGGCCAGAAGACTCTCACTATCAACTCACACCTTGGTTGCATGGTCTACCAGATGTGGGTGTGATTTTTGGGAGTGTCAGTCTGGATTAAAGGTCAGCAGGGTCAACAATTCTTGCACCCCGCAACTATCACACACCCCCTCCACTGTAAGCTCAGCTTGCCTGCTGGTTCCCAAGACCAGTCCTGGAATGGGAAGGAGGAATCTAATGAATTGGAGGACCTGACCGTGGCCAACAATAGAACAGCCTGAATCTTCTATTTCCTGACAGATCCTTGACTTTATTCAGGTTTCAAGCAGAGGTCTGTTGACATTGGGAAGGGCTGTGTAGTCTCCTAATTAAGAAGAGGGCACAGGAGCCCTTTCCCTAAATATGATCCTGTTCCATTGATGTGACATTCATCATTTCAACAGTCAGCCTGAAATCAGACTCCTAGTGGGCAGATATGCCACCCTGGCAGGCCCTCAGTGTCCCAGCTCTGGAACCAACCCATGACCAGGGCTCAGTCAAGGCAGTGAGGTGTTCGGGTATACGATGAAAATCCAGCCATCTCTAATCCCAAGACCAAGTAGGCAGGAGGAGAGAGAGAGACTGGAGATGTCCACTCTGCCGTTGCTCCCTCTGTCACAGAGATGCAGAAGTTTCCTCTAGTAGGGACTGTGGAGAGAGGAGCCCACCAGTTCCCATCCAGAGTTCCCCTTTGGTCAGCCTTTGAAAGACAGAAAAGGCTGCAGGTGCTTCTCAGCTGTTACTCTGGACACTTAAGGGTCTTGCCCTGAAAACTAGGATGAACTGTGATAACATGTTGACTGGTTTCAGGGGAGGCAATGGGGTGGATCAACGCCCAGAAGACCCAACATCTTGTACCAGCTCTACAGCTTATTGGGTGTGTGAACTCTACTCTGTCAATCAGTCAGAATGTCAGTCAACAAATAACGTGTTGAGTTCTACCATGTGTCAGACACTGTGCTAAGCCCTGGAAATAAAGTGATGAACAGGTTGCCAGGGAGTCCTTCTCTTGTCTCTGGGTGCCCCTTAGAGACACCACTTGAATTTGTTTGTATATGAAATGAGGAGATTGGACTAGACCAACTCTGAAATATCTGCCAGCTCTGAAAATCTGTGATTTATCAACCACGTAAAAACCAAGTTTAAGTAGCAAAACTTTCCACAGACTCTCTTTCTTCTTTTGTTTCTTCCTTCCTTTCAATTTTTGTTGATATATAATTGACAGATAAAATTGTGTATATTTAAAGTGTACAATGTGATAATTTGTATATGTATACATTTTTTCTTTTTTTCTTTTTTATGTATACATTTTTCAATGATTACTGCAGTCAAGTTAATGAACACTTCCATCACCTCACATAGTTATCTGTTTTTTGGTGAGAATGTTTAAGATCTACTCTCAGCAAATTTCAAATATACAATAAGTATTATTAACTATAGTCGCCATGCTGTACATTAGAACCTCAGGACCTATTCATCTGAAAATGAAAGTTTTTACCCTTTGGCCAATATCTCCCCATTTCCCCACCAGCCTCCAATCCCCCAGCCCCTGACAACCACCTTTCTACTCCCTATCAGTGCAACTTTTTTTTTTAAGATTTCACATATAAATGATACCATAGAGTATTTGTCTTTCTCTGTCTGGCTTACTTCACTTAGCATAATGCCTTCCACATTTATCCATGTTGTTACAAATGGCACGATTTCCTTTTTTTTAAACTGGATAATATTCCTGTGTGTGTGTGTGTGTGTGTGGAGAGAGAAAGAGAAATAATTTCTTCTTTATCCATTCATCCACAGATTTTCCATAGGAGTTTCTATCTTAAGCTTAAGCAGAAAATACGCTACAGAGATTGCATTGCAGAAGTGAACATTGATTATCAAAATGCTTTAAGATTCTCAGAACATTATCATTTATCCTTCTAGAGAGAACCTTATCCGTTCTGACCACTTTATCCAACTTAAGGTCTCCCTTCTGAAGATTTGGAGTGGGACAGTGAGAAGTGAGATTTGGATGGGTTGCGGTGATGCACAAGCTTCCTTTTGTTAAGTTTATTAAGTGCTGCTTTTACTCCTTTAAAATTAGACAATTCCGTAGGATATTTTTTAACTGCATTAGTCAGAGTCTATTAATATGCCAACAACTTCTTGATTATACTGTAGGTGACTTGAGGTCCAGCATTAATTCTTCCAGTTACCAGCAAAGCATGGTGCAGAGAAATAAGCAAGAGCTCTGGAATTAGGCAAGCCTTGGTTGCAATTAACTCAGACTTCTGGAGTTTCCATTCTTCCTGTCAAGTATTGCATTCTGGGGGATGACCAGCAGATAATATTCGCACCTCAGTGTGTATAGAAGAGAATCTCAGTTACATAGTTTTACCAAAAAGTCAAACATCTTAACTAACTACCACTCACACAAGACGCAATTCTTTATTCAGCCCCAAAGGAATTTATTCCAACTGGGAGACTCCAAAGAAGCCATCAAGCCTGGAATCATGCATAATGTGATATTGCACATGTTGTAATATATGTCAATAAATCACTTATTGACCACTGTCCCCAGACTTGATGGCCACCCTGTACATTTGTCATCACAAATGGATCCCTATTGAGGTGTTGCCTCCACCTTGTCAGAGTGTCTCCCATCCCCTTGTCTGGCATTTCCTCAAGTAGTTAGAGTCGCAACGCCAGGTCCCAGAGTCCAGACAGGCAGGGAGAGGCTTGTGCTCTGATGGTGAGACGGTACCCGGATCCCCCTGGGTCCCAGCAGCATCAGTAGTCTCTCTGTTCAGGTGAGATTTATAATTCTTGCACAAATGGCAGACCCACACTCAAAATGACCCTGATCCCTTATTCACCGAGCCCTGCAAATGTGTGGTAGAGATTCTCCTTCAGCCACAGACGAGTAGGGAGAGGGTGCTGGAATCAGGGAAGGCTGGGAGTAGCTGCCACTGGTTAGAACACCTGCAGGTTTCACAAGGGAACTAGAGTCAAGAGAGTCCGAAGTACAAGCGTGCGGGAAACCGCTTCCCCGTCTGTTGCCTTTACTGAGGTATCTCCACAGGGGTCCTTTTGACCAAGCTCCAAAGATTTTTTCCTAAAAACAAAGGCATGAAGAATATGCTATTCTAGCTATTAAGAATAAAAGCCACATGTGTGTGCACATGTGTGTATATGCTTACAAACATGTATTGTGTGTGCACATGTGTGCTGTGTGTATATGCAGTGTGCATGTGTGTGCTTATGGTGTGTATGTGTGTTTGTGTATGTGCTTGTGTGCAGATGTGTGGGTGTATATGCATGAATATGTGTGTGCACAGATATGTCTGGTTATGTGTGTGCAGATGTATGGTTGTTTGAGTATGTCTGTATGTGTCTGTGTGTGTCTGTGTGTATGTGTGTGTGTTAAGGATTGGAAGCAGGCTTTGGCGATCACTACAATTCTTAATTCAGTTGATGGGGTTAGTCACAGATAGTTGGTGACCTTGTAAGACATACAGGGCCTTTATCTCTCAGGCAATGGGAAGTCACTGACACTTAAATTAGGGATGTATCATGTTCCGATCTGGGCACGAGGAAGGTAACCATGGAGATGGATAACTTTCTCTCCAGTTGACTCTGGATGAGAGAAAGCAGAGGCTAGGGGGGAAGAAAACTCGCTGGGAGATATTTTTGTAACAGTCCAAGAAAGAGAAGTAAGGATCTGAAATAGAGCAATAGCAGTGAAATAAGGATGGGTTCTAATACTCTAAAGCTGAGACCTTGAGGGTCTCCCAAGGGACGACGTGTGACATCGACGTTTAAATTAAATCAGATATTTAGCATTATAGTGAACTTCACTCATCAACAGACAATACTTGAAGAATTTTGGACAGGATTCCACTTTGCTGAAGACAGAGTTTGTTGCTGAATGTGCAGTTGTTCCCAGAAAGAATGACTGTTGCACCACGAGTTGATGTATGGGGACATGCTGAGTGAATGGGGCTGGCCCTTGACCTGCAGTCAGCAGGCATAATCTAGTTCTTGCTTCTCCCGTTACTAGGTGTGCGGCTGTGGACAAATGTGACTTAACTTCTCAGAGCTTGCATGGCCTCGACTGTGAAGTGAGAATCATAAGATCCAAAATTAAGAGTATTGAAAATTTAAGTAGGTGACATGTGCATTATCACCACAGAAACACTTAATAGAATCTTGTAATTAGGGCTGAGTTTGGACACTGGAAATTTTGACTCAGTTAAATTACAGAAATCTATTCATTTCTTAGGGCTTGTAGTCTAGTAAAATAATAATAATAAAAATAGCTGGGGCTTAATGAACACCTACTATATGCCATGGACTAAGTGTTTTACATGCATTAGCTCATTAAATCCTTACAACAATCCTAGGAGTTAGATAGAGGTGGAGAGCATAATATTGAACAACTAGTATGGCCATAGCCCTGACTCAGAATACGCAGGAAAGTCAACCAGGATGGATGCTAGCCATAAACACCCAGTACAGCTACACGGGTACATCTTGACTCACTGAAGCTCTGGAATTAGGCTTCTACTTCACCAATGAGGAAACTGGAGCTTACGGAGTTTGTGTAATTGTGCAAAATTACACAACTAGTGGGTGGCAGAACGAGGGTGCCGATCCAGAACCATTTGACCCCAAAGCCATTGGTCTTAACCATTGTGGTATCCCATCTCCCAGCTCCAGATTCCTGCAATTGCTTTGGGTGCCTGAAATCTGCCATCGATACCCAAAGGATCAAGGTATAGCCTTGGAGATCTCACATACATCCCTAATAAATTAGCAGAACTGACACTGAGAGGGGAGGAAAGTCAGTAAACACCAGACAATAACAAGATAATAAGCCTTAATCAAGCCCCTTAATAAATTCATTCCATGAAAAAACACTGGATTTTAGAAGCTTAGTGTTAGCTAGACGAATGGCCGAAAAAGGGTGATTGAATGTAACTTTATTTCTAATGAAGCATTTAATACCACCTCATGCATGTCTGTCCATAAAATTAAGTTAATTAAAATAGGCTTAGATAACAGTTCCATTAAGTAGACTGAAAAGTGGCTCCAGGTGGCTCCTCTTCACACGCCCTGGGTCTGCTCTGGAAAGGCTTGATAGCTGAGACGACACTAGAGTTAACGGTGGGCTCTGTTACATGCAGTATCTTTGTTAATGATCTACAAAGGCTTTCCTGATGAATCTTAATGAAAATTGCAGAGCCTGGTCTTTCCAGGGCAGTTGCTAAAAAGGCATAGAACGATACCCAAATGTCAAGCAGGATCTGGCTGGCCCCCAACGGTTAATTGGAGCAAAGGTCTTAATCCTTGTGGCAGGGTTGTGCTGCCAAGCAACATGGCAGGACAAGGAATGAAAATCAGGGGTTGTTTTGTTTCCCTCACTTTAGGCAAGAGTACCCAAGCCCCCTGCTTGCCTCTCAGCATCTCTTCCTCCTTCTTTCTCTGTCTTGTGGTTCTTTTTTGCTCCTTTTTCCTTCCCTCCCTCCTTTGCTTCCATTTCTCCCTCTCTCTCTCTCCATCTCTCTCCATCTCTCTCTCTCTCTCTCCCTCTCCCTCTCTCGGTTTCTGTCTCTTTTTTTCCTCCCCAAACGTCCTTTCTCACCTTGCTCTGAAATGTCATTGACTACAGCATCCATAAGGCTGCCCTCCTCTTAAAAATGCAGTAATTAGAGTCATCTTTAATACATGAACAAGGATTCTTTTTGCAAAATTGTTTATCATGATGAAGATCGAATATATTTGGTAATTATAACTGATAAAGCTAATATGGACTGAATGCTTACCATGTGCCAGACACTATACTGAATAACCTTCCTGACTCACCTCACCTAATAACAACAGCCTTGTGGGCAAACTACTGTTACTTCCGCCAACTGTCCGAGGAGGAACCGGAAACTCTGATAAGATAAATAACTTCTGGCCAGTGACGCACAGCAGCAAGGCAAAGACCCCGAGGCATGTTCGTCTGACTCCCTAAATGTCCAAAGACAGGGAAATGGGGAGATAAATTTTGGCATATTACAAAAAGGGAAATGAGTAACCACGAAGCACCACGGTTTACATTAATGTTCACTGGCATAAGAAAATGCTTGTGATTTTAAAGAAATGTGCGTTGTATAGTACACACACACACCCCACACACACCCACATATATACACATCATTTAGGGCAACCTCAGTTTTTAAAATCAAGTATTACTTTATTAGAAATCAGTATTGACCAATCATATATATAGGCAAACTATAAGTCAATCTCGGTTTTTTAAAAATCTATTTTTGCAGAGAGAGAGAGGACATAGAGCTCTGTGTGGAAGATGGATGACTGGATTGTTTCTCTTGCTTTTCTCTGACTAGGGCCACGCTGTTTTTGAACAGGAATGCTGTACTAGGTCCTCCCATTACCATTCCACCCCTAGGTCAGGAAGGTAATGCTGAGGGGAGTGCAAGCAGCCGCAAGGTGCCCGAAGAGCTCTCAGCTGGCAGCCTGCATTGTGAGGTCTGATCTGGACCTCCTGACCTTGAGCAAGTGACTCCTCTCTCCACTCCAGCCTCCTTAGCTATGAAATAGGGATACATCATCCTAATGTGAGCTCAGGAAATAACAGGAACTGATTTTCTAATTTGTCTTTTGGTTCACTGCTTACATCTACAGGCGTCTTCAAGAGCTGTTTGTTGAGTGCGTGAACAAATGAGATAAATGGACTGTAACTGTAGCATAGGGTGGTTGTGAGAATGAAATGAGATCATGAAGATAAAAGGTAGAAGAAGTAACAGATATATCCTAATTCTCTTGGAGCCTCAGTTCCTTCATCTGTAAAATGGAAATTTATCATGCTTATCGGTATCGACCCATCAGAATTGTGGTGGGCATCAGAATGAAGCACTTTGTGAAGCTGCAACTTCCATGCTAGGATAAAACATGGTGGCTTTCCAGTTTTTCAAGAAGCGGTTGGGCCCCCTTACTTGGAAGGCATTCTGACTCTGAAGTCCAGGAAAGGCTATCGAATGGATCACGGTTGAAGGCAAAGTCAGGCTCCATGGCCATCGTGCATCAAACCCCCTGTACAGCGAGTGACCCCGAGGTACCCCCAGTGAACTCTGGGGTCTACAGAGCGGAGCTTGTTATGAGTCTGCTGACCTTTGGAATTAACTGGCAGAGACCGTGTCATCCATCTATTGGGCAGAGCCAGATTCAGACCCCAGTGGTACATGTACCCCTGAGCATGGCTCCTTTTTCCAGCTAAGCCATACAGGGTGGAAATGAACCAGTTAGTTTAGGTTCACACACCTGGGAAGAAATTCCAGCTACTCCACCTACATATGTGTGATGTGAAGAAAGGAATTTCTTGAAACTCAGTGTCCTCATATGTAAAATGATGCTGGTAATGACACACGGGGTTATTGTAAAGACCTGACCCTTGCACAGAAAACCCTGCGTAGTTGACCTCCATAACTAACTCCCTTGTTCGTCCTTTTTTCTGGAATGTTCAAGAGTACTGTTTCATCCAGGTAGCTGAGACCCAATCACTCAGCTATTACTACATCATAAATTCATTCATCCGTTCTGAACCAATGCATGCCTAAGAATTGCCAGTTGATGTATTAAATGGATTGGTTGAAGTTATTTTGATGTAAATAGAGCAATTGCAGGCATAATCTTAGCAGGAAAGGATAGTGTGATCAATTCATAATTTTTTGGTCTGATTCAACCTACATAATTATTGTATAATTATAAGTTATTATTACTAATGAAAATTAGTAGTAGCTACTATTTTTGAGTGTTCACATCGCACCAGCTTTGTATACATGATTTTATAAACCATCCTAACAACTCTGCAAAAAACTAGTTCTCTTTCTCATTGCACCTAAGAAAACTGGGGCTCGGAGAGCAGGGTAACTAGCATGAGGCCCGCAGCTAGTGAAGTTAAAAACTCAGCGTCACATCCAGGCCTGCTTTAACGCAGACTTCATGCCCCTTGGTGGTGCTGAGAGTGATTGGCTTTGAGGAGCCCGTGTCGTCCCCGTTTTACAGGGAGAAATTTACTCCCTTGGCTCCAGAACGCCAGTCTCTGCCCCTACAGCTGAGGAGCTGGGTGCTCTTCATCCCACAGTAGCAATCGGCTCCTCTGCTCATGTCTGTCTCATTCATCCATTTATTTACCAGTGGAGAAAGTCTCGTCTGCAGATCCATGACAGCCACTAGCTTAGGCTTCCTGTCGCTCCTCCAGCACCTCCTATGGATTGAGTAATTGACTAACAATAAGAACCGTCTGAAGCATTTCAATTAAAAGGGAATTCCTAAGGTTCTTCATCTCTTAGCATATAACAAGCCCTCCTCTTTACTAGTTTAATTAGAAGAAATAACATCTTCACTCTTTCTTTGGTTAACTGTTGCATTATTGGACCCCAGCTTGATCTTGAGCTACAAAAAATAATAGTAACTCTTAAGTGGATTCTTTGTTTAAAAGAAGTCTTAGATAGAAGCCCTCCCTGAAAACAGATGAGAGAAAGCTGCTTTAACTGAAGGGGGATGATGTGAAGGGTCTCCTTACTCCCCAGCTAGCAGAGCCAAAGGCACCTCTGTGGTTCCCCTGGGACTCTGAGAGGCATCGTGGGACAGCAAGGGGCTACAGAGCAGGAAAGCCTTTGAGCTTTGTCTGTTAATTCAGTAAATACTTGTGAGCGCCGTGTGCCCAGCACCGTGCTAAGTACTAGACATGTGGAAATGAAAGATAGTAGCCCTGCCCTCCAGAAACTCAGAGTGTGTGGAACAGAAGGAGAAGGTGCCGATGTTTACAAGACAAGTGATGTACAGAGGTCGTTTTTCTCTTTATTTGTGGCTGTGAGGCACAGCAGAGCATCGGTAGGGCACTACTTTGGAAAACCTGAACAGGACTTGTAACTCAGAGCAGAAGTCTTCTCCTTTAGCTTCAAGGATGCTCAAAGTTCCCCCGCCCCTCAAGAGCTGATCTTGAAGCACATAGTGTGTGTTCACTACAGTCCTGTGCAACCACCGGGTAGCCTTTCCAAAGAGGATCGCTGTCTGTAAATTATTCATTACTTTTACATAATTTCATTCTTTTATTTAAGTCAAATTCTAGACACAACAAAAAAGAAAGAGAAAAAAATGCAATAAAAATTTTTGTCTTCTTATTATGATTTTTGTTTTGTAGGAGAAAATCAAAAATCTAAATGACTTTTCAGTAAGATGTTCCAGTGCATTCCCTGCATAATGTTAATTACCTAATGGCATTAGTGCGGTGTGCTGTTCAATAGTCCCTCACAATTAGCTGGCAAAGTGCTTTAACATCCATTATCTCCTTTGGGGATCGCAAAGGCTCTGTAAGTGAAGCAACCACCTAGAGCTTTGTTTTACAGCCACTGAAACTCTGGGTCAGATTAAGCTATCTGCCCAGAATCACACACCACATACAGTACCTATGCTGCAAAGAGGATGAGGTCTACAAACACAGCAGCCCCAGTTTAGTCTTGAAATCCTGCTTACCAGCTATGTGGCCACAGGCAAATCCTTTCATTCCCCTACAGTTCCTTTATATGGGATAAGCAACCACGTAGTCCTCAGTATGAGGGAATGGACCTTCCAGACTGGGGGAGAACCCTGGACCCAGGGCTCGGCAGTGGCTTGAAGTTTGGATGGCTGGAGCCCAGCGTGTGCATGACAAATGAGACTAATAGTGGAGGCACAGGACACATCATGAGGATTCTATGTGTCAGGCTAAGAATTTTCCATGTTATCTTCCAGGCCAGGGGATTCTGAATAGTTTCATCCCCTCTCTTTATCAAAAATGATTATAATAACTTGTAAATTACTTTCTCTGTCATTATAGTCATGCACTTTAAAGCATACACTATAAAACATACATGGGATACTGATTATAAAAGATAATGATGAAATAAATAATACTTTTACACATGTTGCTCCACTCACCTGTGTCGACAGGTACGTGCGGTCAAGGACGAAGCACGACGTTGACATGCGCATCGGAATCCACTCGGGCTCCGTGCTGTGTGGTGTGCTGGGCCTGCGGAAGTGGCAGTTTGATGTCTGGTCTTGGGATGTGGACATTGCAAACAAACTTGAATCTGGAGGAATCCCCGGGTAAGCCGAAGCAAAGCCCTCTTCTTTCCTAACCTGTGTCATTTGCTCACTTTGTGACAGTGGGTTTCCTGTGTGCAGAATTCAAAGGTGTAGATCCAAGAAGCAATTATTTTGGAGGAGACAGAACACTAAAATATCATTCAAATGTTGGCCCCAAAAGCCTCATGACATTGATCACAGGCAATGAGGATGGTAAGACAGTACTCGGGTGTTCAGGACCCAGCTCTGAAAGCATCCCTTTTCAGACTTGACATCACATTGCACCCAGCAGAGGAGCATTTTAAAAATATTGTTGTCCAGACCCCGTACCAGTTCATGCTTTCAAGAATCTAGCTTTGAGCTTGATCTGAGAAAGGGGCCTGGGACATCTATTTCATGGAAGGTCAAATGGCTTTTTTATTCTCCCAGGTCAACACTGAGCTCCTGTGTATTAACTAAATTTATCATGGGAGTATTTTGTAATTAGCACATTTCTCAAGAGAACTCGGAACATCTTTCACATGCTTTTAGTTTTAATATAGGCATATCTAGGAGATTTTGCAGATTTGGTTCCAGACCACTACAATGAAGCAAATATCACACAAATTTCATGGTTTCCTGGTGCATATAAAAGTTATGTTACACTATACCGTAGTCTGTTAAGAGTGTAATAGCATCATGTCTAAAATATATATACAGACCTTAATTAAAAAAAACTTTATTGCTAAAAAATGCTAACCATCATCTGTGCCTTCAGCAAGTTGTAATCTTTTTGCAACAGTAACATCAAAAATCATCGACCACAGATCACCATAACAAATATAATTATAATGAAAAAGTTTTGAAATGTTTCGAGAACTAGCGAAACATGACACAGAGACATGAAGTGAGCAAATGCTGTAGGAGAAATGGCGCTGCTAGATCTGCTCAACTCAGGGTTGCCACAAACCTTCAATTTGTTAAAAAGAAAAACATCTGTGAATGGCAAAAAGGGGCAAACAATAAAACGAAACATGTCTGTAGCTTACCTCACCTTTGAAATCAGTGACCATCGCCAAGGATACTTATCTGGAAAATGTGCAGAATGTGCCTTAAATGATCAGAAATGCACTGTTTGTAGTTTCGGTTTCTTTATATGTCCTTTACAGTGAATTCTTCTCTGTGTAAGCAAGAACTTATCAGGATGGGTAAGAAAGGTGACCAGGGGAAGTAGAGATAATATTAAAAAAAAATTAGTGTTTCCTTGGATATACTGTTTCTAGAATCACAGAAGCCAAGTCAAGTCTTAAGTATCTACCTTATTCATTCATTCATTTGAGACAGCAGTGAAGTCAGCCTAGGGAAATGACTGGGAGCGGAATCAGTGGGTAGGAAATTGCCATGTGGGCAGCATGGGGTGAGCATTGTAGGCAGGGACAATGGCTTTTTCTGAGTTTGGTAGGCACCTTGCAGTTGAAGAAATGCCAATTACTTGACTAGCTGGAGAGAGCATAGGGTACTATAAGGGAGGGGTGTCAAGAAATGAGCCTTGAAGTAGCAGGGTGCAGAGGGTGGAGAACTTAGAGACCTTGTTCAGAACCTAGACTCTATCCTAGGAGCCTTGAGAAGGCATGAAATAAACAACAGAAATAAGGTATTGACATTTTTGAAAAAATTCTTAATAATTTAAGCATTTGCTTTTATAGCATATACAGTGTACCAGCCACTGTTTTGACTACTTCACACAAATCCATTTTTGTGGGTGAGAAAACAAACCCATAGAAAGGTTAGGTAACTTGCCCAGGCTCTCTCAGCTAGCAAGCGGTAGTAGAGCTAGGGTTTCAATCTGAAAAGTCCATGCTTGACCACCAGGTTAGTCTACCCAGAGCAATGAGTAGTCTGGCTGAGTTACATAGTTATGAAAATAGAAAAACTCTTGCCTGGAAGGATTCACCATGGGAAGTCCCCACGATTCAAATCTGATTTTAAGGCCCTTGATGTCATCTGTTGTTTTGCTAAAAAGAGAACTTGAGTGTTGAGCTCTGATGGCGGGTAATGTGAATCTCTTACCTTGTGAGTGAGCCAGCCGGCTGCCAGCCTACACGTGTCCACAGCTTTGATCTTATCTGCTTCCCATACGTGCGTTGCAGGAGAAATTGCATCTTACAGTGGTCTCCCTGAAGGACCCTCCTTGTAGCCCTGCAGACTAAAAAGACCTCCCTTTGTTCTAAAGATGATTATAGACAAGGTGAAGAAACAAGACACAAATATGTGAAAACTGAAATGATAGGAAAAGTTCCAAGACACTGAGAACTACTGTTGCATGGAAATCTGGACAATAATTACCGCTAAGGTTCAGAAACATTTATGGAGCTTACTTTTCCAAAATAATCAACATGACTGAAAAATCACTGATTCTTAAAAGTTGCTGGGCTCAGGCTGATAGTCCTAAGAAAAGCCAAGGAAGTGCTTAAGTGTGGCTTAATGGAGCCGCAATTCACCAGAGGCTGCAGCGTCAACTGGGGTGACGTTGGTGATAGACACCCTCCCTGCTCGTGGGTTGATGCTTACACTTCTGTTTTCTTTTATGATCTCTGCTTTTTCAGGGGAACAGATACTGCCCTTGAGGGCATGTCCTCACAGCACCCACCTGCAGCCCTGATGTTGGGTGTGCACAGGACCAAAAACGGCAATGGACTTTGCAAGCCACGTCAAGTGTGTAACAACCTATGCTTTGTCCACACAGGAGGATTCACATTTCCAAAGCCACCCTGGACTGCCTCAACGGGGACTATAATGTGGAAGAGGGCCATGGAAAAGAGAGGAATGAATTCCTGAGGAAGCACAACATAGAGACCTATTTAATTAAGCAGCCTGAGGACAGTCTACTGTCTTTGCCCGAAGACATTGTCAAGGAGTCTGTGAGCTCCTCAGACAGGAGAAACAGTGGGGCAACGTTCACAGAAGGATCCTGGAGCCCCGAACTGCCCTTCGATAACATAGTGGGGAAACAGAACGTAAGTCCTGGCTTCCTTCTTCTGGTTAGCCACGAATGCATGTGCCAGTGAACCTCCAACCCAGAGATGCCTCAGAGAAAACCAACTCGTCTTTAACCTTTTCTCTTGAGCACTGTAATTGCAAATGATCAAACGTATCTCCTCAGGACAGAATTAACCTGGGTATGCCGTCTAAGGAAAAGTCCAAAACTGTCAGAGGGCTCCCAATACCCTCTCTCTTTTCCTTTTTTTGACGTAGCTAAAAATTGTGAAGCTCAGTTATAATTTTACCAAAAATAATTACTCATGTTGGAAAAGATAAACCTCATGCTATTAAACTAGCAGCAAAAGCGGAAGTTCAAGGCCACAAGAATGCCATTTTTCAGGTAATTGGCCAGCTGAGAGTACTGATTTGCCCTCTGAAGTTTAAAACCAGAGGACACTGTTGATTTGGAGATGTAAAAGCTGCCCCCAGGGAGGTCAGGGTGAAGGCGTTCAGGAGGAGCAAGCAATTTCAAAGCCACTCACATAATGCTATTCTTACATAGTTTGGATTTGCATCTTCTGTGAGGAATAGGGCAGTGAAGTCAGTACATAAGGTGTAAATTATTAATAATCAAATTGTTTTTAATTATATCTTCAAATACTAGAATCATGCTAAACCCAGTGAGATGCTCTGATGACAAGAGGCACCAGAGAACTGAGGCTGATGAAGGGAGAACCTCAGTGGATTCAGAGGTGCTCCCTTCCCCAGATGCTTGTTCAAGGCACGGGCAATATCACCTGCTCTGACATGGGTTTTCCCTTTAGTCCTTTAGGCCAAGCATGTATAGTTGAACTCATGTAATTTGTATGGCTTCAGTGTACTTTTTTAAAGAAACAAACAAACAAACAGACAAAAAGACTTGTAAACAGATTCTTCTAAGCCAAAGAAAAGCTGAGGGTACTATGAAGTAACCAGACCCAACTGATAGCATCTGGAGCTTTGTGAAGACATATATGAGTTAATTGTTTTAATCCATGGACCTGAACATTTCTCATTAGCTTATCGTTTATATTATATTAACTTGTGAAAAAAAATCTGTCTGCTTAAAGACGTTTAAAGTGGAAAAGGTTAAAGGACTGAAAGTCCTGCCTCTTTCTTCTGCATTTGAAGGATGGATGGGGCACCCTGAGGCCAGGTTAAGCTCGGTCTCCCTTCCAGCTCTGTATGAGGGAGCGATGGATGAATGCATGGACCAGGCTCCACTGGGCAGAAGCGCAGGGTGAACCCAGCCCGCATGCCTCACAGGAGTCTACCCTTAGGCCTTCTCTGTTCTTTTGTGAGTGTTTGCTTTCCCCCAGAATTATCACGCCCACACGAGTCATCACTGATTTCGATGCCTACCTCCTTCCATCCCTGAATTGATGTGCATGGTACAATTTGCTATTACACAGAAGCACAGTGTTACACACTTCCTGGAGTAGGCGCGTGCCCAGTGGAAGGTGCCCTAGATTTCTTCTGCCTGTTGTTAGCTTGAGCCTGAATGCTGGTTATTTAAAGAAAATGCATGCCTCACTCTGAACACCTCAGCAACTCTGCATACAGTTGTCTCTCTTGGTTTTTTTTGGCCTTCGTTTTCTTTTTGGTCTTTCTTTTTGAAAAACTCTGTCCATTTGAGCTGATTGTGGGAATGGGGATAATTCTCAACTGTTCTAATCTCAGTGTACCTATCCTTGCTACTAAGAATTGAGGACCCAGAAGAGAGGTAGAGATGCTTGGTTTTATCTCATGATTGATTGATCTAGTAAAATTATGTAGGAACACTTGAAATATTTCTCTGGTGATTTCCTAAAGATATTTACTGATGTCATCAAACAGCTATTATAAATGATGTCATTATTAGTCAAAGATTATTATTCTTGGTGTTTAACCATACTGTATATTTCTTACAATGCCTGAGTTTTGCCTGTATTCAACCCATCTGTGACATCTTTAACATGAATAATCTCAACTCATTTTGATATCTTCAGACTTTAGAGCCAATGAATGTATGCTGATATTCGTAAATAACCAAGTGGCACTAATAACATTTTGGAAATGATCAAGTCAATTAAATGGTCACAAGCACGCAGAGTTTGCACTTATGCTTAGCTCTGGAAGTCAGTGAGCCATGTGTGCAATTCAGAGACATAATTTGTGCCTGGAAGAGATCGAGACCGGTCTGGCTGAGCCGGTGCTCTGCCAAAACACCCAGTCAGTACTGCAGAAAGGTCAGACCAGCTGAGTGTTTGCATAACACAGATAAAACATATTAATGCTTCACTGGGGGGTTTCTAGCTAAATTGGCCAGATGTTTTGGCTTCTACTGATTCGTGAACTGTGCTCTGAGATATTTTTAATGACATCGGCATGCCATGCCATAATCTGACCTGTATAGACAGCAGATGTTCAGATAATTACATGGTCATGTATTCATTCATTCAATAAAGATTAATTGAGCATATATTACATGCCAACTACTGCTAGTAATAAAAGAGCAGGAGGGATAGAGGAAAGAAACTTTTTAGAGAAATTCAGCCATTAGTTTATATACTTCATGAAGCCAGGAATTGTATCTGTTTTCCCCACCACTATTCAGTCCACAGTGCTTAATAAATAACAAGACTTGCTTACAGTTTGCTGAAAGAATGAATGAATTAAATGATAGGTATGGGTGGTAAAGGAGAGGACCCAGTCAAGTTTGACCACTAGGTTTTTTGCTTTGGTGATTGGGTGGATGGTAGGACTGCCCACTGAAATAAGCAATACTGGAATGAAAGGAGAGTGGGTGAGAAACTCCAAGAACTTAGTTGAGGACACGTTAAGCTTGGATCCAGGGAGAAATATCCAAAAGGCTATTGAACCCACATTTCTGAAGCTCAGGCATAAAAGAATTGTGCAAGGGACGTGAGTCGCAGGCACCAGAATTTGAGTGCTGGAGCCATGAGAGTGAAAGAGATCATTATAAGGAACATGTAAAGTAAAATAATGAGAAGGCACAGGACAGACCTCAGGAAGACCGATGGAGGTGAAAGAGAGTCAGGATCCCATGACAGAGGCAGAGAGGGAGCAGTCAAAGTGATCAGAAGAGGATCAGGGGATGTGGTGCCATGGAAGCCTACAGAGCAGAACATTCTGAGAAGGACAGGGTAATCAACAATGTCAATTGTAGCCAAGAGGCCCAGTAAGATGAAGACTGAAAACTGTCACCTGGAATTGGATTGGAAAACGTCATTGTCAAGAGGCAGGTGTGATGCAGTGGTGAAGTCAGAAGCCAAATTGTCCCAGTTGACATAGGAGAGCTCTGGATTTCCAAGAAAATCTCCAACTCCATCCAGTCCCCTCTCCACTACCCATTTCAGGAACCTGTCAGTGGTTTGGAGGAGCAGGAGAAGTCACTTAGCATTATTTCTGGCTCCCATGTGAGTCTTCCAGTCCCTGTTTACGCCTGAAGGTAACTCTTGGTTTTGATGTGATGCATCTTCCCTGCCCTTATATCTGTGTCCAGGGTTAAAATTTTTGGTTTAACCCAGTTTGGGCACTGGTATCCAGGTTGCTCTTGGATACCCTGAGCACTTCTGCTTTGCATCCCTGACTGCTGACATGGGCAGGTGTTCCGCCCACAGATTTTGTGTCCTGGCTCCTTGATCCCTGGCCCAAGTTACCCGTGAGTCTTCCTATGTTCTGAGCCTAGGAATGGGATGAAAGTAAGAAAACTATAAAGCAAGAAGTTTATGATCACAAATGGACAACTGAAATGTAAGGTGACAAAAGTAGAAGGAGGTAGTTGAAGTACACCAAAAGTGAACATTTTGACCTGGGGGAGGATGTCCAGAAATTTCAAGGCTAAATTGTTGAATGAGTCATCAACATGGTCATCGAATCTCTCAGAATAAAGACAAAATTTGAGATGAAAATGAAAACTTAAGAAAAGGGCCTTATATTACAGATCACATTTTTTCCTTTCTGGTTGCATGTTATAATGCAAATCTATTTGTAGGCTTGAGCTCTTGTTCAGTCAATTATTTAGAAGTCTTTAATAGTCTAGATGCTGAGGATCCAGTAATGAGAAGACAGACTTGGTCGCTGTCCTCCATGAGCTTACATTTTAAGGGAGTAGAGAATACAGACAATTAACCAAAATGCCTAAGTGCTGAGAAGGAAATATAGGTGGATATGTGACTGGGGAGCAGATAGAATTACTGCAGTTAAGATCATCAAGAGACCTCTTAAAGTTTGACCTGAGTGCTGAAAAGACCTTGAGTTTTAATAACCAGGAAAAGAGCACTGTAGACAGAGGAAACAGCTAGTGCAAAGGCCCTGAGGTGGGAAAAAGTTTGGTGTATTGAAAGAAGAGCAAAAATGCCCAAATGGCTGGAGCATAGTGAGTAGGGAAGAAAAGAATACAAGATGAAGTTAAAGGAGATGGAAGTCAATCCTGCAAACCTGGTTGACTTTGGATTTTATTCTAAGGGAAGTGATAGAAAGATTGTAAGCTGGCCAGTGACGTGATCTGATTTAGACTTTTAAGAGACCACTGTAGCTGCCTGTGGAGAATGAATCGTAGGGGGCAAGAATGGACGCATCAGAAAACCAGCATCTTTACTGATGATTTACAAGTGGCTACCAAAGGGTGAAGCTTTTATGTCACTATAAAATGTATTGTATGTGGATGTGAATCATTTTAACTTGATTTTTATGACAAGTGATATGCCAAGAGAGGTGGAGCCACTCTTTTAGAAGGAAACCCCCTTTCAGAGCCTGGGTTATGCCCCTCATATATTGAGAAATCATTACCATTGTCCATCCATCCCTTTCACGCTTATCATAGCATCAGAACCTAGACATCTTTCTATTACTCCTCCAGATCTTTTAAAAGAGTCACCCGGGGAAAAGTACACAATTGGTACTTCCATGGTATATATTAGTTGTATCTCCATGTAGACTGACTTTGGTTATTATTGTTATCATGAAGTTCATATGTGCACCATGAAGGTTGAAAACATAAGTGGAATTTCCGTAGAGACATATCCCAGAGATATTGTGGGTTCAATTCTGTACCACAACTATAAAGCAAATATCACAATAAACCAAATTTTTTGGTTTCCCAGTGCATATAAAAGTTATGTTTACACTCTACTGTAGTCTATTAAATATGCAATAGTAGCATGTCTTTTAAAAGTACATACCTCCATTTAAAAACACTTTATTGCCAAAACTTGCTAACCATCGTCTGAGCCTTCAGTGAGTCCTAGTAGTAACAGAAGATCACTGATCGGCATAACAGCAAAACAATGTAAGTATAATGAAAATGTTTGGAATATTGTGAGAATTACCAAAATGTGACATAGAGACACCAAGTGAGCAAATACTGTTTTAAAAAATGGCACCAGAAGACTTGCTTAATGCGAGGTTGCCACAGACCTTCAATTTGTAAAAACTGCAGTACCTGCAAAGCACAATAAAGTGTAAGTGCAATAAGATGAGGCACGCCCGTGTTCCACACAACAGGACAGAGAGCAGATGTGCTTCATTGCCAGGAATGTGGATAAATATCCCTGGCATCACTAATGCTGATAGAGAGAGAGACTGCGGAAGGTACCATGCTAGGAGCATTTCTCACGTTCTTTGTCTCACATCAGCCTTACTGGGGAAGTGTGATGTGCCTGTTTTACAAGTGACAAAATAGTGATTTGATAGATCAGTTAATTCCCTGAAGGGCATAGAATGAGTGAACAACAGAGCTGGAATTAGAACCCAGTTATGTCTGGCTCCAAAAACCACACACTTTCCATTTCTCCTTTGTGTCCTTGAAGGTATGCGCTGGGTTTCTACCTTCTCCCTGGTTTCCTGGTCAGTCAGTCTTAAAAGGGTGTGTGTGTGTGTGGTGTGTGTGTGTGTATTCACTTTGTGAAGATGGGTCACTTTCTCAGCAGGGATATTTCAAAATTTTCTGTGGAAGCTTCAGAAAATGACCATATTTCCTTCCAGGCAGTCATATCATGCCAGCTAACATCTTATTCCCTGAGCATCCCAATGAGATCATTGTTTGCCTGGAAAGGACTAAGCTGGGCAGCCTCTCGTGTCTACTTGGTAATAAAACAAACATCCATTTGGTTTAGTCCCCTTAGACTGGAGAATGTTGACACCAGAGGAAAAGGAAATATGTAGGGAGCCAGGCTGGTGGTGGCGGAAAGTAGGGTATAAGAGCATGCTTATGTGACAATGTTTTCATCAGTCTCGGCTGGGACTTCTCTTAGATCCTGTTTTCTGTATCCATTGGAATAAGAAGAATTCTCCTCTGATCACCTTGCTGATGAAAACCTTCATGCTGACCTGATGCTGAAGGCTCAAGTTTCCTCATAGTAAACTTAGTCCTACAGGCATGAGTCTTGTGATCTGGGAGCAAATCTCTGCAGGACCCAAAATTGTCCCATAGGATTGTGGCAAGGGCCAGAATAGAGACTCAGGAGAGCTGAGTTACAGCCCTGATCGCTCCACTAACTACCACAAGGACTTGGGCGACCACGTCTCCCCTCCAAGCCTCAGGGATCTCATCTCCACAGCAGCAGAACTGGGTTGTATATTCCTCCACTTCCTTTCGGCTCCAACATTGCCCCATTCCATTTCTCAGCCTCAGACACATGCTGGGAGTCTGTGGCCACACTGGTGAGTTACCTACAGTTCAGAATCCTGCCACCCAAAGCCCAGAGAACAAATAATTCATTGCGAAGTAATGAGAACACACACTGTTTACAGTCACCCTAGTGTAGGCTGGCAGTTTAGCATAACTGTCATCCTCATGAACTGTCTTAAAACATTAATACCAAATCAAGAGCAAGAGTTAAAGCAAAAGAAAAAAAATTATTGGGGTAAATCTAACTGGGGAACGGAATTTGCTCTTTCTCTCAGCATTCTGGATAATAGCGCTTTGATTATATGCAGGTGAAAAGGCAAGCATCGTTACAAACGTCATCACACTTTGCGTCTTTCAGGGCCCTGCTTTCTACATGATCATTATGCTTTCCTGCGGAGAAATGCTGACCCCTAGGCTCTGGTTTCTTTCCTTCTGTTTCTGCCCCTAAAGCATGGGAGGCAAACTAAGTGGCTTGCTCCTTTTTTGTGCATACAAATGCCCAAAAGACCAAGCACTCTCTAAATTCAAACTTCTTTTGTTTTTATCATTTGACTTGGGCAAGTCATCCTTGAACCCCCAGGATGCTCATTTGTTTCCTCATTCATTCAGCCACTGGTCATTCAACGACTTACTGAGCAAGTACAGTTTGCCAGGCGCTGGGCTGAGTGCTGGGGAGAGAACAGTGAAGAAGGAGTGCAAGCTGCCAGGGAGCTCACAGTGCAGTGGCGCCACTAACAGTCAACAGGCTCAGTGTGGGCACTGCTATCATTATGGCAGGACTGAATAGCCATCCCAGGTAATCAGGGAAGACCTTCCCAAAGAAGTGAGTTTTAAGCCGAGCTCTACAGACCAGCAGGAGTTAAGCCAAGGACGAGGGCACAAGACCCCAGGAGGAGGGAGACGGCAAGGCCACCATCTCAGCCTGAGTTTCTGCTCCTCAAACCCCAAGCACATGCTTCTCTTTCCCCACAGAGAGCTCCCACTGAAATTTCTTCCCCTAAAAATGCCTGAAATACTGGGTGTCGGTCTTGAAGAGGAAGGTGTGTTTTCAGAGTTTACTGCTTCTGTGTGAAGCTGCTGGATATCAAATGGTTCCTGTTCAGTCTTAGTTTACAGGAAAACACAGGCAAACTTTTCTCCATAGGTAATTTCTTTTTAACTATTTTAACATCAGATTAAGTTTTGACGTTCACTGGTTGGGACATTTGCAGGCTTTTTGAGTAGAAGACGTGAAGGGCTCTGGACATTTCCCTGAAGTAAATCTGCACTCTTCCAGTAACACAGTCTTTTCGGACAACAAAACTCCCCAGGCTGTTCTTAGCCTTGACTCCGAAAATATCAGCTGAGTTCAGCCAGGAAGAGACATTAGAGAGGGGTCTGGTTTTCACTCTCTTCAGAAAGGCAAATGGAATTGAAGCCTTCCAGAGAGCGTTGAGTGGATTAAGTAGGCAATCTGATCCATTAGCTTTGACTCATCATCCTCCCTTTCGCTGAAGTTCCAAAGGTAGACTAAGGTGGAAAAGATAACAGTAGAGATGAGTTTGTGGCTCACTTAGAACTGCAGGTCTGGAGATGCATTTAAGTTGGCAGGTGCACAAGATGCAGCCTCTGGTCACCCCGTGACTGACAACTGGCTGAAGCTTTTCTAAACAAACTAGTTGCACTCTTCTTTCACCAGGGATTGACTAGTTGTTTGGGGAGCCATAAAATTGTGGCCTGAGGAGCTGGAATCGATGAATGCATGATATTTTAAATATCTGAAGATAGATAGGAAGAGAAAGAGCAAAAATCTGGATAATTTTTTTCTGACTCATTTCCTCTAACTGAAAGAATAGGACTGAGATTTAAGTTTTATTAATCTTGGTGTCAGTTTTGCTACAACTAAGCTAAGATTTGTCATTGTGAAATTTCTTCTTTAAGCTACATCAGGATTTTCCCATCTTTTCTCCATCAAGGATACCTTTTATTGTCTTGACCTGGTGCAATTCATATGTATGAAGGTTTTTCTTCCCCAAAGAAAATTGCATTTGGTGTGAATGAATTTGTATTTCCCTTTTTAAAAGTGAGTTGGCACATGTGTCATGACCCACCGTTGCTATTGCTCTGAACAAGGAAGTGAAGGTGGCATCACTCTAAGGTGATTCAGTTCCAGCCCAGAGCAAAGACTCTTGACATTTTTGTTGTACTGAAAAGGAGTTACAGTCTTAATTCCTTGGGTATTAATGGAACGTTTTGAAAGGCCCTCACACATATCACTCCTCTACTCTAATTTGGAGTAGAATTCTCCAAACTACTATTGTGAATTTTGGGTTGTGAACCACTGGATTCCAGTGTTTCTTTCCCACTCTATGACTTTTACATCTCCTTTAGTCCCCTAAGGGATATCTTCACACCATGAGATGATAAGGGCTTTGTATACGTCACATGCGGTAGCATCCACTCAAGAGTCCATGTCTTGGATTACTTAGACACAGGACTGTTCTTAAGTGATAAACTCAGAAGCAAACATTGGGAATAATGATAGCCAAGAGCTAAATTAGTTAGATGATTCCAATAGAAAAACGTGTGGTAGAGAAAGTTAGACTAAGAGGAAGTAGAAGCTACCTGACTGGTTTCTTCTTTCCCCGGCTGTGTCCCCATCACTGAGGACGAGCAAGAGAGGCTGGATTCTTGAAGGTCAGGTCAGTTGGAGCCAAATTCAGGAAGTCCTCAATCACTAAACATAATTACTAAATTTTATAATGAGACTTATAGACTTACAAAACCAAACAGGAGCAGTTTATGAGCAACTCATGATGTAATACTTATGTCACGGTCTTAAACGAAAAGAGCTACTTCAGATCTTAAAAAAAAAAGATAAAAGTTAGGTAATTCTTATATTTCAGTTTTCTCCAAATTCCTGTTCAGTAAACAAAGACACGCATATAAACATGTGCACGCGTGCAAACGCACATGCACGCGCACACACACACACATATTTTATTTTCCCCATGGCATTGACATTTCTGGAAAATTTACAATCTTTGATGGTCACAAAATGACTGAGTAACTTAGGTCCTGATACATGTTTGTTTATTCATTTCCTGAGCTGAAATTATCCCACTGCCAAGCCAATCCATTAGCCAACCCAGAAGGTCACTTGGTCAACAGCATAGCGGTCACCTCTCCAGCCACAGCCTATTTTGGCCCAGCCATTCAGTGCTTCGAGTACTCTGATTCACACCTATCCTTTGATCCCATCAGCGTGTCAGCCTCTCTCTCCCCCAACCCATGAGTCACGTCCAGAGCAGGAATCCTGCCTCCTCCCTCCCTATGCTCACCCCACCCCTCTGCCCCCCTCCACCCAACCCTGCGATGAGGTCATTACTGGGATGTGAGTACCTCTTTCACACATCACTACGGATGCGATCTTTTAAAAGCTACAAATTCAGTTGGCAGCTTGCCTCAAAGCATGTAATTTCAAAGTGGCCACGTCGAAATGGATGTGTCAAGTTCTGTTTCAGCCAATTCTGCAGAAGGTTAAGAACTATTTTTGATTAAAAATGATCCAAGGGTGTAATGACTGAATCACATCTCCAAACCAAGATTAGCATCTTTCTGAGGAATTCAAAAGATAAAATCAGAGTAAGGAATCCTGAATTAGCTAACAGGGAATTGGTCAAACAGAGCCAGACAAGCTTCTAGCAGGACAGAATCAGTGTCAGACACCACCTGCTTTGGGGTAACTTGGCTCTGACGTCCTTCGGCCAGAGCTTGGGGACAAGATCTGGAATGTGGGCGATTCCCTCTGTGGGCTCTGAGTTCCCTCATTTTGAGAACTCTGCCCAGTCACCTGGAATTATGATCGGCCTGGAAGCTCAAACACAGCTGACCGTTTGTCCACACGCCATCCAAAGAGAACCAAAACCAGAATGTCTGTGCCCAGAGCCTGGACCCACCAGTGGGATGTACTGAAGCAAAGAACAAGGCATTTAATGTCAGAGGAAGTACACTAGGAAGGGAGCCTAGCACATCTGGGACCTAAAACCCCAAAATAAATAAACTGTCTTAATAATCCACCTTATCAGTATTAGTCAGAAGGTCAAGAGTGAGTTTGTGGGGTTCAAATCCGTAGCAAACTAGTAAATGCTTACTGTGGGATCTGCCAGAAGCAGCGGTTCCTCCCCGTCATTGTCTTGCTCTCTTAATCATAGACAGGTTGAAATTTCAGACCACAAAGTGACAAAGGGTTTTACACATCCTCTACTCCCTGTCGAATGCAACATCCAGGAAATACTTGCAAACCTCCAGCTCTGCCCAAAGGTGAGAAGCAATGATTGTCCAAACAGCCTGGGCCCCAGACTGACACTGTGGGCCCCTGACTGAGGATCAGGAATCAGGCTGCAGAAGGGCGCTGGAACCCTGCAGCCGGCTGGCTGGAAACTTTGGGACTCTATTTCAGCAAACAGAGTGGGCCCTTGTTACTTTGTCTCCTGGAGCAGAAACGATGTGCTGATGATGAAAATTGCTTAAACCTCTTCCCATCATGGTGTCCCTTAAACCTCCTCCCACAGTAAGAGCTCATTAAACATTCTTTTGCTTTGTTTGGAAAGCAGATTATAGTGACATAAACACCTAGAAAGGAAAAGAGAAAGTAAACAGCACCCCTCTCTGCAAAGCCATCAGACTACAATCTGGATGTGATGTTCCGTTATCTCAGTACAGACAGGGAAGTCATGACAATCTCGACTGACACGCCTTGCTTAGGGAAGAATCGTCAATTCACCAGCACCTCCATCCTTATAAGAAAAAGCTGTTATGCGGCCGATTCTGGGAAGCCCCGTGTGTATTTTCCCAGAGGCCCCGCCAAGTCGCTTTTCACACAAAAAAAAACACTTAGAAACTTCTTACCAGAAAAACATTACATGTACATCCAAGGAAACCTCTGCTCCCCTATCCCTAGATTTGAGGGAAAAAATAATTGTGCCACTTTCAAACACAGCAGGCATCCTTCCTGAGGCCCCAAACGCAAATCATTGCAGGCCAGAGCACCTCAAAACTTTCCCAAGTGAACATTCTTAAAAAGAATTTTAAAATAGCTTCTTTAAAAGAATAGGAGGCGCCTTTCCCTTCTGGGGGTTGGTTGGGGGTTTAATAAACAGTAGAGAAAAAAAAATCGCTCTAATGTGTACACCTGGGAACTCTTATTCAGGCTTAGTGTTTGTTCCTGGCAATTTCTCCTCACATGAGCCTATAGTTGTAAGACACAAGAAGTAGGTTAGGGACTGAAAGGTAAGATCTCTGCCTTTTCCACAGCCCAAGCCCTGCAGGCCACAGTCTTGAAATGCAGCCACCGAGGCCTCCAAGGGAGGCACAGGGCAATGCTGCCACTGAGGCGATGGGAGGATGGTCCAGGAGTGGGCTGAGGAAGCCAGAGGCCCTGCCTGGTTCTGAGAGCAGGCTCCAGCCTGAGACGGGGAACAAGCAGAGTCTTGGGACAGGATAAGCCATCTCAGAGTAAGGAGGTGTAAGGGGGCCCCTGCGAGGCCCTGAGCCTGCTGGACTGGGCGTCCTCTCTGGGTCCTCCCCAAATCAGCAGCGAGCTGGCCCACAGTGCGGGATCTCAGTCACAGCTACCTGCGGCTAGAGCTCGAGGCTTCCACGTCCATCTCCCAGAGGAGCTAAAAGATCGAGCCCTTTCACTGGGGGACCTCCACCTTCTGCTTTATGCTGGTTCACGGGAAACATCCAGGCTGATATTCACCCAGGCACGGGTCCCAGAAAAGCCTGCAGGCTAGTGCTCTCCCATCTGCGACCCGTGGTGCCCTAGCAGCCGGCAATGGGAGGCAGGAACGGGGAAGGCGGTTCTCTGGATTCCAGAAACCTGAATTAAACCTCATACTGACAAGCATCAGAAGGCTGCCTTTCGAGGCTCTTGCTCTTGGCTGGAATTCTCTTCAACTGCTGTGGTAATGCCTTCTCTCTCCTGCTGATCAAAAACTAGGCGTTTGATTGAATAGTAATAAACACAATTTGGCAAACAGAATCTTTCCAAATTTGGAGTCTATTTGGGGGAGAACAGGAAAAAATAACAGGACTTTTGGTAACAAGAGGTTGAAAACAATGCCCTAGGAATATTCTTACACAGCCATTCAACCCTTCATTCATCATTCAGTCATTCATTCCACAGGTACTTATTAAGCACCTACCAAATATGCCAGATGCTGGAGATTTAGTTATGGATAAAACACCGTGCCTGGCCCTCAAGGAGACTGGAGCCCGGAGGAACAGGCAAACACACAATAAGGCAATTACATCAGAGTAACTGCTGTGCTAAGGCTAAATGCAGTCTCCGCAGAGGCTTCCTGGACAAGGCGATGTCTGAGTTGGTTTTTAAAGAAATAGTAGGACGTGCAACCTAGCTGCACACGTTCAAATGCATTAGCTGTAACAGACTGAGTAACTGTTTGATAGGTCTTATTGCGGCAGGTGCCTAGGCCCCAGCACAAGGTCAGATGTCATTTGCATTGAGTCTGATTCTGGAGTGTGGTATAATCAGGGCGTGGACAAACTAGAAAGCGTTGTGCCATATGTGGAAACCATGTCACCTGTGGAATGATGGGGAAATTGAAACCATTAGCCTGTGGAAGGAAACTCTGGACTTTAGAAGGTGGCCACATGAAGGGAGGTAAATAGATCCTATTCAGAGATCAGAAACAGATCCACTGGGTAGGACTTGTGAACAAAACCAGGGAAGAATTTTAGAGTACTGTTTCCCAAATGGTATTCCATGGAACATGTTGAGATTCGAGCAAAAATTGTTTTGTAGTTACAAAAGTTTGAAAAATACAAAGTTTAAAATTCATATTGCTGCAGAACTTGTCAGCACCTTTATTTCAGTAACGTGTACCGTGATACTCCAACCAGAGGATATAAGAATTTTTTCATTCAACAAACAGGTACCGAGTGGCTGCTTGGTGCCAGGCACTGGCATAAGCACTGCAGACAATGAAATTAACAAAAGAGACAAAGTCCCTCCTCTCAAAGAGGGCAGGAGATGGCAGTATGCAAATAGTGAATTCCCACTTCCTGACTGGTCCACAGAACCTCTTTGTAAAGAAGCATCCCTGTATCCTTGTGTTCCTGGGAACAGAATTTGGAGGAAAGACTTAGTTCAGAGGATCTAGTGATGAAAGAGAGTGGTGACTTCCCCAAATTCCAGCACTGAAACTGTGGAAGCTGGTTTACAATGTCGATAGGGAAGCTTTAGAGGGTGTTTTGATATTGGAATATGTGATCTGTAAGAGCTAAAGTGCTTTTAACTCAACAAAGCTGGATGTTTCTAGCGAGTTCACCTTCAGTCTGAAATCTTATTGGGAAGAATTTATTTGCAGACACAAACTGATTAAAGAACATCCAAGTTTACGGCTATCCATGAAGCAGTAACACATGTTTCAAAAAAAAAAAGTAGGTTGTTAGTGTGTATATAGATTAAAAACGATCCCCAAAGAATAGTCTTCTGGTCAGAAACCGAATGAGGAGCTTGAGAGGACTTACGAATTTTTCCTACCCTATTCAAATACAGTTTACAGAGGGTTACGTAGATGGTCATTTTCACCAGAACCCCGAGACCCCGAGACTCGCAAGACCCTATGTTCAGAAACTTAGGTTTAGAAGGGACTCTAGTTTTCATTTGGGTTTTGATCTGTCTTAAGCACTTGTGAGCAAAGAAGCAATTGAAACCCCCTGAGGAGGGCGTGGATCTTGGTTAGGATAAATCGCGGGGTTGCAGTGTCTTTTTGAGAAGAGACGCAGACATGAGAGGCGACCTAAGCTACAAACTCTGATATTTCCCAGCATTGCTGCTCCAACCTGGCCTCTTAAATGTCTGAAAACACCAGCTGAAGTCAATAAATAGACGCATTTTGTATTGCATATTTAGTATCGTATTTAAATTGTACGTGATATATATATTTGAACATATGTTTTAGTGTATAATTGAATTATATATTACATTTATAATAATTGGTATTCGATTAGTCTCAAGGCATTTCCCATTTCCTTCCATTTTACCCAGTTTTTCCTCATTCTCTAGCCAATTGCTCAAATTGTTTATGTAAAAGAATAACCTCAAAATTTTGGAGGTCAATTTAAGATTGGAATCATATTTGAAAATATGGTATTTTTAGCATGATT
This sequence comes from Vicugna pacos, assembly GCF_048564905.1. Taxonomy (NCBI): domain Eukaryota; kingdom Metazoa; phylum Chordata; class Mammalia; order Artiodactyla; family Camelidae; genus Vicugna; species Vicugna pacos. The sequence goes on along the minus strand of NC_133011.1, from coordinate 31,712,017 downwards.
CCAATTTCACTCAAGCTAGTCCTGTAAGTCTTAAAAAGAGACAGCCATATTCTGTTAAAAATAGCCTGTTCCATCAGAGACTCTAAACAAGCAGATATGACATTTACACTTTTTCCCAATACTGCTTACAAATGAATCACTGTAAAGATATCAGTGTCTGCATCTTTGCTGTTGGCAGCATTATCTTACTGAAGGTGATACACATGCTGAAATCTCAGAGGCCATTACTAATGGAGGAGGAAGGGTATCACAGATAATCTCAAATTACAGTCTCCCCCAAAGCCACTCATACTTTGCAGCGGTACATTGGGGCTAAATGAAAGTAGATGGTTTCCCTTCCTAATTCCAACTTGCCTGACTAATTGAGTTGATGCTGGTCCTCCCTTGAGCGTATATATACATATATCCTGAAGGTGTGAGGTGGGTTGAGAGAGACTACTTGTCAAACAGCGTATATAACTCTCATATGTAACTGACAAAACAAATGATCAGAAAAGGGATCGCTGAGCATGGGCCACCTGCATTAAAACACTAGGGATATAATTGCAAGGGATAAAAAGAATTGGGTAAGAAAGGAATTCTCAGCATCACTGACATCCCAGCTCTGTAACCTTGTGGCAATGATGAAAGAAAGAGAGGTGTTTCCAAGCTGCTGTCTCATCTGAAGCAGCCACACAGACAGTCAGGAGAATTCCATGAGGGTCAGAGGAGCTCTGAAAGGAGTCAGTTTCATTGGTCTCTGCCTTACAAAAGTGGTCAACAGCCCAGATGCTCAGGAAGCAACATCTATTCCTGGTTTTCTAAAGGCAGTCCTTCAGGCTGAAGCCAGTCCCTGACAACATTTTCAACAGTCCCCATCGATATGAGAAAAATGAGGATGTTTATTGAATTAAATGCATTCAATATCTAGGACCATCCTTTGTTTTGAGCTGACGGCATTCTTATTGAAAAAAGAATGCTCTTTCTTCTTATGAAATGTGGTCATATCAGAGAGCTGGAGCTGCGGCAATCACTGCTGTGCTGCTGCTGCTAAAATTTAAATAAATCAGTCCAAAAATGTTTTTGAAACTCCCCCTCTCGGTGAAATCCGGAGGTCTAAAAGCCATTGAAGGCATGAGGGACTGGCAGGGTGGAAGGCTCAATTTAGTTCGAAGAAGGAAAACTGTAGGAAAATACAATTTACAAAGAGGAGGGAAGTGCCTAACTAGGAATATGCATAGATACTGAGCTGATTTCATCTCCAGCTGTCAGACTCCAGCTCCAAGCAGCTGCCAGGGGAGCATCCTGGCATCTTTAAGCCAGAATGTACGTCTAGACAAGGGCAGCTTGAGTGTCTTTTCCACCTCCTCTCCAAGACAGGAAACTTAATCTTGTCATTTTCCAAACTGCGTGGAGAGAATTTCTGCTTAAGGAGCCAATAGGAGATCCGCGGAGGGTGGACTCCAGCCTCCTTTGCCTTCTGAGATGCTGTTCTAACAGCATTTAACCCCAGGGCTCAAGCCCTCTGGCCCTGCTTGGATCCTGCTGTTCAATTTTCTGGAACGTTGATCCCTGCTTCCTTCTCTCCACTGCAGTTCTTTTCCTTGCCTCTCAGCCATACTTCCCCCTAAGGTCTATCTTTTTCTCTGTGGTGGCCTCCTTGGTACTCAGAGCTGAAATTAACTCCAGTGACCTAAGAGCAAATACTTTACTTTCTCATGTTAGCACATGCAACTCCATCCTTTATCCTGGGGCCGGAGAAGAGGTTTCAGTAAATTCCACCAGGGATAAAGCCCCGCTATAGGATTCTTTAAAGACTGTGGATTTAGGTCACAATGGATATCTCCATGAAGGTTAAAATGAGTAGTCCCACAGTACCACAGGAGGGATCCTCATGGAATGAGCTAGAAGGCTTCACGAGGTTGAATCCTCCACTCTGGCTTTGGCTCTGGAGTCAAGAGGATCTGACAGGGCTGCAGATGAGCTGATGGCCCTTGAGCGTGACTCTCTGAGGCTCACGGGTAAATGAAGGGTTCAGGCGGGAGGGCCTCCAGCAGGCTGTGTCAGCCCTCACAGGCTGCCATCTGCTGACTCCATCACTTTATCTCAGTCTAACCTATGGTCTAACATTGGCCAAGATGAGAGGCTGGCAGAGAAAAAGGATGCAATGAGTGTATACAGAGGCAGTTTTCTCTTCCCTCTTTACAGATGTGCTGCATCCCATGCTTCTCCCCGAGGAGATCTCTTGGGGGAAGGGGATGAGCATCGCTGTCCCTATTTCCCTCCAGCTCCAACTCCCACTTTTTTGTCGAAGAAGTTGTCTTAAGTTGGAGCTGTGGGTAAGCACTGCGTTGGGCTAGATCCAGCCAGTTGATCTTGAGTCTCCAGGAGACAGCGTCCTCCCTGCCAAATCGGGTGTGTCTTCATAAACCAATGCTGTTTCTGCATCCATGTGGCCCTACCCAATGGCCAACCACAGTGGTTGGAATTCCCCACCTCCTGCTGTTGAATCCTGTGAAATGGTGAGAGGCTGCAACTGCTTGCATTTTTTTTGCCTAAAGGAAATTAAACACATATATCTATATGAACATATAGATATATAGTGGTCTATGGGGAAAAAACATTTGTGAAGGGTAAAAAAAATCTAACAATCTTCATGAAGTTTAAGGAGGGAAACCTGGCGCATTTGGCTGTCTGTCCATGAGAAATGCTAAATTAAAAAAAAAAATGCAAGCCATGGGTCCCCAAGTCTCTCCACCACCATTAAAGTAAAGACCACATGAAAATGTGGAATCTTCTTGGTTGGAGATGATCTCTTCTGTGGGCTTTTCAGGTACATTTTCCTTTCTGTTATTTGCATTGGTTTTCTTTCTCTCATACCAGGGACGGGCCTGGTTAGAGAAAGGGTCTTGATTAACATTTCCAAGCCGACAGCTCTCCAAACACCTGACCCAGAGGAATTCAGTGCACCTCCACAGAGGAAAGGGAGATGCCCCTGTCGATGTGCTGTTTTGCCAGGTTGTGTTTCTCTGAACCAAGTGCTAACTTATTAAATTTCTGTAGGTTTCACAGAATACAACCGCATGGAATGCTGTGACTGTTTGCAATGCAACCTAACCTAAACACATTGCATTTCTTTTTAACCCAAAGGGGACTAGCAGGTTTATGGTGTTTGCATGTGCTTTCCCCCTAGACTCTGGCTGCCCTAACAAGAAATTCAATAAATCTACTTCCAAACCATCTTGCACAAGCTTTGCATGTCCAGTCTGGGCCTGAGGAGATTAACAAGAGAATAGAACATACCATCGACTTGCGGAGTGGCGATAAATTGAGAAGAGAGCATATCAAGCCATTCTCACTGATGTTTAAAGACTCCAGCCTGGAGCACAAGGTAGACTCCACAGTGGCTCTTTTTCTGAAGTAAACTGTAAATGTTCATGGGACCGGAGAGAGAGCCCAGGGGCTGTGGTTTTGGTTGGTGTGTTTGCTGTTTGTTCGGTTTGATACTGCCTTTTCTTTTCTCTTTGAAAATCATGAGTAGACTGAAGGCCATGAGAGGAGATGCCGGTCAGATACAGAGAGCCTCAGCTCTGCTCTTTAAGGAAAAGATGACAAAAGGAACAAAGGAGTTCCTTCCAGTTTGAGATTATTAACCCAAGTGACCTTAGCACCCACTTGCCTTTGATTTTAAGTGAATCCGCAACCCTTGTAAAATAATATACAAGGGCATCCAATAACCTGTTGCAAACATTAGTGATAAACACTGTCTTTCTTAGATTCGAGACCCCGTTCTCCCGTTTTCCCAGTTGTCCACTGCTCAGAGCCCCCCTGACGAAGGCACAGCAGATGGGTTGTGGATTCAGAGTTGGGTTCGTATTCTACTTCTGCCAATTCCTGGCTATGTGACCTTCACTAAGTGAAGGATCCTCTGAGGATGAGGTCCTCTCTGCACAATGAGGATGATGGACGTGCCTCCCTCATAGGTTGTGATGAAAGGCTCCAGGCAAAGCCTTGATCAGATCAACTGTTCAAAAGTGGCAGCCATTACCACGTTGATGATGACTTTTTTTCCACGCCCTTTCTCCCACCCTGACTCCAAACTGTAAAGTGTGAGGAAGTGGGTGCTGTCCCTGATCTACAGGGCCGCTCCTTTGCACTGATGGAAGCTGACAGACCCTCCTTGACTGAGCACAGGAGACGCTTGGCATCTGCAGGGGCCTCAGGCAAGAACAGCAGGGAATTTGCAAGCAAATTTCAGGAGTTTGATACGAAACTCCGTGAAGCTCCAGTGAGCAATTTTTTGTGACTTTGCTCAGCTGCCTGGGAGATTCTACTTTTGTAGGTTTGGAGAATTCACACTTCTGTGCACATGCATCTTTCCTAATGAGCTTCTTTGATAACTACCAAGAGGTTGCAAACTCCAAAATTAATATCTTCACCTGCGAATCACAGCTTGAAATGTATTGTGTCTATGTACTAACGAAACAAAAGGAAAAGAAACATTTTGCCTGCTCAACAGGCACCCCCCTACCCCCGCAATAGCAGGTGGACGTTTCTTACGAGTAATATAATTAAGGGCTTAAGATCCAAATTAAATGCATTTTCTTTCCTGGTTGCGACATTAAAGGAGCTAAAAAGAGCAGGGTGGTCTTGCAAAGAATCTTCTCAATTGGCCAGTGTAAATGCCTGCGTCCAGGGCAATACAAAGCCTTTTTATTCGTTCTTGCTAAAGGTGTACTTGCTTCACTAACGACCTCACCCCTGCACGCTGTAGATAATTTCTAATGTGTTTTATCCAATAGTGTCTGGCTCTCACCTGCAGGCGTTGGAGGAGGAATGGACCTAGGGGAGGCACCGTGTATCTGAGGTTGATTTCTGTGACCAGGGAGGTTCTTCTAAGGGAAGCAAAGCGTAGCATCCTGAACAGACATGCAGGGATGTAGCCCCGCACAGTCCAGCCTTGCACCAGCCTGAGTGTGCTCTGCATTACAGGGGTTCCCGGGGTGAGGGCAAGTGGGGCACCTCAGAAAATCTTCCCTCCCCTCATGCCACAGAGACATTTCTCATCGACTCCTGCCCTGAGACCCTCTCCAGGGGCTGTGTTACTGCTGAGCAGAGGATATATAAAAAGTAATCATCAGCAGGTATTTACCAAATGCCAGGCGCTGCTCCAAGCTGTTTGCACAAATGGACCAACAATGACAGTATGAAGGAGATGTCATGATGAGCCTCATTTTATACTTGGTGACTATGATGATTATGTAGTCTGTCCAAACCCCAGCTGTCAGTAGAGGGGCTGCGACCTGAGCCCACTGTGACCCCAAAGCCCAGTGCCCTTGTCTGTTCACGACCCTGTCCCTCCCAGGAGCCCTGGAGACTTGCTCTCCCAGGCGCTTATATGAAGGCAACAATCCTGTGTCATCTTCATCCTCTTCCCTGTGAACTTTAGATAAGGCAGGAGGCACAGGGCAGGGGTTTGGGAGAGAGAGCAAGTAAGAAAGGGTCCTAGAAGCCTTATCAACATGAAAACAGGGCCTTCAAGTCCACAGGGCTCCGGAAGCCAAAAAATCACATCAGTGTCCATCTGCTCTGTGCTTGGTGTTTGTGTGTATCGGTTTGCTGCATCCTCAGAGAAACACGACTGCCCCACTTACAAAAGAGAAAGCTGAGCCTCCCAGAGGTTAAGTGGAGGTCCTAGATCTCAAAACCTGGCCATCGTATTTCACTGCCTAAGGCACCATCAACTGTGAGGGTCTTCATTTTCTATGCAGCACAAAGAAAATCCACCCAATGCGCTGTGCTTACAGCCTCGGGGTGAGGATGAGCAGAACTAACCCACCCAGCGGACAGCGAGGGGCTCACGTGCCTCCAGCCTGGCACTGGTTAGACGGAAAAAGAGCTCTCCAAGAAGGAGAACTCCAAAATGGAGCCCATCATGCTCGGAATGTGGCTTAAATTTAAAAAAAAAAAAATTTTAAGTCAGGTAGAGAATTTTTTTTTCTGAAAGTCTACTTTTTTTTTTTACACTTTTTATTGATTTATAATCATTTTACAATGTTGTGTCAAATTCCAGCGTGGAGCACAATTTTTCAGTTATACATGAACATATATATATTCATTGTCACATTTTTTCCTCTGTGAGCTACCATAAGATCATGTGTATGTTTCCGTGTGCTTTACAGTATAATCTTGTTTATTTATTCTACAGTCTTGAAATTCCATCTATCCCTTCCCACCCTCCGCCCCCTTGGCAACCACAAGTTTGTATTCTATGTCTAGGAGTCTGATATTTTTTGTGAATTCTAAGAACCGAAAGACATGGGTTGGTTTTGGTTTGACTCTTGGCAGTGGACTTTCAGGAGAGAAAACTGAAGTTCTGCTCGCTCCTTGCTGTGTCCTTTCATGGTGGGTCACACACATACACACAGAGGACTCTTTAGAGTTACGCTTCAGGAAAGCCTGCTCATGACTCGTGTGTCTTAGCCAAATTTGGGCAGCACATGTTCCCTCTCTGTTCCCGGCTTTTCTCATCTGTGAGATGAGATCGTTGGACAGCTCCTAACAGCCTTCAGCAGTCGGTGCTATGAGGCTGCATTCCCTATGGTCATGATGAACACATGTCCTGGTTTGCCTGAGATGGTCCTGGCTTACATCCATTTTCTCAATGTAATTATTAATAGCACATCCTTTCACTCAAATATCACACGGGTGGCAAGTTATATGATCCAAGGCTTGGGCCTCAGCCAGGTTAGGATTAGTGATTCTCAACCTCTTCACTTCCCTGCAACCACCTGAGGTTTCTGGGAAGATCCCAGGTGGGGCAGGGGGACCTAATCCAATCATCAAAGGTCCTCTCCAGTTCCTCCCAGATTTCACAGAAGAACCCACTGCCCTTCTTTCATCTCCAGCTAAAATTTCCTAAGGGAGCTTACAGATCTCAGGGGCAAACAGAAATTAGAACTGTGGTAAAGAGATGCAGAAAACATGACATATTTGTCAAACACTGTCAATCACATTGGATTTTTTCCTTTTATTATGTATGTCTTTTCTTCCTAAAAAAAAATAATGCATTTTCACTACCAAAAGCTTCCACCAAGCATATAAGGCAAAAAGAAGAAAATGGCATCTCCTGTGACCTTACAACCCAGGGTAACCACTGTTAACATTGTGGCATCTGCCATGCTGGTCTTTCATGAGTGCAATTCCTTATATTTATCTATGCAATTTCTCTATTAAAATGGGACCCTTTTCTACATTCTTTGCTTGAGCTTTTTCCCACATATTAAATATTCAGTTACAAAATAACTTCGGCAACTGCGTACTATTCTATTGAATGTTTCAACCATTTTTGGCTTTTTCCCCCTCAGTTTTTCACTGTTATAAATTATAAATTATAGACTACATGGCAATGACCATTGTCATAGTAAATCATATATCCATGTGGTTAATTATCTTCTTAGGATAAAACTGTAAAAATAAGTATAAGAGAATGCACATTTTAAAATAATCAAGGTGCATTCTAAAATCACTCTCAAAAATTGTGCCTGTGTTTTTTTTTAAATTGCCAACTTGATAGGAAACAGGTAGCCTCATCCTGTAATTTTTTGTAAAATTATTATTGAGGTCGAATGTCTTTCTATATATGTTTTCTATACTTTGGTCTTTGTATTTCTTTTGTGATTTGCACATTCCTCTTGATTGTGCAATCTGTACATTTATCTTAATTGTGTGATTTGAACATTTGTCTTAATCGTCATCTTTTATTGTGCTGAGCACCTCTGTCTTATTGATTTGCGAGTGTTCTTTATATCATGAAGAGCTTAACCTCAGAACACTTACAAGAAGATGGTATTTCTCAGCTTCTGGCCTTTATTTCTCTTCTAGAACAAGGCTCAGAATGAAGCTTAGGATGGGGAAGGCAATTAATTATAATTACTTATGGATGTTTTCAGGCCAGAGAAACCAATCCAAAACTTTTAGTGCCTTAGGAGAGCTTGATAACATAGAAACACCCTTACTTGGAGTGACTTCACTTAGCCTGGTATTTCAAAAACAAAGTGACCACCTCAGAATGAGGCAACTTCCTCATCTTGAATAAAGATTAAGATAAGTTTAATATATGCTTCAAAATTGAAACTTATGTTTTGATGTGGGCATTCTAGTGGGCTAAGTCCTAAAATCAAACCATATCAATGACAATTAGATTTCCTTCCTTCTTTTAATGCTGATATCTTTCTGTTAAATTGTGAGACTTTTTTCTTCGAGAAATCAAGGCTTCCTTTGTCACCGTTACCAATTTAAGCCATAAAAAGCCTCTTTGTCCTAGGCTAACAGTTTTCAAACTTGAGGATCTTGTTTAAAATGCAAGTACCTGACCATCACTCTGCCCTCAATATCCTGATTTTGCAGGGGGACCTACCATCTGAGAAAACCCTTCTGGGATTCTGGCGTCCTGAGTTGTCGTCACCTTTCTCTGTCCTTGGCTGCATCCTGGGACTTGGGTTAATCACTTGCCTCATGCCTTGAGAGATCAGGTCACATCAGAAGTTCCCAGGTCCATACTGAAGGCCAACATGGCCTCAGACAGACCTAGAAGGAATGTCTCCTTAAGCCTCACAATGGCCCCAGGAGCTCAGGCTCTGGGGTCAAACAAAGCTTGATTCAAATCCCACTTTGGAAATAGATGTGGGTGCAGTGAAGGGTTGATTGATTTGTGGATCATTATTGGATACCGACAAATTGATAGCATTCCATCACTCAGCTAGACACCCACACACCTGCAAAAGCTTCATTTATCTCACAAGTGTTTGGTTTTCTCTAAAAGACAGAGGAAGGAACATAGCCTTGATTACTCAGTAGACATGACTGGAACCCAGTTCCTGCCAGATACAGGCTGAGTGATACAGGATAAGGTGTTTGATCTCAGGGAGATGACAGTGATCATATTACCTGCCCTCACTGGACTGCTGTGAAAATTAGGTGACATAATACTCACATAATAAACCTGTGAATAAATGCAGTAGTTATTCTTTTCCCTCTCCTTCCAATTAACCCTATGCCAGTACAGTTCTGGGTGAGGCTAAACCCTCACTGAAAATAAATCTTACACTTCTAGAGCTTCTTTAGAGAAACTACTTCATTAAAAATGGTGGGAGGGAGCAATCCTAATGTGTCTTGTATCCCAGGGTATGGGAAGCAGTGCCAATGTATTAGACTAATTCATGGGTGTTTCTGAGGTCCATTCTTTGCTCAGCTCATGCTTCACTTTCATTCTAACAAAGATTTACATAAGCTCAAATTTTTAACACATTTTTTTCTTTGTATTGTAAACCACATCACTGAAATACACCAAGACACATACATGGTCATGCACCTTATGAAGATGATTGTACCTTGAAAATAGCAAAGTTGCCCCAGAGAGTGCCGCCAATGAGACCTTACACACTGGGGTCAAACTCTCTGGATCCTCTACTTACAATCTGGGAAGTCCCGGTTGAATTACTCAGTTATCCTCATTTTCAGTTTCATTATCTGCAAAATGGGGATATGATAAATAGGATCTTCTTTAAAGTGTTGCTGTGATAATTAAATGAAATCATCTACATAAAGCATGTAGCCTATCGCCTACCTTGCACTAGACAATACTCACTATTATTCGATTTGTTGCACTATATTTGGACCATTTCCTGAATCACCCAAAGCCTACAGATTGAAAAATAATAAGACAGTTGTCCCTCTGTAGCAGCAGGGCATTGGCTCCAGCACACATACACACCCCTGCCCTGTGGATACCGAAATCCACAGATACTCAAATACTTTAAATAAAATGATGGAGCATTTGCATATAATCTGCACACATCCTCTTGTATACTTCAGATCATCTCTAAGTTACATATGACACCCAATTCAATATAAATGCTATGTAAATAGCTGCAAATACAGTGTAAATACTATGCTGGGGAGTGGCAAGTTCAAGTATTGCTTTTGGGGACTTCTTGGGCATTTTTTCATGGATTTTTTTTATTTGTGGTTGGTTGAATCTATTCACGTGGAGCCCATGGATATTGATGGCTGACTATAATCAAAATTTTAATCTAAGCTCTCAAAGGAAGCATTTATAATTTGTCCCAAGTGGCATGGCCTTTTTAATTAGCATAAATCCCATTTAGAGTTGGTTCAGTTGCTGTGCTCAGGCATTTCCTGCCCAAAGACAGGGGTCTAATGGAACGAATACGCCATCAGGAGCCAAGAGATGTGGCTTCTCATCTGAACTAGTCCACCAACCACTTAATTGACCTTGATCAGCTCTTCCCCATATCTGGTTCTTAAATTCCTCATTAGTTTTATATATATACATACATATATGTAGCCAAGTTCTCTTCTAGACCAAGGACTCAGTGAGGTATAAGGGCCCAGTGGTCATTTCCAAGGACACCTTTCCTATAGGTCCCTGGAGAAGTGGAGAATTCCACTCATTGGTAGAGGATCTTTTAGGAAGCGAGGGAATGAATAAGGACAAAATCTTTTACTAAGACAAAAGACCACATGCAAGATTATAATTCCCCTTAAGAGAATTCTTCATAGCATGGTTAACCAATCAGCCAGCAACATTTTAGGAGACCCTACTGAGTACAAGGCATAATATTGTACAGAGAAATAGCAGACAGCATTCTAGAAGGCAGCACTGTGATTGAAAAGCTGGCTTCAAAAAGGTAACAAGTATAGCAACAAAATACGTAATTAATTGAATATAGGAAACTGATTATAGAAAATTGACCATAGAAAATTGACTGTGTAAGGTGATCATGTGCTATAAGCACTACAGTAAGTATTTTGCATGTATGAACTCATTTCATCCCCCCAACAAGAGATAGCTTTTACTATTATGCTCATTTTCTGAATGAGAAAACTGGCACAGAAGACTTAGTCACTTAGCCCAAGTTTACATAGCTAGTACGTGCTGGAGCTGAGCTTCGGATCCAGGCAGCCTAGCTCTAGATTAGCCCATGCTCACCATTGAGATGTGAAAGAATAAGTGGGGCCAAGTAAGGACAGAACAGAGGCCAGCTAACGAGCCTAACTATGGCAGGAAGGAGACTACGTATGCCTTAATATAGCTGTGAACCAGAGTGCTCAGACCTTCACAAGTTAAGAGGAAGTGAAATGAATCACCACTCAGTCTTTGTACCCTGTCATCCTGAGCCAATTAAGAACTTCCTTTCCATAATTCTGTCTCCTTTGCATTTCCAAAGTTACAATGCACTCCATTATGAAATCCAGAATTTTGTATTTGATTGATGTCATCTTCACAAAAATAGTAAGATTCTTTCTTCATGGGACTGTGATATGCACTGGAGTTCAAACATAAAAATAATAGAATTTATTATTAAATTCTAACATAATAAAATACAATAAGATGGAATAGCATTGCAAAACCTATGGATGGTATTAATCCCCCCATTTGGCAGAGAGGTTAAAAGGCACTGGCTTTGCTCACAGTGAAACAGAGTAGAAGACCTGAAGGCAAAGTATGTCTTCCTACTTTGTCACCAACCAGCTTGCCATCCGAATAAAATGAATAACATAAAACCGTATGCATTTTTGTCTGGACAGATGATGAATATGTGAGATCAGTAAAAACGTTGAAGAGAGGAGTCAGAGACTCAGGCTTGGGATCTACAGGAAAGGACCTTTTCACAGTGAGAGTGAGCCCCAGTGGGAAAGAAATCCTTTGCGAAAGAATGAGCTCTCGGGCACTGGCCACGTTCCACTTGAGGGTGTTTGAAACTCTAGGGTGCCCCGCCCCAGCTCAGAGAAAAGAAACCCGCTTCCACCAACAAAGCAGAAAAGGTTTTCTGATGCTAATCAGCAGGCGTTTGAGTGGACATCAGGAACGTTGCGGAAAGGATTCCTGACGGCAGGGGTCCATTATGACTCCAAGATGCTGTGATGATGGTAGTGATGATGGGGTGATGAGGAGGATGCTAATGATGAAGATGAAGATGAAGAAAAGGAACAAGAGAGAAATTACTTACATGAAAAATTATTACTGTTGTTTTTAAATTTCATTATCAAATCTATATAAGCAAGCTGGTTTGAAATTAGTCAGCCAAGAAAGAATAATTAGATCTTGTGCACTTGGTTGTTAGAAGGAATTCAGACGTTGATCTTTCCTTGAGTTACCTGCTTTGTGGCTAACTCATTCATTTTCGCACTGGTATGTGTAGGTCTCTATGACGGCACCCTGTTCTTGGGCAGCGCTCTTGAGAACTGACAGTAACAGGGATTTTGTGCAGTTTTATCAGGACTGAGGATGGCTGTAGTGATGCTTCAGGGGCGTGTTCCCAGTTGCCCTCTAGATACTGAGCAGATTGTCAGCAAGTAGACGGAGGCCTCGACTCCAGGGAGCAGAAAAAGCATTGCCCTGCAACGGCGATGAATGTGCAGTCTCTGAGCAGCACTGCGCTTCCCCCACGTCGCTCACCAGTTACAGGTCACTGTCATTCTCCAAATCAGAGCCATGATGTTGAGCAGTGAGTTCAGTCTAAAATCCAGACCACATCAAGAAGTAGGCAAGAGGATAAAAATCATGTAACCACTGATTGTGCCTCCCATACCAACAGCAGGTTGGACTAATTTTATCATTTCACTGATCTGACCACAGACTTCTCTTGGAATTAGGAGCAGAGAGCCTGAGATGCTGTGAGAGCTCTATTTACCAGCTTCCTTTATAAAATAACTGTGAAATTCAAATCAGAGATCATAAAGTTCCAGAGCCAGGCTTAGCTTTCAGGTCCCAGCCCCAAAAATGTTCTGTGCAACATCATTTGTGACAAGTCACTAGACCTCTCTGGCATTGAAGTAAAAAGAGGGACTTGATTCAGGCTGACTTTAAGATCTTTCTCAGTTTCAAAAAATCTTTCCTTCCTTGTGAAGAAATTGGACTCTCCCTTGGTTTAGTGACTCAAAGATGGTTCAGGAAACCAGGCAGGACTAAGGCAAGTACATACACATTCAGCGCTGACCTTCCAGGAGCTTTTAAGGCTGGGCAATGAAATTACTGAGTACTCTGGATAATCAAAATAAAGTTACCACCATTCCCCAGGGCCACCTCAAGCAGACAGCAGAAGGGCAGTCAAGCATATTGGCCGATCTCTTGGTTTCTCTCATGTGAAATGAAAGGGCTGCCCTTGCTGGAGATTTCTTTGTCTGCTTTCTATTCTAAGATTCGATGAATTTATTTTTCAATAGTTTTTATGAAAAAGGAGACTCTCTGGTAAGCCATTTCCTTGGGTCCCCAAATCTAACAAGAAATAGAGCAAGATCCTTAAATGTGTTAACGTTTACTCATGAAGAAAGTCAATGTGAATTTGATTTGCTGCGTAAATGGATGTGTGCTCTTGTGTTTTGTTAAAATGACGTTAGTTTAGAGGGAGGAGGAGAACTGGTTTATGAGCTCATGCGAAGTCCCTCTCCCCTTCCCTGTTACTGTGAAGGGAATCATATTTGCCCCTGGGCTCTCACTGGAGGATTGGTGGGACGGATGGAGACAATGCTCTATGAAGGGTTTATTAATGGATTCCTCTTAGTTAAATATATATATATAAAATACCTAGTCTCTTCTTGATGTTTCCCCTTAAAGCCAAACGCTGGTAAAACTTAACTCTTCCAAAAGTCCAACTCTGCTGCAAAGTAAGTCATTCTCCTTCTTTTTTTTTTTTTTAATTACAGTATTCTCAAATGAGGGATGAAGTATTCAAGTCAAACTTGGTCTGTGCATTTATCGTCCTTCTGTTTATCACGGCAATACAAAGTTTGCTTCCTTCTTCAAGGTAAATATGAAAGGACTAAGTTATCAAGGGAAATGTTTTTGTGAGCTGATGGGCCCTCGCCTGGAGCCAGCTGACCTTTTCCAGGGATCAGAATTTAAAATAACCAGATCCAAGATTCATACCAAAATGTTTGCTGACATCAGTGTCTATTCTGGTTGTCCCACTCCACATAATATTCTCATTGCTCTGCTAAAGCAAGAGCTTTTTCCCCATCTTAATAAAGACAACAACCCAGGCCAAAATAGGCTTCCCTCTTATTTGACATCGCACCCACGAATGCAGAAAGTAGGTTTCAGTTCTTCCGTTACCACTAACTTGCTCCGTTGTTAATTACCTCTTTGTTGTTCATAAGATACAGCATCACAACTTCCGGGGGCAGCAAAATTGGCACTTTAATGCAAACACCCATCTGTGGCCAGTCACTGTTCCAGATACTTTACACACAATAACTCATGGCAACCCTATGACGTAGGTCCTGTAATTATCCCCATTTTAAAGAGGAGAGAACTGAGGCTCAGAGAAATGAAATAAGTCGTTCAAGGTCTCACAGTTGAAAAATGTTACAGCCTGGATTCAAACTGAGGAAGTCTTGCCCCAGAGCCGGGACTCTTTAACACTCTATTAGACACAGGCAAAGCATACAAATGACAGGTGCCAGAGCCGGCATTTGAACCTAGTACAAGATTAGTCCATTGGCCGTGTTTTTTGCTGTCTCCTGCACTGTAAGGTAACCCCTGGCTCTTTTCTTAGATAAATTCCCTTCTCCCTAAACTTACCAGGAGTTTCCTCCTTTAGTGTGGTTAAAAATAACATCAACAAATATTAGTTCAATGTCTAACACAGGCAAAGCAACTTGCTAGCCCCTGAGAATGGCATAATTTTGCAAAGGAAGTCTGCATCCTCTAAGACATAATTTAGTGGGAGAGGGAGACGTTAATAATGGCTTCCAGTTACTGAGCATTTATCATATGCCAGGAAAATGCTAAATCCTTTGCACAAATTGTCTCAATAAAGCCTCAAAAACAACCAATAAGTGAGGCAGCATTCTAATTCTCGTCTATATAATGACTGAGCTGGGATTTGAACACAGAGACAGTCTGTGCTTTTAATTACTTAACTGCTTTGTGCCAAAATCAGTGGTTCATTCTGACTAGGCGGTTTAAGGAAAGCTGGCAGAGAAGGTCACGTTTTGAGCTGAGTAGGATGAAGGAGAAAGGGTGGAACGGTATTCCCAGTTTAGAAAACATGCAGGAAAAAGCACAGAGAAGCAGACGACCCTGTGTTTGCAGCCTGGTGAGTAAATGGGAGAGTCTGAAGTGAAGCATTTGTGCGAGGATGTGGTGGGCACCTTGGTGGAAAAGGGAGGTGAGCCAGCAGGAGTTCAATGTCCACGTGCTATGTTCAGGAGTTTAGAACTGACCCTCGGAGCAGGAAGGAGGCCCTGGAGGTTTTGGAGAAAGGTTGCAGCATGGGTCTGTGAAGGAAAGATGTTCAAATTAACTACCAGTCAGGGAATGGCAGTGCTTGACCTTGTCTAGATTAGCAGGGATATTAAGAGGACAGAAAGGATCCCTAGAAGATGGTGGTAGAAGTAACATATTTCTGAATTTCTCAGAATTCCCACATATCTGAGCAACTAGGTAGCAAAACCAAAACCCTCAAGGACCATATTTACAACAAAAATAGCTTATATGATAGCCCCACAAATTCCAGAACGGGGATGGGTAATGACAGTCTCCCAATAGCCCAGAGACTGGTGTGATATCAGCATCTCTGTGGGAGGAACTGGAAAGAAACAGATGGGCATCTGGGAACAAAGGAGCCCCCATACAGCCAAAAGGTACACTGAGAAGTGTCACGGAATGAACTGCAAAAGCAATTCAAAGTGGGAGGAGTTTTGCCCAATCCAACAACGGGGGCTTGTAAAGGTCTGCAGTTAAGGTCTGAGGAGCTTGAACCATCAAGACACTATGAACTCTCAAAATGACCAGCCAAACCTCCTTCCCAGGACAGGGCCCTCGAGGGAACTGTGTGAATGGAATCAAAATTACTCACAGTGAGAGCAGTCGTGAGGAAGGAAAATGGAGAGTCCAAATGAAAGTAGGGAGGGAATCTAGCCATCATGGTTTTGAACACTATGTGAAAAGAGCTGAAGAAAGAACGCTGTGGAGTCACATCTGGAACCACATCCCTTGCTAAGTGTTCAGCCAAGTTCATTTTACACAAAAAATAGCAACAAAGTGTATTGGTGGCAATCCCATACCGAACTATTATGAGAAAAAAAGAGAATTAAAAGTAAATGGAAAAAAAAGTAGATGAATATCCCAAAAGGCTATGAAAGCACTCGAAAAAGACATACAACATATATCAAAACTTCAACCTGCTATTTCAAAAAGAACTGAAACCCTTCATGTCATTCAAGACATCAAGTAACAACCTAAATCAGAGTTAGAAAAAAACTGAGAAATTCAGGAAGGGAGCTCAAAAAAGAAATAAAAATATAAGAAAGATACATTTCAGAAGTGAAGACTTAACAAGAGGAAACACAGAGCAGATAAACACAGAAAATAACAACTTAAGAGAAATGGAAGGTGGAAAGGGAGAATATTTTTAAAATCAAAAAGAACACAGGGAACTATATTCCATATCTTGTAGTAACTTATGGTGAAAAAGAATCTGAAAACAAATATATGTATGTTCATGTACGACTGAAGCACTGTGCTGTACACCAGAAATTGACACAACATTGTAAACTAACCATGCTTCAATAAATATATAAAAATAAAAATAAAATCAAAAAGAAGATTTAAAGCATTGACAAAGCCCCATCCCCCGAGGCCTTCTCACCGCACCAAAAATCCAGTATATTGTTCGTGGGCTAAAAACTGCCAGAAAGGACTGCAGGAACCAGACTCTTTATTAGGGGAGCTCAACTCAAGAGGGGAGAGAAGAACAAGACATGAGAGGAATCTGAATCCACTGGTACATAACATACAGCAAACTCTAAACATAGCCCAACTCATAGCCAGAGTCATAAAAATCCTTCTAGTAAAGGTCCATTCACCTCTGTTTCTATTACCTGATACAGTATGAGCAGTTTTCAATAGAGAATGACAAGGCACCTCAGAAGGAAAGAAGAGGCAAATCATCCTCGAACCAGACTCAGTTATGACACAGATGCTGAAGTTATCAGGAAGGGAACATGAAATAACTGTTATTAATCTATCAAAGGATCCAATGCAAAAAGGAGACACCATGCAAGAAAAGATGGGCCGTATAAATCGAAGGAAACTCTAAGAAAGTATCAAGAAGACACGCTAGAGCTCAAAACACTGACAGAAATAACGAATGCCTTTGACGGGCTCATCAATTGATTCAACAAGGCCAAGGGAAGAATCAGTGCGCTTGAATATAGGTCAATAGAAACTTCCTAAATTGAAACGCCAAGAGAAAAATGAAAGAAAGAAAGAAAGAAAAGGAAGATCAAAGCAAACAAGCTATCTGGGACAATTTCAAAAGGTGTAACATACACATAATTGGAATACCAGAAGGAGAGAAAAGGAGAACCGAGCAGAAGAAAGCTTTGAGATAATAATGTCTGAACATTTTCCAAAATTAGTGACAGACACCAAGCCACAGAACCAGGAAACTCAGAGAACACCAAGCAGGGTAAATACAATAAATAAGTAACAAAAAAATAAATAAATAACACACTTAAGTAAGTCATTCAAATTGCAGAAAGCCAGAGACAAAGAGAAGATCTTAATAGAAGACAGGGTAATAGGGAGTTGGGGGTAGGTGATGGGAATACTACTTATCTATAAAGAAACAGGAAGAATTGCATCGTACTTCTTGTCAGAAACCATGCAAGCAAGAAGAGAATGGAGTGAAATATTTAATATGTTGAAAGAAAAAAAACCACCAACCTAAAATTCTATATGCTTCAAAAACACAAGAGAAATGAAGACTTTCTCAGAAAAATAAAAACTGCATTTCCAGTTGACTTTCTCTGCAAGAAATGTTTTTTTTTTTAAGTTCTTCAAAAAGAAGGAAAATGATGTGGGTCAGAAACTTGATCTATACAGAGAAAGAAAGAGCTAAGAGAAAGAATAAATGAAGTTAAATAAAATGTTTTTTCTTATTCTTAATTGATCTAACCATTGAGAACAACAATGTTAATGATGTATTCAGTGGCTATAAATAAGGATAATTGAAATGAATGACAGCAGTGTCACTGAGGGTGCTTTGTTTTAAGGTACCTGCATTACACATGAAGTGCTGTAGTGTAATCTGAAGGTAGATCTAAATTGATTTAAAATGCATACTGTAAACTCTAGGGCAAGCACACAAAAAATTTAAACAAATATAATTGTTATGCTAAGAAAGGAAATAAAAATGAAATGATATAAAACATTCAATTAAAAATCAGACAGCATGCAAAGGGAGGGAGGATACTACCTGGGGAGTGAGGAGAGGGGGCGTTAAACAGACGAAGCCCGGGAGATTTTTTAAGGTGGTAAAACTAGCATGATGCTGTAATGGTGTGTCCATGGCCCTGTGAATTTGTCAAATCCTATGGAACTTTACTGCACAACCTTTAACGTATACAATTTTTAAAAATAATTTAAGAGTTCAAGGGATCCCATGATCAGACTGTCATGAAAGAACCTAGCTGTATTAAAAGTGTGAAACAACCTCACTGAAACGGGGGGGAGGAGGGGAGAACAGGTAGTTTTCTAAGTAGGTCTGGAGCTGAGCAGACTCTGTAGGACTAAACATAAAAAGAACTGCACATAAGCACTGAACTTCAATTAATAAAGATGTTTCTCTTGGAGGTATGTGTGAACAGCCTGAACCACAGTATACGTACACGGTAACTGAACAAGGAAGTCATGAATGGCAGATGGTGGGGAGTCACGTTTTTTGTCCTTGGAGTGGAAGGCTACAGATAAACAAGACGAAAAGGCTAGAATGATCCCTATGGTAAAGTATTAGAGATGGAGACATTAGTATGAATTTGTTTAGCGTAATATAGATCCTTATTATATAAGATGTCTATATAAACACAGCTATGTTTATATACACAGATTAGAATCCACGTATGTATTTCTTTGCTCTGTCAGCAGAGGACGCCCAGGAGCAATGACACCTCAGTCATATTAAGCACATCAAGCAATGAACACAACCTAACATGAAATCCAATACAAGGAACCAGGGATCCTTAGAGAACAGGCTGATTCTACGTCAGGGATTGTAAATACACGAGAGGAACCTGGAACATCACGGAGGGCCAGAGAATAAGGAAGTGTTAAAACACATACACACACACACACACACACACACACACAAAATGATGGAGGTATGTCAGAGGGACACAGGAAAAGAACAACTTGAACAAAAAAATAAATAAAATTGCATCAGGTTATAACCCAAAACGTAAAATAAATATCCCACAGTTTCATCCTGATATAAATGACCAAATAAATAAATAAAAGGCGAAGAATAGATAAGTTTCCTATGCAGAAAAATCTAAATAATTTATGTAAATACTCTGTCCTCCATGAAGTGGAACTTGGCTCCCCACTCCTCACGTGCAGTTGTAGTGGAAGTGGCTTCCTGCCAAGGAGGACAGTAAGGATGGGAGGAGAACACGGGGAAGCCTGACAAACACTTCCTCAGCCAGCTGCTCACGCTTCCACCAGCAGGCGTAAGTCACGTTGATAAGATGTAACGAGAGCGGCACACAGACCCTGTGGTCTTCCTCCCGGAAACATAATCATGAGGAAAACATCAGGCACGATGTCCCAACTGAAGGACATTCTGCAAAACACCCGACCAGTACTCCTCAACACGGTCAAGGTCATTGAAAGCAAAGGAATTCTGAGAAACTTTCGCAAGAAGAGCCTAAGGAGACATGACACCTAAAAGGGAGGTGGTGGGTATCCTGTATTGGAGGCACAAATATGGGGAGTCCCAGGAAGAACATCCAAGCCCGTATTTGTGAGCATGTCTAGCCCACGTTGTGCTCTTTGAAGTAACACATCACAGTTTTTTTCTCCCTTTAATTTTGGAGATACGTGTGATTCTAAGGCTGGGACAGGAAATGTGTAAGGCAAGCCTGGAACATCTTGTCCTGCAAGAACGCGAGGAAGCCATCGCGCTTGTTAGTCGTGTCTAAAGGACTCAGAAACCACACTGAAGAAGCTTCCACTGTCCAAAGATGGAATAATGAGCTCCAGTGTGGGTTAACTGTTCAAACACTCCACCCAAAACAGCAAACATTTTAAACTTTATGGTTGATGATGACCATTTTAAGCGTTGATGACCTTTGGTGGGGGATAGGGAACTGATTTGTTATGTTGGAAACTAGTGAAAAATGCAAAAGAAATAAATGTTTCTGTCTTTCCTGCGTGAACTGCAAGATCACGTGAGGGGAAACAGCATAAAATTATTCAAGCTAATAAAATTAAAAGAAAGTGTAGAATTAAAATGTCACCGTTTTCAACTCTCAGTGAATTAATGGATCTAGGAATTGGCATCCTAAAAAAGGACAGGCAAAGAAAGGCATCTCCTGATGGAAGAAGACAGCAAGTCTTATCAAAGGAATCAAAGCTAAGTCTGACAAGACCCTTGAACCCCGTTCCCAGTTTGCAAGAATCACAGGGGACAGAAGACGTTGAACGAGGACACAAAAGTAAAATTCAGACAGTGAGAAATACTACAGGTCAAAAGCATATACCCTTCAAAAAGTAAACTGGGAAAATAAAGACATAAAGAAAGAAACTGTAGTTTTTTCTGAAGACTTAAAAGACAAATCAAATTTAACAAAAAATGGGCAAGACTAAACTATAGTGTCTAAAAATGGATGGTAAAACTAAAGAAATGGGAAGTGATTAACTGGGGGTGGGAGAGAAGGTTGTTACTGGAACGCGAGACATGGATGGGCTTTCGGATCCCCCCCCCCCCCCGGTAGAGTTCTTTTTCGTGAGCTCAGCGATCACTACTGAGGCAGACACTTTAAAACAACTAATTCAGCTATACTTACATGCTTTTCTGTATTTGTGATTCATTTTAAAAGTTAAAAAAAATGGTTTTAAGTGAGAGAGAAGGAAGGTCCACCTCTTCCAAATGGTGCTGGGAAAACCTTGTCTCTCATGAGCCAGATCTGTTCTGGATGCTGAGATTACATCACTGAACAAAAAAGACAAAAACAAAAGAAAGAAACAAACCAAAAAACCCCTCCCTTTCTGAGCCTAATGGAAAGAGACAAATAATTAAAATACATGCATGGGTCTAGATGTATATGCTATGTATGTAGATACACGTGTAGCTATCCCTATGGTGGGCATGCAGATCATGTGTGCTGTGTATGTGGATATGCATATGCTGTGACAATGAATAAATCAGGACGGGGTATCAGGCAGTGTCACAAGAGAATGGGTTTCCTGACTACCCAAGAGCCATGTGGGGCCAGGGTGCTGGGGAAAGGGATGGTCTGTGGGTGGTGAGCTGTGAATGTTCGTGGGGTCTTGCTAGATTTACCCAAACTTCCTGGACTCCCCTCTTCACTCCTGCCCGTGAAGATGTTGGTGTGGCCATGTCTGGTGCATGCCCCCTCTGGACTCCTGGAGCTCAGGGTGTTGACATTCCCAACAAAATCCTGAGGACTTACTCTGTGCCTGTCTGTGCTGGACCCCGGAGGCATACAGTCATGGTCCCTGCCATCACAAAGTTTACACCCTCATTAGGGGAAAGAATTAGTTGAACAACTATAATATAGTGCGATGACTCATGATGGGAAAAGTGTCAGGTGGGATGGGTGATGGAGGAGTAAGGTACGCAGAGGGATCAAGGCAGGTTTCCCGGAGAAGGTGGCCCTGACATCTCAACCACCTCCTGAAGGAGCTCTCCAGGTCACGGAGAAGACTGAGAAGGAGGGGAGGGGGAAAGGCTGGAAATCGGGTGCTCTGGAGGTGAGGGGTGTGTAAGCCTCATGGAGGAATGATGACTGGTTGGCAGAGGAGACTTTCTTGAAGCATTTTAATTAAAGAAGTGAGGTGATCGGTTTTGTGTTTAGAAGGGTCACGCTGGAGGGGTGAGGTCTGGAGTTGGGAAGAGCATTTGGGAGGCAATTGCAAACCTCCAGGCGAGAAATAACAAAGACAAGATAGTGGCAGTGGAGTGAGCTGGAGAAGAAGATTTGCTCCATATGTAGACAAAGAGTTGACAATTCCCAGGACTGACTGGATGTGGGGGACAAGAGAGGGGGAGGAGCCCAGGATGGACTTGAGGATCTGCACTTGAAACTAGGACAGAGGAAGGGGTCGCCGTGCCCCATAGGAAGTAAGCATGGAGCTTGCCAGCTGGCCTGGGCAGGATCCCTTCCCAGATCGGGTGACCAAGGAAGGTGAGCCTCCTTGGGACCCAGTTCCTGGGCTCAGGGGGAAGAGATCTGGAACCCCCCCCCACCTCGCAGCTGGCTGGATGGAGTCTCTGACTCTGGGGAGCAAGCTGAAGCCGGTAACTAAAATACCAGCCAGCACCCCAACCTCACTTGCTCAGCGAAGAGAAAAAACTGACAGTGAAGACAACTTCCAAGCTGAGCTCTGACCAGACAGTCCACATGTTGTGGGAATTGAGTGGCCCATCGGCCCCAGGCGCAGCACAAGCTTCCTTCACTGTGAGCTCTTTTCCTCTCCAACTCACCTTGTTTCTGATTGATTCTCTGCGACTGAACAGATGGTAAGTGCCTTTCATTCTCATTTCTTCTGTCGTGGGCTTTTTAGCAGATGAGGCAATCTCTGCTCATAGGACCACAGCTAATGCCCAGCCCCCAGAGCAAAAATTAATGAATCCTGGCAAAGAAAGACAGTGCTTGCCTGGCTCTTTCCTTTAATTTCCACATGCATGCAGATGTCCCTCTCCCAGAAGGGGCAACTGAGGAAAGAGCAGAAAATACCAAATACTGTTTGGAATTATAGAAAGGTGTAGCTAAGTCTGCATGCGCGGTAATGGGAGAGGTGGGAAGAGGGGAGGAAAGAAAGAAGGAGGGAGGGAAGAGGTAGGAGGGAAAGGGAAAAAGAGGCAGGGAGGAAGCCAAGAGAGGATAGAGAGGAAAGAAGGAAAGGAAGAAGGAAGGAAGGAAGGGAGGGAGGGAGAGAGGGAGGGACACTGGATATTAATACTCTCTGTGCATCTTACTAGATGTGTGTATGTACTTGACCCTCTGAAGCCTCAGTTTTCTCATCTGTAAAATGGAAATAACAATGCCAACTTCCCAGTGTTGCTGTAAGAATTAAATGAGCCCATATCCATTTTGATAAATCCTGGTTCCCCTCCCCTTCCTGAGTCACTGTATTTTCATCTATTGAAGCAGCTAAGAATACCTACGTTTCAGGGTTGCTACAAAGATCAAATGCACTATTGGATTCATAGGCTCTTTGCAGATTCTACAGGGTGGTACAAACGTCATCCTTCAGTGCGGTCTGAGTTTCTGTTTCCTGTTGCACCCCCAGCTGCTCTAAGCTGTTCTCTCATCCCCACTGATCCGTGCCTCCCCCACAAACCTCCAGTCATACCGACCCAGACCCTGTTTTAAAGACAGGCGAGCTGCAGAGGGTAATTAGAACTTAATGTCTAAAAATTTGGATAGAGCTGTTTGCAAATCCCTTGCCATTCTTTTTCAGACTCGATTTCAGAAATGAAAGGTTTCCTTGCCTCTTATGTACACCAACAATGCAAAAGCAAGCTCAGAACCCCTGGACGCCTGAGTAGCTCTATAATTAGATAGAAATTGCAGTCCAATGTTACAATGTTTTTGTGTGCACAGAAATAAATGAGCACTGAGGAGCTGCTGCCGAGATTTCCAGAGGAATCTTACACGTAGTGCCGGTTTTTGCTTAGAAAGCCTGTCTTGCCATTAATACTCTTCCCATAAATCTTTAAAATGCCTTTAGTTTCCTGGGTTTCACCATGAACAGAGAAAGAAAACGCACGCTTCTTTGAGTTCTTATTATGTGCTTATCATTATTCTGCTTTATTACTTTAACCTCAGAGCCTTCTTTAAGAGGTGGACTTAAAAATTCTGGTTTTGCAGATTAAAATATGATGCTCAGAAGAATTAGTAACTTAGCCCAAGGTGTGTTACTGGGCATGTTTCGGAGCTAGGTTCGAACACACGAAGCTTTGCTCTCGCCTGCATTCACCTCCTGTCTAGTTCAGGCTATTAAAAAAAATAATTATATATATATATATATATATATATATATATATATATATATATATATACACCATAGACTGGGTGGCTTATCACAACACAAACTTGTCTCTCCCAGTTCTGGAGGCTGGGAAATCCAAGCTTAAGGCACTGGCAGTTTCAGTGTCTGGTGAGGTCTCTCTTGCGTGTCACTGTGTCCTCACATGGCAGAAGGGCTGAGGGATCTCTGGGGTCTCCTTTGTAAGGGCACTGATCCCATTCACGAGGGCTCCACTCTCATGACCTAATCACCTCTCAAAGACCCCCACCTCTAAACACCATCACATTGGACATTGGACATTAGGATTCAGCAAATAAATTTGGGGGAACACATTCAGTCCATAGCACCTCTCTTTCCTTTGTTTCAGCAAACCCAGAAGGAAGTGCTGATCAGTTAACAGCTGTTAGAGGTTCAGGTGGGTTCTGTGTGCACATCCTCCCACACAGCCCTCTGGCATCCCCTGACACCCCACCAGAGGTATACAGAATGGCACAATAGCTAAGTGGGCAACAAAGCATCAGTTGCATACATTTCCAAGGAAATGCTTACTTTGCCTGTGCAAAACTATGCTACAAGCTGGAATACAGAATGCACCTAATGTCAAGAAACCACAAGATGTCCATCCTGAATCTTTTGGATCTCTGCCTGCCTTCTCGACTCCACCTTCAAACTTTAGTGTAGGGTCTTATTGCTGTGATGCTGGGAAAGACCAATTAGTGCCAAAGGAATATGGGAGGCAGACCTGGGAGCGTGCCCATCAGGACTTCCTGGAGGGACCTGAGCTTCTTTGCTTTAGGAAAGAGATGGTCTGGCCAAGGAGAAGAGATGGCCAAGCCTCTTCCCATAGAGAAGGTCAAGACTCTGGCTTCCCGACCATCACAGTGGATCTAGAGGGACTTAGTCTGGATGAGAATCTGAACTTGGCATAAACACTGACCTTTAACAGCAAACCTGTCCCCTAAGAACAGGTTCACTGAACATCCCAGACGGACTCTGACCAGTAAGGCTGACCCTTCCTCCTCATTTAAGATGCAGCAAGGGGGCCGAAAGAGGGGCGGGGAGTGTGGGTGGGAATCCTCCTCCCTGTGAAGGCTGGTGAGAAGGGAACCAGAGTCTTCTCCCCCCACAAAAACCCAAAGTCAGTGAGCATTTATTGAGCACTTTCTATATACTTCGCCTTATGCCAGGTGTCTTGGAAGAATTCAAAGAAAAGCTGAGCCTTGAAGGATGAACAGGAGGTGCCCCCAGGAAACTGAGAAAATACAGGGGTAGGGGTAGTGTAGCGTTTAGGGCACGTGCTTGAGGATTGCCCGTGGGGAACAGAGAGACGGAGAGAGAAAAGGCAGCAGCGAGAGCGAAGGGCAGCTCTTCCAGGCCAGGCACGTGGCGTGGAGGTCTGTAGAAGGTCTGCAGAAGGTCTGCAGACTCCATCTGGGTGGCAGCCCCGCCCGCGGAAGAGTCTGAGGCGCCTGCTGAGCTGCTTTCTGACTCACCGTTGCCTGATCAGCTTCTTCCTTCGCTTTGGAACAAGGCATTTGTGTTCTCAGTGGCTGCTTCACATTATTGAGACGCATCAGGTTTAGAATTGGCCCCTTCTCTCCTGGGCGTGTCTGACAAAGCAGTCCACCTGCATTCTCCATCACCGGCCTCCCCTGGGTGCCCGGGAATAATGGTGTGTTGTCAGGGAGTATTTTTCCAGCCTGTTTGGGGGGAAGTTTCCCATCTGCTTGGAGCCCTCTGGGAACCCACTGCTGCACAGATCTTCTGTTCTTATCTGGGACTCCTGCTGCAGAGATTTCCTATCAAGGTGATCCATAACATCAAAAGTATGAAGTATTAAAAAGAAAGAAAAGAAAGAAAAGAAAGACCTCCAACAATGATAGCTGGGCTGTGGGAGGAGTCACTTTCCAGCCCTCATGGTGCTTGACCTCACTCACTCCTTGTAAATGTCTTACCTCCCGGCTGTCATGATGCCATGCCCTCCTGCTCTCCTGTGTACCTGACTGCATTTCCTAGATTTCCTTTGCTACCTTCTCTTCTTCCAGCCCACTGGCTTCATCTTTATTCCTCCTCCTTCTTACTCTGCACACCCTCTTTGGGCGGGTTCCTTCATTCTCAGACCTTCAGCCACCACCTGTTCACCCCAGACCCAGAGCTCTACAGCATCTGCCTAGACATCTAAGTGTCTCCAGCTGGACGATCCACAAACACCCCAAATTCAACTTGCCCCAAATCAAATTCGTCATCCTTAACCCCTGTAAGCTAGCTTTCCTTCCCGCACTTACCAAGTTAAGACAGCTATCACATTAGTGTCGCTTGTAATGACTTCTCTCTTCCAAAAGCCCCGCCACGCACATGTATAAAACACGTGTTAAAATTACCTCCACATTGTTCCCTGAACCTCCCAGTTACCACTGCTGTTACCCTATGTTCCTCCCTTAACTCAGGCCTCAACTATTTTAATCTTCTAAACACTTTCTCTCCACCTCCCACCGCCTCCCACCACCTTCCACCATGGTTGTCTTTCAAATACACAGGCCTGATCATGTCCTTCCCTGATTAAACATCTTAAATATCAGTGCACTATCTCCAGGCAGAGCTTTCTAGCACAGGATTTATTGGACCAATACTCCCCAGTCCCAAACCTCACCACCTGGGTTACTGAAAAACTCTAAGGACACTGGTTACTCCCATTCTTCTGATGCTTTGCTCACGTTCCCCAACCTTTCCTCCCTAAAATCCTTCTCCCTAACTTCTAAGATCTAACCCAAATGTCACCTCTTCTGTGAAGTCTTTCTTGATTTCCTTTCTAATTTTCTAAATGATGGTTGTTCATAACACTTTATAGATCATAGCATATTATGTAATACTTCGTCATTTGTGTATCCATATTCCCCTGTAGATTATGATCTCCTAGAAGATGGGGAAGATGTGTCTCTGGTCCTGGGTACTCCTGGTGTTTACTTGGGAAGAAAGCTTGTTGAATGAAGACATATCATGTTGAAACCACAGAAGCATAAAAGATTATTGCAAACATGGGAGACACATTACTCACCAGAATGACTAGGATAGCAGAGTGGCAAAGCAGAGTGAACTTTATATACTACCTCCAGTACTTACCGACTCAGAAACCCCTTGGAAGTGCTCCTCTCTGATCCTTAAATCTTCACGTAAAAAAAGAGATCAAAAGACCTCTTAGGTTTGTTCTGAGGAATGGAAATGAGATACCCTATATAAAGTGCTTAACATTTTGCCTAGCACATAATCAGAGCTGAATACCTTACTTGCACGATTGTCGTTAATAATAAATAGGAAAATTCAGGCAAGAGGATAAGAAGAGGTAGCATTAGAAGGAGGTGGTTCAGTTTCATTCACTAAACGCACCCTCACTGAGCCCCAGCCAGTGGAAACTGTTAAAGCCAAACAGGAACACTGCACTTTGTAGAGGAAGGAGTGGATATAAAATCTCCACCACGTCCATGAAGGCACCTTTTAACATGCAGCAGTTCCCCAGCTGAAGCAGAGGTAGAGAAATTAGGGATGCCGGCCGAGGACACAAATGGCTGGACAGAGAAGAGAGAACAAGAGAGAAGCCATAAACTGGCTGATGAGGAGAGGAAGCAGATGCCCCCAGAGATGGGGTTTCAGATCATCAAGTTGCTAGAAACAGCCTGACACCCAACAGAAGTGCCCAACAGGCAGAAGTTGCCATGGGACAGAGCTTTGGAACAGAGCTTTGAAGCTCGAGGTATATGCTTAGGAGTGGTGTTGAAGCCTTGGGCAATGATGAGTTCTACTTACCCGTGTCCCACATGGTACATGGTATACTCTGTGCAAACCATGGTAATCGCTAGCTAACCAAGCAACCTGGAGAGATGCTAAGTTCCATTCTTTGCATCCGAGCAGCCGAGAGGGAAAGTATTTCCTAAAACCCACCTTGAAGGGGAAAGGACATGGGGGTCCCTCCCACAGTCAGAGTACCGAGATAATATTCTTGTGTGTTGCCTTGGCAGCAGTTGCCTGGTGAGGAAGAGGAAGGATAAAAGAAGAGAAAAAAAAAACTGGGCAGAAGCAACACATCAAGCCGAATACTTGATATTCATTGCAAAGTTTCTTGACAGAATATTCTGGGGATGGGTGTAATTTTTTTTAAGTCTCCTGCTCATAGACCTTTTCTTGAACAAACAGACCTTTAAAGGAATTATTGGGTGCAAGGAGTGGGGAAAGGGGATCATGAACATGATTGCCAGAGTTGCTCAGCGAGAGCAGATCACACAGTTGATGTCATGTGACCCAGTGTTCTGTGTTTCCCTGCAGGGTGATGCCAATGGCCATCCAGTTTTCCATCCTGATTATGCTGCACTCGGCTCTGGTCCTCATCACCACTGCAGAGGATTATAAGTGTTTGCCCTTGGTCCTCCGGAAAACTTGCTGTTGGATTAATGAGACCTATTTGGCCAGAAACGTCATCATCTTTGCATCCATCTTGATTAACTTCCTGGGCGCCATCTTAAATATCGTAAGCGTTCCAAGCCCACCAACCCTTTGGTACCTAGTGTGTAGCCAGGAATTAAGAGTTTATGGAACCTGCAGCTTCTTGCATTGCCTTCCTTGGTACCGGTTACCTTCACGTGCCTGGTCCAGCCCCAAGCTTAGGGATAGAGAAGGAAGGTAGGGCTCTGCTGTCAGAACTGTGCATTTTACTGGTGGTAAATTGTCTTTTTTCCCAGTGGGCGAGGTGATTGGCTCTAAAGGAGCTCCAAACGCCCCCAGGTTTCTGTACTGTCAGTGGCCAGTCAATTACAACTGTAAGAGTTGCCATTTATTAAGTATCCACCTGCTGTGTGCCATGCACTGATGGAGGAGCTGTGTTTTTTGTATTTTATCCTCACATAAATCCCGTGAGGTAAGTCTCATTATCCCCACTTTATGGCTGAGGAAACTGAGGCTCAGAGACATGAAATAACTTGCTGATAAGGTCTGTCTGACTCCATGACTCGTGCTCATTCTCGTATGCCAAATTGTATCTCTGGGAGTGGGAACGGGGGGGGGGGGGGGGGAATGCAAATAAATAGCTGTCATTTACTGAGCACTTACTATGTGCCACAGGTAGGTATTATGGTTTCCATGTAACGGATGAGGAAACTGCAATTCAGGCAGGTTGAGCATCTTGCCTATGACGCTCTAAGAGTTCGTATTGGATGTGACACATCGAACTCAGATGAATCTCCAACTGCCATATTTATCGTGGTTTTTAATCTGGTGATCCATGCTTTAATGATTTCATTTTCTCTCTAGAATGGTAACTTGGTAGCTATAGGCATTTCTGTGCATATCCAAATACTCTGTGTTGTCCATGATTTAGAGATCTAGATTTTAGGAGAGATTTATCTGATTCCAGTTTCTGGACATTGAGGGAGGCTAACTGAGGCATTATCTTGTCGCTGAAACCATCACTATGCCTTTTGGGCCTGAGCGAGGGTCTCCAAGTGTTCAGGGACCCAAACTGTGGACTCTCATGATTGTCAGCCTGTGAGTTGAGGGCATATACTGCCTGAAATCCATTGTCCAAATTGGCCGAATAATTGCTTCCAGTCTATGTTGCTCAAGCCCCATGGTTGGCCTTGGAGTAAAGAGGTCTATGGGATAATGAAAAGGGAAATAATAATCTAATTAAATTCCTCACCTAATGAATATTTTATAGATAATGGCAATTGAAAATGGGAAGTACTTAGGATCGTTTATCACCAACTGCAGAGTTGTAGCCAGGATCTCAAGTCTTGATCAATCAGATGTTTCTGGGGTGCAGGATTTGGAGATAAACCCAGTGACTGTAGGTCAGGGTTACCTCTGGGGCCAGCCATGCCACAGTGGTGCAGAAGGAAGTTCAGAGGCTTTGGAGTCAGATAGACCTGCGTTCACATCTCAGCTCCACCACTTACCAGCTCAGTGACCCTGGACAAGTTACTTTACTTCTCAGAGTTTCATGTTTTTCAGTTGTAAAATGGGGATAAAAGTAGTAGCTACATCACCACGTGGCTGTGCGGCCTTTTTGTTCACAGTGTCTGGCACAGTGGAGGCATTCAGCCGGTGGTAGCTGTCCTTTTCTGAGTGCCACAAAGTCTCCTGCAGCCATTCCCAGCCGAGGCAGTGCCCACCATCCCGAGGCTGAGAGTCTGGAAAATGTACTCCCTCGGATCCCTCAAGTCCTCCCGGCCGTTGGTGTGGAGACAGACGTGAATGTCCCCCCAGACCTTTTCTCCTGCCATCTGGCTCTCCCTTCTGAGCCCCGCAAGCACACACCAGTGACCCTACGTGACGACAGGACCAACAGAGCATTCTTAGCCTGGTCTCATGAGTGGCTTGCAAATGTTTTGTCTGAGCCAGCGTTAGAAAGGAAGATTCCAGCTGGCACTTCATTCTGAAACCAAGCCCCTCGAGGGCCAGGTCTGCCCCAGGCACTTGCTGAAGCCCAGCAAGACAGCACACTAACCCGTCTCCAGCTCACACTGACTTTGTTGCTCCTGTGTTTTTTGTTTGTTTGTTTGTTTCTTGTTGTTCTTTCTTTTTCTTAATCCGCAGCTGTGGTGTGATTTTGACAAGTCGATACCCTTGAAGAACCTGACTTTCAATTCCTCAGCTGTGTTTACAGATATCTGCTCCTACCCAGAGGTATTTATTCCCGGGCTCCCCTTGGCGAGGCTGGGGCCTAGGAACCTCGCCAGCCCCACAGCAGCAGGGCTGGCTGAAGGGCCTTAGACATTCTAGCCCTCCAGAGGCCTGTTTTCCCTCCTCTGCCTCTTCCTCCTTTTCCTCTTCCTCCCCTTTGTACCCTTCCTTCTCGACCGTATCTTTTGCTTTTCTTCTGCCTCTTTCTTGCTCCCTCCACCACCTCTCTTTCCCATTTCTCTCTCTCTTATCCTTCCTCCTCCCATTCTTCCTTCTCCACTTTCTCCTCTACCGATTTTCTTCTTTCCCTTTGCGTCCTCCTCGCTTCTCATTTCCCCCAACGCATCTTAAAATCCTACAGCAGAATACGCTGTTGTCTCCAATATAGGGCAGAGCACAGAGTTATTGCTCAAACAGAGTTTGCTGCATTGGAAAAGAAACGAAGCAAGGAAGGAAGGAAAGAGGGAAGGAATGGAGGAAGGAAAGAAGGAGATGGAGAAGGAAGGAAGCTAGTAAATCACAAATGCAGTAAACAACTAAACGTAAATGAAAATGATACAGAAAGTGCCCAGAGAAACAGACTCAGGAGGTGTCCCGACATGACACTCAGCATCATATTGTAAGTCTGACCCTCTCTCGGCCACACGGCCGCTAGTCTGGCCCTGGGCCGTGGGGTCAGCCTATGGGATCAGGCAAAGGACCATCTTCAGCTCTGGTAAGCCATGACCCAGACCTTCACGTACTGGGACATAAGTTCTGGGTCAAGCAGGAAGACAGCTGCGATGTCCCAGCAAAGTCCAGCCAATCCCATGCCCTGAGGTCCCTGGGTACATTTTTGTTCTCTAAGCACCCTTCCAACATGCGGTGGGGAAAGGTTCTCTGTTACCTCACCCCGGCCCCAGGATTGGTCTGAGAAATGTTCTGAAGTGGAAAGAAAGCCCACCCCTGACCCCCCAGCACAGAGCACTACCTGACAGGCGCAGCGTCATTCCGTCCTCGAGACGCGCGGGCGGACGCTCTTACCGGCTCCGCTTCACAGGTAATGACGCTAAGGCTCAGGAGGGACCTTGCTCAGTGCCGCTCCTGCCTGCCCTCCATTCTTTTTCACTTCTTTTCATCCTTCCTTCTTTCTGCCTTTTCCTTCCTACTTCAGTTATCGAGACTTGTTATTACAGTTCAAACCATATCTGACTTCTTCTTGAGCTCATAGTTCTGAATCTGGTCTCAGTCCCTAGGGAGGAACTAGGCTCTTCTCACGGAAGTCCTGGGCAGGACGAGACTAGCTCTGGTTTCAGGGCTGCGTGGGGCAGACCATGTGCTCTGGCCCCTCCTCCCACCAATAATGAGTGAGCTCCGATTTTGTGGACTCTGTGGGACGCCAGCTCCCTGAGAACTTCTTGGTTTGGAGGGCATGAGGAGTGTCCCAAGCAGCAGTAAGTCAGCCAAGAATCAGATATTTAGAGTTAGGCAAAAGCTGGATTTCACTCCCAAATGAACCCTTTCACTTGCTAGCAGTGGAATCTTGAGTCAGTTCATACTCTCTCTGAACCTCAGCTTCCTCATCTGTAAAGTGGGAAAAACAGTACCTTCTTCACATGGTGACCGTAGAGTGAAGGAATATCATGTCCTCACTGTGCCCACCTAGATGAGTTGGCAAGCGTTGAGTTTCTAACATGTGGTCTGACATGAAGTTGGTGTTTGTGAAATATTAAACTGAGCCTCTAAATCAAACTGAGCCTCTAAATCAACAGATCTATGTACCTTTGGCCCCAGACTTGAACTCCCAAACTCAGGGCCACAGCACTCACGGATTTCCCAGTCCTAAGAAAGTGGTAGGTAAGCTTTAGGATCACATAGCTTCATCCCTGTGACCTCTATTTCCTTAACTGCAAAATGAGGCTGAAAGCAATACCTTCCTCATGGGTGGTTGTGAGGATTAAGTGAATTAATCCATGAAAAGTGTTCAGAGCCACAACACATGGCACAAAATAACTGCTGATTAAGTGTCAGCCATGATTTACTTACCAAGTGAAAAGGTTTTGAGCCTGTTTACCTATCAATTACCTACCTCTACCACTGTGCTAATAGATCATGTACATTAGGAAACATACTCATTAAAGAGAAATGTTAAAAAGTGAGATAAAATAAATGAATCAGAGGTTTAATATTTATCTCCTCCAAAGTATCATCTTGCCCAGGGGTCAGCAAACTATGGCCACAGGCCAAATTGTGCCTGCCACTTGTTTTGTAGATAAAGTTTTCTTGGGGCACAAACACACCCACTTATTAGCAATGTCTATGGCTGCATTTATACTAATTTACCAGCAGATCTGAGTAGTTGCAACAGAGGTAGTGTGGCCCATTAAGCCAAAGATACTTACTGTCTGGCCCTTGACAGACAAAGTTCCCCAGCTCCTGACATTCCCTCGGGTGCAGGAATCCCACTGGTCTAAAAGATGGGCATCTGGGCTCTTTCCACCACCAGCTGCTACAGCAACCTGGTTTGACCTACCATTTGCTGTCCTGTTCTATGTGACTGCGCTTCTCTACCTAAGGATTTGTCTACCAAACTAGGATGAATCAGATATTCAAACCTTCTAAAAGACTTAATCTACACAGCCACCTCCCCTCACTCACAAGTGTGTGTCCTCACGCAAATCATTTCATCTCTGTGAGCCTTGGTTCCCTCACCTGTATACCAGACGTCTCTACCTCACCCCATGATAAATGATTGTCAGTCCAGAAGCATATTATTCTGGATGATGTGAAATAAACATAAGAATCGGTTATAATATATGCTACAAAGTACAATTTATTTCTAAACTGGAGCTTGCCAATTACCAAAAAAAAGAGTAACAATTCCGGAAAGGACAGTGAAGAAAGCTAAATTCTGGCTATGATTTGAGAAGCAGTCTAGGGGAGCGAAGAGGCACAGGTTTGTAAAGTGAATGACAGTCACATGTGCAAACCCAGAGTATCATTATCTCAAGCACCAGAATGTGGTTCTCAGGAAGCTCAATGGGGAGAGCTTCGTTTTACAATCAAGCCCCTTTATTACTTGCTCTGGCACATTTGAATCAATAGTCAGCTGGACTTGCAGGAGCAGTCAGAGTATGCTATGGTTTTAAAGGATCCCTGAGAGCCAATTTTCCCCAGAGCTGTAATCATCTCTGTCTTTGTATCCCGGCGCTTTCTCCCATTTCTCCGCCATGTATTCAGGTCCTACTCAGCTTCAAGCTTCTCCTTTTCAAAATGAGTTCTTTGGTGGACCAAATCCCTTCAGATTATTTCCTGCCATCTCACATGCCCTTAAGGCATCTTCTTAGTACTCACACTCCATCCTTTCTATAATTTATTTATCTAGCTGAGACAGTCTTCCAACCCTTCAAATTTATAAATTGCTCTAAGGAGAAAAGACAATATTGTATAGTTATTTAATATTACCCAAAGGGCGCAGCACAGGACAGAGCCTTCAATCTGTTTAATAATTTTTCTTAAATTTATTTCCAATGGAGTAGCAGAGATAAGATTTGCCTTCCCACCTGAAACAACTAAAAACAAACAAACAAAATATATGAAACAATCGTTTTCAAGACACAGGGCATCAGGTATTGAAGGACAGTGATCCCTGAAAGACAGGAAGTAAATGAAGCGAGTCTTTTGATTGCTTGAACATCATCTTGCTTTAAGAGAAGTTTTAGATGTGGTTCAGGTTGGGAGAATCCAGATAGAAACTAGTTCAATCCCTGATTTGAGGCGATAGAGGTGAGAATCTGGGGAGACCAACATGGCTAGACTTTGCAGGACACATGACTAGAGAGAAGAAAAGTTGCAGAGACAGAAAAACTCAGAGATCTGCAGAGGGTCCAGTCAGTGAGGAAACTACACTATGCTTGGGAAAGAACCGTCTGAAAGGATTGGTGCCTGGTGCCCACACGGGGCTGGGAAGAGTGACTTCTCCCACCAGCCAGACTGGAAAACATCATAGTTCATGGGACATTAGGCAGAGCAATCAGAAGGGTCTCGCTTCAGTAATGTGCAATAATTATCCCTAAATTATATGCTGCTCTAATTCTTCCTTAAAAAAATTCTTAAAAGTAAGACCAAAAGTCTACGAAGACACTTCTTCTTTTTTTAGATCCAAATGTTTATTTTTTGTGTTACAAGAATGAAAGTAAATCCAATCAGATAATGAAATAAACATACGAGGCAATTGGTCTTTGAGTAGGGATAAATTACTCTAAAAGAAATGAATCCTAGATAATTTTCCCTTCAAATCAAGCGTCTTGTTGCGTAATAAACTTTTTGTTTGGAAAAAATAATGAGAAATGTTTTATATTAGAAAATATGAAAAAGTTATATTTGTGTATTGGAAAAGAATGTTCATAACAACCTTCCTGTAAAGCCGAAAACTAGAAACAACCCAAATGTCTGTAAGTAGATGAAAGGATAAACAAACTGTGGAATATTCATCTGTTGAACTACTACCCATCAGTAGAAGGGAATGATCTATTGACAGATGTGCAATAACGTGGATGAATCCCAAGATCATTACGCTAAGGGAAATAAACAAAACAAAGACAGTATGCACTTGTATGGTCCCATTGATTTAAAACTCTAGAAGATGCAAACTGATACACAGTAACAGAAAAAAGTCAGTAGTTGCGTGGGGAGGAGGGGTAAGGATGTGGGAGGGAAATTATAAAGGGACACAATGAAACTTGTGTAAGTGTTCCTTTTCTTGATGGTGATGGCTTCACAGATGTGTACAAATACTGAATCTTTTCAAAGGTATGCATTAGATCTACACAGTTGATTGTAGGACACTCATAACTCAATAAAGCTATCTTTAAAACCGAGCACAAAAGAGGAGTCAGAAAGACAGACAGAGAAAAGTGAGGAGCAGAATTACAGAGGGTCTGTCAGAAACCGGCAGTCAGAAAATTTTGACTTAAATTCCAGCTCCGATGCTTATAACTGTGGTCTTGAGCAAGTTACTCAAGCTCTGAGCCTCATTTCCACACTGGGGATAATGACTGTGGATACGTCACAGGGTTATCATGAGACTTTGAAAAAAAATGCATATGTACATTTACTACCATTTCTTGTGCATAATAGATGCTCATTAAACATCAGTCATTATGATGATGATGACAAAGAGGAAGGAAGAAAGAAGGGGACTTTAAAAAGGAAGACAAAAGGGAAAAAAAGCAAGAAGGAGCAAAAAAAGAGGAAAAGAAACAATTAAGAGTCAATCAGTGGTAATAAAGCAAATAAGCAGATTTTTTAAATTCCAAAAGTGGCTGTAAAAATTAGTGCCTCCCTAAACTCTTGCCTTCATTTCTCTGGTTAACTCCTCAGGTAAGAATCAGAACCCTGAATGATTTTGGAGGAAAATGTATTCACTGTGGTCTAAAATCCCCAGCTGGTATTCAGGATAAAATTAGATTTTCCCAAACTTCCACAGAGATAGACCCACCACCAAATAATTCAAACAAAGAATAGCTCAAAGAAATTGTCAAATCGCTCCACTGTCATTTCAGAATGTTTTCTAGTTGAACAGAGGGATGTTGTATAAGCTCATTTGGCTCCTACACTGAGCCAGTTTTATGTTATGGCTAAATACATAGAGGAGATCATTTTGTTTTTTTCCCCAAATGATAATTAATTTTTGGAATTGCCTTTCCCAACAAAGAGCCAAAAGCTATAATAACACAATGTTATCCAAAAACCAACAAGTCCTGTCTCACTGAAGCTTAGATTCCAAGTCTTTAAGGACATTAATTGTGCATGGGAGACAGAATAGGTCTGAATGGTAAAGGCTGTGTGGTGAAATAGAACGAGAAAGCACTCTTCTGCCATTTACTAGCTGAGTAGCCTTGGGCAAGTCACTAACCTCTCTGAGCCTCAGTTTCCTCATCTGTATAATGGAATTGTTAATATCTTGTGAGATTATTTGGATGACAGATAGAGATAATATACATGAAACACTCAATAAATGTTAGTTTCTTTCTTCTCTCCCTCTCTTTCTTAAAGGCTTTGGTAACTAAGAGTAAATAGTGCCTGTCCAAGTAGAGGTTTGAGTTTAAGGAAGAAGATACAGATGTAACAATTTTTTTTTAAATGCACAAGGCTTTGTGCTCTAAAACATGAGATTACCTACATAATCATGTGTACTAAAAATCTGAGCAAGCCACAGTTTCATAGCAATATCAATCTTCTGGCCTCACTAATTATTTACAAAATGGTGACCACCTTGAGTTGGATCACTCTCAGGGATCCAGATCCTTCCAGACCCTCAGTTGTTGCCCAGGTCAAGGGAGTAGTCCAACAAGGCCACCACGTTCCTCTTTGCTACTTGTTCTTAGCTGACAACATCTGCTTCCTAGGTATGTTCAACAATGTCAAATCATTACCCTCTGGGAACACATTTGATTTTTAGAAGTCACCAAGATGAGTTATCTGGCTGGACATCACCGTTTAGGCAGCAAATACAGAGAGATTGCATTTCTGGTATTTTTCAAAAATAGACTCTGAAGATAATGTGTAGGTGTCTGAGCTCAGTTGTTAAAGAATCATGGTTGAGATGAGCACATAGTCCCCCAAGTTGACTATGTTGAATTGACCTATAAGCATTGTCAAGAAAAGCATCATTGTTTTATTTATTTTTCTAAATTATGAAGTGATGCCTTTCCATAAGAAATAGCTATTTGCCTGCTCATTGATTAGGTTTTGCTTCATAGTTATAATGTAGATGTCATTAACATAAGTATGTCTTCTTGTGAATTAGTATGAAGTTAAAATTTTGACTGAGACTGTAGTCCCTTCTAGGAAATAACCACAAGAGTCCATCTGTCCTCAGCTCAAGTCAGATGTAAACAGCACATCTACTTATGGAATTTAAACGCAGTTTTGACAGATCCGAGTTAATAGCTACAATGAACTAGAGAGCATTCATTATTTTTCCCCTAGTATGGAAAAAAAAAGGTCAACCATGGAAAGCAGGGTCTAAAATAAGACAAAACACAGTAAGATTGTACCAGAGCCCCAAGCACACTCAAAATGCCCCCTTTCCCCTACCTAACACAATCCAGTAAGCAGCTTGGAGAGTCAGGTCAGTTACCTCCACCTGGCACCTGTGGTGGCCCCAGGTTCATGACAACCTCATTCCTGGACCGTGAGGGGAGTCAGGACTCAGGGAGAAGCAGAGCAGCCTCTGTTGTTGGCCTGTGTGCCTTCACAGTGCTGCTGGTACCAAGACTTATAATAGCTAAGAATTAGGTTCTGTATGAATCAGCAAGTTTGGATCCTTTCTTTGAATGACAGTGACTCCTTCTTGTTCTGTGAGTTCACAATGCTGTAGGATCTGGGCCACAACCAAATGGCTACAGACACTCCAGTGGATGTGATTGGTGTGGACAGATGCTCAAGATCTTCTTTGAGTCATCATTGTGTAAAATTCTTCTTTCTGTTTCTTCTAAGATGAAAATGTGTTCATACTGCCATGGTAATTTATGAAAATTATGACCATGTCCTGACATTCAGGTGGCACCTTCCAGCCTGGCACCATGCTTGGTGCCCAGCAGGTCCTAAATGCCTGCTTTAGCTTATAAAATGCTTGTTTCAAGCAAACAATCAGATATTGCTCCACTTAACACTTTGTTACTGTTGATGTTTCCACGTCTCATTCACAGTTTAGACCTTGACTTCCTTCAGGCTTGGGCCATTTCCTTGAATTCCCAGTGCCTAGCACCATGCTTTGATTACAACAGCCATGCAATAAATGTTTATTATATTTCTAATATTTAGCTGTTGTGCCCTCTTAGGTTTTTGCTCAAGGGAACAATCATCTCATGGCTTTTGACCTTATAAGTGATTCATGATTTGCATTGGCAAAGCTATGCATGACCTTTGCTTGTGATGCAAGTAACAATGAGACAGGTCCCCTCAGATCGATTCCTCTTTCCTCCATTTGTTAAAATGGAAGATCTTGGGAGTTTCTCTGGATAGAAAAAAGATAAACTCTGAAAAATGAACTAGTTATTGTCTTCTCACTTCACTCACAGCTTCCTGCACAGAGGCATCAGGACAAGTTACCAAACAATCTTGCCAAGGGAAGATCTTTCAGGAGAGATGAAGAAAGCTTATCATTCCATTGGAGACAAGGACACAATTGGAT
The DNA here is from genome assembly GCF_048564905.1 of Vicugna pacos. Classification (NCBI taxonomy): domain Eukaryota; kingdom Metazoa; phylum Chordata; class Mammalia; order Artiodactyla; family Camelidae; genus Vicugna; species Vicugna pacos. Next base: position 31,673,102 of record NC_133011.1, on the reverse strand, counting down.
TTATTAGGATAGGAAGAAACAAAAGTAAAGGATGCCCCAGACACCAGGCTCCTTAAAGGCAGGGCAGTGCCTTACTCATTTCTGGGTCAACCCCGTGCACCATGATGGCACTTGTCCTTTGCCCTCAGGGGCAACTCAGTCAGGGTGCTGTCCACATTTGTTGGTATCACTGCCCTTGTTGAAAGTAGACACAAATGAGTCAGTTGGCTTAAGAAATCAGTGATTCAGTAGTTGCTCGGGGATTTCCGGAAATTCTTACCCATTTCCCCTGCCCCTCACAGAAATTGTCTCTTCATGTAATAAGAGAGAGATGACAACCAGTTTCTGGAAGGAGCCATACATAACAGGGCTGGAATGGATTTTTTAAATTATTAAGCCCTATATGCCCACCAGAATTACATTCACATGGGCAGGTTGTATCCAGATATCCTAGGGGCAATGTTCTAGTTATGAGAATTTGAACCATTTGCTTAAGCTCTATGAGACTCAGTTGCTTCCCCTATAAAATGGAAATTATGATTCCCTTCTTGATCAGTTACTTTGAAAACTGCAAGAGAAGACGTGTATAAACATCAGAAGTACCACCACCAAGCGGGACTTTGATGATGCGAGTTTTATCCTTTTTTTCCTGCTAGATAGTCAGATTCCAAACCTACCATCCAGAAGGACACTGTGGGATTCTTCTATAAGGGAATGGGCAGAGGCGCTCCCTATAGAAGGCTGAAATCCACCTGCGTGGACTGACATATAGGGGCCACTCCAACATTACAGCCCTTGAGTGGTTCCAAACTGGCCCACTGAGCGGCTGCTTCTAACACAGGGTGGCAGATATTAAGCTGGGTGGTGATGTATGCTATGGAGGAATGAGGCCATGTCCGGAAGCACCTGGAGAGATGCATGAAGGCTTCTCACAGGAGAAACACCAGAGGAGTAATCCTTAGTTACCTGATGAGATTTGAGCAACAGGACACAAGATACAAAACGCCAAGGCACAGGAGAGTGGGGAAAGCGCTGTGGGAGACAGCAAGTAGACAGTGAGGCTAGACCATAAGGTGGGGTTTGGAAAGTGAAAGGAAATCCATATATGATGGCCTCGAGGGTTTTGCTGTGCAGGATGGAGAACATAATTGGGGGGAACAGAGAGCAATGAAAACACTTCAAGTTAGGGAGTAACGTGATCAGATCTGTGTCTTGGAAATACTGGATAGGGAATAAGAGTGTGTATTTAGTGGGGATTGAGAGCTAGAAGCAGATAGAGCTACCAGAAAATGGTTTCAAAACTATAGGTGAAAGCTAAAACAGAAACAAAGTAGAGGGAGACAAGTAGATGGATGTGAGATTTATTAAGAAAGTAAAATCTACAGACTTAGGATGACCCGGCTGTGGAATGTGGGGGAAAGAAAGACAGCAAAGATGAGATCAAGTTTTCTGGCTTGAGGAATGGTGCAAATGGTTCCCCGAAGTTAGGGAACAGAGATTTGGGGAGGTGCTACGGAAATGATGAGTTCAACATGGGAGTTGAATTTGAGGAGTTGGAGTTTGGGGATGGCCTGAGACTTCCAAACGGAGATGCTCAGTAAACATCTGTATTAGGAGACTGACTGGCATTCATGACTAGGAGGATGACCCTCCCACATTCCTACTGAATTTGACCATCTACCGTCTCTGTTTCCAGTACTTCGTCTTCACGGGGGTGCTGGCCATGGTGACCTGTGCGGTTTTTCTCCGACTTAATTCTGTCCTGAAGCTGGCTGTGCTGCTGATTATGATCGCTATCTATGCCCTGCTGACTGAGACCATCTATGCAGGGCTGTTTCTGCGCTACGACAGCCTGAACCACAGTGGAGAGTAAGTGCCCAGTCAAATCCCTAGTTTTCAGTTTCATCATGTATTTGCATGACGGATTAAGTAATCCATTAAATTTTGGACTAAATCACAGCTTAGGTGCGGCCAAATGTAATAATGGATGGTCTGTTCAATCTCAATAGCTCCAAAACTGGAGGGTTTGACTCTAATTTGTCTGTAGCAATACTAATAATAGCAGACACTGTGCATGGAGTACTTACTATCTTCCCTGCATTTTGTTATTTTTGAAATACAGAAAAATACAAAAAAAGAATATCTTAGCCTAGATTCCTTAGATAACAGAGCCCGAGGCAAGCATGAAGTGCAAACCCAGGGCAGCAGAAGTCAGGGAAAAGAGAAGTGAAGAAGAGGGTGGGAGGTAAATACGAGTTAATGCCATATTGTGCTGACCAGAATGAACTGCAAAGAGATTCAGCTGGTGCCTTGGAGGATGCGCTCATTTGGCCAATTGGAATATCTCTAGGTAGGCGGTGAGGTAAGGAAAAGCATCTCAAATGGAGGAGGGGAGAGGAATCTGCTGGCCTCTTCCCTCTCCTTTCTCCCACTGGTCGCAGTTCACGCCCCGGATGTGCTTCCTGGTGACGTCTCCTGGCCCCTTCCACAGTCCCGGGGTAAAGCTGACCCCACACCTGCCTGGTGGAGCTTCATCTGAGTTGGAAGTGGTGGGAGGAGCCAGACACTGAGCGTGTGGCTGATCGGCCTCGGGGGTAGGAAGCACATAGGTCTCACTGAGACCAGAACAAGTGCCAACATCTGAGAGAAAGAGGAAGTCAAGTTAGTTCAAGAAGCCTCAGAAAATATGTCTGATGCTAATAACGTGAGCATCTATGAACCAACCCATCGAAATAAATAATGCTAAGAATTAGTTGTGCTTACTTCGGCATTTTTAAAGGTATAAAGCATTGCAGATGTTGTTGAAGTTCCCTTCCCCAACTTGTTCTTTTGCCCTCCTCCCAAGAGTCAACATCAAATGCACTTAACACATATCCTTCCCATCTCTGTGTTTTACATATAATTAGTTATGTCTGTATTCATAAATTATTTATAAAATTCTTGTGTTGTAATGCAACATTTATCTTTTTAGATCCATCTAGGCTCATTTCTACAGGTCTAATTCCTTTTAGCTGTTGTATGTACATGTTATACAATATGAACACACCAAAATATATTTATCCTTTGACCTTTTAGAAGGTTATCAATGCCTCTGTGATCATCATTGAACATGTCTCCTGGGGTTTATATCTAAGAGCACATTTGCTGGATTGTATCTTCATTTCCCACTTTTTAAAATATTGCCAAATGGCTCTCCAACAAAGTGGGAACAGTTTCTCTTTTAATAAGCAGCAGTCCTTGTAATTCTCATTGAATTTATGAGTGAGAATTTTGTCTCATCGCTTTCATTAATAGTTCCTTGATCGTGAGTAATAAGTTTGTGTATCTCTTTATTGTTGTTGATTGACCATTTTCGGTAAACTTCCAGGTCATACCTTTTGCCTGCGTTTCTATTAGGTGGTTTGCCTTATTCTTACAGGTTTTACAAAGGTTCTTTATAAATGCTAGATATGAATAATTTGTGTCTGCTTTGCATATGCATCATTCACTTTACATCCATTGCCCTATTTAACCTTCACAGCAACAATCTGAGGGACATAGTCTCAGAGAGATTTGACAGTTACCCAGGTGCACACAGCCCGTAGGTAACAGTTGTGGATTCTAGATCAAGTCTTTCTGCCTCCAAAGTCCATCTTTCTAAACACTGCATACATCTCTCATAGATGAAGGTGAAGAATCTCTCACCATATGCCCAGGGTTCAGAGAAAGCTGAAACAGTTTCAAATTAGGTAAACTAGTTAGTGGCAGCAGATGTCCCACGGACAAGCAGAAACCAGCACAAAAGGAGGCAAAGACATGTATGAACAAAATAGGCCACCTTTGTGGCAAAATAAAGACTAACCCATCTAAAATCTATTCATTCCAAGGGAAACACTGTATTAATGGAGCATTAATGGAGCAAACCAGGGCTTTGGCTTCAGATCCAGACTCTCTTGAATTAGAAATTCCCCTCCCATCTCTGGATCTCAGTGAAATGGAATAACTAAACTGCTATGGGGCTGTGTGAGGCTCTGATATGCCTGGCACAGGGTAGGTGACCAATATCTGTTCATTCCTGTCCCCTCCCTCCTTTTTAGGAGAGAGGTTTAGTTCTAAATTCTGTCTTGAGGTGTTAAGGAAACACTTACAGTTAAATTATTAAGTAGGATTGTGAAAGTAAGCGTAATCCCAGATCCACTGCTGCTGACGTTCAAGTGCCTTTCTCAGTTTCTTCCTAGCTCAAGGTCAATCATCAGTTCATCTTGTATTGACTCACACTCTGCTATCAACAGAATTAAATTAAGAAGGCGTGGAAGAGCTCGTCCGGCCCTTCCCTCTCAGCTGCATTATAAATCAGCAGGTCAGCAGTCACTGCGTGGCCCTTTGGCAGCCCCGGCCTGCTCGTGCTGCTGGGATTTAGCCAGCCCTCTAGGAGCCCACGTTGGTTCAGGGCATTTCTGCTGGTTGCTCCTGGGGGTCAGGCACCTGGGAAAGTACAGAGAACCTTGCGCAGGGCAGCCTGTCTGCTTCCACACTGAGATGATCCCAAATACCACAGATTCTCCCTCTGCCCCTGAGGCCCTCTCCACGACAACCCCCTATGACACTGAGCCCAAAACAGGTGGGGCACCCTCACTCCCAATATCTTATTAGTCCCTAGAGATGCATCCTCTTCAGCATCCCTTGTAGTGAAGACTATATCATGACACTTGTGAGTACAAGCTTAGGAACTGAACTACCTATGTTCAAATCCCAGCTCCATCATCAGCCAGCTGTGTGCAAATTAGGTACAAGTGACAACTCTCTAACCCTGTTTTCCCATCCGTAAAGTGGGGATAATAATGGTTCCTATGTTGTAGTAACAGATGAGAGATCAACTGTGATCATGGAAACTTAGCACAGGGCCTGGCATAAAATAGGCACTTGATTAATACTAACAATTATCATCGGACATGACTCCTTCTATACCACAAAAACTGCTATTCTAGAAATATCCTTTCTCTCATCTCTGGACTGCAGTACCCTAAGTGACGTCCCAGCCTCTGCTCTCCGTCCACCCTCCTCAATGCCATCAAAGCCATTTGGCCAACTCATTATCCTTCTTAAAATCTTCCTAAGGTGCTCCCTGTTGCCTCTAAGGAGCTAGAAGTTCTACCTGTTTGTCAAGAACTTCAAAACTCTGTCTGGAGTCCCACTGACTTCTCCAGTCTTATCTCCTCCAACGCCATAGGTCACCCCTGTAGCCCACATTCCTGCCATGGGAAACCAGGTGCTGTTTACCAAATGAGCTTCTGCATATACTGAACCCCCATCTGATATGCCTATCTTTTTCCGACCCATCATACTCAAGGACATCTTCCTCAGGGAAGCCCTCTTTGAATCATTCCTCTTTTTCTAATCTGTGCACATAATTTTTTTTATTATTGCAGTTTGTTACAATCAGTTTCCATGTCTTCCTCTTCCATTAGAATAGGAGCTTCTGAGGGAATGGGCTATTGCTCATGTTCATATTTTGGGCACTTAGTGGAGTATCTGGCAGCAGGTGTTCAATTAAATATTTGTTGAAAGAAATGTGAAATGAATGAGTGACTGGTAGAATGTCAGCTCATTTGGAATCATAGTACGATATTAACCATAGTGAGCTAAGTGTCATCTACCTAGAGCCCTGGGATTTTTGCTCACCATCACCCATAAACCATGTGCTCCCCATCCTGTAAGCACAATTTGCTTTCAGACTTAAGTGTCACACCTTTTCTATGGGCTTTGCTAGGCCCTGCAAACTCAGAGATGAATAAAACACCACAAGGAACTTATGGGCAAGCAATTATAAGTAAGTGCATCTCGGAGGGCAGGGTGGCTACTGAAAAGCATCACTGAGGTCTGGATTGATAGCCAGCCTTCATCACTCACTAGATCCGTGAACTGGAACGTGTCACTTAACATCTGGGTCTCGGTTTCTTCTTCACTAGAATAGGGATAATAATATTTTAAGTGTTGACATGTATGAAAGCAGGCAATGTATGCAGAGTTGTTAGAGGTATGGCATAAATCTGCACTAAGCAAATGCAGTCATTAGCATGGCAACAGAATAAAAGATAAATTCAAACTGGCTGGTTTATTTTGGGTTTCACAGGAGGGAAACTAATAACTACATTAAAATTTGGCATAATAACTAATAGCTACATTAAAATTTGGCATCAGATACACGATGGCTAATGCTCTGAACCTGGTGCCTGAGATGTGAATTCTCATCCTGGCTGACACAAATCTGCTGTGTGACCTTGAGCAAGCACCTTCTTCTCTCTGGGCCTCAGTCTTCTGCCTATAAAGTAAAAGGCTTGCAAGGACTATTATGCCAAGTATACATAATATGGAATAGGATGGATCCATTAAACTCACATTGTAAAGTATTTAATGATAAGGGATTGTTTTCATAATACATAATAAGCCCAAAAGTAGGTTGCAAAACTGCATGAACCATACAATCAGAAATTTGTAAACATAACTATGTTTTTGCCTGAAAGAAGAGGAAATGACATTGAGTTGATTCCAAAATATTAACTGTTGTCTGGGTGGTGGGCTTAAGGACAATTTTTATTTATTTATTTGTGAATTTTTATTAGCTTCCAAATTTACTACCATTAGCATGTGTACCTCTATAATGATTAACCCTCAAATTAAATATAAATTTTTATGAGACATCTGATAAGATGATCTCTAAAGATTGTGATAGCCCTGAGAACTACAATATTCTACATGTGTTTTTTAATTAATTTTACCCTTTTCTATTAGCATAGGGAAAGGGTAGTATTAATTCAGTGATTCTATTAATACATATAAATTATTTCAAGACGTCCTTGGTCTTATGTCTCAACCACCCAATATCTAGCAAAGTATTACAATTTTGCACATATTTTAGCCATTTGGGTCTCTTTGGAAGTTCTTCAAATAATCATAGAAACTACAAAAAATAAAATCTCCTCTAAATTGAAATCACAGTTCTTTCTGGGTGTCCTTTGGCCTGGCTGACTTACTGTGCACATTCTGCAGTCTCCTCTCAGGTCATATTTTTTCCATCTGAAATACATCCTAAAGATCCAAAGACCATTCATAATGTTCCTTTACTTTTCTTCCAAATTTGATCTAGTCATCTCTCTATTTTTGGTCAACCACTGCTTTCAAAATGATTCAAGAGGTATTTATGTTTTCTCTTGAAAGTATTTTTTAAGTGATAAATTGCTGAGCTTAAAAAAGTCTTCTGTATCACAAAGAAAAGGATATCAGAAGTGCTAGTCAGAGCAGGAGGTCAGGCTGTATTCAAGAGGAGCTAAACATAGGACATCTCCCATTCAAACTAAGCCATGTAAATGAGTGATTTTTTAAAATGTCACCAGCAGAAGCAAGATCATGTACTGGGAGTTTTACGGGGTAGAGAGAGACGGATGTGAGCCACACACCACACCAAGCACATTACCAAGATTTGGTCAACGAATTCTCACAATTACAGAGGTAAATATTATTAGCGTCTTTCACAGGGCAAGGAACTGAGGCTCAGAGATACTGAGTGACTTGTCCAAGATCAAGCAACTGGTTTGTAGCAGACCCAAGCTTGGAACCTGGGGTCTGCATGAGTACAAAGCTCATGACTTTAATTATTTTATCAGGAATCCACAAACTTCAGGAGCCAAAGAATTAAGTGACATGAAGGAAAGGGTGGCACTGGAATGTGCATATTCCCCCAAACAAGCACTCTGGTGACTGGGACTGAATGAATCCTAGTCCCTAAAATTCTAAATGACAATATTCAGCTCACAGCCCAACCCTCTTCACTTCAGCACTGGCGGTGGACAGCTCTACCACATCTGAGCACCCTCTCCTACTTAGCCTGCTTGTAGCCTCAAACTTGATTTATGATGTTTACTTATCCTCCCTACACTAGTGGCTTGCAAACAGCTAGCTAAGCAAGATATATGTCAAGGACCTTTAGAACCCGTCCTACCTTTTCCTCCCAAAGTCTTATCAACCTGTGATACTCAGCTCTTGAGTCTTCCCTGGACATCCAGCCTGTGTTACTTTCTCTTCCCATATATCCCCATGGCAACAAGGATGAATCTTCACTATGGGGTGTATTGTGTAATGAAATTATCTGTCTACGTGATTCTTTCCTTTACTGGACTCTTTTGAGGACAAAGACAAGGCGCCTTCTTCAGTTCTGTATCCTAGCACATGCCTGGTACACAGTCGATGCTCAATAATTTATGTGCTTCATCAGGGCTACAAAGAAGAAACATAATATCGAGTATCTTCTATTATTAGCATTTTATCTCCAGGGAAAAGTAGGTGGAAGCAGGAATTCACAAATCTGAATCTTGTTTCAGCCCACAGAGTTCCTCGGTCCTCTAGGTCCCCAGGGGCACAATACTCCCCAAGAGAAAACACATTTCCTTTCCTAAGTCCCCATCCTACATGGAGGGGCTTGGCCCTGTGTAAAAGGGCCTAAGAGGGTCTTTTAGCATAAAGGTAGGTGAGAAGCTGTCCGTGGCAACTGGGTTCATGCCCCCATTTCCCTTAGCCCCATGTTACTCCTGGTAGTCTCCAGTGACAATAGAAAAGGGAAAGCTGGAGACCACCTGGGTGCAGCCAAATTAATGCTCGTTCTACTCTCTCTGAGCACTACATCTCGTCTACGATGGTCCCATTGTGTCCTTAAGCCACAGCAGAGTTAAGTCACCTCTGAGTGAGTTCTGAGTATATGTATGCTTGTGGTCGGGAAGCTATAAAACCAAGGAGTGATGTGATCTGATTTTTGTGAGCAGCCAAGTAGAAAAGAAATTGTAGAGGTTAACATTATGAGGTGACCACAAATCACAGTGACTGTATTCAGGTAGTAGAGATAGACATGGAGAAAAGGAAATGCACTGGGGATATATTTTGGTGGAAGGGTGGACAGGATTTGGATATTGGGGTGGTGAAGTCTGACTCAGTTTTGGTTTTGTTTTTGGCCCAAGCACCTGGGTGAATGGATGAACAGGCATTTAGGAGAAACCTAAAGGACTAGAACAGGAGACCATGGAAAGCAAGCCACAACACCCACAGAGATGAGTTGTCTTGAGCATTTTTAGTTTAGGTTTTCTTCTTTAGCCAATGGAAACCTGTCAAGGGGACTGTTTATTTCCACAAGCCACCTGTGTCCAGACAGAAAGCATTTGGAATCAAACAAGGGATTCTCTGGCCTTTTTCTAAATTCCTTTGATGGATGATTGTCATGTCAGTGGTTAAATACGCACTTGCTGCTGCCCATACACAACTGCCTTCCAGCTTGGTCTTTGGAAAGCCCAAAACAGGCCAAGTCAGTGACACCCCAGCTTGTGTCCCCATTAGAACTGTGAATAGAGTGTTGGAGGTTCCCTCCAAAAGGAGATGACACAAAGGGAAAGAGGTTTTATTAAAAGATAAAAGAATCAAGATGGGGATAACAATGGTGCAAAAAATTGAAATTAAAATTGATATAAAAACTTAAGCATGATTCTTAGAGCACTTAGAGCAGGAACTGCCATGTAGCAAGCACTATATACCCACCTCTTACATAGGATAATATCTAAAGAAAAAGAGGGGGTGCTTGTCTTCACATGGATTTTTGTGACAAGAAAGTATAAGAGCTCTTTGAAATCTAGAAAAAGTGTTCTGCAAATAGAAGACATCACTATTAATGTGAGAGCATTGTCTAGATGCTGGATTCTAGAGTCTTCCACCAGGTATGACCTACATGATCTCATACCATGGGGGTCAACTGATTTCGGAATTAGCCTGTGTGAACGTCCTGGGAGCAGCCCTTATCACATACTGCATGCTCAGAAAACAACTGCTTCTTTCTTTTTATCCAATGTCAGTCTGAACGTCAGTTTCCTAGAGAGCCTCCTTGAAGTCCCTCCATGGTTGTCAGTAACCATGCTGCCATTTGCATTTCTTCTTTCAACAGAGATTTCCTGGGGACCAAGGAGGCATCGCTACTGCTGATGGCCATGTTCCTCCTCGCTGTGTTTTACCATGGACAGCAGGTAATCTGACATTTTCCTCTAATTACCTTGGTTACCCGGTATTCCCATTGCTGTAAAATTGGCCCGAGAGACCTCCACTCATCTCTGCAATAAATGGCTTTTAGTTGCTTGTAGGAGGTTGTGATTCTTAATGAATCAATTCCTAACATGTACCACTTAATAAAAAACTAAATGCAGATAATTTGGAGAGCAGTATGGTTTTCACTCCCTTTAGGTTTATCTCTTTCAATGAGATCATTGTCCAAAAAAAAAAAAAAAAAAAAAGCTGTGCTCTGGAGCCCAGTCCATCTTTCTTTGGTCTATGTGCACTTCAAAAAAAAAGTAATCAAGAACAGAGAAAAACAAAACAGGAAGACTAACAGCCAGAGCAGAAATAGAAACATATCACTGAGAAATCACCATGGAAACAGGGAGGAAATGAACCCTGAGAAAGCAGGGATGAAACAGCCCAAAAGCTCAAGAACCTAGAGGTACATACACAAAGTTGTTTGCAATAAAGCAGGATGGAAAACTGTAGTCAAGAGGGGAAAGGAGTAAATAAAACTTGTCAGTTGAAGAAAGGGGGACAAGAATTAACATGTATCAAGCTCCTACTGTGTGCCTAGCATTTCACTCCTATTTTCTCATTTAATCCTCTCAACGATCAGGAATGGTCATGATTATCAACCCTGTTTTACAGATGAAAAAAGTCCGCTGCTCAGCCAGTAAGTGAGAAATGTAGAATTCAAACCCAGATCTGTCTCCAAAGCCCACCTGCCCACTTTCTAGACTGGGGAAAGACAGAAAAGAATTATCTGCAAATTATCACAACAGCCAAGGGCATTCGATCCTGCCATATGACTTTCACTTGCTTTTCAATTTTAGCTGAACGTATGGTGAAACAGTAAGCCAAATGTCAAAGTCTGGCCATTTGCACAATTCCTACATTTAGGTCTTTCTGGTTAACTGTGAGAGCTGGGGTCATATCTTCCACACCCTGATGGCTCCTATTTTGCGGAGAGAACTCCTTTGTCTGACGTGTAAATGATAACCCATTTGACAGCTGTAGAGACAGAATCAGACAAGGCAAGTCTATAGAGAAACATAACATATGTTCCAACACACTGACAAGTGAGACATTCTCAGAGACAGTGACTGGAGAGCACATTCAGAGTAGGGGGTCCTCATTCCATAATAAGATGGATGTATTTGCTCTGTCACCTTAAGGAATTACTTTGTGCCCCATCAGTGCCTCTTTCCTCAAAACCCTTCTAACAGTCTAATTCAATTTATTCTATTCTCCACTTCTCCTGGGAAAGCAGATAACCTAATCACATGAAGAATGTGTATAAAGTATGAGTGTATAAAGGAATAGTGAGGGCCTGAATACTTAAGTGTCATCTGATATTTTTCTTTTTTCTTATCAACTTTCCAAAGGTTTTGAAATTACATAACCACATCCCCCGTGACTGTAGAAGTTACAGATATAAGCTTTGGAGTGGGGTGGGTAATATTCAAACCCCAACTCTGCCACTCAGTAGCTACGGGACCTTCAGTCATTTACTTAACTTTCTGAGTCTCACTTTTCTCACCTATAACATGGGTGTGACAGAGTGATGGAAATGTTAGCTGTCTTGATTGTGGTGGTGGTTTCATGAGTGCTTACATCCATCAAAATTCATGAGATCGTACACCTGAAATACGTGTAGTTTACTGTACAGGAATCATACCACAATAAAGGTGTGTAAAAAAATGGGTGTGATAACAAATTCTATGGGCTTGTTATAGTAGTGTATGAGAATACAATTATATTTCTCCCAGTGGTTTGCATGTAGACTAAGTGCTCAAAAATTGTGAGCTATTAATATTTTTATTTGAAAGCAAGTGTCTGAGACAAACAGAGAAAGTATTATTATCCATCTGGTCCCAAGGCAGCAGCAGAGACTCAAGTCACTTGAGGTCACAAAGCCAATAAGGAGAACCAGACAGAAACAGGAAGCCAAATGCTCTAACTTCTAGGTCCATTCACTGTCTGTTAGAGGATGCTTGAGTGCCACCTATTCATAGCATCTGTCAGAGTCCTGCTCATCCGGATCAAGTCTGTCCACTCCTGAGTTTGCTAACTGCTTCCACCGTCTTCCCTCTGTGACTCAGAGGCCCTCTATTTTTATTAAAGGCTGAATAATCCCCGCTGATGCCTGGTACGCGGCAGCAGCCCGGTGGGAGCGTGTGTACTTTTACGTCTCCTGAGTGACGGAGGCGGTTATGTAACGGAATAATTGGGAGATTTCATCTTGCACATATGTGGAAGCGATATGCCAAACACTTCCTCCTCCTCCAAGGCAGGTGAATATTCTGAACATCGGACAGGGGGAGCAGACAGTCGGGTGCTTCCCGCCTCGTGCCAAATTCGCTTGCTGCTGTGCGGTTTAGGCTTTGCTTCAGCATCTCCATTTATAGCAGAGGAAGTCATACCCCTGCGCGGAGACAGAGGTTAATGAAGTCAGAGCCCCGGCACTTACTTCCGGGTCTGATAAAGACGGGCACTGGAATTGTGCCGCTTAGAAAGAAAGACCCAAGCAATGGAACCTATTTTTTTTAATAAAATTTTCAACTTTAAGAATAGCAGAATCCTAGAGTACTCATCATGAGTGTATAAAGCATTCAGATGTTAGTCACCATCCAGGGATAAAATGGACCAAATATTCTTGGTTTGCATCCCAGTGATGCTACTGGGAGAACAGGTGACCTTGAGATGCTCAGCCTCCCAGATCTGCCATTTCTTTACCTGTAAAGTGAAAAGGCTAACAGCTATCTATCAAGAATTGGAGAACAGCTGAATGAGGTCATGTACATAGAGTGTAGAGGTTAAAAGCCAAAGCAAGCTTGGAGTCACAATGCCTTGAGTTCAAAGCCAGACTCTATTTGTGAGATCTTGGCCACTTGACTTCGCTTTCCTGTGCCTCCATTTCCTCAGCTGTGAAATGGGCATAAAAAGTAAGTACCTCCTTGTGGAGCTCTTGTGTGATTAAATGACCTTCAGTATGAATAAAGTGCTTAGAATAGTGCCTGGTCCAAGGGAAGAACTCTGCCAGCATTCGTTATCATCATATGATAGGAGCCTGGCATAAAACATGCAAACAATGGGGTGCTTTTATTTTTTTTAACATTTTCTTATTGAGTTATAGTCATTTTACAATGTTGTGTCAAATTCCAGTGTACAGCACAATTTTTCAGTTATATATGAACATACATATATTCATTGCCACATTTTTTTCACTGTGAGCTACCACAAGATCTTGTATATATTTCCCTGTGCTATATAGTATAATCTTGTTTGTCTGTTCTACATTTTGAAATCCCAGTCTGTCCCTTCCCACCCCCTACCCCCTTGGCAACCACAAGTTTGTATTCTATGTCTATGAGTCTGTTTTTGTTTTTATTTATGTTCTTTTTTTTTTAGATTCCGCATATGAATGATCTCATATGGTATTTTTCTTTCTCTTTCTGCTTACTTCACTTAGAATAACATTCTCCAGGAACACTCATGTTGCTGCAAATGGTGTTATGTTGTTGGTTTTTATGGCTGAATAGTATTCCATTGTATAAATATACCACTTCTTCTTTATCCAGTCATCTCTTGATGGATATTTAGGTTGTTTCCATGTCTTGGCTATTGCAAATAGTGCTGCTATGAACATTGGGGTGCAGGTATCTTTTTGGAATAGGGTTCCTTCTGGATATACGCCCAGGAGTGGGATTCCTGGGTCATATGGTAAGTCTATTCCTAGTCTTTTGAGGAATCTCCATACTGTTCTCCACAGTGGCTGCACCAAACTGCATTCCCACCAGCAGTGTAGGAGGGTTCCCTTTTCTCCACAGCCTCTCCAGCGTTTGTCATTTGTAGATTTTTGAATGATGGCCATTCTGGCTGGTGTGAGGTGATACCTCATTGTAGTTTTGATTTGCATTTCTCTGATAATTAGTGATATTGAGTATTTTTTCATGTGCCTATTGATCATTTGTATGTCTTCCTTGGAGAATTGCTTGTTTAGGTCTTCTGCCCATTTTTGGATTGGGTTGTTTGTTTTTTTCTTATTAAGTTGTATGAGCTGCTTATATATTCTGGAGATCAAGCCTTTGTCGGTTTCATTTGCAAAAATTTTCTCCCATTCTGTAGGTTGTCGTTTTGTTTTACTTTTAGTTTCCTTTGCTGTGCAGAAGCTTGTAAGTTTCATTAGGTCCCATTTGTTTATTCTTGCTTTTATTTCTATCACGAGGGTAGACTGCCCTAGGAGAACATTTTTGAGATGTATGTGAGATAATATTTTGCCTATATTTTCTTCTAGGAGGTTTATTGTATCTCGTCTTATGTTTAAGTCTTTGATCCATTTTGAATTGATTTTTGTGTATGGTGTAAGGGAGTGTTCTAGCTTCATTGATTTACATGCTGCTGTCCAGTTTTCCCAACACCATTTGCTGAAGAGACTGTCTTTATTCCATTGTATATTCTTGCCTCCTTTGTCGAAGATGAGTTGACCAAAAGTTTGTGGGTTCATTTCTCGGCTCTCTATTCTGTTCCATTGGTCCATATGTCTGTTTTTGTACCAATACCATGCTGTCTTGATGACTGTAGCTCTATAGTATTGTCTGAAGTCAGGGAGAGTTATTCCTCCAGGCTCTTTCTTTTTCTTCAGTAATGCTTTGGCAATTCTAGGTCTTTTGTGGTTCCATATTAATTTTATTATGATTTGTTCTAGTTCTGTGAAATATGCAATTTGATAGAGATTGCATTAAATCTGTTGATTGCCTTGGGCAGTATGACCATTTTAATAATATTGATTCTTCCAATCCAGGAGCATAGGATGTGCTTCCATTTTTTTAAGTCTTCTTTAATTTCCTTAATCAGTGTTTAATAGTTTTATGTGTATAATTCTTTCACCTCCTTGGTTAGATTTATTCTTTGATATTTTATTACTTTGGGTGCTATTTTAAAGGGGATTATTTCTTTACTTTCTTTTTCTGTTGATTCATCGTTAATGTAAAGAAATGCAACTGATTTTTGAACGTTAATCTTGTAACCTACTACCTTGCTGAATTCTTCGATTACTTATAGTAGTTTTTGTGTGGACCTTTTAGGGTTTTCTATATATAGTATCATGGCATCTGCATTTAGTGACACTTTTACCTCTTCTTTTCCAATTTGGATACCTTTTATTTCTTTCTCTTGTCTGATTGCTGTGGCCAGGACTTCCAAAACTATGTTGAATAGGAGTGGTAATAGTGGGCATCCTTTTCTTGTCCCAGATTTTAGTGGGAAGCTTTTGAGTTTTTCACCATTGAGTACTATGCTGGCTGTAGGTTTGTCATATATAGCTTTTATTATGTTGAGATATGTTCCCTCTATACCCACTTTGGTGAGAGTTTTTATCATAAATGGGTGTTGAATTTTATCAGATGCTTTTTCTGCATCTATTGAGATGATCATGTGGTTTTTGTCCTTTCTCTTGTTGATGTGATGTATTACATTGATTGATTTGCATATGTTGAACCACTCTTGTGTCCCTGGGATGAACCCCACTGGATCATGATGTATAATCTTTTTTATGTGTTGTTGGATTCTATTTGCTAATATTTTGGTGAGGATATTTGCATCTATGTTCATCAGTGATACTGGTCTGTAATTCTCTCTTTTGGTGATGTCTGCCTGGTTTTGGTATCAGGGTGATGGTGGCTTCATAGAATGAGTTTGGGAGTATTCCTTCCTTTTCAATCTTCTGGAAGACTTTGAGAAGGACTGGTATGAGTTCTTCTTTGCATGTTTGGTAGAATTCCCCGGGGTACTTTTCATAGATATAGCCAGCTTCTGAAGGGTTTGGTCAAAATCAGAGAGTGCACTTCCATATCAACTGACATTTCTTGAGCAAATGCTGAAGAATTTTCAGTTTTAAAAACTCAGTGTCCATGCCTTCATTTTGCTTTGCTCTTCTCTGCATATCTGCTCTAACCATACTGTGTTGAAATGATCTCTTTGTTTTTTGTGTGCTCCTGTCACCACTCAGCTGACAAAGACAGAGATTGTTTCACGCATCTTCGTATGCCCAGCCCTTGGCACATAGTAGGTACATCACATCTTTGTAAACTGAAGAGGAATACTTTCCTTCTATGGAGGTCTAATAATATGTGATGCTTGCCTTCACGAGACTTGCTTTGTCAAAAGACAGGACTGCACCGGGACTGAAGTATCTATGAATATGCCTTAGATGCAGTGATCTGCAGTCACCTGGTCAAAATTTAAAGGATGTTCTTGTCTTGCAACTGGAAAATTCTTGCTTAAGTCAACTCCAGATTTCCCTACTCATATTTCTGATTTAAATTCAATTAGATGAGAGTATTTCAACAGGAAGGAAATAAAAATGTTTCTCTTGCTTCGATCAGTCATGCATTTTGAAAGGTGGAAACAAAACATTTCATTTGGAAAAGCTCATGGATAAAATCCTGGCCTGCAACTTGACAAATCAAAATTAGATGCTTTTCAGTCTGGAAGGAAAAAAAATTAAGTATACCTTTGATCTGATGTCCTCCACAGGTGCCTTAAATTATAGTAATACCCAATAAATCTACATCTTAGCCATTTCAGAATTCTTTTGCATGCATCATGTCACTTGGTCTGTACAATAGATCATATGATAATCCATGTCTCCTGAATTAGATGAGATAAAGGCAATTATTCTCATCTTTTAGAAGGGGAATCAAAATACGAGAAGTTGAATGAATTTCCCAAGGTCACATAGCAACTTGGTAAAACAGTCGGGACTAGCATTCTTTTGTACAACCTGCTGCACCACTTACATTTTTTAAAATTTATTCTTATGTAAAATTTTGAACATATACAAAAGTCTATATAATGAATCACAGCTTTGACAGCCATCAACTCATGTCCTGTCTTGTTCCATCTATATCCCTATTTATTTTTCTTACTGCTGCTCCCTAATTGTTTTGCAACAAATTCCAAATGTCTTATCATTTTGTCTGTAAATATTTCTCTTTTTTAAACATTTTTTATTGAGTTATAGTCATTTTACAATGTTGTGTCAAGTTCCAGTGTAGAGCAATTTTTCAGTTATATATAAACATACATATATTCATTGTCACATTTTTTTTCACTGTGAGCTACCACAAGATCTTGTATATATTTCCTTGTGCTATATAGTATAATCTTGTTTGTCTATTCTACATTTTGAAGTCCCAGTCTGTCCCTTCCCACCCCCCACCCCCTTGGCAACCACAAGATTGTATTCTATGTCTAGGAGTCTGTTTCTGTTTTGTATTTATGTTCTTTTTTTTTTAAGATTCCTCATATGAGTGATCTCATATGGTATTTTTCTTTCTCTTTCTGGCTTACTTCACTTAGAATGACATTCTCCAGGAATACTCATGTTGCTGCAAATGGTGTTATGTTGTCGGTTTTCATGGCTGAATAGCATTCCATTGTATAAATATACCACATCTTTATCCAGTCATCTGTTGATGGACATTTAGGCTGTTTCCATGTCTTGGCTATTATAAATAATGCTGCTATGAACTTTGGGGTGCAGGTGTCATTTTGAAGTAGGGTTCCTTCTATAAATATTTCAATATGCATCTAAAAGAGAATCTTAGCCTAATCACAGTACTGCTAACACATCTAAAAAATAAAACAGTAATTCTTTAATATCTCCAAATCTTTAGGCAGTGTTTCAATTACCAAATTAGTTTATTTTTTCAAGTTTAAATTAGGATCTGACTTAAGTCTATATGTTGCCATTGGTTGATATGTCTCTTAATTCTCTTTTAATCTATAGGATCACCCTCCATCTTTTTTTTTTTCTTGCAATATTTTGTGAGAGCTGTCTGACCTCTAGAATGTCTCTCTTCCTAGAGTTTTTTTATTGCATCCTCTATGGGTATTTAATACATTCCTCTGTCCTTTGTTTTTCCTGTATCGGTAGTTTCGTCTAGCAACTTGTTGAGATTGAAGCTCAAGTTTTCTCTGCAAAAATATTTAATTGGTTGATTTCATGAACTACTATTAAAAGACATGCAATGTCTGCTTGTCTCTCTTTTTGTGATATTAGCAGCTATAATAATGTAATATATATTATATAGTAGATAATATATAATAATAGCCTCCATTCATTTATTTCATGAGTGGTGATGTTCCAATCCTATCAATACTTCACAATTTGTTAGCTGCAGTGCATTTTTAACGAGAACCTTTTCCTCGCCAACTAGTTGTTACCTCCAAGTACAGCTCATAAGGCAAAGGCAGGGTAATTGCTTAACTCTTTCCCTATAAATTTGTTCCAAGTTTCCCAATAAGTTTGTTCCCAAGCATCATCCAGATGTGATCAGCGAGCTTTTGCTTTTTAAGCGTCATTATGAACTTACGCATTTTAACCTATTTCTTGTGTTTTGATCCATTTCAATGATTACTTATTAAAGTTCAACTTATCACATCTTTGATGAGTCAGAGCACATTCCTTACGACATAATCCCCAGCTGTCTCTGGTGGTCTACTTGCTTTCTGCTGTAAAATGATTTTCCATGCTTGCACATTTTCTTCCCTAAGTTTCAGCCTTTTCTGCAAAAAGTGCAAGGTCATTTTTGTTGGAATTGATATTTTGAAACCAGAATCTGAACCCTGGGACTGTTCTTTGCTACTAGGTTTTCATTGTTTCTGGGCCTTGATTTCAGTAGACAGAGCCAGGAAATTGACATAAGTCATAAGTTCATAGTGATACTTTCCAGTTTTCATAGGATCAAAGACTTGTGCCTCAGCCTTGTCAATCTTGTGTCTGCATCGCCTTTTTCCCTTGCTCAAAATTCAAGTTCTCAGTAACACCAACACAATTACCCATTTGCTTTATCCTACAATTCAGATATGATAGTCTAACAATGATAATACAAACACTACCACCCACAAGGTGATTGTTCTAAACAGTTTTAAGGTCCTTTTTGAGCTCTTTTTATCCTTAGAGTATGTCCCTCTACAAATGTGCCATCAAATTCTTGTGTTAAAAGGCATTTGGAATCGTTTCTGTGTGTAGTTGTCCACGTAGTTTCATTTGTTTGTTTTCACAGAGCTTTTAAAAAATCCATTTAGTTTTGTAATTAAGTAAAATACATCCATGGTTGAAAAGTCAGGTTTATAGAACAACATACAATTTTTAGTGTTTAAATTCTATCCATCTTCCTCCACCTTATTCCCTCCCTCCCTCATCTCATCAGTAATAATTTTCTATGGCTTTTTACTTTTTATTTTTATGCTTCAATTTTTCAATAAATAAAGAAATATTTACATATATATGTGTGTACAGAGAGATGTCTTATCTTCTTTCCTTAGGTCAATGGCATCATACTATACATGTGTTTCTTCACCTTGGAGACCAACCGTCAAAGTACACATGGAGAAATAGTCTTCATTTTTTATAGGCTGTATATAATAGCTTATTCAACCAGCAGAATGAACGCTTGGATTGCTTCCAGCATTTGCTATTACAAATTCTGCTGAATGAATAACCTTGCACCTCTCTCTTTTTCTATTTTTTACCATCCTCTGAGACTTTCACATAAGACAAAGAAATGAACTAGTTGAAGTTAAGCCCGTGAATTCAGGGCATCTAACCATGTGTTTAATGGTGCATGTTGTTCATTTCGGCAGTTAAGGACTTTGAAATAAAGACATCCCCAAAGCTGTGGTAAATATGGTTTGTGAGTCTCTTTAGGAAGGAAGCTGTCCCCTTTCCAATGCAAAGGGAAGGTAGGACGAGAGGGAACTAATGTGTATTGAGCACCTGCTATGAGTCACGTGGTCTCCCTGTAACATTGGAAATAATTTCTGTTCCAATTTTGCATGGTCATGAGAGTTCATCCCAATTTTAGAGATGAGGAAACTGAGATGAAGTCACTAGTCCAAGTTACAGTGTTTAAATGTGAGACCAGGATGCTAAGCCGTATTCGTCTCCCAACTAAATCCCCAACCTTTCCATTATTAGCCATTCATTTCTTCCTTATTGCCTGGTGATTGAGCTCAGACTCTGGAACTGTCCTCTGGAGTTAAGCTCCAATCTTGGCTTCCCCACTAACTCATGTGTGACTTTGGTCAAGTGACTTAACCATGTTTGCTTCAATTTTCTCATCTGTAAAATAAGAACTGATAATAATAATAATAAGGTTGTCGTGCAGATGAAAGGAGTTAATATACGTGTATTCCTTAGAAGAGGCCTGCGGCACAATGAGCACCATTTACGCGTTAGCTGGCTGCATTATTATAACTTATTTGTTGAGTCAACAAATACTGATTGAACACCTGCCCTGTGCCAGGCACGTTGCTACGTGGTGAGGATGTAATGTTGAGCTGGTGAAAGCTGACCTTGTAGCACCTACAATACGGTAGAGGACACAGACATTATCAGACAATCACACAAACAATTACAGAATCATAGGTGCCACAATGCTGGGAAGGGCGGGGGAGGAGGGGAGCGGGTACACAGCCCTGTGAAATTTGGTCAGCCTCCGATCTCTTAATGTCAGGCAAAAGGCCCCCCCCAAAAACGTTCATCTCAGGCCCTCTATCGCTTGCGAAGGGCTCAGGAGACGCCTTCCCCACCTCCCGCATGTGCGTGCCTGAAGCCCGGCCTTCCCCTTCTCTCCTGAACTGCAGCTGGAATACACCGCCCGCCTGGACTTCCTTTGGCGAGTGCAGGCCAAAGAGGAGATCAACGAGATGAAGGAGCTGAGGGAGCACAACGAGAACATGCTGCGGAACATCCTGCCCAGCCACGTGGCCCGCCACTTCCTGGAGAAGGACCGGGACAACGAGGTGAGCCAGGCTGGTCTGGTCCCCGAGGAAGGGTGGCCATGGCAGGCGCACAGCTGGGCACATCGATCCCAAGCTCTGGGAGAATTCCACGGCCACGTCACTCTGATCTCTGCCTTGGCCATGTGGCCTTCTCCCTCCTTATAAGGACGTGTGTCCTCTTGTCTTCTTAGAAGGACACCAGACATTAGATCTGGAGCACTCTTTATCCAGTATGACCTCATCTTAACCTAATGACATTTGCAAAAACCCTATTTTCGAATAAGGGCACGTTCTGAGGTTCCTGGTGGACATGAATTTGGGGAGTACCCTATTCGACACATTCCAAGGGCGAGGGGTGGTGAGTGAGTGATGTGCGGAAAACCCAGGCCAACTTTTAAGTGCAATCAGACCCTTTGGAAGGTTTAAGTGTAACCTAATCAGATTGGCTGCTGGTAGAGAGTGGGTAGGAGGGTCACAAGATCAGAAGCCAGTTAGGAGACCCTAAAATAGCCCAGGAAATGGCCCGGTGAGGAGACCTGGGATGATGGCAGTGGAGGTGGGGAGAAGCGGATGAATTCCAGGGAATTTTACCAGCTGGAATCAATGGGATTTGCTAATGGAGTAGATGTGGTGAAAAATGAAAAAATAAAAAATAAAACCATCTGGTTCACCCTCTAACCATCCAGAAAAAGGTAACTCGAGAGGAAAGTGAAAGATACCTTTAAATACCTGAAGGGTTATCCCATGAGAGGGATTGACCTTCCTCTGTAAGACTCCAGGGGGGAGACCCAGGACTGTCAACTGTCCACAGGGGACACTGTGCTGTGTGTTAAGAGGAACCTTGTGATGATGGAACCAACAGGCTGCCTCATCCCCACAAGACTGGGAGACCCACAAGGGCAGGGACCACACCAACCTTGGTCATCAGTGACCCTTAGGGCCCAATGTGCCCACCCTGTGGTCCTGCTCATTAAAGGCTTGTGAGTGAACTGGAATGGTGAGTTCCCTTGCTGAAGCACTCAAGTGGGGAGAGGGAAATCTTTGGCAAGGATGCTACGAAGGCAAGGTGGTTTGTCTAGAAGACCACACTAGGACAACCCTTCCAATATAGATCTTTCAAACTGAGCTAAACAGGGGAGGAGAAATCCAGAGAACATAGATCACAAATTGGGTGACTCTGAGACAAATCTGACCGGCAAGCCAACAGTCTGGGACAGCGGTCAGCTCGTTGGTTGGTTTGCTTATTTCGTTAGATGTGTGGATTTGATGCCTTTAGGCATGGAATGGGCTTTCCAGTTGACCCACCCATATCCTGACACTATGTTACCTGCTGGTCCTCTGAGGACATCTGGGTTTGTGACCCTTGCCTTAGGGTAGAACTGGGAGAGACCTACAGGGTCCATTTTCCATCCAAGCTTCTGAAAAAAAAAAAGAAAGACCAACAGGAGAGAAGCTGTGGGGATGAGTCATCTGCTGCTTGAATGATCGGTTCTTGATGAGCTCAGGCCCTTGAGAGTCTCTTGGATGCAGATCAAGGCACCAAACACCCTCAACAGATGGAGTTCTCTGGAACTGGGTTCAGGCCTGGTTTCCCTAAGGCTCCTTAAAGTCAGGGGCTTTGTTGAAAGGGCTTCTTGCCAAAGCCAAAAAAGAGGGAGAATTTTGATATGCATCAACCACAACCACCAGAAGGAGCAGATGAAACACTGGAGCCCTCTGAGGGAAAACCCACAAAGAAATGAAAGGAAAGCTGCTTTTCAATCAACATACCAAAACAAGGAGGTATTTAGGACCAGTGGGGAAGAGCAGGAACGAACTGGCTTCATCCTGAAAAGGAAGGAGACCAACCAGAGATGCCAAGACTCCAGGTCATTGGCTGTTATTCAAGTCAAACCCTGACTGAGAAAAATAAATGTCAGGTTGAGCCTTCATCCTACGTGTAAGACATTTTCAATAGAACGCCGTGTCATGCTTATCTGAGGTTTTATAAATGTTTAAACAGGTCACACTCAGCTAGGCATAACCACAGAATTTCCATATTATGAGGCAATGCCATGGACAGCACGCCTCCTGTGCACCAAGCACTGAGATAGGCAACTGATGGAAATGATCTTGCATTCTATTAACAGCCCCAAGTTAGTGATGAGGAAACTGGGGCTCAGAGAGGTCCATGACGTGCCTTTATTTAGGTAAACTCACATCCAGGCTATCGGATTTCTTCCATCTGTGCTGCCCCAGGAGTTTGGCAAGACCTAGGCATGTGTGTATGTGTCTGTGTGTGTGTGTGTGTGTGTGTGTGTGTGTGTGTAAGAGACACAGACCGAGTAGTGCCCCATGGGAAGGGGTGATAGGCAGAAGCAGGACTGCTGCGACCTGCAAGGACTCCCAATTTCATGCTCTGTTTCCATGAGAGGCATTTTCAGCTTCTCCTCTTGCTACAAATCTGAACTGTGACACAAACCTTTGAATATCTGACGGGGATATTTGTGAATTGCAGTCCCAGCTTTCAAGGGGCAGCAGTGCTCACGGATGCGGGCACCAAGGAGGTAAGAATGATTATCCTTACTTCATTGAGGAAGCAGCTGAGGCTCAGAGAAGTGAAGGAACTTGCCCAAGGTCACAAAGCTTAGTGAGCTGGAATTCGAGCTTCAAAGCCAAATTTTGGGTTTTTTTCTCCTCCACTTTGCTGTTAGGGCAGGAGTGGGAGAAAAAGAGGAGCAGCGGCCAGCGACGGCTCAAACCATCCAGAGGGTGGTGGACAGAGCCTCGCCCTCTGGAACATCCCGTCCGAGTCTGTTACGGCTGCATCACCCACACAGAGGCCCTGGCAGCTTCTGCTGTTCCACTGGGCTTTCGGCTTAGAATAGCACTCACCACCCTAGGCAGGGACTTTCCTGCTGGTAGGGCCAGCTGGGCTGGGTCATCCGTGGCAGGCAGGCTATTGCTGAGTCCCAAGAAACCCACTCGCTCGTCCTGGCTTTATTAAGACCTGCTGAAGAGACAGCGACAAGGGCAGCTTTCTCTGGTGCTAGACAGTCCCTGCAGCCCGAATTCCATCTCTTCCACTAACCAGCTGTGTGACCTAGGGCAGCATACTCAACCTCTCTCAGTCCATTTTGTCATCCAACCGATGCAGGTCGTCCCCCTTCCCCTCCAAGTGAGCAGGGAGAAGGGCATGAGGGGCTTGGAGCTGCTGAGTTGGTGTGAGAACTAAACTGGGTAAGAGCACAGGAAGTGCCCGATGCTGCAAGGCGGGCTCAGTGTAGAAAAGCCATAGGGTGCACTTGGAAGCCTATGCCTTGGATTGAATCCCAGCTCTTCCCCTCATGACTCCGTGACTGTGAACAAGTGGTGAACCTCTCTGAACCTTATTTTCCTCATCTCCAAGTTACAGTACTTCCCAGCATTATGTTACATTTACATGAGTTTATTATGCATAAAAGGCTTAAGTGGTACTTGGCACATTTTCCAAGCCCTCTGGCTATTTTTGATAAACATGAGCCTTCATTACTTGTTCCACTCCTTCCTGACCGTGGCCCCACCTCCCACCCACTCTTCAGACATTCATCATGAGGGACAGCCATGTGCCAGGTGTTATTCCAGATCCTGGAGTCCAAACAGTGAACAAAGAAGGCAAAGTCCTTTCTCATATGAGGCATGCGTTCTCATGGGGAAACAGACATTAAAACGAATAAATTTATAAGCTAGAGCCTGGTAGTGATAAGTTCTATGCAGGTAGAAGAAGCTAAATAGCACGTTTGAAAGAGGGCCTTACACTGGAGGGTGATGGAAGGTCTCTCCAAGGAAATGACGTTTGAACGGAGACCTGAGGCCAGCAGGTCTCAGTCATTCCTTCTCCCCTACAGAGAGGTGGCTTCACTTAGCATAAGACACACAGGACTTGGAATCAGACAGGCAGGGCCCTTGGAGGACTGGCTTCTGGTTTCCTAGGCAAAGAGGAGACCAAAGTCTTCATCTTGGCTTCCGGGCGGGAGCAGAGGGGAGTGTGCATATGTTCAAAATCCTCTGCAAAGCCCAAAACTGTACATCCAGCCAGAAGAGGATGACAACAAAACAATAATAGCTTTTCTATACTCATCAGTCCCTCCCCAGTGTGCAGTGTTTTTATCTTCTTTGAACCCCAAATAGAAAGAAACAGATGGCACACTCAAAGCGGTTGACTGGAGCAGGTTGAGAGACGAGGACACCTCTAAAGGTGTGGACAGGTGGCTGGAGCTCTCCCATGTGCCCCTTCAAGCCCCCTCTCCCTCTTCTCCCTGCTCTCTTGGAGGGGAGGGGACAACCTGCATGGGCCACGTCAGTGACCTCGCCTGCCCTCTGACACCAGCTGAGGGTCGTCATGGAGAGACACTGGGTAGGAGATCAGAGGGAGCGGGAAGGAGAAGGAGGCCAGGGTGTTATTCCTTTGCTTCCCTCCCTTGGGGTCATCTGAGGCTGGCTGTGTCCCGCCACAGAAGTTGACAGCTCCTCTCATCTCAAGGCCGCTGCTAGGCTGCCTCCAGTGTCAAATCAGCTCCCTTGTCTTGGGGGTCTTCCCATCCCTTTGAGCCCAGGAGGTTGGCAGCTCTACTGCCACTAGCCCTGGGTTCCTGAGGGGTTTCTTAGGGGTTCCCTATACTCTGCCTTCATCTTTCTATTTAAGCCCTTTGTAGATTACCCTCCTTGAATTACTTAAATTTAAATGTGCCCTCCTCTTTTCTGTCGGGTCCCTAATGGAAGCAACAAGGATAAAGAAGGGACAGTAAAGCCTCGTGGAGTCAACAGTTTTGGGAAGTTGGTATCAACACAGGCCCAAAGGGACGATGGGTAAGGCAGTTACTGGGACCAGCGAGAGTGGAAGTCCTAGGAGAAGGCTGCTTGGCAGGAGCCACGCCACCAGGAGGAAGCAACCAGCGCTGACCATGGTGCTGAGGGTCAAGGGACAACTTCGTGCAGAGCATCTCAGGGAAACCAAGGGCAAAAGCAGAGCAGGAGTGAGCATCTCCTTTTATAGCTGAGGAACCTGGGGCAGAGAACTCACCTCCCTTGGCCAAAGTCACAGGGCTGGGTCTGTGGGGTCGTCCTCTCCTCTCTTCCCACATTCCCAACTCGAACTTCCTGTGATACCTTCTACCTCTGGGGAAATATAAGGGAGGGAGTTTTCACATCCCTTACTCTATCTTCCCCACCGGAGTAGGTATGACTAGGGGGACCAGAGTCATTGAGCCACTGTGCCAGTGGCTCATGAGTTCCTCAGTCTCTTATTTCCTCTGGGACCTGTTTTGCCCAAGATAAATAAGCTTTCTCCTCCCACGTGGCAAGCCCGGTAGTACAGAACCCCCTTCCTGGCCCCCCATGTAGGTGGAGACCCACCACTCTGCAGGTTCCCTGCCTGCAGCTGGGTGGATGGAAAAGTCAGATCAGTGCAGCTCTGTCTCGTGGATAGTGAAGGCAGAAGACAGGAGTCTGGCTGGTTAGGGACGCTAACTGCAGGGGAGGAAGGACATGTCCCCTCAAGGGACGAACAGTAAGAATGAAAGCATTGAAGTGTGACACAGGAGAGCATGTGTGTCGTTGTCTGGCTTCTTTCAGAAATGTAGCTTGAGACAAGGATTTGAGTGCAACTAATTTGCTTGGAGGTGGTCCCAGGAAGCCCACCCAGGTAGGCAGGGGAGTGGGACGGAAGGTAGGGAAAGGAAGAGAACCCATCAGTGAGGTTTATCGCTCTATGGGCGACGGGAGCTGAATCCCACTGGGGAACTCGGGGAAACGGTGTAGAAAGCATAGCTCAGGGTTATCTGGCCCAAGGGGGGAAGCGCATGAGGACTCCACGCCCGCTCCCATCAGTCATTGGTTGAGAGCGGCTCTTGAGGGGGCGTTAATTTTCTGGAGATTTCAGCCTGCAGCTCCCACGTGGGCAGAGCGCCCTCTGGTGGCCAGAGAAAAACTCCGTGCGAAGAAACTCCAGGGCTGGCTGGCTGCTGGACCTTGGAAAGAGAATGCAGGCAGGACACCTGCAGTATCCGCTGCAGTGGGCACACAGAAGTACAGATCCTTCGGTGCTTCTGGGACACAAGGTCCAACACAGGGAAGTGCAGCCCATGAGGCTGAAGAGATAGACATGCGTTTTGTCCTGAGGGCAGGACACTGGAGGGCGTTAAGAATGGGAGAGGCATGGTCAATATTGGATCTTTGAAATATCACTCTGGCTGCCATATGGAACATGCATTTGGATGGGACAAGACTGGAGTCAGGGACCCCAGCAAGAGGTACGCAGATTAGTGGCCAAAGAGGAAAACAGGAAGAGCCTGATAAAAAGCAAAGAGTTACAACAGAAATAGTTAGGAGACAAAAAGAAACCCAGATGGACTTGGCAAAGCGCTGAAGCTGGATGTGATAGGGAAGAAGGCACCAAGGTTGACGCTGAGGCTCTCTAAGTTTGATGACTTGTCAATGCCGGTGCCACCGACTGAGGCAGAGAATGAAGGATCAGAAACAGAATTAGATGCAGAGGAAAGATACAGGTGCAGTATTTATAATTTAAGGAGGGCGAGGGCAGCCCAGCATGAGGCCCAGAAGCTTGAAGCCCAAGGAGAACTGACTTGGAAATAGGATTTTAGAGACTCACATGTGAATGTTGGTGAAAGGCTGAGAGCAAACGAGACAGCCCAGGGAAGTATGTAAACTTCGAACCATGCAGGGGGTCAAGGACAGAACCATAGCAATCGCTAACATTTAAGATAGTAGGTAAGCAAAAAATAAATCCATTATGGGACCAAGCACAAGGAAAACAGACATAGTATCACTAAAGCATAGAAAGTCAGGAGCCTCGTGATCTTGGGCGTGGTCACCACACGGTCTGCAGAGGTGTCCAGGAAGACAGAGACAGGTATTTGGGTAGTGACTTTCCCATTTTGGCTGGCAGTCTGATCTGCTGTAGGTTTGTTTCATTTTAGCCTGAGATGTGAATGGACATTGAGAGAGCGGGGAACACTAGTTTGGAAATTTGGAAGAAGATAAGGAGAGACTGGTCCGCAGTTTCAGGTGTCTGCAGGATCCAGGGCGCCTTGTACTTTTTCTTGTAGGAGACACTTAGAAGAAGTGAGGGGGAGAGAAGAAAAAAAGAAGAAAGGAAGGCATCACGGTAGGAGTACATTGCTGAAGAAGTTAGAGGAGGATCAAGAGATCTGGAAGAAGCATTGATCTGCACCCGGACAAAGGAAAGTGCATTGTCTGGCATTGAAGCAGAAGAACTGGAAATACACATGAACTAGCCGACTGTATGAGTACGGAACATGAGAGTCTCCGTGTTCTCTTTATTATAAGAGACAAGCTCATCTAACAAGAGGAATCGAGTGGAGAGTGGAGTTAAGGAGAGCAGTGAGGGTTTGGACTAGCCACTGAAGAGAACAGAAAAGGAAGCTGACCAAGGACAAAATGATGGGTGGAACTTTGGGATCAACTGAGGCTGGAGACCATGAGTTCTCAATGGTCCCAATCCATGTGGTGATGATGCTAAGGTGTTGACGAGATGGTGTCAGAGCCCCCGTTTTCTGTCCTCTCTGTGGGTACCTGTGCATGGATGCAGGTGCGCGCACACACACACACACACAGGAGCATCATTGCAGAACCTCGCCTCTGATGACTGTTTCTGGCTCCCTCTGTGTGTCTCTCTGTCCAGGAGCTGTATTCCCAGTCCTATGATGCCGTTGGGGTGATGTTTGCCTCCATCCCAGGGTTTGCAGACTTTTACTCTCAGACTGAAATGAATAACCAAGGAGTGGAATGCCTACGCCTGCTGAATGAGATCATCGCCGACTTCGATGAGGTAAACAGAAGTGTCAGAAGTTTACAATCACGAATAAGCATCACTGTTGTCACATAGCATTGTGTTGTTCATTGTAGCAGTAACCGTTTTTTGCACTTACAGAATTCAGGACTGCACTGTAACCACAAACATGTATTATCTGATTTAATTATCACAATTATCACATAAGATAAACGCTGTTGTTTCTCCCAGGGGATCAGGAATGTAAGCTTCAGAGAGGCTAGGTAACTAAGTCCAATGTCACACAGCTAGCAAATGGCTAAACCAGGACCCGCTGGAGGCAGTGCCACACAGGAGCTGGCGTCACCGATGGGCACATTTCTCCATCGGCTCAAACTGCCAAAGATTAAACCATCCATTAGCATTTGGTCAGAGACCTACATGGTATAAACATACCCCAGAGGGTACTTTCTTCTTCCAAGCTCCATGAACAGGGGGAAATTCATGCTGCACTTTCCATTAATAGACTTGCTGGAAGTGGGCCTTCTCCTCATCCCCCAGCTTGCAGTAGCACACCAGTGTCCATCCCCACCCCTAAACCTGAGGTGGGAAGTTAGTGAGTGACTGAGAAAATTCAAGGGAAGAAGCCAAGCAAAACTGAGTTCAACTGAAGTCTAGAATCCTCAACTGGATCCCCCAGGAAGCTCAGGAGCATAAGTGGTACCGCAGGGTGGCTCACATGGAGGTAAGGGGGCCCAATTTTTGTACACTTGCATTGGTCAGTCATTGGCCATGGGCTGCCGTGGTGGAGGTGTGTCATCTCCCAAGCATTTCCAGCAATGGGACTCCCATTGGTCCAGGGCAATTCTCAAAAAATGGGTGCAGCAGTACATTGTCAGCAGCCGGCCCTCATGGCATTTTGGAGGGTGGCCCCCTAGAGGAGAGCTGGCCTGGGCATCAAAAAGCATCTACACCATCACCCTACACGAAGCTCCCCTCTTCATCCCCACACCCCATCTAGGATGTCTGTGGATGCCTTCTTAACAGCTCTTAGATATGCCCCTTTATCAAAGCTGCTCTGTCTCGCTTTAGGCCATACAATTTCTCACCTGGATGACTGCGGTCATCTCCTTACTGCTCGCCCTCCTGCATCTCATCACCAGCAACCACCAAAGGCAGGAGTGTTTTGTCATATCCCTTGGAAGCTTAAAACTCATTGATGGCTCTCCCTTGCCAGCTCCTCAGAAGGCCACCTGAGCCTTTGCACTTACTGTCCCTATACCCTCTCCAGCCTTACTTCCCCCCACATGCCACCTGGCCTACCACTCAGCACCATCTTGCTACTTACAAGCCATCACCAGCCCACCTGTCTATTTCACATTCTGCTCTTTTGGCCTAGAAGTCAGGCCATCTTCACCACACCCCATCCTCTCTCCCTCAACTCCACAGCCAGCAGAAAACCTCCTACTCACTTAACAGTCAATTCAAACATCATTGCTTCTTGTGAAGCCTCTCCTAGTCCCCCGTCTACCCAGGTAAACGCCGTCATCCTTTTTTTCAATGAAAAACTTATAGTTTGAAAAATCTTCCATCATAGAGCCTGAATCCCTTAAGCTGGCAGACCCGCCTCTCCTAAGTGCCACCTAGTTCCAGGCAGAGACCTGTCTTACTCATCTCTACAAGTGTTTACCACGTGTTGCCACCTTCCACACAGAACAGCTAGTTGTTACTTACGCCTCACACCAAGTCCACAGGACAGGAATTGTTAGCCTTCGTTTTCTAAGCCAACACAGCTGAGACTCAGAGACACCGCGAGTACCCCCGGCCTCACCCCCCACTAGGTGGCAAAGCCGAGACTTGAGCCCAGGCCCACCATACTGTTTTGACTTTTAATCGTTTTGTGCATCGCTCCTCACTTAACTGGCATTTTATGGCGCTGGTTTTGAAGACTTAAACTCAACAATGGCCATTTTAGTTGTCCTGGGAATGGGCTTGGGGGTCAAGATAAGTAAGACACAGTCACTTCTTGTCTCCCATGGCTTCAGGGTCCCATGAGAGACAGAAGGACTATGAGCTCCCTTTACACAGGGAGTCAGGGGTAAGTACCCTTGTACAGAGGGCCTTCAGTGTGGAGAGTGGAGGGGGATTCCATGGGAATGGCACCTTTATTCCCACCCCCCTGCTAACCGTAAACTCATGAAGATAGAAATTATACTCTTGTGTATTCTGTTAAGTCCCCAGGGCCTCCCACAACATAAGAGATGCTTATAACAGACGCTTACTAAAGTGACAAGTTAACTAATTAATTCACAGGAGACAGAAACCACCTGGCAAATAGGTGGTGATAGACGAGTGCAACCCAAAATATACTTCCAAATTAAAAAAAAAAAGTAGCTTTATTAAAAGTAATCTGACTGCAGATTGAGACATAAGGCTTTGTTTTATTTTAACTTCTACAGTGCCCCATCTCCCAAAAGTCCTCACTAGCATGTTTTAAACTGAAGTAAATGCATTTGAACTTAATTTGTGTCTTGGTGGCCCCAATTGTAGATACCCTAGAGAGATGGGGACAGCGCCCCTAGTGGTAGAGGTAGGTGCTTGCAGAGGGAAGGTGGAGAGGCTGGGCTTTAGACCAGGAGGAGGAGGAAAAGGGAGAGATGGGGAGCAGCTGAAGGATGAGAGGAGACACAGCGATAAGAAGGAAGAAGAAAAAGAAGAAGGGAGAAGGGGAGGAAGGAGAAGAGAAGGGACAGAGGAGGAGGTAGAAGGAAAAGAATGTAGACAACCTGGCTCCCCAACCCCAAGCCCTGTCAGAGGTCCTCCCGCGGGTCCTTGTGTCACCCGGACATGCCTTCTTTCTCTGGGTCAAAAGAGACCCTCTAGACCCTGCCCTGAGCTCCAGGCAGACACCCTTTAGTAAGGATGCTGCTCTCCTGCTGACGTCATCGTCACAGGAAGCTGCGGGCACGCAGAATCCGTTCCCGGCTCAGAGGAAGGCTGGGCATCGCACGGAGCGCACGCTCCAGGACTGGGGTTGCAGTAACCCAGCGCCAGGGAGCCCCCAGCCCCCAGGGCCTGCCTCGCGGAAGGCTAAAGAGCCCTCTCACATCTCAGTGCTCCATGCGGACCGGAGAATTAATCAAGGGGCTGATTCGGAGCTCCGTGGTGCCTCCAGACGCTCTTAGCTATATAGTGGGTAAATTTGCTGCGTGGATATTGAATGAAATAATGAAGTCTCTTTCTGCCTTCTACTCAACTTCTGAAGAGGAGGCAGCTTTGCCCGAAACTGGCCCTTAGCCAAGCAGTTCCAAGAGAAGGGAGGAAGGGCTCCCCCTTCCCGCAGGAATCTGGGGACACGCAGTTGTAAGGACGCAGAGGGAGGGAGGTGGGCGACCAAAGGCATGCCAAAATCTCTGAGCTAAAATACTCACAGCCAAAGGGCTGCTAAGAGACCAAGCCCGTTTAATGGTGTCTAAAGACAAGTGTCAGACACAGTCCAGGGCTGAAGACACAGACTGTTCCAGCCACTCTCCACCCTGGGCACAGTTTATAGGATCTCAGAATAGTGGCTTCACTTTAGCTCGAGAAACAAAAACAATGAACAAAAGCTGCCCCGACTGCAAATCCAAGCTACACACACACAAACACACACACACACACACACACACACACACACACAAAAGCACAGGCCTGTGTTTTCCACATTTCCCGGAAGAGTTTCTCTCCAGCTGAAACTTTCCAAGTTTTCTTAGCTCCCAATTAATTTTAAGAGGCTGCCTATATCGAGATGTGTACAGAAAAAAACTCTCCTCCTCTTTTTGGTCTGGTCCATCTGTCTGGCCACCCCCAGGATGGCATGAGCCCTTGAGGACATTACAATCTGAGGCAGAGGCAAAGAGTTGGAGAACCAGGTGCTTACATCTGAGTACCTGCCAACATAAGGAGATAAGAGGCTAGAATTTAGACTAGGGGCCCAGAGAGGTTTCCGTTTCGAGCCTGGCTCCTCCACTCAAGGCGGGGCTTCGTGGATGTGAGACCGGTACAGCAGAGGCAGTGAGATGGAGTCAGAATCTGAATATCTTCAAAGATGGAGCAGAGGATCTCCTAGCAGATGGGCTGTGGGTTGTGAGGTTTCTATCCAGCACAGCTGGAAGAATGGAGACACCATTCGTCAAGACAGCAGGTGGGTAGAGGCAGCCGTAGCTTTGGGAAGGGCAGATTGGTGATGCCTGTTAGGCCTGCAGTGGGGGTGTCACTCAGCCGTTGTGTAGATGGGTCAAGGGAGGATATATACTTTTGGGGTCTTCAGCAAAGAGATCGTGTAGAAAGCCATGGGACATGCTGAGACCCCAAGGGAGTGAGTTCAGATGAAAAAGAGAAGAGATCCAAGTCCTGAGCTGTGTGATAAGTTCCTTCTCACCAGGGAACTAGCAAAGGAGACTGGTAAAGAGTGGCCAGTTTAGTGGAAGTAAAACCTTGAGTGAGCAGAAACTAAGAAGGTATCACAATGAACGGGGTACAATTGGTCAAAAGCTGCCCATGGGCCAAGCAAGGTGAGGCCTGAGGACTGGGCAGTGGACAGGCAATGGGGAAGTCACTGGTGGCATAGACAAGAGTGGTCTCAGTCATACGAGGGGCTGGGGAGAGGCCAGGCTGCAGTGAGTTTAGGAAAGAATGGGAATGAGAAAACTGGAGGCAATGGGTAGAGATGACTCTTTGAGAAGTCTTACAGCAAAAGGAAGGAATACTGGTGCACAGAAAGACTTTCATAAGATGGGAGAAATAACAGCAGGACTCTTCTTAATTCCTTGGACCTACCGTGTATCCGCCCCCGCCTCCCAGCCTCTCCCCCGCTGGTCCTGCCAGGTGGATGCTCCTCCCACCCCTTTCCACGCCCCCAGCCTCTCAACACACCAGCTTGTATATTCACTGCTAGAAAACCCCGCCTCACTCTTTAGAGCTGAAATTGGGAATTCCTTGCTCAGGGAAGCCTTCCCAGACCCTCCAGACTTCATCAAAATGGTCCATTCTCCTCAGTCCTACTCCCTGTATGTCTCCATCATAAACTTTACTAAAACGGAGCTAGGGCGCATTTTGGTGTGATTATTTGTTTAATATCTGACTCTGCTGCCTGGACTGTTGGCTCCGCGAAGGCTGGGAGCTCGTATGTCTTGTTCATCAGACATTGGAGAAGCTCAAGAAATACTTGTTGAATTAGCGTCCTTTGGTTTCTGTGACAGATTACCACAAAGTCAGTGGTTTGAAACAACAGAAATTCATCATCTTGCAGGTTGGAGGTCAGAAGTCTGAAATGGGTCTCATGGGGCTAATCAAGGCACCAGCAGGGCCGAGTTCCTTCTGGAAGCCGTAGGGGAGAACGCTTTCTGTGCCTTTTCCAGCTTCTAAAGGCCACCTGATCCTCGGCTTGTGGCCCGTTTCTCTGTCTTTAAAGCCAGCAATCACATCACTCTGACTTCTGCTTCCTCCAGCACGTCTCCTTCTCTGTCCCCTGCCTTCATCTCTCTCACGTACAAGGGCCCTTGTGCTCACATAGGGCCCACACAGATAATCCAGAAAATGGTCCCATCTCAAGACCATTCACTCAATCACATCTGCAAAGTCCTTTTTGCTATGTAAGGTCACATAGCCACAGATTTCGGGGACTAGGACATGGACATCTGTTCTCTTACCACAGTTGCTAAATCAGAGACCAGGGTCTCCCTTCCTTAGCTTTAAAATCCAAACTGCAAATGAGGATGGGGGAAAAGTCAAGGACGATCTCCATTCTTCCATTCCATTACTCACACATCCCTGCTGTGCGCTAGGCTCTGTCTCAGTGCTGAGTAGTAAATACAACAGGCAAAAACTCCTCCCTCTGGGAATTTTACATGTTAGTGGGAAAGACGGCAATAAGCACCGTCAGGGATAAGTGCTAAGGAGCGAAGATATGGCAGAAATAAGACAGGAATATGTATGTGGGGGGAGGGGTATTGTGTTCAGTTTAGGGGGGGCCATCAGTGAGACCCCACTGGGATGACATTTGAGGACAGACCTGAAAGAGGGGAGGGATGAGCCACACTGATGTCTGCGGGGAGACTGTCCCAACAATGGTACAGCACATGCAAAGGTCCTGAGGCAGAAGTAAGCCTGGCTTGTTAGGATCGGCAAGGAGGTCAGTGCGGCTTGAGCAAAGGGAGCAAAGGGGACAGGGCATGGCAGGTCTTACAGGTCACAGTGAAGACTCTGGCTTTGACCCTGAGTAGAATGGGAAGCCACAGAGCAGGGACATGTTCTGGCTTCCATTTAAACGGGATTGCTCTGGCTGCCATGCTGGGAGTGCGGGGGTAAGGGCTGGGAGGAGATAAGTTATTGCGATACAATAACCAGATGTCAGCTAATGGTTTAGATCAGGGTGCTGGCAAGAAATGATAAGATTTTAAATACCTGTTGAAAGTCAAGCAAAAAGCTGTGTTGATGGATTTGGGAATATTTGTGATTTCTTCTTTAAACTAACAAAATAGCTTTGTCTATTTCAAAGATTCAGAGAAACAGATCTGCTCCTTAAAGGGTATCTGGTCACACTCATCTCGGCACCTGGCACTTAGCAGGCGCTCAGTAAAAATGTTAATGGCCTGAATGCTTGATTCTCAGAGACAAAAGTGGCTACCTCAAGGGTGCTAAGCCAGTCCGAGGTAGTCCTCGCTGTGAGCCAGGGGCCTGCTTTCCAGAGCGCCAGGCCGCTGGAAGCATAAATATCGGACTGAAATGCTGCCTGGATCTGTTTCAGCTGCTCGGTGAAGACCGATTTCAAGACATTGAGAAGATTAAGACCATTGGCAGCACCTACATGGCTGTGTCTGGCCTGTCACCTGACAAACAGGTAAAGGAATGCTTTGTCACAACCTCTGTCACAGCCTAGGCCAGGGACTCACTCTGGTCATGTCGCTGATGGCGGTGAGGCTGTCATCACCAGGGAACTCGGAGACCAACAGGGAGAAAATTTGGTGACGTGACCTTGCTAGTTGTGTGATGTGCGTCTGCTCCCGGGGTAAGCAGGGTCTTCCAGGTGAAATGATGCTTCTTTATGATTGAGAAGCTTCTAGGCTTCATTCTGAACTGTTCATTCTCACTGTTCACTTGAGCGAGATCAGGACCAAGAACTACCCTGACTGTGATTTACTTGTGGGTGTTACTCAGCCCCTGATACCGGCCTGTTTCCTTACCCTTACTTCTGCTTTCTCCTCCAAAAGTGCACGTAATAATAATAATAGCTCGGCTTTTGGGAGAGCTGACTGTGTGCCAGACACTAGTGGATGAATCTCTGAGATCATGTCATGCTCTACACACAAAGCTGTGCACCTAGTAGGTCCTCAATAAATGCTGTCAATAGGATAGGAGTCTGAGTTACTAGGGAGAGGAATCCTCTTTCTTTCTCATCTTCCTTTGCTTTCTTTCCAACTAAAACCCTAGAACGATTCCAAGATCAACTGTCTGAGAAGAAGCCCATCTAGTCACTGGGCGAACGTGCACGGCCCTCTATAGCAGGGGTGCACACAGACAGGCTGCAGGCCAAATCCGGCCTGCCATCTGTTTTCACAAATAAAATTTTCCTGGAACACAGCCACTCGCGTCCATTTATATTTTGTCTATGGCGGCTTTCTGGCTAAGATGGCAGAGTTGGGCAGTCATGACAAAGACCACATGCCCACAAAGCCTAAAATACTTGCTCTCTGGCCCTTTACTGAGACTGTCTGCCAACTTCTGCTCTACAGGGGCCCAGAGTTCTTTCACGTACACAGTCTCATTCGGTCCCTGTAAGGGAGGCCAGGCAGAGATGCTTGTCCCCCATTTTACAGATGAGGAGACTGAGGTTCCGAGCACATGTCTATGTGAAACATCCCTTAAACAGACACTGTGAGTATTTCAAAGGAAATAGACACCGCTCCTAGATTGGAAACATCACAGATAGGAACAGAGGAGCACGTACACACACACACAAACACACAAACACACACACACACACACACACGTGCGCACATGCACACACACACACACACACCCCATCAACCTGAACAGACAGCGGTGGGTGTGAGGAGTGGAAGGTGATGAGTCACACACACCCCTGGTGTCCTAAGTTGCTGGACACTGATGACTTGGGTGTCCAGGGGCTCACCCCACCCCCTGGTTATTTCCCTGGAAGGGCCGCGTGGGCAGGGGGGGGATAGCCCTGGCCCCGCTGCAGAAAGCGTACTGTCCGCCCCCGTGAACGAGCCCCTCTCTCCCGTTTGCTCCAGCAATGTGAAGACAAGTGGGGGCATCTGTGCGCCCTGGCCGACTTCTCTCTCGCCCTGACCGAAAGCATACAGGAGATCAACAAGCACTCTTTCAACAATTTCGAGCTCCGGATTGGTGAGTAGCAGCTGGAAGTGTGGCGCGTCGGGGCCCCACGGAGCTGGCTGGTCTTGCTCCGTCAGTCCCTGGGCACCAAGCCAGAGAAGATTTTTCCTGCACAAAGCAGCAGGCTTAGTGTGACCCGGCCAAGGACAGGGACTGGGTCAGCTCAGGCCTGGCTGGCCTTCCTCACACTCAAGATGCTGGAAGCAATGGAAGGATTCTGGCCTGTGTGCAGAAACACAAAGCAAACACTAGACCACGGCTGCTCTCCTCCAATCTGTCCAGCATCCCACCCACACAGGGCCCTGAGTGGAGAGGTAGCTGATCAGGACCAGTCAATCGTTTCCTTCCATCTCCTGTGTCACCGTATGCTGGAGGTCAGCGTGTTGCTCTCTGTTCTGGATGATGCCTGGAGCCAAAAGCAGGATTCTGTTCCTGAGGATGTTGGATGTTGAGTTGAGCCAGGGACAGGCGGATAGCTTTAGAGCACTTCACTCGGCCACACAGCTTACCCTTCCTTTGACCCGAGGGACGTCCTGGTGCAAAACGACAACACAACAGGCACAGGATGTGACGGTCATCATTTACAATTTGTACAACTTGCTAATTTCTTCTGCATCTCTGCTGAGCCCGAGGGGCCTCCTAAAGCATGATCTGAAGGCCCATGCTCAGTCCACATTCTCATTTTATAGATGGGCAAACTCAGGCCCAGGGACGGGGAGTGACTAGCCTAAGATCACACAGTCAAACAGTCATCCTGGAGGCAGCTCCAGGACTTCCTGAGACCAAGGACGTTCTGGTAGCCGGCGTGTAGTCTGCAGTCCTCATGTTTTAGCTTTCCCCTGGCTGGCGTGCCATTTTACTTTTTTTCTTCCTCCCTTAGCAGCTTTCAAGTCTAAAGGGTCAAGAAGTATCAATATCTGACTTGTCAAATCTAAGGAACGCCACACGCCTTTGTTCACTGGAATAAAGAATTGATATTTTCTGTTCTGATCTTTGGATGGGATGTTCAGGGCTTGTTTCCACATCTCCCATCGACCCTGTGTGTCCTTTCTGAAATCACTGACTACACGATTGAACCAGGAATAAAAACCTGAACTTTAACGCTGAACAAAGGCGTATTCTATGTAAATTCAGGAGGTGTGGCTGGTGTCAGGGCCAGCCCTTGGTGTGATATGTCACACTGCTGGCCTAGTTCTGAGTCTGGAAAATTATGTCCCCAATGGGACTGGGCATCTCACTGTGTGTCTGCGGCCTGCTGTAACCAGCTCTGTGACTGTGGGCAAGTCACCGAAACCCTCCGAGTGTCCGTCTGCTCAAGTGTGACTTGGGCATTAAATCATTACCTCCCCTGCTTGCCTCACAGCGTAAGATGAGACACATGGGATAATGGCTATGAAACGGCTCCACAGATGCGGGGGCAAAGTCCAACCCCGTGATTCCCATGCATTCTGCAAGGTCTGTTTCTCAAATGTCATTGCCAGTTATATATGTATACGTGGGTGAGTGTGTGTGTGAGACTGTGTGTCTCACTCTTCCCTCTGCCTACAACGATCCGACCCAGATACCCACGTGGCCTGTACCATCACTTTCTCTAAATCTCTGCTCAGAAAAGCCTTTTCTAACCACGTTCCTCCAAAATGCACCCCCTCCCATCTTTCTCTATCCCTTTAACCTGATTGATTTTTCTTCATTGCCTTTATCATTATTGATATTATGTCACAATTGTTATTATTTCCTATTTCTCCCCAGTAGAAGGTAAGCCCCATAAGGGCTGGGGCTGTGTCTCTTTTCTTTCCCACCGTGTCCCCAGTGCCTGGAACAGGGCCTGTTTCATAGCAGGTGCTTAGTCAATGTTTATGGAATGAATGAGAAATCCAGGGAGGCCTGTTAGGAGGCTGTTGCTATGGACCAAGGGGTGCTGAGGACATGGAGTCTATGTAAGCTCTCAGGGCATGGTAACAGCAGAGGGAGGAGGAGATCCCAGCAGCCTGACCCCCTGGTCCAGTGCCCTGTTCATCCCACGGGGTGAGACCAGTCAGCAGCCACATGAAATTAATAACTGTTTTCTCTCGAGCCCTCACTGGTTGTCAGGCAATATACCAATGGCTTTACCTACACCATCTCATCTCATCCTCCTTTAATCATCTCCAGTCTACAGATAGGAAAATTGAGGTCCAAATCTGTTAAGTAACTGACCCAGGTCACACATCTAATGAGTGGCTGAGGCCGGGTCTGGACCCTGCAATCTACCCGCAGAGACCACATCCTTAATTGAAGCGTCCCTATCCCAGGCAGGGAGGCAGGCTCCTCCGTGACGCCCTTCTTCTCTCATCTCTTGCTCCTTTGGTCCACTCACAGGCATCAGCCACGGCTCAGTGGTCGCTGGCGTTATCGGCGCTAAGAAGCCACAGTACGACATTTGGGGCAAGACCGTGAACCTGGCAAGTCGGATGGACAGCACGGGGGTCAGCGGCCGGATCCAGGTCCCAGAGGAGACCTATCTCATCCTGAAGGACCAGGGCTTTGCCTTCGACTACCGCGGGGAGATCTACGTGAAGGGCATCAGCGAGCAGGAAGGAAAAATCAAAACGTACTTTCTCCTGGGAAGAGTCCAACCCAACCCATTCATCCTGCCCCCGAGAAGACTGCCCGGGCAGTACTCCTTGGCCGCGGTGGTCCTGGGCCTCGTCCAGTCCCTCAACAGGCAGAGGCAGAAGCAGCTCCTGAACGAGAACAACAACACAGGCATCATCAAGGCCCATTACAACCGGCGGACTTTGCTGACGCCCAGCGGGCCGGAGCCGGGGGCCCAGGCCGAAGGCGCCGACAAGTCCGAGTTGCCATAAAAGCATTTTCTTTGTGTTTCTTTTTTTGTATTTCTTTTATATATGAAATAAATATACTAATAAAAAGGTTTAATTTTTTTTAGAACAAGGATGGTTTCGTTGGTCTTTGGGTGCACTAGACGGAAGCCACGATTTGCGTTTCTCTTCCATCACAGACGTTGATGGATCATCTCTTATATGTAGGAGGTTTACTGGGAAGCAGAGCTAAATAAGCCCCAGTCCTTGACCTTGGGAAACTCACAGTTGAGTGTGAAAGAGGGACTC
Organism: Vicugna pacos; assembly: GCF_048564905.1. Lineage (NCBI taxonomy): Eukaryota > Metazoa > Chordata > Mammalia > Artiodactyla > Camelidae > Vicugna > Vicugna pacos. Next base: position 31,632,989 of record NC_133011.1, on the reverse strand, counting down.
AATACAGTGGGAGCAACAAGAGCTACCATTTATTGAGCGCACGTCATGTGCCCAGCCTAACAGCAAACTCTCCACATAATGGTGTCAGAACTCTCACAATACCTTGTCCATTCATTCACCAGGACGCATGGAGCAACTCCAGTGTGCCTGTGCTTCCCTGGGCTCCAGAGAAATCCTGGCAAAAGTCTCGTCCTCATAGAGCTAATATTCATGGTAGAGATAATGGATGAAATTCCTATAAACCAATACATAAATAGTCTACTTTCAGGTAATAATAGTTGCAGTAAAAAAAAAATTAGGTAGGACAGTAGGGAAAGAACTGGAGGTCAGGGATGCTGATTGAGCTGGAGTCACCAGGAAAGGCACCTTTGAGGACATGATGCTAAAGACTAGCCCTAAATGATGAAAGAGGCAACCCACAGAACCTGGGAGGAAAGTGGCCCAAGCGGGAGGAACAGCACGTGCAAAAGCCCTGAGGTGGGTCCGAGCCCACTTGTTCTGTTGGAGGCACAGTTAGAAAGTCAGCAGGCGGACAAGCCGGTTCAGGCCAGCGCGCTGTTTCCTGGGAAGACTGCATGCTAAGCTCTCCTCTTCTGACCTTAGCGACTGCCAGGAACATTTCCTACGGGTGAGAAAGCCCAGAAAAATTAAAGGATTTGCCCAAGATCATACAGGTAATTATAGAATTAGGCTTAGGACAGTGTTGCTCCATAAAAGCTGAGTGCTAGAACAAGCAACACCCACTGTCAGCAGCTAAAACAAAACAAGAGATTTAGCTCTCGGTTATGTCCTATTGGATGTGCAACAGGCGCCTTCCAGCGACGATTTGGGGACTTAAACTCCCTCCACGTAAGACTCGGGGTCCTCTGCTTGATCCTCTACATGCAGCCAGAGAAGAGAAGAGAGGGACAGGAATGGGAGTCACTCAGAAGGTCTTGGGCTCCAGGGAGTCGCATACATTATTGCTCTGTCCTCAGCCAGAACTCAGTCACTGGCCCTCCTCACCGCACAGGAAGTTAGGGGACGGAGGCTTCCCGTGTTCACCACCGAAAGGATAATGAACTGTCATGAGAAGTATTGTCTCTTCCATAAGAATCTACACCCGTCTACGCCCATGTTTGCAAACACTAAGCTACGAGGGTAAGTTCTGGGTTGGAGGGACGGACAAAGTTCAGTAATGGAAGAAGTCTGAAACCCCAGTCACGATCTAAATTCTTGACTCTTAACAGCTCATGTGAAAGGAACTTAGCTCCAGGTAATGAATCCACAGAAGATACTCTCAAGGAAATACCTGCTGGAGGTGAGACACACGCCCTCCACCACGATCCAGAGAAGCACCCAGTGCAGAGAGGGGGCTGTGTCTACTTCGGCATCTGTCCAAGGGCTGGATTTGAAGGGCTGCTACCTTCCCATCCGCCATCCCGTAAAATCAGGCGGATCATCTTGAGCTCGGAAATGCCCCCCACTAGCTCCACTGCTTCCTTCCTGCTTCAGAGACCATGTGAGTGCAGCTGCTCTCCATTGGAAATGAGAACTGTATTACCGTTCCCATTTCACAGAAGAGGGAACTGAGGCACAGAGAGCTTGAGCAACTCGCCCTGGAAAGGTCTTACAACCAGAAAGCTGTGGATCTAGGATGCAAGTCCAGGTGGTCTGGTCTGGAGTCCTGCCCTTAAGCGCTGCTGTCTAGCCCTGTGATGGGTGAATAGTCAATATTCTTTAAATGAAAGTTAGAAGTCCGAGCAGGCTCCCCGCCCTGGGGCTGCAGGCGGTGTAAATGGATGAGGACTACAGAATTCTGGAAGTGCGGCCATGGTCAGGGTAGCCTGGGGCCACTTGCCCTGGTCCCAAACGGCCTCTTCCTCTTCCCCCAGGGGGTCAAACAACCGTTATCCTTCTGGGGGGGGGGCGGGGATACAGGAAAGTCCGGGATCGTGGGGCTGGGAGTTATAGGGCAGCTTCTTGGGGTGCACAGACCTTGGTTGGAATCCTGTCTCTACCACTTCTCAGCTGTTAGACGTCGGGCAAGAGGCAGAAACTGCACCTCAGTTCTTCACCTGCCACGTGGAGATAATAAAGGAAGCCACCGTGACTGGAGATTTTGAAGTTTTCAGATTTGAGAACTACGGTTAACGTACCACATCCTAGGAAACCTCCCCAGAGGGCTCTGAAGCGGCGCTCGGTAATTAAGCCCGTTAGTAATGTAACAATACATGAATATTCACGCTAAGTAGCGTAACTGAAGTCTGTAAATAGGACTTATTTCAAGTCATGGTCAGCTCCCAAATTAGTTATAAAACAAACTTCAGGTTTTAGACCGTTTGGGGTTTGGGAGTGCAGTTACAAGATTTTCAAGCCTCCCCACCAGGTAAGGCTGCCGGGAAGACACGGACAATGATGCGTCTAAAACCCTTAGCTTGGCCTCCGCTGCCCTCCAACCTTGCTTCTTCTTGTTCTTATAAAACACATAGAGATTTTATCGAAATAGTAGACATTTGCAACTTTTCCTTGTCTTTACACCATTTTATCTGACTATATTTGCAAAACTTTTTTAATGAGTAGGTGTTACTTTAAGAATGAAAAATGATATTTAAGCAAAAGTAAAACATGTGGGTTTCCTTAAGGGGCTGCAAAAGTTTTCACTGGATCCTTGGAAAGTCAACCCTGAGTCAGCGGGTCTGGACCACTCCCGGGATGGAGGTGGCGAGCATGCTGGGAGGGAGGGGGGTGGCCAGCGAGACAGCTCTCAAGAGCTCCCCCTTGGGTAGAATTTTCCCAGGGCCACAGTAACCCTGCTGATCCAGATTTCAAGGCTGTCCTTTTGGAGGCAGTAAGAGAAGGGGTGTTGGAAACTCATTTCCTTCAGTGACATTTTTATTCCAGACCCACAGGCTCTTCTGACACTCTGGCTCCCATGCCAACCAGCATTTCCAAGTGAGAACATTGCTCTCTGATTAGCTGTGGACTCTGCCCAACTGAACCCAATATTTTATTGATGAGTTACCAGGGGGCAGGGTGCCCTGCAGAGTAACACCCTGTGCCTATCTGAATTATTAATTGCATGTCAGCCACCGTCCTGCCCCCTCCCGCCCTGGGAGGATAATCTCGCCAGTCTTTGGGCAAGCATCCTATCCGTTCTGAGTCGACTCTGTGCACTTTTCACTACATTTCAGAAAACAGCATGGCTCAAACGCAATCAGTTTCAGTTTGGAAATAATAATTTCAAACATCGTCTTCTCATTATATATTAACCCTCTATCTTGACATTATCACAATAGGGGAAATGAGAACTAACATTTTCAGAGGACTTTACAGTTTGCAAAGTCCATTTCCAAATATGATTTCAATTGATCATCATAAAAATTCTCAAGGAGAGCTATTTCCCCAATATTCCAGGAAACTGAGACTTACAAAAATTAATTAAAAATGCAGATACTAACTATTACATATAAAATAGATAAACAACAAGGTCCTACTATATAGCACAGGGAGCTATATTCAGTATCTTGAAATAACCTATAATGAAAAAGAATGCAAAAAGGAAGACATATATGTGTGTAACTGATCACTCTGTTGTACACCAGAAATTAACACATTATAAATCAACTATACTTCAATTTTAAAAATTAATAAAAATGAAAAATTTTTAAACTCTAAAAATTGAGCGTTAAAGCTGAAAAAAGCTTAAAGATCATATGTGGTCCAAAGTCTTGATTTTACAAATGAAAAGCTAAAGCCAAAGAGGGGGAAACATTTGGCCACGATTTAACAACCGGAAGTCGAGAAAGAGCCAGAATCGTGCCTCCTTGTCTCATGCCCATGTGACCCCATGTGGGTGCTCTGACCTGTTATCCTTTGCTCACTGTAAACAAGGCCACCATATAACGGAGAGGCCACTTAGGTCCTCCCTGCCCCGTGGATCTGAATGAGATTAGCTCAAATCCCTGTGGAAGCCCCACAATGCCCACCAACCGCCAGGTCCTCCATTGTCCCTCTACTCCAGGTCCTCACTCCTCACATCCCACCTCTGCTCTGTTCTGCTGGGACCCACGCACAAACGCACACACTCACACACACACAACTTGCACAAAGCACTGGTGCCCACAGTAGGCTTTACTGAAAATGTAGGGAGTGAACTAACAAAGTACCTTCAGTTCAAGGCTAGGTGTCTCTCTTCATCAAGTGTCCCTCACCCACCCCTCTCATGCACGTCCCAGCATCCCAGCCTGGCTTCCTCATCCTACCTGCTCCACCCGTTCCCTTCTCTGCCCTCCTCACTCTCCTCGCCCCCTCCCTTTCAAGAGCAAGAATCAAACTCCTCTATTTTCTCAAGCCAAGAGCTTTAACTTTTCTTCATTCATTCTGCAAACAGTGACTGAGCACCTATTCTACTCCACAGCTACTCCCTGTAGCCAGGCTGCGTCCTCGAGGCTGGTTGGGGAAGTTCTCCGGAGAAGGTGGCATTTAAGCCAAAACTGGAAGGAAGGAAGTGAGGATGTGAGTCAGCAGATATCATACTGAAGAGCCTTCCAGACAAGGCAAAGGGCAGGTTCTAAGGCCCTGTGGTGGAGCCACAGTTACTCCTGTAACTGGCGTGGAGTTAGGGAGAGTGAACGTGGTGTGAGATGAGGTCAGAGAGGTGGCCAGGAGCCAGGCCTGCTAATTCATTCACTTGAGCTCCCGCCAATATCTCAAGTTCAACTCCAAGGTACTCAATAAAGTATTTCCCCAAACAAAGATAGTTCCCTCCACGGGAAGAACGCTGATCCCGGTTAGAGGTGTGATAACATTTTCAGCTCACTCTACTATATCTTAAACTCTCCACACTGTCCGAAGAACTGCAAATGCATAAGCTATTGCATTAGGGATGTGTCTCCCCGCGCAGAGGATTTTTAGAAAGAACCTAGGAAAGCCATGTTCTAGATTCTCACTGTGCTCCTCAAGGCCCTCCCCCTACCCACCTCCCTGAGTAATTCTGCAAGGCCTGCTTCAAAGGTTTAGCATCATCATACTCCCCAACACATACACACACACACACAGGGACTCTGCCACTCCAAAGGGCTGTTACAGCATATTCATGCTTCCTCTTTAATCAAAAATCACCCTGGTTCCCAGTCCAAAGGAATATTTCAGCAGTAGAAGAAAAATGGAGGAATTTTTTTCGTTGTTGGCTGTTTTTCCTCCTTCCCTCCTACACCACGTATAAAACTGATGGTTATTACAAATGGCGGCTGCCAGCTCAGTCTTTCCTGACACCTGACGTTCCCACCAGTGGCCCCTTCACCATCCCAGGAGATTATTAGCAACTGGAGGAGCAGCGTGTTACAGGCATGGAGCAACCAGTGATCAATCGATTCAAGGTCTTTGTGAGTGACAGCTTACTGTCCTGCAAAAATGACCATACTGACCCAAACAAAGAAACTATCGGAATTGCTCAAGTTATCGACCCTTGAGACACCCTTCCTTGGACACCAGCGTCAGAAGGAAGTGCCCTCTCTTGGGGGCTGCAGGAAGCCTTCCCATGAGTGTGCAGACACGGCAGCAGAAACCCCGACTGTCCACAGAAGATGCCACAAGCTGAGACTTGTCCCCTCACACTTAACTAGTTCCCACTGAAATAAGTGTCTTCTTGGTTCAAAGTAATAAATCTCATCTTGTTCCGATGACCTGTACTGGGGATTGAGTGATTGTTTTTACAAAGGCATAGAGGGGAGAAGAGGGAACTGGACATACACTGCGATTTGAAATAAACCCCTCAGCAGCCAGGCCACAAGGAGACGAGCTCATGTTACCACGTCCTCCAGCCCTTGGCTGAACCCTCAGCACTGAGGGCTTTCCCCTGAATGAGATGGGCAACCGCTGAAGGGCCTGGGGCAGAGAAGCCACACGCTAAGACTCACCTTCTTGCGGCAATGTCTGCCATGCTGTGATACGCCCCCAGGGCTGGTCCCTGGGCATACAGGTATTCACTCTTTCAATAAATATTTATTCTCTTCTAGGTGGTAAGGATACATCAGGGAACAAAACATACAAAACTCCTCACCTTCATGGAGCTAACGTTCGAGTAGATCAGCTTGGCCCATTAAGATTATTCTAAAGTATTAGATATTTGAAGTGATGCTCTTAGAGCCAAGAACCCAGGTGTGCCTGAATCCCGTCCTTCCCATCTCTGCTTCCTCCTCAAGGAGAAGCAGAGAAGGCTCTGTCTACACCACATACACAAACACACACACTGTTTAAAAAATTGCTCTTGACACTTGCTAAAATGGTAAGGAAGATTTTTTATTCAAGACTATTGCAATAGGGGAGAGAGATTGATCTCAATTCCAAACACAACTGAACAAATGGGGACTTATAGCCAAGATGCAGGCTCAGAGGGACAGTGGACAGGAAATCACTGCGAGGAGACATCCGGGGAGGCGAGTCTGGCTAAACTGACCTAATAGGATTCTCATTACAAGCAGGCCAAGGACTTAGACAACCAATGTGGGGGATGAGGAACTTAATTAGGTATCAAAAGTCGGGGGGGATGACTTAGCAGGATTCTTGCTAAAAATGCTCTATGCAGGCCTGGCAAGGACAGAACGGACACACAGAAAATCAAGGGTGAAGCTTAGCTGAGAAGAGGGCTTAAAGGAGCCTTAACTAAAGTTTGGTCAAGGAGAGCATCTTTGTCAACGTGCGCACACATGCGCCCACACACGATACTAGCAGAAGAGGAATCAAAGCGGTACTTTCTCAGCAGCTGGACCAGCAGATGCTGCCCCCCCGTGCACTGCCCTCTGGTTAAAGCTGAGTTACAAGAGCCCCTTAGGCACTGGGCCGTCTACTGCTCCATCCAGTGGAAACCTTGGGACCAACATACGGGGCAGAGTAACAGGAAGAGAGAGATTGCCAGATGTCTAGTTGGAAGACAGGTGGGGAAGGGTCTTGACTCGGTTTACTGATTCTGCCACACGGAGAGGAATGGAACGTCTAAAAGAGCAAAGAATGGGCTCCTGCATCGTGGTGTCATAACCCTGCCAGCTGGTCAGTCAGTCATTGCCCAGTGAGTGTCCTGAACTCCACCTTGTAGGCAACCTGTTCCTTACGGGGAGGGGGAGAGCTGGGGAGGAGCAGAGTGTCCCATGCCGTCCACTGCTGTCTTCCAGTGGTACGGATGACAAACGCACCCAGAAATTCCTCCAAGAGGCACCCTGGGCAGGAGGGTGGGACGGCATAGATAACCACAACCCCCCCCCCCAGGCTTAGAATCTTCAGTAAATATCCTCCCTAAAAACAGAGAGCCAACACTCCCCTTAGATAAAACCTTGGCTTTCCAAGACAGCCCCGGGTCCATCACCCTATGCTTTGCTGAGGCTGTTGATTTTCTCTGTGGCTTAAAGATCCGCAGCCCCATTCCGCCCAAGCCTCAGTCTCGGATTCCAGTCTTTCTCCAGCTCATTAGATTTACTCTCTGTTTGCCTCATTTTCATTTATTTTCTCCATTTGTTGCAGTGAGGGCAGGGCAGAGAGGCTGCGGAGAGCAGCATGTGCACCGCTTGGCGCACCTCCAAAGCCGGCAGAGGAAATGCCATTAGCCTCAAGTCCAGTGCAGGAAGGGAGGCCGGGATTTGCCACCTAAGGCTGAGCTCCTGGAGAGGGGGGAGGCGGAGGATCAGCGGGGAACAGGAGAGCCTGGGTCAGAGCCTTCGCCTTTTTATGGCATTTACAGCAGAATCCAGTCCTGCCGGAGGCCAGGCACTGGCGCGGGCCACCACTTGCGCAGAGCCCAGACCCAGCAGGCCGAGAGCGCGCAGGTGCAGAGGAAGGCTGTTTCAAGTGCGCGTATAACTACCAATTACAGGGAGAGCGGGGATCTTGATGAAAACACCTTCGAGACCAGACGATCTGAGTCCTCTTTGGAGGCAGATTGCAGATGAGAGGATTGAGGCGAGTTTAAGAGACCCGGTAAGAGGAACCGAGAAAGGAGAGAGATTGAGCGGGAGTCCCAATTCCTGTTTATCTCCTTCTTCTCAGGTCACGTCTGCACTCAGAGGCGGTAGACGCCCAAGTTTAAAGGCTGCCTCCACCTCTTCTAAGCTGCAATGCCTGGGACCGTTATTTCATCTCTCCGAGCTTCAGGTTCCCACATACATAGAAAGGGAGTAGCCATCCCTCCCCTGTGGGGCCGGTGTGTCAGTTCAGCGTGATCCTGGGTAGAAAACCACCACTGACCACTCCCAGCCCGCTTAGCCCCGGAGCCGCGATGAGCAAAGGCTTGTTCAGAGAGAAGTGTCCCGTGAAGGTGGGTGAGCAGGTGCTCCTCTGGTTCCCAGCACTCCGCCTTTGGCGAGGAAACAGCCCAGGACACAAAGACAAAGCTAGGCTCGTCCCAGACCCAATCTTTACCACGTGCGCCTTAACATCTCCTTACCAAATTCAGCCCCCAAGAGTTTTTGGTCACCTCAGGTGCCAAGCACTGTGCAAGGAACCAGGAACAGGGTAATAAACATGGGATGGGGTCCTGCCTTCAATGAGTTTGCAGACCACTGGGGAGCAGAACAACAGACAAACATCCAAATAACTGCGATCTATGCATTGTCAGAAAAGTTCAGGATGTCATGAGTAAGGGGGACAACTAAACAAAGGGGACAACCTGTGCCACGTTCATCAGTTCTGATCTGAGCACTCGCCTGTATGCCAGGTGTGACTCCACCGCTGGAGGCACCTCAGGAGTCACCACAGACACTGTCCTAAACTTCCCGGTGAGCGGAGAACCACAGACACACAAAAGCAACTTACAAAATAAAGACATAAAATTACTTCTGATGGCAGTAAGTACTTTGAAGAAGCGCGATAGAAAGTGGGGGCTACTTTCAATGGGGGGGGGGGTCATCCCTGGAGGAGGTATTTGAGCTGAAACCTGAAGGAGCAGTCATAATCACACCGCCTGTCTCAAAATGAGATGATGGTGTAAAGATTCCTACTTGACTGTTGCATCAATATGTGATGACACCTATTAAGGAAGAAAACCGGAAAGAGAAAGAAAAATACCGTATGATGTCACTTATATGTGGAATCTAAAAAAAAAAGGACACAAATGAACTTATTTACAAAAAACAGAAACAGATGCACAGACATAGAGAACAAACTTATGGGAGGGAATGGGGGTGGGGAGGAATAAATTGGGAGTTCAGGATTTGCAGATACTAACCACTATATATAAAAAAGATAAACAACAAGGTCCTACTGTATAGCGCAGGGAACTGTATTCAATACTTTGTAATAGCCTATAATCAAAAAGAATATGGAAAGAAAAAAATATATATATAAACGAATCACTATACTGTGCACCTAAAATTAACACAACATTGCAAATCGACTAGACTTCAGTAAAAAAATATATATATATAACGGTACCTTTAGACATTCCCAATCTAAGCCTCTAACCCGCCCCGAACCCTGACTCCTCGTCCCCACCCGCAGTGCTCCAGTGGGGACCACTTAAGACTCAAGATCCGATCCAATGCCCTTCTCTGTGGGAGTCTACACAGCTCTGCTAGACCAGAGTCAGAAAGCATCCCACAGCATGCGCTGTCCCTTCACATCCAAAGCAGCTGCGGGCCACTTCAAAGAGAACGAGTAATTAGGATCTGCATGGCCCATCAGCCAGGGAAGCTCAGGAAGCAGCAAGAGCCCTGTTTCCAGTGCAGGGAGACCAGATGTCGTTAAGTGTGTAGGAGCCCCGAAAACCAGGACAGCCTTGTCTTGGGACCCGCTTTCCTTTGCTGCCATCTCGTGGTCACATTTGGGAACAACCGCCTAAAGTGTGGGGCGTTGGGTTCACTCCAACAAAGTTGAGGCCAAAGTGACTAGGTGCTGGCGCTAGAAGGAGAGCAGTGGACAAAGCAGACAAAAAGCCCTGCCCTGGCTGAGTTTACATTCTAGCTGGCTGTCAGATACAGCTGCATAAAGGCTGAATCACTCTCCTCCGGCAAGATGATGAGGTTGAAAGAGGTAAAACATTCACCCAGACCACACAGCTTGCAAGTGTGGAAAAGCAGGCTCTGAACTGGGAACTCCTTTGCACAGTGCCCTCCTGCCTTCCCAGAGGCTGCCAGGCAGACAGGAGGTTGGCTCTGAGTCAGGGGGACCAGATGACAAATCCTAAGAGATCAGCGCTGTGCTGAAAGGACAGAGGCCCGGGCCAGGGCCCTGGAGACCCAAGTTTGAGCCTCAGCCCTGCCACTGCCTGGCTGTGTGACCTTAAGCAAAACACTAAGTGTCTCTGATCATTTGCAAAATGAGAATAATAAGGCCTAGCCCATCTACAGGTTCTTCATTCCCCGGTCAACATTTACTGAACACCTAGCATGGGTGGCCATCATGCTGGCCAAGAAGCTGGTTGAATTTTCCCTCCCTCCAGGCCTCCCGTGCTGAGACAGCCCCAGCTCTCTGAAGCTCTCTCTCTCTCTGGCTCTTTAAGGTTGCTGGCCGTTTTGGCCCCTCCGGTTCTCCCAGCCTGGCTGCCTCCTCCTGTCCTCACATCCTTGCACAAGTGGCCTCCACAGTCAGTGTAATGACTCTTAACTTTCCCCACCCCCACCCTCCCCCCGGCCCTGACAAAGCATCACCAACAAAACTATACTAATCAGGACCTCCTGATCTCCAGACTCCTCAGACCCTCCTATTAACCTCCTCACTCCTTCTGAAATGTGTCCGTCTTCCTCCGTCCCTAATACTGCTGTCCCCTTCAGCCACTGACCTGTGTTTCGTTGCCCAGATTCACCTCCAGGAGGAAGTGCTCACCCCGTCGTCCCACTGCCTCGCTGCTGCCTTCTGTCCTGACTTCCTCCTGGGTGCAAAGCCCTGCTGGTGCCCCTGCTGCGCACAGCACAGCCTCTCAACGGCTGCTGCTCCCTCAGCTCCAGGCCCCTCGCACTCTCCTGCTTCTGAACATCCGCCCTCGTCCACTTTCTGTAAGAGGAGTCTTACCACGCGGGTGCTGCTGAGAAGTTCAGTGCCATTCCTGCTGTGTGAGCTGTCCCCTGCCTGCCCCTCACAGCCAGCCTACTCCTTGGCCATGTGCTCGGAGACCCTTCTGGTAGACACAGCGTTTGCTGGGTGTGGACGACCCTCTGGGTGCTGGTCTGATCATTTATGCCTCTCAGCAGTTCTATTAGGTGGGTGATATTGCCCCAGTTTAGGCTTATCCCAGATAAGAGTGGGGAAAGCTGAGATCTCAAAGCTAGTAAGTGGGACAATCTGTGTCCAGAGCTTCCCTCTTACCCATGACGTGCATCCTCTGAAATTCACTGACACAGGCACCCTGAGAACTTCAGTTTCCCAACAGGTCCTCCCTGTGAAGTCATGGTGTCACTTGAACATAGATTCTTTGTGACGCAGGAGACTAACTGGGACCCTCAAGGAAATCAGAAGTCGTCGTCCTTCAGAGCAGTGTCACAACTGCTCATAATACCTTCACTTGTAACGGTCACATTTTAATGGTTTTCCCGTCCACTTATCAAAGGAAGGGGAGAGTAGGAAGGAGGGAGGAGGAGGAAGGAGAGGAAGAAGCAGAAAGGGGAATTTGAAAAGCACGGATCATTCAACGGGGCCCTGAAATGGCTTACTTGCTGATTTTGTCCAGGTTTATACTTCTTTTTGGCCAGAGGACTTGCCCACTTCTTCAAGGCACCATAACTAGAAGGCTCAAGGCCCTTTGAGGGAGATAGACTGGTTGTTAGCAGTTCTGTTGGCTCTGCATGTGTGTGTATGCATGTGCGCATGCTCTTGCTTTAACCATCGATTAACAATCACTACAGTTTATTCCATAGCATCAACAAACACTTGTGGCATCTATTAAAGCCCAGAGTTTGGAGCAGAATCAAGATTGTGACAGAGAAAGCTAGGACCGTGGCCAGTGTTTACTTTTAAGAGTCTGGTGTCCATCCAAACGTTGAGCAAACATCAGAGGGGCCCACACATGAAGTGGGAATGAACTGTCCTGAGCGCTCTGCCTGAGGATCTCAGTCCATGAACGCTGAGTTTGCCCCTCTCTCCACTTTGTTCTACTGGCTTGTGCTTCGAAAGCATTTGACGGCCTGTGTTTCTTTATATACCCTTGGAGCTGTGTCACTGCATCCAAGACTCATTCATTCATTCATTTAACAACTATTGACTCGATGCTGAATTTTAAGAATATAGTGAGCAAAATTCACACAGCCCCCACCCTCCTCAAGCCTACACATTAACAGAGAAGACAGGTAATTGTAATAAGGTGGGTTGATGGCCACAGTGAGAGAAGTGAAAGGTACAAAGTTATTTTCCAAAAGGAAGGAAGGCAGGGAAGGAGGGAAGGAAGGAAGGAAGGGAGTGGGGAGGGAGGGAGGGAAGGAAGGGAAGGAAGGGAGGAGGGAAGGAAGGAAGGAAGGAAGGAGGGAAGGAAGGAAGAAAGCTACCCTCCTCCAGGCTTGGGCCACTGTTAGGTATCTAGAGCTGGAATTAGTCATCCTTCCTGTATTTGCCATTTACGTAATCTGAATGTTCTGCCACTCCTTTGGATGCTGGATATCTCGAGGACATTGTACAGCTCTGCACAGCACCAGGGCACCAAGAAATGAGAAACACACCCTTCAAGCTCTGACCACCTGAACCCTTTGGAAACCACCCCGGTAGATCCCTGGCAGCAGATCCCTGTAAACTGGGAAGTGGGTCGTGCTGGCTCGTTCCTCCGGCATCTCCTGCCGAGGTGCCACTGATTTCAGAATCCCAAGATTCTGAAAAGCAAGCTGTTTTCTGTCCTGAATTATCCTAGGATGCCCAGGAAGACATCGGATAATAGAACAGGCAGTGGAAGATTGCGGAGGGTACCCCAGGGTCCAGGACTCCTACCACCTAACAGCAACTGAGTCTAAGTCATGTGTTTAAAACTACCGGTGCCTCGTGGGTTTGTAAATCAGGTAGCCGTTTATAAAGAAATTGAATGGAAGTATAAAAGGCAGTGAACCTATAAAGGACAGGTATAATTTTGTAAAGCTTGAGTCACACACGCACACACACGCAATGTGAATATTACAGGATCACAATGTCGTATCTATTTCTACCTGTGAAGAGCAGTTTAAAATTTTGAAAGCCAGTGCTCCAGGTGGCAGGACTACATGTTTATAGTCTTCATTTTTTTCTTCACCAAGTTTCTGAATGTTCTACAATAAAATTTTTTACTTTTGTGATAACCATAAAAAGTGGAGGGTTTTTTTCAATTTTTCGTTATAAAAATTCAATCGTACATAAAAATGAGAATAATATACAATGGAGCTTGGATGCATCAACCACGAAGTAGGGAGCACATATGAAAAGAGCAGGGAGCTGGCACACCAGGTAGCAGCCCCAGGTCACTCTTCCTCTAGCCTCTGCTTCCACTTCTCTAGGACAGCAGGGACAGTCATTAGTACGTTCATTTCATTGATGCGCCAGAAAGTAGGTGACAAGAGACCAGCATCCTATTTTGAACCTCAGATCCTTTGCTAACTGGCCCCTAAGATTTGGGTCACCGTCTAACTTCTCTGAGCCTCAGTTTCCCTAACTGCAAAATTAGGAGCTCTGGCCAAGATACTCTCTTCCAAGCCTGATATCCCCTGGTTCTACACAATGGGTTAGAAAAACAACAGTCCAGCATGAGTGCTGATTCTGACAACAACAAAATTAGCTCGAGGTCATGAAAAGGAAGGAAATGGAGAACAAGTTGCTGTTCAAATGACAGAAGACAAATGATTTCTTTGTTTCTCACAACTCTCAAGTGCAGAAGTGACAGAGCATTGATCTAACGCTGCATATTCTTAGACATGATCAATATTCTTCAATCCATGCGACCAATAAAAGCTCAAAGTCAGTCCAACAGGTAGGTACAGAGACAGAGCCTCTGAGTCAGCCCCTCAGGTCAGGGGCTCTCTTTGTTAGTTCTTTACAGCAGCTCCACAACCATGTTCAAAGTCAAACCCTCAAAGAAAATATTCCAGACATATTTTCAGATATTTTCCAAATAGTTTAGACTCTGAATAAGAATTTGTGGATCCTGAAGTACTTAAATTAATTTAACAACCGTAAGTCTCCTTTATAAGATTTCATCTTTTTTAAATTTTATTTTTTTTATTGGGGGTGTAATTAGATTTATTTGTTTATTTTTAGAGGCGGTACTAGGGATTGAACCCAGGCCCCTGTCATGCTAAGCATGCGCTCTACCACTTGAGCTATACCCTCCCCCTAAGATTTCATCTTTATATCATCCCCTACTTGATCAAACACATCCCGGCTCCAGCCCGTCCGTGGCACCCTGGACCAGACAAAGGGAAACCACAATGCAGGATCCTTTTCACGTAGGAGCGCTTTCTTTCTTTCTTTTTTCATCCTTTTGTTGTTGTTGTTGTTATAGTCAGTTTACAATGTTGTGTCAATTTCTGGTGTATAGCACAATTTTTCAGTCATACATGAATATACATATATTCATTTTCATATTTTTTCACTGTATTGGTAATACGGTGGGCAATTTTAAAACATTGACTCCACCATTATGTTATCTGTTACTGTGTTTGAAAATCTCAACAGAAAAGTTTATTAACAGACACTCAACAGGGAGGACAGACAGAGTCAATCAAGTCTGCCTGCCTCAGGGCAGAGTCGTGCCGCTCCGACAGCTGCCTGTGATGGAGGAAGCACCAGTTCTCATGGCTAAGGTTTACTAAGTGCTTGCTATCTGCCAGGGACAAGGCTGACGCTTGTGACGGAAGCCCTCTCTCTGGGCATGTATCTTACTCACCCGTAAGAGGCAGGGCAGCACCACAGCCTGAGCGCTTACAAAGTAACTGATTCACCCACAAAAAGTCCTGCGTAGCATCCACATGGACCAGGGCCCCACTTCACAGCAGAGGAGGGGCACCGGAGGGACACGGACATGGGATGCTGGTCCTCTCCCAAAGGGCCCGATGTGGTCAGAGGTCCCCATTTCCAGAAGGGAAATGCTGTCACCAAGGGAGGGAGTAAGTGTCCCTTTGAATTTAATTTATGACCTCCATCACTAAAAATTATGGCCCCTTCAGATTTCTCACGCCAAGAGACTAGTCAGCAGGGAAAGGATTCACTTTCCTAGTGGAGATCATTGGTCCTCATTATTAGGAGGCTGTAGAGCTGCTGTTAAACAGTGGGGGCAGGAATACCATGTTTGGCATTCCGCTGATCCCCGGGGCGTATTTTAGTACCTCCTTATCCAATGTTGGTGATAAACAGAAGGTGTAGCAGCCACCACCTGAAAAGGGCCTAGCGACCATGGTTCAGACTCCTTGCCAGTCACGGTGCGTAACTGTCTGTTCCAATGCAACCAACTTGCCACCAAGTGGCCGACGGTAACCTCCAGGGAAGGTACCACACGGACAGCTGAGTGCTGGTTTCTGCTGCTCGGGCCTGACTGTTTAGCAGCAGCAGTAAATAAATCATCCTGGAGAGAAGGGCCCCCTGCAGCTGGGTCCATGCGTGGCCTCCGAACTTGCTACAGTAGGTGCATCATGAGCGGGCTCACGTGACCAGCACTGGGGTGGCCGGTGAGAGGGGCTGGCTGCCGTCAACTGGTCAAGTAATTTGTCTGCTTGGTGGTTTAATGCTCCTTTCCTGATGAAGGTTCTCTGGTGGGCGTGAGCACACAGAGCAAAACCTCTCCTGTGTGTGCCACTCTCATATATCCATCTACACTTCTGCCCCAGAACTCCCTATCCCTAACCTTCCAATATCCTTTACTTTTAGTCCCTGATCAACCAGCCAAACTACTTGCCACTTCCAGTAAGTCTATGTGTAGTCATACCTTGGACCACTTCTTTTTCTACATGAAGTAGATAAAGTGGATGACCGGACACTTTCTGAAGTTCTGTCCATTGGCGGGCCTTCCCCTACCCCCATCATGTTTCAGGGACAAACCTGAGTGCGGCCGTGATGCAGCAGCGTCCTGTCCGGGCCTGTGGCCACACACCGAGCTGAACAAACATCCGTGAACAAAGGTCGACAGCAGTCCTCTTGTATCATGAAGGACCCCAGGGGGCTGCAGGTGCGAGCTGAGGGAGAGGCCCGTGCAGCGGTGGTGGATGGCACGCGCTTTGTGTGACTCACCTCAGCCGCCCGGACCTGCTCCAGCCTGATCCCACGTTCATTTTGTGATGCTTCCTGGGCCAGCTCAGCCTTGTGACTGGGTGGATCTGGCGGAGTCCAGTTCATGATACGAAGCTCTGACCACAGGATAGTGGGATAGAGAGGCACTTACACAAACAAATAAAATAACTATCCACTGATGTCATGACTATCTATTTGGGAGGAAAAAATGGTGAAATTTAAAGTGATCACTTACATGTGGAATCTAAAAAAAAAAAAAATAATAATAATAATAATAATATGGACACAAAAGAACTATTTATTATTTATAACTTAGATGATTGACTTCTTAAATGTGTGTAAGCACATTTGACTGTCCTTTATGATTGGATTACCACGTTCTATTGATTCTTATTTTGTGGTTGGCTTTATTCCTTTGATAACTAGGTAAGTTTAAAAAGTTAAAGTTCTAATCTGTTCTTAGAAACAAGGATCAGTACATATATGTAAACTAAAAAAAGTGCAGTATATTGTGTAGATGTATTTACATGCAATATAATGTATATGTGCAGTCAGATTGTAATAATTCTACCTAATAAAACTGAAAAAGGAAAAAAAATAAAGTGTTTAGGGGAGGTTGTTCATTTTATTAGTCACTAATCAAGGCACTGAAAAGAGCAAAAGTACCGATGTTTTAAGGAGGTTGTGCTTTTGAAATGGTGATCAGGGAACAACCTCTGTAGGAAGATGATTCAAACTGAGACCCAAAAGATAAGAAGAAGCCAGTTAAGGACATTGCAGAGGCAGAAACAAGCTTAAAAGGAGACCAATATGGCTGGTGTTTGATCAACAAAGAAGAGACAAGACATGCATTTGAAGATGTGAGTACAAGCTGACCATGCCCTGATGTTGTAAGTGAGGGATGGGACTTTGCCTCAACGTAATGCAAACTTGCTTTGGTTGAGAGAAACGTCAACACCTGATTTTAAGAGAATGACTCGCTAACTTGAAGAAAAGGTTGCCGGGGAGTAGAGTGGAAGCAGGGGACTAATTTGAAGGCTACTGCAATAGTCCGTGTGTCTATGAAGTTCATCCTCATTCCTTACCCTCATTCCTCTCTCCATTAGAGCACACGGAACACCCCTAAAACCTGCAGGGGCCCACCTGTTTCTAAATACAGGGCAAGGATATTCAAAAGAAAAGCCTCATAACCCAAGCTGGCTATTTGCTTTAGCATCAAAACTTTCGCTCTTTTCAACGTCTTAAACAGTGGCTAATAAAATGAATAACTCCAACCACCCACCCCAAACCAAACACTCTAAATTAAGAACTTAACACTCCACGTGTAGTGTCCTTTACCTGGAATAATTAACGCCAGATGCAGACGAATGGCAGTGATTACTAATTTTCTCCCGTGAGAGCCATTTTTAGGAAGGATACAGATTGCGTCTTACTCCGCCACCTCCGTTCCACCCCCTCCCAGCTGTTTCCTCAAGCTGAGTTCCCACTCACCTGACTGACAGCAGTTCTCATGAGGATGGAGCGTCTTGGTAAAGAGGGGGCTGCAAACCCCAAACATCCAGTATGCAAAATTGTAGCTAAGCTAAAATTAGTCATAATAGCATAATGGCGATTGTTTGTTGAGAGTTTACTGCGGGTCAGGCACCATGTTAAGAACTTAAGACGTCTTTTAAACGTACTGAAATGCCAAGTGCTTTTTAGGATCACACTGGAACCTTAGCAGGTGAACCCAGCATAGCAAAATGCTACGAGCCACAGACAGGAAAAACAGTATGGTGGTAGCTTGGTATTTCAAACAATCCAAGCTTCAGCCTATTCAAATGTCACCTTACCTAATGCTCTATTTTCCAACCCTGAGTTTGAATCTCTGGGTCATCTCCTGCTCTGCTGTGCCAACTTGCTGACTACTTGAAAGATCTTCTCATCTCTCCACCAGCCTGCACTAGTTCCCCAGACTTAGGCGAGCATCCGTGTCCCGGAGGCTAACCCCCTCCTCACGGGCTTCCTGAAAAGACTGCCATGCCAGCTTGGGTGGGTGAAACCTGGCTGCACGTCTCACTGCCCTTCCCAGGCTGGTCCCGGGGATTTATAGAAGACTGTAGCGGAAGCATGATAGCACTTTAAGCAAACTAACCTTTATTTAATGAGGTGTTGTATAACCTTAATTTTTTTTCAATTATCTAATTTTTCTTCCTGCCCCAGGTTCCCTATATAGTCTGCCAACTCCAACCACACACATACACATGAGTCACTGTAGTCAGCTGCAGAAATAGCCACCACAATTCTTGGCTCCTCCCAGTACCTACGCACTTTCCAGTATCACTTTTGTGGCTCTTCCCATCAAAAGGAGGGCATCGTGTCTCATTGTGCTTTTTATCTGGGCCAGCTTTGTGACTTGCTTGGGCCAATGGGATGTGTTGAGAGCAACAGGCTGCCAGTTCCCAGTCGAGGCCTCAAGAGCCCTTCACACCTTTGCTCCCCCTTGGGGGCCCCCTGACTGCTCTGTGAACACGCCCAGGTTAGCCTGCTGGAGGATGGGAGACTGTGTGGAAAACTGAGGAACCCAGCCAGCCCCCAGGAAAAGAGGCACCTAGTAACCTTCAGCTGATTACAGGCACTGTGGAGACCTGCTGGACCGAGAACTATCCAACTCAGGAGCAAGTCATTTGTGGCTACTTTAACTCACAAAGTTTGAGGGTGTGTGTTTTGCATCAATGGATAACTGACATAGTCAGGAATCCAAACAGCCATTTGAGAAAATTGTCCAAATCACCATCCTCTTCTATCTGTCCATCAATACCAGCTCTTGTCCTCAACTCTTGTGTCTTACACCTAAGACGCTGTATCAGGGTTCTGTATCGATGCCTGATGTCTTATATCTGTGGCTTCTACTTTAATAGCTACTTAGCGACTTGAAATTAAAATTGGCTGACTCTGATATTTGAAATTCAGCTCTACCCAACAGACTCTGTTTTGAAATGTAATATATAGACCAAAGTCTTTCCTATTAAAAAAAAATTTAAATCTTAATCATGAAGGTGACCCTCAAGTAGCCATGTCCTGGTACAAGCCCCTCTTCCGAGTGCAGGTAGCATCTGTGACTTGCATACGACCAACAGGACAGGGCAAGGGGGTGGGATCGTCGCTCCGTGATCACATTATGTTCTATAAGACTCTACCTTAGCAGACTGGATCAGGATGTTCCCAGCTGGCCTTGAAGAAAAGAGTCGCCGTGTTATGAGAGGGTCTCATGGCAAGGAGCTGTAGTGGTTTCTAGGACCCGAGCTCAGCCCCAGGCTGACAGCCAGCAGGAAAGGAGGCCCCCCAGCCCTACAACTTCAAGGGGCCAGATTCAGTCAAGAAGCACATGATCTTGGAAGGAGATCCTGCCATGTCCCCCAAAACTCACATGTTAGAATCTTAATCCCCAATGGTATGATATTTGGAGGTGGAGCCTTTACTAGGTAATTAGGTCTTTAGGGTGCAGCCCTCATGAATGGGATTGGTGCCCTTATAAAAGAGACCCAGGGAGCTCTCTTGCCTCTTCTGTCATGTAAAGGCCCAAAAAGAAAAAGGTCATCTATGAACCAGGAAGGGAGTCCTCACCAGACATGAATTCTGCTGATGCCTTGACCTTGGACTTGCAGCCTCCAGAACTGTGAGAAAGAAATTTCTGTTATCTATGTCACCCAGTATGTTGTGACAGCAGCCTGCACTGACTGAAAGGAACCCCAAGCTCCAGAAAGAAACAAAGCCAAGCTGACAGAGACGCGGGCTCGAGAGATTCTAATCTGAGGACCCAGTTAAGCCATGGAATGAGCCGCCTTTATGAGCAGGAAGTCCTCCATCACTCGAAGGGTCTAAGCAGTTGGCAACTCTCTGGTCAGCTTTCTTCACAGAATGGTGGTCTCAACTGAGGGTCCTTAAGTCCCTTCCACCCCAAGGATTCTAAGATTCTTTGAGTCCTACCTTTCCTAGAGAGCACAGCTGCTGGGCTCCCAAGAGCATCAAAGAAAGAGGCTTTCTCTCAAACCACTGCCTCCAGTGGCCTCGACTTCAGCACTGCGTCAGTCAGCCCGTGCTTCTCTCCCTGGAGAGCCAACGTGGCTGGTAGGATGCACAGGGCAGTGTCGAGGGCCAGACTCGAATAGAGTGTTTTCAACATGGTGTATTTCACTGAGACCCATGTCCTGCCTCCAAAGCACTGCGAGTTACTCCAAGCAGAGTGAGGAGATTATGGTGGCTTATCTGGAAAAAAAAAAAAAAAAAACTAAGAGAACCCAGCCCAATGCTAAGCACATAGCATAGGGAGGTCACAGGAGAAACAATACTGGGACTTAAAACAGGTAGACTACATGCTACATGCCTCTCTCATATGTCCTCAGAGCAGACCTCCAGGGCTGTCGTCTTTGTCCTTTACTTGCTTGAAATCCCAGAGCTAGTGTCAAGGTAGAGATTCCATACACACAGAGAGCTGCCTGGCAACACGCTGAAGTGACCTTTTAAATTATGCTCTGGCTTGTTTCTGAAGTTAGACTCTGGGTGTTAGAAAGAGGCCACAGAAAGGAAGGGTTTGTCTGTTTTCCCAGCTCCATCCTCGGAGAGAATGCCCTACTTTCCCAAGAGAGTCCCTGGTCTTCAGACAGAGAGCACAAAAGCACAAACGTAAGTGGTCATCCTATAATACCATCCCAGGTGTCAGTGGAGGGAGGCGTCCCCTCCTGTCTTCCTGAATGGGGTTCATACTTCCACCTCAGCACATGTCTCATGCTGTGGTAAGGACCCCATAGCCTCAATACTAAGGTGGACATATTCTTCCATATTGAAATGTTTCTGAAATTGAGATGTGTCTTAAAAGCATTTGTATGATTAATAGTGTTTCTTTTGTCCTCCAAACTATAACAGTTAACAGTACATCTTAAGTTCAATAGCATGTTAGGATCAAGGGAATCCGAATGTGCCATTTTTCTCTTTATCCATCTTCTCCACTAAACTGAAACCGTCTTAAGAACAGAGATGGAAACATATTCATTCTTGTATTCCCAGTTCCTAACACAGGGTAGGCTCAAGAGATGTGCAATGAATAAATAAATGAACAAAAATGTCTCTAAAGCAAGAAGGGAAATACATTTTTCCAATCCCCAGCGCACACAGCCTTTATAAAGAATCTTTCTATGCTCAATTTTGTGTTCCCTAAATATCCTTCTGATCAGTGATTTGGTCTCTGTAGGTGACAGTTCTCCCAGGAGGAAGTGTTCTGTGAACATTCACTGTTCCAGTGCTCAAGTCATGTAAATGTCACAGAGGAAATTATTAATTTGGCACGTTGGTCCATCCATCAGGCACCTGGCAGTTTGGGTGGCGTGGGGAAGGCCCTGCGACTGGCTCCACCTGGATGAACTGACAGCATCAAGTTCTCAGGCCTACAAAGGTGCTGCTCTGACCCTGGAGAGCCAACTATAACAGCTTCTTCTGTTTCTTCCCCCTCCTCATTTCCCCCCGGGCACAGGCAGTTAAAAATCAAAAAATCCTCATCCCAGTGCTCTGACAAAGATCTCTGGATGTAAGAGCATTTCAGAAAAAAGAAGAAAAAGTTATACCCAAAGATGACTGAAAAGGTTGATTTCTGGACCGCCCTCTTATATGAAAAATAAAGGTGTGTAACTGTATCCTTTCAGATTCGTTAATCATTAATTTCTGAGCATCTACTCTGTGTAAGATGCTATGAGAGGTGTTATGAACTGGGCTTCATAGAGCAAAATTGCAGAAGGTGGTTCAAAGCCACCAAGATTCAGTAGTTACGACTATTGACACCTTTTGTATTCAGTGCCTAACAGTAACAATAATTAGTAGAGAGAGCTTTAGAGTTTACAGTGCACTTGGTTCAAAAATCAAAGCACCATCAACAGATGACTGGATAAAGAAGTTGTGGTATGTTTATACAATGGAACACTATTCTGCCATAAAAAAGAATAAAATGATGCCATTTGCGGTAACATGGATGGACAAGGAGATCATCATAATAACTGAAGTAAGGCAGAAAGAAAGAAAAATACCATATGATATCACCTATATGTGGAATCTGAAAAAAAAAGGACACAAATGAAATTTATAAAACAGACCCTCAAACATAGAAAACAAACTTATGGTTACCAGGAGGGAAAAGGAGTGGGAGGGGATAAACAGGGAGGTCAGGATTCATAGATACAACTACTGTATATAAAATAGATAAACAACAAGGTCCTACTGGATAGCACAGGGAACTATATTGAATACCTTGTAATGATCTATAATGAAGAAGAAAGTTTAAAGGTATATATACGCACATATATATATATATATATGTATGTATAACTGAATCACTATGCTGTACACCAGAAACTAACACAACATTGTAAATCAACTATACTTCAATTGAAAAAGAAAAAAATCAGAGCAATTCATATGAAAAGAAGCTCAATATCACTAATCAGCAGAGAAGTGCAAATCAAAACCACACTGAGATATCACTTCATAATGTTAGAATGGTTGTCATCAAGAAGACAAGAGATACATTATTGGTGAGGATGTAGAGAAAAGGAAACCCTCATGCACTGTTGGTGGGATCATAATGTGGTGCAGCCACTATGGAAGACAGTATGGAGGTGCTTCAAAAACTTAAAAATAGAACTGCTATATGATCCAGCAATTCCACTTCTGGGTATTTACCCAAAGAAAGCAAAAAACACTAATTCAAAAAGATATATGCACTCCAGTGTTCACTGCAACATTATTTACAACAGCCAAGATATGGAAGCAACCTAAGTGTCCATCAATAGACAAATGGATAAAGAAGATGTGGTATATATACAATGGAATATTACTCAGCGATTAAAAAAACTTCCCATTACTAACAACATGGATGGATCTAGGCTATTATGCTAAGTGAAATAGATCAGACAGAGAAAACGCATGATCTCACGTATATGTGGAATCTAAAAAACAAAACAAAACAAAAACAGACTCATAGGTACAGAGAATAAACAAGTGGCTATCAAAAAGGAGGGGGTTGGGGTGGGTGAAATAGGTATGCATAGGTGATTAAAAGGTACAAACATATAATTATATCATAAATGTCACAGGCATATAATATACAGCATAAGAAATATGGTCAATAACATTGTAATAACTCTGCATGGGATAGCTAGTTACCAAACTTATCATGATCATTTGATAATGTAAGCAAATGTCAAATCCTTATGTTGTACACCTGAAACTAACATAATATTTATGTCAACTCTGTTTCAATTTTTTCAAAAAGAACAAATCTGAAATAGGCCAGCCCTAACAGCCCAGTCACACATGGAACAAGTTGATGTGCTCATACTCCATCTGCCAAGAGAAAATTAAATCCTATCCGGAGAAGGACCACTTCACCAAGAGCCTCTACATTTTTTTATTAACAATATCTGAGGGGTAGGGTATAGCTCAGTGGTAGAGTGTGTGCTTAGCATGCATAAGGTCCTGGGTTCAGTCCCCAGTACCTCCATAATAAATAACTAAACCTAACTACCCCCCCCAAAAAAACACACAAACCAAAAAAAAAAAAAAGTAATTAAAAATTGTTTTAAAAACAACAATATCTGACAATCAAAAATGTATTGGCATGCCAGGAAATAGAAAAAAAATTTAACAAAACCCAAGAGAGGAGGGAAAATAACACATGTAAATCTCCAAGCTCTCCACATATTTAGGTTAATCAGACATAGACTTTATTGTTATCAAGATTAAAATTATCTATTCAAGAAAATAGATGGAAAGGTGGAATAGATTATCAGAAAATTGAAATCTCTTTTAAAGCATCTAATGGGAATTCTAGAGAATATTTTAAAGAGTTAAATAAAAGTGAGAATAGAATAAATGGCTTTGATAGCAGATAAGAAACAGCTGAAGTGAAGATTTGTGCCTCAGAGTCACTGAAAATATTCAAAGAGCACACACACACACAAAAATTTAAGGTGGAAAATACAGAACGGAGCATAAGAAGCTTATGGCACATATTGAAGACATCTAATATAGGTGTAATTGAAATCCCAAAAATGAGAAGAGGGCAAGAAGAGGCAAAACAAATATTTCAAGAGATACTGACTGAAAGGTTTCTGAAATGACTGGAAGATATCAAGCCACAGAATAAAGAAACCCTTTAACCCACACATGAGATAAATATAAAAACTACTTCTAAGTATATCATAGTAAAACTGATTAAAATCAAAGGAAAATTCTTAAAAGCACCCGGATAGAAAACATATCCTATCTTCAAAGGAAAAACAGTAAGTTTGAAAGCTGACTTTCAACAGAAATTATAAAAAGCAAGTCAATGGAATAAAATCTCTGAAGTGCTGAAATAAAATATCAAAATTCCCATCCCCAGACCCCATTCCTCCCCCGCAAAATTCTTCATAAATGAAGGCAAATGACCAAATGGTATTTATGCCAGGAATGCAAAGTTGGTTTCATAATAGGAATTATATTAATACAGTCCAGAAAATTAATGGATCAAAGGAAAAAATATGACTATCTCCAGAGATGCTTTAAAGGCATCAAAATTCAACATGCAGTTCCAACTTAATCATTCAAGAAAATGAGAATTGCTGGATACTTTCTTCATAGCACCTTCCTTGGTGAGAAAACACTAGGAACTTTTCCGCTAAAATTACGAACATGGAGAACGTGTTCACTATCTCCTGCACTATCCGACAGCGTACTAGAAGCAGTAGCCAATGCAATCTGATAAGGCAAATCAATTAAAGGTCTGAGAATTTATTAAAAAAAATTGTCTCTATTTTCAGATGATACAAATCAAAGATGAAACTAACTGAAACAAATAAAAGAAAACAATAATGCAGCAGGTTATTAAAGTAATTTCTACAGAAATTAACAGCCTTCACGTGCACAAACAATAACCAGTGAAAATGTAAAATGATACGGAAAACCCCATATTCTGTTATAAAAGCAACAAAGAAGAATAAATGCTTGAGAATCAACTTAATAAAGAAGGTACAAAACCCACTGAGAGAAACATTAAAACACATCTGATAAAAACAGTTTGGTGGTTTCTTAAAAAGTTAAATATGTACCTACCATATCATCATCTACCCAAAAGAAATAAAAGCATGTCCATAATGACAGGTACACAAGTGTTCATGGCAGCCTTATTTGTAAAAGCAAAAAAAAAAAAATGGAAACAATCCAAAGGTCCATTAACAGGTTAATGGATTGGAAATCTTTGGTGCATCCATACAAAGAAATACTAACCAGCAATTTAAAGGAATAAAGCAACAACATAGATGAATCCCAAAATCATTTATGTTAAATGAAAAAAAGCTGGAAATTTAGTATATACTGTATCAGTCCATCCATATAAAATTTGAGAATAGAAAAACTAACCTATAGTGACCAAAAGGATGTGAGCGAGGGGCTGGAAGGAGGGATTACAGAGAGGTACGTGGAAATCGTTAGGGATGATGAGTACATTCATTATCTTGATTGTGGTGAGTTTCACGAGTATAAGATAAAAACACTTCTGAGTGTAGCACTTTTCATAAAGGTTTCATAACAGTGGCCCCCATTCTAATATTTAAGAAGGTTTTAAGCTATTCAGAGAGTCAGCAAAGATAAACCAAAGTAGACCCTCGAGAGAGTCTAATATACCTGAATCACTATGCTTTACACCAGAAACTAACACAGTGTAAATCAACAATACTTCTGTTAAAAAAAATAAACTCCCAATTTCAAAGGTCATATTTTTGTCTCTAAATCCAGTTATTTTGAAATTTTCCTTCAATAAGATCTCGTAACCATAGACATTGCTTCTTTCCTGAAATTTTCTTGTATTACAAAATATGTTGCTTTTAGATGCCCCAGACCGATCAGAATGGGAAATTATCATGCTGTCTTTTCTTATCAAACACTGTCTGTGACCGCCTGCCTGGCTCACTAATGCCTGTTCCAGCCCAGGACTGGAAATAGCAGCCCTTAGTTAACAGCAGGATCCAAAAATACCACATTCCCTCAGCAGACTAATTTAGTCACTTTAGACCAGACTCTTCTTTTCCTGTCCTTATTTTCAAAAGCAATGTTGAATGTAGGTTGTTTTATTCCTTATATACAGATGAAGCATCCACGTACAGATAAAGGAAGCATAAGCCCTAATACCCATTTTTTCCATTCATGTATTTAAATAGTATGTATTCAGTCCCAGGTATACACTAGGTGCTGAGAACAACAGTGAACAATCAGGGATATGCTTCCTGCCCCTAGACCTCTGGTCTAGCAGAGAGACAGACAGCAAGTCAATTATCTTTTTTAATAGTTGTACACTTGCTATTGCGATAAGAGCTGAGAGGACGAATCCGAGGGCTCTGAGAGTGCTGAACAGGTTGCTGATGTGGTCTCTGAAAGTTGTTGCTTTCTTGCTCCTTCACTGAGCTGACTGCAGAGGAGAAGAGCCTGGAAGTGGGCAGGTACAGCTTCAAGGAAAGACTCTGCCTGGCCGAAACCACAAAACACGAAACTGGAAGGGAAGCCTCACTGGGTCAGACATGTGGGTCGGATACAGTAAGTCCAGCTGGGTCAACCTTCCAAGGACTATTCAGGTACTGCAGAGGCTGAAAACCTGAGAACCACATTTCCCAGACTCCCTTGCAGCTAGGATTCTGCATGCAATTGGGGGACCCCCTCCCTCTACTGCTTTTGCTCAGAACTGAGTGAACCAGACAGAAAGGAGGCAGTGGGCAAGCTATCATTCTACTGGGGCTGATCCAGAGGGGGTGGCACAGCTCTGAGCCAATAGCTGCAGCAGTATCTTATTGATCCCCAGATCAAGACCACAGCAGTGTGAGTCTGGAAGCAAGAGTTGGGAAAGAGTTTCTGATTCCCAAAAGGGGCAGGCATTTTTTGTGCTTCATGCTTTAGCCCCTCAGCCCACCTGGCTTTAGCACAGCCATGATAGACAGTTCTGTGTAGGCTGCCCACATCCCACCCCAAGCCCCCCAAGGGCATCTCTTTATTTCTATGCCTCGGGGCTTTCTCCAAAGTCATGGAAGGTTACTCAGCCCTTAGAGATGCAACCCACAACTTCTAAGGTGTTAACACTCCCGGAGCTAACTCTCAGCCAATAGGGAACAGGTGCCATGAATAAATGCCCCAGCTTCTCATCTTAGGAGGCATCATACTGAGGTACCTTGTACTTGGTTCCTTTCAGAGTCCCCAGAGGAACACCCAGTTGCCCACAGTGGTAACCTGCCCCATCAGTGCACGCTCTACTGGATTCCCCTTCTTCCCTGTTTCGCTCTCTCCTGTCCCTTATCCTGGCTTTCTGGGATAACCTTCCAAGGGAACCATCTCTGGTTTTGCTTTGGGGGAACTCCTAGCTCACAGATTGAGTTGGATATAACTGTTTCCTCATCCAGCCACTTCTGCAGTATTTTTCTGGGAGTTGTTCCAGAGACCAAGCCTAGAGCTGGCTCCTCCAGCACCAGTGACAATTCTGTCATCAGTAATTCCCTGCATCAACTCTTTTTCTAATCAAAATCACTGAAGTGGGTTTGTAGGCTGTACTTGAACCCTGACTACTACATCATGGTTTCCATATTCTGAAAATCCTCCCGCTGCCTGGCACTTGGAGAGTCAGAGTAGAAAGCTGCTCGTCTGACTTGCTTTGACTCCACTGCCAGTAGAAACAAGTCTTCCCAGCAGATCAAAGCAGCTGCAGCCACAGCTTCACCCTTCTTCCACGTCTAACGTATACTGCTGTCCCTCTAATCTGGAGTTTCCTTTTGCCCAGATAGCACACATTTACTTGTTAAAACATCCTTTAATTCCCTACCCTTGGCTCCTTTGGTCAGGATAAGACCCTTGGACAATATTTACCTACAGAACAATTTTTAAGACATCAGTGTACAATGGCTTATTAATGGTTCATGAACACACCCTGTTTATTTTTCTCCAAGAGATGCAATGATTTCAGTATTAAGACCAAATAATACTAGTGGTGAGGCATATGGTACATGGGGGTGTGGCAAAGATTTCTTTTTGCGAGTTAAAATGTTGAAAATACATAAAAATACAAAAGATATTATAATGGCCACCCCAAATTAACAAATGATGTCATGCTTCCTTCCAGTTTCAGTTACTTTTGTTTTAAAAAGGATATAAAAATATACAAATAAATTTGAAACCTCTTATGTCACGCTCCTTATTCTAATTTCTCTTCCTTCCCCAAAAGCACTCTCTGCCACCTCTTTTATGTTATCCAGTCCATATATACATAATTTTGTTATAAAAGCAATCCAATAATATATAAAATAGCTTGTTTTTCTAATTTATGTAAATGATGCATTATATAAATTCCTCTGTAACTTTCTTATTTTACTAGACATTAAAATTTTTAAATTTATTCATATTGGAACAGATAGAGCTATTTTATTTATTCCAACTGCTATGAATAATTACATTCATCTTTCCATTTAGCCATTGGTGGGCAAGAAGATTGCTTCTAGATTGATGATATTAAAAACTTCACTTCAACGACTACCCTATATGATCCTCCCATGTAAACATGTGTGAACAATCCATTAAGTGATACACTTATAATTGGATATGCAAAGCATATCCTCTAGGGTCTGCACATATTCAATTTTTCTAGATGTTGCCAAACTGTTTTCCAAGGCGGTTGTAGCAATGTATAATTCCACCAACAAGACAGGAAAGTTTTGCTTCCTCCTGCCTTTGGCAACATTTGGTATTTCAGGAATTTTTAATTTTGCCAAGCTTCTGGGTGTAAAATGGTATCTTATTTTGTTGTTTAATTTGCATCTCTGTGATTTACTGTTAAGGTTAAACATCTTAATTTACATGTGAATGTAAATTTTGGAATGCCTGCACATTAATTATGTGCATGTTTCTATTAATTATGTTGCCTGTTTCCATCATTCAAAAGCCCACAAATGACAAATGCTGGAGAGGCTGTGGAGAAAACGGAACCATCCTACACTGCTGGTGGGAATGCAGTTTGGTGCAGCCACTGTGGAAATCAGTATGGAGATTCCTCAAAAGACTAGGAATAGACTTACTATGTGACCCAGGAATCCCGCTTCTGGGCATATATCCAGAAGGAACCCTGCTTCAAAAAGACACCTGCACCCCAATGTTCATAGCAGCACTATTTACAATAGCCAAGACATGGAAACAGCCTAAATGTCCATCAAGAGATGACTGGATAAAGAAGAAGTGGTATATTTATACAATGGAATACTATTCAGCCATAAAAACTGACAACATAACGCCATTTGCAGCAACATGGATGCTCCTGGAGAATGTCATTCTAAGTGAAGCAAGCCAGAAAGAGAAAGAAAAATACCATATGAAATCTCTCATAAGTGGAATCTTAAAAAAACTTTTAAATGAACATAAATACAAAACAGAAACAGACTCATAGACATAGAATACAAACTTGTGGTTGCCAAGGGAGTGGGGGGTGGGAAGGGACAGGCTGGGATTTCAAAATTTGTAGATACTGACAGGCATATGCAGAATAGATAAACAAGATTATACTGTATAGTACGGGGAAATATATACAAGATCTTGTGGTAGCTCACAGTGAAAAAAATATGTGACAATGAATATATGTATGTTCGTGTATAACTGAAAAATTGTGCTCTACACTGGAATTTGACACAACACTGTAAAATGACTATAACTCAATAAAAGAATGTAAAAAAAATAATTTAAAAATGTTAAATAAATAAATAAATATGTTGCCTGCTCCCTATCGATGCATAGACCCTGTGTGTGTATGTGTGTGTGTGTGTGTGTGTCCTGCACAATAAGTCTGTCGCATATGTCGCCATATCTTCTTCCAGCCTTGGCTTAAACTTTGATTTTCTGTATATTGCCTTTGTCATTAAGCCTAACTTTTGATATAGTCAAATATATCAACATTTTCATTTGTAATTCCAGATTTTAGTACCTTATTTAAGAAAATCTTAAGAAAATATTCTCTGCCCGAGGACAGAGTCTGGCTAACTTTTACCAAAATCCACGTCCTCTCTTCCTTGACACACTGCTAGACCTCACCTCACGACCCCTCACCTCTGCAGCTGGCAGCAAGGTGCTGGTAGAACTGGTGTGTGTCACTTCAGGACACCTGGCCTCTACAGCCTCCTGCATGACCACCTACATCCTTTTTTTCTTCATCAGTAAGGCTGGTGCAGAAAAGCCAGAGAAGACCCTAAGGCCCTGCAGTACGGTGGAGCCACTAAATGAAAATATCTAGGGTCCCTGAATCACCCCATGGAAGGCTGCCCAGCAAACCCCCAGCTGAACTGTGGCAGGAGTAAGAAACACTTGTTTTACTGCACTAGGCCCCCATCGTCTGATGCTTTGTTTATAATCCCAGTAAAGCCTAGCCTTTAGTTACTCGCTTACCCACTGAATCCAAAATTTATTCTCCTGGAGAATAAATTCTCCAAAATTTATTGCTTTTAAAATTGTAAAATTTTACTTCTTCACACTTAGAGTTTCAAGCCTTCTGGAATTTGCTTTCTATAAATGGTGTGAATAAGGAAGCCCTTTTTTTCCTTCTTCAAGCTAACTGATCAACTACGTATTTTAAACATTCATTAAATAGTCCTCTTTCCATTGTCATCTCCATCATATACAAGTTCCCATTTTTATGTACAAATCTGTTTCTAAACTATTCATCCTGTTATGTCATTTACAGGGTGCCTGAAAACTGAGAAACATAAAATAAATTTATTTTTAAATATATTTACTACATTCTTCAAATCATGTGTGCCATTTAATTTTTATCACCCGTCAGATGCTTTTTTTATCTCTCTACATATAAAACAATGAACCCAATTATCAGTTCAAGATTCGTATAACAAATGTATGGTTTTTCTTATGTTTCCAAGTTTTTTGGACACTCTGTACTGTCTTTATTATATTTTTCAGAGAAAAATGTAACTTATTATCTTATCTTTCACTTATTAAAGATAACAGAGTTTAGTCCAATTTAATCTCATTTGAGATATTTGCTTCAATCTCATTAGGTATCTTTCACCAAAAAAAAAAAAAATCTTGCTTTTTGGTTTAGTATTTAGAAAACAACAGAAACTAGAACATTTGACTGCCCAGAACTGGAATAAATCAAATGCTCTTATGTTCAGAGTTTTGATTTATAGTTTTCCTTTAATTAAAGCTTATCTTCCTCTTGGTCAAAGAGTGTCACAAACTAGCTCATATTTAAGGGGTAAGGAGAGTCTCCTCTGATGGGAGGACCTGCAAGATCACTCACAATAGGAGAGATTAAGAACTGAGCACACTATTTAAATCAGTCTGCCACAAGCAATGTTCCTCTTTAATAATGCTTCAGTATTTAACATACTTATTAATATTGACCTACATATTTAATATTCCTTTGTATTTTCTCTACCAGGCTCAAAGTTATTGCATATCTCTATCTTACTTCCAAATAGGACAAGAAAGTTGGCTGGCACTTTTAAAATTATTAGAACTGCCCCATTCCCGTCTTTTATGTTATTATTGCCCAAAACTTTACTTCCATCATATTATTTAAATACAAAAAATGTGTGTGTGTACATGTGTAGATTCTACTCCCCATAGTTACTTACACATTCCACCAGTTTCTTTGTTCATGGTTTCCTCTCATCCCTTACTTCCTCCTCCCATGTTCATTTCTCTCCTTGATGAATTGTATCACTTTGCAGCTCTTTCAGCACATATGTATGAGTCATAACTTCCTTTGTTCTTTGTATGCCTGACAATATCTTTATTTTGCTTTTACTCTTGAGCAATTGTTTAATTTTCTATATAATTCTGGAATGATAGCTATTTTATCTCTGCACTCTGGCAAGGGTTGGGACCTGAGTAACTTCAAAGCCAAAATTTCAAACATATTATTCCTATGAAAAGGATAGGTTTAATAATGAATTGATTTAAAAGAATTGATTAAAGGAAAATAAACAGTATGGCAGAAATTATATGACATTCCTGGAAAAAGCTTAAGTATGAGAAACGCCTCCTCCCTCATGCCCCCACCAGCCGGCGGCCCTGACAAGGCCTCTGCGTGGATAAGCTAGCTGTGCTCTAGACGACAAAAGTGAAAAAAGGCAAAAGTTTAGAACTTCTCTTTCTACAGCCTTTTGCAGAATTTCCTGACATTTTGCAAAAGTGCTACCTTTATCACTTACAGTTTAGGGAAGTGATTAATACAGGACCCATTTTAAAAGGAAGAAACTAGAAACAGTTGGTCGTGGAGGCATGAGGATACATCTGAGATGTGTTCAAAATCCCTAAGAGGAGAATTCCCATTTGCAGGGACAATTCAACCTTTGCTCTATCGGTTTTGACTTTTAGAACTCCGTTCCTCTCCCTCCCATCTGTTCCTCCAATGAGCCCACAGTTCAGACGTAACTCACAAGCCCTCGCTCTTGATGCTATTAAGTGAAGCAGTCAGTGACAATTTAATTCCACAGCTCCCCTGACACAGCACTAGGCTAAACTCGACACCCCAACTTAAGCATTTTCTGTCGAATGTCCACATGCTCCCATTACCAGACCGCACTTATAGAGGGAAAGTCTAACTAACGCTCAGGACGTTGTACAGAGTCAACGTGGCAGCTGTGCTGCAGAGTGAACCGGAGGCCCCACTCTCTTTGGGCTGGTTTCCGATCTGCACAGTCAGAAGGGAGGGGAACTTGTCTTCCAGCTCCCAGGCCTCGGGTCTGCAGAACAATGATAACTTCTCTTTAAGACTCACCAACAAATAACAGGAGATTGGAGACCTTTTTTAAAAACTAGAACATCCATTCTTAGGATAGAGAAAAATAGACATAAGACATATTCATACATTGCTGAAAGGAATGTAAATCCCCTTTCTAGAAAATAGTCTGATAGTATCTATTTAAAAATACACATGCTTAGGAAATAGAAACAGCAATTAAAAACCTCCCTACAAATAAAAGTCCAGGACCGGACGGCTTCACCAGGGAATTCTACCAAACACACAAAGAAGAACTCATACCAGTCCTTCTCAAACTCTTCCAGACGATTGAAAAGGAGGGAATACTCCCAAACTCATTCTATGAAGCCACCATCACCCTGATACCAAAATCAGGCAAAGACACTACAAAAAAAGAGAATTATAGGCCAATATCACTGATGAACATAGACGCCAAAATCCTCACCAAAATTTTAGCAAATAGAATCCAACAGCACATAAAAAAGATTATACATCATGACCAAGTGGGGTTCATCCCAGGGACACAAGGCTGGTTCAACATACGCAAATCAATCAATGTAATACATCACATCAACAAGAGAAAGGACAAAAACCACATGATCATCTCAACTGATGCAGAAAAAGCATTTGATAAAATTCAACACCCATTTATGATAAAAACTCTCGCCAAAGTGGGTATAGAGGGAACATATCTCAACATAATAAAAGCTATATATGACAAACCTACAGCCAGCATAGTACTCAACGGTGAAAAACTCAAAAGCTTCCCACTAAAATCTGGGACAAGACAAGGATGCCCACTATCACCACTCCTATTCAACATAGTCCTGAAAGTCCTAGCCACAGCAATCAGGCAAGAGAAAGAAATAAAAGGGATCCAAATTGGAAAAGAAGAGGTAAAAGTGTCATTATATGCTGATGACATGTTACTGTATATAGAAAACCCTAAAAGGTCCACACAAAAGCTACTAGAGCTGATTGAAGAATTCAGCAAGGTAGCAGGTTACAAAATTAATGTTCAAAAATCAGTTGCATTTCTTTACACTAACGATAAATCAACAGAAAAAGAAAGTAAAGAAACAATCCCCTTTAAAATAGCACCCAAAGTAATAAAATATCTGGGAATAAATCTAACCAAGGAGGTGAAAGAATTATACACAGAAAACTATAAACCATTGATGAAGGAAATTAAAGAAGACTTTAAAAAATGGAAAGATATTCCATGCTCTTGGATTGGAAGAATCAATACTGTTAAAATGGTCACACTGCCCAAGGCAATCTACAGATTTAATGCAATCCCTATCCAATTACCCAGGACATATTTCACAGAACTAGAACAAATCATAATAAAATTTATATGGAACCATCAAAGACCTAGAATTGCTGAAGCATTACTGAAGAGAAAGAAAGAGGCTGGAGGAATAACTCTCCCAGACTTCAGACAATACTATAGAGCTACAGTCATCAAGACAGCATGGTATTGGTACCAAAACAGACATATGGACCAATGGAACAGAATAGAGAACCCAGAAATGAACCCACAAACCTTTGGTCAACTAATCTTCGACAAAGGAGGCAAGAATATACAATGGAATAAAGACAGTCTCTTCAGCAAATGGTGTTGGGAAACTGGACAGCAGCATGTAAAACAATGAAGCTAGAACACACCCTTACACCATATACAAAAATCAACTCAAAGTGGATTAAAGACTTAAACATAAGACAAGATACAATAAACCTCCTAGAGGAAAACATAGGCAAAACATTATCTGACATACATTTCAAAAATTTTCTCCTAGAAGAAATAAAAGCAAGAATAAACAAATGGGACCTAATGAAACTTACAAGCTTCTGCAGAGCAAAGGAAACCAGAAATAAAACAAGAAGAAAACCTACGGAATGGGAGAAAATTTTTGCAAGTGAAACCGACAAAGGCTTAATCTCCAAAATATATAAGCAGCTCATACGACTTAATAAGAAAAAAATAAACAACCCAATCCAAAAATGGGCAGAAGACCTAAACAAGCAATTCTCCAAGGAAGACATACAAATGATCAAAAAGCACATGAAAAAATGCTCAATATCACTAATTATCAGAGAAATGCAAATCAAAACTACAATGAGGTATCACCTCACACCAGTCAGAATGGCCGTCATTCAAAAATCCAAAAGTGACAAATGCTGGAGAGGCTGTGGAGAAAGGGGAACCCTCCTACACTGCTGGTGGGAATGCAGTTTGGTGCAGCCACTATGGAAAACAGTGTGGAGATTCCTCAAAAGACTAGGAATAGACTTACCATATGACCCAGGAATCCCACTCCTGGGCTTGTATCCAGAAGGAAATCTACTTCAGGATGACACCTGCACTCCAATGTTCATAGCAGCACTATTTACAATAGCCAAAACATGGAAACAGCCTAAATGTCCATCAACAGGTGACTGGATAAAGAAGAAGTGGTATATTTATACAATGGAATACTACTCAGCCATAAAAACCGACAACATAATGCCATTTGCAGCAACACGGATGCTCCTAGAGAATGTCATTCTAAGTGAAGTAAGCCAGAAAGAGAAAGAAAAATACCATATGAGATCGCTCATATGTGGAATCTAAAGACTCATGGACAGAGAATACAGACTTGTGGTTACCAGGGGGGTAGAGGGTGGGAAGGGATAGACTGGGATTTCAAAATTGTAGAATAGATAAACAAGATTACACTGTATAGCACAGGGAAATATACACAAAATGTTATGATAAATCACAGAGAAAAAAATGTGACAATGAGTGTGTATATGTCCATGAATGACTGAAAAATTGTGCTGAACACTGGAATTTGACACAACATTGTAAAATGATTATAAATCAATAAAAAATGTTAAAAAAATTTAAAAAAATACACATGCTTTTTCTCCAAGCATTCACATTATTTTGAAAGAATCCAGTGTCTAAGGACACATGTATTCAAAGATATTTAGATTACAGTTGTCTGTAACAGCTAAACACTGGAAATAACTTCATTTATCAATAGGGAGTTGGTTGAAGAACTATGGTATCCATGCTATGAACTGTTGTGTGGCTCTTAAAGAGATACACATGTATTGAACTGGTGGAATGTCCATGCTACGGTATTAAGTGGAAAAAAAGCAAGTTACAGAGTAATGTGTAAGATATCCAATTTTTCATTTAAAAAAGAAAATACATACACAAACATGAAAATACACACATGAACACACAGGTCGAAAGGAAGAAGCATGTGCATATACATAAAAATCTGGAAAACGACCTCCCCACATAAAAACTATTCACACTGGTTAGTCTGAAGGAAAGGGATTGTGGGGAGGATAAGGAAAATTATTAACTTTTAAAATATCTTGCTTTGTTTGACTTGTAGTGAGTATGCATTATTTTTATAATGTAAAAATATGAGGTTATTTTAATTGAGCACAAAGAATTTTGATATACAAAGAGCTTAAATAATACTATCAACGCCATCATTTTTAAACTGGGATTAAATCTTCAATCTAGGCACTCACCAATTCACTTAATGGGCACTGCATCCAGTCAATCTACATATAGTAACACCTGACTTGCACCAGGCACTGTGCTACATTCTAGGATACAGCAGGGAACAAAACAGAGGCAGATGCTACCTTTATGGAGCTTACAATCTACAAGGTGGAACAGATATTAAACTAGTAAAACATATAAACAAATTGTAATCAGGGCTACAAAATAAAAATATGGGAGACTGCGAGAGAATCATAGGGCAGGTGTGGGGCTGCTTGGACTGTGTGACCAAGGAAAGTCACTCTGAGAACACATACAAGCTGAGACTCAAAAGTTGAGATGTAAACCAAGAGTTTGCCAAAAGCAGGGACAAGCATCCTATCGGCTCCACAGGGGGGAGGCTGGATGTGAGAAGCATCCGCGGCAGGAAGACTGTGATATACAAGGACCCAGAAGGCAAGAGGGTCTGAAGCCCCCTGAGCAAAGGAAGGTGGAAGGACATGAGGTCAGAGGGAAGGGCTAGATACCGCAGAGCTATATATGCCATGAGAAGCAGTCTGACTTTTGCGGTAGAGTACACAGAAGTTAACACAGAAGACTGCCATGACAGGGTTTACGTGATGGCGCAGACACTGGAGAGCCAGCGATACAACCCCCGCCTCTGAGGATCCCAGTCAAGTGGTAGAGACATTTAAACAAGGAACTTCGGTGTGGTTGTATGACAGAGGTCCCTGGAAGCACCGGGGAGGGAATGACTACCTCTGCCTGGGAAAACCCAGGGAGCCTCCACCAAAGATATGACATTTGATATGGGCTTCAAAAAATGATAATAACTCCATCAGGCTGGGACCAAGAGGGATGGGGGTGGGAGTCAGGCAGAACGTTGCAGGCAGATGGGATAGTGTGCAAAGTATAGGTGCTTATGCAAGAAGAACTTTGAGGGAAAAGATCTACATTTCATACAGCTAGAGAATTTGGCACAGAGGAAAAGGGAACCAGCAGAGAGGAGGTAGGCAGGGCCTCTGCGTATAATCCTCCTTTGGGGAATTTGTCCTATGGGACACGTGGTTTTTAAAATAGAAATGTGTAATGATCAATTTTAATAACCATAAACTATGTTTCAATCCATCACTATATAAACTTCCGATTGTGTCATAAGAGAAGATGTGGTCATTATCTTTGAACTGGACTTCTTGTTTCGTAAATGTGTGTTTAACTCTAAGAAAAAATGCCAAACAATTTTTCAGAGTTTTCACACCATTTTTAACTCCCACCAGCGAAGTATGAGTTCCATCCACTCCACTCCCTCACCACTAGATACTGTCACTATTTGTCATTTTAATCCTTCTAATGGTCTATAGAGGTATCTCATTATGATTAACATTGAGCATCATTTCATACACTTTTTGTCCACTCAGATGTCTTCTTCTGTAATGTGCCTGTTCAAGATTTTTGCCCATTTTAATTGGAGTGTTTGTCTTTTTATTATTAACGTGTAGGACTTCTTAATATATTCTGGATTCTTTTGTTTCACATCTAGTCTAATTTCACGTAGAAGAATGCAAGGAAAAATGAAATTGACAGAAAATGAAGAAGTAATGACAAAATGAAGAGAATGAATACGTACAGATTATCTAGTCTATGTCAACCAACTTGCTGGGCAGACTTCATTTGTTATTTAATTTTGTCCTCACAGCAGAACTTCTACATTAGGTGTCATTGATCTCATTGAACAAATGGGGAAACTAAATCTCAGAGGGGCTGAGAGACTGGGCTGAGATTACCCAGCCAGGATGTCGCAGAATCCAAGCCAAGCAGAATCCATATACAGACCTCTTGGGTGTGAAGAGACTGCATCTCCAGAAGAACCTCAGCTCTCTCAAGATCCTAGGGTCAAGGGGGTTAACATAACCTCTTTGGGCCCCTCCCTAAAGAAAGCCATTTATTCCCAAGTCTCAGCTTTAACTGGAGGATATTAATCTGCTAATGGGCCTTTCAACTGAGGCATGCATCCAGCATCTCTCACCAAGGGACCACATCTCTGTCTGTACAGGCTTTCAAGGAGCTGCAGATCAATGCTTGTTACTCCATCTGCAAATTCTCTGCCCTGAGGCGGTGGCCTCCAGTAGAAAAGACAGTTTCTCATGTTGCCATTAGCAGTAATAGGCGTCTGCAGTCACACCCATGGAGGGAATCAGCCAGTCTTGTCCAACACATGAGCTTCCTGAGTGCTACTTGGGAGCTGGAAGGGAAAGGCTCCAGATGCAACCAGATGAGGGACTGACAACAAAGTCCTTTTCTTAAGACACAAATCCAACAACATTCATCCTCATGTTTAATGGCTCCCCATCAGCT
The DNA here is from genome assembly GCF_048564905.1 of Vicugna pacos. Taxonomy (NCBI): domain Eukaryota; kingdom Metazoa; phylum Chordata; class Mammalia; order Artiodactyla; family Camelidae; genus Vicugna; species Vicugna pacos. The sequence goes on along the minus strand of NC_133011.1, from coordinate 31,594,188 downwards.
ACAGAATTATCACTGTAACAACAACAAGAGCAACCTGTCGTTCCCTTAATATAACTTGCCGTCAATTAGAAATTGCACCTGTTGACCTGTTTACCTCTAAGAAAGAAAAGATATTCGCCAGTTAAACTATAGCACATAGTCCCGTGGGATGAACTGGTCACACCAATATCTTGTTGCTTTGACAATTTTTTTCATCCATTTTTGTGGAATTTGGCAATTTCTGTTGTCACGCGTTGCAATATTTGGTGTTTGACAGGCAATCCTTTTGCATATATCATGGTAACAAAATATAACGCAGCATCACCTCTTGTAGGTGTCGCCCTTTTAGGGAAAAGGCACTTGGTCCTTGTTTGCAAGTAAGTATAGAATTGTTGTTATCCCACCAATGAATATTTGCTGCACTAATTTAAAAGCTACCTCCTGCTGCTCTGTTTCCATGCCTTTCTGCAGAGGTAACAAATTTTTAATCCAATACCAAATCTTAGTGTATTCTTTTGGACATCTTTTAAATGGCAACTAAATCCAACAGCCATCATTTCAACAATGCATATCATGCAGTTGAAGTTGGAACAACATGGACAGCTGTACCCCCGTTTGCATGTGCACAGACAACCCTGTCATGGACTCACAGACACAGAGAAGAAACTAGTGGCTACCAGTGGGAGAGGGAAGGGGGAGGGCCAAGATAGGGGGAGGGGAGTTAAAGATACAAACTACTATGTGTAAAATAAATAAACAACAAGGATATTAGCCTTGTACAGCACAGGAAAATTTGCCATTATTTTATAATAACTTTAAATGGTATATAATCTATAAAACTATTGAATCACTATGCTGTACACCTGAAACTAATGTATTGCAAATCAATGTACTTCAATAATAATTTTTTTTAAGGGGGTAGGTAGAGCATGTGCTTAACATGCACAATGTCCTGGGTTCGATCCTCAGTACTTGCATTAAAAAAGAAAAAGGTTTTCTTTAAGTTTTTAAAAGATAGCCCTGTCCCATCTGCTGCTTGGTTGGCAGTGATGATAAAGCACCACCTGCCGTAAGTCACATCCAAAGTTTAGAGGCGGTAGACCTCAGAAGAAGAAAACGATGTACCTCGAAATCAATGAAATCTAAGAGGAAGAGCCAGCATTATTGAGCACTTACAGAGGCCTGGCGTTTTTCTAAGCCTTTTTCAAGTCTAATAAATTTAATTTTCACCACAGCCCTAGACAGAAAGCACTGTATAGAGACTTGACCTACCAATTATAAGGGGAAGGAAATCGAGGCCCAAGGGAGGTAGTTCCTGGCCCAAAGCCTCTCAGGCAGTTGAAGCAGAGCTGGGACCAGTGGGTCCCATCACTGAATCATCCACTCCAGCCCACAGGCCAAGAGGGCTAGTTGCTGAGCCTTTTCAGATTCAAGATAAGAATCACAGCTTGTGGGTTCCTATAAGTAGACTAGGAATTATAAAAAGACCACTTCCCACTTGGAAGACTTTCCTTTGGCCAGGAGCTTACTTGCTACATTTAGGAACAAGACAAATGAATCAGACGGAGTTAAAAATGACTTTGAGAAATGTGCATTAGGAAAGTTCTGATAGACTCTCTCAGGATGAGTTCTCCAGCTAAAAACCATAAAAATTCTGGAAGAAATCAATCATCCTAGTCATGAAAAACAGGTGATGAATCTGTGCCCCAAAGTGCAGAACATGGACTGGAGGCAGCACCAAGTCTAATCAAAAATGTCAGGCAGCAGGAGCTCACCCCGAGGCACCTAGATTTGTAATCAATTAAAGAAAAAAAAAAGGAAAAATTCTAGACCTAAAACAAGATAGTCAAGAAATCTTTAAAGGCAGGAGGAGGGAGGTGTGGAGACTGTGAAAACAAAATACTAACATTATGGCGCCCATACTTTGCGTTGGAAAAATTTACACGCATTATTTGTTTAGCCTTGCAGGGGTTCTATGAATCATTATGCCCATTTCACAGATGAAGAAACTGAGGTTTAAAGAAGTAAAGCCTTGCTCAAAGTCTCAAAGCGGGTCAGTGGTGGTATCGGTTAGCAGTTGGTCAGGCAAACTGAAAACAGTCTAGGTGTTTTAAGCTGTAAAAGATGAGTTGTGTTCATCCTGACTAGGCATCAGGAGCTTACAAAACTGTTGGAGGAACCCAAGCAGTGAAAGTCAGGGGAGTGGGGTTTGGATCTACCCACCACTAGCTTTCAGGTTTGCCACTGCAACTGGGCATAAGTTTGGCCACCCAGAGATAAGGATAACCTACAGGAAGACATGGTCAGGGTCATGCCTCCTCTAAAGCTCCAGACTGGAAACAATTGTTAGGGAAATACAAAAGCCACTGCAAAGAATTTCACATCTACCAAAACTGCTTCTATTTCCCTTCTTCCTTCTGCGTCTCAGGGACACGCATTTCACTGGAAGAACCTACACCATATCTGGAACCATGCTGGCAGGAAATAAAGGAAAGAGAGCTCCCAGTCTCCCGACCCCTACAGTCCAGGGAGGAGCGTGGACAGGCATGGGAATGGTGCTGGGGACTGACAGGTAAAATCCAGGACAGCAGTGGAGCTGGAGACCACTCAGGTCTGTCTGATTCCAAAACTTGCACTTTTTTCACCAGCTGTCCTTCTAACTTGAGGAAGATATGTAGGAAAACAAGTTAAAAAAAAAAAGTTAAATATTATAGAATGATATGCAGCACCTGCGTATGACTTTCAAGAGACTAAAGAGGAGTAAACAGTTAAGTACTTTTTCAATATTTAAATTAAATAGTAGTAAAATGACTTCTTGCCAGGAAAGTTGATCTATGCTCAAGGTAGCTGAAAAAGTGTTTTGGATCATTATGATGTACTGATATATGGGCAGGTATCCGTTCAGAAATCACAGAATGCTGAACTCAGGTACGTGGAGAAAAAACTAAAAATCTTATAATCTCCTAACAACAAACTTTCATGGTTTCCAAGTTTATGAAGTGATTTGTTCTGGCTGAACTGAACTTATTAAAGTGCTGTAGAAGCAGATAATCAGCCTTGCATGCAAAACCCAAGTCTTAAAACACATTGTGTCTGTAAGAGAAGACAAAATCTTTATATTTCGCCAGCAAACTTCTAAAAATATATATCATTGACAAAAAAAAAATCTATTGCATTTTGAATTGCCTGTGGATTGGGGGAAATATTTAAGCAGGTAAAACCAAGGAAGTAACTGACAAATAACATGCAGTATTTTATGAAACTAGAGACTTGATCGAGTTTCATAAAAGACAGGGGGTTTGAGACTAGTCAGTGGGAAGCTGCTGGGACACTGACCTTGTGGTCTTTCTTTGTGACACAAACCACAGTGGGAAAATGTAGGTGTTATTCCTGTGGAATGTGGCTGATTGAAATTTATGATGTGATTTTACATGCGTTCTCATGTTGGAAATTCATGACCACCCTGCAAAGGCTAAGTCTCTCTATCACTCCTGCTTCATGTCACAGGGGGCGTGAGAGTGCAGGTCAACCCTTGAGAACACTGAGCTGGCACTTTGCACTGCCCTGGCTCTGTACTGGTATCGGGCCCTCCGGCCTCTCACCCCAGCTTTCCCACTTCCTTGTTGTGTGATCTTGGGCCAACGTGTCACCTTTCTGGAACATTAACACTGACATATTTATTCATATGATAGGATTGTCATGAGGACCATCCATGTCAACCCACTAATTCATCATCTCTTCTGCACTATATGCTAAATTACATTAAACTCATGCCTGTGAGGAATAAACTTGGATAAAGTTAAAAGAGCTAGATGAGTGCAAACAATTAGCATATCAATGTATTTTCTTGGTATTTGCTTCTTTTTTAATAAAAGCCAGATGGAGGGGGAAATTTGGCTCAGTGTTCCAATTCACTTAATTTTTGTTGACTAAAACTGTAGAAAAAGAGAGAGGGCTTTGCCGTGGAGAAACTTAAAATATAATGGAGAAGACAAAACATGAGCAGGCAGGCCTCATCTGGTCCTCTTTTCCTCTCAACCTTCCCAGGGCCAATCTTGGATGTATTAGTCAGGGTCTTCCAGAGAAACAGAACCAACAAGATGAATGTATATGTGTTCATATATATATATATATATACACACACATTTATGAAGATATTTATTCTAAGGAATTGGCTCATGGATTTTGAAAGCTGAGAAGTTCCACCATCCGCCATCTGCAAGCTGGAGAGCCAGGAAAGCCAAGGGTGTAATCAGTCCAAACCAGGATGCCAAGGGCAGGAGATTAATGTCCCAGTTGAAGCAATCCAGGTAATCAGGTTTGAAAAAGGCCAAATGCTTCCTTCCTCTGCTTTTTTGTCCTATTCAGGCCCCCAAAAGATTTAGGCCCTCAGCAGACTGAATAATACCCACTCACACTGGGGAGGGCTATCGGCAATGAGTTCATGAATTCAGATGCTAATCTCATCCAGAAACTCTTTCAAAGACACATCCAGAAATAATGTTTAATCAAATGTATCTGGGTACCCCATGATCCAGTCAGACTGATACATAAAATTAACCATCACAACGGGGTGCTTGCAATGTAGAATATAATGAAATATTATCTGGTTTTTTTTTTCGGTACTATTTCATGATAGCTAGACAGGTCTCTACAACCAGACTCCAGACGTCTCGAGGGCATAGACCTATGAAAGGCAATTAGCTCTACCTTGAACACCCACTCCCATAGATGGGAGCGCCTCACTATCCACAGTGCGGTCCATTGACAGGCATCACCTGGGAACTTACCAGAAATGCAGAAACTAGGAGCCTGCCCCATATCTTCTTAGTTGGAATCAGTATTGCAACATAACGCCCGGGTAACTGACGTGCCCATTAAAATGTGCCAAGTGCTGACCTTGAGAGCAGTGTTTTGAGATTATAAGGCTCTCAGCTACGAGAAGCACTTCAATACTTTAGTGCTATCTTTCATGGCAAAAGGGAACAAGCAGCAGTAGGGGTCCCAAGCTTAGTAAAGACAAGGTCTTACATGTCTTTAGCTCCAATGTCACCTAACACAATTACAGACAGAATCCAAGTACAGGAGATTCTTGATAATCCTAATACTGACATCATCAGAACCCTTTACTTACAACCAAATTTATAGATATCATTAAGTCATAAAGATATCACAAAGGCATATGAGTTCTCCCGTTGTATAAATGTAAGAGAGCTGTTGTGGAATTCTCAGAGACAAAAAGTAGATCAGAGGTGATCAGAGGCTGCAGGGAAGGAAGAGGATGGAAATTGTTGCTCAATGGTTAGAAAGCTTTTACTTGCGCTAATGAAAAGGTTTTGGCTATAGGAGTGATGACTGAATAGCATTGTGACTGTAATTTAATTAATGCCACTGAACTGCACAGTTAAAATTATTTACAGGGAGATATATACATAAATTAATTTCAAAAAAGAGGGAGAGTTGCTATGGGCCAGGGACATTGAGTTTAAGACACTATTAGGCTGGGACCTGTAGGTCAGTATTCATTCAGTAGGCACCCATGCTGCCTCCCATCCACTCCTGAGAGGTCCCTAAGGGGAACAGTGCAGAAGCAATAAGCAAGGCAAAGGAGTATTTATTACTAGCCAATTGGATGCTTCATATTCACAGAAGATTTTTTTAAATGTCATAGGTCTTCCAAGGGAATTGAAGAATGACAACCTGGAGAGGAACCAGATGGCTGGAGACTGGTGGAGCCCATGCCAAAAGCTAGCAGAGAGCGAGAGGTGTGATCTGGAAGGTGCTCCAGATGGAAGTCATGCAGTGGGGCTGAGGAAGAGCAAAGCATGCCGGGGCTGGGCAGAGACTGGAGAAGTGACGTCATGGCACAGTTTCACACAAGGACCTCATGGTCGTGATAAGGAATCGTAATTTTTGACCATGATGGACCTCCACACATTAGCACTAGTCTAAAAATTCTCTTTTCCTTTCCCTTTTTGCAGATGAGAAACTTCAGTCGTGGCCTCACAGCCCGTTAGTGGCACCACCTGGAAGAGACCTCATGTCTCCTGAATCCCAGCCCCTTGCCCTCCACCGTTTTGAGGCAAGCACCATGGTGAGGATGTCCACCCACCGCCAAGTATTCATGAGAACCCCTTGCTCCTTTGTCCTGGTAGTTCTCACAAGATGCAGTGACCTGCAGTTTGAAACCATCAACACAAGACCTGAATAGATTGTATTAAGGAGTGAGTCTATTTACTAAACAGATTATCATAAATAAATAGATTTATTAAGGACCTTAAAAGATTTTACTCTTATCCTGCAGCCAACCATTTCTCTAGTCCTTTGAAAGCTTGCAGTTGTTATGGCCAGAGACCAAAGGGCCAGGATAGACAATTAGCAAATGCAGGAATCTGGGCTCTGTTTAGTCTTCTTTTGTGAGGAATAATCACATGTTAGCTGAAGTGAGACCGAATGAGTCAATAATGTGTTGGCTGAGCAAAACCACTGTTTTGAAATTCAGAAGTTACAGTTAAAACATGTGTGGAAATTCAAACATGTTATCATTTACTTCTGAGATTAATGATTTCTAGGGGGATAATCATTTCATGCCAAGGAAATCACCACCGTACCTTCAGCAGTAAATAATGGATTGTATACATAGCTGTGCCAAGGGCTGAGAGGTTCCCTGGATGTGGACATTTCAGTGCTAAAGGTCCCAGCCAACTGGGACAAGGTAGTCACTGCATGTGTGCACCTACTATGTGCTAGGCCCCATGAGGATGTGTAGAGAGAAGTGGAATATGACCCTTTCCTTAAAAAACATTACTATAGTGGCAGAGGTACTTTTAATCTTCGTTGTGTCTTTATCTTTGCGTTTCCATGCATATGACCTTCTCTCTCGTCATCCAGAGGCATCTTGGCGAGGAAGCAGAGGGATGTGTGTGATTAGGCCTCTTACGGAAGAAATGCAGGGAGATGGAAAACACAGTTGGCATTCAGTTTTTGAATACTAAAATAGAATTTTCAAGACAATATTTTCAAAGCCATATTTTATCAAGACATGGTTTGTATTCCTTAAGCACCAATTAACATACCAAGAACCAGACATGACTAACATGAACACTGGGTTTTTTCTAAGGATGGGACAGAGAGTGCTTCAGATATAACGTGGTGGATGTCCCACCCAACAGACAGGGACATCAGGCCATCTTTCTGACCCAGTGGAGCAAGGAGAATGAGGCAGGGGAGAAAGCAATCAGAAACACAGACAATGGCTTCCACCTCCAGAACTCCAAAACAGAGGACCAAATGGTTTGAAGGTTTTGCCAGACATCCCTGGTGTCCCAGTTACCCCCCAAAAGTGGAGCAGCCACATTGATTAGATTGTGATTTAGTATAATTAGGCAGAGAAACAGCCGAGATTGGCACTCCTGAGGCTCCCTCAGCATCGCCCCACCCTCAGTATGGAATGGACCCAGAAGTCTCTGCATTTTTGACAAGGAAATTGACAGGTAACTGCACTGACAGCCCCAGGTGACCTCACAACGTCAAGAGGTAAAGCGGCAGAGCCGTATGGACCATGGGGATGGGCAGGAAAAGAGGCACCCAGCATGGGGGAGAGAGAGAGAGAGAAAAAGGGAGAAAGCAAATCCCAAACCCACCAGCTGCACATCAAGATCACAGTGCAAGTGACATGGAAACCATTCCAAACCATCCAGAGAGCATCAAAGTCAACCTTCGCCCACAGGTCCAAGACCTCCTTTCCCACAGACACAAAGGTGCTGAAGTACCTTTTCCCTGCCAGATGCCATCTTTGGGAGGAAAACACTGAATAATTGAGCATTTACCAAAATGAACTGCTTGAAAGTGGAAGAGATTGTTTAAACCAGAGGAGACTTAGGTATAGTTTACTGGCAAATAAAGTTCTTTCTACCCCACCCTACCGTCTCCTCTCTCTCCCACCCTTCTAACCTGTGCCAGGGTGTGGGGGGGGGGGGGCGGGGAGGAGCTCATAAAGATTTCATCAATGATTGGAAACAAGGACGTTCCTTTTCTTGTACATGTAAGAAGTAGTGTGAAATTTTTTTGACCCCACTTCACAATTTGTACATTGAAAAGGATCACAAAGGGAATATGAACAAATCGAAAAGGAAGAATTATTTTAAGACAGATATTACATTACCTGTTGGGTATGACTTGAAAATAAAGGCCCACAACAGGGACGCTTTAAGTAAGGAAGACTTGCCTGAAGACAAACATTTATTTCTTGCTCTTGTCACATGACTGCTGTGGGCAGGTGAGTCTTTGTTCACCATACTGCTTCAGAGACCCGGCTAATGGAACTGCCACCACTGGGAACTCTGACCGCCATTGCTAAGAGAAAAACAGCTCAAAGGGGCCTCATACTTGCAATGTAATGCTTCAGCCCAAAGTGCTAACAACCACTTGGTCCCACAACTCATTAGCTGCTGCTAATCTCATGGCTCCACCCAACCACAGGGGACCAGGAGGCTTAACACTACCATGCACCATGTGCCTGGAAATATTTGGCAAACCATATGTCAGGTGAGACTTTGTTAATTCCTCATGTCTTTCAACATCACATGATTCAAATTCAAATTGGCTGCATGTATAAGCTTATTAACTGGCTAAAGTTTTCATCAGCGGACATAACATCTTCTTCCTCCTTCATTCTGTTTCTGCTTCCATTAGAATTCATACCCTCCAAGAAACCCTCCAGCTCCTCACGCAGCACCCCCACCCACCCCACCCCTGTTAGCCTGACCTGCCCAAACATGTCAGAGTTCCCCCCAGCAGTGGACACTGCTTCAGCTCAAGTGGGGACTCCCTTTATCCTGATTCTTATTAATTTTTTATTGTTCCGCTTAAGAATAATAATACAAATACATTATTTTTCTTCTAAAGTACTATAGGAATCACATCATGTCCAGACAGGGAGAAGCTACATAAAACGACATTCTGGAAGATGCTTCTGTGATTTTCCTCCTCTGAACACAAGAATCTTGACTGAAATTTTCAGAGAAGGTCTATCCAATCCATAACTTGGGGAGATTTGTAACTTAAGATGTTATTAGTAACCCAGATAATAGCTGGGTGCTCAGAGATTCTTGTAAAATTAATTCACATCCCCTCTCTTAGGCCTGTGGAAGCCCAGGGTCCTCTCTGTTATCTCTGCACTTTCCAGAGCTTTCCCTCTTAAGCCCCTCCAGTCAGTGCCTATAGCTGCATTTGCTGTCACTGCATTGACCTATGTCAGTCAGATTCAACCCCTTATCCAGTGTCCATAAGATACCCATGCCCAGCAGACATCTGTGAATTTATTTAAATGTGTGAAATATCATTAATTTTTAAATAAATTTAATATTAGCATTAATAACAAATAAACATTACTTAAATTCACTGAATATCTGTGAGTCACAGGACAAGACAGGATCAGAATACACCGCTGTGTTAGTCTTCCTAATACCATAGCATACCGTAACTACCGTAACAAAATACCACGGGCTTAAACGACAGAAGTTTATCTCACACAGTTTTGTTGGCTGGCCAGTCCAAGGTCAGGGTGCCGGCGCGGCCAGTTCCTGGTGAGAGCTCTCTTCCTGGCTTGCAGGCAGCCACCTCCTTGCTGTGTCCTCTTACGGCCTTTACGGGGGGGGGGGGGGAGTGGGTTATTATAAATAAATAACCCACTGTCCCTAAAGAACTGGCTGTCGCTCCGCTCCGCCACTAGGTGGCAGCATTGGAGACTGCTGGTGCTCCCTTCCCGCCGCTAAAGCAATAGCGGGAAAACAACTCAAGATGAAAGCACGGCTAGTCAATGATAACGGGCTCCCAGAGCTCAAGCATAATCAATACTTTCTCATAAAGCAGAACCTGCCGGGGGAGCTTGATTCGCTTTACAGCCGGGTATTACATGGTTCCGGAGCGGGGCTCTCGGCGAGGAGGGAAGAGATGACTTGATTTGGGCAGACAAGACGCAACGGTGGGAGTAAGGAAGAAACTGCGCGGGAGGTAAAAATTACAATGAAAGGTTTTTACATCAGAACTGCGGCCAATAAAGGAGGAAGAACGGAGAATCAGAAATCTCATCCCGCTGTGTTTGGAAATCAACCTGTAATAAAGCCCAGTAGAAAAACACCCCTCCAGTGGGTGGAGTCAGATACGCTGCAGGCGATCATTCGTTCCCTGTGAATCAAGCCAACGAGCAGCTACCCAGTTTCCTGTGCACCGAGCACAGGGGTTACAGATATTACGGGGCAAGGTGAGAAGAACAGTAGGACGGTCCTCAGCCTTATGGAAGCATCCAGGGTGGACAGGAAGGCCTCTCCAGGGAGGTGACGTTTCAGTCGAGCCCAGGGGCAGCTGGCCTGTGCTGAGAGGAGGGTGGTGGGGCACAGGGAGGGGGCTTGGAGAGGTGCTGAGAGAGGCAGGAAAATAATCCAGATGGAAACAGCAAATACCCAGGGGTGTGAATAGCTGTATTTGAAAAGCAACATCCTATTCAGAAGACAGGGGAGAAAGTGACAGGGCAAGTGGCCAGGAGACTAAGCAGAGCTGCCTTTGCCAAGAGAGCCTGAACGTGGCGGGTAACAGAAATCGTCCGAGGCTTCCAAGTGAAGGGTAAGACCCAGTGGGCGCTGTCTGCAGAGGTCTCTCTGGGAGGACTACGGAGGGCTGACTGCAGTAGAGAGAGTTGGGGAGGCCAGGTAGGAGGCGTCTGCCCAGGCAAATCCTTTCCTGTGCAATCTGTATCTTTATCCTGGTCGAATCCCCTCACTTGGCACAGTCTGGCCTGTCAAGGTCACGGAGGGCCACTTGGGCCAGGGCAGACACCTCCTCCCGGGCCTCGCCTACTCTCTCTCTCTCTCTCCTGCAATCAACCTGCATTTAAGCAGCAGGTGAAAGATTCAGTGTTTATGGGCTCAGGGAACAGATGCCCCAGAAAAATGCAGACAGAATAAAAGAAGCAATTTTGACTATTTGGGGTTTAAGCCCAAACCCCAGCAAAAGCATCAGAGGGGTGCGTGGTGAGGACAAATTGTGCTTTGGTCTCACTGAGACCTCACGAAGCTTGCCTGGGCTGGGGTGAGGACAGAGCTGGGAGTGCAGGGACCTTGGGTCCTGCCACCACCCCTGCCAAGCTTGGGGGTTGGGGTGGGGGGTGGTTAAACCCCCAAGAGTTTAGAGAACCCAAGAGCAGGTGGCACCTGGGGAGCCCAAGCTGGGACAGTGTGGGAGCTAAGAAATGCCTGCACATGCCCGTGAGGCAGAGCACAGCGCCCCCAAGCCGCAGTGTGTTGCGAGAACAGCAGAATGAGCCCTGAAACAGCGTTTCCTTCACAGCCGGGTTGGGGCAGCACTCTGCGGTACAATGTTCTCGTTTCACAGAGAGCCGGAGGGCAAAAGGAGACTCGTGGTCAGGGAGGAGAGGGGACAGAGCCATGCAGTAAGGACCGAAGCCCAAACAGGAATGTCATATGCGGGGATGACAGTGCTGAGCTCCGCTGCTCCCTCCACGCGGTTCAGAAACCGTCGGCAGTCAGCAGCCCTCCTGGAGCCTAGACGCGTCACCAAAGATGCCCCAATGGACCAAAATGACACTTCCAACACCTGCACCTAACAGAGGCTTGAGATCCTAACCAGATTTCGTTATAGAGAAGCAAAGAAAGCTATGTTTCTGGCCCACCTGAGGTCTTGAACCTAGACTCGTGCCTGCTGCCTAGGGGTCTACGTGCCTGAGTGGCTGGTCTGCAGGGGGTGTCAGCACAAACCGGTGACAAGCCTTGCACAGTGCCACGTAAGACTCTTTCTCAGCTGCTCCGTGGGAGCAGATGGTTTCACTGCAGGTGATATCCCGCTGGTAACACTCTTTATTTAGTCCGCCAGGTCCCTTTGAGGGTTCATTCCTGCTTCCTGTGAAGTGGTTTGCGGTGACTTCTCTGCTGGGCCACCTCGGAGGGCGCCTGCCCAGCATCCCCCGCTCCTGATGGCAGTGTTCAGAGTTAGGAAGGATGGACACGGCTTCCCTGAGGAGGACTCTGGGGGCCAGGAGGCCTGGGGCTCCCATCCAAGCTCTGCCACAGTCAGCAGTGATCTTGGGCAAGCAAGTCAACCTCTCTTAGCTTAAAATAGAGGCAATTATTTCTTCACTGCTTAGTCACAGGAGTGAAGTGAGGAGGGAATGAGGTCAGGAATGGGAAAAGTTGGACTGAGGACCAGAGAACGGATTCATGTGGTCCCATTGTCCTGGCCTTTCATCCTTCAGCTTCTTCTACCAGAGGTTTCAAGGCTGCATCTTCCTTGCTGGAACATGCGAAAACCTCAGTTGTGGGAGAACACAATTAAGACATAGTCCCTGCCCTGAAAGAGCCATCCATCTTAACAGCTCCCTGCACAAAGCCCTCCACAGGCTTCCCGCTAGAGCAAGACCCAAACTCCTTCTAGGGTCTACACCGTGCACCCCAGGGCCCGGCCCTGCTTCTGTCACCTGGGATGTCACTCTGCTCATTCAGCTCCCTCACACCAGTGTCCACGCTCCTCTCAAATGTTCACGTCTGTTCCAGCCTCATCCTTGCTGTTCCCTCTGCCCCCGATGACCTTCCACACTCACTCATTCACTTTCTTTGGGTCTCTAAGCAGCATCCGTGCCAGAAGCTTTGTCCGTTCTATTCCCTCAGTTGACAAACAATAACTTACCTTCCAGCTCGCAGCTTGAACAGCGATCACGTTCATCCCGGACCATCCTGTCTCCCCACCACCCCCCACACACTCCACCCCACCCGCCTCTCTTATCTGAAACCCAGTCTTTACCATTCAACCCCTCCAGGCAGCAGAGTGACTCTGGATTTTATAAAACAGCGTTCAAATCTTCTCTCCACTCAGATTGTCTGCCACTGTCTCTCTTTTCCTTAGCCCTCCTTCGAAATGTTCCCTGATCACAGCTTTCCCTGATCACAGCTTTCCCTGAGGATTTAAATACTTTCAAAGGGACGTTTTTAAAAGAGCAATGGCAACCAGTAGGCTGCCAGGTGGCTCAGAAAAGACGCAGGCTTCCTCCGTTCCCATCCCAGCTCTGTAACTCACTCTGCACATCACACTCGTTCGCTGGGCTCCCAGCCTCTCACCTTTAACTGTGTGATCCCTAAAATCTCTTCCAGTCCCGGCAATTCCTTCACGATCTGAACTCCACCAACCATTTGGCTTCTTCGCTTACAATATTTCCTTGTCCCTCCGTGCCACTTGGGACTCATCCCATCTGAAGTCACTTGTGCCTTTTATACAATCAAGACCTAGAAGAGAAGACGGGCAAGTTTATTGAGGAGGAAAAAAAAACTGCCCCAGTTTACTCGGTCATCTCTGTCTGATATTACTTTTCCAACCTTGTGACCAAAAGCCATTTCTCTAGCCCAGCAATTTTCTTCGCCTCCAAGTTCAATGAAACAAAAGAATTTTCCTTAGGCTAACTAAGTTAGGGAAGGATTTGGATTCCAGACAGATCTTCTGCATACACATGGCTCCATTTGAAAGACTTGCCTATTGTTTTTGGAAGCCCTAAGAAAATTAAGCATATGTTCAACTTTTTTTTTTAATAGTCTCGTGAAAATGAGTCAGTTTATAGTGTGTTTTGAACTGAGTTCTACATTCCTGTGGGCTTATAGCTCTCGAAATTGGTAAAACCTACCTCCAGAGGAGTTGAGGAGCTCAAAAAATTCTGATGCTGGTTTCTAAAGAACCAGAACCGGGGTCTCACGGGCCTGAAGCAGATCCATCCTGACTTACCGCGGTGACCGCAGGTAAACCTGGCTTCCCAGGCCCAGGGCTAAGCTCTTCACGCTGTGTGTCAGTTAATGCTGGGGCAGCTGGGGACAGAATAGCTGGGGCTCCTCACACACCCCCCTCTCTCTATGTGGTCTCTCTACCTGCTCTAACATGCGGCTCCAGAGCTCCAGGTCTTGAGCTCCCGAGGTGCACATCCCAAGGGTCACTGCCTGGAAGAAGCGATGTTGCCTTTTGGGACCCAACCTCAGCACCCTGTGGAGCCAGTTCTGCCGTGGTCTGTTGGCCAAGGCAGTCCCTAAGTCCCAGCTAAGTTCAAGGGGAGGAAACAGACGCCACCTCTCAGTGGGGGAATGTCAAATCCACATCCACATCACAGGAAGAGCATGTGAGTTGGCATGTGTGTGGGTGCTGCCATCTTTGAGGAATTCACCTGTCAGGGAGACATCAGTGCCCCCAGTTACGGATGAAGAGACTGAGCCTGGCCAAAGTGAAGTGACTTATCCCAGGGCTGCACGGTGAACAAGTGACAGGGCCAGGGTTTAGGGGAGAGGGAGCCCGGAGGATGGAAGGCTTGGGGATGAGAAGTGCGCTATCCCCAAGTCCCTGCAGAGGTCAGAGGCAGGACAGGCAGTGCCAGGGAGCAGGGGCTCCAGCTTGTGTCCCGGAACGCGAACGCGACCCCCAGGGACAGGAACTATCCTGCTCATCTTTTCACCCAGCAGAGCTGGGCACAGCAGAGATGGAGGGGTGAGGGGGGGGAGCGCAGGCACTGGAACCTGCTCCAGGTTGAAGCCGTGGGATGTTGGTCAAGTCTCCTGATTTCTCTGAGCTTCAGTGTCCTCCTCTGTTAAATGGTAAGAATAATTCCCTCGCAATGAGGCTCATGGGGGATTCAAGATGCTCGCGTGTAAATTTCTTAGTAGGAAACCGGTTAACGGTCATTATCATTATTACACTGACGTTTACAAAACTGAAATAAATCAAGAAGGGAGTTAGCATTTGTGTTAGCACTTGGGTGGCCTCCAGTGAAAGGTGGGCTGCGACCTCTAATGTTTGGGTTGATAAGGAGAAGAACAAAGCGGGGTCTGTGTTGAAATGGTATGACAAAGACAATAGGCAAGCTCGGGGGGTTGAAGCAGGCACCTGTTACACGCACACAGACACTGAAACTGGACAACTTTATTTGCACTTGGTCAAATTGCTTACTCTCTCAAAGCATTAGTTTCCTTATCTGTAAAAATGAGATAATGGTATTGATCTGATGATATTGGTATACAAATGAAATAATCAACGTTAATATCTAGCCTGGCATACAGCAAACTTTTAATAGGGGTTAGTTCTTTCTCCCCTTTCCCTTGATGGATGAAGAAGAACAGTGTTATACTGATAATTATGTTAACTATTCATATTCAATAAATTTGAGTTGAATTTACAACGTCAATCTCCATGGATCGGTTTTGGCCATCCAGCTGCGCATTCTACATGCATTTATTGATCACCTACTATATGCCAGGCACAGTGCTGGCTGCCCAACCTACAAGAGAGAAACCAAAACACAGTCATTGCCCTTGGATTGCTTACAGTGTGGAAGGGAAGACCTAGGAGGAACTGTGCAGTTATGGGATAGAAACAAGCCTTTCATTTCCTCCCTGTTGTCTGTGCTAAAGTCTGGTTCTTATGTGTTGATTTCATGATCTCCATGTGTGTGGCATGACAACTCTGCAAGTTAGATTTCATTGTCTCCTCTTTACATGAGGCTCAGAGAGGTTAGGTGTCTTAAGGAGTCAAATCCAGCGAGCTGGATTTGGATGCAGGGCTGCCCAGTTCCAAGTTCAGCTTGGTATCAGTCCATTTCTGCTCAACCAGTATTTAACACATATCCGCCTTGTGCCAAGCACTGGGCACACAGCGATGAGCAAGACATGCATGTTGCTCCCCAGGGCTCGCAGACTAGAGGAGAAGACAGGCACACCAGGAGGGATTTTAAATTTAGGATCAGTGAGATAACACACATAATGCTTGCTGCAGCACCTGGCACATCAAAAGCTCTCAATCAACGTCAGGTATTGTCAGTATGAATACAAGTGCAAAGGAAAGGGAAAGGCAGGACGCCATGGAGCACAGACAAGGACGGGCAGCCCAGTCTTGGGTGTATCACATGTGTTCTCCACCCAGGGTTATTTGTACTTTAACTCATACTGCATTCCATTCAGAGCACATTTTGGAGAGACCCAGGGGAAGACTGTGACAGCCCCAGGTAGAAGGCCCAAGGGTGAAAAACCTCAAACCCTACCAAGAAGAACTCCTAAGAGAACTAGGGATGTTGGGCCATTAGAAATTTCATCTGCCTGCTTGTTAAAATGACCTGGACTAATACTGTTTTTGTTTTTTTGTTTTTTAATCTCAGTGAAGGAAAACTAAAGATGAGTGTAGCAGCTCCATAAACATTAGGTGCCCAAGATCTTTACATCTTTCTGCCCTGCCTGCCTTAGAACTGGCTTCTGTCCTCCAGGTTGCCTCATATTCCAAAATCGCTGCAAGAGTTCCAGCCATCATGTCTCCACCCTGGGAAGAAACCAGGAGTGTGTTACATTTCCCAGTCTTCCTTGCAGTTATCTGGAGCAATGCAACTAAATTCTAGCCAAGGAGATGTAATCAAAAGTTGTTGGGTAGAACATCCAAGAAAATTCCTTAAAAGGGGCAGACAGCTGTCTTTTTCCTCTCCCTGACACTCTCACCTTTAAATTTCCTTCACTGAGATTTAAAAAAAACAAACAAATACAGTATTAGTCCAGGTAATTTTTCCAGGCAGGCAGATACTTATGCACTTAATATATAACACATCATCAAAAAATGTGTTTCCAGGAGGGGCCAGTGGCACAATGGATAACGTGTCTGACTACGGATCAGAATATTCTAGGTTCGACTCCTGGCTGGCTCACTTGCTCCACTTTTCAAAAAATGTGTTTCCTTTCTTCTTTCCCATTGTCTGTTCAAACCACTATAAACATACAGAGTGTTTTATTTTAATCTTTATTTTGTTATTTAAGCCTAATACTAATGCAAATATATTTTTGTATTCTGTATTTTATTTAAGACTCATCATAATTATTTTGGTATAGACTCTTCATAAACATAATTTTCATGGCTGTGTAATGCTCTATCTAGTGGCTATATTATAACGACTTTGCTGTCAGTAATTAAAATATTTCAACTAAACTTATATAGAGAGAAGAACATTTCATGAATAAGGCCTTTTTCCATTTTGGATCACTTCTTTTGTTTGTATTTTTAGAAGAGAAATCATTGTACCAAAGAGTAAAAATAATTTAAAGTCCTTGATACATGTTGCCAAAGTCCTTTCCAATATTTAACTTTTATATGTGAGCCAGTTTCACAATTAAGTTTTTGCCTATTACTTTCAAAAAATTATGGAGTGCTTGAAGACAGAAGTTATATGTATTCTATAACCCCATCTCCTATTACAGTGCCTGACTGTAGGGTATATTTTAATAAATATTGATGTAATGAATAAAAATGGTAATGCTGATTCACGTTCCCATCAGTGTGAGAACGCCTTTTTCATTATATCCTTGTTGTAACTGAATATACGAATATACCGACACTAGGGGGAGAGGAGGTGGTGGATCCAGAGGATGAATTTCTAAATATATGTCATGACCTTTCTAGAAACTCCTCGGCTATTTCAAAACTTACAAGCACTGGCAGAACCGCAGTTTTTGACTTTTCGCTCAGAATCTATCCTTCCCTACTTGTATGCAAGTTGGCAAAATCACATATTTATAAACAGTCTTTGACGATGAACAAAAGCAATGAGTTTCCTGCAAATGTTTCTATCAGTCTGCATTGCTATGTAACAAACCACCTCAAAACTTAGTAACTTTAAAAAGCAACCATTTATTAAGTTCACGGTGTTTCAAGTCGAGAACACTTAGCTTGGGCTGAGCTGCACAGTTCATGGTCTAGACCAGGCTTTCTCACCTACCTGCAGATAATGACCTGGTCAACTCCTGGCTTGGCTGGAGGCTGGCTGATAAAGGATGGCTCCTCTCACCTACCAGCAGGCCAGCCCAAGCTTGCTTATGTGGCATCTGGAAGGGCTCCAAGAAACAGAGAGTGGAGGTCTGCATTGTCTCTTGAGGCCTCAGCTCAAACCTGGCCCACCATCACTTCCCTGGCTTTCTATTAGCCAAAGCATGTCACAAGGCCAGGCCAGATGAGGGATGAGGAATTAGATGCCTCCTCTGAGATAAAGGAGCTGCAAAGCCACACGACAGGAAATGGATGCAGGAAAGGAAGGAATGAAGAATTTAGCCATTTGGCAATTGATCATTGTTTCCCCAAGTGGCAGAATGAATCAGTCCACCGAGTGGATTACTTATTCTTGTCCAGTTGGAACTTGAAGATTATTTACCTCCAATAATTGATATAGTGCCCCAGAGATTTAAGAAGTTTCAAATAGTGTTGCTCTGGCTAATTTTTCTATAATTGGCCATTTAGGCACAATGTGCAAGGACCAAAAATTTTTAGGTGCAAAATGAGTCTCAAGGAAGCTTAGGTGTTGGGGAAGCTGGTGGATCCAAACATTCCCTAAGCCTCTCCTGCTCTGTGTCCTCAGCACAGAGGAAGCTGCTCATCTCTGCTTTCAGTGAATAGAAGCCACACTTCCATTCATTTCTAAACTGCACTGCATTGTACAGAAACACATGTTAAGGGTTGGGGTAGGGGTAAAATTAGAAAAGAAGCTGTCACCAGTTCATTTTCACCTACCCTGGTTCAGGCGATGGTGTTTTGAGTCAGGCTCTGCAGCAACATTAATAGCCTGGATTGGTGCCGAGAGCTCGCAGAATCCTCCAACAGGCTGAGTTCTGCTCACTCTAACTGGGGATCTGTGAGATGTGCTTCCCGGAAGCAGAGGGAGACAAACCCAGTACCCCACCTTGCAAACTCTGCTTGCTTGAAATTCCTCTAATGGAAAACCAAGCCATTCCCTTCACAGCGAGAAATCTGTTTTAAAGTGTGAATCACTAGAGGAGTCATGATTGCTATAGCAGTTACATAATATAGCACATATTCATGCAACTATACATAGTATGTCTGTTTCTTTAATGGGAGATCAAGCCATTCCTGTCACAATAAGAAATCTGTTTTAAAATATAAACCACCAAAGCGGGGGAGGGTGGAGCACAGTGGTAGCATGTGTGCTTAGAACGCATGAGGTCCTAGGTTCACTCCCCAGTCCCCCGTTTAAAAATAAGTAAATACATAAAGAAGCCTAATTACCTCTCCCCTCAAAAAAAAAAACAAAAAAAATATAAACCACCAGGACTTTAATCATTGTTAATTTAGTTTATTTATCATTACACTAATTCTATATTATAGAATTATGTACTTCTATATATAATTTATATTTATGTAGCAATATGCATATGTTACAGTTGACCCTTGAACAACATGGAGGCTAAGGGACACCAACTCCCATGCAGCCGAAAATCCATGTATTACTTTGACTCCCCCAGACCTTAACTCTTAACAGCCTGCTGTTGACCAGAAGCTATGAACATAGTCTATGAGCACATATTTTGTGTATTGTATGTATTATATACTGTATTCTTACAATAAAGTAAGCTAGAGAAAAGAAAACATTGCCAAGAAAGTCATAAGGAAGAGAAGACACGTTTACACTACTGTGCTATATTTGTTGATACCGTTATGTTTACATCATCTGTTTACAAGATGACTCATCTGTCAGTACCTACATCAATATCGTCTTATATGATACTAAACACTGTAGAGTTACACTAACACTAGACATCAAAAATGAAAAGAAATTCATGTTTATTTACATATAATGATTCACGCATTGATAACCAAGAAGCAGCAGTGTAATTGCTTTATGGTGGGTAGGCTAGGATAATCGACATGATTGCTTCACGGTAGCCTGCACTATACAAGGCTATACAGTAACGAATACATCATTATAAAATGTTTATGACATACAGTATTACAGCCATATTCACAGTACAATATTGGAAACACTGTTATTTTTTTTAAACTGTATTGCAATGTAATTCTTTGAAAGCAAAGTTATAAAACAATGTAATAATTATAAGTAATGTGCTACTAACACATTATTAATTTTACATTAAATATCACTCACCTTATGTCTATGTAAGATAGGCTAGTATCTACATATATTTTATGCACTCACAAATACCTTTTTCTTAATTTTTTTTGGTATTTCTAGGCTTTGCAGTTCATCTGCAAGTGTTTTCAATTGTCTTAAAGGTCAAAAAAAATTTCCAATATATCTATTGAAAAAAATCCGCATATAAGGGGACCTGCACAGTTCAAACCCATGTTGTTCAGGGTCAACTATATATAATTGTTATATAACATTAAGTAATATATTACATAATTATAAAACATAATAATTTGATAATAATGAATTTTTAATGGACAAAATGTATGAAACGTTGGACATCAGGCAACAAAGAACAGTGATCTCTGAGGGATGGGCAACAAAGTGAGTCCCTCAGTAGCCGCAGGATATTGACTTGGCCATGGAAAGGGTTCTGTGCTTGATTATTGATGTCTGATCTGGGCTCAGGGAGGGCCGACAACAGCCCTAGCCCTATATTTCCCTGAACAATCCCCTGTGATTGTTCAAATCTTTGCCCTTTTCTACCCTCTTTCTGACTCTGACTTTCAGGACACCTCACTTTATAGTAATACTACATTATCTTTGACAATGCACAAAACGTTTCCATGCACTGTATCATTCGCCCTTCTTAATTATCCAGTATACCAATTACACACTTTCAACCTCAGGTAAAGAAACGCGGATTGGAAATGGCTTAAATAATAAAGGTACTTATTTTCCCAGATGCCAAAATGTCTAGAAGTACAGCAGTTTCACAAATGGATAATTCATTTCCTCAACAACATCATCAAGGGTGTAGGACCTTCCGATCCTTCTCCTCTGTCACCCTCTGCTGGTGAACCCTGGACCTCGTGGTCCAAGCTGGCTGCCACGTGGGCAGACACTACGTGTGGATACACAGTGTTCCCCCAGAGCGATATGGTTCCTGAGGCCCTCTCTAGATCCCTGTGGCTGCAAAGGAGCAAAGCATCCCCTCAAACCTACCTCTGACTCCAGCACCAGGGCTGTTGTCATGACTCCAAGCAGACTTTTGGATGATCCTGCCTTGGTGATGGCTAATGACCTAGATGATTTGTTGACTTATTTTCAGCAGGAAATGTAACGCAGTAATTACCAGGTTTGACTTCTCCCAAAGAGGAAGCTTAAATTTAGCTTCTACCTGCAGTTCTCCTGTGCGACTTTGGAGCAAATCTATTCAACATCACATAGAAAACACTAATCATGTCACATAGTTTGGGGATAAACTAATTATCTGTTATTGCTGCTGCAAATGCTAGAACATACCTAATTATCAGGCTTGAGGAACACAAACTTTGTTGGGGACTGTGACAGCCAGCCCAGCACGGAGGGACAGGTCTTCAAGCTGGTTGGCCCTGGCAAGAGAGAAACAGTCATCCCTGTTCAAGCTGGCAATTTATTCTGATGACTACACAGTATTCCTGAGCCCAGCTATAATGCAAAATCAAGCAAAAACAAAAACTAGATTAAATAATTAATTGCCCAAGTGTTACAGCCAACACTCGGGAGGTAGTATAGAGGACATAGCTTAGAGGTCCAGAGTGCAGGCTCTCGCACCTCCCTGGCTTGGTTTGGACCCTGGCTCTCGATCTTATTAGTTGTATCATCTCAGCCAAGTTGTTTAACTTCCCTATGCCTCACTTTCATCACCTGTGAAATAGGACCAACAAGAATAACAGTATCTATTTGACACAATGTGTCAAGCTTAGAACTGCCTGTAGCACATGGTAAGTGCCGGATATTATTATTTCATTATGTTATCTCATTTATCTGAATGTTTCTAACACCCCTGTAGGATGGCTGGAATCAGGACAACCCCTAGAGCAGTTACACGGGTGGTAAGGGATGATTGGGAAACACTCAATTAATTGTTGCAAAAATCAGTCCCCTGTGAGGAGACAGAGGCCAAGTGAGTAAGTGACTTAGCAGGTCACCCAGGCAAGCTGGCCCTCCTACTCCACAGCCACCCCTCCCTGGACAAGGTTTCTTCCCCGTCATCTCTGTTTTGAGCCCATCATGCCTCTGCTCACATCCACCAGCAGCTCTCACTACACCAAGGGTCAAGGGCAGGCTGTGGGCAATTGACAAAGGACCCGGCAGTGGTCACCTCTCTCACCTCGTCTCCTGCCGCCCTCCCCCCACTCACTCTGGCCCAGGGCCTCTGGCCTTTCATTTCTGCGCAGTCAAGTTCATTCCCATCTTAGGACCTTTGCCCTGGCTGTTACTTCCATCCCATAATCTTTTCATGACTGATTCCCTCTTATTGTTCAGAACTCAGATTAAATATCATCTCTTTTTAAATGCCTTTCCTGGCTACACATGTATGCTTAAGTAATCATTAGTCACTAATTAACAGATAGCTTTGTTTTAATAAAGTACAATGTGAAGGTACTTAATACCACTGTACTGTGTATTTTTATATGGTAAAAATGGTAAATCTTATGTGTATTTTAGCACAATTTAAAAAATTTTACTAAGACTGAGACTTCCATCTTGTTGGCTCTCTCTCTCTCTCTCGTTCCCTCTTGCTTGCTGGCTCTGATGAAGCCAGCTTCCATGTTGTAAGCTGCCTATAGAGAGGTCAGCATGGTAAGAAACTGAAGCCCTCTGTCCAACAACCAGGGAGAAGTTGATTCTTGCCAACACTACATGGACAAGCTTACAAGAAGATCGACCCTTATTTGAGAGACATCTTCATCACAGCCCATGAGAGACCCTGAGGCTGAGGACCCAGTTAAGCCATATTGATTCCTGACCACGGAAACTGAGATCATGAATGTTAGCTGTTTTATGTCACTAAACTGAGGAGAAGGGGATGTTTGTTACACAGCAATGAATAATTAATACACTAACTGTTGGCTAAAGCAATGGAGACAGAGCCCCCTAACCCAGGCAGGAGGGGCCCCTACTAGCCTGGCACTTTAGAAGCTCCTGGTCTCTTCCTCTTCCATACAAACACCCCCTCTCCAATGGAGTAGGGTCACAAAGGGCCAAGGGAACATGCCCACCCCAGGCTCCAGGTACACAAGACTCCAGAGTCCTCTGCCCACATATCCCTGGGCTGCCCTTCAGGGTCTAGGGGGAGCTTTCCCTCGTGAGGTTAGACCATTGCACTGTGAGCACAGCCTTAAGGCCCAGGGATGGCTGGTGCGGGCTGGGGGACAGGCTGAGCCTGGACATATGGGTCAGGATGCCCACAGTGTGTTAGCCTGATTGTGACTTTTACCTAATTAAACATACAGTTTGGTGCCTCCATTAGTACTCTGGTTCCCTCTCCTACAAATGGTAGAGGCAGCCCTGAGTGGAGGTAATAATGAGGAGTGAGTGGGGTCATTTACGTGTTAAGTACTCATCACAGAGCACGGCCGGCAGAGGGACATCGATAAATCCCAGCTCCCTCCCTGCTCCCAGTGTTCCTGTGACCAACGCAGAAAAACTGACTCACTCAGTTGGCCGCTGGGAATAGGTTTCTTCCCAAAGCCTCCCCGGCTGGTAATTCTGGGCCTTCTGGGGCGAAAGGCACTTCAGGCCTGGGCCAGATTCACAGCTCGGGTATGGGAAGCCCCTGTGGCCAATCCTTGAAGACAGGCTTCCTGTGGTTTTCAGGAAGAAGGAGCAGGGTGCAGGCCTACGCACCGGCTGGGGCTCTTCTGGCCCTGCCCTGGGGCCTCCTCAGAATCCTGGCAATGGTATTCGAATTTCTTCTTACCAGGAAACGAGAAGAAGGGGGAAATCCTTGAGTTCCTTGGGAGATCAAAACGGGCTGCTTTCTCGTCCTGTTGTTACTGTTTCAGCAAATGCTTTTGAGAAAGCAGGGCAGCACGGGTAAGAGTCACCTCTTTCTATCCGGTTAGTGTGAACGTTCTAAGCTTGAGGACCGGCCTTTGCCTCTCACTACCTGTCGGGCAAGTTACATAACCTAAGCAGCCTTGTGTCTTCATTTGTAAAATGAGGGTAAAAAGCAGTTTCCCTTTACCTAGAGTTTATTGTACTAAGTGAAGTAGGGCAGACAGAGAAAGACAAATATTATATGACTGCACTTACCTGTGGAATCTTAAAAAAAGATACAAATGCACTTACTTACAGAATAGAAGTAGTCTCACAGACAGAGAAAACAAACTGATGCTTACTAAAGGGGAAAGGGGGGAGAGAGAAATTAGGGGTTTGGGGTGAAGATATATAAAACAGATAACCAGAGGGCCCTACGGTACAGCACAGGGAACTAGTCAACATCCTGTGATAACCTATCATGGGAAAGAATTGGAAGAACAGATTTTTATATACGTGTGTGGACGTAGAATTGAATCACTTTGCTGCACACCTGAAAACACTGCAAATCAACTATACTTAAATAAAAATAAAGCTTCCACTGCATAGAGCTGTATGAGGGATGAAAAGGATAATCACAAATGGTCCTTAGACAGCTCAGGCTCCTCGCCTGCAAATGGGGATTAAAAACAGCACAGACGCTTAGGGATGAGGTTAGGTCATCTCTCGGTCCAACACCTGCCAGAGAGAAGGCGCCTGCTGCGGGTCGAATGGTGGCCTCACAAGAGACAGGTCCACCCAGAATGCATAAATATAGCATCATTTGGAAAGGGGGTTTTTGCAGATGTAATTAAGGATTTCAAGATGAGATCACCAAGGATTAGGATGGGGCCCTAAATCCAAAGACAGGCGTCCTGGAACAGAGAAGAGAAGGGGAGAAGACACACGGAGGAGAAGGCTGTGTTAAGACAGAAGCAAAGATTGAAGCCAAAACACACCTGGGGCCACAAGAAGCTAAAAGATGCAAAGGGGGGTCCTCCCCTAGAATCTTTAAAGGGAAAATGGTCCTGCTGACACCTTGATTTCAGACTTCTGGCCTCTAGACTGGTGAGAGAATCAATTTCTGTTGTTTTAAGCTGTCAAGTTTGGGGTAATTTGTTACAGCATCCTAGAAAAATAATGAAGGCCTTAATAAATGTACAGCTACTATTATCTGTTGCTTTTCTTTGCCCCACAAGATTTGGGAAACCTTCTCCTGTCTCAAGAGGGCAAACTTCTGTGTGATGCCCTGAGACACAAAGGAATAGGTTCATCGGGGGTGACCTCGGTTCCTGCTCCAGTCCTGCCCCCACCCCTCCCGCTGGGATGGGGCTCCATCCTCGGTTGCCTCTGTGCCAGGGTCTCTGAGGCTGACAGCACAGCTCGAGCCAAGAGACTCCAAGCCACGGCATGAAGCAAATAATTGTCAGCCAGATCCCAGATTGTTTTGTCACATATGCTTTGCAATATGACAAGTAGGCGTCTAAAATATGCTCCCGGGGGGGGGGGGAGCAAGAAATTTTCCAAAAGCTGACATGGCAGCCCGCGTCGTTCTGCTGGACAGAGCGCCAGTCTGGTTCTTGGCTTTGTTCCTCCTGTCACGTGATGCTGTGTCACTCGGGAGGGGGATGCCAGCCGAGGACCACCAGGAAAAGAAAAGCCTGCTCTCGGGGGGGTTGAAAGCATCAGCTTGACTCCATTGGCTGCTGTGGATTTTCCTAGATGACGTCATAATAACAGCTCCACTCCTATAATCATAAAAATAACAACAACCCACAGCTCCTGGGTAGACGCCCTGTGCGAGGCACTGCACCACGACACTTACATCCTCTTCCTTCCCGAATCTCCACAATAATTGTACGGGGTGGGAATCATTATTACTATCTTGCTCTTGCAGAGAAGCAAACGGAGGAAGAAGGAGGTTAAACAGTTTGCCCAAGATTCCGTTTCCAGGAAGTGGTAGAGGTGAGGTACCAACTCTCATCCGCCTGTCTCTAAAGCCGGAGGGTGAGCCCTGTACGGTCACTTTGTACGGCCACCTTCCATCATATGTTACAGGTTGTTAGAAGAAGGACCAGAGCACCCTCACTCCCACAGACCATGATTGCTTCTATGTGCGCTTAATAACCTTTCCTGGTTCCAGATAGGAGGTCAGTGGCTAAGATTATTAAGATGTGGAAAACCTAGGTAACTGAAACAGGATTATTGAAATTGGGCAGATTGGGTTTCTCCCTCTCCCACTTCTTTTCTCAGAGCCTGGCATGTACAGACGCTAAAGCAACAGAAAGTCTTTTGTCATGTAACTCAGGGCTAGGAAGGAAATTAATATACTTTTAACACAATATGGTACAAAAGAAATGTTAGCAATAGGTTAATATTGGTAGTTGAAAAGGTTTAATTGAGGGAAGATTATTCCAGAGATATCTTCCTTTTCCCTGACTATTCTTGAGACCTTACTATAGATTGTCCACCAGCATTCATTCCTCCTTTCTTCCTTCCTAACCAAATTCAGGTTTGGTTCTCTCTCTCCAATGTCAGACTAGATGGCAGCTGACCTGGCTCCCAGCTCCAGGGTTCGGCTTGATTGACCTACGGGTAATCCTGGTCTCTCTGCCAGTGATTGGCTTAGGAATGGTCACTCCTCCAATTCCAGCAAGGAAATATGAAGAGAAGTCTTTCTGAGCTGAGCAGTGACTTGGTGGCTACTGGGAGAAATGTCTTTGCTTCTAGGAAAGAGCCACGGAAAGAAATGGACCTCTTTGCCCTCTAGATCTTGTCATGTCTGAATCTGAGGCTCAGAACTGATGCCACCGTCTTGTCACCAGCGTGAGAAAGAGGAAAACTAATCATGGCAGAGCAGAGATACACAGAGGAAAGGCTCCTAAATGCCATTGTTGAATGGGTGATTCAGCCAGCTTTGGATCCACCCTGCCCCCTGGAATTCCTGACATGTGAGATAATAAACTCCCTATTGTTTAAGCCAGCTTGAGTCAGGGTTTTGTTTCTGCCACCAAAAGCATCCTGACTAATACAGGATTCAGAGCAGACTCTCCTCCCTCTCCTCCCCCATCCAGCAGCTGAACTGAATGCCACTGAGGATTATCAACAACCCACTCCAGAGGATGCACATACAGGAGGGGCTTGGGACTGGGGTCCTGGATACAAGAGGAGTCGAGGACTAAGGCTCCATACCCACGGGGAAGCTGAGTAAGTTAGAGAGCACAGTTACTGAATCTCCACCATCCTCTTTACTTGAGTGTGTTGGACCACATGTTTGATTGACTGAATGTTCTCCATAGTTCCATACGCTCCCCAGGTGCTTCCCTGGCCAGCCACCCTTTTGCAGGTCATATCACCCTTTCTTCCATGAAATATGCTACACCAGCTGGAATTATAGATCACTGACCCCAGTAGAGTCTTAAAAGGCCATCTAATCCTGTCCCTCTCATTTTGTGAATGGGGGTCCAAGGGCCAGGAAGGGGAAGTGATTTCCCCAAGGCGGTGCAGAGGAAGTTTGTGGCAGAACCAAGAATGACATGAAGCCAATGCTTTCCCCACTATACCACCATTCCCCCCAAGTGTATCCTAGAAACTGTCAATAGATTTTAACAGCCAGAACAGTCTTCCATAGTCAAATAAACTTAGAAAGTGCAGCATTAAATAAATCATGTTACAGATTTTTCTAGATCAGGGAAACTTCTCATAGTTTTTTTTGGTTGTGCTTTGTATGCTGATTTGTTTGTTTCCCAGTAATGCCTGGTGACTCCTTAAAGCTGAAGTGTGTATACAGTCTTTCTCAAATCTAGTGGACCATGGAAACGTTCTCAGAGCATCTTACAGGATTTGTGTTCTGTAAATTACATTGTAGCAAATGCATGACATGGACCTGCCTCCACAAGGATGGGATGAGTTCGAGATTCAAAGAGAAGCAGAAATAGGCAGGGGTGGAAAAAAAAAGAATAGATGACCAGTCAGATAAATGGCTGGACAGATGGATGGATGGATGGATGGGTGGGGGGTGGGTTGAGAATGAAACATGATCTGAGCCTCTGACCTAGAGCAGACTTGTTACATGAACAAATACATTTTCTTTCTTTTTAGGCTAGCCTGAATTGTACCTTAGTCAGACTGTGGTGGTGGTGGTGGTGGTGGTTGCTCACAATAACGCACAGCAAGCCAACCCGAACTTTCACTGATTCACCACAACCGATGTCCATACCATACTCTCGAAGCAGCTGGGCCAGGCTGGACCCCAGGCTTCTGGTCACAGCCAGGTCTTCTTCGTTTGTCTTCATTCCAGGACCCAGATTAACAGAACAAAGGCCACCTGGTGCGTGTTCTTCTCAGGGTGGTAGGCGGCAGTTCCAGAGAGTCGGTGGCAACTCCCAGCCACATGCCACTGGCCAAAGCCAGTCTTACTCTCAAAGCCCAAAATCACTAGGGAAAGAAAACGCTACTCTGCTCACAGGGAAGCCAAACCAGGAGCAGGGAAGAAAAGAAGAGCTGCAGACAAATTTTAAAAACCCACCAGAAACTGGGTCTTCTACTTACTTAAAAGCCAAAGAGTCTTGAAAAATGCAATCAACTGGTTAATCCGTGGGTTCCTACTTGGTAAAGTGCCTTTAAGCTGTCGAATACTTTTTAACTAGACGTCAGATGCTGTACCCTCCCTGACTCTTCCTCACTCCCATGACACTCCTGTCTTCTCCACTCAGTCTTGTGTTATCCTCCTCTTCAGACTTGACAGAAACAATTGTTTCCCTTTGGTGTGTTTAATACAGACCTTTGTCATCGTGTTATGGATGAAGAATTCAAGCTAACACAGGGTGGGGTAACCTGAGAGCCGACAGCCCAATGTCCACAGAGTTGCCATATTTGCACAGCAGTGGTTGTTCGTGCAATTATTTGAATGTCTCTATTGCATTCACTCATTTCTAAAAGTGAACTGCATTAGACAAAAATGACAGTATTGATCTTAGCAATGAGAAGTGTAGATCTCATAGACTTAAGACATTTGCAAGAGAGATGGAAGTCATTAGGCATGCTCTAAGAAGCAAATCTTGAATCTCAAGAAGA
Source organism: Vicugna pacos (assembly GCF_048564905.1). Classification (NCBI taxonomy): domain Eukaryota; kingdom Metazoa; phylum Chordata; class Mammalia; order Artiodactyla; family Camelidae; genus Vicugna; species Vicugna pacos. The sequence goes on along the minus strand of NC_133011.1, from coordinate 31,565,342 downwards.
TCGGACTGTGTATTCAGCTATGAAGGAAACAAAATCTAAGAACCTGTCCATGGTTCTAAAGCTGCACTGTTGAAGACTGCATCGTCAAAGTGAGGTACAATTGCATATCTAATTATACATTCTAGTCCTCTGGGGATGCAGACCCTTTGCTGATAGATAAGGATAAGACTTGACTTTGAAATTTTGACTTTCAGATATATATTTTGAGGAACACCATGAAGGAAAAGAAGGGATTTATTGTCTATATTTATAAAATATTAATATGACCATAGCCACTTGCCAAATCTGTGAGCACAATTTGAGACAGCACATTAATCAAGGTCGTGGTGTATTGTTGCTTACAGAGACCTAGTCCAAAGTTTCAGTTCTAAGACATCTCTGGGAAAATTACTTAACCTCAGTTTCCCAATGTAATATGGGGGACAAGACCACAGACTTCTCAGGGTTGTTGGGAAGTTAAAATGAAATAATAATAATTGACTCAATCTTCTTATTATAGACCAGGCACTTTTCATATACTTTACATATGTTAACACGTTACTTACAACACTCTTATCAGGTATTATCCATCTTTCACAGAGGAGGAAACTGAGGCCTAAAGAAGGTAAGTGACTTGCCCAGGGTCACACTGGGGTGCCTTGCCTCCTTCCAGCTCTGTGACTTTCAGCAAATCATCACGGTCCTTGACCCTGTACTTCCTCACCTATACTGTCGGGCTGAAAATCCTTGCCCCTAATAATTTCACAGAGTATTGTGAGGCCTAAAGAGATAACAAATGCAAAACTCCCTTGAAATTTTAAATCCTCTGCAAATTCTAGATTTGTTTTCTAAGAAAATGAAGCTGATATTTTAAGGGAACATGCCAGATCTTACCCTCCAAATGAGAGCCGGCCTTCCAAAGCATGCTCCTCCTCCTTTCCTACCAAACCATAGGCTTGTTCTAACGATACCATTTTTGCCCAAGACATGCTTGGCATGTTTCTTTGGAAATTACCTTTATAGCTGGTTTACAAGCCAAATGGGAAAATCAGTTTTATTACCTCCCAGACAGGCTTCCATTTCATTTTGGGAAGCCAAAAATAGAGTTTCTGAGCCCTTCTCCCATCTTATCCATAAGAAGCAGTTCTGAATGATTTATGTCTATTAACATTTTTTTCATCCACCCACAGAAGGGGACAATTTGCCTCATGAACACTGTCAAGTGGAAAGTAGCATCGTTATTTCACAGTCACATTTTTGTACTCATCAAACTCGAATGACTGTGCCCGTGGTCCCAGCCAGGTCTGTGAGGGAGGGGCTTAGCCTGTCCAAATATCAGGAAATCCAGCCCTAGAATCATCTTAGAAGTCAGGTTATCTAAATCACTCCCTTCATTCATTCAATTCATGCACTCCTTCTAAAAAGCATCTACCATGCACTTTCGCAGTGTATGTGAAGAGGGAAAGAGGAAGGGCAGGATGCTCTCCCCAGAGCACTCACACTCCAGTAAGAGGAGCACACACGCCCAAGAGGAGTGGGACGCAGGCTCTGAGAGGGGTCTCAGGTAGTGGGGGAGGGAGGGCCCGGGCAGGCCAGGCCTGGAAGCCCTGATTCGGGAGCTCCCCGGAGGAGGAGCCCTGGAAGGACCAGGTAGATTTAGCCAGGCATCTGGGAAGAAGGATGCACCCGTACTCAGACCTCCACAGGTGAGAGCACGTGGCGCCTTTGGAAGACAGCACCCCAGGACACCATGTGGCTCCAAGGTGGCCCAAAGATGGAGCTGGCTGAAGACAAGTAGGTTTGGCCCCACAGTGTAGATCTATGTACCATATGCTAAACCGCTTGACAATATTTCAAACTCAGAGTGGGGAGAGCAGGATTCTGACCAAAATTTTTGAACTTCTGGCTTCCCGAGAAGAGACGAGCAAGATGCATGCCCATTTCTCTGGGGAATGATCCGTCAGGCTGAGAAGGACCTGCCCTGTTGGGTTGGGACCCACTCAGCCTCTCTGGCTGGGGTTTTTCTTGCAGCTGCCCAGTTCCTCATTCATGTTGCCTTCCTGGGTCCTGTTGGTACTGATTTTGGTACTGACTTGGCCATCACACTTCTTAGCTGGGTGACACCATTTACTATGCCTAGTTTAGACATTCTTAATCTGGGGTGCAGGAATTCAAGATTCAAGAATTCAAGAGGAATCCATGGACTTGAAGAATAGAATTTACTTCTTTTTTTATTCACCTCCAACTAAAATTTAGGTCTTCATTCATCAGTGTGGACAACAAACCTCAGTAGTCATAGCAGCCTCTCCCCCTGGGGCTTTGCCACCTCCATTTCATAGGAGAACCTTTGCAGAATCTCAAAATAGTGTTTGTGTTCATCGCTGCTCTGACATTGCCGTCCATGTTAGGCCCGCCACTGGATGACAGCATAAATGTAGGGGGGGTTAGGGGCCAGGGGCTTTGTTTGCTTGTTTGTTTGTTTGTTTCAAATTGTTCCAAACATTTTCCAATAGGTTTGGTTTCCTTTATAATCCTATATATTTCATTTTATGTGTTTAATCCATCTAAGAAGGAATCTATAGCACAAAGATTTTTTTTAAAATCTTGATAAGCCCCCACTTGGGCACTGTTCTATGTGCTTATAAACACAAATTAGCACATTTAATTGTTGCTGTCCCTGACATAATGAATGATGTGTCTTTTACAGGTGTAGAAACCAGGGCACGGAAAGATTAAGTGAGCCAGAAAGCGGTGGGGTGGGGTGGGAATCTGAGCAGCCTAGCTCCTGAGGCCACACTCTCAACACTGGGCTGTCCTACCTGGAAGAGCCTGGAAGGGGCGCAGACCCAGAATCCCAAGGCCTCAGTTTGGTCCTGGAGGTGATGGGAAGCCACGCGAGGATCGGCAGCAGAAGAAGAGATGGTCACATCTACACTGGAAGTGGGTGATCTATTTGGCAACAGAGGGAGGAATGAATGGAGTGGGGGAACCTGGAGTCAGGGAGGTGGTTAGAAACCCCACAGGCATGGAAAAGGACCTGAGCAGGGCCATGGCAGTGGGCGGGATGGTGGTGCTGAATTCCTACGGTATTTAGGCTGTGGAATCAGCACACCTTGGCATCCAGAGAACGAAGTGGCTCAAACCAGGTTCTTTTTTTCCAGCAATGCTGCTACGTCAAATCAAGAAAATAAAAACATGAAGCCAATTATGATCCATGTGGAGGAAAATGCCAGCTTTTTAGAACATCAGTTGATTTGGATGGTCAGGAGAGAGTCTTTGGATTTCCAACCATTGCCAATCCAATTCCACAGTCTTTAGTGGACCTGATGTGCACCTTGGACAGTGACAGGCTTGAGACTAGAGAAGGGTTACACAGCGTGGCCCAAGGAAGGTGCCCTAACACCTCGGACAGACCAGTTCTTCACTGTGTGGGACTGTCCTGTGCATTGTGGGACATTCAACATCCCTGCACTCTGGGCATTAAATGCCTGTAGCCCTGCACCCCATCTTGGTGACAGCCAAAAAGTGATCACTGCATTTTTAAACATGCCCTGGGGAAGTGCTCCCACCCTGCATGAGAGCCTTTAGGCTACAGACAAAAGGAAAAATAAGAGGCATCACTGGACCCATCATTTCCAACATCCCACAGCAACGTTCCCTTATTAACAATCTAATACTAACCACAAATTCTTCCCTGAATGTGCTCTCTCTCTAATGCCTCTGTGCCTCTGTCCATGCTGTTCCTGCCTTGGACACATTCTCCTCCTGTACTTATTTGCCTGGAAAATTCTTAGTGTCTGGCACGTAGTCAGAACTCAATAAATATTCACCATTGTGTACGTGTATCTCCTCTGGGGAGGCTACTCAACTTTCCGGGGTAGAACAAGGCGTACTTTCCGTGGCCACTATGCTTTACGCCTACTTCCATTAAAACCATGACCCAAATGAATTGTGATCACTTCTTTCCAAATAGAACATAAATTTCCAGTAGACGCTCAAAAATATGTGTGGAATGAATGAATAAATAACATCTTAATTTGCCCAGTGATCTGCAGCAGCTCCCAACAGCCCCAAGAGGAGATGGGTCAGGTAACATTTCCATTTTGCTGAGAGAAAAGCCACAAGCCTCGCTCTCCCTAAAAAACCATCATGTGTGTATTGAACGCTTAATCGGTGTTCTACAGTGTCCTGCCACTCTGAATGCACTGTGATCATTTACTGTAAGTCTAAGAAGTTAAACGGCTCTGCCAAGGTCAAGGGCAAACAACCGTGAGCTGCACACGGAGGTCACCTCCTTCCTAATCTGTGGGGCTCACTAGGGGCAAGAAGACAGGGCACAACCAAACCCAAAATGCAAACACCTGGATATATAAATTGCGCATATTGGGGCTGGAACTCTCTAAAAAAGGACTTTAGGTCATACCTTTAAAAGCATAAGTTCTCATAATAATTTAAATTTTTTTCTGACTTGCAATAATTCATTTTATCACCCAGTTCTGCAGAAAGACCCCAGTTGCATGAAGTGGGGCCCACCCGGGTTCCTGGAAACCCAAACATCCCTGCCAGGGCCAGGAGGATGTCCTCAGTCTGTGGGAGCCACGTCTGGATGCCCCCAGCCCCTGCAGCCCCTCCCCGGGCATGTGCAGCCGTGTTCTGGGTTCTACTTGTTTGGAGCTCACCTGGGAGGGGACACGGCACCAAGAGACCACAGGGCGTGCTTGGCTCCAAGACGCCCCGGCTCTGGGCTGAGGTCGGGGGCTGCATTTTGCATTTGCCTTAGTGCTTGGGTGGTCCTCAGGGCTGGTGCCAAGGAGCACATATTGCAGCAATTTAGCTGGGAGACCACAGAAGTGGGTAAGGCAGCAAAGTCTGGGGTGGGCTCCACAGCCCCCACCCCTGCCAAACACCTCTTGCCACCCACAGGACGAAAGGTGCTCCTAGCCCCTGCATCGTGCTTCTTCCAGGGTCTTCTCGTGCTGGACCACCGACTACCCATCACCCCCTTCCCCGAACCTTGCTTTACTCAGATATAAAATAAAGGATGAGAGTGTCCATCACTTAGATTGGACGTGAGGACAAGACGGTGTCTTGTTTAAATGCTCTTGGTGGCAAGGGGAGTGGTAGAGAGAGGGGGAAACCTGTGTGAGGCAGAAGGTGTGCACAATTCAGTTCCACAGATATTTATACTGAATAAGATGCCCCATTCCAGACCCTTCTGGCGAAACAGCGATGGAAAAGATACAGCCCCAGCTGTCAGAGCCCTGACATGAGGCCTGGCTTTCATTTTCTTTCAACTTGGAATGACCGAGGGGAATGCAGTCGGGATGTGAGAGGACACAGAGCAACCTGGTAGGTGGGGCAGAGGCTGGAGGGGCTGGAGCCCACGAGGCTTCCCATCTAAGCCCCGGGGCCTGAGTCAGGAGCAACCTTCCCTAAGAACACCGAGGAATGAGGGCCTGAACACAACACAGCCATCACCCTATTGTCTCAGACGTTATCCTGGAATAATTGAAGACTGTCTTCAGCCCTACAAATGAGGCATCATTTCCCCTGTTTTAGATACAAGGAGGTGCTTCTGTGCATAAGCCAAGGATGGGAGCTTCAGAGGCAAGTGGCTGTGTGACTTCAGCAAGTTTTTTAACCCGAGCCTCAGTTTCTTCATCTGTAAAATGGAAAAATGTGACTAGCTTTCTCCCACGTTTGTTTATGAAGGTTAAATTAAAAGCCTTACACATTTACCTGCCTAGCACAGTATTCGGCACATCAACTGTGGCTTTTATGAAGTGATAATAGGTAGCTATTCAGGATATTTCCAGATATGCATTCCAGACACTCAAAACACTGTGGACACTTGACAAATGTTAGCTTTCTGCCATTACCCCATCCCCAGCCCAGCCACACCTGAGTTCTGTATTCCCAGCGCTGAGCACTGTGAATACAGTGCAAGCCCTCCGTACACACTGGCTAGAATACATGACAAGGTAGAATGAGGATGTCAAGCTGGTTTGTTCCCTCTAGATCTGTGATTCTTTCACCATTTTGTGCGTTAGTATCCTTCTGGGAACCTGAACATCTTCTCCCCCGGACAGATACATACATACATACACACGCACGCATGCGCACACGCACACACACACACATCCCACTTGGCATTAACAGCTCAGCAATCTGTGGGTTCCAGGAGGGGATCAGTTTTCAGATGCACTCCAGCCCGCTACCCATTGGCAACCGTGTAATTACTTATCAAGTCCATACTTTGTACTTCTGAGAGAGATGGGCCCTGATGCTGGCTCTCCCAGCCACCGCAGCGGGCCCCAAGCCTCCATCCCCTTCACCTGACGGTGACCCTGTGACTCGAGCCCTGCTGTCCCTGGCCAGGCTTTGCTGCTTCCCCAGCCAGAGCCCAGAGCAGCCACACTCCAGTAGTCAAAGGGGTCACAGGAAGCACTCTAACCTGAGCATAAACGTCTCCAAGAGTTTTAAAATAGATTTATGCTTTCACAGGGCAGCTACACAAAGGCAGGGACAGAATCAGTTACTGCAAACTTTTCCCCTTCGAGCTCCCCCTTGCAAGGAGATGCTGTTCTTCGCTGAGACCGTGTTTGTTTGGGAAGAGCTGCTCTCGGTGCAGGGGAGTGGCAGGGAGACAGGTAGGGGACTCCTGACAGGGGGACCACAGTGCATCCGTTACCAATAGCCGTGGGAGCCAGGAGTGCGGAACCACATCAGAATCACACTGACATGAAACCAGACGCCCCCTAAATGGGAGCAGTCTGCCTCCCAAAGGAGACTAGGTGTTCATTTCCCTCTTTTTATTTTCCCCTTTCAGACACAGATTTGCTATCTTGTGTGTCTGGAACTAAGAGACCAATGTTGTCACCAGACAGTGGGTTCCTTTTCCATCACTGGTTGAAATCAGGGCCATTTCAATCCTGCACATAGAGTTTTTTGTTTGTTTGGCTTTTGCTTTTTTGTTTGCTTTTTTTTTAAAAAAAAAAATTGACGTATAACATTGGCTTGCAACTAAATTGAACCAACACGTGCAGAAGGCCAGCTACAGACCAGGTGCCTGTGCTGTGCGCTTGGGCAGCAGGGGCGTAGTCTTGCTGAGCCCAAGTCCTAACCAGCATACCTTACGCAGGCTTTGCCCTAACTCACGACCTTCCCAAACTCCTTCCCCTGGATCCTGGATTTTGTTAAAGGCACCGTTTACCCAGGTAACTTCTCTTGGATCCAGTATTCACCTTGGTTTCATTGGCAACAGACTCAGACAATTCTGCTAAATGACTCAAAAATCCATCCTTCTCCATAGGGTCCTTGCGGCTACCGTCCTGGTCACCTCTTAGGATTCCTGCCCAGACTCGTGCTACACCCCTCATATTGGATTCCTCGGCGTCTCCACTTCCAAACCGTCTTCCTTCTGCATCTAGAACCATCTTTCTCTAGTACAGACTGACCATGTCCCAACCTAGCTTAAGCACATTTGATGGGTGCATGTTTCCTCTCATATGAAATTCTTACTCTTTATTTCAAGGCTTCTCAAATTGAGTTCAGCTCGACTCTCTAGTCTGCAATTACTCCTCCACCCCACCCACATTCCTGAAGGGCCTCAACCACCCTGGAAGCTGCCCTAACACAGCATCCGACTTATTCTCTGTCTGCTGCTGGGTCCAGGAGTGAGGCGGGCACCACTGTCCCACTCAGGGAGCCACCTTGACCACGCTGCCCTCGCATCAGCATCTCTGCTCAAGGAGAACATGTGCTCTCTGTTAAGGTGGGAGGGGAAGGGGGCTTACGTGCCTCCAGGGACGTTGAAGGGGGACACGGGAACTCTTGGATTGGAGGCTGAGCAGAACCTGGGGGCACAGAAGAACATCACTGCACTCTGTCAATGGGATGGTCGTTACCTACCGGGGTCCTCACGGGACAGCTCCACACTGCCCAGCTCCCACACACCCTGACTCTGGGGGTCGGTGCACCTCGTTTGAGTAGAGACCTGTGACCACAATCTTGGGTCTCTGTCTGAGTCCATCCTTGCCTTCCTTGTGCGGCAGACTACAGGGTACCCTTAGATATCTCTTCTCCCTTCTCCCATGGTGCCAGGATTTTAGCTGAGCACGTGGCTGCCCAAATTGGTCAACACTTCCCCGTAACAAAGTGGAGCCATGTGACTAATTTCTGGCCCAAAGAGGTGATCGCAAAGTTGTCCCTTAAGAAGAAAATGCCTGGATTCCTCTGGTTCTTTTGCACCATCCCGGACCTCTGCTATCTGGCAGTGGTGACCACTAGAGGGGACACTTTGGAACGAGGGGTGGAAGTTAACCTTTGGGGATGGCAAGGCTCCCGTGTCCCCTGGTTCCTACTTCTGCGGCGTTCTAGGGGAGAAAAATGAGGTTGCATCTTCTCTAAGTCACTGTATTTGGGGGCCTCTGTTGTTACATCAGCCTTGCCTCTATCTTTACTACCCTACACTCTTGCAAGCTTGAGAAGCCAAGTCTTTTTCTTCCACTTATACCCGTGGCTTTGAGAACGCAATTCTGGGCTTTCCCTCATTTCTAGTCCCAGAGCTGGTGGATAGTGTCTGGTTAGGGAGACGAGCTGGGGAGAGCAGAGGTCTCGGGGCGTAAGGAGAAACCCGGCCAGAGCCTGGGCAAGCACGGGGCTTATTTGCTCCTCTCCCCACCCCCACCCACCACGTGTGGTCCCCAGAAATCGCGCCTTCTCAACTATTTTTAACTTCATGTTTACATGGCCGCAGAGTCACGATAAATGTCCAGGACTATTCTGGTACTTGCTCTCTGAGCACATGTTAAGCTTGAACATTTCCTCCTTCTTTGACTCAGGCACAGCCACGTGACTCGCTTTGGCCACTGAGATGTGAGCAGAGCGGTGCACGTCCGTGCTGGGTGAGGTGCTCACGGCCGGCGCCGGGCCCCGCAGTGTACCTTCCCCTGCAGCGGTGATCATGGCAGATCACGCTGCAGTGAAGCCTCCATCCTCTTGAATCCCAAGTGGACAGGCACAAAGCAGCACCCCGAGAAACCAGCCACGGGCCTGTAGCACGAGCAAGAAATCAACCTTTGTTATGACAAACCACTAAGGTTTGGAAGTTGTTTGTTTCTGCAGCATAATCTAGCACATCCTGACTGACGTGGTGGTGGTGATTAAGACTACAATGGAGGGGGAAGATATAGCTAAGTGGCAGAGCTCATGCTTAGCATGCAGGAGGTCATGGGTTCAATCCCCAGGACCTCCATTTAGAAAAAAAAAAAGGACTACGATGCAAACCAAAGCATTAAAGGAGGTATTATTGAGATATGAGTGAGTGAGTGATGAGACTGTGAGACTGTAATTCAAGGGTGATGCCTCTTTAAAGTATTTCCTTCCCCACTAATGGGCCCATGCTCTCCCCTCCTTGGCTCTGTCCCTAAATCTAAGAGCCCAGTTAAGTGGCATTTCAAGATGGACGAGGGAGAATTGTCTGGCCCTGTAGGGAGGGAGGGAGAGAGAGCTGGGGGAAGTATTTTGTCACTGACATTGTTTAAATTGCCAGCACACATGATGCTAGAAAGCAGAGCTACTTTTAGTCAGTTTAATTCTTTTAAATTATTTGCAGACAACGCACCCTTTATTGTCTGCACTGGGCAGCACCTTCCACCACCCGAGTTAGTACATCACTAGATCATCACCTCTGGGCGCAAGTGGACGGATTCAGTGCATGCTGGAGGGCTGGCTTCTGGAGTGGAGAACAACTCACCACCTAACCCTGAAATGCTGCTGCTGCTTGAATGCTGCTGCTTCTATCAGGATGGCGTCTGCTGCTTTCTTGAAAGCTGGTAAAGTCCTTCCTAGTTCAAGACCAAGTTCACATGCCACCTTCTGTGTACATCTTTCCATGATACTCCAGGTAGATTTCATCACTACCTCAGCTGTGATCCCAGGACACATTTTCATACCCCTGCATGTCACTGCATGTGACAGTTGTTTACTTACACGTCTCTCTTTTCCACTCGATGGTGAGCTCTGCGGAGTCAGGTGTGTGTTTCCTTTATATCTGGGTCCCCGTGCTGAGCACAATGTCTGGCACAAAGTGAGCCCTTGATACATATTCCATGCAAGTATTCCTCTAGTTCCTACCACGTGTCAGACGCTGGACAAGGCCCTGTGGATACAAAGACGTGAAGGTCCCTAGGTGTGAGAGGCATTCTGTGACCTACCCCTGTCTCCCTCTTCTCTTGCCTGGCCGGGATGGAAAGCCAGCTCTTCATTTGTAAGTCACATCATGCATCAGAATGCAGTCTGCTTTATGGCCTCAATTATCTATTTTCTTGAAGGTTGTTAAGGGATCGCTGAAGAATGCCTACTGGCCAGAAATCTACTGCGCTTGAAGAAGAGAAGGTCATTTCAGCTTGGCCGTAAGTGTTTCTTTCCAGTCACTGGGCTCCCCAAAGGCTGGGCCTCCCCTGTGCCGTCAGCATGTGCCTCTGCTCCCAGCTTGTGACTGTGTCCCAGGGAACCATCCAGACACCTCACCGAGCTGGGGGGCTTTTATTTTTGCTGCTAGTCTGTCGCAGTTCTTTAGCAGCTATTTAGAAGTTATTCTGTTGTGTGGTTTAAATATATGGTAATATGAACGAACAGTAGCTGCCCTGCGTGGATTTGTCAGATGTGCCAGGTGGGCCTGTGAGCTGTGTCCTTTGCATTCACTTGCCCGACTGAGCTTCAGAAGAGCTCCATGGCATGCAGAATGTTTTTATTCCCATCTTACAGATAAAGACACTGTGATGCATGAAGATGAAGCAATTTGCCCAAGGTCAGACAGCGAGCAACGTCTAGATTCAGAACCTGACCCAGATTTGTGTGTCTTCAAAGCCCGGACCCACAGCCCTGCCTTGTGCAGTGATGGCTTAAACCGGTTCATACTGGCTCAGAGCTGACTATATCACCTTTTCTCAACTCCACGTTCAGTGATGTGCTGGGAGCTTGCAATCGGCCGTGGTGGGAACATTTACACCATGGGAACTGGCCAGCACTACGAAACTGGCTTCTTTCCTTCTGGAGACACGGTTGTTAAACATTTTACTAGCACAACATTAGATGTGTGGCTTCCTGGCTGGGAGGAATTAAAAAAAAAAAAAAAGAGGAGGGAGAGAGGGGAATTTTCTGTTTTTCCTGAGGCTTAATTCTACTGATCTGAACAAAGAGAAAATCCTAGAATATAGGCAGCTCAGAAGGAGAGCTTAAAAAGGAGTTGCGTAAGTTTTCTATGTCTGTAAGTCTGATTCTGTTTTGTAAATAAGTTCATCTGTGTCATTTTTTCAAATTCCACATATAAATGATATCATATGATATTTTTCTTTTTCTTTCTGGCTTCCTTCACTTAGTGTGATGATCTCCAGGTCCATCCATGCTGCTGCCTATAAATGGCATTATTTTATTATTTTTTACATCTGAGTAGTATTCCATTTTCTATATATCTCACAACTTCTTTATGCAGTCATCAAAAAAGGAAAAAGGAGCTGCAAGTCTTTGTAAATTTCATCCATTCTAACACCCCAGGACCACAAAACCTGGGGTTTCTTCCCTCATTCAAATTGAGAGCCTGTCACGTGCCGGGCCCTGCTCGTGGGTGCCTACATCCGGGGGCTGAAATCATTATCCCAGAGTTGCTTCTCCCAGTTGGAGCTGTGGGACATGCCGTCGCTGGCTGGGGCTCCCAGGCAGCATCCGGAACAGGAGAACAAGCAGGAAGAGATCTGGGGAGTGTCCGGGTCGGGGACGCCTCCTCCCCTCTCAGGTATTCTCCTCGGGTAGCACTGTAGGTGGGGCCCCCGGAGCACCAGTGAGGAGCGGCTGGCTTCACTGGCTGCCTGCCGGAGTCCGGGTCAAGCCCCACCTTGTGTCGCGAGCCCCACAGGCAGGGAGAAGTGGGCTGGGCCCCAGCCAAGTAAAGGTGGGAGGAGACCCAGCTTGAAGCTGATTGCTCCTTGGCTAGATGACAACCAGCTAATCTATTAAATTTATAGTTCAGGACTGAGCAAGTCAAGTAGTGGTCATGAGGGCAGCCTCTAGAATCAGTCTGTTGGCGTTACATCCTGGTTCTACCACTTTTAGCTTTGGGACATTAGGTAAGTGGCTTCAGCTCTCCTGTGCCTCAGTTGTCTAACCTGTAAAATGTACATGAGTGTGTTCTCTTTACTCACACTTGTGCAATTCGATGTGCCAGCCATTTGCATTATTTTAACTCATCGAACTCTTCCAGCAATCCAGTCTTATTACCATGATGCCCATCTTTCAGATAGGAAGACTGAGGTACAGAGAGGTGAAGTCACCTGCCCCAGGTCACACAGCTTGAAGGACCAGAGAAAGGATCCAAACCCAGGCAGCCGGGCTCCAGACTCCATGTATGTAACCCGTCCTCTACTGCCCACTTTGAAAATAAAAGACAATAACTGTGTCTACCTCATCAAGATATCCTGAGGATTAAGAGAATTTACATACGTACAACACTGAGAAAAGCCCCTGCCTTTACTCCGTCATTTTTCAGTGAGGACAGACAGCCAGCAATTCCCTGGACTGATTTGTTTATTTATTAGCAAACATGTACTGAGGGTCCATCTTGCTCAGGGCCCTTAGATCTGTACTGAGGATACCAAGATGCCTAAGACAAAACATTTAGGAGCTTACGGTCTGGTGGGAGGTACAGACAGGTGAGGACACCTGCTCTTTGCTCTAGAGAAAGACATTATCTCAATCATCCAAGGCAGAAACTTAACCTGTCCTGCTGTAGAAGGAGTCATTATATCTCCCAAGTCTGTTTGCTTGAAAAACATCCTTGAAAAGATAGTCCAGGATGAAAGCAGTCAGTGCCTTTGCTTGTAGGACATGCAGGAATGTGAGAGACCCTTAGAGACTTGTCTTCCAGCAAAATACTAGTTGCAATCCTCGTCACATAACTGGGTGACATTTTAAAAGAAAATGTTTTCATTTTCTTAAATCATTTTCTTGCTTTTTTTCTTTTCTTTTTTTTTTAGTTGCTAGCATTCCTTGTGTTACGTTGCTTAGTATTATTTAATATAAAATTAGTATTATTTAACTATTATAATAGTAACTAATATTAGCAATACTGAACTATACACCAACTGCAAAGCTACTGAGTCACTTCTGTCCTTATTGGGATCAATCCCTCTAAAGCTACGGCAAAGAAATGTGGAAACAGGAAAGAGGGAAGCTGAACTAAATCCCTGGATGATGCAATTCAAACTGATAAACCTGAGAGGATACAGTCAATATCAGAAACAAATTTGCAAGACAAGCTAAACCACATGGCGTTTTATCTTAAACATGCATAGATGAGTATTCAGCCAAAGACAATGGAACTCTTGTGCAGATTTCGGGAACTTTCTTTGCATAGGCTCCTCCTCTCCAAAAACCTGCCCCATGCATTCTAGCCAACTTGGCACCCTCAAACCCCAGCCTGTCTTCTCAGCTCAGTAGACTGCCAACCTCTCCTTGGGTTCCCCTTTCCTGGACTGTGACCTGGAAACTGCCTCCAGACCATTATCTGAACCAATCACAGAGCTCACCTCTTTCGCTCTCTGTCTCTCACAGCTCACATTCCTGTACTGCCTAGATAGAATGTCTGACAACAGTTGTTTTATGTGCTTTATCTTATTTTCAGGTTGTTTACAGTGAGAGGACAATGCTTATAAAAGTGAATCCTTCATGATTTAAATGAAAAGTTTAACCTACATATTATTGAATAAATGATTGGATGAATGAGTGGCTATGACTCCATCATTACCCATCACTGACATAATCAATGTGGCGAGAAACATGCAGAACTTTGATTGGATAGGCCTATCCAGTGGCCACACTAGGGGCTGGGATAGATCCGACCCCACCTAAACGTCATCTGAAGCACATTAGCTGAGAGAGAGAGAGAGAGACTTCCCCAAGGAAAATTTTGATATAATTCCCAGGAGAAGGGTGGAGGGTACGGAGGAGCAGACACAGCATATCCTTTACAGAAGAGCACAGGCCCTGTTTGAGGGCCTGGAACAAGGGATGATGTCTCATCCCTATGAGACAACCAACACTAGTCTGCGTTAAATATGAGACGAACAATAAAAACCACATGCCGAGGAAGCAGACACAAGAGCGCTTATACAAAGGAGGTGATATAGGAGCTGGGCCTTGGGAAAATCAGTAGTTTTCTAGGGGGCTAAGCAGGGCAGAATTAGAGCAAATTGACAGAGCTGCTATAGCCATCTAAAAATGAAGCCCCCAAATTATTTGTCACACTTTCCATCTGCCCCAGAATCCGAGGTCTGTGACAGCCTGGGCGACAGAATACTGTGGATGCGAAACTGAGCTCCGTAAGGAGCCCAGGCTTCTACTGCCTGTGTCTTTGAATATTCACTCTTAGAACCCACTTGGCATGCCATGAAGAAACCAGGCGACCACAGGCAGAGGCCATTTATGGGGACTCCAACTGCCAGCCCCAGCTAAGGTTTCAGCCACCAGCCAGCACCAACTGCCAGCCGTGGGAGTAAACCAATCTTTCAAGCAGATCCTCCAGCCGGACCTCCCGGTAGAGGCTGCACGGCACAGAGACGAGCTTCCCTGCTGAGCCCTGTCCAAACTGCAGATCACGCGCTAAATAAATGACAGTTGCTATTTTAAGCCTTAAGTTTTGCAGTGAGTTGCAAACCAAAACCATTGAGAAAGCTGGCAGAACATTTAGAGACTAGTAGAGTCTCTGATTTGGGAAAGAGCGTAAGATGCGCAGCGGAGAGCGGTAGCAGAGGTTCTGGAGGTGGTCCGCGTGGAGGAAGGTTAGGAGCGTGGAGGATACACAGCCATGAAGACCAGGCACGAAGCAGTGATTCCGGACTGTCACTAGTGCCATAAGGTCTACATGATGATTCCTGAAGAAGACCTTTCGTGGTCACATGAGTTCCACACTCACAAACAAAACACATGAACATATTAAAGACTCTTTCCAATATTTTGCCACCAGTACATGCTTTTGTTTCCATGGAAACCTATTAATACACTGGAGGGATTGTGTTCTGTGGAACCCACTTTGAGGAATTCTCCTCTCGTCCTTCTACCTAAGTGGGTGGACGATTTCAGAACTCATCTCAACTTTACCACTTTGGAGGGATCCTAATTGCCGCAAAGGGTTAATAATGTACAGCTCATTAAAAAAGTCGCCCCTTCTGGCATAACTGTTGGCTCTGGAGAAGCTGATTCAGAGACACCAGGCACAGTCATCAGAAGAGCTCCGGGGAAAAGAAGGTTCATGTTTTTCAAGAACCAAATCAACACCAGCAACACTTTGACTTGAAAACGTCCACACCCCTCACGAAGACTTGTCAGGCACAATCTGTTTACTGCCTGGTGTGTCCCAGGCTAAACCCCCTATAAACACATGTGCTTCATCTGGCTTCCTTACTGGGGCCAGGTGAGAATTCCAAAATTTCTGCATAGCAGACCTCTCCTAATCTCTTGGAACTTCTGGACACACAAAACCATGTTCACAACCTTAGCAGAGGTCAGTATTGGTGGACATAATGCAAGAGATGGAGGGGATGGTCACATGGGGCCTCCATTCATTCAGTAAATTGTCACTGAGCATTCTTAGCATAGCAAAGGAAACAAGACAGATGTGAACCCTGACCTGATGGGGCTTACGGTCTAGGGGTTGACGATGGGCAAAATCGAAGGAACAAATACCTGTGATAATCACAGACTATGGCAAGTGCCCCAGAGGAAGCCAACATGGTGCCAAAATGGAGATACTGGAGCAACGAGGGTCTATTTTAGACCCAGTGGTCAGGGAAGATGAACGTGAGGAGGTGACAGCTGAATAGGAGAGGAAAGAGCGTTCAGGTAGCAGTAGCTTTTGCAGCTACAGATCTGTCGAGTCAGCAGCATGAATCTTACCAGGTCCTACTGAAGGCCCACTGGGGTCCAAGTCCATCAGGGAACTAGCAGCCAACGTTTAGGACCCCGTTTCCAGTTCTACTGGAATGCTGTCATAGTTTGGATTCCCCAGAACCAGACCCTGACACAAAGATTCACGTGAAAGTGATTTATCAGGAAGGATGTCCAGGGAAAAAACAAAAGGAGGCTGGGCGTGTGGAGAGGGAAGAGAAGGAAGCCAAGCAAAGACTCACTATGAAGCAACATCTCCCAGAGAGGAACTCGGGGTCAACCCCACGGGGAGCTTTGGGGACAGTATGGGTGGCGCCTGAGTTACCTCAATCAGAGAACAAGGCAGCCAGAGTATTTATCCTCCTGTATTCTTCAGCGCTGGTCAGAAGCTGCCCCCTGGGCACGCACTTCTGATCTTTGCAGGGCACAGGCCAAGCAGGCCCTGGAAGCCTGAAACCACCTCACTGACAAAGAGACACAGGAGCTGGCTGACGGAACCCAGGTCAGCCCAGGCTTCAGTGCATCCCAGATGTCGTCGGCTACCAGAATATTTACGTATTTGTTTCAGCTGAGTTCTCCAGTGCTTGCTGCAGTCATGACTGCCTGTTGGGAGGTAATGATACCTGGTTGAACCCCCAGGTATTGCATCCCTAACCCCAGACAATACTGTCTCAGAATTACAGTCACACTAAGAAATGCTCATCCTCATCAGAGATGTAAACACACCGAAAGCAATATGACTTCTCAGGCAACGGGAGATCCTTAACGTGGGAGTCCACAACCAGGAAGAATCCAAAGGATACAACCAGTCTTTTAGAATTTTAAAAACATCATCCATTTAAAAAATCTTCCCACTGGGATCACTGAAGAAAAATTCTCAGCACAGAACTGCAAACAATGAGTCTGCATACCCAGCAACTGAACAGAGCAGCTGGAGGGTCTCATGAGGATGGATCTCCGTGATGATGGAGATGGTACATTTGTCTCCTGGATAATGGTTCTCAGTGATTGTTCTCAGTCATTTATCTATTTATCTATTTTGGCAACTTCAGTGTCTACCATTAAGCTCTCGGGGAGGCAACCTAAACTCCAAAGTAGAATTAATCTAGAAATAAAACAGGTAAATCCTCTCCTACCAAAGTTATTCCTGATGGCAAATCTCAACCCAGATATGGTTCTCATCCCCAAACGAACAGGGAGTAAATCCGTTCCTATAACAAAGTGCTCCAGAATTTCCAGGTGTACAGGCCTTGTGTGGGTGGCAGGGGAGGGACTGGAAGCACAGAATAAACATGGAACAAGAAACCTACTGTGTCCAGCACTGAACTAGGCAGTGACAACTAATGGGGAGAAAACACAACAAGAACGCTACCCCCCAGAACTTAGCCTAGAAGAGGAGAGGTGACTGAGCAATAAAGTGTAGTGCGTTTTGCATGAAACTGAAGACTCTAGGGGCACGTGGCGGCAGCGCATCTTTCCTTTCATACGGGGAAGGGTCAAGGGGAAAAGTCTTGACATGAGGAAGAGTTGGCCAAGGGAGAGGATCAGTGTTTCAGGCAGAGGAACAGCAAAACGAAAGCTGAATGTCAAGAGACTGAGATCGTGGGGGTTGGGGAGGGCAGTTTGGGGAACTAAGGTAATCATCTATGGCCGGAGAAGAGAATGCACGTGGTATAAAGAGGTGAGAAGTGGTGACACCAGCAAGTAGGCAGAGGCCAGCTTTTGAAGATTCCTGAAATTGGATTACATTCTGAGGGCAATAAACAGCCATTGAAGGGTTAACTTTAGATGAATATTTGAAGCAGCTTCCCTATCTTCATATTTAAACAAACAGATACAATTTGGAGTAGGAAAAAATTCACTTCATTTTTTTATGATGAAAACAGATAGAAAATTTGCAGTGTTCTGTAGCCTGGAACTGGCCTCAACCCTAAGGGCATTTTGGGGGGAAGGTTTTAGAAGCACTGCTTAAAAGTCAATTAGTCTTTCTAAAGGGAGAGAACTGTCAGGAAATTAAGGAATTTGGAAATCAGATTCCTGAAAGACAGGCCAGATACCAAATGTTTCCCTGAGGCTTTGCACTGTGATCTTAGGTGGTTTTTGCACAAGCATTGACGGAGTCTGGCTTTGGAGTTTGAAAGTCACGTCAAGCACATTTTTAATTACTAGAATCCAGTCATGTCCTGTGATCAGGGCACAACCTGTATGAAAAAGAAATCCAATGACTTGGCATGTTAAAGATGAAAATGAAGGTGCATTCATTTATCCAATGAATATTTATTAAGCTCCTACTGTGTGCCTGGCATTGTTCTGGGCACTTGGAATACATCAGTGAGCAAAACTGACTAAATCCCTGCCTTTGTGCTGGGCTGACATGCACAGGGTTGATATTTCTTCTTCCCTGATGCTGGGATGGGAGCCAGAGAGGATGACACACATCTATACCCACCCTGTCATATTTCTGCCTTGGGGATATTATTGTTCTTGGATAAAATGAGTTTTAGAACCTGTTAAACTCTGCAGGATCTCTAAAAATATGTACGAAGTGGATTTTATTTTCAGCATCATTTTTATCCTTCTAATTCGTATCTGAACTTGCACTTCATACTTACTGTGAGGTGTGAACAAATCCAGTCACAGCACTTGAAAAGCAATTAACAATGTACAGAGTCTACCGAGGAGAGGCTCCTGCAGCCCTGAGACTCTCCCTGCCCCCCACCAGCCCACACAGGGCTCCCCGGTCTTGGATTGCTGGCAGAAGTGACTCAGTCTCACATTTCGCTCTGGGCTTTAGACTGGTCCTATCTGTTGAGTGATAGGAGTGTTGGGGAATTACCTTCTCTACTAGATTTTAAGTTCCTTCAGAGAACGTGCCTTTCCAAATATTCCCGTCTGGGTTCCAAATATTCCTGTCTGGTTTCCAAATAGCTCAGGAGAGATGAGCATTTTCTCCTCTGAATTTAGACAACAAAAAACTAAAATCAATACTGATGACGACGATGATGATGATGATGATGATGATGATGATGATAATAAACAATAAACAACAGCAATGACCTTAATTGCACATCACTTTTTACAGCACCTTACAGACAACGCTGGCTACCCTATTATTTCTTTGATTCTCACTCCAATCTTGTGCAGTTAGCGCCACGATCTTTGTAATTATTACCCAGGGCTGAGCAAGAGGATGGCGGTCATATGAGTTTAGTAGAAGTCTATGGGGTCAATGCCAGTTTTTCAGACAAAATATTGAGTTATATAGGTCTTGTGATTGTTTTTGGCCTTTTTTAGAATTACACAACACTTGTTCACTGTTGAATATATACTAAGCAATAATTAAGTGAATAAATAAATTAAATAGTACAATAATCTAAAAGTTTACAATCTATAGAAAACCCACTGTTTGATGAATAGCCTTTGAGAGTCTTCCTATGAATAGAGTCATAAATGTGTGTGTGTCTTCAAAGGAAATGCATGATATTTACCTCTTTTAACTCGATTTTTCATTTAACAATAGATTATTGCCTTTGTCTTTGGCAAAAAGCATAAGCCTGCACAACCTTTGTCTGATGCATTATGCTGATGAGCCATAATTTATTGGACATTTACAAGTTCCAGTTTTTGCTGTTATGTACAATGTTGCAACAAATATTGATGTTTATTGCATTTGTCCAATTATCTATTCAGAATAATTTCTCAGAAGTGAAATTTCTACATCAAAAAGCATGATCTTGCGTGTGTGTGTCTTATTGACTACACTGGATGTATAGGAACTGAGCACCATATTTAAGACAGAAACATTGTACAAACATGCATTTCTCCTGACTGTTTATGAACGTGCCCATCTCCCCCTACTCAGGACAAAACTGGATATTATTAAAATATGTATCTAGTTGGATTCTCTTCTTTCTCCCTTTCTTCCCAAATAATTCAATCCGAAATCCATTTGGCAGTGAATGAGGAAGCTGGCCCCATGGGACTGAGACCCAAGTGAGAAAAGCAGCCCCTCAGGGCGTCAGCCCAGCAAGATTAGGAGATGGGTTATACGTGGGGGGAGGTGAAGAAATAAGTAAATATCTGAGGGTAATGGGAACCAGGCTTCTCACTATTACAGAAGGGAATCACAAATACAGAAAAAGAAAGCTACAATGAGACACGTGGTATTGAATCAGAGACTGAGAGAGCCTGGAAGTAATAACACCTAGGTTAACAGTGAGCACACCTAGCATCCAGATCTTAGTCTCAAAATGACTTTGTTAAAAGGAACCAGGGCTTCTCAAAGAAATGGCTCATTTCAGGGCTGAGTCAGAAGTAGAAGATGAGCGTGGAGTATCTTGTACTAGAAAAAGTTCAGAGTCCTCAAAGAATGATGGGGACACATCAAAAGGACACAGACTCCTACTGGCCAAATCAAGGACTATTTGAGTATCAAAATAAATAAGGATAATAATGGGTCAGGTGTCACTGAGTAAATTAAGAATTCATACACCCACCTTGATAAAAATACATAAGTGAATAAATAAATGGGAAAAATAAAAATCTCCTCCTCTGGGCAGAATGCCAACTAATAAATGAGAAGAATTTATGGAATTAGAAGATCACCATTTGGCAAATGTTATAGTAAAAGTTAATTCAGGCAAGAACCATCGATGGGATATGGGAGCTAACAGTAGGGGAAGTGAACGTGGATGAAGAAGAGGATATTTACAGAGTCTCAAAACATCTCCCCACAAAAATACTTATTACTTACATGAGGGGAAAGGATAACTTTATAGTGGAAAAGCCTGGCACCTTGATGGAGTGAGCCAAGTTAGCGGCACCATGTGCCATTTGATGAGATGCAGTGAGAAGATCATAGAGTCATTTCCGTGAAATTCCAAAGAGGTACAACCTGAATCCAGACATCAGGCTACATCAGACAAACTCGAAGGACATTTTACAAAATAAATGTTCTGTAGTGTTTAAAAAGTGGTTTTTTTAAATGTCATCATCCAAGAGGAGTCAACGACTCATAAGAAAACACCAGATACTGTAAGTGCATTTTCCACTCTCAAAACTTTACAGTAGACCTTGAACTTGGCCAGCATCTCCCCCCATTACTAATAATTTTTATTACTGTTGGAATAATAGCTTCTATAAACTGAGGTTTTTAAACGTCATATTTAAAGAAGAAGACAAACACTGAAGTCCTGAATGTCAGGACAAACTGGAAGATCTATTCCACCTGGAAGGAGACAGGAAACACGTGACAACTAAGGGCAACTTGTGGTAAACTGGATTCTTTTGCTGCTCAAAGGCATTTGGCAAAACTTAAGGTGGATTCCTAGAAGGAGGTAATGTGGAAGTTCTTTACATTGTTCCTGCTACTTTTCTGTAAGTTTTAAATAACTTCAAAATTTTTTAGCAAATAAGAAGCAAATCATTCCTTTGAACAGTAGTGAGGGCATACACTCTGCGGGAGACATGGCTTTTAAATGATGACTTCTTAAGTATTTCCTACTATATTAGTCTAAGCCAAAGTCTTTTCTTGCTGTTTCCCTGAAACTCTCTTTCGACATATCCCCCTTTTAGTATTTCCTCTCCTTGGATGATTCCTCGCAAGATGCCCATAAATGCCTTTCACCTTGGGTTTGACCTGTCTGATAGATAGTCTTATGAGAGCTGACACCATCTACAGATAGTATAGGTCACACTAACTCCCACCAAGAAGCTTGTCTGCCTTTTCATTTTCACCTGAAATAGAGACCTGCCATCCAGACATTCCATTGCTATTTAGAGAAATTAGGCTGAAACTAAAGGCCACTCTCAGGGGACATGGGCACATTTAAATGATTGCTTTGTGGAAGCAATCTGCCCAGTGCTGGTGCACTGATTGTCTCATTTGATCCTCACAAGCTTGTAATGGAGAAA
Source organism: Vicugna pacos (assembly GCF_048564905.1). Classification (NCBI taxonomy): domain Eukaryota; kingdom Metazoa; phylum Chordata; class Mammalia; order Artiodactyla; family Camelidae; genus Vicugna; species Vicugna pacos. The sequence continues at coordinate 31,543,508 of NC_133011.1, read as the reverse complement.
CATTATCATTTCCGTTTTCTAGATGGAGGGACATTGTCCTAGTTAAAAATAACTTCTGGCCTAAGGAGCAGGTGGGGTGGAGATCAGATGAACCTAATAAAATCAGCATGTTTATTTCCTCAACATGGTAAGTAGACTGGCTTATATTTGAAATTCAGCTCAGGAAACACTCTAAGAAATAACTGCTATCTTCATAAAGGTCTGTTCTTTATATAACCCAGCTGGTGCAGATTAATCATGATTCTGTGGTGCATAATAATAGCTACCATTGCTTGAGTACCTACTATGTGTCAAGCACTATACTAGGAATGCAACAAATTATCTCATTTGTAAAATGCCATTTTCAGTAACTACTTATATGATCATTTTTCACTCCTCTAATTTTTGATGTAATGGATTAAGCATTGTCTCCCGATATTGAACCACCCTTGCATTCTTACAATATACCATGCTTGGTCATGATGTATTCTTATTTTGACATGTACTAGATTCTATTCCCTAATAATTTATTTAGAATTCTTACCTCTATATTCATAATTGAGATTTCTTTTTTGTATACTATCATTATATTAAATGTAACTTTGGCTTTTACATGAACTAATTTAATCCTCACAACAAAACTATAAGGTACATACTCTTTAGTACAGAGAAACTGAGCTCAGAAAAGTGAAGTTGGGGGAGGATATAGCTCAAATGGAAGAGCGCATGCTCAACATACATGAGGTCCTGGGTTCAATCCCCAGTACCTCCTCCAAATAGAAATAAATGAATAAACCTAATTACACCCCCCTCATAAAACAAAACAGGAAAAGTGAAGTAACTTTTCCAAGGTCAACACAGCTAGTATATTTAGGATTTGAGCCGAAGTATATCTTTTCCCACATTGGACAGGCTCTGGTTGACATCCATTCTTCACTCTCCAGATATGGAAAGAATTCCAGACCCAGAAACATTGCCATACACTGATCTGGGGTCTTAGGCACTCAGCACTAGCTCTGCTTGTCAGGTTAGGGAAGTGGATAGGTCACCCCCTTTACTGGATCTTGGTTTTCTCCTCTGTAAATTGAGACGATGGATGTAGGCAATCACTATGATTCTCTCTTTCTGTGTGTCTTCTATTTAGACTTAGTAAGTCTTAGTCAGCATCCCCTGATTTCACTGTAGGGATGGAAATATAGCATGCACTAAGTCTGGGGTGGGGGAGAAAAAAAGGAAGAAGGGGAAGGGAGAAGAGGGAAGGGAAGGAAGGAAGAGGAGAGGTTTATAATTGAAGATAACTTGTCTAAACGGCTTAATTTCTTTTTTACAAAAATCTGCCATGTGTCCATTATATTCAGCCTTTCCAATGCATTCAGCTTGCCCCTACAACATATTTCTAAACACATTAAAGTCCAAACGTAGGCAGAAGTTTCTGCTGCTGCTAATAATTGGATTGCTGCCTTCTGGTTTCCAGGACCCACTGGTACTTGATCTCATTGTGCCCAGCTAACTAGCCTCACTGACCTGCCCCTCAGTTCAAGGCACCTGGGTTACAGCTTCCTTCAACCTTTTTTGAACATATTCCTCTGGCTTTTCCCAAAGTATTTGTTCAGGAAACTGACCTAGTATTTGCCCTTAGCTTCCAAATACCACCAGTGTAGGAAAAGTGACCCTCTTGCCTTTTGCCCTGAACCAATGGGAAGCCTCTGTCCCCAGATGAGGTGCTATCCTTACCCTGTTCTTCAGTGTCCTTTAACTGTCTCTACACCATGATATGGGAGTTAAAAAAAACAAGTGACCATCACTAGCTTAATGTATCCTTTCCTTAGAGTCTTGAGGACAAAAAATAACAGCAATCAGAGCATCCTGACTAGTGAGTAACAGGGTGGGTCAAGATATTGGTCCTCTTGGCTCTTGGACAACAGGGAGGGACCTGGAAGTCTGGAACCACATGGCCACTCACTTCCTTCTCAGGGCAGTTGAGCCCATTTACCACAGGACTCTATGTGCTCCATGAGACTGGGAAAATGTTAGGAAGCCCAGCTGAAAGGACTGTTTAAGAGAATCCAAAGTGTCAAGCATCTCAGTATCTCCATAGCTCAATAAGTCTGGTTCTCTAATGAAGTAGAGATCTGATTTTTTTTTGTCTTTATTTTATTTTTGTTGTTGTTGTTATTTACCCTCCCAATGTCTTTCTCTGGTTTTCTAATCATAACATCAATTTCTCCTTTGAGGATAAGTTACTAGGTTGGATGATGCCACCCTAGAACTGCTGGCAGCCCTCTTCCCCAGCTGGTTGTGGAGGAGAGAATGAGGTCCCTGCACAGAGAGAGCAGAGCTGAGAGAGGGAAAGGCGAGAGAGCTGGAAGACAGGGAGTCCTGCTGTTAGGTCTACCCAAACACTCACTGTTAGAGGGATTTCTTTTTTCAAGTCCTCACATTTCCATGATATAAGTTCCACCACAGAAATACATCCAGCTTCCCTCCCACCCCTTCCTCTCTCCTCGCCACCATTTAATGGGTAAAGTGTAAAGCACCTGATAAGCATTATTACAAGTCCCTTTAACAGGCAGAATTTAAGTGTTAACAGTTACTATTCCCACGTGGTCTACCCCTCTCTTGAGCAGAGATGGTCCCTCCAGTTCTTGCTTCCATGAGTGAGTGAAATGCCTCCCTTTCCATCTTTCCTTCAAGACTGGAGACTTTACCCAATTCATCTTTACCATCCCAGCATTTACCACAGTGGTGCTTATACACAGAGGGGCACGATAAACCTTCAGTGACTAAAAGAAAAGTCTGGATTGCATCAGGATGCCTTTCAACATTCTACTCATGCTCTCAGAAGACCGTGAATATTTTCGCGGTGAGTTTACCTATACCATGCCCTTCCTGGACTCATACGAAGGGAGATTTGCTCGACCTGGAAAATAGTCAAAACCAAGAAGTAAGGTTTCACAGTAATATAGGACTTTAATCAGAGTTCCAACTCCACGTAGCTAATAATACGGTTGCATGCTGCCTTTGTGTGGATGCTGAGCTCGAAATACCCTGGACTCCCCAGCACCCAGGAGAATTTAAATTTTTTCCCCATAAAGTTGAATGTCACCTTGAAATGAATTTACTTATTCTGATTAGCTAAGGCTTTCTGAGACTGTTCTGCCCTTCCTTTCATGTATCCGTTGAAGTTGTTTTCCACCAATATACGCGTTGATGATTAATTCACAGTGCATTAGGAGCGTTTGGCTTGTTCATGCTTGGTCAAATTTCTAGCTATTCTATTATTCTGAATATTACATTTTCAATCAACTGCTGATTTACTATTATTTTCTAAACAGCACATATTCAGTGTCCCCGGTCAGCATTTTTGGAGGTCTCCTTGGTAGTCTTTCTTGTCTTTAGGTGGATGCAGACAGTCTTGGCGGCGTCTGGGTAGGACACAATGTTTGTTTGCAAAGCACAATGAGAGCACAGAGGCTCTGCATCTCATTGAGTCATGGGACGTGACCAGCGTAGCATCCAGTCTCGGCCACAGCAATGTAAGATATGGGATCCAGACTCCCAGACAGCCCTTCATTCTGTCTGCAAGATGGAGCAAACTCAAGCAAAGGAAAAAGACTTCTGCATTTAGTGGACATGTACCTACCATGGTGTTAGCAACAAACACCAACAAGTCTATCAAGGAACAAAGCAGGAATTGGTAGTGGAATAAAGATCAGGAGTCTCCCTTTGATCTCACACCTCGCTCCCAGGCACAACTCTATCCTTCTCATCTCTCACAGAAAAGTGTCTGGAATGAGCTGTCCTCACCTCCCGTGTCCACCTCCTCAACCTTACTTGATACGTGAACCCCCTGCAACCTGACTTCTGCCCTCACCCCTCCACAGACATTGCTCTGGGCTGATGATCTGTTTCTTGCTAACCCAATAAGCATTTTTCATTTCTCATTTCGCTTATCTGCTCTGTAATTTCAATATAGCTAATTTCTTCCTTGTCCCTGAACCCTCCTTCACTTTTGCGGCATTAGATTGAGTTCGGTTTTCCCCTCTCCAGGAAGTGTCTTCTAATTCTCGCCTCCAACCTGGCCAAGGTGCTCTCCTTTGAACTCACCTCTTTCATTGTTCTTGTCATCACATACACCACTGTTTCCCTGTCTTTTCCCTTCACCAGAATCTGAATGTCTAAAAGTCAGTGACTATTTCTACTCTGTCTTTCTGTACTCCTTGCACAGGGCCTGGCCTCTAGTAGGTGCTCAACATACGCTTTAAATAAATGAATGAGAGATTCTGAAGGATGAGCCTTACTTTGTTCATAATTATTTTGAAATTCTTATACAAGGTCTTCCTACATCAAAACTCTCTCAATTTAATAATAGTTAACACTGACTCCGTGAGTACTAGAGACTAGGTTCTGTTCTCAGCACTTTCCATACATTAATTCATTTCATTCACAGAGCAGCCTTCGAGGGAAATGGTGTCATTTTCTCTAGTTTACAACTGGGGAAACTGAGGCATGAAGAGGTTAAATGAACTGCCCATAGTCACTCAACTGGTAAGTGGCAGAGCTCTGCTTTGCAAAAATCCCGTCTCATACCAAAGTCCTTTCTACTCTTCTAAGGGCTTAGAGGAGCATTTCCTCTCAAGTGGTTTTTACAAAACAAATTGGGAGGTGAAGAGACTAGATTAAAAAAGATTCCATGTCTTTATTATTCTTTAAGTCAGATACCAAAACTGTAAGATCGTTTTACGGGGGCACAACCATGCTCCTTGGTTACCATAGCAAGCCACTCTCTTTCGTCTTTTCCCAGGAAGAGAAGTGATGGATCGAATTAGCAGACTGATGAGCAGGAAGCACTGAACATCGCAGGCCAGGCTTTCGGGGTCGCTCTGTCCTTTGGACCTATGTTCTTCTCTCGGCTCCCTCTGCCTTGAGGTGAGCTAGCCAGAACATCTCAACCCCACAGGTTGGTACAGGAGGAATGCCGCAGTCATCCAGCTGCTCTGTCCACGGCCTCGCGGTAAGTTCAGTTCAAGGTGAAGGGGCTGAAGCCATTTGAGCTTGGGTCCAAGCTCCTTCTTTAATCTAGCTTTCCCAGTATTAAAGTTCATTATTTTTTGATCCATTTAGGACTCTAGTGTCCATATCTCAACTGTGTGGAAAATCAGAGCAAATGGAATTTGATGAATATCCCCACTAGACCCCACTAGGGTTCAAGTGGAACATACTGCAACTATGTCATAGTTCATAGATTTACAAGCCAGAAACCAACAACTATTGATTTCCAACCTTCCCTAACACAAGGAAGCATTTTTAACTTCAGAAATTATCACAAATGCCCACACGAATAATTACACTTTTGAATCAATGGATAATTCAGGTAAGGGCTATAAACTAAGAAACGTTTTTAGATGATTTTGTTTTTGATTATATGCAAGAGTATCTCTATTCATTTGAAAGACACTTCCATGAACCTCATAGTAAGTACTGAATACATACTTGGCTATGTGCATTGCTTCCCGGCCTTTTGGCTAAGATCAAGTGCACACTTGGCTACGTAACAAATAAATGATATACACAGGATGTTCTTACTTATTAGGTCTAATGATGAGGTTTGTTACACAAACAGTCCTGCAGCTACCTTGCAATAACCCAGTGGCTCACCTCTCCCTCTGCCCTGCCAGGAACCTGTGTCTTAGGCATATTATAAGATGTGCATGACCTCAGATGCTCGAATGTTAGCATATAGATGAGCGGGTATGCCTGCTGTGGTTCTAAATGAGCCTGACTTTGTTTCTTGTTCATGACCATTGTACCAGTCAGCATTCTCCAGAGAAAGAAAACAGACAGCGTGAGTGTGTGTGTGTGCACGCACGCGCGCAGAGAGAGGAGGGGGGGAGGAGGGGGATGGGAGATACACCCACATTTCAAGGTTAATTTCCTTGACTTAAAGTCAACTAACTGGAGATGTCAACCACATCTACAAAATACCTTCACAGCAGCACCCAGATTAGCCAAATGGACACGACTAAACATCACACAGACATTTTTCTCCATTTCTTTCCTTCCACATAATATACATATGCATATATGTCCATAGATAAAGATACAAAGATTATTTAAAGTCTATGTCTGCTTTTCTTTCTTTATTAGTGTTTCCTAATCTGGGGACCATGAGAGAAGCAATAAACTACTTGAGCTACTTTCACCATTTCAAAAAGATTGGCAAGGATAGAGTATGTTTTCTGATTAAAATAGTCTTTTTGCTTTTGCCTGAAATTTTATCTGCTCCACTTAGTGAGCTAGTTACTTCAAAACAAAAATTAGTAAATGCATTGCATTGGAAGATCTTTTGAAATACACAGTTTACTGTGGGAAAATATTTAAAGGTATCTTTGGTAGGGAAAATATTGGCATTAAATCAACATATGATGAATTCAAAGAACTGTCTGCTTCGGGTAGTACAGTGTCAAAGCCTTGGATGAGATACAACACTCAAACTCAAGCAATTCCACGTCCAGCATCTGTCAGTCTCGTCTGCAAGAAGGAATCCATGGCTTTCTCAATGAAATGTGAACGGGACTGCTCCCATGCAGTGGGCACTCAAGCACAGTGAGGCTCACTGCCTCCTTTCCTCTTGCTCTGACTTGCTCTGCCTCCCAAACTCCTGGTCTACGGATTCCCCATGTCTCAGCCCAGTGTCTACCCTAACTTCACCCCCAACCCCAGACTACGGGCACAGGAGGAGTAAATGACTCCAGAGGCTGTGTCACCCGGTATGTGTTTAATGTGCCCCTTCCCAGGTTGATTCTCCTTCAGAGATGAGTACCAGAGAAATACTGCCCCTTGGCTTCTCATGAAAGCAATTTCAGCTGCATTTTAATTCTCTCCAAGCATGATGTTATATTAAAAGCTCAAGGGGGTGGGAAATAAATTGACTATGAGGGATCTAGTAAGTGCCATGAATTACTCTAAGTACATTACATGGGTTATTTCCTTTAATCACTGTCATTCTATGGGTCATATAATTATGCTCATTGAGCTCAGGGAGAAACTGAGGCACTGTAAGTTTAGGTCACTTGTCCAGCTGGTAAGTGGCAAAGCTGGAGTTTAAACTCCAAGCCTGATTGCTGAACACTGCACGTTGTTTCCACAATGTCACATGGCGTTCTCTAAAAATATTACCATGACCACTGTTTCTGGGATGATGCCTAATGCAATGGCCTCAGCACCACTGGGCAGAGCAGCCTGGCCCAGGGGGTAATGAGAGAGACAATGACCAAGACACAGTGGAGGGCAACGAGCAGGCAGTCTATGGGATGCTCAGGTGAATTCACAGGGCAGTCACAAAGGCCTGCTGGGTCCAAAGGTAACTTGGGAACATCTTGGGGACCAGATGGCTTGAGTGAACATGCCAAGGACAGCCATGATCTCAGACTCAGTAATTACCACATTGCCCAAAGAGATCCAGGGAACAATCATCAAAAGCCCGATGACTCATGCCTGAAAAGGCATAGATAAGGTTTTGCTGGCCAAACAGAGGAAACCAGGCTTTGATGATGGGGCAGGAGCTATCACTGAGAGAAGGACGGAAAAAGCATCCGGGCGTTGGGTCTTCGCTTGGCCTCAGCAATGAGCCAGCAGCCCCTGTTTGATGACTCTTCTGTAAACCAGCATTCAGACTCACCTCCCACCCGCTGGCCCAAGCGAGCTGCAATTTATGATGTGGGAGCTGAAAAGAATGCTTGGTCATCTCATTGCCTGCGTGCCTCCTGGCATGGAGAGTTGGGCTGGCTTGGTTCTTATATGTAATTTTCAAAGGTACTATCAATTTTAAATTCAACCAAGGAGGGCTGTTACTGGAAAGAAATAATGTCAACAACCCTAGGGCCCCAGGAGATGTTTTGGCCCCTGACTGCAGGGAAATATGCACATTTCTGTTCAGGGTTGAAAGGAAAGCTTCATGTTTGAGGATAAAGACAGAGCCAGAGCGGAGGCGGAGCAGAAGAGGAGCAATTTCTTGGATCTCTGATTTGAAATGGAAGAAGGGGATGGGCTGGAGAAGGCAGGGGCCAGTGGGGACTAGAAAATACCTGAGGTTTACATATAAACATTTAAATAGCTTGGTTCCTTCTGAGGGCTTAAGGGAAGGATTTGTTCCAGGTCTCTCTCCTTGGCTTGTAGACAACCGTCTTCACCCCGCGTCTTCCCGGAGCCTTCCCTCTGTACTTGCCAGTGTCCAAGACACTTTCAACAGTTTGCCTATAGGAGTAGGATCCACCCTAATGACCTCATTTTAATTTACCTATTTAAAGACCCTATTTCCAAATATGGTTATATTCTAATGTACTGGGGTTAGGACTTCAACCTACAAATTTGGTATGAGGGATAACTCAGCCCACAGCAGGGTCTAATTTGTGCCAGGAACTTAACAAGAATGCTCTGAGAGTGGAAATAACTACCTACAGTTCTGGGAGCACCAGAGGACAGAGTCATAAATCCAATGGCCGGAGGGACATTAGGAAGACTTCACAGAAAAGGTGACATGGAAACTGGACTTGAAAGATGAAAGCATTTCATGAATTGGAGAAGACTTAAAATTAAATTCTAAGTAGACACAACTGCATGTGCCAGAGATTAAATGCATGACGGAACAAGCCAGGTTGAACAGAACTGGGTGGGATGAGAAGGGTAAGTGAAGGGATGGTTGGAGACCAGATGACAAGGAGCCTCCAGGGCCAGTCAATGATACTAGCAGACTTGATCTGCTGGATTCCATGAACACCCTCCATCATACAATCATTGAGACCTACCGTGTTAGATCTAGAGGTGCCATAGAGAAGCACCAGTTCAAACTTGTCCTGTTACACATGAGGAAAATATGGCTCAGAAAATACAAGTGATTTGTCCAAGGTCATACTGGCAGTTAGTGGCAGAGAACTTGCACCAGGACCCAGCAGGGTCGATCCTCTCTGCTCTCTACAACATCCCACATCACCCCTGGGACTCTGAAAGTGGTTAAGATTTACAAACGCAACCATCTCAGGGTTCCTGGAGATTAGAAAGGGGGAAAATATTTCCTTCTCCATCACCCTTCCAATCACGATAACATTACACCGGATCCTAAGAGGGGCCAGGGAGAATAGTTCCGCCAGTCATTTATGATCCAAGAACAGAGACCACCTACCATGCTCTGGCCTGACGCAGGCTATGTTTCAATTTTGAAAACAACTCTGAGTGCAGCCAGCCTGCTGGCCACATGCCTGCACGGGCCCCTGCCTGGGCATCAGGACCCGGGAGCCTCAACAGCCCTGCACCACTTGATCTTACTGTCATTTATAAGGAATGGGAGGTACAGACTGTTCAGGGAGTAGGGCACGATTTATTTTTAGCTCTCGTCTCTCTGGAGGGAAATTAACTCCAGATGATGCAGCCAGGATGAAGGAGAGGAAGCTGAGCTCCTTCCTGGGAAACTGAGGGCAGCTGCTGACCCTGGAGAGGCTTATACAATAAGGAGGCTAAAGAAGCCAGCAGGACCCTCGCTGTGTGTGGAACCCCAGCTCACAGATGATGCTGATCCAGTGAGCATGGGTCTGCCAGACAGGCATGGAAAGTCCTACCCAGATGGAACTTTCGGGGACATCTTGGCTATCTCTACTGTAAGACACAGGGAAATCTGAGGCAGAGAGGAGACAAACGACTTGCCCAAGGTCACAAGCAGACAAGTGGCAGAACCACGCCTAGTCAACCAGCTCTCAGTTCCGTGCTTTTCCCACAACAGCCCATCACCTCCTTCAAGCAAGAATGGACGGCAAGGGCTGGCATCCGTCACCGACTTACTTAAAGAGCAATGCCAGCTCCCAGCGTCCCTTACACTGTCCACCATCATCCTTCCACCTGCGGGATCCTCCCTTTAGCCTTGAATGACGTCTTCAGCTAAACTTCAGGTTTGCATGACTAGGTCAAGGCCGGTGCTGGACTTTTTCAATATGGATAAGCTGACTAGAATAACATGCCACAACCTTGGCCCTTAGGGAGCCTGTGAGGACTGGGAGGGGAAGGAGCAGGAATGGAGGTGGTACTAGGCGGCTTCAGGTCAGGTAAGGTGAGTTCCTCAGGGTAGACAAGAGGGTTCTGAAAGTGGGGAGAAGGGCTGGTCCGGATGGCATGGTCGGTCTTTGAGTCTGATGAAGGCTGCCTCTTAAGGAGAACTTGGGAAGGAGATTAGGCGAGCATGGGTCTGGGAATCATGACAGTAGCTAGCTGGGGGCCCTTCGGTGCTAAGCACTCAACCTCACTGTGCTCCCACTTATTCAGCCATCAATATGGAGTTCTAACGGTTACTCTCATCTTCTGCCAGGAGGCTGTGGGCAGGGAGCTGGGAACTATGAGCTGCAGAAGCACCAAAGACATTTCCACCCTGATTGGATTCCCTAGGCTATAGGGAACCATTGCACGGAAATGGCAGAATGGCAAGTGTGCTTTATAAATTCACCCGGCAGCAGGTGTGAAATTGGCAGAGCGAGAAAGGAAGATGACTTTGAGGATGGAAGGGCTTGAGGCAGAAAACAGTATGCAAACTGTTGAAAATGTCTTGGGGAGAGGTAATTAATTCCATTCAGCTGTTAGCTGGTGTTCTTATCAGGCACATTTGGAATGATGGGGTTTGACAGGCCTGATGCAGCTTTCCAGAATAAAGGTAAAATCAGGCATTTCACGGAAAAAAACAAAACGGAATGTATTCATCTAATTGACCCCTAAGCCCTGACTTTTGTCTCTGCCCCCAGCACTGCCCCTCCCTCATCTTTCCAGGCTCCTCCCTCTTTGGGGAAAGAGCAGGCAGTTGTGGCCTGTTGACCTGGGAGTGTGATTCCCCCACGCATGCACACAGGCATATACACCTAATAAAACCTGTACTAAGCTCCTCTTCTCATATTTCACCCATCGGATTGACCCGATACCACTTCTGATCAAACATGAGCAGGAGGAATAAGCTTTTTCAAACACCTGAGTTGAGGCTGCCAGAGCACGAGCCCAGGAACCATTCCTTAGATGTCTCATCACCATCCTTTCCTGGGAGCTCAGAGACAGTAAGCCTGAAAGTCAAAAGAACCGCTTTTGACCCTCAGACATATGGCTTTGGGCAACTCACTTCCCCCTCCTCTGGACCTCAGTTCCCTGATCTATAAACTGGAACCTCACTTAAGATGACCTCAGAGGCCTTTCCTTTTCTGACAATCCAGGCTCTCAATCCTCAAGCCTTCCTCAAATGCCCTGTGCCGGGTTGGGGCATGAGGCTGATGAAGGCCAGTGGGCAATTATAGCATCCTTCCCACTTCCCCCAGGCTCCCAAGGCACCTGCCAGAGACCTCAGCAGGAAGGAGCATCTCCAGAGGACATCAGTGCCCCAGGGGACCTGCAGGGATTAGCTGAGTCACTGTCTCAGTGGGGAGATACTGTAATGAACTGGTGAGAACTGCTGGGGAGCTGGGAGCAGTGGGAGAGGAGGGCCAGCGGTAAACAGCATGGAACCTCACGTGGTGGACGCTTCCGCCATCCTGATCCCATGCATTTTGAGCTAGAAACATAGCCTTGCTGTCTGGCCCGTTGGCACCCTAACACTCCAGTCCCCACCACCAGCCCGAATCCCCACCTATGGGGCCTGGGGGCTGTGCACGGGCCTGGGAGTCAGCAGAACGGGGACTGTCTGCAGCCAGGAGAGGGTATTTTTTTACCAGCCCACCCAAATGCTGTCGGGCTGCTGTCCTTGGGGCTTTTCAGAAGTGAACAAACAGAGGGCAGATGGGGACCTGGCAGGCCCTGGAACCCTTCTGTTTGCTCAAGGGCGTTGCCGTAGGTCCAAAATGACTTTGGGTTTGAAAGTGAAATGCCGGCACCGAGTAGATTCCTGACGGATGTGGCCCAGATGTTTCCAAGCGATTTATTCTCGTTAATGGAAAATGGCTGAGCTAATAACCCTCGGAAGGCAGCCCTGCAGGGAGAGCTGAAGTCTGCTTTGCTTCTCCTCTCCTTGTATTTGCTTGTGGTTTTCTTTTAGGGGAGAAAAGAAAGAACTTGGATGGAGGACAAAGCCCAAGTAACAACTTTGTCTCCATCTGACAGCTGATACCAAAATCCAAGTTTTTTGACCTGATTTCTATCAATTACTGAACATTCACTGAGGTCCAAGCACTTCTCATTTAATCATTATGTTCTTTCATCTCTGGCACGAGGAGACGACCAAGGCTCAGAGAGGTGCCAAGTCTGCCCAGAGCCACACAGCCAGAAAAGCAGAGCTAAGAATCAAACCCCAGGTGTGAGACTCTGGATCAAAACGCTTTCCACTGCGGTACTCTGGGGCAAAGACAAGGGCATCTAACGATTAAAAGGGACCTTGGAGGGGGGGGGTCTTCTGCATTCTGTCAGCACCCCCGAGTTATGCCCTAAACTTAGAGGTTCTAGCGAGTTTCCTTTTCCTTAAAGGACAAGCATTTCTTTTTAACATCCCTGCTCCCCAACACCTCCTGGGTAACGAGTAATTGCAGCATGGTTCAACACCGTCCTCATGATAAAGTGAAAAGGGCTTTGAAGCAGACAGAATTGGGTCCAAATCCAAATATCACCCCATATAAGCTAAGGGACTCTGAGCAAGTAAGTTATTAGAGTTCTCCCTCCATTGTCAGCCAAGGGGCTCTCTCCATCTCTACCTCTGTAGCCGAAGCCGCAGCATATCAAACGGTGTTGTGATGACAGTTTTAGCCCAGGACTTGGTACAGGCTCTCAGTAGATGGTGGTTATTACTGTGTATCTATGGAAATGAGTGAGCAGTGGATGTGCTTCGCCACCACCCCACCCCATGATGCTAAGAGAGACTTGATGATCGCCAAGGTTAAATGTAAGAAAAGACACATACAGCATTAAAAAGTCCACAAACGATAAATGTTGGAGAATGAGTGGAGACAATGGAGCCCTCCTACACTGTTGGTAGGAATGTAGTTTGGTGCAACCAATATGGAAAACAGTATGGAAATTCCTTTAAAAACTAAAAATAGACTTACCATATGACCCAGCAATCCCACTCCTGGGCATATATCTGGAAAAAGCTCCAATTCAAAAAGATACATGCACCCCCATGTTCACAGTAGCACTATGTACAACAGCCAAAACATGGAAGAAACCTAAATGTCCACTGACAGATGACTGGATAAAGAAGTTGTGGTATATACACACACGTGTGCACGCACATGCACACACATACTGGAATACTACTCAGCAATAAAAAAGAAGACAATAATGCCATTTGCAGCAACAAGGATGGACCTGGAGATGGTCATACTAAGTGAAGTAAGCCAGAAAGAGAAAGAAAAATACCACATATCACTTACATGGGGAATCTAAAAAAATGACACAAATAAACTTATTTACAAAACAGAAACAGAATCACAGACACAGAAAAAAAACATGATTACCAAGGGGGAAAGGGAATGGGAAAGGATAAATTGGGAGTTCAAGATTTACAGATACTAACTGCGATATATATAATAGATAAACAACACGTTTATGCTGTACAGCACAGGGAATTATATTCAATATCTTGTAGTAACCTGTAATGAAAAAGAATACGAAAAGAAATATATGAATGTGTACATATGACTAAAACATCATGCTGTGCACCAGAAATTGACACAACATTGTGAACTGACTGTACTTCAATAAAAAAAAAATACAAATAAACGAGTAGTAGAGAGGAAACTGAATAAAACAAGTGCTACAAAGAATATCAGAGAGGTATCTTTAACTGAAAGATTGTGTCACCTGTAAAAAATGAAGTCGAGAACTAAAAACCAGAGTTCCTGACGCTCTCTCACTCTTAGGTATTGACTTTGGCAAGAGGATGAAGAGTGGGTGGTCCTATTTGAATAACCCTATGCAAGGGTGTTCCAAATCCATCTCACCTCAAAGGTTTAAGCCTAACGGGGGGAAAATGCACTTGGATGGCTGACTATGAGCCAGAGCTTGAGCTCACGTGTGAGATTCATGCTCTGTGAATAAAGTGCTCAGACCCTTAGAGGTTCATGAAGATGGCTCTCTCCTCTGGCAAGATACAAAGCTTAGAACAAGAGAAGGATTTCCCCTAACACGGTCATGGCTGGACAGATGAAAGGATGGAGCATTAGCTCTCAGGAAGCACGGATGACCATCAAGCCTCTGCATTCCTCTTTCATTCAGAAATATTTGTTGAGCACCAGGTACTGCATCAGGAGCTCAGTGCATGGCGGTGAGATGCAGTCCCTGCCATCACGGACTTCACAGACAGGTGGGAATCTCAGTACGTGGCAGGTAATGTTCTGGATAAACCATTTACGGATGTGGAAACTGAGGCACAGAGAAGTTAATTAGCTTGTGTGAGATAATAGAGAATATATATTAGTCTCTGTGCCCGGTTTCTGGCACAGAGCTCCTAAAACCCTTGTCATTCCTTCAGTTATGAGAGCACTGAGAGCATCTTTTGTTCTAACGGGGTGATTCTGGGTGGGCTCCTGGATGGCTCCTGGATGGGGCTGGTCACCAGAAAGCCCAAGTCAAGATTAGAAGCTTGGAATTTTCAGCCCCACCCACCCCCATCCTCCGGAGAGGGGAGAAGGGCTGATCATGCCTCTGTGAGGAAGTCTCCATAAAATCCCAAAAGTATGGGGTCTGGAGAGCTCCCAGGTGGGTGAACACTTCTACATAGGGAGGGTGATGCTCCCCAAATCCACAGGGACAGAAGGTCCTGCACTCAGGACCATCCCACCCCCCACCCTATACATCTCTTCATCTGGCTGTTCATCTGTATTCTTTTATCACATCCTTTAATGAACTGGCGAACAGAAGTGAGTGTGTCCCTGAGTTCTGTGAGCCACTCTAGCAAATTAATCAAATCCAAGAAGGGGGTTGTCAGAACCTCTGACCTATAGCTGGTTGGTCAGAAGCACAGGTAACAACCTGGGTTCACCAATGGCACTTGAAGGCGGGAAAGGGAGGTCTTGTGAGGCTGAACCTTTAACCTGTGGGATCTGACCCTATCTCTGGGCAGATAGCATCAGAATTGAGTTAAATTGTAGGACACTAATCTGGAGACCTGCTTGGTGTGGGACAAACCTCCAGATCTTTGGTGACCGTAAGTGTCACAAGTGTTCTGTGTGAGCAGTAAAGGAGACACACAGAGAGGAAAGAGACAGAAGGTGGCAAACTGAGTTTTTCCTTTTTCCTTGCTCAGTGGTGCACTGTTAGGAAAGGGAGAGCCGGGATTTGAGAGTGCATGTATGACAAGAGAACAAGGGGGTCTCTACCAAATGCCAAAAGTCACTGTCCAACAAAACTGGCAGTTAGAGGGACACTGAGAGTGGCCAAGGAAGGCATCTATCTCTAAGAGGGGATGTTGAGCTGAACATGACAGGTGGCAGCAGCCAGCCCCACACTGAGCTGAGGAAGAGCATCCTTGGAGATGGTAGAAGCAGGGGCAGAGGCTCCAAGGATGGAAAGTGACCTTAGGGACCAAAGGACAGGAGTGCAGAGAATGGGAGAAGAGGTGTGAGAGGGCACTGTAGGTGGAGGCGGGGGCGGGCCACATTAGACTTTGTAAGTGAAACCAGGAGCTTGGAGTCTGGATGAAGAGGAGACAAGGGGAGGATGCCCAGACCTAATTTGTGCTTGAGGAGACGGTGACGACGTGAACACCGAGAGGACTGGAAGTTCAGGCAGCCTCCTCCTCGGCGGGCAAGTTATTTATCCTTTCCGTCTCCTTTGTTTATGAGGAAGAGATAATAACACCTCCCCATCAGACTGCATGGAGGAGATAAGGAGAAATTAAACGTGAAGTGCTTAAAACAACGCCCGCCGCCCAGTCAGCAGTCTGTGGGTGTTAGCTTTTCTCTCCTCGTCCCCACCTTCACTTCCTGCTAAACAGGCTCACAGCAATAGCGTTCTGGCAGGTGCTGTAATTAAAAGTAATAAACGCTCCGTGCAGGCGACTCGGAAAGCACAGAAAAGCACGAGGAGAAAGAAAAACAATTGTTCACCTTCACGCCACCAGGAAAAAAACACCGATACTACTTGGTGGTTTTGTCCTTCCTCCTTTTCAATGCAGCCTCGTATAAAGTACAGAGATTTTATCATGTTTATATATGGTTCTGCAGACGGCTTTTCTTCTCAACTTGGCGACTGCTGCAGTTGGGTTTTCCCAGAAGCAAACACTGAGACAGTTTTGGAGGTGTGGGAGATGGTTATCAGGGATCCACACACCTGTTTTGCGGGGGATGGGTAGGAAGCAGGATTGGGCAAAGGAGAGGGTGAAGTTTCATGCAGGTCTTAAGTTTATCTATATATAAATATATATAATGTACACACACATACACATATGCATACATATATAATTAGATAGATACAGACGTAGATATGGATATAGATTTATAGAAAGAGAGATTCTAACAGGAAACATGAAATGTCTGGTTGGCAGAACAGACTGCTTTTTCCTCACAGAGCATATTAGCACCCAGTCCCCACACCCCAGTCCCCACACCCCAGTCCCCACAGGACAATGCAGTGAGGGCCAGATGTCGCCCTGTGCATTCATCAGAGGTGCACCACAGGTTGCAACCCCAAAATTATGAAACTCAGAGCTTATACAGGGTGGCTGGCCCATCTGCCCATCCCTTCCTCTGGAGAAAAAGAGATCTTCGCTCTGGAATATATGTTTCCACAGGAGAAGGGAAGGCATCTCTAGGCTTTTTACCCTGGAATGTAAGTACATGGCTTTAGGAAGCTAAGTCTCTTAACTCACTTCGGAACAACGCACTGTCTCTAACTTCCAAGGCATGCTAGCATTTCTTGGTCATCTTTAACCAAGTTTGCCAGTGCTCTTTGCTGAAAGCTCCCAGTCCACGCAGAAAGTACAAAAATATTCATGGAGCATTTTCTCCCAACAGCAGCCTTGACACAACCTGGGCCAACCTCATGGGGAACGCTGGAGGATAAATGGTACACTGGAATGTTCTGCACTGGCTGGAGATGGCCAGGTTTTACACCCCTGCCTCAAACAGCCACTCGAGGCGGGCCAGCTGAGAAGGACGTGTCCTTGGCTCTCCACAGTGGACACATCCTGAAGGAGCTAACATGGTAGCCAGCCCTTCCTCGGACTCAAAGCTAACCATCCCACCTCCACGTACTCCACAGCAACACACTGTGAACATTTTCTCCCATCAGTGATTCCTAGTGGCTGCAAGGAATTTCATCATTCTGATTACCCGAATTTATGAATACCCCATTCCTGAACATCTGGTTGTCATGAACTTTCTTCTGCTCTAAATCATGCTGCTATGAATACCCCTGGGAGACTACATCTTTGACTTCTTCCCTAACTTTTTTTCCTTAGGATAAATTCCTAAAAGTGGAATTCTAGGGCAAGGTGTTGGCTATTTTTACGGCTTTTGATACATCCTACCAGACTGACCTCCGTCAAGGCGGTGTCGGTTTACACTTCCCTGAAGCGTCTAAGAACATGTGCTTCTCCTGAGTCCTGCTAACATATTCATTACTCCTTTAAATCATTGTTAATCTAATAAGCAGGGAAAAAAGGATTCCACTTTTGTTTTTATTTGTGTGTTTAAGTACTGTGGGTAAACATTTTTCACATGTTGTTTGACCATTTTGATTTCTTATTTTCTGAACTGCCTGTTCACATTCATTCTTCATCTTTTTTTTAATTTTTTTGCATGCTATTTTTTTTATTTACCATGTTGTATTAGTTTCTGGTGTACAGCATACTGATTTAGTTATATATACATATATATGCATGTTCTTTTTCATATTCTTTTTCATTCCAGAAGCCATTATAGTTCTCTGTGCTATGCAGTAGGACCTTGTTATTTACCCATTCTGTACACAGTAGTCTGTATCAGCCAATCCGGAACTCCCAATTTATCCCCTTCTTCCCTTCATTCTCCATCTTTCTTATTGATTGGAAAGATCTCTTAAACGTATCAACTCACTTGCGTGATCATGTATGCTGCCAGTATTTTTCCCAGTTTACTATTCGCCTTTTCATCTTGTTTCTAGTGGTTTTGACGTGCACATGTTTTATAGTTTGTTAGAGCCAATTAATCAATCTTTTCCATCTTAGATTCTGTCCTTGTCACTACATTTGTCAAACTGGAATTCTTTTTATAATCTAGATGCAGGACCTTGATTTTTTTTTTCCTGTTAAATTTGACCCAGTTAATTTCCGCCTGCCCAGATCTTTTAGAATCTTGATTATGTCACCCAGCGTTCCAGCTCTCTCTCCCAGCTTTGAGTCAGATGCAAATTTGATCAGCGCCCTTTCTGTGACTTCATCCAAGTCTTCCATCACCCCTTTTACATTTCTCTAATGATGTTCATTCAACTTGTCTGAAGCGGAGCCAAATGGAGCCTTCTCTATCACCAGTACAGCAGCCAACTGGCACCAGGCACTGATGTGGGAGAGGAGACAGTCTGCCAAATGGACGCCTGGCCTGGTCCAAGATGCCTGTTTGGATCAGTGTTTTCCGAGCACCTGTCACCCTTAGAACCATCACTTCATGCTCATAATCATTTATTTATATTTTCTCCTCCCCTTGGCATACCTGTCTTTTTCCTTTTTAGCCAACCCAACTCTTTGTGGAATGACAGGGACATAAATATACAGAAAATCATCATGTGTGAGATGACAATGACGAGGCGTGGATGGCGGTGCAAAATGTCCGGTGTCACATCAGAAGTTCAGTTCATTTCCCTGGAATCTTGGACAAGACATGAAAGACTGTCTGGTCCCCACCTTCCCACCCTCACTCACTTGAAGCTAAGATCCTTTTTGCATCATGAGGGCATTTACAGCCACCATTTATAAAGACCATCTTGAACCAGTTTTCTTACAAGCTTTATCCTTAAAAAAAAAAAAAAAACTTGCAAGAAAGGCATTACTCCTTTCAAACTCAAAATATTAGCCCAAGATTACACAGTTTGAAAGTGTCAGAGCCTGGATTTGAACTCGTATCTATCTGGATCCAAATCCACATCCAAGTTGCTTTCCCAGCTGATGTCAGTCATCGTGCATTCTCTGAACTCCTGAAGATGACTGCAGGAGTGCTCTGAAGGGAACAACTCTGTATATTGGCCTGAATTTTCCCTTCTGTATCTTCTCCCCTTGAAGACACACAAAATGGACCTTCTCACCCTTCCTCAGGATAGGTCTTTGTACGATCATATTCTCCCGGTCTCCCCTCTCTCCTCGGATCTGTCCACAGTTCCTCATACAATGGAGTTAGGAGACCTCTCAGGCGATCCTGCTCCAATGTACCCCCGTTGCCCCTGTCACACAGCTGAGCGCCATCCTCCAGACGGGCTCTGACAACAGCAGGCCTTCATTCCCCGGGGACCCGCCAGGCTCTCTCCTCCCCTGCCATGAAGTCACGGAAGGAGGAGGAGCCTCCTTCCCCCACTGCCTACCCACTATTTTCCTCTACTCCGTTCTCAGTGCAGGAGTTTTGGAGGAGATGGCTGCTGCTTCTGTGCACACTGGCCTCGCCTGGTCATTCTTTTCGTACCTCCTAGTCTTACCCTGTAACTCCTTCCTGCCGTCATTGAGCACTCACTTACGGAGGTGCAGTCCCTGGCCTTCCGATGCTTAGAGGGTGAAGGGAAAGACAGGTGAGCAGAAGAGCGGAGCTCAGACTTCCCGATCAGGGCTTCTAAGGTGGGAACTCATCCAATATGGAGCCAGTGAGGGCTCTTTTAAGAGAAGCTGGTCAAGGGGCAGCCCTCTCTTCTACTGCTGCATCTTGGGTGGAGTCGGGAAGGCAGGGCTGGAAAGGTGACACTCAAAAGCAAGACAGTGAGAGGAGGGAAAGGCACTCCTTCCATGGTTCTGCCTCATCTCCTAGTTACTGAACCACAACATCTCTTTGTGTTCTGAGCCCCACAGGCTTACTTCCCCCATTCCTAACACGAGGAAAACAACAACATCGCCTTCCTCATGGGCTTACTGTGAGAATTAAATGGTACAACAACTGTAAAGTGCTTACAATAGTAAGTAACCCCCCAAATGGTGGCTTTGATTATTTTTAGCCTAGCCCTAGATTTAATTATTTTAATTAACAAAGCACCAGACAATGTGCAAGAATAACATCCTTACTTTCCCACCCTTGCTATAGTGCCTTCTCACACACCATCTCATCTGAGCACCGCTGCAACCATGGAAGAGGGAGCATGACAGGCCCTTACTGACCTTCACGTAAGGACAATACAACGAAGACCTGGGTGAGGGAAAGAGCAGTGCCACACTGTATCTCCATCACTGTATTTTCCCCACCATACTGTTTTGGTTTTAATAAAGGTGGGTGACCAGCAACAAGAATTAACTAAATTGAGTCTTACCTTCTGTCCGACAGCCCCTATCTCCATTATTCCGGCGCCCATAGGAGGACTCAGCAGTGGTCCCCCAGTTTGAGGCGGAAGTTTATCTCAGTGCCTGAACTGGTGTAAAACTGGCAGGAAGTTACTCAGCCCTGTACGTTGCTTGATAGTTTTAGCTTCACTGGCAATCCTGGATTCAGCCCAGCCCTTAGTTCTGGGACTCCCACCTTGCATTAATAACTGGGAGGGGTCTGGAATTTTACCCTACCTGAAATCTAACAAGTTAACCTACCAGAATTCACGGATGCTGGCAGAAGACACAAAACTCCTGGTCAGAGACAAAAGACACCTTGTTACTCAGAGTAGCCAGAATATCATCACTGGTCCTGGTTCCCTGAGGCCCAGTTCCCACAGGGCAATGCAATGAAGACCAGGTAACTCTTGCACATACAGTGGGTTGTGTGAGAGGAGAGCAATTGTGAAAGTTTAAGAAAGTCCAGTCTTTTAAAGAGGCTATAAGCAAACCTGCCCAACCTTGGCCCTGGAGAGAGACATGACTGGTCAGCAAACAAATCTGCCCTCTGCCCCAGAGCGAGACACTAGCTCTGTGTTCCAGAGCTATCTGTGGTACCAACATCCTCGGAAAGGTAACTGGCAGTGAACACTCTCAGCGCCTCTGCTCACAAGACATGAAACTTGAAAGACCCGTGGATAACTGACTCCCAGTACCTTGTCCCCCCACTTCTGTGGTCTGTCCAGTTATTCTGCTTATAGGCTCTGGGACACTCTCATAGCCAAGGCCTTCCTGGGCGCATCAAAGTGACGCCATTAGGTCCAAAGCCAGGAGATTTTCAGAAAGTTAATGTGCTTTGTGCCGCATGTTGCATCTTGGATCCAGGCAATGTGCCTCGCTCCTTGAAGAAAGATGAAGTATGATCCAGGTCTCTGAAACCAGTACGGTATGAGGATGAAATCTGAGACAGATGAGAGGAGACGTTGGCATGAATCATATAATGAGATCCTAACTCATTTCTCTAATGATGAGAGTTAATGAGTCTCTAATAATGAAGGGTAACTAACTGCAAGATATGATTATTTAACCAGCGTGGATCTTCTGGATGGTTGTGTTTTTCACTTGAAGTTTATGAAGACAGGTGGACAAACACAGAGCTGGCTCAAATCCAGGAAAGTTCACACCAGCTGAACTGACCTCTCGCTTCCGTGGCTCATCTAATCATTCCTCCGTCCTTTTATCCCTTAGACAAAGACTAATTGTCATGCTTCCCACGGGCTGGGTTTTTAAGCTTAAATACTGAATGCTAAAGTGCAGGCTGTGCAACACTGTTAGCCTGGCTTCACTGAAGTGACCTGGCATGAGCTTATTTGTCAGCCAGAGCTTTGCAAACATGTACACCCTTTGCTTTATTAATTCCACGTCTAGGGATTTATCCTTAAGAGGAATCAGAGATTAACAAAATGGCTTTTCTGAGGATTGAATAAGCTAATAGGAAGTGCTAAGATCAGTATCTGGTTCAATACATCCTATTTAAATGCTTGGTTCAGTTTTACTTATAAGTGAGTAGAATTTAAGTAACCAACAGTAAGGGATTCTTTAAGTAAACTATAAATGTACCTATAATGAATTGTTTAGTGTATTAAAACCATGTTTCAGCTGGGTTCTGCTAATATTTAGGATGTAGTAGGTAATGAAAGACCATAGAACAAGCTGTCATAGTAAGAAAACACTGATAAGCTAAAAAAATCACAAATATCTAGGAATAAATTAATAGATGTGGAAACCACTACACTGAAAACTACAAAATATTGCTGAGATAAATTAAAGGAGATAAAAAAAGAGATTTAAAAAGATAGATTGACTGTATTAATGTACTTAAATATTTAATTTTGTTAAGATACAAATTCTCCCCCATTTGATCTGTAAATTCAATGACATTCTAATCAGAATCTTGAAAGGCTTTCTTTGGAAACATTAATAAGCTGATTCTAATATATATACAGGAATGGAAAGAACCTAGAATAGCCAAGACAACTTTAAGAAGAACAAATTTGGAAGACTTACATTAACATATTTCAAGATTTACTATAAAGCTGTAGTAATTAAGATAATAGCTAATTATAAGTAGACAAATAAATCAATAGAAACAAGAGACCAGAAACAGGCCAGTACATGTCTGATGATGTGTTTTTTGACAAAGGCATCAGTACAAACCAAGAGGGAAAATCTGTCCAATAAGTGGTGCTGCAATATGTGCACGCAAAAAACAAACCTTAATCTCTGTCCTACACCAGAAACAAACATCAGTTCAAGATGAATCATAGACCTCGATGTGAAAACTAAGCTACAAAGCTACTAGAAGAAAACATAAGAGAATGTCTTAGACTTGTGGCAGGCAAGTGTGTGTATACACACACACAGACACAACGGAGTATTATCCAGCCTTTAAAAAGAAGGAAATTCTGCCATTTGTGATGATGTTAATCAACATGGAGGGTACTCTGCTAAGTGAAATCATCTAGACAGAAAGACAAATACTGCATGCTATTATTTATATATGGAATCTTAAAAAAAAAAAAGCCAAACTCATAGAAACAGTAGAAAAAAGTTTACTAGGGCCTGGAAGGTAGGGGAGATAGAGTTTGATAAAAGGTTGATAAAGTTGACATCTTTCAACTGTAAGATGAATAAGGTCTGAGGATTTAATGTAAAACATGGTAACTATAGATGATAACACTGTACTGTATAATTGAAATTTGCTAAGAGAGTGGACCTTAAGTGTTCATACACACACACACAAAAAAGCAAATTTGTGAGATCATGGGTGTATTAACCACCTGGATGGTGGGAATCTTCTCACAATGTGTATAATATCAAATCATCCCGCTATTCACTTTAAATATATTACAATTTTACTTGCCAGTTATACCTCAATAAAGCTGAAATATAAAGTGAGTGAAGTGAGCCATCGCTTCAAGAAAAACAACTGACAGTATTTGTTGTCTATAATAAAGTTCAGTTTTCAAAGTGAAGATTACAATTTCAAACAGCTTCCCAATGCTGGGGATATTAGTGAATGTGGTTTTTAGATATTGTCCAATGACAAATGTCAACAGTTGAGAGATCCATGTCACCCAGGGAGCCATTATTTTCCAAATGACCGGTGTGTGTTGTTCAAAACGATGGATGGGTAAAAGATCCATGCAAGGTGCAAGACTGACCAATACATTACAAAAAAGTAGAACACCAAAAAATTTTAACTGCAAGGTAGCTGAGTTTTCTGTGTGCTTTAAACACTAGTGAGGATCTCGCTTTAAACTGTTAAATCTTGGCAACACTAAACTGACTATCCCAAATTTTATGCTTATGATCAGGGTGAAGATGGCAATTTTGGAAAGGCTAAATTTGGATCCATGTGACTTGCTCACAAACTCAAGAGTCATGCTCTATGTTGTGGTCCCAAGTCGGATCCAGACTTTAAGTATATATGAGGGGCAAACCTTCACTAGGAGGTAGCTTCTTGGACTAAAGTAACTCTTAAGTGAGAGTCCACTGAAACAGGCACTGGTGAGTGGGACGATGCTAATGGTCACCTGGTACTCTCCACAATGGCTGTACTGGTTGTTTATTGCTGGTAAAAACCTGAGTCACACAGGTTTTACTCATTCATTCAACAAAATATTTACTGAGCTGCTACTAGTTGCCAGGCAAGGGCAAATTTGCTATGAAGCTTCAGGGTCTCTCACCACCATAGGCCCCTTCCAAGAATCCACGCAGTCATGGGTGTTTATGAAGTATAATAAGTAAAATGTTTGACCCGTAATTGGTTAGGATCACTGTCTCCTTCCACTCCAGCCTTCTCTTGTTCACACTCTCCCTCATGTTGATTGATGTGGGAGTAGTTGCATCACTTAAGGACTTCAGCTGAAGTTAAGATGTGGATTCATCCAGTGTGAGTTTAGTGGGATGTATTTATGTGGTTACAAACATTTCCACATATGGTTACATTATTGTTAGCTGTGGCAGAAAGGAATGACTTCCAAAAATATACTTACTGCCCACTATGGCAACCCACCTAAGGTCATGATGCAAATAATGTCCAGGGACAGACTTGTTTATCAAGATAGGAATAGTTTCTATGGTGCCTGGCATCAGAAATATGGGGTATGAGAAAAAAATGAGGTGTAAAACCAAGTGTGTGGAAAATCCTTCCTAATTTTGTAGCTCATACATGAAAGAAATTTGATAGAGATCTTCCCAACTTTGACGTTACCAATAGCAGATTGTGAAGCTGAGAAGAAACCTTCCTGAAATACCATCAATTAAAAAAAAACTACAATCAACCATACTAGAGAGAAATCGGAATTGTCTTTATATTCTCCCTATAAAAAACATTATAATTTTTTCTGCTTATTCTATGTTTCTGAGCTATATATTGAAGTCCCTCACTCTGGCAGCAAATCTGTGTATTTTTCCTTGTAGTTCCACCAAATTTAACTATATATATATATGACTATGTTATTAAGTGTACACAAATTTAGAACTGTTATATCTTCCTGGAAAATTGAACCTATTTTTATTACAAAATGTTCTTTTTGTATCTTGCAATTCTTTGTCTGTAAGGTAGTTTGGTCTCATATAAATACGACAATACCACGTTTCTTTTCATTTTCCAGTCTTTTGTTGTAATTACTCTATTGTCTAATGTTTTAGAGGTGACTCTTTTAAAGATCACATGCCAGATATATTTTTTAAATCCATCCTGAAAATCTATGATTTTTGAAGGAACATTTATTCTATTAACATTTACTGTGATTACTGATATTCTGGGTTGTAACTTCCCTTCTTACTAAATACTTTCTATTCATCTACCTATTATATTCTTTTTTCTTCCTTTCCTGCCTTCATTAAGATTTACTAAAAATTTATTATCTCACATCCTTGATATCTTTATCTATTAGCATGCACGTTATAAACCCTTTTATAGGTATTTCAGCAGATATTGTAGTGGTTACAATATGCATCAGCGATTTATCAAAGTTTAATACTACCCACTTCCTGGACAACACAAAGTTCTTAGAACACCTTAACATCTTCCCAACTTCTATGCCATTGTTGTTGTGTGTTTTAAATATGTATGCATGTGAGTGCATGTATAATTTTAACTACACATAGTAGGTGTAATTTTCCTTCTGGCTGAAGAATCCTATTCTTCTAGTATGAGTGCCACATTCAGTTTTTCTGAAAATATCCATTTTGCCTCCACTATTGCAACATACTTTTAATGAGTATAGTAATTTAATTGGCAGACTGATTTTTATTTTTTTCAGCACCTTAAAGCTATTGTTCCTTTGTCTCTAGCTCACAATGTTTTGTTGATAGCCATCAGCCTGGTTTTTGCTCCTTTGAAGGTTACAAGGTCTTTTTTGTCTAGCTTCCTTTAAGGGTTCATCTTGGATTCTATTTTTATCAGCATTACTGTAAAATATCCTATTTAGGTCTTGTAGGGCTTCTTGATTTTGTGGTCTGATGTCTCAAATTTTGAAATATCTGTCACTGTTTCTTCAAATATCACAGCTATTCCCTGGTTTGATTTGGTGTCCTCCCATGTATTATAAATGAGGCTTTCACAAAGTTCCATTTAGGGCTCATACCTTCTGATTTTTCATCATACTTTGCTTCCCATGTTTTATTCCAAGTATTTTCTCCTGAACCATCTTCCAGTTTACTTTCTCTCTCATTAGTTGTCTAATGTACTGCTAAGCTCCTTGCACTGAGTTTGTTATAACTCTATTTGCTGAGTTCCTCAGGTGTAGAATTCCCATTTGGTTTCCATACAGGTTCCCGTTTTCTGCTGACATTGTTAGTTACACCTGCTAACCTCTTGATTGTAAGTGTGAGTATGACTGTGGGTCTGTTATTCCCGTGGTTCTTGCTGCTTTTCACTCATGTGGTCTTGTCTACTGTGTGTCTATTCATTTTCAGTTGTGTTCCAGACATCGTTCTTGTAAAAATATTTACAAAATGAATGCAAGGCCTAAGAGGAGTCTGTCCTCTTCTGGGGAGGATTTGTGTTCACTATGGCCAGGCACCCGAGGGACTAGTACTCCAGGATCACCTGATTGCAACTTGAGGGACTGAAACATTTCACAGCTGAACTTCAACCCCTGAGAGGGCCTTTACCCCATTCAGGGTCCCACCCAAAGTCAGGGATAGTCACTTGAGATTTAAAAGTGCTGTTGTCCCCTTAGGATTCACTGTGTATAGCACAGGGAATTATATCCAATGTCTTTTATAATAACCTTTAAGGTAAAAATAATGAAATAAAGATATAGATATAGGCATATAGATATAGGTATCTTTGTTGTACACCTGAAACTAACACAACTGTAAAACAACTGTATTTCAACTTTAAAAATAACAAGTGCTGTTGCCCTTAAGCTTTCTGACCTCTCTGTCAAAAGCTGACACACTTCCCCAGAGGATAAAATAGTCCCAGGTACTGAGATCATCTCCCTGTGCCTCTGTCCTTTTCTGGGTGCCAGGATGGTCAATTTTGCTACCTTGTCAGTTCTCTAGTGCCTTTAAGAAGATTTTTTAAAATATTTTATCCAACTTTCATAGTTGTTTTCAGTAGAATGGCTAGTTACTAGTACCAAATTTACTCTTTCTAAAAAGTATATTTCCCATCACTTAAAGGATTTTTCAGTGGGTGGGCAAATAGATACATTTGTTTCATGTACCTTCTTGATTTTTGTGTTTGATAATTTTCTTTGTATCCTCAACACTTAGGACTAAGCCTAGCACACAATAGGAACCAATGAACGCATGCTACATGATTAACTGTCTGAACAATACCTGGCACAAAAATGTTAAATCTTTTTCTTGCTTCTATAAACGTCATTTTATATCCTAACTGCTTATAATCACCATAATCTCCCCAGCATTAAGCATGTCCCTGCCACATAAAAGACGGCATCCGGTGAAGTCGGGGATCGCCAGGGGCATGTCCATGTTCCCCTTGGGTTTCCTAGATGGGTGAGTTTAGAAGGATGCTAGTAATTAAGTCAGAGAGGGGCTTTTTTTTTTGCCTCTTTCCTCTCTTTTGTGACAATGTCTCAGTAAGAAATACCAGGGATCATCACAGGCATTCCCAGACTTGAAGCAGTAATTATAGTTTTTAGAAGGGAAATTCTCTCACCAAAAACACTGAACTGATGAAAGCAGCAACTAGAAAACACTCTTTAAGCAAGAAAGTTATTTTCTCAAGCTGGGGGGTTGATTAATGCCACTAATGCTTAGTGGGGCTATGCAGTCTTTGGTATGCAGAGTTGGAGAGTGGAAGAGGACAGCCCCCAATCCGGGTCTGCTTGCTCCAGGTTCACAGAATGAAACAGCCTAACTTACTGCATTTACACTGGTTCTACTTCCCTGAGCATTTCATCACCAAGTGTCTCATGTTTTTGTTGAACTATTTCCTGCATACGTACTTGTCCCCTTGGCTAGATAGTAAGCTCCTGGGCAGGGGGACCAAGACTTTCATTGCTTTTGTGTCTCTTCCTAATACCTAGCACTGTGCTGGCATTTAACAGTCAATAAGTCCTTCCATCTTATGTCCATCTATCCATCCAGTAGCTATTCATCCATCAATTACTTCAACCCTCCCCCTCTCTTTAATTAATCATTTCAATGACATCTACTATTTGTTAAGCATTAAAGATGGAAAGTTGAATAAGATTTGAGAAGCTCTTAATAAAGCACAGCAGGTTCTAAATTTTCTTGTTTGTGTACAGGAAAAAATACGTTTGAGCATGCATCTTCAATACATGTGCCCTTATTTATATCATATATAAGTATGTAAGTTATAAATAAGTGACTTTTACTTCTTATTAATGATACAAAGCCCTCAATCTCACCAAACTAAAATTATCCATAATAATAATATATTTTAGAGTTATGTGATTGAATATGCTTTCTTATTTTTTAAATGCTGCTTTTATTTTGTAACATGGCATATCTAAGGTTTGGTTTTAAGTTCAATTTATTCCAATACTTTGTTTTAATGACCCTCATAACTAGTCAAGATAGCTCCTAAAAATTCATCAGTCCAGTTAAAGGACTCAATGTTTGCTATGCTAGCTACACACATATTCATTTTCAATTCTGCCTCCAATTTTGCAACGATTTTTGATCTAGTAAAATTTGACTAGTAAAATTTCATCTTCCCTGATCAATCAGTGGTTCTTGCAAACAATCAGAAAATGTTCCATCTGTTTATATTAGGGGGCAAAAATGGGTTTAAATCCACTGAACCTCATTATTTCAAAGATTTTTAAACAGATTAGAAAATATTATTTCCAAGCTTAAATGCACAGATGAGAGACTGCTTAAAAAGGTGTCATACTTTATACTCAGTAACTGACAAAAAAAAAAGTACTGAGCACATTATCTCTAAACACCCATTTTCAGAATATTTCTCCCAAAGCATGAGTTCTTTTGAAAATGAGTTATTTTCTCAATCATTATTAAATTTTTCACCTTTGTAATCAAAGAATAGATTGAACATGTTTTGATTTGGGTTTTTAATGTTGGATGAGCAGTATGCTGCTGACAGACGCATTACCCCAGGAACATCAATCAGTAAAAACAGCACACTTGCTTTTCATAATGGAGAAATGCACAACTCTGATTGGCCTTCGACTGTTCATGATTTGCTGTAAGATGACTGGTGAACCTCTGTGTTACCGTCACATTATGAAATACTGGAAAGATTCCAATTTTAATTTAGTATAATCCATAGAACACACACGTAGGCACATCTTCATAGCAAAATGCCCCAGGGTGCGGACAGTGGACAAATTGTCACTCTACTTTATCAACCCCCATCCTCCTATCGGAACACAGAAATAGGAGTTCTAATTTCTTCTTTGGTCTCCCGTGGGTTACCTTGTACATTAACTAAGGCATGTACATTCTTGGGGAAACCTTAGCCTAGCAGGTAAAAGCAAATCAGGATCAACACCCATGAGAGAGTGACAACCTCACACTGGGTAGAAGTGCAGTGTCATTTCAGAAGAGTTCTCAGCCAACCTCATGGGGAAATCTGGGGCCAGAATAGACCATTAGAGCTACCCCAAGTGGAAGCAACGGGGCCAGACTTCTCTACACCTACTTGATGACACGTGCAGTGACCAGTCTATTGGGTATGAGTTGCCCCCAGGGAGGGGGAATGGACTTGAGCCGCTCTCTTCAGCTGAGGGCAGTGCCTAGGAAGGAAATCAGCAGACAGCATCAGTCACCACTGGAGGAATGAATGCATTGGTCCTGAAGGGAGATGGGGCATCACCCCAGAGCACCCACCATATACACTCAACCTCCAATTCAAGTTGCTATGTAAACATACAGACTCTCATAAGAGAGGTACATGATGGTTAGATCTGCTTCCTGTAACCGAAAATCATAAATATGTTGACTCAGGAAATGGCCTTGTCACTTTGGTTCTTCGAATCTTTGAGCTGGAAGGCATCTCAGAGATTTTGCAGCTCACCAGCCTCATTTTCACAAATGAGGGAACTGAAGCTCACAGTGTAGTAAATTCACTTTTCCAAGGTCACAGAGCCATTCTGTGGCTCTGGTGATGACAGATTCAGAAGTTTGCTCTTTCGACTCATAACTCACTGCATGACTCCAGCCCTGCATTTGTTTGGGAGGTATGTATGGTTAGCAAGATATTATGCAAAAGTCATATAATCTATATTTATGATGTCTTAAATAATTCTAAAAAAGTACCCTCAAGAGTCTCTTAGTTGTCAAGATTTTTGCATATACATTTTCCATTAGCATAATTGATTAAGCTATAAATGTCTCTATAAAATTAAACATAGTCTTTTGTTATCCAAGTATCTTTAAGCCCCTGACAACACACAGATGAGAAATTTATGCAATCCAACATTTATTCAATTCCAAGGAAGATAACTAGTCCTAATAAAGGCTTCAGCTGGGTAATCTATTTATGTTCATTAGTATACTGCAGTCTCATAGTTTTTCAGCTTCTGCACATGCATTATCTCATTTAATCTTCCCAGAAACTGTGACACGGGCAGGGAGCAAATTATTAACCCCAATTTTAAGATGAAATGACATATCAAGAAAAATGAAATGGCTCACTGAAAGACACACATCCAATAAATGGTGGAGTCAGAGCAAAATGTGGGTTATTTATCTCATAGCCCTGTATGGCAAATACACCCTAGGTGACTCCCAATGAGTCATGCTCTTGTACAATCCCCTCCCCATTGACTTGCTTAGAATATGACAAAGGGGATGGGGTGTCACTATCTTGATTATGGCAAAGATGACTGGATGTCACTCTTGTGGTTACATTTTGTTACATCACACTTTTTAACTGTAGAGAGGCATTCCTACTGGTCTTGAAGAAATGAACAATTTATCTAGAGGTCCACATGGCAGGGAACTGTAGGCAGCCTGAAGGTAGTCTCCAGCTGACCCAAGAAAGTGTTGGGGGCCCCAGTTGAATTCTAACAACCTGAATGGGCTTGGAAGCACATTCTTCCCCATCCAAGCCTCCAGATGAGAACACAGCCCAGCTGACACCTACATAGCAGCCTTGTAAGATCCTGAGCAGAGGGTCCCCGAGTTCCCATTTATATGTGAGACAGGCCCAGACTCTTAACCCATAGAAACTGTGACATAATAAATGTGTATTGTTTTAAGTTGCTAAGTTTGTGGTAATTTGTTATATTATAGAAAGCTAATATGCCCAGTGTTCCTTCCAAGACAGCCAATGAAAACCTCTCCCTCATCTCACTCCCCAGGATCTGAAGCCAGTCTCCTGGACTTAACCTCAGTTCTGCCACTAATGAGATTTGCGACCTTGCCCTATTTGTGCCTCAAATTTTTCAGTAAAGTAGAGATGATAATAATACTGCTTACTTCATGATGTTCTGAGGACTGAATGAGATAATCTATAGGAAAGTGCTTTTCAAGTGTATGACGCATGCAGACACTTCAGGAAATGTTAGCTATTAGTATCAGTATTGACATCAAATGGGTAATTGTAGCTAACACTATTCTCCCCTATTACCTGGTTTCCAATTTTTCTATAATAATAAAAGTTTTAGCTGAACTTACAATGACCCATCTAAAGACTACGTTTCCCAACCTCCCTGGAGTTTAGATGTAACCACATGACCAAGCTCTAGCCAGAAGGAAGCTGCGTGTACAACTTCTGGGTTATGACAATTGCTGACTCCCTAAAGTACCCATGAAAATCGCCTGTTGATAAAGCAAAACTGAATGTATTGCTTACCATAGCAAGAGAGGACCAGCAGCAAAATCTCTGAAGCATCTTCAAGTAGGAAAGGTTAAGCTGACACACTGATGAGATCTGGGAGCTGGTCTTTAAGGTTGGGCTTTCACTGGGGGGGAGGGGCTTGACTGGGATGGGCAAAATTTTATTAATTAGGATTGGTAGCCACCATGGGGGAGTAAAACCCTTGTAGAAACCAAGCAGCCTTCAAGTCCTTTGATATGCTTAGTTGAGCATTTGTTGCCCTGAGAGGTTATTTTCTCTAATGAGAACAATACAAGTAGCCTGGTTTTCTAATAAGTGAATTTGGGGAAGTTCTTAAAACCACTATGAAGTTACTTACAACTTCATCTTTGTCAGCCAGGGTTTTCTGAAATTAAAAATTTACATAAATGCAGACCATCAACAGTAACATTCAGTTAAAGTAGTCAGTGAACTGTGCCATCACTTTTAAAGAGAATGATGATGCCTTCCCCTTCCTTTCTGCCCCTTTCCCTAATTGGAACGCAGGTGTGACTGTGGGAGCTGCAGCAGCCCTCTTGGATCACATGCAGGAATCTGCATGTTGAAGATGGCAGAGCAACCAGACAGAAGACCAACGGTCCCCCAAATGTCAAGCCACTCCACCAGCCCTGGGCCACTGATCTGGACCTTTATCTGAAATTGAAATGTTATTCCATCCAGCCTAAGAACACAGACTCGGAAGATTTTGAAACGTATCTTTTGTTGTTTACTTAAGAGAGGGATTTACAACCAGAATGAAGCCAGGGACTATTTCATCTCAGTTCTTAGCACACCCACTCTACAGGTTCTCGTTTATACCTAAGGAGAACCCAAGTCTCGGTACCACCACCACCACCCCAGGAATAGTTTTGGGATCTTCAGGGGGAAATGGTCATCCCACCGACACTGAGAGTTTCAAAAGGTTCATAATATACATGTAAAAGGTGACTCATCTGTAGATTTTATAAAACAAGGGGGAAAGTACTAACAGTAAATGAGGTAAAATATATATCCAGCGGGAATTTTAGACAGACATTTAAAAAGAAAGAGGCCCATGGGATTCTCTCAGAAGAGCAAAGGGGAGTATGATATCGAGAGAGAAAAGACTGAAGTTTCTGTTGTTGAGCTTTTCACTTTCAGAATATGTGACACGAAGTTCTCCTGATTATGGGGCTCCATTGCTCCCCACTCCATGGACACATACATCCGCATATCAGAAAAGACTGTTGTGAATTCCATTGCTGTGTCAGCTCAGTAGTTTTCCAGTTCACACCAGCAGTTCCCAAGAAGTCACTGATCCTGGATCTTGAGGCAAATCTTTAGGACTTCATTGTGAAATTCACCATTAGTTACAGATGCCACAGGGTAACCCCCTTTTCCTTTAGTTTAAAGCTGCCTAGGATGGTGAAAACTTTGGAGTTAGTAAGTTTAAAAATATCAGTAATTTGTTGAGGAATCAGGCTCATCTTGTTTTAGGGATGGTTTGGGCATAGTTGTGGCTCATTGGCCACTGGTCTCTGAGTTTGCAGCAGAGAAGCAACTTGCAAGTCAGTTACATAGAATTTCACAGGGTGAAATTCATCCCTTTGTAAGACAGTTCCTTATCCAGAATTCCTTCACGTAGAGAGTCTCCTGGCTGGACGCCTGGGTTGGTATAGAGTCCAGTGTTGTCCTGGCAGCTCACACTTAGGATGAAAAAAAATTGGAATAGAAATGCGTCTTGGACAAAGACAGTAATATGTCCTCCAGGGGCTGGAGCCATCACAGGCTGTCCCCCAATGGTGTCATCTGCTTTGCAGCCCCACGGTCCTTTGAACTGCAGCCTTCATATTCATCATGACAATTGGAAAGGCCTCAGGCCATCTGAGGCCTGTCTTTTGTTGCCCCTGACTTCATCTACTAATAGAGATGTAGAACAGAGCAGGCTGCCTAGATTCTTGTTTGTGACCCTACTTACGAATGTTAGTATCATTTCTTCCCTAAACTTCAAGAGCAAAGCAATCAGTTAGCCCACATTCTTTAAGGGGGATCAGTCATGACCTAATTCTGTTACTAGCAAAAGTCTGAGGCGCCCACCCTAGTTGATAAGCTCCCCAAAAGTAAATGTCTTTCTCCCTCTAGCCCTAGATTTTTTAACATCAATGATCACTTTGGTCTAAATGCTTGTGTGTCCTGCAAATTTGTATGTTGAAATCCTAATGTCCAGTGTGATGGTATTAGGAGGTGGAGCCTTTGGGAGGTGATTAGGTCATAAGGGCAGAGCCCCAATGGATGAGATTAATGCCCTAATAACAGAGAGCTCAGAGGGCTCCCTCACCCTTCCACTGTGTGAAGATACAAGAAGAAGCCTGCAACCTGAAGAGAGAGCCCTCAGCCATCATCCTGTGCTCTAATTTATCACTCAGTTACCTGTCTCTCCTCCTAGACCACAAGCTTCTGCAGGGCTGTGGTGTGGAACTTGTTTTACTCATTGCGCTCTCTACCAATACTGAACACGACAGATGCTTACTTAATACTCGAATGGAAAATGAACGCTATGTCCAGCACAATGTCACACTGACTGCAGATGATATAATTTAACCAGGACATCAGTATTACCAGGAGACAGAATTTCTTCACTGTGATTTGGTCCTCCTTATGACCTGACTTTATTGGAAGATCCTGGTGACAATGTTATTTACTAATATTAAACATTACAACATACTATTATTGCTCTTTTAAATTTATGTTCTGAGAAGGATGTTGACATCAGAAGTAGCCTGATTTCTGGATGATGGTTCCTCCCTCGCTGCGTTGTTACAAGGACTAAGGTAGATATTGTATATAAAGTGCCTGACATGCAGCTGGCACACAGTAACCTATCAAAGCACAGTAGCTATTATTGGTTATTGTTGTCTGCTCTTTGTGAACCTGTGCTGGATTGGCTATTGTTGTCTGCTCTTTGTGAACCTGTGCCGGCAGAGATAATTACAGTAATCATCCATACTGGGGTAGTATTTTATAATTTCCAACTTAAGATCATATACATTTTCTCCCTTAGTTCTCCATGAGTCCTCTGAAGGAGTTTTATTGCTATTACTGTTCCCACTTCATGAAGGAGAAAACTGAGAAGAGAGAGCGAAGTGGCGACGGGGAGGGGCGAGGAAAGGGATGGGAAGCAGATGGCTGATTGGCTTCTGCCCACTCAGGGGTATGTCAGGGAGAGTGGACCACATCCTCAAAGAATTCTGGCTGTGTGTACCAACGTCTTTCCAATCCTAGGAAAAATAAGCAACAAAAGCATACCGCGGGGGTGGACTATGGAAGAGGAATAAGAGACACTGGCATCAGAAGCTCTGGAATCACATACCAGTTATGCTTTTTCTCTTCGGACCTCACTTTCCTCGTCTGCAGAATGGGGGTATAACATCAACACCTAACAGACGGTGGTCCTCTGAGGACCAAATGAAACCCTAGAGGTGAAAGGGCTTCCTAACCATCGAACAGAGCCTATTTTTATTATTATTATTGAAAAGAATATCGTGAAAGCTTCTCTCCAGCCTCCATTCTCATCTTGCAAACCCTCATATCACAAATTTCTCTATTCTTATGATTTCCACCATATTCCATACTTCTACCAAAGAGCTAAACAAATTGCATTGTTATTTTCTATTTATATATAAGCTTCATTATCTATTGCTCTCTGAGTCCTCCGTATTAGACCACAAGAACCAGGAGGCCAGGGCTCTGCCTTGTCACCATTACGTCCAGGATTAACCCAAGGACTAGCATACAGTAGGCATTCAATAAGTGCTCACTGTATAAGGGCTGAATGTGCCTCCAGTTTCTCTAATCTAACATCAGTCTGGACAGAAGAGAGGAACTCCAAGGGAAAGCTAAAGAAGAAATATTCTTCTCTCTCTAGGTCCCTTCATCTCTTCTCCACTTCATTGGATCATACAAATTTAGAACAAGAATAAAGCACAACAAACTTTGAAATTAGTGTTTAAAAGAATATCCGGAGTTTTGAAGGGTCAAAGAGAAAAATAAACCACAGCAATCAATGGCTAAGAGAAGCCGTGAAGTTTCAACGTGTGGAAGTAACCAGAGGCAAGGGACTGGAAAGCTGCCATGGGATCCAACCAACAAGGCCAGAGGCAGATTCTGATGCTGAAATTAGCCACAGGGCCATGCCCTGTGACAGACTTGTCATCACAAAGCCAGTAGCCAGTAGTAGCACGCCAGGCACTAAGCTAGCCAGCCAGCGGTCAGGGCAACATCAACCATGATGAAAATAAATTTGGAGGGAATATTCTAGCCAAAAAACTCTGGCCAAGTATTTTTACCTAGCCAAAGTGGTTGTCCTAAAATGTGCTTTTAAAAAACACACACAAAGACAAAAAAATTGACTTTTTAATAAACGGTGTTGAGACAATCAGGGAGCCATTTGGAAAAAAAATTAAATTAGATCCATATCTCACCCCATGCACAAAAGTAAACTCCAAATGGATCAGAGGTCTAAATGTAAAGGAAAAATAAAATCACACAAGGACTAGAAAAAAAGATGGGTGAGTTCCTCTACAATCTAGGAGTAGGTAAAGGTTTTCAAATTATGACTCAAAATCCAGGCGCAATAAAAGAAGAGATTGATCAGTTTGACCACAGAAGTTTTTAAACTTTTTCGTAACAGAAACACCATAAACAAAGTAAAAATGCCACTGACAAAGTAGGAGAAAATATCTGCAAATTTTATCACAGCTAAAGGGCTTACTTCCCAGATACATACTCTTGAAAATGGGCAGGGGGAGAGTCCAAAAGTCTGATAGAAATATAGACAAACTTGAATAGACAATTCACAAAGAAATATAAAAATGGCCCTTAAACATAGGAAAAAGACATTCATTCAATCACACTCAGGACTGGGAAAGTGCAAATTAAAACCACAATGAGATAACCCTGTCCTTCCTATTGGAATGGCGAAATTAAAAAGAACGACAACAAAAGACTTTAGGCAAAGCTGTGGGGAAACACAGAATCTAATATGTTGCTGGTGAGAATGCAAACTATCACAGCACCATTGGAGAGGATTTTGGCAATATCTGACAAAAGTACATATGCATTTACTTTTTTTTAAATTATTTTGGTTTCGGTTTTTTTTTTGGAGGAGGAGGTAATTAGGTTTATTTTTTTTTAATAGAGGTCCTGGGACTTGAACCCAGGACCTCGTGCATGCTAAGCACACACTCTACCACTCTATACCCTCTCCTTCCACATGTGTTTACTTTATTCCCCCGTAACACCAGGCCTAGAGATTTACCCTGAAGGTACACCTCCAACACTACACAAATACACAAGCACAAGGTTATTCATTGCAGCAGCATCTATTATTGCTAAATGTTGGAAACAACCTAAATGCACACAATATAAAAGGCTGGTTGAAGTTACAGTACGTGCACATGGTGGAGTGCTATGCAGCTGTTTTTTTTAAAAAAAGTTCAAAAATCTAAAATGGAGTGATTCCCCAAAAATATTGCTAAGAGAAAAAAACAAAATGCAACAGATTATCTATAGTATGCTACCTTTCATATAAGATGGGGAAATTAAAAAAGAAAAACATATGTATCTGCTGACCTGAGCAAAAACTATCACTAGAAGAATAAACCAGATATTGATGAAATTAGTTACATCCAGGGGTGGGTGGAAATGGGATGGAAAGGATGGGAGGGTGGGAAATGGAGTAGAAGTGATGAGGAGTGACAGTTCTCTAGATATGGCTTCTTGCATAGTTTTGACTTTAGGACAGTATTATGTTTCTAATACTCAAGGGGGGAAAAAAAATCAACAAGGTCAAGGGAGAAAAAGCAAAATGGAATACAAATAGAAATAAATAAACCTAGCTGTGTTTCAAATGAATAACATAACCAAACTTAAGAAGGGCAATAAAAAGAACCTGGGTAAATCTTGGACACAGTATTCTGACTAAATACCCACAGGCTAAAGACAAAAAGAGCTATAAACAAATACTGAAACTCAAGCAGCGGGTCTGTTTTTCACAGCCGTACAGGTTGGCAATTCTACAGTGACATAATGTGTATTCTGGGGTTGAATAAATAAGACTCAATTTGCTCACTGTCAGAGAAGAGAGCTTCAAATATGGAATGAGGAAGGCTGGAATT
The DNA here is from genome assembly GCF_048564905.1 of Vicugna pacos. Classification (NCBI taxonomy): domain Eukaryota; kingdom Metazoa; phylum Chordata; class Mammalia; order Artiodactyla; family Camelidae; genus Vicugna; species Vicugna pacos. Next base: position 31,505,623 of record NC_133011.1, on the reverse strand, counting down.
GAACCCACTGGTATTGAATTGGAATTGAAGGTGAAAGTGTGAACTTACAGTTTTAAAAGAGAGGAAGAGATACATACATACACACATACAGAGAGGTTTGTGTATGTGTGCGTGCACATATATGCAGATATAATCCCCATATACGTATTTGCAAGAAAGCAGGGGATTGTACAGTTTGGGACTTGCTATATTAAATCAAAGCAGGTAAGTTTCCTTACCACAGGTTTCCTGAAGGTGCTTAAGTCCCTAATGCAAACTCTGAATCGCCCACAGGACAATATAATACTTCACAATTTCCAAAATTATTTGACCGTGGAACCCTTTCCCATGGGGTATGACACAGGACTAAAATTCATCTAAGAGTTTTGAAGATGAGCAGAACCCGGTTGGAGGCCCCGCCTCTTCCTAGCTAGGAGACCTGGGCAAGCTCCTTTCGTCTGCAGAAAATGGGGGAAACATGATGAAATCTCAGCAGCGTGGAGAAGACTAAATGAGATCACACCCCGGCACCTCATTAGCTTCTCTCTTTCTCCTCTCTCCCGATTCCCTTTCGCCTTCCCTCCCTCCTTTCCTCCAACACTCCCATCTAATCCCCTCAGGGCGCCAGTTCCTGCAGCCGCCAGCTTCCAAGTCCAGCCAGCTTCCAAGCCCAGCCCCGGACCGTGTGGAGAGTACAAATGAGCAGGCCAGCCCGCCTGAAAGCAATTAGCTTTGTGGAACGCTGTGGCCTTTTCTTTCCTCCTTTAGAAACTGGTTCTGAGCCCAGCACCTGGGTGACAAGTTGGATTTGATTTAAGAAGCCAAAAGAAAAGGGGAGGGGAGTAGAAGGCAATTAGCAAGGCTTGCAGAAAATTATAAACCCCCATTCTGATCTTAAGGAGGCGGGAAACGTGGAAAAGGAGGGGCAGGAGTGCCCACTACCCCCCTTCTCTGATGCTGTTTTCCTCCTGGAGGCAAAGAGCTTCTTTCTCTTGGTTTTGCTTAGTCTCGGCTCGAAGGATTTGGGTCACGGGTTGCAGACTGAACAGGCAGCTCAGATTAGTTGGAAAACTCCCAACCAATTTTAAATGAATTTAAAGTGAGCCATACCCAGGGGAGCCCCTGCATTCTGAGAGTCAGTGGCAAGTTTGGAGAAGGAAGGGTGGAGATGAGCCCATGGTGATTTCTGATCATTTTATAGCCCTGTCTGCGGGCTGAGGCTCAAAGCTCAGGGCTTTCTCACATGGGGATGAGAAATCACTGGTCAGTCTCCTGGTAGCAGGACAAAGGGAAGGGACCAGGTTTACCCAGGGGGTTAGGCAAAGTGGTTTGCATGACCGAGGACAATTCCATCAGCCCTCCCTCATGCTGTTCCTCACAGTGGTGATAATGGTCAATATATAAATAAATAATGGTAATAATAAATAATAATAATGGTAAAAATAAGAGCAGTCATCTGTCAGGTGCCCTCTGTGGGTCAGACATGGCTCTGAGCACTACAGTGTACATATTTATTATATTATCCCATTTTAATCCTTATAACAACCCTGCAAAAGAAACATTAATTAACTTAACAAGAATTTACCTATTGAATGCATTCCACGTGCCAGAAACTGTGCTATAGGTGCTGGCAATAGCATAATGAATTTACAACAGTGGAGGAATTACTACCTCATTCTACAGATAAGGAAGACCGAGGCTCAGAAAGGTAAAGTAAGTTTCGATTAAAATGCTCCCATATACTTCAGTTAATGAACTTCAGTTAATGAAGGCACCACCACAGACCACTCCCCACCTGAGGCTGCATATTGAATAGTGGAAATGTTCAACAGCAAGCAGACAGAACCTCAAACATGAGCCTTTACAGGAAGCTAGTTTCTTTCAGTAGGAACTTGAACTTATTTTCTATGGTGAGGACAGGTTCTCTTGTTAAATGAGCAACGATTTGTCTGTTGCTTAATAATAAGCAAGCTGGTCTGCAAGTTTTCTGAGCAGGGGTTTTACAGAGCAAATGGAAGTAGTCCACCCCATCACCCAGGGAAGATCCAGCAGATATGGGAAGAAAAGATAAACTGAGGCACAAAAGCATTAAGTAATTTTGCTTGTTTGATCAGAATCACATCTAGTATCTCATCCATCTAGAATCACAGAGTATTAGAACCAGAAAGGGAACTCACTCACCCCTAAAGTGCACATGTCTCCAACATTTACTGCTTCCTTTGGTAAAGAAACACCCGTTTTCACAAGGACAGCCACAGCTCCTCCTTACAGTCCCCTCACCTTGGAGAAAAGAGGGCCATGACAGCTCCAATCAGGCATCACATTACCTGGCTTCAGGAACCAATTCAGGGATGGGTGTGCTGTTGATGGGCCAGTGTTGTCCAATGCGGGACAGGCAGAGGTTCTCTGAGCTTCTGGAAAAAAGCATCCTTGTTCTTCTGAGACAGTGTCTGCCCTGTGCCTTGAAGCTGAAGCTCTGCAGAAGGCAAAGCAGACAGCTTGGAAGAAACTGAGTCTTGAGCACATCACTGAGCCACTGAGTCAAACCAACCTGGAAGCCCACCCTTACTCTGGATTTTCCAGTAAATCCCCATTATGGGTTAAGCCTATCTGAGTTGGCTTATATGCCAGAGAGGAACAGTGGCCAATAGGAGGCCAAACTTGTCCTCTTACAGGTAAAGAATCTGAGGCTTAGAAAGGTCCAGTGACATACTCAAGGTCACACATCCAGGGGAGGGAGGGGTCAAACTCTCTCTGGAAATTTCCAGAAGGAAGAATAAAATTCTAGTTTGGAATTTCCCTGAAAATGGACTTCTATTACTGATTTTCTATGGGGAACAGAGTTCCTAAATTAGAGCTATCCAGTAATAAAACAGGGTGCCCTTGAGGCAGTTGGGTTCCCCATCACAGGAACTGTTCAAGCAGAAAGACAAAAAGACTCAATGGCAGAGTTGCAGAGCAGAGGGAGAGTAGGTCTCCTGGAGATGGCTCATCTAAATGTCCCCAACTGCACGGGCTGGAAGGGGCTGGAGAAGCAACTGTGTTAGTACCTGAGTCCCTGCAACATGGAGACTTTGCACAACTAGGAAAGCACCCTGAATCTGCCTCCAGCCCAGAGCTCTGCCCTACCAAGCCACCCTAGTTCTCCTAAGGAAGCCTGGTAGGGGGGCGGTCAAGGTAATGGGAGGCAGCCTTAGTGCCATGGCTCAGAGAACTGGCACAGACATATGCATAGACATATGAAAAGATGCTCAATCTCATGCATGATAAGAGAAATGTGCATTAAAACTGCAGTTTGATACCATATTTAACCTATCAGATCACGAAAACCCACAAGTTGACGAGCTGTTCAGCTGATGAGGCTGGGTAGAAAGAGACACTCTCAACCTTGCTGGTGGAGTGCCTACTGGCACAAGCACTGTGGGAGATGGTTTGGTAGCATCTGTGAAAAGTACAGGTGCACACAGCCTGTAACTTAGCAACCCCACTTTGTCCTACAGGTATACTTGCCTGTGTGTGCAGTGCTGTATATACAGATATAATCACTGCACTGGTATAACAAAAGATAGAAAGGTCCTAAACGTCCACGACAGAGGGCTAGGTAAATACTGTGAGTCCTCAGTATGATGGAATACTACACAGCCACGAGGGGGAAAATGAAAACATTCTATGAATGGCTCTGGAAAGAATTTGTGTTGTTAAGGTGAGAAATTCCTGGAAAAAGGAAAATGTATAATAGCATGCAAAATACATTAGCTTTCAGTAAAAAGGAAGAAAATATTATGTATTCATATTTCTTGTATTTGCATAAACCCTAGAAGGGAACCAACAAAAGTGATGATGGCTGTTTGGAGCTGGGGGAACTGGGTGGCTGGGAGATGGAATGGGAGGGAAACTTCACAACTTACTCTTTCATATTGTTTGAAAATATATACAAAAAGGAAAACGTTTGGAGTTTGGAGCCTGATAGAGTTGGGTTTAAATTCTAACTACGTAGACTGGTTGTCTTTGTTTTTTGTTTTTTTATAATATGTATGTATTTATTATTCACGTGTTTGTGTATAATTTGCTTATGCTTATGTAGTTTATGGTGTGATTTTTTTAACACTTGTTTATTGAGTTATAGTCATTTTACAATGTTGTGTCAAATTCCAGTGTAGAGCACAATTTTTCAGTCATACATGAACATATATATATTCATTCATTGTCACATTTTTTTCTCTGTGAGCTACCACAAGATGTTATATTAAGTCAAGTAAAACTGCTTTCATATTATTTTCCCTTAATTATGAATAACAGTTTTAGTTTTAAAAAGTCACAGATAAGCCACATGAGAGTTATTCAGATTTTTTTTTTTTTTTGATGTGAGTCTCTAAACGCCAGTTTCCTCAAAGGAGCGTAATGATACCTGTTGGGGTGGGGGGTCGTTACGAACATGAAATGAGGTAATGCTGAACACACTTTGCTCAAGAAATGGCTAATAAGTACAGATTTTAACATTCCCCAAATAGACTTTTTTTTAAACAAAACCATAGAGGAAAAGCATTTTGAGACTAAATAATAATGACATCATAGCTGCCACCATCTGACATGTACACTGTAGTACAAGCGAACCACACAGGAAGGAGAAACAGCCTTAAAAGGAAAGAGACACCAAAACATGGACGAGATTCTCCTTCACTTGTGCATGAAGGAGGATAGATTAAATGACCAGGGTAGGTTAGAAAATCTGGTGAAAAGTTCAAAATATTGCAGAAGAGCAAACTGTCAGGAATAAAAAAAATCCCAGCAAATCTAACAGGAATACTATGTGATAAGACACTCCTTGCCAGTTATTTGACCATGTTATTAATCAACTCCAGTTATTTATTGGAGAAAAGATTATATAATGAAAATAAGAAGAAACTCAAATTTATAATTTAATAGTTATTGTAATTTCCTACATATTCATTAAAAAAAGAGATAGATGTAATAGCCATGGTTTTACCTGCTCCTCATCTCCTTGGAGAATCTCTCCCTCCCAGCCTTCAGACCTTGGGTTTGAGGAGACATCTGATTCAAGCCTGTACAATCAGACAATTTCAATTCCCTGGCCAAAGGGATTATTCAGAATGGTGATAAGACCCAAACATGGACAATGAGAGGCAATTCTGAGACTCAGGCCAAAATTATCAGAATATAAACATTCTCTTTCCAGTGAGTTTACCTCGCTGGCAGGGTGTAAGTTTGGAATGGCTAGTGGCCCTCTCTGCCACCTCGTGGGGAAAGCTGTGCTGGTTGGTTCCATGAGGGCAGGGCTCTGCTGAGAGCCCATAGCATTTGTCCCCAGAACTTCTTATGCCAACAGACACCAACAAGAACCTTCTCATCAAGTTCACATGGAAGCCCAGAAATGCCAACAAGGGAACACCCCCAGGCGCAGCCTCTGGGGGTAGAAGGCAGAGCTAAATGTCAATACTTCTGGTGGTAAATTCTCAGGCAGATCATTCCAAGAGGCTTTACTGACAGTCCACGGAAGTATGGGTCAGAATCGAGCCCCAGTTGCCCATAGCAGTGACTTCGATAGCATACCTGTGTTAGTTAGGGTTCTCCAGATAAACAGGACCAGCAGCATATATATAGAGAGAGAGAAAGAGATTTAGTTTAAGGAATTGGCTTACACAGCTGTAGTGACTGGGAAGTCCAAAATCTGCAGAGCAGGCTGGAGATGGATGTAAGAGTTGAAGTTGCAGTCTCAAGTCTGAAGTTCACAGACTGGAAACCCAGCCAGGGTTTCTATGCTGCATTCTGGAAGCAGAGTTAATTCTGCTTCAGGAAACCTTTGCTCTTTGCTCTTTGTTCTTAAGGCCTTCAACTAATTGGATGAGGCCCACCCACAAGATGGAGGGTAATCTACTGATTTAAATGTTAATTATATCCAAAGAATACCTTTACAAACCACTATGGAAAACAGTATGGAGATTCTGTAAATAAATATAAATTTATTTTATATTTCTGTAATAAAAATAGAGTTGCCATATGATCCAGTAATCCCATTCCTGGGCATATATCTGGTGAAAACTCTAAACTTGAAAAAATACATGCATCCCAGTGTTCACAGCAGCACTGTTTGCAATAGCCAAGATATAGAAGCAACTCAAATGTCCACCAACAGATGATTGGATAAAGAAGTTGTGGTGTATATATATACAATGGAATACTACTCAGCCATAAAAAAGAATGAAATAATACCTTTAGCAGCAACATGGATGGACCAAGAGATTATCACATTAAGTGAAGTAAATCAGACAGAGAAGGACAAATATCACATGGTATCACTTACATGTGGAATCTAAAAAGAATGATACAAATGAACTTAGTTACAAATAAGAAATAGACTCACAGACATAGAAAACAAACTATGGTCACCAAAGGGGAAAGGTGTGAGGAGGGATAAAGTGGAAGTTCAGGAATTTGCAGATACCAGCTACTATACATAAAATAAATAAGCAGAGTCCTACTGTATAGCACAGGGAACTATATTCAGTATCTTATAGTAACCTATAATGAAAATGAGTATGAAAAGGAATATATAAATGTGAAAAAAATATATTTACAGCAATATATAGACTAGTGTTTGAACACACAGTTGGGCACTCTAGCCTAGGCAAGTTGACTCATAAAACTGACCATCACAATACTCTTAAATCAGCTTTTCCTCCTTCACTCATACTCCCTACCCCATCACTTCCACTCCCTGAAATCACTACCCACATAAACAAGCTGAACCCAAGTTCTTGTCTCAGGCTCTGATTTCAGGGGATCCCAGCACTCACCATGTGGAACACAACTGGTCATTTTCGCTGGCTCCAACTCTTCATAGATATCACTATCCTAATCATTTCACATCTCTTTCCAATGACTTTCAAAAACATTTTGGTTATACACATTTGCATAACTATTAATAGTATATAATACAAAGAAGTATTAAATAAGCGAGTGCTATAGTCTATAAAAATTGGGACTGTTTGGAAAAGGGGATGGTCAGAAAAGTTTTTAAGAAGAAGGGGAAATTTTATCTGAGATTTGTGAGATGTGGAAGATTCAGACAGGTGGAGAAGAGAAGGCAGGTGCTTCCAGGAGGAGAGGGACCACATAATAGCTGGTATTTAGTGAGCATATACTACATGCCAACCATTCTTCTAAACCCTGCACATGGATTAAGTCACTTAATCCTCAGAATAGCTTTGTGAAATATGTATATTATTTCTACTTCACAGATAAGGAAACACACATAGAGAAATTTAAGGAACTTGGCCAAAGCTCCATGGAGCTGGGATTAAAACTCAGCAGTCCAACACCAGGTCCCACACTGGTAACCCCTACACTCCACCCCTCTGCCTAGACTATGATGTGGTTCTTTTAAGCTGAGATCAGGAGCTAGGTTTTTAGCTGTTTTGTTTTAATTATGAAAAATACACACAACATAAAGTTGACCATCTTAACCATTTTTAAGTATTTGGTTCAGTAGTGTGAAGTATATTCACACTGCTGTCTAACCAATCTCCAGAAATTTTTCACCTTGCGAAACTGAAACTCTGTACCCATTAAACAACAACTCCCCATGTCACCCTCCCCTAGGAGGCCCCTGGAAACCACCATTCTGCTTTGTTTCTATGAGTTTGCCTACTCCGTAAATCTCATGCAAGTGGCATCATACAGTATTAATCCTTTTGTGTCTGGCTTTTTTCACTTATCATGATGTCTTCAAGGTTCATCCATACTGTAGAATGTGTCAGAATGTCCTTCCTTTTCAAGGCTGAATAATATTCTCTTGTATGCATATACCACAATTTTTTCTTCATCAGCCAATACACATTTGGGTTGCTTCCAACTTTGGGCTATTGTGAATAATGCTGCAATGAATATGGATGTGCAAATATCTCTTCAAGACCCTCTTGCAATTCTTTTGGGTATATGCCCAGAAGTGGAGTTGCTGGATCATATGGTAACTCTATTTTTAATTTTTTGAGTAACAGTCATACTGTTTTCCATAGTAGCTGCACCTTTTTACATTCCCACCGACATGCATTAAGTATTTCAATTTCTCTTCATTCTCAGAGGAGCTCAGTTTGGACCTTTCTAAATTTGATGTGAAAGCAGGACACTGAGTGGAACTCTCCAGGAGACAAAGATACTGACCATGACTCAGGTGACAGGATGGTACTGCAGACAGATTTGGACTTTATCCAACAGGAAATGAGAGAAGCCATGAAAGATAAACGCACTTGCTGATGACAGTGGCAGGAGGAGAGCAGAAGGTGAGCACGAAGACTTAGGGAATCGCCCAGTTGGGTGGCAATTAAGTCACAAATGGAAGCTGCTAATTATTTTTTAGAAGTTCATTCTCTAAGTTAAACATTCCCCGGCAGTCCCTACATTTGCTTAGCAAACGCTTTTGCATACTAAAATCAGTACTAACTTCTCTCTGATGCAGTTACCCAAAATCAGAATTGGAGACGCCAGTGATAGTTAACATCTGGATAGATTTTCATTTTTCATTTAAGTAATTCTTATAACAACCCTGCGGGGTCGACATTATTATTCTCCTAGACTCCTCTAGTAGGGAGGCAAAGCAATGAATGCTCCTAGGAGGGGGACAAAGTCTCCTGGCCTTATTGCTATTCCCACCCAGGCAGGAGGATTGGAAGGGAATGGTCAGATTTCTAGCACCGAGAATGATGTATTTGCTACTTGGCAGGGACACCGCATTTAAAGTATGTGTGCAAAGATCAGTGGCTGTCAGACGTCTGGGGAGAGATGGAGACGAAAGACGTAGCACTGGCAATTTTTAGGGTGGAGAAATTATGCTGTATGATACTGTGGTGGTGGCTACAGTTATTATACATTTTTGTCAAAACCCACCGAACATGCGGACCCTAGGGTAAACTATGCACTTTAGTTAGTAAGTAATCACCAACGTAAGCTTGTAAGTAGGAGAGCTGAGACCCAAACTCAGATCTTCTGACACGAGAATCTGTATTCCTTCTATTATTCCATACCGCTTCTCTAGCAGAATAAGGTTTTCTTTGATATTTAAGTGTTTTTCTAACTTCTGAAGCTTCTAGTCCTCTAACCATTGCTCAGACGTCAATTGCAATGCACACAGGTCCAGGCGCTTGCATGCCTGATGACATCTGTGTCTCCTTCCCAGATCCTGTGACTTTCTAGCTCCTCAGGTCACACTTTTAATGTGTTAATGTGGGGCAGGACCCTCTGCCCAGCCCTCCACAGAATCATACCAAGAAACACACTGAGAAAACCAAGGTCAGAGTGAGGACAGGGATATTAAATCACATAGGGATGCCCAGGGCTTTATGTCCTTCAAGAGAATGATCTTTTTGCTTGTGGAGGAAGAATGAGATGGATTCAGTCATTCAAGAAACATGTACTGGGGCCCTGGGAAACATAAATGAGTAAGACATGGTTCTTGCCCCCAAACAGATCACTGTCACCAGGGTGGGGTGGGTAAGGTGAATTAGCCTATAATTACACGCAGGGGTAACACTCAAAATATTTTACACCTGGAAGAGCATGGAAGCCAAACAATCAGAACGGATGCTCAACTATTCAGAACACTCTACTGTCATAAACAAGCCACCTGGACATACCCACGTGTATTAGTCAAAGCTCAGGCTGCCGTCACAAAATACCATAGGTTGGGTGGCTTAAACCACAGCAATTCAGGGAGATAACTGGGCAGGAGATGCAGATTTTGAGAGAAAGGAGAACTTTAATGGTGAAGAACAGGAGCTCTGTAGACAGACTGCCTGGTTTTAAAGCCCAGCTCCCACTTTCTTTTTTTAAGAGGTTTTTTTAAGAGTTTTTTTTAAATTAAAGTGTAACTGATGTAGAGTTTTATATAAGTTACAGGTGGACAATATAGTGATTCACGATTTTTAAAGGTTATGCTCCATTTATAGTTATTATAAAATACTGGCTGAATTCCCTGTGCTGTACGATATACCCATGTAGCTTATTTTTTACATAATAGCTTGTACCTCTTAATCCCCTCCCTCTATCTCGCCCCTTCCCTCTTCCCTCTCCCCACTGGTAATGGCTTGTTTGTCCTCTATCTCTGTAAGTCTGCTTCTTTTTTGTTATATTCACTAGTTTGTTGTATTTTTTAGATTTCACATATAAGTGATATCACACAGTATTTGACTTCCTCTGTCTGACTTATTTCACTTAGTATAACGCCCTCCAAGTCCAGCCATGTTGCTACAATGGCAAAATTTCATTCTTTTTATGGCTGAGTAATATTATATTGTCTATGTGTATATATATATATATACCACATCCACTTTATCCATTCATCTGATGGACAAAGGTTGCTTCCATATCTTGGCAGTTGTAAATAATGCTGCTATGAACATTGGGGTGCATGTATCTTTTCGAATTAGTGTTCTTGGTTTTTTCAGATATATACCCAGGAGTGGAACTTCTGGGTCATACGGTAGTTCTATTTTCAGTTTTTTGAGAAACCTCCATACTGTCTTCCACAGTGGCTGCCTAAATTTACATTTCCACCAACACTTTATGAGGGTTTCCTTTTCTCTACACCCCTCACTAACATTTGTTATTTGTGTTCTTTTTGATGGTAGCCATTCTGACAGGTGTGAGGTGATAGCTCATTGTGATTTTGATTGGCATTTCCCTGATGATTAGCAATGTTGAGCATCTTTTCATGTGTCTTCTGCCTATTTTTTAATCAGATTGTTTGGGGGTTTTTTGATGTTGAGTTGTCTGTCCCAGCTCCCACTTCCCAGCTGTGTGACTTGGAGCAAGTAAACCTAATCATGCTGTGCCTCCGTTTCCTTGTGGGTAAAAGAGGGTAACAATAGTACCAAACTCATAGCTCTCCTGTGAGGATTAATGAGATAATACCCATACAGTACATAAAACACTCCCTGACACACAGTAAATACTCTATAATTGAAAAAGATTATTATTATTTAGCAGCATAGGCATAAAGATGGTGACTGAAGTCTGGGAAGTAGATGACATGAGAGTGAGATAGAAAAGAGGGCTTAAGACAATGCTGAAAGAACACTAAGATTTAAGGATCAGATAATAGAGGAGGAGGAAGAGCTGGCCAAAAAAATAAGAAATGGAAGAAACCAATTTCAAAAGAAGGTAGTGCTCAGAGATATTGTGCACCCACGTTCACAGTAGCAGCATTCACAATAGACAAAAGGTGGAGGCAACCCAAATGTCATCCACCGACAGATGGATGGATAAACAAAACGCAGTGTATACATACATTGGCAGACTATTCAGTGTTAAAAAGGAAGGAAGCTCTGAAACGTGCTACTACATGGATGAACCTTGAGGACACTACGCGAAGTGAAACAAGCCAGGCACAAAAAGACAAAACCTGTATAACTCCACTTAAGCTCTGGAGATTGCTCATGCAACAGCGAGAACGTATGTAACACTACTGAACCGTACACTTAAAAATGGTTAAAATGGTACGTTTTGTGTTATGCATATTTTTGCCACAATTTAATTTTCATTTTAATAAGGGAGTGGCCAATAGTACTGAATTCTGCTGAGAGGTCCAGAGCGATCAGAACCAGAAAAGGGCCCTTGGCCTTATCGAAGGGAGGCCGTAAGTAAGGCTGCAGGCGCAGCAATGGGGCTGAGAAACGTCACTGCAGTGGTTTCTGGAGGAAGTGGGAGACAAGGAGGAGACAGAAAGCCAAGAAGCTCACCTGTAAAGGGGCCTGAGACATGTGTTCATAGCTAAGAGAGGATGGGGGCTGTGAAAAGGGACTTGTTCCTTCTTTATTAAATTCCTCTTTAAAACTGCAAAACTAAGGCATGCTCACCCAAACCACTTACGTACTACATCGACCTACAGAGAAGACATCATCGATCCTCCCTACCCCTGCGCGCCGCCCAGGTTACTTGTGTTAACAGCCCTGTGGTGCTCCACGCTTACACCAACATGTTCATGTACAGTGTGTGCAAAGGCCTGTGACAGAAGCAGGCTGTGTTCAAGAAGTGTATTCTACCGGAAAACGTGTGCAAGGAAGATGGAGGTAGCCTGGGGAGGCAGGAGCGAGGTCCTGCAAGACCCTGCAAGCCTGTATTTTATTCCAAGTGTGATGAGTTATGGGAGGACTGGGGTAGGGGGAGGCAGGATCTGCGCAGAGTACGGCAAGGGTTGAAGGTCGACTACCTAGGAGGCCCAGCAAACGTCCTTGTGAGGAATGACCACGGCTTGGACCAATGGCGGGGTGGGGGTGGTGAGAAGTGGTTGGATTCAGAAGGCATTTTGAAGGGAAAGATAACAGAACTTGCCCCTGGATTGAGCTAGTTTCTCAGGATGGTTAAGCAAAGTCCCCAACTCAGATAGCTCGGAAAAGATAGAGCCAGGATTCAAACCCAACTCATCTATTCGACAAGTATTCCCTGGGTGTCTGTGCTAGACGCTGAGGAATGGAATGGTGATTGAAACACTGTCCCCACCCTGACAAAGCTCCATTCTAACCGTGGACGCAGTCAATGTCCCACAGCAAGCAGACTTGAGCCAGGCGGCCATGTTCACGTCCCAGCTCTGCTGCTCAGCAGCTGTGTGACCTTGGGCAAATTACTTGACCTCCATATGCCTCAATGTCTTCATCTGTGAAATAATAGAAAAATATACACATATTGATCTCTGCCCCCAGTTCCTGGCACAGAGCTCCTAAGACCCTTGTAATTTCCTAAGTGATAAGAGCAGTAGGAGCATCTCTTGTTCTAATATTTGGTCTTTGACCCTAGTTCCTGACACAGAGCTCCTAAATCCCTTGGAATTCCCTGGGTGATAGGAATGTCTTTTGTTTAAGGTGGTGATCCTTGCCTGGCTCCTGGACAACTTCAGGATGGGGGCTGGTCACTGGAAAGACCAACCTCTGATTAGAAGTTTGGAACTTCCAGGAAGGGGAGAAGGGCTGAAGGCTGAGTTACTGATTGATCACGCTTAGGCAATGAAGCCCACACAAAAATCCCAGAAGTATGGCATTCGAAGTGAATGATGGGTTAGTGAGCCCATGGGTGGGGAGCACAACTCAACTCCACCAAGACATAAATTCCTGAGCCTGGGACCCTTCCTGACCATGCCTACATAGCTCTTCATCTGGCTGTTCATCCATATCCTTTATCATATCCTTTATCACATAATAAACCAGTAAACGTAAGTGTTTCCTTGAGTTCTGTGAGCTGTTCTAGCACATGACTGAAGCCACAGAGAGGGTCGTGGGAACCTTTGATTTATAACCAGTTGGAGAGAAGCACAGCTGACAGCCTGGATTCACAACAGGCATTGAGTGGCGTGGAGGATAGTCCAATAGGACCGGGGTCCGTGCTAACACAGGCTAGTATCAGAGCTGAACTCAACTACAGGACACCCAGCTGCTGTCAGAATTGCTTGGTGTGGAAAACCCACACATCTGGCGTCAGCAGTTGTGAGTGTGAGCGTAAAGGGGCAACACAGGGGTGGTTCTCCCTATTCAACATCTGTAAGATGGAAACCAGCATCATCATTCCTACCTCACTGCTCACTGTGACTTAGATAATGACTTAGTATGAAAAGTGCTTGGGATAAATAGTACCTGGCACAGAGGAAACACTTTATAAATGTTAGCTATTACTACTGCAGAGGTGAAGCTCTTAACCATTATGCTGTTGAGCCTCAGTTTTAATTTCCCATCCTGACAATGCACATTAACAGTAAATTTCTTCCTTTGTTCCACCAAATGGAGAGGTGGATTCAATAGCAACTGACTCTCTAGACACCAGAAGTTAATAATAATAATAATAATAATAATAATAATAATAATAATAATAATAAATATCTATTAATTAGAGAAATTGCCATATATATGCCTCAGTGTATACATACATTGAAATAAAATGATAAAGAGAGACCCCAAAAGGATGACATTGCATGGGTAGGACCATGACGGGATTAATGATAATAGTTGATTTCTTTTCTTCTTTATGTTGTTCCTTTTTTTTTTTTCGTAGTTCTCCATCATGAGACTGGATTCATCTCCTAGCCATAAAAGCAACCATAAAAAGCTATTTTTTAAAGTAATATCTGGGCAAAGGATCTGTAAGCCCAAAGGAAACAGGAATGCACCCACGTCTTTCCCTTTGCTTTTATCTCAGGACGTGCCCTGAAATGTGAAGAAGCACCGACTGTTCACCATTGTCCCAAGGTGAGATCACAGAGGGATGACTCAGAAGTGGCTTCTCACACCAGGCAGCTTCTGAGCCAGGAAAGAACATGGGAGCAGGCAGCAGCCAGCCTGCTCTGCAGAGAAACCTCACTCTCAGAAGGAACAGGGGCACAGGCGGCAGGGCTGGAAGAGCTGACAGCATGCTCCAACCCTGAGCCACACAAGGCCAGACTCGCCTAATTAATCCTATTAATTGTGAAGAAGGCGCTTTAAGCAAACAGGCAGACCCAACACACTGGGGAATTAAAGACTGTCTAAGTTTAGAACCACCCCCCCAATCTGGCTCCCTCCACCTGCAATAAAAATCAGAAACTCTCAGCATCGAGACTAGTTTTGCTTCAGCTCCCCACAGAGCCTTGCATGAGGCCATGTACACAGGAAATGCTGTGCTTTGATTATTTTTAATCGGTATCTCTTATGTTTCCTACCCAGCATCTATTGCTCCCTCTTCCTAGTAAAACGCCCCAGTTTGTCTGAGAAAACACCCCTCTTACCCACTCCCTCCCACTCTCAGTGGGCCTGTCAATCAAGGTGACCTTCCTGCCCCTGCCCAGGAGGTGGGCACTGAGCCCAAGCCAAGCCAATCAGATGCTCCCTTCCTTGAAGAGAGGTGGAGTAGATTCCCCCCGCAACAAGTCTTTTCAGAGGCTCAAATGTTACCCAGATCAGTGGAGCTGGAATAGTCTTTATCCTTTTAGAGACCTGGTTCTGCAGCCTTCCTCCACTTCTGACTGCCCCAATATCCTTCCAATAAAGCCCTTTTTCCTGGTACCATGATAGTTCTCTCTTTTTTTTTAATTGAGGTATAGTCAGTTTACAATGTATTAACTTCTGGTGTACAGCATAATGGTTCAGTCATACATACACATACATATATTCATTTTCATAATCTTTTTCATTGTAGGTTACTATAAGATATTGAATATAGTTCCCTATGCTATACAATATAAATTGTTGTTTATACTATATACAGCAGTTAGTGTCTGCAAATCTTGAACTCCCAATTTATCCCTTCTCACTCTGGTAACCAGAGGTTTGTTTTTTGTGTCTGTGAGTCTGTTTCTGTTTTGTAAATAAGTTCATTTGTCTTTTTTTTTTTTTAGATTCCCCATGTAAGTGATACCATATGGTATTTTTCTTTCTCTTTCTGGCCTACTTCACTTAAAATGACGATCTCCAGGTCCATCCATGTCGCTGCAAATGGCATTATTTTATCCTTGTTTATGGCTGTGTAGTATTCCATTGTATAAACATACCACATCTTCTTTATCCAGTCATCTGTTGATGGACATTTAGGTTTCTTCCATGTCTTGGCTATTGTAAATAGAGCTACTATGAACATTGGGGTGCATGTATCTTTTTGAATTAAAGTTCCCTCTGGATATATGCCCAAGAGTGGGATTGCTGAATCATGTGGTAAGTCTACTTTTAGTCTTTTGAGGAATCTCCATACTGTTTTCCATAATGGCTACATCAAACTACATTCTCACCAACTGTGTAGGAGGGTTCCCTTTTCTCCACACCCTCTCCAGTGTTCATTGTTTGTGGACTTTTTAATGATGGCCATTCTGACCAATATGAGGTGATACCTCATTGTAGTTTTGATTTGCATTTCTCTGATAATTGGCAATATTGAGAATTTTTTTCATATGCCTTTTGGCCATTCATATGTCTTCACTGGAAAATGGCTTGTTTAGGTCTTCTGCCCATTTTTGGATTTTTTTTTTCTTATTAAGTTGTATGAGCTGTTTATACAGTCTGGAAATTAAGCCCTTGTCAGTCTCATCTTTTGTAAATATTTTCTCCCATTCTGTAGGTTGTCTTTTTGCTTTGCTTATCGTTTCCTTTGCTGTGCAAAAGCTTGTAAGTTTAATTAGGCCCCATTTGTTTATTTCTGTCTTTATTTCTATTGCCTGGGTCGACTGCCCTAGGAGAGCATTGCTAAGATTTATATCAGAGAATGTTTTGCCCATGTTCTCTTCCAAGAGAGTTATAGTGTCTTTTCTTATGCTTAAGTCTTTAAGCATTCTGAGTTTATTTTTGTGTATGGTGTGAAGGAGTGTTCTAACTTCACTGATTAATATACGGCTGTCCAGTTTTCCCAAAACCCACTTGCTGAAGAGACTATCTTTTCTCCATTATATACTCTTGCCTCCTTTGTCAAAGATTCTTTTTATTTAAAGCCCTTTTTATTTAAGGAAGCCAGAGTTCTGTTTCTGTTGCTTGCACCCAAAGAACCCAAACTTTGCTCTTCAGCATCAAGAAACTCAAATTAAAATAATGAAATTAGTTAGCAGTGATCTGGTTACTATTAATAAATTATTTTCACACCCATTGTCTCTTTTGGACTTACAGGAAATCAGCAGCTCAGAGGGGTTCAGTGCCTTCCTCTAGGCCACACAGCTAGCAAGTGACCAAAACATGGCCTCAAACTAGCTCATTAGCCTCCTGGACCAGAGTTCTGCAGCCTGGAGAGGAACCTCTGCTGCATTACCTCTCCCCACCCATCAGTCCTTCACTGGCTTTGAATTTTTCTCCACTTGCAGGTTGTGTGTAGCTATTTTACAAATTCCTCAAGGGCAGAAAGGAGCTCTTTCTCCTGCTCCTCCCTTTCAGGGCCAGGCCTCCACTGGGAGGCTATGTGCCCAGGCCCCATGCAAGTTCTCCATGCTAGAACCTCTCATCAAAAGTGACACCAGCAAACAAGCAAACCTCAGGCCTCGGCAGTATTCACACTGAAAATATTGATTCTAGGTCTTTAG
The DNA here is from genome assembly GCF_048564905.1 of Vicugna pacos. NCBI lineage: Eukaryota > Metazoa > Chordata > Mammalia > Artiodactyla > Camelidae > Vicugna > Vicugna pacos. The sequence goes on along the minus strand of NC_133011.1, from coordinate 31,488,615 downwards.
GGCACAGTGGTGAAGAAAGCAGATCAAAGCTTACATTCTAGTGAAAAAGGCAGTCTACAGATGAACAAACAATATAATACTATATTATATATATTTACATATACAGTTGAACAACATGGGTTTGAACTGCATAGGGCCACTTACATGTGGATTTTCTTCAATAATACAATTGGCCCTCCATATCTGCCGATGCAAATCCTCAGATTCAGACTATGGGATTTGAGCATCTGCAGATTTTGGTATCTGCAACTGGTCCTGAAGCCAATCCCCCACCAATATCCAGGGACAACTGTAATATAACACCAGACAGTGATAAATGCTCTGGAGAGAAACAAAGCAGAATAAAGATCTGGAAGTGGAGTTTTTCATAGATAGGGGATGGGCAAGAGGGAGAGTACATTTTAGCGGAGAATGGAATGAGTGAGAGAACAAAGCAGGGGAATAACTGGGGGAAAGTGTGCAAACCGAACAAGCACAGAGGTACAGGAGGGGCTTCCGGGGTATGCAAGAACTTCACAGAGGCCAGTGCTGCACTGAGGTGGGGCGACAGGGTTTGGGGGTGGGGAGGCAGGCAGAGGCCAGAGGAGGCAAGACCAAGTCTTGGGAAGGACTTTGCATTTGGTCCCAAGAGTGATCAGGAGCTATGGGAGGCTTGTGGGGGTGCGGGGAAGGAGAGAAGAGGGAAGAGCATCATCTGACTTCTATTTTTAACAGGCCTTCTGGTTGGTGGAACCAACCAATATGGCACAAACACAGCAACAAAGTATGGTACATCCATACGGAGGAATACTTTTTGGCCATAAACAGGAGTGAAGTACTGACACATGCCAGACACACACACAAATATACATGCTGTATGATTTCTTTTATTTAAAAGAGCCAGAATAGGCAAGTCCATACAGACAGAAAGCAGATTAGTGGTGGCCAGGGTCTGGGGAAAAAGAGATGGGGAGTGAATGCTTAAAGGGGATACAGGATTTCCTTTTGGGGGTGATGGAAATGTTCTGAAACTATATAGAGATGATGGCCACACAATGCTGTGAACTCAACACTACTAAATGAGACACTTTAAAATTACTTAAATGGTGACTTTCACATTCTGTGTATTGAAGTAATTTAAACAATTTAAAAATAAAAAGCTGATTCTGGCTTATGTACACAGAGAAACATAGGGGAAAGAAGGAAACAGAGACTAATAGGAAAGTTCAGCAGCTCTGCCTCGGGCTTTGGCACATTCTTTCCCTTCTCCAAGCCTCAAATCCTTCATCCATGAAAGTGGAAATTCTCACAGGCCCCACCTCTTGGGTGTGGTGAGAGGACCCAAATACTTGTGAAGTGACCCAGGGCTCAGTCCATAGATCTTTCCCCTTCCTGATTCAGACTCACTCCCCTGGAGATCTCATCCAGGCTCATAGCTTTGAATTCCATCTCCCAACTTAACTCCAGCCAGATGTCTCACCTGAACTCCAGCTGGCCGGCTCAGCCTCTCCACTTGAGTTTGCAACAGGCATCTCCAACTTAACACGTCCAAAACATACTGTTGATCTCTGCCCCTCCCCTATCGTTCAACCTTGCCCCCATCTCTGAAAATGAAAATTCCATCCTTGCAAATATCTAGGAATCCTTGACTTACCTCTCTCGCTGTTATCCAATCAGTAAATGCAGCCAACTCTGCCTTCAGAATGCATCCAGAATCCAATCTCTTCTGGTCCAAGCCACAGTCACCTCCAGCCTGGATTATTACAATAGCCTCCTGGCTCTCCCAGCTTCTGCCATTGGCCCCCTTCAATCTGTTCTCAACACAACGGCTCAAGGGATCCTGTTCAAATAGAAGTGATACTGTGTCAGTCCTCTGCCCAACGAAAAATGTTCCCACCAAAGACCTCACAATTATCTCTTCCACCAGGCTTTTCTCTGAGACACCCATGAGACTCATGCCCCCACGTCCCCTGTGTCTACACTCTAAGAGACCTTCTCAGCAAGGTCTCTGCTGGCCACCTATTGAGGGTTGCCAGATAAAGTACAGAATGCACAGTTAAATGTGCATCTCAGATAAACAAGGAGTCACTTTTTAGTATAAGAATGTCCCATGCAATATTTGGGACATTTTTGCATAAGGCAGACTTAAACTTGAAAATGTTCCCTTGCTGGATGAATGGATAAAGAATATGTAATGTATACAAATATAATGGAATATTACTCAGCCATAAAAAAGAATGAAATTTTGGCATTTACAAGAACACGGATGGATCTGGAAGGTATTATGCTTAATGAAATAAGTCAGACAGAGAAAGACAAATACTGTATGTTATCACTTACACATGGACTCTAAAAAATAAAATAAACTAGTGAGTATAACAAAACAGAAACAGATTCACAGATACAGAGAACTAACTAGTGGTTACCAGTGGGGAGAGGAATGGGTAGAAGTAAAACAGTAGTATGGGATTAAAAAAAGTAAAAAACACTATGCATGAAATAAATAAGCTACAAGGATATATTGAACAGTACATTATTTTATAATAACTTTAAGTAGAATATAATCTATAAGAAATATTGAATCAATATGTTGCATACCTGAAACCTACATAATATTGTAAATCTATTATATCTCAATTAAAAAAATAAAATTATCTGTTGTTTATCTGAAAGGCCAATCTAATCAGATACCCTGGATTTTTTATTTGCTAAGCCTGGCAACCCTAACTAAAAATAGTAACCATCACCCCAATATTAGTGAACCCCCTTCCCTGCATTTATTTTTCTCCTTAGTATTTATCACCACCCCACATATTATATGTGCTATTTATTTTGTTTATTGTCTGTCTCTACAGTAGCCACATGTGGCTCTCAGTATTTGAAATGAGGCTAGGTAGGACTACTGAGGAACTGAATATTTTATTTTATTTCAATTAATTTCAATTTAGGAAAGAATATTTTATTTATTTATTGGAAAACTTCAAGTGTGTTTAGAAAAACCTGTATAAGGGAATATAGTTTTCAACTATAAATTCTGTAAAATTGAAGTATAGGTCATGTATTTCCAATGAAACTTCAGCATTCAAATCAAGATGCACCCTAAGTGTAAATTACACAACGAATTTTAAAGACTTACTATAGAAAAAAGAATACAAATTATCTCATTAATAAATAGAGTTTTGATGTTGACTACATATTGAAATGATAGTATTGAGAGCATATATTGGCTTAAAGATAATATACTATTAGAATTAACATCAACTGTTTCTCTTTACTTTTATTAACATGGTTACTAGAAATTTTTTAATTGCCTGTGTAGCTCACATTGTATTTTTTTTTTTTTGGACTGTGCTACCCTAGAAGTAGACTCATAGACTTGATCAGGACTTGGTTCCCCTGAGAGCAGAGCTGAGACCATGAGCCTATGGTTTATTCTAGAATGTGATACCAGGAAGTAGATGCAAGGGACTGGGGATAGTGAGGAAGAAAAATGAGTCAACAAAAACATGCATTATCCAGGTCAATGTTGGTAAAAGGGATAAACTGGGTGTTTGAGATTTGCAGATATAAACTACTATACATAAAATAGATAAACAACAAGGTCCTACTGTATAGCACAGGAAGCAATATTCAATATTGTGTAATAACCTATAATGAAAAGGAATATATATACATGTATAAATGAGTCACTATGCTGTACACCAGAAATTAACAAAATATTGTAAACCAACTACAGTTCAATCTAAAAAAGAAAAAAACACATAAACGCAGAAATCCTTACCAAAATATTAGCAAATAGAATCCAACAGCACATAAAAAAGATTACACATCATGATCAAGTGGGGTTCATCCCAGGGACACAAGGGTGGTTCAACATATGCAAATCAATCAATGTAATACATCACATCAACAAGAGAAAGGACAAAAACCACATGATCATCTCAATAGATGCAGAAAAAGCATTTGATAAAATTCAACACCCATTTACGATTAAAAACTCTCGCCAAAGTGGGTATAGAGGGAACATATCTCAACATAATAAAAGCTTTATATGACAAACCTACAGCCAGCATAGTACTCAACGGTGAAAAACTCAAAAGCTTCCCACTAAAATCTGGAACAAGACAAGGCTGCCCACTATCACCACTCCTATTCAACATAGTCTTGGAAGTCCTAGCCACAGCAATCAGGCGAGAAGAGAAATAAAAGGCATCCAAATTGGAAAAGAAGAGGTAAAAGTGTCACTATATGCAGATGACATGATACTATATATAGAAAACCCTAAAAGGTGCACACAAAAACTGCTAGAACTAATCAAAGAATTCAGCAAAGTAGCAGTTTACAAGATTAATGGTCAAAAATCAGTTGCATTTCTTTACACTAACAATGAATCAACAGAAAAAGAAAGTAAAGAAACAACCCCCTTGACCCAGGAATCCCGCTCCTGGGCCTGTATCCAGAAGGAACCCTACTTCAGGATGACACCTGCACCCCAATGTTCACAGCAGCACTATTTACAATAGCCAAGACATGGAAACAGCCTAAATGTCCATCTAGAGATGACTGGATAAAGAAGAAGTGGTATATTTATACAATGGAATACTATTCAGCCATAAAAAATGACACCATAACGCCATTTGCAGCAACATGGATGTTCCTGGTGAAGTAAGCCAGAAAGAGAAAGAAAAATACCATATGAGATCACTCATATGTGGAATCTTAAAAAAAAAACATAAATACAAAACAGAAACAGACTCATAGACATAGAATACCAACTTGTCGTTGCCAAAGGGGTGGGGGGTGGGAAGGGACAGATTGAGATTTCAAAATTTGTAGATACTGACAGGCATATGTAGAACAGATAAACAAGATTATACTGTATAGCACAGGGAGATATATACAAGATCTTGTGGTAGCTCACAGTGAAAAAAAATGTGACAATGAATATATGTATGTTCATGTATAACTGAAAAATTGTGCTCTACACTAGAATTTGACACAACATTGTAAAGTGACTATAACTCTATAAAAAATGTTAAAACAAACAAACAAACATGAGTCTCCTCAGCAAGAAACTAGTCTGCTTCATCAGCTGATAGTCCTTAATGGGGGGCAGGGGGAGCTGTGGGAAGGATAGCTTGGGGTGTTTATTCACAGTCTATAAAAGGTGCTCTTTTAAGGGTAGTTCTCCCTTTTATTACATTTCCTTATGCACACAGCAAGTGCTAATAAATGCTTAACAAACACGTTTTAAACTCCTTGGAAAGGATCCGGAACTGCCTTCCATCACCCCAGTGCCCACAACGGACCAGCCGCTGGGAAAGTGCTTACACGGCCAAGTTCCCTGAACACCAACAATCCTGCACTTGGAGGCATAAGAAGGGTAATCCGCGACTTGTATCGACAAGTCTTTCTTGGACGTTAATTTGTCTCTCTGACTGAGGCAATACGGTTTCCACCTCTAATCAAGGCCCGTCATTATCCACACCTCTTAGGCCTCTTCACGTCAGTCATCTCGGCAAGACTGGCCTTCTAGCTGTAATTACAGAAAAGCAATTCCTCTGGCTTCACCGAAAGGCAGTTCCTTTCATTTCCTGGAGTGGCCACCCCTAGAGTCTCACGTCAGGTGAAACCAAAGAGTAAGGATTGACTCTGGCTCTCCTAAGGCTTCAGCGGTGCAGGGAGAGGGAAAGAGAATGGGACTCAACTAAAGGAAAAAACAAAAACAAAGAAGCAAGTGTAAAAAGCAACCCCACAATAGAGACTTGTAAAGCAAACTTACCGCAGAAAATTCGGCTTGAACGTCTGGAAGCTGTGGCGCCGGCAAAGCCAAATGTGCTCCGAATCCTACTTCCTTTCCCGCTTCCCGCTTCCCGCTTCCGCTTCCGCTTCCTAGATCCATGGAAAGACTACAGTTCCCAGAAACCTTTGCAGTGAAGCTGATGCCCACGTGACCAGTTCAGGCCAATGGGCCGTGAGTAAAAATTATATATGCATCATGCTCTTCCCCTCGCCCCACCCCCACCGCCCGCATTGGGATGGTAGCATCCCAAAGTAGGGCAGCCTGAATCAGGGAATCACTGCAGAGAGGACAGCTGCCCTGGACAGTCACCAGACTTGGCATGAGGCAGAGTCTGAGGTGCGGGGCCGTTTGGTTCCTACAGCGTAAGCTTGGCCCATCCTGAAAAAAACAGAGGCTTTCTGTCACTTCCCAGTCTACATTTAAAGAATGTCATGAAACGTCCAAGAAGCCTTAGTTGAACGAGACAGTTTAAAATTACATGGCGCAAATAAATGGGGGAAATGAGATACAGACGTCTCAGAAGGGAGGTGACCGTTCATTTACATGCCCAGGTGAGTTCTGCCTGTGAAGACACGTGCCCTTCCCGTCGCCATCCGTTCTTCCTTCTTGTCACCTTCCAATGCCACCTTTCCTTCCCTCCAACACCTCCTCGCCCCTTCTCTCACAACCCTATCCTCTTTCCTTTCTTCTCTAACTCTGAGCTTTGCTTAGGCCTGGGAACTGAAAACCCCAGCTCTGGTTTATTCCAGGTGTGCTACATCTCAGGAGGCTGGAGCAGGAGGGGAAAAAAAAAAAAAAAGAGGACATGAAGACTGCTTCCAGTTCCAAGTTTTCTTAAAAAAAAAAAAAAAGTCCTTTGGCACCAGGACAAATCCCACGGGAAAATTTAGTAGCCTTTGTCTCATGATGATTTTTCCTCCACCCACTGCCTTCAGACCTCATTTTGCAGGCAACTCTGTAGCCAAAGACCTGATAGCTTCTGGGTTGCCATCTTCAATCAGACCTTCTGGCAACAAAACGTGACTTCAAGTCAGGGACTGGGCAGGCACTGGATATAAAAGGCTAGATGAGACACTGTGCCCTCACTGGGGTGCTTGCAGCCTGTGAAAAACACGTGTACACACAGAATGCCAATACAGTGCAACAAATCTTACAGCAAAGGTCTGTACAAAATCCTGCAGGACAACCATTATAATGCGGGATGGACTGGGCTCTTGGTAAGTTCCAGAAGGAGTGCTAAGTCCATTACATAAATTACAGCATCAAAGCCTGAGAAAACTTCCCACCCCACCACATTTGCCACAGTGTCCTAGGCACTTAATACAGGGCCTGGCACAGAGTGGGTACACAAGAAATATTCGCCAGAGAAAAACAGCCCTATGAGACTAGTCTCAGTATTGTCTCCAAAGCACAGTTGAGGAGACTGAGGCTCGGAGAAGTGAGGCCCCTGGTCCAAGGTCCCAGAGCGAGTAGCAGAGCTGGGAGTCGTATCAGGTCTGGCTCAGCTTGTGATCTTGACTGTGGTGCCCTGGGGTTGGTCATAGGAAAGGAAGCAATAAAGTGTCTTGGGGAAGGATGTGGTTGTGGAGGGCTTTCCAAGGGAGGTGATTCTTGAGCAGGCCCTTGAAGAATGAGCTTGCCAGGGGGGCCAGCAGAGAAAGAACGTCTGGAGAGTGAGGTGGGGGGCAGGGATGCAGCCCTTCTTGTGACCGAACATCAGCTGCATCTGGAGAAGCAGCAGCAGCACTCAAGGCTGGAGATGCAGCAGGAAGCCCGACGATCCTGGAGTGAGGGATTCAGATTTCCATCTTTCCCTCTTCCGCTTCCTTCTGTGGCTCTGATCTGGAAGGTTCCCCCAAACAGTGCAGGCAGTTCTCATGCCTGCGTTTGATTTATTTTGTAGCTGGAGTTCCGGAGCTTTTGTGCTGGCTGCAATATATAATACGGAATTTCCCTCCCGAGCAGTTCTTCATCTTTGGCAACCCACTGGAGTGTGATTTTGGCACCCTGTGTGTCGTGGCGGGGACTCAGCTGGTGCAGGCCCAGGACACCCGCGGCTGCCAGGCCAGCTGCCTGGTCAAGGTGCCGGGCTCCTGCCAGAGGGGCCGAGCCCACCATCCTTTCTCAGTGACGGATCCTCTTCATTTTCCCCATTTCGCTTGTAGTCTCTTCCATGGAAAAGAAGGAGAGAGTGGGGACAGCCATGTTCCTGTTGGGTGTGTGTTTTCATCATTCCTGCTGTGGCCTCCTCTCTCTTAGAACACATCTCACCTTCTACCTCAAGGTTAGGAAAAGGTCACAGGCTTCTGAGTCAAATCTCAGCTGGGTTCCCAGATCTCCCAGATTGACTTACTGTAGGACCTTGGTGAAGGGGAGCATTTTAACCTCTCCTAAGTACCAGTTTCCTCACCTGCAAAATGAAAACGGTAGTGATATGTACCTCAGGGAGATGTTATGAGGTCTAACAATAATCTGTGTAAAACACCAGGGGTAGCCATTAGCACATAGTAAGTGCTATGGACTGAATGTGTGAGTCTCCTCCAAATTCATTTGTTGAAGCCCTAACCCCCAATGTGAGGATATTTGAAGGTGGAGCCTTTGGGAGGTGATTAGATTTAGATGAGGTCATGAGGGTGAGACCCTAGCCTGATTGGATTAGTGCCCTTATAAGACGAGACACCAGAGAGTTTGCTCCCTCTCTCTCTCCACCATGCAGGACACAGCAAGAAGGCAGCCATCTGCAAGCCAGGGACAGAGTCTTCACAAGGAACTGAATCAGCTGGCACCTTGACGTTGGGCTTCCCAGCCTCCAGAACTGGGAGAAATAAATTTCTGTGGTTTAATCACCCAGTCAGTGGTGTTTTGTTATGGCAGCCTAAGCCAACTAAGGCAGCAGGTACTCAGTCATCTTACATATGTCTCATCTCCCTCCTCCTTGTGGGCAGGATCCATCCTGAATCTCTTTTGTTTCCCATCATGCCAAGCAGAGCACCTTGGGCAAACGAGGTGCCCCATAAGTAAGTGAAGAATTAGCCAGTGAGGGAAAAGGCAAGTCAGTGAATGAATGAACTAATGAATGAATGGGTAATTGAATGGAAGCAGAGAAGCAGCCCATGGAATCCACTAGACTGAACTAGAAGATCCTCTTTCCCCCAAATCTTCTCAGGGTACAACTATGGATCCACTCGGTGGGCTGACCCCTACAAGCCCCTTCTGGCTCTACAGAAGCCTTGCAGGGTAGCCTGACCTGGACACTGCCGCGGTTCCTCTCCCAGGGTCAAGGACCTGAAACTCCCAGCGTACAGAGAGGGGCCTCACACCCCAAGTGTAAACAGAGGGGTGTCCAACCCAGGGCTGCAGAGAGGGGCTCTCACTAGCAGACAGACTTGCTTTAAGTGGCAATTGCTTAAAGAAATCCCAGAGCTCAGTATAGTCACCAATTTTAGTTCTGCAAAGTCCCTCGATTCCCCAATCAGAACACTGACATCAGGTCATTGACAAGATGCCTTAATTTATCAATGCCTTTGTTTCCCTGGGCCCGGATATCACCTCCTTAGGTCCCTTTTCCTCACGTCTCTCTCCATGAGTTTGCACAAAAACACCATTTGTGGGAGCGAGACTCCCAACCTGGGCACGGAGCCACAAAGTGAAGTAATTGCGCAATTAGAACTTAATTGCTGGATTTAATTTCGGTTCCCCCCCCACCCCGTTTGCATCTCAATTGTTGCAAATGTGCAGTTCCCGCCTTTGAATGTCTGATGAGTTACTTGTGTCTGCCCCAGGAAGGGATGGGGTTGGGGGAGGGAGACCCAAAAACAGCCAGCTGTTCATCTCCAGGAGAATTTACAAAGTTAACCTTCCCCAATGGTTGGGAAAGGAGGGACAGATTTAACCCCAAGATTTGGTAGCAAGGGGTTTTTCCCTTGAGGCCAGATTTTCAGAGATCTTTGGTAAAAGCTGTGCCTGAGCTTTTCGTGTTTGTGGTATGTGATTGTGCCATTCACAGGGAACATCCTAAGCGTGAGGCACGTTACATTATCCCATCTAAATCCCCCCAACGACTCTACCACCAGAAGGTCATTAGCTATCCTTTTAAACACTAGGAAACTGAGGCTCAGAGAGGTTCAGCACCTTGCCCAAGGTCATACAGCTATTTAACACTGGAGCTGAAACACGAAGGCAGGAGCTAGCTTTTGTCCCCCTCTTCTCAACAGAGGTCCTCGCAAAGGGTCCACTAACCAGTAGTCACTCCAGAAAACATAGTGATGTGCGTGGATCTGGAAAAGTTGAAGATGGGTTCACTCTCCCACTTACCTGGTTTTGAACAGCCCCAGGCTAAGAATGATTTTGTATTTTTCAATGATTGGGGGTGGAGGGGAGAAAACGAAAAATAGTATTTGTGACGCATGAAAATCAGGCAAAATTCAAATTTCAGTGCTGATAAAGTTTTATTGAAACACAGCCTTACTCATGGATTTGCATATTATACGAAAAATGTTGTGACAGAGACTATCCGGCCCCACAAAGACTGAAATATTTACTGTCTGGCCCTTAACAGGAAAAGTTTGTTAAACCTTGGTCTGTGCCATGTGACTTAGCCCTTATAGCAACTGTGTACCCTATCCTACACCTTTCATCACCCATTTCTCCAAACCCTCTGAGAATCCCTCCACGGCAGTCAGCTCCCCTCCCCCTCACCTGAGCTTCAGCCCATCTGCAGTTACACCGTGCCACCGGACATGGCAGGTCCTCACAGGACACTGATGCTCTCAAGCCTTTGCCACCATCACTGCCAACAGTGAGAATGGCCCCGTGATGGAGCATGAGCTTTGAATTTAGATCACTTGGGTCTGAATCCCGGCTTCCCCCTTCACCACCTCCACGAGCCTCACTCAGTTCCCTCCCTATAAACAGGGAGTAATTATAATACCCACAGCGCTGGGCTGATGTAAGAATTACATAAAAGGATGTGGGTAGAGGGTTCAGCACAGTGTCCATCACATGGTAAACGTTCAATAAATGTTAAGTGGTTGCTGATGGGTTAAGCAGACAAGGACGTGATCCTAAAACCTTTTTTAGGAACATTCCTTGGAGCATGTGGCCCATCTCATTTCTCCAATTCTAAAACCCACTTTACCTCCTTTCTTCCTGCCACTCAATGCCTATCTCTTGCCCAAATTTTATTAGAAGCTCCACGTGTGCCTTTTGCCACCACTTAAAATGGTTTGTGACTCTGTTTTCCCAACTGTAAAATGGGCATAAGCTTTCCCCTCAATCTACCTGACAGAGCTGCTGAGCACACGAGAGCAGGGAGAGGATTTAGAGAATTGATTTGCAAAGTGCAACATCTGTTGCAGATGTTACTCATGATTCTTAATGTCTTGGAAGCCAAGGAGACCCATGTTATGGGTTGAATTGTGTCCCCTGCAAAAGATATATTCAAGTCCTAACCCCTAGTCCCTGTGAATGTGACCTCATTTGGAGATAAGTTCTTCACACATGCAATCAAGTTTAAGATGAGGTCATACTAGATTAGCGTGTCTCCTAAAACAATGACTGGTGTCCTTCTAAGAAGAGAGAAATTTGGACACTGAGACAAAGAGAAGAATGCCACATGACAAAGGGAACAGAGACCAGAGTGGTGCAGCCACAAGCCAAGAACACTGAGGATTGCTGGTGAACAGCAGAAGCCACGGAGGGACAAGCAAGTGTCCTTCCCCGGAGTGCAGCCCCACCGACACTTTCATTTTCAGACTTTTAGCTTCTGGAGCTGAGAGAAAATGAATTTCTGTCATCTTAAGCCACCAAGTTTGTGGCTAATTGCTCAAGCATCCCTAGGAAACCGCACAGAGTGCAAGGGAACTCTTACCGCGTAAGCCCCCAGAGCACCCACCGTGGTACCCATGCTGTTTGACAAGGCCACACCCTCTCTGGGTTTCCCAACCCACGAACCCCCGGACCCCACTCTGCCACCAGCATACCCAGCTCAGATTTGCCTTCTGCTCAATATTGCCTGTCGCAGCAGTGCTGGCATGGCAAACGCAAGGCAGCCCGCTGCATCAGGACCCCGCACGGCAGATGCCAGGCGGCACAATTGCTGACGATAAGCAGGCACCTTGCCAGGAGGTTGTGTTTGAACAAAGCCTTCCCTCCTGGTGGCCTTTGTTTAGTTGCGAAGAAGGGTTTCATCAGATCCTGATGAAAATGAAAAATTACCTCTGGTGTTCCTAGAGCAGGAGTTCATTTTTTATTAATGAAACCCACTCCAAAATTGAGCTCAGAGGAATGAGACAGAGACAGTCCTTAAAAAAAAAAAAAACCCGCAACAGAATGTCTAATTAGGAGTTACTGCTCCCTGGACACGCTTTACCCATCCGCCTCCCTGCCTATATCAATCTATTTCTTTCCCTGAGAAGGTCCCTCCCTGGGCCCAGATATAACCCAGTTCAAATGCCACCTCCTCCATGGAGCTTTCCAGGATCTATTCCAACCAGGGCTGGCTCATAGATGCATGACCTGTGTAGTCCCATAAGCCCTCAAGCTCAGAAAGACCTATGTTTGGGTCAATTCTCTGCTGTCTCCATCTTGAATTCTTAATTACTTTTGAACAAGTGGTCTTGTGTCTTCATTTTGCACTGGGTTTTGCAAATTATAAGGTGGTCCTGACTCCAAACTTCTCCAGCCAATCAGTCAGGGTAATCTCTCCTCTCTCTGGGCCCTCAAAATACACTATCGATCCCTAAATGTCTTCATTATTCACTCAAGGAACACTTACCGAGCCCCAGTCAGGGCATCAGGCACTGTCCTAGGCTGTGGAGCCACTGACATGTTATTAGTGGAGGAGTGACAAGTGTAAAGAAATGAACATAAAAGTAGAAATTGATGATTACTTCGAGAAAATAAGGGATTTTGAACCAATCACTATTGTATTTAATTTGTACATTGCATCTCCCTCACACTAAAGTGTTCATTCCTTAAAAGCAGGGACCGTCCTGTTCTGTTTGCCGCTGAAGCTCATTACCTAGGACTCTCTCTTTGGCTGGCAGACGGCTGCCTTCTCCCCATGTCCTCACATGTTCTCTGCTCTGTGCACACACATCCCTAGTGTCTCTTCCTCTTCTTATAAGGACACGAGTCCTACTAGATTAGGACCCTCCCTTTATGACTCATTTAACCTTAATTACCTCCTTAAAAGCCCTACCTCCAAATACAGTCACATCGGGCTTCAACAAGAATGGGAAACGGGGGCGGGGGGGGGGGACAGAACACAACTCAGCTCATAGCATTCTCTTGTCACAGGCTTTTCCACATGCAGTTCCCTCTGTTTAAAATACTCCTTTTTAATCATCTCTTGTGCATCTTTCAAGTCTCGGCACCAACAATCATTGCCTCCCAAAGCCCTGTGAGTTGCCCCGAATCCTCCATAGCTCGCCCAACTCTAGCACCCCAGCCGCCACTTCCACTGGGTATTCGATTAATGGATTTGTGTGCACTTCCTCCATCACACTGTGGGCCCTGCTGCATCTGAGGCTTCTGCTCCTGCTCTCTGTTGCATCTCCAGCTCCCAGCCCTGTGCCCAGAATATGGAAGGTACTTGGCTAATAGATGTTGAACTTACCTTGGTGAGACCAGGCTCCCCCTGCACTCCCCCAGGCATTTGGCATTTATTGATTAGGGATTAGGTAAATGATCACCCATAAAGACAAGCACCAACCTTGCTCCCCATCTTTCCCAGATTCCTCCCCCAGTGATTTGTTCTCTCCATCACACCCCCTCCACACAATCTCACTAAGCTGCTCTTCCCCTCGATGTGGAATGTGGGGAAGATAAAGCCTCCGTAAACTGTCCAAGAGCCCCAGTGAGGAGGAGGTTTCTTGGAGAGACTTTGACGTCGTTAACCTCAGACAGGGATCCACAGACACAGCAGGGAGTCCCGCAGCCAGGACTCACCACTGATGCGTGCACGCACGCACAAGCCGCTCTCCTCCAGACACACTTCCCCGGCTCCATGAATGTTGAACGTTGTTACCCATCGGAGGGTCTGCTCAGGACCATTTGGACCTGGGGATCTCATTCAGACCTGCCAAAAGTGAGAATTTAAAAAACACCTCCCGATGCAATTCCAATGCCTAACAGTTGGGCCGTGCGTGTGAAAGCAAACCAGCTGTTACTGGAACTGGCAGCGCAGGCAAGGAGGACCTGAACCTCGCACACGGCTGCCCGTAAGCATATGAGTGGATGTGTGTGCACAAGGAACTAGCTCTGGAGATGTCTGTATGTGGGCCTTGCACACTGCCCGAGGCTCCCACCTAAATCAGAGTGATCCTCCAGGAGATATGACAGAGAAGACTGAAAATATACAAGATTTCCAAAGGTGAATCTTCTGCAGAATCAAGAATAGTATAAAACAGAGCATTAGACTCACGCTGCTCCCCACTCCACCCCCAAAACAAGTGGAACCAGGATGAGTGGGTGGAAACCGTGGAGACGGGTTTCAGCTCAATCCTAGGGCAGAATGGAAGGGATCATCTCTTCCGCAGTGAGTCTGACATCCCAGGAGGTAGCCACGCCCCGGATGGGCAAATACTGAATCACTATGCTGTGCACCAGCAATTAACACAACACTGTAAACCAGCTATGTGTCAGTTTAAAAACAAGTTGGCCAATTGCAGTTGAAACTTACTTCTACAGATATTACAAAAACAGAGGAGCACTGAGGATGCTGCTCAGGCCCCTCCCAGAATTTTGCCTGAGGCTCTGCAAGGGAGGGGTCCTGAAGCTTAGGCGCCATAGCTCCAGGGTGATCACCTCCACCTGATGTACCTCTAACTGGGTCCCTTTAGCCGTGTGTTGAGACCACGTGATAGAGGGACGAAGGCAGAAGCAGGGGACCTGCAAGGAGAGCCTTTCACTAACGCAGGTGAGAGATGTGGCAGGGAGAAGTGGTCCAGATGTGTTCCCAAGGTCGAACCGATAGGATTTCCTGATGGGACATGGGATGCGAAACGACAAAAAAGGTCCACGACGATTGCACAGTTTTGGCCTGAGCAGGAAAGGATTACGTTGCTATGAACTGAGGTGAAGAAGATTTTTAACAACCAGTGTCATACACTGTCCAAGTGCCCCAACAACACAGGAGCGTCCTCAAAATTTGTGGGCTTTCTTTTCCCTGCTCTTCTGTTTCCCATGGGAAACACCTGTTTCTCCTCACTCCACAGGTGATGCTCTCAACCTCTCACAGGATTCCTTGCCCACGCCCTGGCTTGGTATCTGTGCTACCTTAAAGTACCCAGTCTTGGCTGCAAACGGTTCCCTTGTCTCCCCGAGGAAATATGCAGAGAACTTTGGAGGAGGCGTCCCAGCGCTGAGCAGAGTATGCTAATTAAGTGGCTTGGTCCCCACCCACAGCCTCGCCCCCCTCCTTCTGTGCCGCTGACAGCTGGCTCCTCCCACAGATTGCGGGGTGGGGGGAAAGTGGGCTGAAAGCTTGCTTGAAGCCTGAAATGCCAAAATCTGCACTCTCTCTGCGTTGAAGTCAGGGAACTGAAATCCTACAGCCACCGCTGAAATCCCTTATAGGTGGTGGGTGGGTGTGTGTGTGTGTGTGTGTGTGTGTGTGTGTGTGTGTGTGTGTAAGAGCCTGGTGCCAGTTCCAGTTCTAGGACGTAAACCATATCCTCCACTGAAAGTCCCAACATACAGTTAATGAATCTGTCTCCCCTGACTGGCTGAAAGCATCTGCTTTGTTGAAACCACTCCTGAGCTCAACAATAATCATAATCTTAACCATAATAACCACCTCCCCGCCAGCTGTCAGTAGGTACCACTGTCACCATTTACAGATGAGGAAACTGAAGCTAAGATTTTCTTCTCCAAGTCACTTTTCAAGCTGACTCTTTTCAAGCTCTGGTCCTTTTGCACTTGGCCTTCTCTTCTGCCTGGAATTTTCTTCCTCAGGCTCTTCTGCTGCTGAGTGCTCATCCTTCTCATCCTTCACAGCTTGGGGCAAATGTCACCTCCTCCAGGAAGCTTTCCCTGACCATCCTCAACAGTAGCTTCCCCACCACTCCAAGCTTCTCTCTATCAAATCACTCAATTTTCTTCTCAGAACTTGACAAGATCAGTACTGTCGTTTGTTCATTTGTCTACCTGATTAGAACATGTCTTTCCCCACCAGGAAATGAGCTCCTTGAAGGTAAGGGTCTACTCTGTCTTATTCATTCCCACAGCCCAGAACCAGACTAGGGCTCAGTAAATGAAGCCCTTGACTAGCTCCTTGATTTTACTCTACTGGTCTCAGAGGACAGTGGTGGCCCCAGAGGTGATGAGGGAGGGCTTCCCTGAGGAAGCAAACCTTGAATTGGGACCTGAAGGATGAGTAGGAGTTAGAGGAGAGATTATCCTTTGACTGGAGGGAGTGTGGAAAGTTCCAGCAATCATAATGTGTGGGTCTTACCTAGATCTGATTGAAACAAAAATAAATAAAAAGAATGCATTCACTAAAATTAAATAATTTTAATAAATTTAATTAATTAATTAAAATAAATAATTAAATAATAATTTAAAATTTGAACATCACCTTAGAATTGATGATATTAAGGAAATATTAATCCTTTTTTAGTGTGACCATGGTCTTGTGGTTGTGTTTATTAAAAGCTCCTATTTAAAGAGTTACATACTGAAATGTTTATGGATGATGCAAAATGAAGTCTGGTAATTGCTTTAAAATAATAAAGAAAGGGAAATATATGATGGTGGAAATAAGACAGGATTGGGCAGGAGTTCATGGTCGGGGGCTGGGGTGGGTTTATGCAGGTTCAGGAGACCATTCTGTCTTTTGCATATGTTAGAACCTTCCTATACTTATAAAATTAAAAATTAAATTAAGCAAAACTAACTTGCGCCCAAAGAAAAAATATTTTAGACAGTCTTGCCAGGCTGTGTGGGCCCCCTATGGACACGCCACCATCTTAACATCCCTCGTCCCACCCCAGCAGCAACAGGACAGCATCTGAGGGACAGCTCTACTCTCCCACCTGCCCACTCCTCTTCAGTCTTGTGAAGGCAAAATAAAACTTAATGGAAGACACACTTTTTTTCAGTTGAAGTACAGTTGATTTAAAATGTTGTGTTAATTTCCAGTGTGCAGCATAGTGATTCAGTCATCCATAGATATATACATATTCTTTTTCATTATAGGTTATTACAAATTATTGAAGATAGTTCCCTGTGCTCTACAACTGGACCTTGTTGTCTATCTATTCTATATATAGTAGTTTGTATCTGCTAATCCAAAACTCCCAGTTTATTCCTTCCTCCCATCCTTTCCCATTTGGTAACCATAAGTTTGTTTTCTACGTCTGTGAGTCTGTTTCTGTTTTGTAAGTAAGTTCATTTGTATCATTTTTTTAGATTCCACTATAAATGATATCATATGATATTTGTCTCTGTCTGACTTACTTCACTTAGTATGATAATCTCTAGGTCCATCCATGTTGCTGCAAATGGCATTATTTGCATCATTCTTTTTAATGGCTGAGTAGTATTCCATTGTGTATGTATACTATATCTTCTTTATCCAGTCATCTGTCATGGACATTTAGGTTGCCTTCACATCTTGGCTATTGTAAATAGTGCTGTTATGAACATGGGGGGAGCGTGTATCTTTTCAAATTATAGTTTTTTCTGGATATATCCCCAGAAGTGGGATTGCTGGATCATATTTTTAGTTTTTTAAGGAACCTCCATTCTGTCCCCCATAATAGTTGCACCAATTTACATCCTCAACAGTGTTGGAGGGTTCCTTTTCCCCACATCCTCCCTAGCATTTACCATTTGTGGACTTTTTAATAAAGGCCATTTTGACAGCATGAGGTAAAACCTCACTGCAGTTTGATTTGCATTTCTCTGATAAGTAGCAACATTGAGCATCTCTTCATGTGCCTATTGGACGTCTGTATACATGGAAGATGCTCTTTTATTTTGACCCACAAAAATCAGTCCACAAAGGAGAATCATTCTTCACTCTTTCCAAAATTACTGTACTCTTCCCCAAGATTGCTTCTAACTTGGTCTAAAAGCATCCTGACCTTCAGCTTCGGCTTCTCCCTATTCCCCACCCCCACACACAAGCTCTGGACTTCCAGGGGCTGAAGCACTTTAACCTTCCCAGGCAGTGCCACCTCTCTCTTATCCCTTGCACGTGCCATCTGTGTGTCTGGAACACCCTGCAAAGGCAGGGAGAGGGTTACAAGCAGAACACAAACTTGAGATTAAACAAAGGGAACAAACAGAGTTACAAACTGAGATTCCATTCCATGTAACCTAATGAGGGGCATCTCTCACAGACTGTCACCTGCCTCTGCAGTGATCCCTGGGCCGTATGTCTGCAAGCACTAATCAGGATACTGACTTAATACTCATTCGCAGAGGCCAGATAGGAGTTAGTTAAACAAGACAAGAGCTTGTTTATTTTTCCCTTGGCAGGAGGTGTTCAGGGAAGGCGGTCTTCTCTGCTCCACAATTTGATCCAGGTAGATCACCTACCAGGTGTGAAGCTCAGTATGGTAAAAGCTTTCCTAAAGTCCTGCATTAAGGGGACACACCTGTTTGGGGACCTTCCGTTTCTGCTCACCACTGGATCTCAGGATCTATCATATCATAATCACATCCTGGTAGAACCTTTGCCTGGGATGTGCTGTGCTTTGCACATAATTAGGACTCAATAAATATTCGTTTAGTTGATTTAAATGCATGTGTGCTGACAAATATGTGTGTATATATGTTTAAACGTGTTTACATAGAAACCCCTGCCAGAACAGCAGATGGGGATATGTGTCATATACGTAAGAACATAACACAAGGGAAAAGTGACAGAAAACATTTCCACTGTTAAAGTAATTCTTCCTCCAATTAAACTTGGAGAATGAACTGTACACATGTCAAGAGGGTGTTGTCAGGGTTTCCGTTTGCAGTCATCGCGGAATAGTTCTCACACACTCTCCCCACTCTCTTCCTACCTCTCTGACCATCCCTTGTAAATCTTCTCTGTTAACCTTCTTCATCTGCCTGTTTCTCAAATGGTGATGTTCCTGGTGTTCCAGCTTAACTCCTGCCTCCTCCCCACACATGCTCTCTCTGGTCAGTCCAGCCACTTCCGTGGCCTTGGTTGTCATCAGCGTGACTATGTCTCCCCAGTACCTATCACAGACCCAGACCATTCCACCAGAGCTCCCTTCCTGAACACACAGCTGTCTGAGGTCATCTCCACATATGGAAGTTTCCTTCCCTGGGGCGACCTGCTTCACTTTGACCTCTTTTAACCCCTAGCCCCTCGTTGTCTCCCTCACAGCCTCTTGTTTCCGGGGCTCCCTGGTATTTGCAAGACAGTTCAAGCTCTGCTACCCTCTGGGTGTCCACTGGGCTCATAGAAAACTCATACATCATCACACTGAAAGGCTGCTCCACTCTGCACTCCAACTTCACTCACGTCGGTGGAGGGTGGGAGAAGCCAGGCTGCTCCACCAGCAGATGTTCAGCCGAGGAAGGGGATTCCAGGCTCATCACCACGCAGCCCCTCCCAGCTCTACGAGCACCTCCACTTTGCTTTGGAGACCCAGGGCCCCACATTCCACGTGGTGCTGGAGGCAGGGCTCCAGCACTGCAGCTCACCTGGTAATGACGGCATTCTCTAAGCCACCTACCAGACGTGGGACTCTGGACAAGTTACTTCACATCTCTGTGCCTTGGTTTCCCTACCTGTGAGATGAGGACAAAACAGTAACTACTGTGTGGGGTTGTAGTGAGAGTGAGTGAGTTAGTATTTATAAAGCATTTAGCATGATGCCTGGCACACAGCAAGCCCTTCTTTTGGGTTGTGTTAAGTAAACAAACAACAAAAAATGCAAGCAGCAATTTGTTGAATGGACAAAAGAATGAATAAATGGAAGAATGAAGGCAGCCAGCAGACCTGGGTTCTAATCACAGCTCTGCCGTTGTTGGAGGAGAATAGGTTTTTGTCTTGCACAGGAAAGAATTTAAGAGGGAACCATGGTAAAGTGAAAGTAGATTTATTCAGGGGACACACACTCCATAGACAGAATGCTGGACGTCTCAGAAGGCAAGAGAGGTGGCCCCAGAACACAGGGTCATCTCAGAAAGTGAAAGCATCCCCAGGGGTAGATGGATGTCCCATGGACAGAGTGCAGGCTGTCTCACTCAAAAGGGACCACAGCCATGAGGGGTGGAGGTGGTTAGTTTCTATGGGTTGGGTAATTTCATAAGCTAACGAGTAGAAAGATTTTTACAACTATGTTGAGGAAGAAGCAGGGATTTCCAGGAATTGAGCCCCTAACCACTTTCTGGCTTTTTATGGTCAGCCTGGGAACTGTCGTGGCGCCTGTGGGTGCGCCACAGGGCTCAGGGTCTACTGGAAGTTGAATCTTCCACCATCTTGGTTCTAACTAGTTTATATCCTGCCCTCAATTGCTGTGCCATTCTTTTTTTTCCCAGACCTTGTGCATGCTAAGCATGGGCTCTACTGCTGAGCTATACCCACCCCACTGCTGTGTCATTCCTTTATGGTTGTGCCCTGCCCTCTTCCTTCCTGTCTCACCATGTGTGTGCCATGCAGCCTAAACTCTTGACATGCACAGTATAGTCTGTAGACCAGAAGCTTCCCTGCGAACAGAATCTCAGGCCACAGCCCAGACCTACTGCTGATCAGAACCTGCAGTCTAGCAAGGCTTCCAGGTGATTCGTGTGCATATTGAAGACGGAGAGAGTAGCCCTCATGCCCAGCATTGATGCTCATTGTTCCCACATGCCTCAGAAGAGCAGCATAGATCCATGCATTCCTCAGGGAGGACCCTTCTAGACTGGCAGGTTCCTTTGGGCTGCAGAAGCTGAGACCACCACAAGCCTTCACCCGTCACCCTGGCTTGCCTTCACACCATTCTAGTGGAGGGTTTCAAAGGGCTCAGTCTTTGGAACAGACACAGCCCTGAGCAGGTGCATGGCTCTCTCTCTTTGGGAGTCTGATCACATGTGGGGACAGAGGCTGGGAGTGAAGAGGGCCAACCTTCTGGTGCATCAGCCCCCTAACTGGTCCTCACGTCTTCCAGTTCACTCTCCACACTGACCTCAGAGTCAGCTTTCTGTAGCAAATGTTACTCTTGACCCTGCTCCTCCCCTCCCTTCAGTGGCTCCCCATTGCCCTCAAGATCAAGTTCAAATCCTTCAGTTTTGCCCATCAGCTCCAACCCCCCTCTGCAGCCTCTGCCCTTCAGAGCCTCGCTGAGACTTCTCAGACCAGCTACATGGAACCATTTGCGTGCTCTTTCAGGGCTGTGGACTTCAAGGAAGGATAGAATTTGAAGAGCAAGGGGAAGGAAAGTTCCAAGCCAGACAAAGGCGGCAGAGGCATGAGGTCGGAATATGGTGATGTACTCGGGGCCCCACACTCGGGATGTGCGGTGCTCATTGCCTGGAATGCCCTTTCTTCTCTATTTCCAACTGACAAGTGTGGCCACTTCCTTGAGATCTGGGTAGAGATAGTCTCCCTCTTCTGTGACCAGGAGCATTTTGTGACCAGGTCAGCACCACCTGATGTGTGGCAGTGTCCTTTACTTACACGTGGCTCTTTCTTCACTAGATTCTTGAGGTGGAGATTGTAATCCCAGATTCTAGTGGTACTTTGCATGTTGTGGATGCTTAGTGTTTGCTGATACAGTGAATGACTCCATTGCTTCCTTTCCTTCTATCTAATAATTCAATATGTCCAGTAGATGAGGGTTGACTCAAAGAATGACTCAAGGACTACCAGAATATCTCAGAGTCCAGGGCTAAGGGTCATAGAGACCACCATTGTTATATTACAGCTAAGGAAAAAGAGCCCAGAGATGTTAAAGAACTTACCCACTGTCACACAGGCAGTTCAAACGGCTTCTTGAACCCAACTCTGCTCTTAGGCTTTTTCTCTTTTCTTTTCAACATTTCAAATATATTTTTAAAAATTAACATACAGTCAGAATTTTTAAAAGTTAAATACTCCAAAAGCATGTCTAGTAAAATCAATTTCTCGCTCCTTTCCCTGATCCTCAGGCTCTCAGTTTCTTTCTGATTATTCATTCTGTTCATTGCTATTTGTTAATATTTATATACACTTACATATATTGTTTATGTATATTTCAGACATTCTATGAATATACATGCTCATATATGAGATTCACCATCTTTCACTTGCACTACAGTAACAAATGTAGACCAGAGGTTTTCAAACTATAGATCATGCTGCATTAAAAGTTTAGAAAATCAATTGATTGGATCAATACAGGTGTGATCTTGCTGGTTTCGTTTTGTTGTACTGAAAAAGAATGAAATGGAATGGAACAGAGGCAAGGACATCTCATATGAAAAGATCAAGTATTGTTCCACGAAACTTCTGTTTCAGTTTTTTTTTTCAATCAAGCCCGTGGAGATATAATTTGCATATAATAAAAATTCACTCCTTTATGTGTTACATTTGATGTTCTAACAAATGCGTTCAGCCACGTAACTAACACACAATCAAGAGATCACAGTCAAAATATAGGGCACTTCCACCACCCCAGGAAGCAACCTGGTGTTTCTCTAAAGTCAGTCTCTTTCCCCATCTTCAGCCCTGGCAACCACTGTCTTCTATCACTGGAGTTTGTCACTAGAGTTTTGCTTGTCTGCACATCAAACAGTTTTTCTTTGTATGTATATTTGCAAGCTCTATGATGGCAGGGATCTTCTTTTATCTGTTTTACTCACTGTTGCCTCTTTAATGCCTATTTCAGTGTCTGTTAATAAATATTTGTTGAAAGAAAATGAAACCAATGAATGAATGAATGAATGAACCAGTTTGTGACGTCAAATGTAGAGCTTACGGTGGATTATGGTCAAATAAGTCTGGAAGTCCCAGCTACAAATGATGCCACATAGAGTTAGTATATTTGGGAACTTGTTCCAGGTCATTTTAGAACTATCACATTGCTTTTAAAGGCTGCAGAGTATTTCACTGTTAACAGTGCACGGTACTTTTTTAACTGGTCCTCTGTTGATACACATGTCAGTTACTTCCAAATAACTGACTAATGGTATCTTTGTACATATGTCACTAAGCAAGTGTGTGTATCATGTGTAGGGTAAGTGCTGAGGTGTGATATCGGTAGGGCAGGAGTTAGGGCATGTTTTATTTTGGGAGACATCACTAAATGGTCCTGCAAAGAGGTTATACCGATTGCACCCCACCACAAGCAATGCCTCTGAGTGCTGGTTCCTCACCCTCAACATTGTGCGGGCAAACGTCTTCATTTTTGCCAGCTTAATAGGGAAATATGGCATCTTACTGGAGTTTCAGTTTGCACTTTCTTAGCAATGAGAGTAAGCACCATTCTTGTGTTTAAAGGCCATGGGTATCTATTTCCCTGTGAACTTGGAACTTTCTGCTCATGCCTCTTGCTTTTCTTTTGGGTTGTCAGTCCTTTTCGTTTTTCATCTGTAGACGTTTATGTAGGTATTAAGAAAATTAGCTCTCTGTCTGTGTCTCACATGTTGGAAACATTTTTTTCCAACCAAGTGTGTTTCTCGTCTTTTGAATTTATATTCATTTTTGCAATGCAGAAATTTTTAATTTTATGAAATCATATGTGTTAATCTTCTTCTCTTATGTGGATTCTGGATTTTGTATCATGTTTAAAAAGACAAAGTCCTTCCCCATTTGGATATTATTTAAATAAGATCTCCATGTTTTCTTTTAATATTTTTATGGTGGGTTTTTTTTTCCATTTAAATCTTTGCTCCATCTGGAATTTATTTTGGTATAAGGATCTAAGAAGGCATCTAAACTTTGTTTTAGATGGCTACCATTTGTCTAAACATAACACCATTTATTAAATAATCTCTTTTTCTGTCACTGATTTAAAACGTCCTTTTAATCATAAACTAAATTTCTACATATACTTGGATTTATTTCTGGACTTTTCACACTGTTTTATTGGCCTGTCTATTCGTGCATCATTACCAAACTGTGTAATTTATTTTAGCTTTATATTTTAATATCTTTCAGGACTAGACCACCTTTTTTATTTTAATTTGATTATTCTCATGTTTCTTTTTCCATATAAACTTTAACATGTCTAATTCCAGGGAAAAAAATCCTAGTTTTCAATTGGGATTACATTAAATTTAAATATTAGTTTAGAGACAGTTAGCAAATGTGTAGTATACAGCTTCCTCTCTTACGAGTATCTTTTTCCATTTATTCGCACATTTATATATATTCTTAGTAGCATCTTCAGATTTTATTCATCAACACCTTACACATGACCTGATAACTATGGTCCTGGGTTTGTGATCTGTCTGTAGCCATTAGAAATGGACTTTTTCTTCCATTATATTTTTCTGCCTGTTTCTTATATTGGAAGGTGTTGACTTTGCTATCCAGACACCTTTCTGAACTCCATTGTTGGCAGTGTTTTCTAACAGAATATCCTGGGTGTTGTGAGACCAAAGTCATAACTACGTATAACAACCCTGACTCCTCTTTAATGCTTACTTCTCTTCTTTCTTTCTCCTTTCTGATCACATCAGCTATGCCTCGTGACCACTGTCTTGTCGTGACAGAGATCACAGACACATCATGTTCCTAGCTAATGGGTCTGCTTCTGGAGTTTCGTGGTTAAGCACGTGATGCACATGTGTCCCCATTCCCCTACCTGACCCTGCCTGTGACCCATTATTTTTACAGCTGGAACTGGGAGGGGAAGAGCTGCCCTAGGGAACAGGGGGAGAGCAGAACTGATGCAGAAAATGAGCAAAGTAGGAGGAGTCTTTGTCTCCAGGCCGAGGACCTGCAGAGACGCCTCCATCTCCTCTCTCCTCCTCTTCCAAGCTCTCAAACGGCCACTTCCCCATGTCTCCACCCACCATGGGTCCCTGTGCCCAGCATCTCACCCCTCATCATGAAAGCTCACTGGAGCTCAGATTCTAGTCCCAGCCCTGGACCGTCCTCCTGAGCCTCGCTTTTCTCGTCTGCGAGGTAGACACGTACTAATCTGCTCTGCCTACTCCCTAGGGTGAGCGTGGAAACAGCAAGGCAACCATGAGGGATTTCGGCAGCGGATGGCCCTGCAGCCACACAAGTTGTACTTGTGATGATGACTCCAGCTCTCCAGCCAACGGAACCTGAATGGAGTCACGTGCACAGAGAGAGATGCTGTAGGACCATTTCCTTTCAACTGCATCCAGGGATTACGCAACATGCTCTCAAGGACCAGGATGACCCTCCAGGTTCTGTAGGCCTGGTTCTCAGCCCTCCAGCAGACTGCTGTCCTTCCCAGGAAAGAACAATCAATGGCAATGGCAATGGCATCTCTGACTGGTCCACTGGGGCCTCTGAGGGCAGGACTGCTTTTTCCAGGTCATGCTGGTTGAAAAGAGCCTTGACAGCCATGAGGGAACACTGGCTACAGCCAACGTCAATGTCTGTCTGCCTGTCACTGCCAGTCGGGCTGCTCTGACATCTCAAATGGGTCTCTGCAGGGCAAAGGACCAGTCTGCTACAATCTAGGCAGCCGCTTCCAACTTCCAAAAACAATTTTCAAAATGCACTGACAGATGACCAATCGGGAGGGGAGAAATAATGTCGACCACAATTACAAGTGTAAAGGTCATGGTCCTTGAGCAAATTGATGAGGCAATCATTATGATCATCAATGGATTCAACAGACAAGGACATGAACAATTTCCAGAAGAAACAGCTGAGAAACAGCAGGTCTTTTTTTTTGCTGCCTCAGTTTTACTTATGCACAGTGTCTCAGCATTCTGTAAAGAGCATCGATATTACTTTGGCAATCACAAAGTAATTATTTTATTTATCTAGACAGCTCTTTTGAAAAAGACCTCAGGCTTCTTCCTTGCTGTCATGTCCTACAACAAAACAGCACCCAATGTGCACTTAAACATCAGAAGCTGACAGACACTTGGCACGCAGAGTAGGAGCCGCCCTGGGCACAGAGGGGAGCACGGGAGGAGAGGGAAGCCCCTGGGCTGTGAAGGAGAAGAGCCGTGGTTTCAGGTCCAGGGTCTACTGCCGGATGCCCTAGGTCTACCTACCAGCTCGGCTCGGTAGCAGCTGTGCGACCTTGGCCAGCACGCTCAGGCTCTCTTAAGACTCATTATCTTGTCTGTAAACTGGACCTGGTTGTGAGAAGTCACTGAGATGAGGGATGGAAGGGAATCAGCATTGTACCCTGCACGTGCAGTTCAATTTGTGTTGTCTCTGTAACTAAAGAGGCCTCCTTCCGGAGCAGGACCAAGCACCGTCAGACAGGATTTTAGTCCTAGTCCTTGTCCTAGTCCTACAGGACTACTGTGTGATCTTGGGCGCGTCACATCTCTCCTGGGTCCCAGAGGATCTCTGAAGCTTCCTCCAACCCGGACATTCTGAACCTTGTTCTTAGACCAGCCCTACTGGCCAGACTGGGGCCCAGCAGGGCCACAGCTCCCCTTCCTAGTCACTGCCCTCACCCAGATGGCGTCCAGTAACGCGGCGCCTTGTGGAGATGCCTAGTTCATAGCTGAGGCTCTGATGGTCGGAAACGCTCACCAATGGATGGGCCCTCCCTTCCCCAAGGAAGCTGACTTCTTGTTTGGGCCTCTCTACCATCTCCACGGAGACAAGGGACAGAGCAGGAGGGTATTGAAAAGTCCTTCCTTCAGGAAAAGGCTCCTCCCCTCCCTGGGGAGCCCACATCGCAGTGACACAGTTTCCTGCAGCCACTGAAACCAAAAGGATTTCCCATCCCACAGGCCTCAGGACTATTCTGGGGAAAGGAAACCGAGCCAGGTGGCCCCTGAGAGGTGACGCCCTGGGGAGCCAGTCCAACCCAAAGGTGGCTTTGCCTGCAGCCGGGCAGCTTTCTTCTGGTCGGCTGCACATCCCTCCGCTCAGGTACCCGCTTGCTCTTTGGATGTAAGAGGAATTTTCCACAACCCCTGCTCCGGGAGCCAAGCCCTCCAGCGCCAGAGGACACAACCTCACAGAGAAGCCTGGGACGATTGTCCATCCCCCTGGCGGAGCTCAGACTGCTAGTGCCACACACCCGCCTGAACGAGGCAGGACTCACACCTGTGACGGTGCTTCCGACGCTCCGCCCTCAGAAGCGGTGCCCTCCTTAGCGAGTGCCCAGGTCAGCGGAGCCCTCTAGTCATGAGACAGGAGGGAAGGGGGCAGGGCACAGCCGTTAGGGGAAAGTCACAGCCATTGAAGATTCAACTCCCAGGGGGCCTTGAGGCCCAGGATGGCGACAGGTTTGATCTCCAGCAGACACTGAGCTTCATTATACACTCATTGTAATATATTAGCATGGCGAATGGCACCCCACAGGTGCTGTGGACCATAAAAGGTCCAAAAGTGGGCGGGGCCCAGTTCCTGGGAATTCCCGCCCCCAACGTGATTAGAATAATCCTCCCACTTGTTAGCAACTCTGTTGCTTATTAGCTTTGAGGATTTGGGGATGTTTCCTAATATTCTCTGGGCCTCGATTTTCCCACTTGTGAAACGCAATGACGTTATATTCCCCATGTATACGTGCAGGATTGCTGTTCAGGCTGAGATGTATGCAAGATCATTGTGCTTTTTTTTTTTTTACTATGCTTGTGTGTGTGTGTGTGTGTGTGTGTGTGTGGCGGTTGTGAGGAAGGCAGGAAGTTCATGTCCAAGGCTTAGAGAGGAAGGATGGGGTGCACACTGTCCCGAGGTCTCGGGGTTGCCAGTATAAATTCACTGCATCTGTCAATGGTTTGGGGAAAACGAAAAACTCTGGGGATGGTGCGCATTTCTGTAGAAAACATGCTCCCAGAGATGAAATAACCCACGATGGCTGTTTGCATCAGAGACAGGATCTGGAGAATCTCAAGAATGGATTCCTTTGTGGTTCTGTTTCTCAGGGCCAAAGACCAAACTGCAGTCAAGGGTCTCCTTGATCTGGCCCTGGTGTTGTTCCCAATGTTCCTCTGCAATGGCGTCTTACACAAGTTCCCAAAAGTGATCATGCTTGTCCCCCTGCCTGTAAGGAGCCCCCTCTCATCTTCACGAAACTAATGCTCCCATCCTCCCACCAAATCCTCCCGGAGCCTCCTGTTGGGCCTGCAGTAAAATCCAAACTCCCCGTAGTCCAGTCCGCTCATCTTCTCAACCTCATCTCCCTCCACTAAGCCGTTTCTGCCCTCCAGCCACAAATCCAACACTCCTTCCAGCCTCAGGGCCTTTGCATGTGCATTTTCCTGTCTCAAACACTGTTTCTCCAAATCTTCCCGAGGTTGACTCTTAACCTTCAGACCTGACCTGATCACACAATTTAAAGTGGACCCATCTGCCCTGAGCAGATCAATCAATTGTATCAACCTGTTTGATTTCTTTTGTAGCACTTGTTTTATTCAAAGTTTCCTCTCTACTACTCGTTCATTTCTGTTTTTTTTTTAATTGAAGTACAGTCAGTTCACAATGTTGCATCAATTTCTGGTGTGCAGCATGATGTTTCAGTCATACACACACATATATATATTCCTTTTCGTATTCTTTCTCATTATAGGTTACGACAAGATGTTGAATATAGTTCCCTGTGCTATACAGTATAAAACTTGTTGTTTATTTTATATATAGTAGTTAGTATCTGCAAATCTCAAACTCATTTGTATTTTTATCTGTACCCCTACCCAAGACTAGAACATAAACTCCACAAGGACAGCCTTTTCTCCCTTACTCAACATCAGCCTGTGTCTGGCAGAATTCTTGTCCCCATGGAAAGCACAATATTTGCTACGTAAGTGATGGAGAAGCTTGGTGAAGGAGAAATCCTTCACACAGTCATCACTGATTCCCTGAGCTGTAATAATCCGCCTCCTCTGAATGGCAAAGCCACCATCTCTGCCTCTCTTAAGGTCCTCAGCACCGTCTGCCTCTGCTGTGTTCATTTATAGTTCTTCTCTCTGCTTCCAGATGCCAGGCTTCTCAATCCAGCTCCATGCCTCATTCATCTCTGTACCTCCACCTCCTCCCAGCCCTTAGCAAAGTGCCTTGTACACAGTCGGTGCTCCATCAATGCCCTACCCACGCTGAGCGAGCAGTGTTGACTGTTGTTACAGATACCGAGGAATAATTTGGAATTCCATGCCCCTGCATACCAAGCATCATGCTCATCCCCCTGTCCTAAATGACTATAAACGGATGCGAATCTGATTTCCAAAGCTGAATATTGCTGGGGTGAGAGAACTAAGCAAGCACGGGGCCACGCTGGCAGGTTGTTCCGATGATAATTTTCTCCCCACATTCAGCATAATTGGATGGCTGCAGCTAGGTTGTTTTGCACCAGCTCTTCAAAGGAGAGTGATTAAATGCAGAGAAGGTGAAAATTAAATGCAACAATCTCATTAGGGAAATGGGGAAGATGACAAACGATGCAGGATCTCTGTAAGGAAGCAACGCAGAGAGGTACTTTTTTTCAGGGCTGATGTGAACTTGAGTTTAAGGGGCTTTGAGGGCTGGGACTTGGCTTCCTGTCTTGCAGGTTTCCACCACCAGCCTTGAGGCCATCGTAGCTGGTGTGCCTTTTGCTGGAGGGTTCCATTCTGCTTTTTTGGAAGGCAGAGGTCTTCTCAGTGGTTACCTAGGCAGATGGGTTTGGGAAATGTTTGTTTCACCAGGCATTGCGAACTCAACTCCTGCTGACCCCCACTATATAGTCCCAGTTCCCTCTCTCCCCTGACTCCCACAGGCACACTCATGCCAGACCATATCAAAATCCCTCAAACTTTCATCTTGCTTTACAGCCACGTGTCCTGGGACTGCCCTCCGCCCACCACCACTTTCCTTATCCATCCGCCAGGTGACTTCACACTTAAGGTCAACTCCAACCACCCCCGCTTGAAAGAGCAGAAAACTAACAAGTCGTCCAGGATGGTACGTTTAGCCAAACTGATCTTATGGCTAACACGCCCCCTCCCTGTGCTCCCCTTTCTTAGAATAACATCCTTTTATCCTAAAGGTCTTAAAAGAAGGTCGTGGACTGAATCTTCTAGAAAATGGGCAGAGCCTCCTCAATTCCTTCATAACAACAGCAAATTCTTATCAAGATGAAAGGAATGTAGCCCCTGCTCACACCCTGATTGTTATTACCCTCTTGTTTCCATTTTTTGATAAAACCCCAGGACCCTTACCCCAAGGTGGGCTCCCAGACTATAAGGCGCTAGCCTGCTGTGGCTCCCATTGCCTGGCAAAGCAGTACAGCTGTTCTTTTCTGATTCTCCCAAAACTCTGCCTCTGAGTCTCAATTCGGCTATCGGCCTACAGGGGCTGGTTTTTCACAACATGCTCTGCGAGGTCTTCCGTGAGTGATCAGTCTCTCCTTTGTGCCTGCACTTGACCTTGTTCTTGCCTTCATCATGGCAATTGTCCCGTTAAGTGGTCTGTGTCTACCTGCCTCCCCCATCAGACTCTGAGGTCCCTGAATCTTAGTTACCTCTGTAGCCCTTGTGCCGAGCACAGTGCCTGGTACACAGAAGGCATTCAATAAATGTTTGTAGAGCACAGGATGTAGGACACAGGTCAAAGTCCCCACCGCCACCGGGGATGAGTACAGTGTCCTCCTCTACATCCTTCTGTCCTCTAGGGCCTCTCCCACTCTGGGTCCCTCTGCCGTATGCCTGCCACATCAAGGGCAGAATAAATGTCCCCTGAATGAATGAGTGTGTATCTTTAAAGTCCCAAATCATAAGTCACCATTCAAATGCATGGTTGGCATTTCTTGGAGACAAGTTGGAGTGAGGATGAGGTCTGAACTTTCAGAGAAAGGAGGAAGTACACCAGTCAGTGAGGTGAAGCCAGGAGGTGTGTGGAGCTCTGAAGACTCTGGGGAAAGGGTGGAACATTCCCTCCCAACAGGAGGAAGGACCACCCGCCCCAGCCGCCTCCTCAACCTCCCTGGTTCCTCAAGGGATTCCTGCCCCAATGTCCTGTCTGTGTTGTGTTCGTTCGGGCTTTGAGGTGTACCTGTTCCTCTCCACCACTGGACTGGGAGCTCCTTGGAGGCAGGGACCGTGTCTTAGTCCATCCCTACATTCACAATGCTTAGCACATTGCAGAGACGCCAAATGAATGCCGCTGAACTGAACTGCTGAAATCAGATGCTTTGTAATTCCACTTCACCTGTCCCCCGTCAGGGCCTTCTCTGCCAAAGCCAACAGGATCCTTGTCACACATCCAAGGCCTGAACGTATCCCTGGGTGGTTTGTAAGCAGGATAATTTGTTTCTTGTTGGAAGAGGCTGTCAGCCTTTTTCTATGGAAGTTCAGTCAAAAAAAAAAATCTTGGCAGAAAACAAGTCCAATTGGAAATAGACTTGGAGGAGGTTAAGCAGAAATGCTAAAGGTGTCTCTTCCCCAAACCTCTTCCCTCTGCCTCCAAGGATTCAGTGTAACAGTGACTGCAGGTCTCTACTATCTTCCCCTGTCATTGGTATAATTAAATCACCTTTGTCATTTTTGTCACTGCTGGCCCCCAGGAACCTTGCAGAGGGAAAGGCATTATTTAAAAGTAGGTTCAGCACAGGGCCTGCCCTTTGCTGCCTCCACCCAGGCATTTCTTCACTACTATTTCATGAGTGCTGTGTGCCAAGGCCACAGAGTGGGTGCTTTAGTGATCCCCATTTTGCAGCTACAGAATTGAGCCTCAGAGAAGTCAAGTAACTTGCCCAAGGTCCACAGAGCAATCAGCACAACCAGCATTCACAGCATCCACAACCAGTGTCCCTAACCATTACACACACTGCCCACCTTCCCCGACCATCAGCCCTTCCAAGTCCTGATCCCTCTCTTCCCGCTGAAAAGTTAACATGACAACTCTCAGACCATGGTCCTCAGAGGGAGGGGTGCTCCAGCATATGGACAGAAAAACATCCCCCACATTCATGAACATGTAACAGAGTGAAGTCAGGGCATTTAACAGGACACTTTCCGCCACTGCCAAGGCGTAATGAAAACAGGGAGCATTTACTGAGTCAGGCACTATTCTATTACTGTCAGTAATTCAATGGCACGGGTACCATTATTATCCCCTTTTTACAGATGAGGAGATTCAGACACAGAGAGGTTAAGGAGCTTGCCCAAAATCACAGAAGTGCCAAGCGGAGGAGCTAGGACTTTATTAATTGAGCAAATCTATACTGAGTACCTTTTATGTGCAGGTGCTGCTCTGGGGACTGGAGAAGTTGCAGCGAACAAACCAGTCAGAAACCTCCTCTGTCCGCAGTCTCTGTCTTACAGCCCACACGCCCGGGATGAGGACAAGGACGCCGATGACCACTACGACTTACCACCATTTGCTGAGTACCCACGAGGTGCCAGGCCTCAGTCTGCTCATGGGGCTCGAACTGACTACCGGATGGCAGAGTAGGAGCATATTGTCTCATTAAGTCCTTAGCCAATTTTATAAAAATAATAGGACGATGCCCATTTTACAGCTGAGCAAAGCACAGCTGAGCCAAGTCCCTTGCCCTTCCCAACCTGTGAATCCGAACGCTCCCCATCCCCCAGGGCCCAGCTCAAATCACATCTCCCCTAAGAGGCCTTCCTTGGCCTCCCCAGCCTGGCCACCTCTGGCTCCTCTAGAATCTGATAAGGACAGTGGCCTGAACAATCAGGAGATTGGCAGCTGAAACCAGAGAAACCCAAAACTGAATTAGGCAATTTCTGTAAGTGCTGGTGCAAGGGTGGGCCAGCTCCTGACCGCAAACCACGCCTTCACCAACTGGAAGAGGCTTTGGGGTTTCAGACTTGCAGTTTTCAAAGGGGCCTTTGAAGATAATCAGTCCTGTATCTGGGTGGGTGTGCAGAGCCAAACGCAGGTAGCCTTACTTTCTTGGAAAGCTATCTTTGCTCCGTGACCTTGTTCATCACCACAAAGGAATTGGGTGTAGCCATCATTGAGAATGCTGTTCACTGTGACAAATAAACTCTGGGCTGTTCTCCTCCACCCTTGAAATGCCAGAGAACCCAGTTCTTAGGCACGGCTGGGCCAAGATAAATGGCAGGAGGGCCACAAAGCCCATCCATGGGACCAAGGGACTGGGGCCTTCTGCCTAGATTCAGCAGCCTTTCCTCACAATCTTCACCTGGTAAACATCTATGCATCCTTCAAAACTCAGATTAAGGATCATCCCCCTGGGAGTTCTCCCTGACTTTCAGAAGCAGATTCAGCCCCTCTTTCCTCTGTGTTCCCATAACTACATATGAATATTAACATCTATATACATGTATATGTATTTATTTTTAGGCTGTGAACTCTACAGGACTTGGGCCCCATGCTCCTATGGTAAACTTCCCCTTCAAGGCCCAGTTCAAACGGCACCTCCACCGTGGAGTCTTCCTTGATTTCCCCACAGCAATTTGTATAACTTTCCACCATGGCATTTAAGCCTTGGTGTGCTCATGTGTGTGCATACGTAAAACCTGGTGCTTCCTCTATCTTATGAGCTCCTCAAGGGCATGACTGTTTTATGATTTCTTTCTGTATCCTGTATTCCTCCCCCAGCTCCCAGGACATGGTGAATACTCATTATTTGTAAAGGCTAATAAACCCCAAGGCCCAGGTGGCTGGTTACAGGGTGCAGTTGAATTGAAAGAACCACAGTCTGGCAACCAACATAACAAAAAGGAAATCTCATTCTTTGCCGAAATATCTTCAAAGACATGAAAGGGGATGCCATGTATAATTTGTAAAGCTACCCCCCAAAAGTCTTTCCTCTCCCCCAGCCCCACCCCCGTCCTCTCATACTCTGGAATTACTCTGAGCCTTTGATTGCCAACCTCACATCCCCTTTTGCCCACCACACACACAAACACACACACACACACACACACAAGCACAGTCTCTGACACCAGCCTGTGTGGCCGGTTCTCCCCTCCTTGCATCCCCTCCATTTTCCCAGCCCCACTTCCCTCTCTTCATTCTTTATTACATAGTTCAGCTGAGCTTTTCTGCCTGCTGTCTGTTTTCTTTCCACTTTAAGGGAGAGTTCCTTCCCCTTTTCTTCATATCCTTCTGGTTCATATCCTTCATTGGCCTTCTGGTTCTCTCTACCTACCATTCTCCCATGTTTACACCCTTCCCCGAGTCCAGGGGACAGGCTGGAAAAGCCTCCCACAAAAGAAGGTGTAATGACTCAACATGAGCGGGTGGCTGGAGGCCGTGAAAGGGGCTGGAGGTAGGGAGCATCCACATGCTAAGAAATTTTGTCTGGGCCACAGTGTTCACTGAATGGATGAGGACATGGACTCGTGGGCTAATCACCAATTTACCCATTCAGAGCACATCTCTAGAGTCCCCCTAAAAACCAGCAATAGGCACTGGGGAACAGATCTTGACAGCAGGGACAGGTGGAAATCCTATGTGAGAAGGCACACTCATCGCACTTTCCCTTTTCCTGGAAACCGGACTGTGGGATGTATTTCCAACCCTCTGAAATGTGATTATTCTGTTTAGGCAAAAATCCCCCAAAATGAGAGTCTCCCTCTCCATTTGTTGGATAGGAAACTGAACTCAGAGAAGTCAAGTAAGTTACTCAAGATCTTCCAGCAAGAAAATACAGGATCCTGGGCTTTGGCTTAGTTTTCAAAGAAGCGATTGCCTTGCTTGGAAATCCATGATGGAGTCTTTTGGCCCATCAACTGCTCAGTGCAGTTATTTTAGGATTTGGTTTAAGCCCAATGGCCAAAATAGAGTCATAACATGAATATATTAATATGATTATTATATCAACAATGACAGCCACTGTTCACTAAGCACTGCTACACGGCAGGCACAGTGCTCCACCTGCTACGGGCACTATCTCATTTAATTCTTTGAACGGTCCTGGAAGACAGACAGTACAAACCAGGAGACTGAAACTTCAGAGCGATTAAATAGTCTGTCCACATCATGCAGAGTGAGTGCCAGAGTGCTGATTCAAACAGAGGCTGGTGGGGTTTGAAGTGCTGTGCTCTTGGCCACAATGGTCAACTGCTCTCCATCATCCAAGATTCCCAGGGCCACTCAGTTCGTCTCCAGGATGCTGTGAACCAGGGTGAGCCTTTTGGTCCACGTTTGGCTCCTGTCTCCATCCCTTGACCCCAGTTCCTCCCACCCTCAAACACACACACACACACACACACACACACACACCCCTGGTAAACGCAGTGACTTAGAGAGACAGTTGGCAGTAGAAGAAAAAACAACCCACCAGTGGGTGATGGAGAAGCCACAGAGCTCATGCCCCGGAAGCTGGATGTGGGCTAAACAGCCTCAGCACCCTGAACAGCTCCTTCCCGCCCCTGGCACATCACCAGTGCCCTGTAAAGCCCTGCGGGGAGCTCCAGAGCCCGGGGAGCTTCCCCAGGCACCTCTTCCCCACCCCGACCACCGCCACCACCCCTCTGGCCTGGACGGCCCACTCTGCCCTGCGTTTCACAGCCTCTCCCTCTAGCCTCCACCTCACGCCCAGCCTTTGGGCTGGCACTTCATCCACACTGCCGGCTTCACCTGTTGCTTTAGAATGCTGCCTTTCAGCCAGAGCTGGATTAAAACAAATGGGGCCTCAGGCAGGCAAAGCATCTCCTGTCCTTTCAAATGGATAGTCATTCAGCGTTTATTGAAAGGGAAGGGATGGGATGCCAAGAAAGTCTGCTGGTGGCCACCCCAGTCTGTCCCCTGTTATCACAGCGATTTGACTCACAGGTCCCACTTGGCAAGACCAGAGCCCCCACAACTGACGTAGGCACAGCCTTCTTAGAGGGAAGTTAGCAGCCTGAGCAGCTTTGGGGAGCTCTCCCCTGACTTAAGCATCCTATTGGAACATTTCTTACAACCATGCACTGTATTCCTCGTGTAAGTAGTGCTGGATAATTACTTCCTCCAGCACCTTACATCTCCAGCGCTGGCTATTCACGATTTAGTGCCTGGCTAGTGGATCCCTTCTGCTTTAGGTCTCTCTAAGGTCTGAACTGGGCCCTAAGCTAGTCCCGCTCACGCCTATGCTGAGGACAGACTTTCTGAGTCCCCACCCAGCTGTAGGGGATCCTGCATTTAGCAGAAAGTGAGTTCAAACAGCCTTATTTTCACCATGTTAAGACTTCTCTGATGCATCTGATGATCGATGTGACCGTTTAATGCTGCAACACTTCTGATTGTGTATACCAAAGCTGTTACTAAATCAGAGAAAATTGATGGTGGCTTGGAAACATTGATAGCCTTAACTCACAGGCACCGCCCCACCACACACACACATACACCCAAACAGAATGATTTTGTCTCAGCCGTTCTGCAGCACTTTACGTCTGCCTCTTTTATAACCCTTGTCAGGGCGCATCTCCATTGTTTGTTTGTGTGTGTCTCACCCACTAGACAGCAAATTCCTCAAAGGCAAAGGCTGTCTAGTTCACTTTTACACTCCAATGCCAGCGCTGTGTCCAGCACCTAGTAGGCACCACATTTGACTTGGTTGAATTGGAAGAGAACTGAATTCAGATGACTCATCTGGGATCACATCAGTCCTGGGATCCAGAGGGTTTTTTCCCTGCTAATCAGTATAAGTAGTTCTGGGGCTGGGGTTGCGGGGGGCGGTCAGTGCATCTGTCTTGGAGCGAGATGGCCCAAGCAGATGACGGATTTCCAGGGAAACTTCCAGCCCTGGGGTTGGGCTGCCATGAAGCATCCCTTTTCCAATTCCTTGGAGTGCTGTCTCGCTCCTGCACTGGGCTCGGGGTGAAGAAATCTAGTGGGTGATTCACACTAGAAATTGGAAGGAACAGGATCCTGGATCATGCAGCCCTTGTTGGCAACCATGTCATTGATTATTTAGCGTCAGGTTTTCTGTAGGATCTTTGGGGACTCGCTCCAGCCAGATGACCTCATGCTGAGTGAGATTTATGGCCTCTTGAGTAAGAAGTAAGGCTATGAGGTAACAGAGGGACGCGAGACCTGTAATTAAGCACAAAACTCCATCATCCCCCTGCTCCCTAATGAATCAGGCCAAGGATGAGATGCTGTTGTTGCCATTTTGGAAAACAAAAAAAGGTTTGGCAAAATTCACCTGCCAACTTGTCTCTTTTTAATAATCATAATATCCTACTGTAGAGCGCAGGGAACTATATTCAATGCCTTGTAATAGCCTATAATAAAAAGAACATGAAAAGGAAATATATATATATATAAATATATATATAACTGAATCACTATGGTGTACACCAGAAATTAACACAATGTTGTAAACCAACTATCCTTCAATAAAAAAAATTATAATATTCACCAATTTGTGTTTGCATTCCTATGTCAGTGGCATCCAGCAGGCACTCAATACATTTTTGTGGACAGAATAAATGAGTGAACATTCTTCTAAGCATATTATCTCCTGTAAAGCACATGACTCTTGGAGGGAGGCATCCGTATCAGTCAGCTAGGGCTGCCACAGCAAAGCAGCAAGTGGTTGAAACCACAGGAATTTATTTCCTTACAATCCTGGGGGCTAGAAATTTGAGATCAAGGTGTGCGCAGGGTGGTCTCATCTGAGGCCGGAGTCCTGGGCTCACAGAAGCCCCGCTTCTCCCTGTGTCGTCGTGTGGTCTTCCCTCCGTGTCTGCGTCCCCATCTCCTCTTCTCATAAGGACACCAGTCAGACTGGATTAGGGCCCACACTAAGGACTGTATGTTAACTTAAATACCTCTTTAAAGACCCTGTCTCCAAATACAGTCACGTTCAGAGGTTCTGGGATTAGGACCACAACATATGAATTTGGGAGTGGGGGACACGATTCAGTCCCCAAAAATCATTATTACTCAGATGAAGAAACTGAGGCTCGCAGAGGCAACATGATTTATCAAACTTACTCGCTTTGCCAGAGCAGAAGATGCAGGCTCCTGTTTCAGTGACCAAGACCACTTCTCCTTACAATGACCTGCAAGAGTCTATGCAATCTGGCCATTTCCCCAAATGTCACTTCCTCTCTGAGGCCTTCCCTAACCATCCTATTTTAAACAGCAATACTTCTCAACAGGCCCCGTCCCCGAGTCCCTGATTTCTCTCTCCTCATAGCACTTAGCTGCCACCCAGGATAGTAGATAATTGGCTTTCTTGTAGTTGATGTTGCTGTTATTGTTATTTATTGCCTGCTTCTCCCCCAGTAAAATGTAAGCTCATAAAGGGAGAATTGTTTATTTTGTTCACTGTTGGGTTCCTCAGCATCTGAAAAAAAAAAAGATACCTAGCTGATTGAGGTGGGAAGCCCCATAAATAGACAGGCAGGACCCCCAGGCAGGGCCACTACTCTCCTGCCAGCACCATCTGGTTTCCTGGTCCAGAGGCTCTATCCCGCTTTTTGCCTCTGAAACAGCTTACTTACCCCTAATAGTCTATTGGTTCCCTAAGCTCACTTCTGATTGGTTATTTCTCTCACTCCTGATTGGTCCGTTTCCCTAACTTCTGATTGGTCCATTTGTAGTACTTCATTTGCATAGAGCTCACTCCTGATTGGCCCATTTCTACAAAGCTTGTTCCTAATTAGTCAACTTTTGTTATACCTCATTTGCATATGATGTTGCAACGTGTAACCTGGCAGCCTATAAAAGCTGGTGTAAACATACAGGCAGGGTCCAGAGCTTGGAGTGTTAATTCCTTTGGGCCTACTGGCATAATAAACCTGAGTTCTCCAAGTCTCTGAGTGCTGCTTGGTCTAGCGCGAGGATCCAGGTTGCTGTAACTCTGAGATGTAACACATTTTTCAGCAACAGGTAAATGTTTGCAGAACAAATGAACGAACCAAGCTAGAATTCTTGGGACCACCACCACCACCACCTACTAGTGCAGGACTTCATTAAGTACCTGAATGCTTTCAAAAGTTTCTCAGTTGGTCTCTCCATCCATCATGGTTCCCCCTCTTCGCCAGGTCAGAGTGGCCCGGTCAGTTCAGACCAGACTGTGACTCACCTTGACTGTGAATGCTAAGGGGTTTGGCTTTTATCTTAGTGCAACAGGACACCTGGACGGTTTTTAAGAAAAGCCACGTTTTGTTCTTTTTTTTTCCCTCAGGATCATAACAGGCAAGAAGAGAGAAGATGACAATGGTGGGCAATAGCTGCATCGGTATAGACCAGTCACAAGACAGTTGACCCAGTCCTGGTCATAGAGTCTCAACTGTGCTCGTGGAGGTAACTCAGGCATCACCGGAGGCCAAAGAGGCAAAATGCGGAAGAGAAGAGCCAAGTTTCAAAGAGCAGCTGCACCCACGGATTACTTTTTTTGAAAAATAGAACAACTTGGTTTAAAAACAAAAATTTCAAATCACTAATCTAAATGAAACATGATGAGACTGTAAATAAGATGGAAAAAAAGGAGGACAAGGAGGACGAGGAGGAGGAGAAGACAAAGGAAGGGATCGGGATGGGGGAGGGGAGAGGAGAAGGGAGTAAAGAGGAGGAACCTCACACACGGAGATAATCAGCCTGTCACTTCAAGTCTCCCCTGGGGCGGATCTGCTTCCAAGCTCACTCAGAAGGCGGTTGACAGGATTCAGTTCCCTGGAGGCAGCTGAGATGAGACCCTCAGCTCTCTGCTGGCCATTGGCGGAGGCTGCCCTCAGCGCCTTGCTCTGGGAGCCTCTCTGTAACGTGGCAGCTGGCTTCACCGGACCAGTCAAGTGAGAGAGACAGAGAAAAGAGACAGAGAAAAAAAGAGAGGGGTCACAATCTTTTGTAACCTAACCCTGGCAGGGTCCTCTCATCACTTCTGTTCATTGGAAGCCAGTCATGAGGTCCAGCCGTCATACAAGGTGAGGGGGATTGTGAATAACAAGAAGTCAGGATCTTTGAGGAAAACCACTCCAGTTTCAGTGTTCAGTCTGAAATTCTGACAATGGAAGCCAGTCAGCCTTGCAGCCAAAGGTCCTTCCCGCACATCCCAGCAAATCTATGAGCGGCTGCCAAAATGCACTGTGTACGTGGCCACTCAGGAACCTCCAGGAGACTCAGACCTCAGGGAAGTGTGAGCTAAAACAGAACAGGTATCCTGAACGTTCCTGTTCCAGACTAAGAGGAAATGTTTGCACACATCAGGCTATCAACTAATCACAACTTCTTGTCTGGGAAAAAAAATACCAATGTCAATGTCTCAATATATTTCATTTAGAAATACCAGGGAGAGATGCTTTGTTTGCCACTTGAGTAATTTACTGCATTTCATGTTTAAATTGAAGTATCTAATTATACAATTATGAATCACCCTGATTCAAATAAAGTTCACCAAAAGAATTTCCTTATGTAACAGCATCTTCCAATATACCTGCTATCTTCATTTTGTTACCTGTTTTTATTCTGCCAGAGTCTAAAGATCTAATTGTATTTTTAAAGTATCCCATTAAACTGAAATAACAACTCTGCTGCAATAACCAGCATGAGGTAGTTTGTCCTGACTGGTATTACATTTTGAAATGTCACGTTTTTTTAAACGATTGTTTTCCCAAGAGAGTTTATAGCTTTTGCAATTAGGCAGCCTCGTAAAGCATGGTTTTAAATGATGTTCAGGTTTCAAACTAACTGAACATTTCACACTCCAATTTCTTTTACTTTTTTTTAACTAATAGTAATGCCTCTTACGTATCTTCGTTCATTACAAATGACAAAATACAATCACATTTGTTGTTTTATTTGTTCCTATTTTCCAGATCTAGGTTATATGCCAGGAAGGGACGTCAGTCACCAACAAAGTGAGAGACTAGGGCTAAGACAAACGCAAAGAGAATTTATTGGCAGGATAGCAGGTCACTCGAGGATCAACAGGTAGGCTAGGGAAACTGGCAATCAGCCGGGACCAAGGGAAGCTGGGCAGCTGAGCACACAGCCAAGCACCTGCCATAACCATCACCTAATTAGTGTGCAGCCACCAGGGTGCCCGACCTTGGATGTTCCTCAGGCTATTGGGCTTTTCTTTTTAATTGAAATACAACTTAGAGTTTAATGCACATTTTTTATTATAAGCATTTCCATGCAATTCCTTTTTTTTTAAATTATAGTTGATTTACAATGTTGTGTTAGTTGCTGGTGTATAGCATAGTGATTCAGTTATATATATATATTCTTTTTCATAACTTTTTTTTGCCATTTTTGTCATTTTAATCACATTATGTCAAGGGTACATTCAATCAACTTGACTTATCACTGATAATGCTAATCATAATCACTCAGCTGAGGAAATGTTTGTTAGTTGTTTTTTTCATATTCTTTTCCACTATAGGTTATTACAAGCTATTGATTATACTTCCCTGTGCTGTACAGTAGGACCCTGTTGTTTATCTATTTTATATATAGTAGTTTTCATCTGATAATTCAAAACTCCTAATTTATCCCTCCTCACTCCCTTTCCCCTTTGGTAACCATAAGTTTGTTTTCTGTCAGTGAGTGTTTCTGTTTTGTAAATAAGTTCATTTGTGTCATTTTGTTAGATTCCACATATGTGATATCAAATTATATTTGTCTTTATCTGACTTACTTCAGTCAGTATGATAATCTCTGGGTCCATCCCTGTTGCTGCAAATGGCATTATTTCATTCCTTTTTATGGCTGAGTAGTATTCCATTGTATTATATATACCACATCCACTTTATCCATTTAACTGTTGATGGACACAGGTTGCTTCCATACCTTGGCAGTTGTACATAATGCTGCTATGAACATTGGGGAGCATGTAGTTATTTTCAAATTATAGTTTTTTCCAGATATGTGCCCAGGAGTGGGATTGCTGGATCATATGGTAACTATTTTTAGTTTCATAAGGAATCTCTATACTGTCTTCCATAATGGCTGCATCAAATTACATTCCCACCAACAGTGTAGGAGGGCTCCCTTTTCTCCACACCTTCTCCAACATTAAATACACAGTTTTTAATGTGCCCATCTCAAATACGATCACACTCGTGTAGCCATCACCCTGTTCAAAATATAGAATATTCCAAACACCTCAGAAGGCTTTCTCATGTGTCCTTCCAGTCCATTCATTGTCCCCTCTAGAAAGTAATCACTTTTGTGACCTCTATTACTGTAGATTAGTTTTGTCCGTTCTTGAACTTCTTACAGGTCGAACCATGTAATATCTACTCTTTTGTGCTTGTGAGTTTTTTTCCTCTATATCTCTGAGATTTATCCAAGTGGTTGCATGTAGTAATAGTTCATCATTTTTTTTTAATTGCAGCGTAAATATTCGGTTGAACGAGTTTACCAAAATGTTTTCTCCACTCTACTTTTCAGGGACATTTGGGTTATTTCCAGTTTTTGACTGGGATGAATGATGCCTGTACCTGTCTTTAGGTGGACATGCACACTAATTTGTCTCAAGCATAGAAATTCCAGTGGAATTGCTGGGTCATCAGGTTGGCATAGATTTCACTAGAGCAGACAGTCACTGATGGACTTCCAAACCTCCTGCAACCAGCGTGGCTTTTATCTCCTATCTTTGGATCACTCCCTGCACATGTACAATCCCAAGAGCATTCAATCATTCCATCCTGGATCTCCTGCCCCCACCAGGCAACCCTGGGGCAGAGAAGGCTGTCCTTGTCCACTTCCAGAGGAAAAGGAGGCTTCCAAGCCT
The DNA here is from genome assembly GCF_048564905.1 of Vicugna pacos. Lineage (NCBI taxonomy): Eukaryota > Metazoa > Chordata > Mammalia > Artiodactyla > Camelidae > Vicugna > Vicugna pacos. The sequence continues at coordinate 31,446,141 of NC_133011.1, read as the reverse complement.
TATTCACATCTTGGGATGTTTCTCCCAAAGAAGGTGGGATTGAGACATTCAAGCAGCCACAAATTTGTCAAATGCCAACCACAGGATACCATCTTGAGTATTTTTGTTGTGACCATATGTCACGTGCATTGTCATTTACCCTTTGTGCTCCTTTGACCCACTTTTTAAAAAGTAAGACTGATTTTCAAAGGAAATTTTGAACGTTATAAATTATATCACTTATCATAAATAAAGAGTTGTATAAAAGAAACAACATGGAAATGAAACAATATCAAATTTTAATTATTCTGGGCAAAGTCTGAACCTGAGACCTACTTTGTCTTTGTTAAAAATGGAACATTTTTTTAAAATGAGACATCAGCAGCTGTTTAAAAGGTGCTAACAATTTACTAATAGAAAATTGAGACTTTCCCTTTGGAAGAAACGGAACTATTGGAAGAGAATCGGAAAGAGGGTGACTCTCACTATGTGATTCTGCTTTTGAACATCATCTTATTTTGGTAGGAGGGAAATGCAGCTCACATTTTAGGAATAGTCCAAGATGAAATAAGGCCCAAAGAGGGGAACTGACTTGCCCAAGGTCAGACAAGCTACATAATGCCTGAGATAAGAAGATCATTAAGCTTCATACTTTGTGTTATTCACTTATTCATTCAACAAACATTTCATGAGTATTTAATTGGTGCCAGGCATCAAGGAACAAGTCATCAGCAAGGTGGTTGTAGACTACTACAAATGAGCTCAGAGTCTACTTTTTCTGCTTTAAGATAGACTATTTCTTTCACCAGCAGGCAATTCAGAAACCAGAAATAGAGTCAGAGGAGCATTAGAGAAATGTTCTTTTATTTGCAGTTGAACTTCTCTGCTCACACTGTCATCCTAGTCAAGCTGGCTCTGAATACACATTCCCTAGAGGAGTTCTAGGCAGAAGAAGGCTCACTTGCCCATGTGTTGCTAAAATTCCTCCCATTCATCATTTCTTCAGGTTTCTCGCATTAGTGGCACACACACACGCACACAAACCAAACATATCAATAATTACAGTAAATGTAACTGAACTAAATAATCCAATTAAAAGATAGACAGTCAGACTTGGTTTTTAAAAAAGCAACTATACACTACTTCAAGAGATAGAGTTTAAAGATACAAAAAAAAAAAACTAAAGATAGAAAAAGTTATATAATGTAAACACTCACCAAAAGAAAGCTGGTGTAGCTCTGCTAGTATCAGAAAATACAGGCTTTAGGTCAAGAAGTATTATAAGAAGTAAAAAGGGACGTTTCATAATTTAAAAAAAATCTACCAGGAAGTTATAACAATCTCCATTTAGAAGCATCTAATAATATAGCCTCAAATATATATAAAGTAAGAATGGGGAGAAAATACTTGCAAAGTACATATCTGATATGGGATTAATATCGAGAATATAAAAAAGCTCCTAAAACTCACCACCACCACCACTATCAACAACAAAACCCCAGTTCAAAATGGGCAAAGGACTTGAATAAACATTTCTCCAAAGAAGATCTACAAATAGCCAATATGCACGTGAAAAGGTGCCCATCATCTTTAATCATTAGGGAAATAGAAATTAAAGCCACAATGAGATACCCTTTCACACCCATTAGGATGGCTACTACTAAAACAAAAACAGGGGCCTTTTCCAACTCACCCTCAGGCTCTGGTGTTGAGCTGTGGAAACAACCATACTCTCCTCTTGCGCTGTTTCCATTGCTGCCTCGTCTGGCTTCCACAGCTCACCCCACAAGTAACCAAAGAGAACAGCTCAGATCCCCTGAGAAAGCTGCATGGGGTTGGGGGAGGGGGGCTGCCCACCGGCAAAGTCACGTGAGCGGGAAAAGCTTTATGGCTGAGTTGATGTTACTTATGGATCCTCCACTGGCGCCCAAATAAAGAATTAACCATCTTGTATAAAAAGAAGAAAAGAAGAGAAAAAAATTTTTTAATCTAGAAAACAGTAAGTCATGGCGAGGATGTGGAGAAATTGGAATCCTTGTGCATTGCTGGTGGGAATGTAGAAAGGTGCAATTGGTGTGGAAAAGAATATAGTGATTCCTCAAAAAATTAAGTGTAGAATTACCATATGATCTAGAAATTCCACATCTGCATGTATACACAAAAGAATTGAAAGCAGGGACTCAACCAGATAGTTGTACACCCATGTTCACAGAAGCATTATTCACAGACGCCAAAGATGGAAACAATCAGAATGTCCATTGACAGATGAACAGATAAACAAAATGTGGTATATACACACAATGGAACACTATTCAGCTTTAAAAAGTAGTGAAATTCTGACATGTGCTACAGGATGGATGAACTTGAAGGACATTATGCTAAGTGAAGTAAACCAGTCACAAAAGGACAATTGCTACATGATTCCACTTACATGAGTAGCTAAAGGAGTGAAATTCCAAGTCAGAAAGTAGAGTGGTGGTTCCCAGGGGCTGGGCGGGAGGGGAGAATGGGGAGTTAGTGTTTGATGGGGAAAGAACTCCAGTTTGTGGGCATGAAAAATCTCTGGAGATGGATGGTGCTAATGGTTACACAATAAAGTGAATGTACATAATGCCACTGAACGGTACTCTTACAAATGACTAAAGTGGTAACTTTCATTGTGTATATTTTGCCACAATGAAAAGAAAAATGGCAGCCTTGGCTTTACCCCATCCCAGTCTGCCTGATCTCCCCTTGCCTGGCCTGTTGTTCTTTCTGCTCATGGATCTTATCGCTTGTAATATATTATGTAATTGACTAATCTTCTATGTTACTTTCCCCTTTAGAATGTAAGCTCCAGAAGGACAGGAATTTTTCTCTCTTTTGTTTATTTTTCCATTCACTGAGATATTCTAAGCGCCAAGAACAGTGTGTGGCAGATAGAGGACGCTCAGTAAATATTTCTTCAATGACTTAGTCTCAGTAAATCCTTGATGAATACGTGAATGAATGGAGGAACAGGTAGATGGGACGACGCTGTCACCTGGCTTGCCAGGTACCATTTTCCATCTGGAGGAAACTCGAGATCATAAGAGACATCAAAGAAGCCCATTCTACACATGAGGAATGTGAGGTGCGGATGAGAATAATGATTTTTTCATAGTTCAAGGAGAAGCCTGGCTCAGAGCCACATTTATAGAAAATAGCAAGTCCAATAGGACAGGAACACCAGCTCTCAGTCTCAGAAAAATCTGAGATTCACCTGCTTATCCTTTTTTAGTACTTGCCCTCAAGGAAAAACTTGTTCAACTTACAGTTAAAACAAAAAAGACTTCGTGTTTTCTAGCAGTATCACTGCTGGATTTCATCAATATTTTCCCAACTGAAACCTAGCTGTAGCCAATGGAAAATGACAATAAACTGTTGAGGTGAACTGAGAGGAATGGGCTGGGTGAACTGTTGAGGTTTAACACAAAACATAATTTCTTAATGACTTTTTAAAAAGTATCTTGAAGTTGCCAGATAAATGTCGTGAAGGTGCCTAACTGCGGGGAAACTTAGGGGGAGTGTATGATTTTCTGGGGGGTCTCTGGAGATCGGGATTTATTCCTGGCTTTAGCATTTTAACACCTATCTTGCTGTTTTAAATAACTTTCCCTGCTGAGTCTCAGCTTAATCATCTGAACAGGACAGGGAGCGGAGGCCCAGGAAATGCGTTAGACAATCTCTAGTGTTTCAGAGCAATGTTTGTATGGCAATCACACTGTTTTTGCTTAGTTTGTGTGTTAGAGATGCCAAATGGCAAGGAATTCTAAAGATGCTTCTATGCAGACTTCCAGCCTGTGTTTGGATTTGCAGTGACGGATGGAAAGTGAGCGGACAGGAGTCCTCAGCGGCATCCCTCGTGATCATCCCTCAGAAGGAGAGGCTTGCTGAGATGAAGGCGTCTCCAGTTGGTAGCTTTGGAGATTCTGGATGACATCACTCTGGGCAGGGACTCTGCATTTGGTGCCTGGTGGGAGGGTTTCAAGGGTGAAGGACAGTCGCAAAGAGCTTGGAGTAAGTGAACCTGAGAGGTCTGGTTAGAGCCTTTCCCTTGGGCTTCCCAGAAATAACTGGGTCAGATTCCAAGGGGAAGGAGGTGAGATCTGCCCAGGCAAGTGAGGACCACTTTCAGCCTGTGAAATCTGAGACCTGACTGTAAATGGGGTCAGGGCTAGAGAAGCGCTAGGTGCAAATTAATTAACTTTTAAGACAAATAGATAAAAAGACATTAAAAATATTGAAACCGCTCAATGGCCACTCAATGTGTAGCACACACAGACATTTCAGACAATCATTTGCGCTCTGGGCTGACGTAGGAAGTGTGCGGTTAAACAAGCTGACTTTGGGTTTATAGCTAAGTTTAAAAACATAATGGATATTTGGATTCATTTCAGGACTCAGCAAATTTGGGTCCACATCCTGGAAATAATAATCCTGTTCTTCTCTGCACTGGTCAGATGCCATCTGGAGGATTTACTTCTAAGAGCCATATTTTAAAAGAACATGAATAAACGGCCATGGGGTCAGACAAGGGCGACAGAGTGGGGGGAAGGATCTCAAAATTGTTGTCTGAGAAACTGAAGACCTGGGAGATACTTGGGAAGGACCATTAGAGCTGTGTTTGAGTGCTTGAAGAGCTGCTGGATGCAATAAAGGGTTGGGTTTGTCCTGTATTGTTTCAGAAGGTAGAATTTGAACCATAGAAAGGAAAGTTTCTAAGGACAGAGGCCTTGGCCCTATTTAAGAACGAACTTTTCATCTGATCCCTTCTTCCAAGGAGGCTGGCCTGAGCTGGCAGCTGAGTCGTCCGGTCTGTCTGGGGCAGGGTCCATTAGCTGTGGGAGTCTGGGGCAGAGACAGCCACTGGGGCAGAGCCACGCCAAGTCTGCGAGAGAACAGTGCCGAGACCGCAGGCAGGAGTGGAGAGGAGGATGGGAGCGGGGCCAAGCCTCAGGAGCCAGGCAGAGATAGATGAGGAGCTAGCAGCGTTGGCGCAAACTCAGCTGGCCGCCACCCATCAGTGGCTTTATGGAATACGTGCAGAGCCATTATCTTAAAGAATCCAAGTTTTAATAGCGGCCATGAGCTGGTCTCTGGCAAAGTCACTGTGTCAGGAAACACTCCGATCCTGGAGGTGTTCAGCGAATGCCTGGTGACCATCCCTACTTTCATTGGTTCAATTCTTTTCATTTTTAATCAAAGGAAAATACACATGACATACAATTCACCATCTTAAATTTTCTTCTACTGTGCCAAAGTGTACATTTCAGTGGTATTAAGTATATTCACGTTGTTGGGAAACCATCATCCATCTCACCGTCACCCATCTCCAGAACCCCTTTGTGTTGTCCACCTGACCCTCTGAACCCATTAAACAATAACCTCCCATTCCCCCTCCTCCCTGTCCCTGGAAACCACCGTGCTACTTTCTGTCTCTATGAATTTGACTTCTCTAGGTACTTCTGTCAAGTGGAATCATACAGTACTTGTCTTTTGGGGACTGGCTTATTTCACTTAGCATAATGTCCTCAAGGTTCATCCAGGTTGTGTATGTAGCATGTGTCTAAATTTCCTCCCTTTTTACCCCTGAAAAATATACGTACATACCACGTTTTGTTCATCCATCAGTGGCCACTTGGATCGATTGGATTGGATCAGTTTTGTACCAGGCCCTCTGGGAGGTACTGAAGTTAGTTAATACGATGACTATGACCTTAGGGACCTCACAGGGTCCTTGGGAGGTGGGGGGAGGCTTGGGAAGGGGGAGTGAGAACGTGGCAGATATGTAAACCAATTCAATAACACCTTTTGAATAATAATAAGATACAAAGTCTGTACCAGGCTGTAGTGAGTACACAGTGAAGGAAGACATTGGTTCTGGGGGTGGTGGGAAGGGAAAGGGGGACTGTTTCCTAAAGAAGGCAATGTCTGAGCTGATGAGATCAATCCAGCTAGAGAACCTTTCCTGAAAAACTTGAATCTGGACGACTTTGTAGCCAATGGTTCCCTAGAGCTGGGCCAGTTGCGTCCAACTCCTTGGGATAGCTTTCAAAATATACCGATCCCAGTTCTCAAGCCCAGAGATTCTGATTCAGTGAGTGGAGGGCAGGAGTCTCTTTTAAACAGCTCCTCCTGGTGATGTTGATGTACTGTGTTGGCAGGCACGGGGGAAACACTGAGGTTACAATGTCAGGCTTACATTTCAGATAAACTTCTCTGCCTCACTGTGGAGGGGGCAGGGGCAAGGGCAAGGCAAAGAAACTAGTTCCAGACAGTGAGGACAATATTCGATAACCAGGGACCAGAGATGCTGGAGACAGTCACGTGTGGTGTGTTCATCCCTCCATTCATTCAAATAATATTTGTTAGCTTCACTAGATTCTGCTGAAAACAGAGTCCATTTCTTTTCAATACTGGAAAGAAAGGGTCCTTCCATTTATTTCTAAGATCCCTTATCCTATTAGTCATATTTAAAGATACTTTGATCAGTAGAATGTGGCAGAAACAAGACTGTGTGAGTTCTGAACCTAGGCCATAGAAGGCTTTGCAGTTCCTCTCTTTTCCTCTCAGAACCCTGCTGCTATGTCAGCACACCTGGATCTACCTGCTAGAGGATGAACACTCGCAGAAAACAGAGGTAAACCATTCAACTTACCTGGAAGATGACAAGTGTATGAGTGAACCCGATTGAGATCACAGGGCAATTGCCTAGCTGATTCTAGCCAAATTGACAATCCAAAAGTTATGGGCTAAATGGTGGGTTTTTTAAAGCCACTAAGTTTTGAGATGCTTTGTTATGCAGGAAAAGCTAACTAGTACACTCTCCTTGGCTCTAGGATCTTTATACATGTTGTTCCCTCTGCTTAAAACACTCTTCCTTCTTTCTTTGTCCAATTAACGCCTATTCATCATAGTTTAGGAAAGTGTCCCCCGGTCTTGATTAGGTTAAATCCCTTCATTTTAAGCTCACCTTGCACTTTTTGCCTCTCTGGTAGCACTATGATAGCTATAATTTTACCTTTATCTGTTTTTATTATTGAATTATGGTCTTTCTCCCCTATTACACTATAAGTTTCATAAGTCCAGGGACAATGTTCTATTCACCATTATATTTCAGAACCTAGCACAGTTTCTAGCGCGTAGTAGATCTTCGCTGAATATATGCTGACTGAAAGACTATAGCCCTGGAGGAAATAAACCTATGGGGCTCTTCTTTAAAATAATAACCCTCACACCAGTCCTCACCTCCCACTATCTCAGGAATTAAAAACTAGGCAAGTCACTGTATAAGAATGTGTCTTGCAATTTTTAAAACTCTTTACAAATGTTAGTTCTTAATTGTTAGTGTTATTATTCTAGACGGGCAACAGCTGGCTTCGGGGGAATCCTCTAGCTTTCTCATTCCCCTAAAATGGCCCCAGGCAGTTTCCTAACAGCTACCGTTGTGACTGGATAAGCAATTTACAGGCTAAAAGTCTTGCCTAGAGTTAAAACGTGGATATGTAAATATCTCTGTAGCTGCAACCATGCAAATAATCTGCAATCTAATTGCAGAACTTGGTGGTAATGATACCAATACTGACTTCAATTAAGGACTATTTACAAAACCAATGGGGGAAGATTTTTGGCTTTTTCTGGAGCAGTAGGCACAGACTAGAAGGACCTGTTGTTTTACAGTATAAATCTATGGCTCAGAAGCACCGTAAACTCCACAGATTTGGAGTCTGCAAACTCCATGCCCTATCTCGATCCTCTGGAGCTCAGTTTGTGGAAAGAGAGCACAAGGCTAATTAGCGAACCATTTCAAAAACAGATCCTCTGCGTGCAACTTTTCTGAGCCTCAGTTTCTTTATCTGTAAAATGTACATATTAATAGTCTTACCTCATAAGTTTATTTTGAGATTGAATGAGATAATCATTGGAAAGTGCCATTAGAATTGTGAGAACAGTGCCAGGCGTGCAGTAAGCACCCAATACGCTTTATCGTTGGTTATTATCATCACTGTTACTGTTATTAATGCACACAATTGCTTCCACTCTGGACAATGCACCAGCTTGAGAAGCCTGCTCAGAAATCCAATTTTGCTTACTCAGGAAGTGAGTGGGTTTTCCCATATAGCTGGTGAGCGGAGGTGTTTCATAAAGTATGCCAGTGTTCATTCATGAGGCATGGTTTGAGCACATCCTGTGTATGGTGCTGGGTGTATAGAGGCAAAAAAGACAGTCCCTGTTTTAGGTCTACAGGAGACAGAAGAGGCTCACTGCAGTAAAGGCTTCACCAACATTGACCCCTGGATCCTATGGGAACTGAGACAGGGGCCAACCCTACACCAAAAGGTCAGGGAAGGCTTGCTCTGGGCCACCTGGGGTTCCCAGGTGAAGAAGGGGAAGCCCTTATTAATTTCATGCAAAATGAAAAAGGACCTTCCTTCCTTAAGAGATTGTTGCAATGACCTGTTTGTCTGACCCTTTTATCACAAAGCTCCATTATAGCTGGAAATGAAGCTTTTTTTTAACATTTTTTATTGATTTATAATCATTTTACAATGTTGTGTCAAATTCCAGTATTCAGCACAATTTTTCAGTCATTCATGGACATATACACACTCATTGTCACAGGAAATGAAGCTTTTAAAATGAATAATCTAAGGATGGAAAGCATTTTTCCCTGATGCTCAGCATCTCTGGAGGAAACGCCATCAGGTGTTCATCTTACAGGACCCTCTCAGGTTCAGCTTTTGCAAAGAGCGGTTTTGTTAACAGTGTGATGAGAAGGACTACATCACATTTCACATTCTCGTGACGTGGGTTCAAGGAGCGGCTCCAGGACTGACAATGACTAGATGTAGTAGGGTGGTCAGGATTTCAGGGAGAAACACCTCCCTGGGCATTAGGAAATCCAGATTCTGTCCCTGACCACACTGGCTGGGCATATGCAACCATGCTCCCTTCACTGACCTTTCTGTGAGTTGGTGAGTTCAACTTGAGAATGTTTAACAGGTACTCCCAGCTCAGGTGGGGACTCACTGCTCACTGCATGCTTCTGCCTGTCCCTCTGGCTCCTTCTCTCACTCTCCCAACTGGAAAAACAAAGAAACAAACAAAAAGCCTCCCCAGAATTCCTCTAAGCTTTGTGTTACTATCCCATCTCTCTCCCCTCCTTACTCAGTCGCTTGAAAAACCATAATTTTTTAAATGCTGATAACAGAATATTAAAAAGCCCACTGAATATTTATATATTCAAGCACTTTTATGTGGCTGAATTCATTTAACCCTCCTAGCAACTTCAGGATATAGGTGCTTCTATTATCCTCGTTTCACAGCCAGGAAACTGAGGCTTAACCCTTTAAGCTACTAGGCAAAGTCACACTGCCAGTAGGTGAGTCAGAATTTAAACCCAGGCTGCTGACCACAGTGCGGTTCTTAAGCACTTGGTCAGTGAGTTTCTGTGTGCTGAACCAACCCCCCATTCTTTCCTGACCTCCTCTCCCCATTCTCACAGCATCCTTGCTGCCTTGCGCCTAAGGAACAGGGGAGTGACACAGATTGGAATTCAAATCATAAGCAGCAAGGTCAAGGGGGCTGAAAAAGTTTGACATCCTGTTCAATCCACCTGAGTAGATGCCAAATTCAGTAATCAAAAGATATTTTAATGCCACACTTTTGAAGAGAAAAATTAATGTAAAAATTCCAAGGCAAACAAAACATCAAAATTTTAAATAAAGGCAAGGTCAGTATGACTGCATTTTCCTTTGCCTTGGGCTCCAGTGTGGCTGGACAAGGCCTGTTCCCCATGGTGGGCGCCCCCTGTGTCTGGCCCTCCAGCCCTTTATGCCTGCCTTACACTGTGTTCCCTGAACCTGAGGGAACACAGGCTGCTTGGGGCTCTGCTCTGGCTCACGTGGTTCTCTCCACCAGAAAGACCCTTTATCCTCCCACCTTACCTTGCTGACCAACTCACCTCCCTTCACCTCCTTCTCTATGAGTCAGTTTCTCCATCTGTAAAATGGGGGTAATGAATAGTACGTAAGTCATAGCCTCGTGATCACTGAGTATCGTTATCTGTACATCACCTGACTCAGTGCGCATGCAATGGCTGCATCAACCACATCATCGTCCCACTATAAGGCCACCTGCTGACACGCCTCCCACCACCCTGAGGGCAGCGGGGCTGCTTCATGTCGGCTAAGTGAATGGGAGGGGAGTGGCAGACTGTGTACCTAGCCTGAACAGGTCCTGGGGTCAATCCCCAGGATCTCCATCAAAAATAAATAAAAGCCTAATTACTTCCCCCTCAACACACACACACACACACACACACTCCAACAACAAAAAACCAGCACCTCACACCTGGTTCCCCCACTACATTTCTGACCACCCAAATCCCAATTACAGACTCCTCTTCCTCCAGCTGTTCAGGAAATGTAGACGTTCTCTGGGTTTTTTGCTTCAATCTCTCGTCTTCTTCCGATCCACTCTCTGCAGGCCATGTCATAGATGTCCACAGTGTCAAGTGTGCCCCCTTATCCGTGATACATCTGTGATGTCCATATCTCCAGGCCCAGATTTCCAAATGCTTACTAGATACCTCACCTGTGCCGGAATCTCACGACGAATGTTACCCGTAACAGCGAGTGACTGATGACTGATTGCTAACTAGGTGCTCTAAACTAAGCCAAGCACTTTACCTGGATTACTTCATTCTACCCTCTCAAAACCCTGATTTTACAGAGAAAAAACGAAACAAGAGAAAAAAAATGAAACAACAATGAAACCAGTGGAGCAGAGGCACCAGGATTTGAATCCGGGCATTCGGACTCTATAACTGGGAATGGGAGCTTCTGCTAAAAAAGATTATCCCAAGTTGGATCTTTTAAAGAACAATTTCAGGAGGAGGGTATAACTCAAGTGGTAGAGTGCATGGTTAGCATGCTCAAGGTCCTGGGGTCAATCCCTGGTACCTCCACTAAAAATAAATATATAAAATAAGTTACCCCCCAATTAATTAATTAAAGAACAATTTTAAGGGGACATGAAGAAAAGATGACAGAGCAGTGGTTCTCAACGGGGGCAGTTTTGCAATGTCCGGTGTTATTTTGGGTCGTTAAAACTGGGGGGTGCTGGTGCATCTGGTGGGTGAGGCTAGGGGTGCTCTGAACATCCTGCAATGCATAAGGAGCCCCCACAGTGAAGTATCCAGTCCAATGTGCCGGTAGCGCCAAGGATGAGAAACCCTGCGTTACAACTATGAAGCAAGACTGTGAGAAGCTTTTTAGGTGCTTACTCCCCCACTCACCAACTGTGCAGAGCCCTCTGCTTCCCCCCTTCCCACCACCCTCAAGCCCACCCCCCCCACCCCCCAGCCCAGCAAACCTCAGCCTCCTACCGCCACCCACACTGCCTTCCCAGCACCAAGCACAAACAGGAACTCATTATCTTCCTCCTCAAAACCTTCCCCTCCCATGCTCTTTATCACTGTTAAAAATACCACCCTCCTCCTCCTCACAGGTGAGCATCATTGTCTCCACCTTGCCTGTTCTCACCACCGCCCCCCACTCTCCCTCCATCAGTCACCAAGCTGCGTCTCTTCTGGTTCCCCAAAGTCTCTCCTGCTCTTCCTCTCTTTTCCATCTTCACTAACCTACTTTGGGCCAAAATAGCTTCTTATGCTATTTCTTTTCCAGTTATGAGGCTGAAGTCACTTTTTATTCATCTACATTGGAATGAATTCATTTTGCCCAGAGCATACGTGTCATGAGGAATTAAACCAGGATCCTGTAACAGCCCACCTAATTCTTAGCCTGTGAATCCAGGATAAGTTCCTGATGGACCTTGAGAGCTCTGCTCCTTTTCCTCTGGCCCAGTGGATGGGGCGGTCCTTCTCTGGTCCAGGGTTCATCCCCTCCCACTCCACTCTGGATCCCATCCCCTCTCACCCTCAGGACCTGTTCCATTAGTGACCCCACCCCTCCTCATCAATCTTTCCCACCCTACTGGGACCTACTGATCAAGCACAGATGCTCACTCGCCCACCCTCTTTAAAGGACCAGCCACCCTTACCTCCCACGAGCTGGACGGCCATGTTTCTGAAAAGAGTTGTCTACCCTTGCTGTCTCCCCCTTACTCTTCAGCCCAGTGCAATCTGGCTTCCAATCCCTCCACTCTATCAAGACAGCTTTGGCAAAAGTTACCAGCCATCTAACTGTCAAATAAAACAGACACCTGCTCCCCAAAGCCACCTTTGTTTGGATTTTTGGTTCATTTGAGTGTTGCCCGTTCTTTCCTTTGGAAGCAATTCCTTCCTGGGACCCCGGGGTTTTCCTTCCACTTCCTCTCCCGGACCACTCCCTCTCAGTCAGCTTTGGGGGCACCTCCTCCTCTGTTGCCTACGGCGTCCCTCGGGGTTCAATCTTGATCTCAGTGCCTTCTCACTCTATGCATGCCTGAAGGCTGAATCCGTCTGCAGCCTGCACCCTTAGCTCTGATCACCAGGAGAAACAGTATAGGGTGGTGGTTAAGAGCCTCCAAAACTCTGCCATGAACTAAGTGCTTGGCCTTGGGCCAGTTACTTACCATTCCTGTGCCTCAGTTTCCTCAGCTGTAAAATGGTGCTAAGGCATTGGTCTCATTGCTTTGCATGATGTGCACCATTCCCTCCGTTCACGCTGACCCTTGTAGCTTTTACTCAGGCTCTGTCTTCGCTCAGGCGCAGAGTGGGTGCCTGCTCATTACCTGTGAATAAATCAATGAATGCTGACCTAGTTTGGGTCTCCCCAGACACAAACCTTGAGACAAGGAATTTGGTGTAGCTAGTTTATTTGGGAGGTGACTAATTCCAGGCAGAACAAATGAGGGAGTGAGAAAGTGAGGCAGCAAAGAGAGAAAACATAGTGAATTAATGAGAGGGTTACTTCTAGGGGCAACGGAATGTTGTCCCACAGGAAAGTCTCCAGGGAACTGTCGTAAGAGCACTTTAGGACTGTTCCCCCTTAGGGATGGGAGGCTGGGGCTTTCCTCCACTGATTGGTCGGAGTGCTGTTGGGCAAGATCCCCAGCCATGGAGAAAGGCCCCAGGGCAGAGGGTTGGAGAGGGGCACGTGCTGCAGGTGCACAGTTCCTCTGGACAGACGGCATCAAATTGCAGCTGCGGTGAGCTCAGAAGTGGGTCTGAGGAACAGAGAGCTGAGCATCACCAGCCCTTTTGCTTTTTGCTGTGGCTCGAAGGCCCATGTCCCCTCATGTAACCTATGTCCCACCTCTTCCTTGAAACTTAGTTTAAGAGCACCCACCTCTGGGAAGTGGTTTCTAACCCCCTGCTATAGATTGAATGTTTGTGCCCCCCCCAAATTCATATGTTGAGACATCCTAATGGCCAACGTGATGGTACTAGGATGTGGGGCTTTGGGGACGTGATAGGTCATGGGGTGGAGCCCTCATGAATAGGATTAGCGACCTTATAGAAGAGAACCCAGAGTGCTCGTCCCTTTCGCCATGTGAACACACAGCAAGAAGTCATCTCCGAACCAGGAAGAGGGCTCTCACCAGACACCGCATCCGTCAGCACCTGTCCTGGACTTTTCCAATCTCCAAACTGAGAAATACACATGTGTTGCTTATAAGGCACCGGGTCTGTTATAGCAGCCTGAACTGATTAAGATACCCACCCCCTACTGATTTAGGAAACCTTCCCCATGAGACCTGGGGCTTATCTCTATAAGAGTAGTCATCTCTCTGCTTTCTAAGTAGCACTTTCTTGTCTATCTTTCTTGGAGAGCAGAACAGTTCATCTTTTCAAATCTATCGCCCAGAAGAGTTTTTAGCACATTATAGGCACTTAACCAACATCTTGTAATGGATTGAAATTCACCTTGCTCAGGGCCCAGCTCAGAGTAAGTGGTCAATAAGCATAGACTCCTTTCCTTTCCCCCACCTCAAAGAGTTTGCCATCTGACTTAGGAGGGCACTCATGGAGCAAGAGTGGAATGTGATAGATACGGTCTTTAAAAGAACAGATGTGCTGGGGGAACACAAAGGAGGGCGCAATTAACTGGGACTGTACCAATGAGACTGCAGTTACGTCATCCGACAGTCTTAATTACTGATAGTTTTAACTTTCCAGAACCATTAACAGAGCCGTCTGGGGCTTCTTCCACTGCACTGGGCTTTCCCTTTGAAAGCCTCTCTGCCAAAGTGGAAGACATAGGGAGCGAAAGGACGGAATGAATCTGCAACTTGTAACGTGTTTGCCCCCTTCATTCATCGGACTCGTCTTTACTGGGGGTCTCCTACGGGCCAGCACTGTTCCTGGCACTGGGATATGGGCGTGATGGAGACAAGTAACAGTCCTGCTCTAATGCAGCTTACCCATGCAGGGGGAGACAGATGATTAATAAGCAACCAAATAAACAGGACAAATTAAACCGTGACAAGGGCTATGAAAGAATGAAACGGGGCATGTGATATGCGGGAGAGGTGGGGGTGGGAGAGATGGGTGTCAAAGATAAGTAGATCCAATGGTCGGGGAAAGTCTCCTTTGAGGACCTGACTTCTCAGCTGTGAGCAGTGCCAAGAACAGCCAAGGAGAAATTCTTCCAGGCAGAGGGAACCGCAGCTGCAAAGGGCTTGGGACAGGACCCTGGTCTCCTAGGGCCAAGTCAGGAGCTTGTCCCACCACTTCCGACCGCTGAAAATGAGTGGCAGAAAAGAGACAAACCTGGGTCAAAAACTGATGTCTGGTCCTTCCTTGGAGTAAAGAACTGATATTCAACTTTCAGTGCCTAGCAGGTTCATTTCAAGCTTCAGTTTTCACTCAGGGATGTATTGTTCCCTCTTCAAAGTCAGATTGGGTATCAAAAGAATTTGAAACACTTGCAGCAAAACCACCAAGCTGCATCCTCCAGGTCGAAAACCCCCAAATGTGGCATTTCCGGGGGAAACCACAAAGAATCACTCCCACTGGCCACCTAGTCCAGGCCTGATTGGACAGAGATTTACTTTGGTTCTCTCAACTATGTAAAACCTCTCCAGACTTTTAAACGAACCTCCACAGTGTCCTGACTTGGGTTAAGAGCAAAATACCAAATTCTGTGAAGTTTGCTGAGTTTCAGATTTCACCAGAGGGGGGTCTGCCATAGCCACTAACCTTTTCCTCTGCAGAGAGCAATTTCTGAAATGCTGCAACGAAAAATAATCACTGGGTGATAATGAGAGAAACGAAGTTCTGGGGCTTTGTAAGAAGCTCTAGAGGTGCGCACCATGCTCCCGCCACCAGTTAAAACCCTCCTTTCTCTGATGTCTCTTATGGTAATAAAGACAAGCATGGCTCTCATTAATTTGGGCATTTACAACGTGTCAGTCCCTGTCTAAACATTTGGTTTCTAAATCAAAACTATGATTACCACCTCACTTCACATTTGAGGAAACGGAGGCTCAGAGAAGTTAAGTGATTTACCCAAGGTAACACAGAGAAAAGGCAAAGTTCGGATTCCAAGCCAGGTCTGAGTCCAAAGTCCGTAGTATTACTGTCCATTTCTGTACTATCGAAACCCGGTAAGTTCCTGCTTCCCGGCACTGGGCAAAAATAAGAAAATTAGCAGACACGAAGCAGTAAGAGGGGAGCTCAGGTAAAGTCGTTTCTTACATGAAAAAAAAAGACAAGCGGCCAGGAGATTGCAAATTCATGCCCTGCGGGATGGGAGAGAGGCCAAGGCCCTTTCCTGGTGTCTGGGCGCCTTAGAAAGGCACCTCCCAAGGCCAAGGTTTTATCGGGACAAATCCCACCCCTCCCGACTCTGGGCGAGGAAGGGCGTGGGGCCGAAGAGCGAGGACGCCAGACCCCCGCCCGGCTCGCACGCGGGAGTCCGGTGTCGGAGACCCTGCCAGTGCCCTGCCCGGCGTCGGGCCCGCTGCGGCCCCCGCGCGGTGTGGGAGAGACGGCCTGCGCTCCGCGTGCGTGCCGGCGGGCCAAGGGTTAAGCGAGGCGGGAGCCCCCGGCGCGGGGCGGCCGCCGGGCGCGGAATGCTTAGTCAGGATTCCGATTTCCTGTCGAAGTGTTTGGATTTCCTGAAACCCGCGCCCTCCGCCGCGGAGCGGGATCGTCCGAGCCGCGCGCGTCGCTGCGGCCTCCTCCCCTCGGCACATGGTCGCCCGCCCCTTCCTGCGCCGCGCTCGGCTCCCGCGCCTCGCCCCGCCGCCGCCGCCGCCGCCGCCGCCGCCGCCGCGGGCGGGCACTCTGCACTCGGGCAGCCCCCGGCCCTCGCCTCCCGTCCGCCGGCTGCTCCGGCCGCCGCCTGCTTTCCGCTCCGGGAGCCGCGATCCGCTGGCCGAGGGGAGCAGGGGCGCCGGCATCTGGGCCGCCTCCGGGGAGCCGGCGCCGAGCCCGCGATGGAATAATGCCCAGCGGCCCGCCCGGTCCCGGTGAGTTGCGGAGCGCCCGGACGGGCTCGGCGGGGCCGCTCGGGGTCGCCCCGGATCGTCGGTGCCCTCTGCCCGGGCCCCACGCGGAGAGGCGCCGGCCTGGGGCGCTGGGCGGGTCCCGGCTCTGTTCGCGGCGGGGTGCCGGGTGCGCAGAGAGGGTGCCGGGGCCGCTGGCTCCGCGGGGCCGGGGGGATCTGCGCCCCCGAGGCGCGGGGGTGGGGCGGGTGGATCCAACCCGGGGGTTCGTGCGCCCTCCGGGCGCGGGGCCGCGGCCCCGGCGATGCGGCGCCCCCCGGGCTGGAGGCGCGGGCGCTGGCCGCGGCATTGTCTCTCTGGCGCGGCCGAGGAAAGTTCCCCGCCGATCCTGGAACGGCCAGCCCGGCCCTCGCGGCCCCCTGCCCCGGCGGGGACTCGGCGCTGCAGGCAGGCCCCAGACCACTTGCTGAAAGCGAGCGAAACTAAAGGAAGATATTCCCACTCGGGGCTAGGGGTTTGTGCACGGGAAGACTGGGAAGTGGCGTGTGTTCTTCTACTTGTACCATTTTGGGACCTGCTGCTTTTTCTGAGAGCGACATGAAGTTTCAAAGAAAAAAGAAACTCGCTGGCGTCTGGTATTCTGCGGTTTCATACATCCCGAGAGTTCTTCTCGGGCATTCCTAAAGCGGTTTCCTTTAATAATTTATTTTTCCACCAGCGCAGGGGAATGCAGAGCCAATCTCAGACCGTCGTCAGCGTGACCCCAGCTGTACCTGCACTTATCAGAAGGAACAAGAACTAGTCCCCCCCTCCCCGCGCTCCCCCATCCCTGGCTAGACTCGGTCAGGTTGTCTTGGCGTAACTGATTCTGGGATGACAGGGCATGGATGGCTGAGTAATGTTTGGTGATTTTAAAACGTAATTCAGTATTTTGGCCAGTTTTATGTCTCCATCAAACTTCAGCCCAAGGCCTTTCCGCTTTGTAATTGGAGGGTCACCTTAAAGCGAGAAGATGCAGGAAGCATCATATCTTAACAGTTTAGAAAGAAAAAAGATCTTCCGGAACAGTTGTTTCAGCCCCTTTTAGTGATAAAGATGAGGCCGGGAGAGATCATGTGACTTATACAAAGTCACGTGGCCAGCCTCCAGACTCCCAGTCCAGTGCTCCATTCATTAATGTCAGTTTATGGTTTGTCAGCCACGAAACATTTGGAAATATGACTTCTTGGCATCATAACCTTCATGGTTTTAGTGCCTTCTCTTGTACTGTCTTATCTGTTATTGCTGCTATTTTCGAGATATGCAGTTATCTCAAGCTGCATATTTGGCGATAGTGTTAAAAAAAATTCCTTAACCTTTACTGTTCAGCCACCAAATGGATTTGAAATATAAAATGGGTGGCTTACTATATAGGGAATTACTTTTTTCTATCCCATTCTTTCGTAAAAAATAGAAACTCTAGGGTCCAAAAAGGGGTAGTATCTTAGCACATAATGTACCGTGTGATGTTCTCTAGACTTGATTTCCAACCCTCCTGTATCTGGTGAGCCAGGCAGCCCATCTATTTTTCTTCTGATGAGAGCTCCGATGGCTAGCTTTTCATATTTAGTATGTGATAATGTTGGAGAGAGAGGACTTTTTCGAAAGCTTGCCATTTGGTGAAGGAAACTGAAATTCTCTCTACCTCCCCACTCCTCACCAGCCACAGTGAACAAGATTTTTCAGAATCAGTCGAAGCCTTGCAGGCCCCAGAATGAATGTGTGCATTCAAATGGGGGCCTCCCTTGCCCCTCCTGAGGACCCACGTCCCGGCAGGCATCTCCATGCTGCACGCAGGTGGCTGAAGTCTAGAGGAAGGAAGGGAATCTGTATTACCTGGAACAGCATTGTCCCTGCATTTTCCCTCTGAGGTTTCAGTGGTATTTGACTGAATCCGGCTGCCCCATTCTCATTTTCTCTCCTGCGTTTCTTCTTCCCACTTCTCTCCCAGCTACTCTATCTGGCATGGGCTGGAGAACAAGTCTTTTCTATGAGATACATGAATGATCCCCACATAAGCAGTAGTGACAATGACAGCTAGCATTTATTGAGCACTTGCTGTATGCCCTAGACATGTTCCCTCCTAAGAAGTCCCAAGGAGGAGAGGGAGCTCCTTTGGGAACCTTGCCTAGAAGGGACAGCACTTTTCAGATGCATCTGGAATTTGAGTCATTCTTTCATTTCTCTGGTACACGTTTGCTGAGTGGCTCCCCTGTGGGAGGTGCCAGTCAGGCAAAGATAAATAGGGCCTGGATTCAAGGCCTTCTATTTCCAGTCTCGTCTTTCAGTGTCAGTCTCGCACTTTCTCTTTTAATTAGGTAATTCCCCAAGCAAGTACAGATGAAAATGATGATGCAAGACAAACCCGGCCCCCTCCTCATGGGGCTTGCATTCCACTGGAGGGGCTAGGCAAAAACAAAGAGGCAAGTAACTTTAGACAAATGAAAGGTTGTGTTTCTTGTCGTCAAGGAAACACACAAGGGAACAAAATGACGACCAACATGAAGTGGGGTGGGAGTTGGGGTGGACCTCGTTTGGCCAGAGAAAGGCTCCCGGACACTGAAGGGTTGAGAAGGAACTGGCCAGGCAGAGAGGGTGTTCCAGGCAGAGGGGTCAGAATGTGCAAAATCCTCTAAGCACGAAAGAGCTTGATTGGTTCCTGGGAGTGAGGGAGGTCGGGGTAGGGGCAGAGTGTAAGGGGGCAATGGGGAGAATGGCATAGGGTGAGGTTTTAGAGGGAGGCAGGGGCAGATCTCACCATCCTGGGGACAGTCCCCCCTCCAGGTACAATGGGAAACTTTGATGCGTGTAGACTCAAGGGTAGAATTGGATTGACATTTTTTAGGAGATTACTTTTTAGTGCTTTAAATTTTTTTTTAATTAAAATAAAGTTGACTTACAATGTTGTGTTAGTTTCTGGGCTACAACAAAGGGATTCAGTTATACATAGATATATATGTATATATGTATGTTCTTTTTCATATTCTTTTCCATTGTGGTTTATTACAGGATATTGAATGTAATTCCCAGTGCTATACAGTAGGACCTTGTTTATCTATTTTATATATAGTAGTTTGTATCTGCTAATCCCAAATTTACTGCTTTTTTAGAAAGAGTTGATCACAGAGGGTAAAGAGTGGAAGCAGGGAGACCAGTTAGGAGGCCACTGCAGTAATCCAGGAAAGATGAGGGTGGCTTAGACCAAGGTGGAAGCAGTGAAGGTGGACAGAGGTGAGTGTAACCTGGTGGCTTTGATGCAATTTGGTGCTGGATTAAATGAGAGTGGGGCAGGGGGAAGGACTCAAGGATGACTCTTGGGTTGAACAGCTGGGTGTTGTTTGGGTAGACAGGGGAGACTAAAGAGGGAATGTGTGCCTAAAGAGTCCAGTTCCACATTGGCAGTGCTAAGCTTGAGATGTCTACGAGGCATCCAGGTGGAGATTTCAAGCAGACACGACAGCACGTGACTCAGGACCTCAGAGGAGTCTTAAGGACTAGGAGCATGAACGCGGAAATTATCACCCTGAAGCCAAGCCATCAAAATGCTTGCCAGGACATGTCCTGCCGTTCGTCTCTCTGAGGGTCTGCTATATTTTTCCTCTTGCCTGGAACGCCCTTCCCCTCTCCCAGGCTACTTCCTGCTCATCTCGTTAAATATACCTGTGTCTTTATCTCCTTGAAGATGCCTGTAGCTCCAACTTCCACTCTGAGATCCCAGTGTATACTGTCTTCATCATAGTGTTCAATTAAGTTAACCTTTTTATAGTATCTTACGTGTATGAAAAATCTGGTGCAGCCCTGCCATGTGGTAAGTGCTCAGCAAATGCTAGCTGCTATGATTATTATTATTACTAGGGAGTGATAGATAGGCATCTAAATAAAACTTATCTGAGGATCATCCTAGTGACAAATGGTGTATTAGTTTCCTCTTGCAGCTGTAACAGATGACCACAAACTTCATGGCTTATACAACCCAAACTTACTCTCTTACAGAGAGTGCTAGAGGTCAGAAGTCTCAAATAAGTGTCACTGAGCTAACATCAGGGTGTGGGCAGGACTCTGTTCCTTCTGAAGGTTCTAGGGGACAGCAGTGTTCCCTTGCCTTGTCCAGCTTCCAGAATTCTGCATTCTTTGGCTCGTGACCTTTTCCTCCATCTTCAAAGCCAGCAATGTTGGTCTTAGTCCTCATGCTGCCATCTCTCTGGTTCTTCCCTCTTTTCCACTTTTTAAGGACCCTTTGGATTACATCAGGCCACCTGTATAGTCTGGAATGACCTCCCTATTTTCAGGTCAACTGATTAGTAACCTTAATTCCATCTTCAGCCTTAGTTCCCCATTGCCGTGTAACCCATGTAGCCTGGCACAGTCACAGTTCCTGGGAACTGGGACGTGGACGTCTTTGCAGGCTGGTAGGGGAGAATGTTTTGGTGGCTCTGGGGAGCGGCCCCGAGCCCAGCTGGGGGAGGGAAGACCACAGAAATCCTCCCAGAGGTAGTGGTCCAGGGGTGGGAGTCAGTCTCTACTTGTAGCCTCACTGTCCTCCCAGATACTCACTCCCTCACTGAGCTTTATTCATTCCTTCATGCAAGCTCTTCTCTACGCCCAACTTTGCATGAGGAGTTGGAGTTGAGGATTTGTTGCGCTGTGCATCCTTCGGACTGTAGGCCAGACTGTTCACTTTCAACCTAGGGACCCTAACTTTTCTCACCCCACCTCATGAATAAATTAAATTCACCAACCCATGAATACCTTCCCCTAGCCCACCTACCCTGTATCCACTCCCAGGAAGGGGTCGAGACCGAGGGGTTGGTCCTCTCTTTAAAAGTTGGCTCTGGTTGATTTCCCAGCACAGCGTGAATCCCAACACATGTGCCTTTTGTACAACTAAAACCTTATTCCTGAGCCACAGCTAGTGTCCCCAGCCCCAGCCAGTCCTGTTCCTATAGCAGACCATTGGCCACGAGAGAGATCAAGAGAGAGCATGTGGTTTGATCACAACAAATCCATCTGAATCATGAGGGGAAAAAATAACCCGAGGGTCCTGTCCTCTTTGTGGTGTGTGGCAGGCGACCACATCTTCTGAAAGTAAAGGAAACACACCACGATGTAATGTGTAGCCTTGTCACTGCGAGAGGGTGATTAAGACCAGATTTCGAACATCCTCTATTATTTGGAGAAAATGGGCTCCTGTCCCAGATACCCGCCAGAAACAGACAGCGTCCCGAGACCTTCAGCACTTGGGGGGCCCCATCAGCGCTGCTGGCCGCCTGCGTGCCGTGCTGGGCTGCAGAGAGCCCGAGGCCCCCTGCTGCCTGAGCTTCCCCTGCCAACCCCTTTGGTCCCCATCCCTTGGAAATGCCACCGACTAGCTGGTCTTGTAATATTTTTGGCGTTTCCTCTTCCTCTACCGCTCCAAGTCAGGAAATGCAAAAGTGCACAGAGTTAGAAAAACAGAAAAGTGAGCAAGCAGTGTCTTTTTCCAACGGAGGGAGCCCAGGTGGAGTCTGGTTAGACTTGGGATAAAGAAGCGTGCGGGTCGGCGCTTCCCCCAGATGTGGCAGGGCTTCTGGAGAACCAAGGCGGCGCCCATCGTCCCATCAGCCTGAGCAGAACAGGAAGGAGAGACTCAAGACGGCGCCTGCTCGTGGTTTCGGGGCATGGCTTGTCTTTCCCTCATCAGGGCTAATCATGAGTTTTCCCGCAAGGCTTCTTCCTTTATAAAACTCGGCCTGTGTGACGATTCTGTGTCATGATACCATTATCAGGATGCAGGATGCCTATTTTGTTGTAGTTTTGTGTTGAAATAATTATCCTTTCGAGTAGAAATCGAGTAGAAGGAATGCTCCAATAAAAGACCATGGTATATACAGCTTGCCCTCGAATGGTTCAGAAAATAATTATGTGTATTTTCTGAATACGTAAAAATCACATGTGAGTGAGAACAGAAGGAAAAAGCAAATGGAGTAAAATATTAACAATAGATGAACGTGGGTAAAGGTGACATGTTCCTTGTAATATTCTTATTCTTAAAATGTCCAAATAAAAAGATTTTTGCATTGAAGGAAAAATAAAAAGAAAGAACAACTCCACTATCCCATTGGAATATGGCCCAGAAGGAGCCGGAAGGGTCTTGGGTCTGCTGCCGACCCCACCTTCCCGCCTGTCTTCACACGTTCTGTACTGACCTGAAATAATTTAGGGCAATATCCTGCACAAGGACTCCAGAAATGGGAGCATTCTTACAGCTGTCCTGGGTGAGACTGTGTTTGCTCCAGTGATTGCCTCCCCTTCAGACCGAGCATCTTGCGGGGGGAGGGCGGTGAGGGCTCTGGGGTCCTCCTCCTCTGGTCCCCTTGGGACCAGTACAAGGCAGTGGCAGGCGCTGGGCAGGGAGGCTCAGCCAAGTGCGTTGGCTTCTGGTGCTTGACTGTGTTGCCATGTTTGTTGAGTTTTTATTTCTAATGATGCTACATTTTACTTCTAGAAATTCTCTTTGGTTCTCTTTCAAATCATCCTGGCTTTTAATCCTGGGGTCTTATTCTCTCATCAGAGTTTCTTATTCTTATCTGATGTCTTCGTTTGAAACACACGGACATTCTCTTTCAGATTGCCCCGTTTTGTCCATTTCGGAGGAGCCGATTCTCCCATTTCCTGTGTTTTCTGATTTGGGGGGTTGTTGTGGTTCACAGCCCACCGCTCCTGGGTGGCCAGAGTGGCTTTACGGAGCGAACTTTTGCTCAGCCGAGGCTCTAAGGGTTTCCTGGGTCCTGGACGTGTTCCTTGTGGGAGCTACTGGGCCGAGACTTTTAACCCCAGTCCGGTTGTGTATGTTTGGGCTCTGCCTCCATACCGAGGACTTCCAACTCTGCACCGAAGGCTTTTTCTCCCCTACCCAGACCCCGCGGCAGACACAGCTTTCTTCCGTCTCTCTGTGCTGGAGGGAGGAAGAGTCCAGGCCCACTTCCAGAGGAGGCGGGATTCCCGTGGGGTCCCGGCTTCGCAGAGAGGTCTCAGCCCTCCTGCGGTTCTGCAGGCACCAAGAGGAAACCAGCCAGCGAATACATTCAGTCTTGTTCAGACTCGGGAAAGAAAGAACATTTACAAAAATGTAAAAATTGCCATTTCAAGAAAAACCTGAATGCTTATGAGAACAGTAGCAATAAGATTCGATTCAGGGCAGCAGGCACTGACAGAGCACCCCCCTTATGTGTGTTCACCCTGCAGAGCTGGGGTGGGGGGCCGAGTATGAGCTGGGCCTTAAAATGCCTTGTTCATCTTTGTAACTCCCAGAGCGGGGAAGACCTAAGTGTTTAGGGAGAAAGGAGAAAAGAATGGAATTATATGCATTGTGAAAGACAAACACCGATGCAGAAGGCAGAGTAAGAATGGAAAAGAGTGCTGAATTGAGATGCAGGTTGACTAGTCATGTGACCTTTGCAAGCACTCACTTGTCCTCTCAGAACCTTCCTTCCTCACACGTGTCAAGGAGTCATAACTCCGTCCTGGACCCCCTTGCCCCCATCAGCTTACAGTGAGATCATGAACGTGGGAGGTGAGAGCTTACGAGGGTAAGGGGTCTTTCTTGTCCTCAGGGCCAAAGGACCGCCTATCCTCCAGGGGCACCTTGTTCTGGAGGCACCCTCCGCCTCGCCTCCACCACTGTGGGCGCTGGGTTTTCCAGGGAAGAGCTGCAAGTGTGTCAGTTCCTCAAAGCTTGTGCAAACTAATAGGTGGTTCTTTGGCGTGTGGGCAGTAGTTTGGCTCCGGGGGTCTGAGTACCTCCTGTCTCATGTGATGTTCTTTCCCCTGGAAGTTCCCCCAGGACCTCACAAACGAGGGCTGAGCTGCAGCTGGGAGCCCTTGTGGGACGGAGTTTGTATTTTGCATTGCCTTAGGGATCTTTGATCCGCTCTTCTCTGAGACTGCCCCTCTGGACCGC
The DNA here is from genome assembly GCF_048564905.1 of Vicugna pacos. Lineage (NCBI taxonomy): Eukaryota > Metazoa > Chordata > Mammalia > Artiodactyla > Camelidae > Vicugna > Vicugna pacos. The sequence continues at coordinate 31,421,768 of NC_133011.1, read as the reverse complement.
AGAACGCATGGTCTCTCTGGGGTCCGTCCTTTGGCCAGATCTCTGTTCCGTGGCTGAGCTGATTTGGTGGGTGTAAGCGTTTGTCACGATGCAGCGGGAAAACCATTGGACTTGGAATCAATGATAGCTAATGTTTACTATGTATTAATACATGTGAAGCACAATTGTGAACAGTTTTCCTCCATAAAGTCATTTAATCTTATAATAATCCTACCACAAAGGCGCTGTTTTTCTCCCCATTTTACACAGGAGGAAACTGAGACAGTCAGAGACTAACTTGCCCGAGGTTATATACCTCATAGGTGGCAAGATTTTAAGCAAGGTGGTCTCTGTTCAGTGCCCACTCTCCTGACCACGATGTAGTGTTGCCTCTGAAGACTTGACTTTGGATTCCCTGCCCTAATTCCTCAAGTAGCCCTGGAAGATCCTGCCTGTAGCCTTTCTCTTAGTCTTTTGGAGCTTCAGTTTCCTCTTCTGTAGATTTAAAAAAGCTTGCAGGTTGTTGTTGTTGTTGTTGTTTTTAAGGTGTTAAAGAAAGCAATTTGTACAGAAAGTGGCTGAGTGAGGGGCACATCATTGTCTCTAAACAAAAGTGAGTGGGTTCCAAACGGGGTAGGAGTTCTCATTTGCATGATTGGTAAGGGGAGGGAAAAAGAAAGAACTAATTCAATTTAAAGAGTCTTCACTGCACAGACTTTTCCTGTGATTCCTGTTCTGTGCTGGGCACCCAGGAGACAAAGATGAAAACTCAAGGTCCGTGGGCTAGAATATGTTACATCTGATTAGAAGAGAAAGATGTGGAACATAATTTTGAACTGATAACCATCGATAGGAAAATTACACAAGAATAGCCGTGAGTGTGCGGGGTTGGGGAGAGTCCAGTGGGGGTGGTCGGAGAAAGCTCTGGGGATGAGATGCTCTATGAATTTGCTCTTCTAGAATGGGCAGGATTTCAGTAAGTGGAGAGAGTGGGAAAAGGTACCCAAGGCTGAGGGTAGCCAGATCAGTCTTTGTGGTAGGAGTGTGGTGCTTATGTTTTTGGCGGTCTAAGGAAAACATCTGTTCAAGGAGAATGGCAAACTCTTGGTTAAAATACCACGGCATTTGGGGTTTCTCTCTGGAATGTAGTCATCTCTGCCATTTCCTATACCCAGCCCCCCCAACTCCTGATCTAGAAAAGCAAACTGCGGTGTTGTTTATAGACCTTCCCGTAATAGCCTTTAGCGAGTTTCCTCTCCTAGGACAGTTACTTCCTCAGACCTAAAATAGAACCGCCGAAGGGTGGAGATGTGGGATATTTGCAGATTGCACTCTGTTTAAAGGTATACTTTGGAGGCCAGTGGTGAGGTGTAGCAGACACTGTTGGTTCCTTATCCAGCACCTTTTCCGCTTCAGCCTTGCTGACAGAACATTGATCTTCAGAAGTCCACCTTCCAGAGGCTTTAAGGAAGGTCGGTCCCAGCCTCAGGGTGAATCACTCTGGTCCTGTTCCCCTTGGCAGGGATTGGTTTAGACATGGACATGTGACACAGTGGCTATAAAATATGAAGGGAAATTTGCTGGGAGGATGGGGAAAGATTTTTCTCCATTTTAAAAGGAGACATTTAGAAAGAAATAGCCTCTCCTGCTCTGGGACGTAGTAGCAGTGTTGGCATGTGATGGTCAGTACTGTGGCAGCCATCTTGGGCCTATGAGGGGGCCTTGCTTAGGGGGAACATGTTGAGTGTCTGAGCAGAAAGATGAAAGGAACCAGACACTGAACATCCTACCTGTTTTGAGTTGGCTTCCTGGTACTTGTAGCCTGCAAAACATCTTAACATCTTAATACACAATAGGATGGCCACCTGACATGACATCTTGGTGATTCTGGGTCCACTGCACCCTCCCTCAGTCACCCTGTGCCAAGCTCATCACCCTGTTTGACGTTACCACCAAATTGTACATGTTTATAGCTTTGCAGTCTCGCTGTTTTTTCCACCTGAATTGCCCTTTCCCTACCCTCTCCACCTACCAATGACCCAGCTTACTCTGTAAGGAATGGCTCAGATGCACCTTCTCCGTGAAGCCTTTCCTGATCCTTCCTGTTGTAATTCATTATTTTATTCTCTAATTACCCATAACATTGGTTGCCTCTCGTTCTTTATCGAGTGCCTCTGTGTGCCAGCTGTGGTGTTATACACTGTATCATCCTTGGTGGACTGGGGCAGACCTTACAGCCAGTTGTGAGCCAGCGTGGTTTGTGTGTTCCCAGGGGAGCAGAAGGTATCCCCAGGTGCTTATGAAGCGATACCTGACCCCACCCTGCAGGGAGGGTCAGAGAAGACTTGCTATGGGGTGTAATCCTTGAGCTGAATCTTAAATAATGAATAGGAATTAGCCGGAAAAAGAGCGAAGGGAAGAGGAGGAAATTCCAAGCGTAGGGAGCCACCTTGGCAAGGACGTGGGTGGTGCAAATAGTGTGGTTAGTGCTGGGAACCGAGTGACTCAACATCAGTGAGCCTGATGTTTGAGATGGGATGCACGGAGTCCGGAGAGGAAGGCGGGAGCCACATCCCGGAGCTTGGACTTTATTTTGAGGCCGTTGAGGAGCCACTGAAGGCTTACAGCAGGGAGTGATGTGACACTTGCCCTTCAGGAAGATAGTTCTGGGTACCTGGGACTGCGTGGACTCGGTGGGTGAGGACCAGGACTGGAAGCAGGGAAGCCATTCAGGATGCTCTTGTAGGAGCTGGGAGCCAGTGGCCCAGGAGATGGAGAGGGGAGATAGGCAGGAGGTTTGGCCAGCTCGAGGACTGAAGCGGGAGAGGAGGGGGAGGAGGGAGAGGAGGGGGAGGAGGGAGAGGAGGGAGAGCCATTGAGGGCAATGACTTTTCTGGCTTGTTTACACGGCTGAGTCATGTTTGTGTCTCTCAAGACCGCAGCTTCTTCAGGCTTCGGTGCTACTGTTCTTTGCAGCCCTAGAGGCTCAGTGCCGGGCTTCAGTAGTGATGGGTGGAGAAGAATGAAGTCTGTTGCTTTCTTCTCTCCTCCCACAGCTTCAGATCTTCTGTTCCTGTGAAAGTAGAACGGGAAGTGGAGCTGCGATGTGGTTTTCCTGGTATCCTTGAAGGTCTGAGCCTTGAGAAGAGGGAAGGCTTTCTTACTGCCTGGGGCTCATTTCTTTTCATTTTCTTTCAAGGCTTACTGCCTTTCTTTCTTGCTCCTCCTCCAAATCAAACCAGCCCCACAGAAGCCTGCCCCAGCATCTCCAGTCCAGCCTTTTCTGTGCAGCCCCACAGTTCCTGCCTCAAGCCAGGTTTCCTCAGGATCTCCCCAAAGCCATCTAGCCCTCTCCTGACTTGCTGCCCTCCTCACACTCCATCCTCCAGGCTGCTGCCAGGGGAGTGTCCTTACAACCTCAGACTGGGGTCACCCTTCTGCTGAGCAGGCTTCAGTCCCCTGCTCCATTGTCCGGGCAGTAAGACGAGGAAGAAAGCAGCCTGGCCTTTTCAGCTGCTCAGAGCTGGGGGTCAGCCCTGGCTCTCAGTTTCCTTGCTGTGTGCCCATGGACAAGTCACTTAATTTGCTGAACCTACGCTTCTCTACCTGTGAAGTGGGGAGGCACTGTCTTACTGACTGATGGGTGTGAGAAAGTACGTTAAAATGCTTGCCTGGAATTCACACCCACACCCCTACCACACACCTGCACAACCCTACACGCACGCACATACACACGCGCGCACACACAGGTTTTCTCTCTCCCTTGCATTCTTGCTCATCTCAGTGAGTCCTTAGTGCCCACCCCACGGTAGACCAGATGCTTAATGCATGTTTGCTGAATGAATTATTCCTTTGTTCTCTTGTATCTGAGAATTGGATGGTCTCTTTTTTGGTAAATTTGAGAAACTCTTTCAAGCTGTTCTTTAAGGACCAGAATGAGTGGGGCCTGCAGCTCCGGGGCACACACGTGGAGGAGGAAAGGGAAGTCAGAGCTGGAGCTGGTCTTCCTGATGCCCCACCCAACCTCTTCCCATTCCCCCCCCACCCCCCGCCTTCCTGGGCAGTCAGGAGCCACCTACCCGGGCAGGTGGCTGGGGTCCAGGATGTACCATCCTGAGAAAGGTGGGGGTCCCTCCACTCAGCTGTAATAGACAACTGCAAATTCTAGAGTTTGCATAAGCAGGGCCGCAGAAATTAGTCAGTGAAGGATACATGCGTTTTTCTGAAGGAATCTTAATGTACAAAACATGTGTATGTGTGGGGTGTTCCCATCCTGGAACAAGTTGGGAGTAGGTTGGGGTAAGTTGGGCTCAGCGATGATATTTTAAACTTTCCATTTGAAGGCAGTAACAGCGCTGAGCATTTGCAGATGGGAATCATGTTGGGGCTGAAACAGGAAGTATGCAGAGGGTAGTCAAATCATCAGAAACGAAGCTTCTGTGGTGTAGACGATTGGCTGAGAGTTTGAATCCTGGATTTAGGTTGAGTCCTAACATAGCCCTTTAGTGGCTGACCTGGGGTGAGTTCCGAGCCTCTCTGAGCCTCAGTTTTGCTGCTTGTCAAGTGGAGAGAGTGAGACTTCTGTCTTACAGGGTTGTGGCGAGAACTCTAGTGGTACATGGAGAACAGTGCGAGCGTGCCTGGCATGTGGTCACAGAAGAGGGATGTCAGCTGTCCTGACCAGGGTGATTGGTAGAGGTTGGTTGTGTCCTCCAGTGGAGGTGTGTTGAAGTCCTAACCCCTCGTACTTCAGAATATGACCTTATTTAAAAATATGGTATCTACAGTGTTAAGTTACAAAAAGGTCATTAGGGTGGGCCCTAATCCAATGTGACTGGGGTCCTTGTAAAAAGGGAAAATTTGGAGACAAAGACAGATGTGCACAGAGAGAAGACAATGTGAAGGCAGCCATGTGATTGGAATGATATGTCTATAAGCCAAGGATTGCTGGCAACCACCACGGTCTGGGAAGAGGCCAGGAAAGATTCTCCCTAGAGACATCAGGGAGAGCATGGCCCTGCTGACACCCTGAGTTAAGTCTTGGAGCCTCCAAAACCATGAGAGAATAAATTTCTGTTGTTTTAAGCCACCTAGGTGTTGGTCCTTTGTTATGGCTGCCCTAGTAAACAATGGTGATGGTGATGATGGTGGTGATGGTGATGATGTTGGTGATGATGTTGGTGATGGTGATGAGGATGATGGTGGTAATGGTGATGGTGGTGATGGTGGTGATGGTGATAATGGTGGTGATGGCAATGATGGTGGTGATGGTGGTGATGGTGATGAGGATGATGGTGGTGGTGGTGATGGTGATGATGGCGATGATGGTGATTCAGGAGCACCCTGAGTCTGGAGGAGTGAGAGGGACAGTGTTGGAAAGCCTTAATCCTGCAGCAGGAAGGTGTGGCTCTGTGCTTTAGAAACATCTTCCCCCACTGGGGCTCAGCTACACCTCCCTCATCTCTGCCCTGTGTGTTGGCCTCCCTGGGCAGTGCACTGAGAAGAAAGTCAAACCAGGGAGAATAAACACCAAGTTTAAAGGATGGAAAAAGAAACAGCCCAAGTCCTTTGGTGGTGTAGAGATGGGTAGAACGTAAACTTGAGCATGAGATAGTCCTGGGTCAGAATCCTGGAGGGGAACCCAGCTCTGTCCCTTACTTGAGACCCTTGGGTGACTCATTTTCCCTGAGCCTCAGTTTCCCCACCTTTCCACTCACACTGCTGGCACCCACTGCAGGGTGGAGAGTAAAATCTCGTAGGACAAGGGTGTAGCTCCTGAGAGGCCCTGAATAAAATTCGTTTCTTCTACACGTAACCTCGTTTGCACACGGGACTCTGGAAAAGGGCTGCATGAGGCTTGTAAAACCCAGTTCTCAGGCAGAAAGAGAGTTGGCATCTGGAAAGGCCTGCACTTCATGGAGCAAATATGCCATCACTATGGGTCCTGGGAGGAGGGGATGAGACCCGTGCCAGGGCTCCTGGGAGGCCTTGATAACTCTTATCGGCAGGAGGAACTCTGAGGTCCTCATTGCTCTCCAATTACTCAACATGTCGCAGAAAAGCAGGTAAGGCTTAGTCATGGGAGGCTTAAAAATAGCCCTGGGCGCAGAGCAGCCAAGCTGTTTTCCCCAGGACCCCTTCAGCTGAAGTGCCGCCTCCCCACCCACTCCTGTGCAGTGTGACTCTCGGCCCCTCTGGCCGCAGACCTGGGTGTTTATTCCACTTGTATTTATTTGCGTTTCCACCGTGTACCAGCGTTATTGGGGTGGAGGGCAGGGCAACAGCAGTGGACAATGGAGAAAAATCCCCGTCCTCATGGAGCTTACATTCAACCAGGGAGACAGACAACAAACAGACATTTCCTGTACGGCTGTAAGATGTGACAAGCGCTCAATGGAGAAAAGTTCACCAGAAAGGAGGCTGGGGAGTGCCAGGGGGTGTGCACTTTCAAATGGGGTGCTCATGGAGGCTCTCCTCGGAAAGGTGACATTTGAGCAAAGACCCAAAGGAGCTGAAGGAGTGAGCATGTGGCACTTTAGGGTAAAGCATATCCTAGACAGAGGGAAGAGCCAGTGCAAAAGCCCTGGGGTAGCTGTGCGGGTTATGTGTTCGAGGAGCCTCCAGGAGGCCAGGGTGGCTGGAGGGGCATGAGTGGTGGCGGAGTCTGGTGAGGGGAAAAGGTGGTGGTGCGTGTGCGGGTCATGCCTGTCATTGCTGGGCACTGTGAGGACTTTTGTTTTTACTATGAGTAAGAAGGGAAGCTCTTGGAGAGTTCTGAGGAGAGGAGTGATCTGATCTTGGCTCACTTTTCCACCAGGATCCTGCTTTCTGCTGGGTGGAGAATGGGTTGAAGGGCAGGGAGGTGCTTGGGAGGCTGTTGCAGTCGTGCAGGCAGAAGGGCAAGGTGGCTTGGACCAGAGTGGGAGGAGCGATGGGATGCTTGGCTTCTGGATTTTAGGGTTTCCGCTCCCTGGCTCAGCTCATTCAAACCATCACCACGCCCTGCTGCTTCCACCTCGTTCACCCCAGGGAGGTTGGGAGGACTTTGGAGGTGCTGTCCATCAAGTCCACTGGACTGTGAGCTCGTTGAGGACAGGGCTGCCCCGTCTCTCTCGAGGTGTCCCTAGCACCAGCTTAGTGCCCGGTGTGAGTGGTGGCCATTTATCATGTTCATTATGTGGACGATGAGCCTGTCATTCCCTGGTCCCTAAGATGGGATTTGGAGCCATCTCGGGTGCTCCCAGTATCCCCCTGGGCTTACCCTTATCAAAACATGTGTCCCACTGACCTCGCATTGTCCCTTCTCCCTGCTGGTCTCTGAGCTCCTAAGGCCAGCACTGTTTTGTCCAGTGTCATAGGTGTGGCACGAAGCTCGGGGCAGGCCAGGTGCTGAGGAAGTGCTCCTTGTTGGGGAGTGAAGGCCCCTGGTCCCTTTTGTCACGGGCTCAGAGCAAGGTGTGACAGCCACTGTCAGTTCCCCTCCCAGGGGAATTAAACTGTTCAAAGGCTCCGAGCCTCCAGGGTGGCCCTCTGGCCTTTGGGAGGGAAAAGCAGACATCCAGGGAGAGGTGGAGAGGGCTGCTGTTTGAGCCAGCACACTGCAGGGCCCTCGGGCAGTGCAGTGATCTCCGGGGCTTGTCTACACGGCCCAGGCATGTGGGTAACAGTGTCAGGGGGCTGGGGTGTCTGACTTTCGATGGACCAGCATCTTCCGGGGCTGGGAGACCCAGGCTGACTGGGACGGTGTAGCCAGAAGCTCTTTGGCTGGGCTTTGGCTGGGCTTTGGCTGGACAGACTGGAGCACGGGCAGTCCCGTGTGAGAACGTAACGAACCTCTCATTTCCCAGCTCACTTGCAGGCGTTCATATTTTTTTAACCTCAAGGCCTTTCACGATTTCCTTTTTATTAATTTTTTAAAATTGTATTTTGGTAACAGCTTTATTGAGGTATAATTCGCATACTATACAATCCCATTTAAAGTGGAGAATTCAGTGTGGTTTTTAGGAATTCACGGGGTTATGCAAACCTGACTACAGCCAATTTTAGAACATTTTCATCACCCCCAAAAGAGCCCCATGCGTACGCATTAGCAGTTGCCCCCTTCCCCCGTCCATATTTATGCCACTCTCTAGTTTATGACAGTCTGATTTTTTTCAAATAAGAACTTTTTAGTTTATTTTTTTCAAATACGAACTTTTTAGTTTATTTTTTTAAATGATCATGCTTATTTATTTAAGTTTTATTATTGAAGTATAGTCAGTTTCAATGTTGTGTCAATTTCTGGTGTGCAGCACGTTTCAGTCATACATATGTTCGTTTTCATGACCCTCTGAGTCTTAATGACACAGTGTGTGACACCTAAAACTCAGCGATACTTAAATACAGGTGGATCTCCAGCCGCACAGTTATCATAAAATCATAATTCTTTTCTTTTTTACTTTGATATCATTAACCAACCCTCTCATACAGATAGGAAAACTGAGGTCCAGAGAGGGGCAATGTTTTTGTTTTGTTTTTTTTTAAGTGATTTTATTCATGCATTTTATTTCTAAAAGCCAAAGTGCAAAGGAGGCTGAGCTGGTCACTACATGATAAACCAGCAGGACATTCTCACCTCAAATTAGAAAACCAGTCCTCGTCTGGAAAGTGCTTGTTTAGAGCGTATCAGTTTTTCTGTGTAATCATTCAGTCATCCGATCCCGAACACTCGCTAGGCCGGCTGTGAGGGTCTGGAGCCATGTTTCTCTTCTGCTTCATCTTTTGCACTTCCCTGTCCTTCCCCTCCCCTCCCTCTCCTTCTTTCCTCCTCCCCCTCCTCCCTATTCTAGACTCATCCATGCCCCTCACACTTCCCTCCCTGTTTCAGGCCCCACCTTTGCTCAGGTTGGCCCCTCTGCCTTGGATGCCTGTGACTTAATACCCTGAACTTGAGCATCTCCCCTTCCGGGAGTCCGTTCCTGACCAGCCTGATTCCTGGCAGAATTGACCACCTCCTTGTGGTGCCCTCACTGTACCTTGCACCAGCTTTTGTCAAGGCATCTGTCCCCCTGACTATTTTGTGGCTTCCTGAGAGCAGATACTGTTACGCTGTTATTTTATTTGGAACCCATGGAATTTAGCACAGGGCCTGGCACAGAGTAGTTGGAGATTTTTTTTTTTTTTTTTGGAATTACTGAAACCTTGCAGAATTCAATTTAGGGCGTTTCACACTAAAAGGAGTAGGATGGTGTACTAGCAATAGCGTTAATCGCCACAGTGACAGATACAGGCATACCTCGGAGATGTGGATTCCATTCTAGACCAGCACAATAAAGTGACTGTCACAGTTAGGTGAGTCACACAATGTGTGTGGTTTCTCAGCACGTATAAGTGATGTTTACACTATCCTGTAGTCTATTAAGTGTGCAATAGCATTGTGTCTAGAAAAAACTCATGTACGTACCTTAATTAAAAAATACTGCTAAAAATGCTAACCATCATCTGAGCCTCCGCTGAGTCATAATCTTTTGCCATAGTAAAACCAGAGGTCACCGATTGCAGATCGCCATAACAAATATCATAATAATGAAAAAGTTCAAAATACTATGAGAATTACCAACATATTGACACAGAGACACAAAGTGAGAAAATGCTGTTGGAAAAATGGCACCCGTAGACTTAGGTGACACAGGGTTGCCACAAACCTCAATTTGTAAAATACACAAAATCTGCAAAGCACAATAAAGTGAGGCACAGTATACTGAGGTGTGCCTGTGGTCCCCACGAGGTTTAATGGCTCAGATACAAGAGGTGTTTTTTTTTTCCCCACTTGTGGAAGTCCACAATGGGTATTTCTAGTTCCGTGGGTGTTTGTCTTCCACGTGGTGACTCAGAGATGTAGGCTTCTCCACCTTTGTGGCCCTGCTGCCCCCGGGGGCTTTGTCATTACGTCCACTGGCGGGAGGGGTAAGTAACACGGAGGAGGCAAGCCCACTTCTTAAAAGCGTTGGCTTGAGACCCAGCAAACAACATTTCTAGCCTCCTTCCTTGGCTGGAGCTCTGCCCCATGGCTGTGCCTGACCACGAGGGAGTCTGGAGAATGGAGCTCAGCTGTGTGCTTGGGAAGAGGAGAGGCAGGGTTCTGAGGAACACCCAGCACTCTGCCGCACTTGGCCAGTGGGCGTCAAAACTCTGTCCTGTGATGCTCGGTTGAAACAATGGGGAATGTTTGGCCTGAAGAAGCTAGATGCCTGAAAGGTGGGATTTGTGACCACAGATCATAGTTTCCAACCCCTGGTCTAGAGAGATCTAAGGTCCCTCCCATCTCGAGACACTGTGATTCTATTCATTATGCCCTCTGTGCACAGTAAGGGGCAGGGCTGAGATCCGGCTCTAGGAAGCTGGTGACCGAGCCTGCCTGCCCGCCAGCTGCACCCTGTGTTCCTCATTTGAGCCTGATCCCAATTCTAAGATTGCTGCCCCGAGGGAGAGCCATAATTTGGTGTTAAGAGGAATGAATGACATCACTCTCTGAGCGCCACCTAATGTTCTAGGTACATTTTATACATTCTCCTAAGTTAGTGTGCAAGAGTCCTAAACCAGCCCAGTGAAGTTGGTATTATTAGCTCTATTTGACAGATGAGGCAACTGAGACTCAGAGAAGTTTATACAGTTGCCTAAGGTCACACAGCTGGGAGGTGGTTGAATGGGTATGTCAGTTAGGAAACTTCCTGCTGCATAGATCAAAAGTGGCTTAAATGAAGCTGTGAGGAAGTGTACTGATTCATGTAACTGCACAGTGGGGGCGGGGGTGGTGATGGTCAGTCATTGTCCCCAGAAGACGCACAAAGTAGCCTTGAACTGAGATAATTAAAGAATTTCATAAAGGAGTTTTTTAAAATTGAGGTCAAATTGACCATTAACTATTTTGAAGCACACAATTCAGTGGCATTGAGTACATTCAGTGTTGTTTAACCACTGCCTCTTCACCCCAAAAGGAAACGCTGCACCCATTGAACGGTGACTCCCACCTGCCCCCCCTCGTTGCCTCTGAGCCCCTGGCGACCTCCCGTGTGCTGTCTGTGGATTTAGCTATTTTGTTTTTGTTTTTATATGTTTTTATTGAAGTATAGTCCATTTACAGTGTTGTGTCAATTTCTGGTGTTCAGCACAATACTTCAGTCATACACAAACATACATACATTCATTTTCATTTATTTTTCACCGTAAGTTACTATATTTAGCTAATTTGGATTTTCATATAAGTAGAGTCATACAACATGTGACCCTTTGTGTCTGGCTTTTTTCCCTTAACATAATGATTCTGAAGTTCACCCATGTTGAAGCACGTTATCACTACCTCCTTCCCTTTTACGGCTGAACAATATTCCAGTGTATAGATGGGCCACATTTTGTTTATCTGCTCACCTATCGATGGACATTTGGGTTGTTTCCACCTTCTGGCTATTGTGAATAGCCCTTCTCTGAACATTCATGTACAAATGTTTGTTTGAAAGCCTGTTTTCAAATCTTTGGGGTGTACACCCAGGGATGGAATTGATGAGTCAGTCACCTGGTAATTCTGTGTTTAACTTTTTGAGGACCTGCCGAATGTTTCCAAAGTGGCTGAGCCATTTTACATTCCCCCCCGCCAGCAATGTATGTGGGTTCCAGCTCTCCACCTCCTCGCCAAGACTTGTTATTTTATGTTTTTTGGTACTATGGCCGACCTAGTGGGCAAGGAGTGGTATGTCATTGTGGTTTTGATTTGCATTTTCTAATGACTAATGCCTTTGAGCCTCATTCCTGTGCTGCTTGTGGACCACATAAAGGGACCTTTAAGAAGGTGTGGGTAGGTGTAGGGGGCTCCGGGGACAGATGCCCTAGGGCTCCTGTGTCGTGCCCAGTTTGAGGGCCGGGCCCTGACCAGGGCTGAGACTTGGGTGGAGGGTGGCAGCCAGTTCACAGAGACCCCTAGAGAGGGAGTGGGGGTGGGGGCCAGAGGAGGGCAGCCGGGGGATAGATACCCTCCCTTGCCCTCCCTCCTGTCTCCTGCCGGGGCTCCCTGTTGGCTGAAACCATCCTGCAGCCTGAGCGTAGGGGGCCCTTGTATTTTTGGTCCCTAGAGGTCAACCTGGGGCTCACAGAAGAGGGGAGAGTAGACAGCGAGGGGCATGTGGCTCAGAATTAGTGTCTGTTCCAGGAACCCCCGCTCCATTTCCCTGTAGTTCTCCAAGTCTGCCCTTCTTTCTGCAGTGGTGTCTCCCTGAGGCTGGCAGGGGGACAGGCTGCATCCGTGTGGCTTCCCATCTTTACCGTAACATCCAGAGGAAGAGAGAAAACACCATTTCCAAAACTTCTCTAAGAGATCGAGAAAGAATTTCCCAGAAACCTCCAGCTTCAAGCCTCCTCGACCCCAGTTGGGTCACGAGCCCCTCTGGACTAATCACGGGGGTGGTTCTGAACCAATTGGGCCCACGCCCAGGAGCTGCGGGAACACATGCTTCCTGGGAGAAGGGGAATCCCCAAGGAAGTCCGGGATGAGGAAGGGTGCTGGGTAAACCCCACGGTGCCCTTCCCTGGGGATTCCTTGGACCATCTGATAGGCTGAAGCCCACGCTTTCTCCACCCTGCCACGCACCACGCCATGGATGAGACCAGAAGCCTGGACAGGGCCTCCCGGAGGGTTTTATGTCCTCGCTGCTGAGTCACCCGGCAGCGTGTCCTCTCCAGCCCGCACCAACCTCCCAGGCCTCCTCAAGTCAGCGCCTGTCATCCCTCCCCTGGTCTGTGACCTCAATAACGATTCCAGGGGGTTAGGCCTGGCTCCACTGGAACCAAAGGCCTGAGTTCAACCCGGAGTTTAGGAAATGGGGTCTTTTAGTAGATTTTGCCACACAAGACAGCATTTTAAAAACCTGTCTATTGTATGATTCTGTTTATATATGAAATCTCCAGAATTGACAAATCTCCAAATTGACAAATTAACAACAGAATTGACAAAGAAACAGAGTTACACTGTTCTTTTGCCAGGAGTGGGTAGAGGTGGATGGGGGCCCTGGGGAGTAGCTGCTGGTGGGTATGGGGTTTCTTTTGGGGGCGTGAAGACGCTCTAAAATCGACTGCTGTGATGGTGGCACAACTCTGAATTATATTAAAACCATCGAATTGTATACTTTGAATCAGTAAATTGTATGGTATGTGAATTGTATCTCATCAAAGCTGTTACAGAAAAAAAGACCAAAGCTGGGTCTACTGCTATTCTTTTTGCTTTATTTAAAGTTGAAGTTGGTTGCTACTTTATTCCCTTAATAATAAAAATCACATGTAGCTTATACCATGTCTTCTTTTTCCTTCCTCTCTTCTCCCTCCTTTTCTTCTTTCTTTCTTGCTCTCTCTTTTCCTTACTCTTGTGTAGATAAGTACCCACCTCCCCTTAGTCTATGGAGGTCCTGTGGACCCGACCCAACCTCTATACCCATATGGATCCACGAGCAATTCCCAGCCAGTGGAGTGATCCAGCCCCGGGCCACGGAGATTAGTTCCAGGATGCACACACGGTCAGAGTCAGCCCTGAGACTTTTCTGGGAACCACTGGGAAAAAGAGGCTTTCCGTCCACAGGGATTGCTGAATTGTGACTGGACATAAACCTGAAGGCCAGTGGCCCCCTGGGGGTACGCCTGCCCAAAAGACTCCCCCGTCACCACTCCAGGAATGTGGAGCCAGCAGCTGGAGAGTGACCCCTCCCTGACCGCATCCTTTGAGCCCCAGCATTTAGCCATGCCCGAAGTTATATCCATCCCTGGACTTCCTAGTTTGATCAGCCCATAATCCCCACCGCTGCCTTTTTTTTTTTTTTTTTTTGAGCTGCTAGGTATTGGGTTTTCTGCCTCATGAAATCAGTCTAGGTGTGGCTTCTGCCCACGTGGGCCCTCCAGGCTTGTGTGATTCAGATGACCCCTTTCCACAACAATCCCAGGGCCATGTGAGGGAGCTGGTCTTTCCACCCTGTCTCTTGTATCAGAACAAGCCAAGAGAGCTGCTTCCACAGAGGAAACCGGCTGACGCTAGAACATCCTGACCCAGCACACAAAGTCCTTTGTAAGGTCCCCGATGGTGCTAGGGACCGCCCAGCAGCCTGCCAGTGGCCCGCAGGGAACGGCCTGTGTTCCTCCTGTTGCAGGCCTGCTCGTCTGTCTGTGCACCTGCACCTGGCGTGAGTGTGGACTGGAGAGGGGCCTTTGTTTCTGAAAAACAAGGGGTCCCCTCTTTTTTTCTCTCCTTTTTGGTTCTGTATTGTACACCATTTGAGTCACACTCCTTCAAGATTTTACACGTTTGTAACAAGGGGAAGGGTGCTCACGAGGCCTGAGCAAGAAGTGTTTGATGTTCTTTCTGCTCCGTCTCCCTGGTTCCCAGGAAACACAGCAGTGGTGGGACCCCGGCGTTAACCTCATTTTACCATGTGGCACCTGAGGCTTTGAGGAGCCAGTGGACTTTCCATTAGATGGTTTTGTCTCCAAAGCAGGTTGGAGAGGCCGAATGGGGTGCGAACAGTCCCGCCTCAGACTCAGTTCCTTGTGGTTCTTTGTCAGTTAAGGAAAACAGAGTTGGGGAAGGTGAGGAGCCTTGATTGCTATGAGAAGTTTGGTTCCTACCAGGCCCCAGAAGAGGAGGCTCAGGGTGACCTACATTTGAGAGAGTGGCAAAGCAAGAGGCTTGCAGGCGTCCACGGCACCATTTAGCTGGTGTGGACTGCTTGGCCCCTGGACTCTGATGGGACGTGAAAGTGTGCCCGGAAGCCTTGGCGTGAGGGTGCTTGTTCAGGTGGTTCATTCAGTGAACATACACTGTGCTGGGTCTTCTGGTTTCCCCCAGAGTCTTCTCCCAAAGAGTAGCGACGGGCTGTGGGGCTGCTCTGCCTGCAACTCTGTTGTGCCTGTTTGTGTGGTTTTCCAATCGAATGGGCATCCTGAATTCGGTGGTGCCGGTGGTGGCGACATGGGTGGTGGAGGGCGTGGACTCAGGCCTGCAGTGAGTCAGCCGCATCCGGCGTAGCATCCCACCCATGTCGCCTGCCCCACTTTGGAGACAAGCAGCTGTGAAATAGAAAGGATTTAAATCCTCAGTAGAAGGAAAGGATCTTAAAAGATTCTGGAGAAACTTCATTTTGAAAAGAAGTCTTGTAGACATTGGCTGATCCTTCTGGGGTTCCAGGCAGTAAAATTTCTAAGAAGCAGAGATGGACTTGTGCAAAGAAAATTGAGGACTGGGGTTGCCCCGGTGCTGGTGTCCCTTGGTCACAAGGCTTCCTCAGAGTAGGGCCGAAAGGCGGTTTCTTCTGGGGCTTCCTGCTCGACTGCAGGTGGTGGAGTGGGCAAGCTGGCTTCAGGCCACAGGAATGGTTCCCTGTAGCTTATTTATTTTTAACAGCTGTATCAATTTATTAAAAAGGCTGATTTAAGCATTTGCAGTGGGGACTTCAACCTCGATTCCTGGCTCAATACTGATGGGAGTAATCTGCTTCACAACCTCAGAAGGGCTGCGCGAGTCAGTGGGTTGCTTGTGGATCCTCATCTGAGAATGATCCCAAGTCTTAGAACCTTCGCCCCAAGGGGTTTTCCTGGTGGTTACTCTCAGAGTGCTGGTGGGCTTCCAGACCTGTCCTTTCACTTTGGGATTCTTCTCTTTTGCTCCTCTGGTCGATCAGCACATTACCTTCTCCAAAGACTTCACGTTGTGGCTGGTTAGGGTGATCCTAATACGGTGAGTGGCCACCTCTGGCTCCACAGGAGTCTTTCTGGTGTCTTTAAAAGCCGTGTTCCCTGTAATTTAAAAGGAACCCCCAGTTTCCCTTTTGACAACTCATATAGAAGTCTTTCTGATGTTTCCTTTGTTTGTTTAATTATTCAGTCTCATTCTGATCCTGTATTCGATCAACAGGTATTTACTGAACACCTGTGAAGCATGTTTCATCATCATGACACGTGACTTTATTACTGTGTTGAGTCTTAGACACAAATGGCCTCTGCCTTCAGGAATGAGATAAAACCGATGAGTCAGGCCCCTCTCTACGGCCACACCTGCTCTTCCTTTTCTCTTCCGGACTGTTCCCTTTCTCGTTCAAAGCCATCTTCTCCCAGGAAGGCTTCCTTGATTGAACCTGCATCTCTGCAATCATTCAGCACATACTGCTGTGTGCTTGCTTCACATAGGCCCCTGTGCCAGGATCTTGGGGGTCAAGATCAAAGATTTAGAGGAGAATAAGTCATGGTCCCTGTCCTGGAGGAGCTTCCAGTATTGAGTGTGGTCATGGGAATAATGTTAGCCTTTGTACATGGAGGTTTTCAGTATGTTCCTGAGCTTGTATCAGTATGACATTTCGCTTCTTTTTCCTATTCTTCGGCATACTTAATGAAGTTGTGAGTCACCCGAGGGAAAGTATCAGCCCATCAAAAAGTATTTATTGTTGGGGGGAGCATATAGCTCAAGTTGGTATAGCGCATGCCTAGCGTGCATGGGGTCCTGGGTTCAATCCCCAGTACCTCCTCTAAAATTGAATGAATCTAATTACCTCCCTTGACACACACCAAAAACAAACAGAAAAAAACCCAAATAATAAAATAAAATGCTGGCTTAAGTTTTTTTTTAAATATTTATTGTGTTATTATGCTCTGTCCATTATTCAGTCAACAAATGTATCATTCATTTACTTTTCTATTGTGTATCCAGTTCTAGAATTGGAACCCTTGTGCACTATTGATGGGATTGTAAAGTGGTGTAATCTCTGTAGAAAACAGTATGGTTGTTCTCCAAAAATTAAAAATAAAACTGTCATATGATGCAGCAAATCCACTTCTGGGTCTATATCCACGAAAACTGGGATCTCAAAGAGATATTTACACATTCCTGTTCATGGCAGCTTCATTCACAATGGCCCAGAGGTGGGAGCAACCCAAATGGTCCATCAAAGGATGAATGAACAAACAGCATGTCGAATGTTCATGTAATGGACTATTAGCGAGCCTTAAAAATGAAGGAAATTCTGACATATGCTACAGTGTGGATGAACCTTGAGGACGTTATGGTAAGTGAAATAAGCCAGTCACAAAAAGACAAACACTGTATGGTTCCAATTACGTGAGATATCTAAAGTAGTCAAATTCATGGAAACAGAAAGTAGAACGGTGGTTACCCAGGGCTTGGGGGAGCGGGTCTGGGGAGTTGTTGATTGGTGGGTATAGAGTTAGTTTTGCAGGATGAAATTGTTCTGGAGATCTGTTGTCACAACAATGTAAATATACTTAACGCTGCTGAACTTTACACTTCAAAATGGTTAAGGTGGTAAATTCTATGCTATGTGTTTTTTCAAACTTAAAACTTTTGAAAAAGACACGTATCCAGCCCTTTAGAACAGACATAGTCTAAGTACTGAACGTTTTCTGGTGTACAAGCCAGGCACAAGGTTCCTCAGCTCGTGGACATTCCTCTGCAGTAAGCACCTCCTATGTGCCAGGAATTGCACAACCACCCCGAGGGTTAGCTTCTATCTCACTTGTGCAGATGAGGAAGTGGAAACAGAGGTGAACGATCCCCATATCCCCAGAACCAAAACCACGTCTTGGGGTGGGAGGCCTCAGAGTCTGGAGCAGGAAGGAGGCCAGCGTGGCTGGGGTCACAGTCGTGCAGACGCACTGGGCGGGGCCTGGCTCAGCACGCTGGTGCAGGGGCCCGGGAGCACGGCTCAGCAGGCCAGACCCTGTGACAAACGTCTCTGCTGGGTCTCAGACAGGCCAGAGGGCTCAGCAGACATTTTTCCACTGGAAGCTCTTTCTTAGCCTGTGGTTTAGGACTCGCCCCTCTGTGTACTCTGAAGCCCCTCTTCCTGTCTCTTCTGTCTGGTGTCCCCTGCCCATCCCTCAGAACCTGCACCTGCTTCCTGCTCCCTCGTGAAGCCACTCTGTGTTCCATCCTTTGTGTTTCTAAGCTTTGTGCTAGTGGTCATTTTTGGAGTACTACCAGCTATTGATTTCCTTTTCTGCCTTCCATCGGAGGAAGGTGCCCAGCTTAGATGCGGCATCTGTTATAGGAATGAATAGTTGGATGGATGCGTGAATGAGTGAATCTGGAAAATAGAGGATAGAGTCATATTTATTTCATAGTTTCACAGTATAATGAGCAATATAATTAGTTCTTGTTACGGGGGGACTAACAAATGGGGAATTCCTTCCTTTCTTATCAGCAGCACAAATATGCATGGAATCCAAGCCTGGGATTTCTGAGCTGCAGATTGATGGGAAGTTGTGGGGGGAACCTTCATCCAGGGGCAGGTACTCTTTGAGGGATTCTTTGGGTGGTCTGAAGGCGATGGTTTAGGCTTCTCACTTCTCACGTTGACAGCCTTCTGAGGACTGCCCTGGGCTTTAACCAGAAGAGATCTGAACATTTCTTAGATACACTTGATTTCCTTTGATGCTGAAATGCCTTTGATTTCAACATGCATTCTTGACATCATCACAGCGTTGGAGGAGAAAACAGAATCTCTGCCACATGAAATTTCATTGATGGGACGACACATTGCGTTCCAGAAATGGTAAAATGTGAAAATAGGGCTGTCATAGAATGGAAGGAATACAGTGACTCCAGAGTGTGTTCATTTGGGTTGCCTGGGTGGGCTGATGCTGATTGGACCTACTCCAGGGAGTCGGGAGTGAGCTCGAGTGGCGAGACTGGTCTTGCCGGCTTGTCACAGGTCTTTTTTTAGTTCCAGCACTGGGAGAGAAATCCGTACAGCAGAGACCTCTCTCCTGAGGCTGCCGCTGCTCTGAAGGTGGGGAGGAATTCAAAGGAAAGAAGAGTCTTTTGGAGCCAGATGGATCTAGGTTCTACTTACTAGCTGTGAAATCCCTAGCAAGATGCTCATCCTGTCTTAGCCTCAGTTTCATTCTCTGCAGAATGAAGCAAGGATAATGCCTGTCTCCACGGGTTGTTACGAGGATTAAAGAAGTTCTTGCTTGTGTGGTGTCTGAGACAGAGGAAGCATACAATACCTGCTAGCTGTATTAGTTTTTTTTCAATCACTATTTAATCTATCAGACTTATTGTCTCCTCCATTAAGACGAGGACACAGAAACAGCTGTGTTTCTCACTGCTTGGGTGAAAACGCAGTGCAGTTGAAGATATTAAAGTGCCTGGTGGGCACTTGGCGATGGGGGCTTCCTACAGGGGCGTGAACACCTTCCTATGCTTAACCCTTTCCATCCGGTTTCCCTTTTCCTTGGGCGGGGTGGAGGGCAGGCCTTGGCTGTAACCTCCCTGACTCCCCCGGGGCAGTGGCCGGTGGATAACGACAGGATGACCAGCTGCAGGAACCATGTCTATGGCGCTGGCCTTGCTGAGAAGCTGCCAAGTCAGGATCCTTTCTAGTTGTGGGTTGCCCCTATAGGGGCACTGGTCCCCTGTACGTCTGCTCTGTACTAGCACCTCTCATGTCCTTGTGAGACAGCTGCACCTGGCACTGTTAGTCCTCTGGCGCTTCCATCCCACGCCTTGGTGGCCAGGAGCCAGCTCTCAGGCGGAACGTCTCAGTCGCTCACAGTAGGATGCACTTGGCCTTTAATGGACTTGTGAGCATCAGGGTCATGTGTGCGGGCGCCATCGTTGTCTGAGAAGACATAGATTCACAGAAGTGAAGTTCATGGCCCAGAGTCACACAGCGATTAGGAGGGAGAGCCAGTGCTGGAACCGAAGTCTTCCTGCTCCAAAGACTGTCCTCTTTCCCGTGCTTGGGAAATCCCCCCGCAGCGGGCTGCCTGCCGCTCCTGCTCCTACACGGCGAGCACGGGGGGTGGGTGGGGGGGTGGGGCGTGCACAGATGGCTCAGCGCTCCGCGCGCTCGCTGAGAGTAAACACGCCATTGTTTGAAAGGACCTGGGTTACACTATTAAAACAGTTGGTGGCATGACAGACCCTCGGATTTCACATTCCACACTTGCAGTTCTTCCTGGGGGACCCAGAAGGAAATGTGTGATTTTGCGGTGGCACAGGCTGAGTTGCGCCTGCTTCTGCTGGTGTGAGGAGTGGGGCACGAGGATAGTGAGCGAGCCTAGCTGGCCCCCCAGCGCCCAGCGTTAGCTTTGTGGTTCTCTTCTCGGCTCACTGACTCTGTTCCTCTGGCATTCATTATTTCGAGAGTCACAAAATTCTCAGGATGCAACTTTTAAGATGCAGAGGATTTATTATTCACCTGCCGTCCGTAGGTTCGTATGTCACCCAGCATTTGGCCTTTTTTCTCATTACCCGGGAGGTTACTTGGTTAAGATCGGATTCTCTTAAACACGGGCTCTAAGCAAAGACCAGGTCTATTTTGCTAATCATTTTTCTATCCGTGACATTTAGCTTAACACACGTTTTTTCAATAAATGAAGGGATGGATGGATGTGTTTTCCTAACAGAAGATCGTCATTACCAGAAACTCTCACCAGTGGGCGGCAGCATGCAGTAGGCACTTACCGGATGTTTGTGAAGCAGATCCTAATTAGGTCACTTACAAGAAGTCATTCTGTCTGTTGTTTCTAAACCTGTCCCCCTGCCCCTACTAGACTGTGGTCTCAAAATACCCGACTTGACCTCCTCCCTGTGGCCCAGAGTGCAGTCCACTCAGGAAACAGAATGGAAGACGTGGTCACATTCATCATGAGTTTATAAGCCAACAAGACAGTAGTTCTGGCCTTTTGGATCATGGGCCCTTCGCAGTGACCTCTTTGGAGAGGAGAGACCCAAAACATCTTTGACTGTTAACTTTCACCAGTGAGTGGGTCAGGGAGCAGCCCAGGCTGAAGTCCAGCGGCGATGTCATTGATAGGAGCATCTCAGCCTTCCTCGGGCTTCTGCCGAGTCCTGTCTGCTTCCTTCTGTATCCTGCCTTGATTGGGTACTCCAGATTTGAATCCTAAATCTGCCTGTACCAGGTAGCCATGTGACCAGGCGTTACATCACTTTTGTGGGCCTCAATTTTCTTATCTATAACATTCAATCACAGTTCTTTGTAGAGTCGCAGTGGGGATGGAATGCGACAGTGAGCGGGGCCCAGGATGTCTGGTATGTAGGAAGTGCTCCATAGGGGTCGCTATTGTTGTAGTTGTCATTTGTGCTGTTTAAGAGTTCAGAAATGGACAGATCGTTGGGCTGGGAAAGCTGGAGCAAGCTTCTTGAAAGAGAGGGCATTTCAAGTGGTGCTGGACAAATTGGGTTTCTCATAATAGGCAGGAGATTGGCAGGAATATGTATTCAGGCTGTTTTCTTTAGGTCTCTGGGTTTCTAAGTACAGCTTCCACACAACAGGAAAGAATCACATCAGTAAATAGAAATAGTGTTTGCTCTGATGTTATGGGAACAAAGAAGCCTGTCCAAGCTGTGGCCAGCTGCAGATGACTCAAGGGTTCATGACATCCTTTATTAAAGGATACAGATCCCAGCATCCGTGAAGTCACCTCTGTTGAGTAAACCCCAACACCTATTTGGGGACTGGCGGCAAAGAAGGGTTGATGGACCAAATGATTTATGTCCCTATTCCTGCATGGCATGCAGGAATTGCTGTCTGGACTGACATACCGTAAGTCACAGAATAGAATTGCAATGGAAAGAGCAGAAACGTGGGTGGATGAAAAATATGACGCTTGACAGTAATGAATTCTGGTTCACTCGAGCAGGTAGTTGCTTTAAATCTTCCACCACTGGTGGCGGGAGAATAAGAACATGGGTGTTGATAGCACACATTCACTCACTCCTCTGACGTGTATGTGTTTATTGAGCACCTGGTTACAGACGGTGGGTTCCCTGCCTGTATCTTTGAGCCCATCCTGGAAGGCACTGCAGACAATGCCCATTTCCAGGGAGGGGTTCCTGTGTCTCTGTCTGAGGCCACCCCCTGGCTGTGCTCGGCCAGTGAGGCATGGGAGTTGGTGCATAAATGCCAGAGCTTCCAGCACCCGGGGTGCAATTCTGAGGTGTGGTCACATCTCTCAGAGGGTCCCCAGTGGGATTGCACCCCAGGTGCCTATGTGTTAACCTGTGTGGCCTCCGACACAGTCCCTAACCTCGGAGTTTCAGATTCTTGTGGGATGGCTGTGTGGATTCAATATGACACTGCTGGTTACTGGTTTGCTCAGTGCTTGAACTACATTATCTAATTCTTAGTGACTATATGACATAGGTACTTTATTTATCTCAATTTTAAAGATGACCAAACTGGATAAATAATTCATCAAAGAGCCATAATCTGAGTTCTAATCCAGATGCATTTGTTCTAAGGGGCACCTTTTTTTTTTTTTTCCAGTGGGGAGAAATTAGGTTTATCTATTTACATATTTTTATGGCGGTACTGGGGTTGAACCCAGGACCCTGGGCATGCTAAGTACGTGCTCTACCACTGAGCTATTCCCTCCCCCTTCTAAGGGGCTACTTTTAATAATAATACAAACTGTTAGAGTATGATGTCTAGCATGGAAGGTGTTATTATTACTGTCAGCATGCACCCACCATATAGTTGATGCTTCATTTATTTGTTGAGTTAAAAAATAATGAATGAATGAATGAATGTGAATTCCTTGAGGTTGATTCCTTGAAAACATGAACTCTTTATGTTCTTGTCTCTGGCTTCCCTGCACATGGTAGGTACAAAACAAATATCCCTTGAGTGAATGCTTAAATGAATGAATGCTAAATGGAGTTTTTTTTTTTTTAAAGTTACTGGTAGTTCCCTGGTTCTAAGAAAATCATGTTAATTGAAGTGCATTATTCATTTGACTTTTATAAAACCCAGTCCCAGAAAAGCCTCAAAATCCTAACAGTATTTATCTCTAGGTGTTGAGATAATAAAATATGTTAGTTTCATGCCTTAATATTTTTCATGATGGACCTGGATTACCTTCATAACTGGAAAGAAATCATCTCTGTTTGAAAAACAAATCAGTCTCAAAGCATAAACAGTCTAAAAGCAGTGTGGGTGTGACACTGACACACACGTCAACGCTGACCTAATTCAAGCAGGTTCAGAGCCGAGGAAGCAGGATGTGAGCTGACTTAGGTGTCACACCTCACTCAGCCCTTCCACACACCATCTCTCTGGATGTTCACGCCAGCCTAGAACGTGGTTCAGGCTAGGATAATGGCCTCAGTTCACAAGCAAGGGACCCAAGAGCCAAAGATGCTCACTGACCAGGACAAGGCTCTGCTCTGGGGCAGAGCTGGCTTGGAACTCTAGGCATTTGATTTTAATCCCAGTGGCCTTTCCACTCTGTCCCAGTAGCCTCCCCTGGAGACCCAGTAAAAGAAGTGGAACAGGGGCGGAGGTGGGTTGACGGACCAGGGACTCATGTGACAGCTGTTTCTGAGCATCTGTGGGTTCTTTTAAGGATGGGGAGCCTGGCTTAGACTTTTTGAGTTGGATAACCTGGGCTGGAATCCCAGGGCTGCCACACACCGCCGTGGACACAGCACTTCAGATCACTGAGCCTCAGTGTTCTCCTCTCTAAATCTGGCCCCGTGTCTACCTTGCAGGATTGCTGTGAGGGTCACATTGGCACCAAGTAGGTGTTTTTTCTGCAAAAGTGTCTCTGTTGGTTGTCATCACACCTTTGCTGTCTATGTGCAAGGTTTTCATTTTTTTTTCCCAATCGTGTTGATGCTCACTGGTGTCCATAAATTAGTGTTCCCATGTGTGTTAGTCAGGTTTTGCCGAGTAACAAAAACCTCAGAATGGCAGTGGCTTGCCTGACAGCAGATGCTTATTTTCATGCTCATGGGTCTTTGGGTTCCGTTGTGGTTCAGCTGATCTAGGTTGGGCTTGGTTGGCTCAGGCTGGACTTCATGTTGGCTTCAGATCTGCTCTGTGCATCTTCACTCTGGGGTCCAGACTGAAAGGCAGCAGCTGAAAGGGGTTAGGAAGACATACTCCTCTCATGACACATCCTGAGAGGGTAAGGGATAGACTTGGAACCAGCACATCGTCACTTCCATCCCCATTCGATCGCAGACAAGTCAATGAATGGTCTAGGCCAGAATCCAGCGGGGCAGGGGAAGAGCCACCTCCGGCTAGAGTGGGAAGTGCTACAAGTCACATGACCAGGGGCAGGGATGTATGGTTTAAATTCAGGCTGAGTGAAGAAGTAGGAGCCGTGAGCCAGCCCATACACTACCTCAGCTCATACGCTTAGGCAAAGCAAGGAAGCAAAGGAAAGGCGAGTTGAGAAGTGGGCTGGGAGAGGCATGGATTATTTATGCCAGTAACAGGGTCTCATTTTTGACGTGTGTATATTGTGAGGTTGTGATCAGGAGGTGAATGTTACGGGAAGATCATTGTCTGTGATTCTGAGGGAGAGGATATGTTTTGCTCACGCCAATGCCACACTGTCTTGATTATTCCAGCTTTGTAGTGAGTTTTGAAATTGGGAAAATGTGAATCCTCCAGCTTTGTCCTTTTTCAAGATTATTTTGACTTTCTGAGTTCATCATATTTCCATATGAATTTTTAGGGGAAGGCTGTGAATTTCTCATCTAATTTAAATGTGTGATTCAAAGTTCAGAAAGATTCGGTCAATTACAGTTGGCATCTAAGGTTGAAGAAACTGATTTGATGATTTATCCAACAAATATGTATTAATATTGTGCTGGACACCATGTGGTTGGTGCTGGGGATACACCAATGAGAAAATCCAAACACACTGTTTGTAGTCATACAGCTTATAATCAAATCAAGTCAACAGATGTTAATCATTCTTCACATGAATGAATGCATAGTTGAAAACTGGGATAAATTCTGTGATCTGATCTGGAGGGGTAGGAAGAGTTTCCCTGAAGGGGTTAGATTTAGCAAAGTATGGGAGTTAACCAGGCAAAGTGAATAAGGAAGCCTTAAAGGCAGAGGAAACAGCATGGGCAAAGGACCTGGGGCAGAAAGACCATGGCAAGTTGCAGGATCTGTAAGAAAGTCATGTGGCGGCAGCAGAGAGCCTGGGTGGGCAAGATGAGGTCAGGCATGTGGGCAAGAGTCAGGCAGTGTTAAATGATTTTTATCCTGAAGCACCGAGAAGCCAGTGAAGAGTGTTAAGCTGGACGTAGAGAGAGAACACAGTCAGACTTGTGTTTTAAAGATTTTATTCTGTGTATTAGTCAGTTGTATTTGGATCTGGATTTGAAAAAAAAATACTGGTTAAAAAACATTTTTAACACAAATGAGGTGATTAGAAATTTCAACACTGAGTATTTGGTGATATCAAGGAATTATCATTTTTTGGGGTGTGGTAGCAGTATTACTGTTATATTTTTGTAAAAGACGTGATATAGAGATATATACTGTACTACTCATGACTGAAATAAGACGCTGGAATTTGTGTCTAAGGAATAACAGATGGGAGGAATGAGAGCATGGATGGGGTGGGACTGATTGTGAGTTGATGGTGATTGGGGCTGGGTGGTGGGTACATGGGGTTCATGATCCTCTTCTCTATTTCTGTATCTGTACAAAATTCTGCATAATAAAACATAAAAGGAGAGAAGGATTATCTGGCTTCAGTGTAGAGGAGCAGATTTCAGAGGGAGAAATGGTGATGAGGTGAGACCAATTAGGAGGTGGTTGTAGCCCAGGTGAGAATGATGGAGGCTTGGTCCTGGGCTGTGTCAGTGGAGATGGAGAGAGAAACAAGTTGAGAGAGATTTAGGAAGTAAGGAACACGTGCTTAGGGATGGACTGGACACGGGTAAGGGAGATGGTGTCAAGTATATCCCTAAGTGTCTGACCCCAGGTGGAGGTACCACACTGTGCTAGGGGTCACTGAAGGACCAAGCAAGTCCCCTGGCTTTATCTTGTTTTCACGTGCTTCCCTTGCCCCCCGGTTTCCCCTCCATTCCAAAAATATTGAAGCTCTTCCCTTATGTAACACGTTTAATCCCAGACTTCCTGTGCTCTGTGCACTCAGCAATTAATTAAGCTTTGGTATGCATGAATTAATTAAAATTCTCTCTCCGGTTCAGAGGGGCTGTCCTGAAATATTTAGATTCATATATATCCACTGTCTTCCTGGGGCTGATTCCCTTGGCTGGGGGATCTCCTCTGCTTCCCCCTGGGTACACAGCTGCGGCTGTCTGTCTGTCTGTCGCAGCTGTCAGCACAATTCAACTGCATGTTTAGGAGCCCAGGTCTAGAGATGTTAATGACTTGTAAATTGCTCTCCAATGCAGAGCTAGAAATAGAATGCAGAAAGGATTCCTGAGCACTTGTGCGGATTCAGTGATGGAGATGTCAGCCCCAAAGTGGGTTGCTGGAATAGTGGTGTCCCCACTGTTTCCCTTCCGGTCCCTGGACAGCCACTGTGGTGTAAGAACGTTCCTCACAAGGGTGCCTGCCTCCAAATGAAATCACGTGTTGGTCTGAGACCATGTCTTCTGCCTAGTCCTGCTGGATGACTCTTGTCACCTTTCTTCCTGCCCCCCATCCAGGTCATTTTCTGATGTGACGGCTGAGACATGAGATCTTCAGCCTCCAGGCTCTCCAGTTTTTCATCCAGAGATTCACTATGGAATCGGTGAGTGGTCTTAGCCCCTCCTGTCCGGAGAGCCCAGCCTGGGAAGTGTGGAGGGATTCTTGGAGGGGTTGAAACGCAGCATTTGATCAGACTCCGGAACTAGAATTGGACAGAGACGTTGTGCAAATGAATATTAGTGGCAGACAGATCTTTGTCATTTGTAGAGCTGCAGACTTTTAAAGTGTTTCTTATCACTTCACCTAGCTCCTGTCCTGTGTGCAGAAGGGAAGGTGGCGGGTGATGGTACCAGAATAAAGTCAGGAATGGCAACAAAAACAGCACCATGAACAATAATAGGTGCTATTTTAGCTGAGGGGTCCTTTCAAAATACTAGTTTAATCAACACCCCAAGCCCCAAAAATCCTGCTGGGAAGGGCGTTCTACATTTGTTTTGCAGATTAAGAACTTACCCAGCTAGATTTGAAACCAAGTTTTCCTGACTCCAGGTCTCCTGCCTCTTGCCTCTGGCTATGTTGCCTCCTGGTAGAGGTACGATTTGCCCCATTTTGCAGCTGGGAATACTGAGACCTGGCATAGGGGCACATGATGGAATCTAAGGTGTTTGATCTCAGTGAGTGGAGGTTTGTGTTAGAGGATGATACAAAATTGGACTGGACAGGAAGCGCCATGAAATCTAAGCAGAGAAAACTCAAGAGTCCAGGAATCTTAAAAGTTGTCAGGGTGACTTGGTACAGGGTTGACCTGCTATGGTTGGCATCTCCCAGAAGTCAGCTTAGTGGTAGAAAGAGTGTGGGTGCTGGAGGGGTGGTTGAATCTTGGCTCTGCCACCAACTTTCTATGTGACCTCAGGCAAGTCACTAACCTTCTCTGTTCTGTATTTTATTTATGAAATTGAGGTAATAATATTTGTTCCAGGTTTTTGTGCGGTTTAGAAAAAAAAGTGTACAATAAAGAGTCATATAAAGAAAGGACATAGAACATTATAATTAATCCAATTTTTAAGATGAAAGTAATTTTTTAAGGATAATTAGACAAGCAAGAGTGTACTGAAAGAGTAGGAGATGTGAGAGGCTGGAGGCAGGGAGGCCAACCTGAGAGGCTTTGATGTGACCCAGGCATGAGGTAATAGGGGACTGTTACCATCTTCCAGGATAAATGAGACTTTCCTTGCTTCTTTTCATAGTTTGACTCTTACAGGGTTACCCAGAGTCATGTTTTATTGTGTTTCGTTTTATAAATCAAGAATCCAACGCAAAAGCGACATTAGTTTTGCAGGGATCTTTTTAGGTCATGTTGTTACTGAAGAAGACTTGGGTCTGCTAGCTTGACACGCAGCAAAGCCAATCTACTGACACAGGTTGTGGTGGAGGAAAGCACAGCGTTAATTGCAGGGTGCCAAGCAAGGAGAATGGGGAGCTCATGTTCAAAAGATCCAAACTCTCCAGTGGTTTCCAGGGAAGGGTTTTTAAAGACAGCGTGAGGGAGAGGGTCACAGGGTGCAAGATCAGCTCATGCGCAATTATCTGATTTGTTGATGGTGCGGTAACAGGGTGATGTTTCAGGAATCTCAGTCATTGCCCTTTGGGTTCCAACCAGTCTAGGGTCTACATGCTGCTTGAGGAGGAACTAGAGGTCCTTGGTTTTGACGGCTAAATTGTTATTATTTTGTCTTGTTTCACTGCTTTCTTTTCTTTTGCATTTTCTCACTTCTCTGAGTAAATCTGCTCCTTAGAACTTAGGGAAGCCCCTTGAGGGGCTGAAGGTTTACGAGAAATAAGAGGTGGGGGACATGAGGGTGGGGGTGTCTGTTCTGGGAACATCTTGCAGGGTCGTCCTCAGTTTCAATATTAATTATAATTGCAATAATGGTACATCATTTGGGATTAGGTATTTCTAAAAGAACATTGGCTTAACGAAGAAGTCTATTTCTCTCTTACCTAAAAGTTCAAACACAGGGTGGAACAGGGCTGCTACAGCAGTCTATAAAAGACCCAGGCCTTTTCCTCTCTTTTTTTCCTGCCATGTGGGCCTCCATTCCCAAGCTTGCCTCATAGTCCATTCTGGCTGCTTCTACTCCAGCCATCACATCTACCAGCAGGAAGAAGGGAAGAAGAAAGGCAGGCCCCTTCTTTTAAGAATGCTCCTCGGTGTCACACCTCCTGTTTCTATTTATATTCTGTTGGCCAGCATTTACTCCTCCGGCTATACTGAACTGCAAAGAGGGCTGGGAAATGCGATCTTTATGCTGTAACACCACGTGCTTACTAAAATTGAGAGTTGTTAGGATAGAAAAAGAAGAGGACAGATAGATATTGGAGGACAGATCTTTCTTTGCCACGCAGATAGTCATTTAAAGGCTGCTATTAAGAGGAGAGGCTCTGTGGCCAGGCTGGATTCATGGCTCCACAGTTGTGTGACCTTGGGAAGCTACTTAACTCCAGTGCTTCAGTCTTTGTCTGTAAAATCCTATTTTATACATCCTTATCCGAGTTGCTTTGAGCATTAGATGAGTTCAGGTAAAGTACTTGGACTAGTGCCGGAAGCATGTAAGTGTTCTGTGAGGTGCCAGCCGTTACTGCTGCCACCACTCCAGCTTTTACTGTTCCTACTACTTCTACTGTTAGCGCTACTATTTCTCTTACCGCTGCTAGTGCTCGTGTGTGACCACTCCTGCTGCTTCTGCTAGCGCAACTGCTACTTCCGTTGTTACTCTAGCACCGATACTCCTCCTGTTACTCCGGCTGCTGCTAATACCGTTGCTACTGTTACTCCTGTTACTACTACTGTTACTGCTCTGTGACCATTGTTGCCAGGCACCGCACCTACATTTGTAAAACCTTACACTGAGAGCATGGTAAGTGTTCTTTTCCCAAAGTGAGGATAAGAGTCAGAGAGGATGGGCCGCCTGTCAGCGGGCAGACAGCCGGCAGGCTAGTGGTTTACTCGTGGGTGGGTAGAGGGACAGTGGCTGGAAGGGAGCAGGAGGCAGTTTCTGCGGTTCTACGAATGTTCTGGAGGCTGGTTACAGGGGTGTCAAAATTCCTTGAATGGTGCATTTATGATGTAGACAATTGTATGTGCTTATATTATATTTCAATGAAAACATATCACGGAGCAGGTAGGTGGTAGAGTAATGAGTGAAACTACATCGGTGTGAATCTAAAGCCCGTGTTCTCTGAACTGCACCACAAAGACCAACACCTTTATTTCTTGTCATTTATTTGTTTGTTTGTTTATTTGTTTGTTGGCTTTTTCATACAACATATGTATCGATCACTCACTCATTACTTCAGTGGCAGGAACTGGGCCAGGGCGCTGGGGATCCAAAGAAGCAAGCAGCGCACACAGCCCTGTCCTTGTGGGGCTTTCTGTAGAAATTAAATATCACACAGATCGACAGCCACTGGGCTGGGCTCACTGTGGGATGCCCTGGGGCCACAGGTCGGGTACAGGAACGAATCCAACCACACAGACCCACGTCTGCTAAAACAACACTGATGGCCGTCTTAGCTGACTCCTTTGAGAGGTGGAAAGTCTCCATGTCAGCAGGTGAGCTGACCAGCAAACCGGCGGGGACGAGGGGTCAGCTTTTCTTTTCCTTGTTCGTCACCGTGACAGTTGCTGACCTGCACCTGGTGTCCCGGGGAGCAGACAAGTGCTGGAGCTTTGGAGTTCAGCACACCGGAAGGGGGACACATGGGAGCAGAGGCTTGCTACGTATATTGGGATGTAAGTTGGAGACCTCTGACTATGTTTGTATATTATGTATATTCATACATTATAAAAATGAATGAATGAATAAAATCATACCCCGCGACAACAAAATTGTCATCCCTGGGAAAGTTCAAGCCCGGAATAAAGAACAGACTGTCCCCTTTTTCCACCTCAAATGCCACCAGGATGGCGGGGGCAGCAAATAGCAGTTCACTGGACTTCTGAGCCAGCAGTGGAAATCCGTTGGCCTTATTTTCAGGGTTTTTCTGCAAATGTAGAGATGAACTGATCTAAACTTCAGACCCTCCTAAACCAAGCCCCGGGGAAACCTCAGTGACTCCCCCTCCCTGCCTTTGCCTTTGCAAATGCTCTGTCATTCTCTTGCACTGGCTGTCAGCCCAAATTGGATTTCCCTGAGCCCAGCTGATGTCCCTTTTTGGCCGCAGGGCAGGGGTCAGGATGAATGCCGCATATGGACGGGAAATGTGTCCCCTGAGCTGAACGCAGAAGCGCTGACCTCTCAACTTGGAGCTGCATTTCTAACATTGTTGGAAGGGTTGGAAAGCCTTATGATTTCTGGATGTGAAAGAAAAGGAAATGTGTTTTAGGAAAACAATATTCAAGTTCAAGTTTATGTAAAAGAAAAAGAAATATCTTTTAGACAACAATGTTCAACTGTTTGGAAAAACAGTATTCAAGAGGGGAGTTGAATTATATTCAAAGGACTGTGAAAGCCCTTTCACAATATAATTGAGGCCGTTTAAAAGTCAACTGCCTGTTCATGGCCTCAGTTCATGGAACATAGAGGAAGTTCCTACCTGGACCCAGAACTGGGAAGTTATGATCCTGGTCTGGTTTCCTCCCCTCCTTCAAAATTTATTAAGCAGTTGCCATGTGCCACACCCTGTGCTGAGCCCTGAGGAAATAAATGAAGAAGACTCATTGCAAAACCTCCCCGAGCTTATCACTTTTTCATTTTTAAAAGTGTATTCATGCTACAAACATTTATTGAGCGCCTAATTTGCAATAGTCTCTTAGAGATAAAAGACACAGTTCCTCTTCTTCCTAAGTTCATGTTTTTTTAAGGTTTTCACTTGCTCACTCCACAAACGCTTTCTGAGCAGCTATGAGCCAGGGACCGCGCTGGCATCTTGGGGTTCCAAGATGAACAAAGGAATAGCATCCGTCCTGAGGGAGCTAAAAGACTAAGCGATACTGTATTCATCTCCTAGGACCGTCGTGGCAGAGGACCACAAACTTGGTGGATTAAAACAGCAGATGTGTGTTGACTCATGGTTGTGGAGGCTAGAATTCCAAACCCAAGGCATGGGCAGGGCATTGAAACCTGTAGGGGAGAACCCTTCCTTGCCTCTCGTCAGCCTCCCCCGTTTGCCGGCGCTCTGGTGTTCTTGGCTCGCAGCTGTGTTGCTCCGGCATCTGCCTGTGTTGTCCAGTAGCCTCCCTCCCTGTGTCTCTCTTCCTCTCTCCTACAAGGACACCAGTCTTACTGGAGTAAATAAGGGTCCTCCCGACTCCAGTATGACTTCATCTTAATTTACATCTTAATTACATCTGCAAAGATTCTATTTCCAAAGAAACTCACATTCCTGGGTACACTGGCCTAGGATGTCAACATTTTGGTGGGGGACAGAATTCAACCCATAGCAAATACATCTAAGGATGTAAAGTACCTACCAGCGGGGATCACAGAGGGGGTCCTGGGTGATATCCCTCCTTCTTCCATTTTCTCTTTGCTTCTAAAAAGTCACTTCTAAAAAGTGACCATAATCTTCTTATTAATGGTTCCATCATTGTTTTTCATAGTTTTACCCTAATTTTTTTTCATCGTTTGCCTTAATTTGTTAACTCATTTCTCGTTATTAACTTATTTCTCATCTCGCCTTTAGGGCAGGAACCCTGTGTTGCTCTGAGTAAGTGTTTCTGGATTTTTTGCCTGGAAGGTGAGGCAGGTGTTTTCTTTGTGTGCTTGTAGGGAGAGTCTTGTGTGGTCCGAGTTGATGGGCCAGGGTCATTCCTGCGACTCCCCTGAGGTTTTGTTTCATGGGGTGGTCGTTGAGGGAGTCCCAGGGAACACCTGCCTTGACCGGAAAGCCGGGTCTGGCAGTTGGAGCTGTGGGTCCTGATCCTGGCACTGCTCTTGCTGGTCCTGTGAGCCTGGGTTCATTTCTTCACGTTTCTCTGCCTCAGACGTCTCGTTGTACCTCCCCCAGGGGTCTTGTGAAGGCCAGGTGGGACTGGATCTGTAAAGCGTTCACAAGGGCACCTGGCCCGTGGTATGTGTTTAGTGCGTGTTGGTGGGGGTTAGGCCAGGGCATGTAACACGTGCCCGGGAGCGGGGTTTGCCCGGCTCATTCAATAAAGACTTTTGTTCAGTGTTTAATGCCTTCACCATCAGAACATTTTTTCCCTAGTTTGTCCTAAAGAAAGTTTTTTTTTTTTGAAATACAGAAAACACCCTTAGCACAAAGCTATCCATTGCAGCATTGTTTAAAATGGTAAACAGTGGGCATTATGCTAAGTGACATAAGAAAGACAAATACTTTATGATCTCATTTTTATGGGAAATCTAAAAAAGTTGAACTTACAGAAACAGAGAATAGATTGGTGGTTGCCAGGGGAAATGAGATGTTGGTCAGAGGGTACAAATTTTTTGTTGTAAGATGAATAAGTTCTGGGGGTCTACCAGTGTAAGCATGGTGACTACAGTTAACAGTACTGTGTCACATACTTGACATTTGCTCAGAGACCAGATCTTGCATGTTCTCATCACATACAAAGAAAGGTAACTTTGTGAGGTGATGGATGTGTTAACTAACTTTATTATAGTAATCATTTCTCTCTCTATATATTAAATTATTGGTATACAGTGTACACCTTAAAGTTAGTGGGGTTTTTTTTGTCAATTATATCTCAATAAAGCTGAAAGAAATCGTAAACAGTGGCAAACGAGACAAAAACCTGCCTTACAATGAGAAATGAGTTAACAAATTGTAGCAAAGTGATAAAAAAATTAAGGTAAAGCAATGAAAAACGATGGTGTAGCCATTCATAAGAAGATTGTCACTTTTTAATCATGATATAAATGTCATGTTAAAAAAAAGAAAATTTGATTTTTGAGGAAGTGACTTCATTTCCTTGTGCCTCAGTTTCCCCGTCTGTAAAATGGAGACAATAATGATACCTTCCTGAGACCTTGGAGTAGGTGGGATACATACTATCTGTGAAGCAGGTGATCAGCACCAGGCACTCATGAGCTGCTCCCTAAATGCTAATCATTGCTGTTATTACTTATCATTTGGTTCTAAATCATGTACAAAATAGTCACAGAAAATATTTAGAATAAGTGAAACAGGTGAAACGCACATATTTTCCCTTTTAGTCTTAATCAAATGACTTCACTGTGTGTGTCACTCAGCAGCCTCTCCGTCAAGCCCTCTGTTAGCCAGCAGGGCAGGAGGTTTCAGTGTGGGAGGGTGCATCAGAATCCCTTCCGAGGGCTTTAAAAAAAAAAAACACAAGATGCCTGGAGATGCTGATTAATAGATGTGTGGTGGGTCGCAGGCATTTGCAGTCTTAAAAAAAAAAAAAACTTCCACAAGTGACTTTTGATTCTCAAGGTTGATACAAGGCACATTCACTCCCCTCGAGAAATTTGCAAACCAGATGTGAAGGTGGAAACAGCAGCCAAATCGAAAGAGAAAGCATAATACAAGGAGAATGTAATGTAAGTACTGCAGGTTGGCACGCCTAACTCTGGCTCCCATGCAGAGCCATGTAATATATATATTTTTAATGGTGGTACGGGGATTGAACCCAGGACCCGGTGCATGCTAAGCACATGCTCTACCACTGAGCTATACCCCTACCCCCAGAATTCTGTAATAGAGATGCCCTGACACCACCCCTAGGTGTATGGAATCAGCCCCTCCAGGAGGTTCTGCTCATGAGCTGGATGGAGTGCTCTTTGTGAGGACTGAAAATGGTAGAGCAATTCTAGGGAAGCAGGAGGGTCCCTTCCCCTGGGATGGTCACAGAAGCCCCCTCTAAAGAGGCGTGGTTCCAGGTCAGGCTTCTGACAATGCCTTGGTGTCTCACCTCTGCATCTTCCATCTTCTGCCCCAGCGCCTCCCCAAGATACAACAGCACAGGCTGAGAACCAGAGTTTTCCCGAAGCCATTTTCTCAAAGCCATGAGGCTGATATATTTCTTCTGGCAGATATTAGTGAATGCTTTAAAAAAAATTATTTAAGTATTTCAAAATGTTTTCATTGTGCTGAAGTCCACATAAACATAAAATTTACTGTCTTAATGATTATTAAATGTCTAGTTCAGTGGTGCTAAGTACAGTCACATTGTTGTGCAGCCGTCACCACCATCCATCTCCAAAATGCTTTTCATCTTGCAAAACTGAGACTCTGTCCCCACTAAACAACCATCCCCCACTTCCCCCTTCCTCCAGCCCCTGGCAACCACTGTCCTACTTTCTGTTTCTATGACTTTGGCTACTTTAGATATCTCATGTAAGTGGAACCATACAATGTTTATCATTTTTGTGACTGGCTTATTTCGCTTAGTATAATGTCCTCTAGGTTCATCCCTGGGGCAGCATATGTCAGGATTTCCTTCCTTTTTAAGGCTGCATAACATTCCATTGTGTATATACATACCACATCTTGCTTATCTATTCACCCATTTGATGGGTACTTAGGTTGCTTCTATCTTTTGACTCTTATGAACAATACTACTATGAACTTGGGTGTATAAAGCTCTTTTCAGGAACTTGCTTTCCAATCTTTTGGGTAATGGAATTCCATTCAGAGGTGGAATTGTTGGGTCATATGGTAATTCTATGTTTAATATTTTTGAGGAACCACCGTATTGTTTCCCGTAGTGACTAGTGTTTTATGTTCCCACCAACAGTGCACAAGGGTTTCTTTGTCGACATCTTTGTCAACACTTGTTGTTGTCTGTTTTTGTAATAGTGGCCATCCTAATGGTGAATGCTTTCAGCAGGGACACAGCACCGTCAGCTTCGTATTTCATTTATGTTGGGTGGGCCAATGAAGCAATTCCTAAGCATTTATCTAA
Organism: Vicugna pacos; assembly: GCF_048564905.1. NCBI lineage: Eukaryota > Metazoa > Chordata > Mammalia > Artiodactyla > Camelidae > Vicugna > Vicugna pacos. The sequence goes on along the minus strand of NC_133011.1, from coordinate 31,386,443 downwards.
GCTCCAGGCACTGAGGATACAGACTTACATAATACATGCATGGTTTCTGCCTTCAAGATGCTCAGAGTGGGTCAGGGGAAGTAAATATATGACAGGTGATTTTTGTCCAATATGATAGATGTAATAATACATCCTTGGGTGGCATATTATGCCTTGAATGCAGTTTAAAATGGTAGGAAATGTTGACTGAGTTTAGGGCCTCAGTTTAAAACACATGAGGCATATAATTCAAGCAGACTTCGAGGGCTGGGCATCTGGGCTGACCATCAGAACTTTAGGGACTGCCCAGCAGAACTTTCTGTGTGGGTGGAAATGTTCTGTCTGTGGTGCCCGCTTGTCACATGCGGCTGCTGAGCCCTTAAAATGTGCCTAGTACAACTGAGAAATTGCATTTTTAAGGTTTATTTAATCTTACACTGAATTTCCATTTAAATTGAAATTAGCCAGAAGCGGCCAGTGGCTAGTGGGCTGCACAGTGAAGGGACAGAGATCATCTTACATGGTTCTCAAACTCGAACATGCACGTGGGTCACCTGGGGATCTGGTTAAAAAGCAGATTCTCAGGCCCTCCCTCTGGTGTTTGTGACTCCTTAAGTTTGTAGGGAGACAGGGATTCTGCATTTTAACAGCACAGGTGACTCTGAGGCCGGTGCAGTTTGCGAAATGCTAAGTCTTGTAGTTTTCAAACTTTTCCACCCTCCGGATCTTGTCTTCACAGGAAAGCTTAAGAGAGCTCTGCTTGTGAAACAGACGAGAGCAGGGCTCCGGTTGAAGTAGGGCTGGGACCCGGAGCTGCAGACGTGATGGGGAGGGATGTGCTCTGTCCTCCTGGGGGGAGGGGGGAGGTTTCTGCGAGCATGAGTCATGCCGCTCTGATCTAGTACAGCCTCGTCACTGTAGATTTGGTTTTCTAATAACCGTAAGCATGCCAGCACCAACTTAAAACCAGTAATTACTTCTGGAAATGCAAGTTGAAGCAGAAGTACAATGTCTTAGCTCAGGCTGCTACATCAAAAGTACCGTAGACAGCATGGCGTAAACAGCAATTTATTTCTCACCATTCTGGGATCTGGAAGTCCCAGATCAAGGCGCTGGCAGATTCCACGTCCATTGAGGGCCTGCTTCTTGGCTCATCCCCGTGTCCTCATGTGGTGGAAGGGGCAAGGGAGCTCAATGGGGTCTCTTTTTTAAGGGCACTAATCCCACTTGTGAGAGCTCCACCCTCATGATCTAATCACCTCCCAAAGGCCCACAGCTCCCAATACCTCACATTGAGGGTGAGGATCTCAACGTATGAATTTTGGAGAGACACAGACCTTCAGTCCACAATGCACAAGTAGTGCATTAGTGGCCATTTTTTCCCTTTGCATTGGACATTAACCACCCATCTGAGCATCACATGAGGAATTGCATAGCAGTGATTAAGAGCACAGCCCGAGTCTGACCTGGGTGTAAGTGCCAGCTCCACCCACCCCTGGAACTCACTGGGTGATACTAGGCAGGTTTCCCCATCTGCAAAATGGGTAGAACAGTATCTACCACCGAAGGTAATAGATGTAAAACCCAGCACTTGGCAGTTAGCATTAATGTAACAACAACTAACATTTACTCAGCCCTTAACGTGAGCCAGGCCCTTTGCTCTTCCAAGAACTTGTTATTTATTAACTCATCCTTGCAAGAGCTCTGTGAGGCCGAGACTGTTCTTATTTCCACTGTAAAGCCGAGCTGCTGAAGCGCACGGAGATTTGGAAAGTTAGGGCCATGTTGCTGGTCAATGGTAGATGTGGAATTCGGATTCATGGAGCCTGGCCCTGGAGCCTGGATTTTCCACTCTTCCTCATTGTGTTATCCCGAGGGTCTAAGGAAAGCGTTTCAAGATGAATCCTCCCCTACCCCACTTCCAAATCCCGAAGCTTCGGAATTCTCCCCGTCATCTCAGCTTCTGGGAGGCATTTGACCCAGCGGACCTCTCCTTCCCTCTAAAAAGACTGCTTTTTCATTCTTTCCTTCTTTCCCTTTCTTTCTTTCTTTCTTTCAGTATAGTTGATTTACAATGTTTTTAGTTTCTGGTGTATAGCAAAGTGATGCAGTTATAGATAGATATTCATATTCTTTTCCTTATTCTTTTCCATTATAGTTTATTACAAGATATTAAATATAGTTCCCTATGCTGTACAGTAGGACCTTGTTGTTTATCTGTTTTATATATAATATCTTGTATCTGCAAATCTTGAACTCCTAATTTATCTCTTTCCACTCCCTTTCTTGGTAACCATAAATTTTCTTTATCTGTGAATCTGTTTCTGTTCTGTAAATAAGTTTATTTATCTCAATTTTTTTTGATTCCACATGTAAGTTACATCATGTGATATTTGTCTTTCTATGTCTGACTTACTTCACTTAAAAGGACGATCTCTAGGTCCATCCGTGTTGCTGCAAATGGCATTATCTCGTCCTTTTTTATGACTAAGTAGTATTCCATTGTATAAATATACCACAACTTCTTTATCCAGTCATTTGTTGATGGACATTTAGGTTATTTCCATATCTTGGCTATTGTAAGTAGTTAGAGCAGGGTATAGCTCAGTGGTAGAGTGTGTGCTTGGCATGCACAAGGTCCTAGGTTCAATCTCCAGTACCTTCACTAAAAATAAACCTAATTACCGCCCCCCCCCAAAAAAACAAGTAAGTAGTGCTGCAGTGAACACTGGGTATCTCTTTGAATTAGAGTTTCCTCCAGATACATGCCCTGGAGTGGGATTGCTGGACCATGGGGTAAGTCCATTTTCAGTTTTTTAAGGAATCTCTGTACTGTTTTCCATAGTGGCTGCAAATTACATTCCCACCAGCAGTGTAGTAGGGTTCCCTTTTCTCCACACCCCCTCCAGCATTTATTGTTAAAAACACTATTTTCTTTTAGCTCCCAGGGCACCAAGCCCGCTTGGATTTGCTCTTGTGAATCTGCCCTCTTCCTCAGTTTCTCAGTAGTGCACCCCTCACTCTGACCAACCTCAAAACGTTTCTGAAGACCATCTGTGTGCTGACTGCTTCCAAATTGTTTCTCGAGCCAAATCTGTCCTCTGAGTTTCAGACTTGATTATCCCAAGTGCCTTACTGATATCTCCATTTGGAAGTCTAATGGCACCTCAAACTTACTGTGTCCAGCATGATTTATCCTCCACATGCCTCCTACGTGAGAACTTACTATGCCCTTGCTCCAGACACATCATATGACTTAGAATGAAATCCAGATTCCTTACCGTGGCCTGCAAAGGCCAGCATGATCTAGCCCCCGCCCACCTTGCACTCTTGTTTGCCCTCACCCCATTCTGTCAACAGGCTGCAGCCACTGACCCCTTTCAGTTCTCACACTCAGCAAGCGCTGTCCAGTCTCAGGACTCACACTCTTTAATTCTCCTCTGCCTGTAGGACCCCTCTCCCAGCCCCTCCATTCCCAACCCACCCCTGCTCTTGACAGAGGTGACAACTTCTTGTCCTGGCGTCTCAGCCAGAATGCTTTTTCCTCACCACCCTACTCTCTCTGGCTGCACCCTGTGTATTTCTTCCTAGCACTGGTAACAAGCTGGAATTATTTGCTGGCTTGCATGTGTCTGCCATCCCTCCCAGACCACAAGGCACAATGGTGATGACTGTTTAACTTCTAAGGTTACCCCAGTGCCTGGCATAGAGTAGATGTTCAGTAAATACATACTATTGTTGAAACCAAATCAGTGGCCCCTGTTAAGTCAATCAGGAACATGAAATGCCAATTCTAGGCCTCTTCTTGTTTGTTATTCTTTTCACAGGCCAGGTGGTCCTCATATGTGTATAGAAGTGATTGAAAATTGGATGGGACCTGGTCTTTTTTATGGACCTCAGGCTCTGTTTTCACCCTTCTTCTTGCTGGACCATCCAAAATGTTAGGACTTACCAAGATAATCTTCAGGAAAACAGCAGCCTCAGATGCCCAATCCATATTCATGTTGACTTGATTCAGGTCTAAAATGGAAGCTATGAGCTAATGCATTTTACAGATTTGAGAACAATTTTCTCTGTTAAAAAAAAAAAGTACGAGGTGGAGAACACTTTGTGTGGGTTCTCATAGTGCCAAAAGCTCCTGAAAGGGGCTCTCTGCAAATATTTGGGGTTTGGGGCTCGTAAACAAGTACACAGGTTTTCCTGAGCACCGAAAACCACAGCAACAGCAACGGCGTGGCTTCCAAAGTGGGAACATGCTTGCCAAGCTGACGCGTACAGTCACTGTTTTGGCAGAGCCGCAAAACTGAAAGTGGAGGTTTACCAAGTAATGGCAGACAGGTCTTTAGCAGGACCAGCTGCAGTGAGCTCCCCCCGCGCCTCCTTGCTGCTGCTTCTCCATCAGCAGCAAGATAATTGACCTTTAGGTTCCCAAGCCACAGGCCATGGCCAGGGTGAGTCCACTTGGAGCTGCTTCTTCAGGGTAAGGGACGATGATCAGAAGTTTCCAAACAGCATGAGTTTGGTAAGAGAGATTAGTGATGGCGTGTCTACAGCACGCCAGGCCCTTTACTTTGGCCTATGGCTGGTGGGGTGGCCGAGGCTGCTGTCTGAAGTCCCTTGTGTCCCCTCTGTGTCCTCCTGGGGACCAGGTATGAGGAGGGGCAGCTGGGGACTCAGAGCTATGGATTAGGTCACAAGGGAGCATTCTCCCCAGATGTGCCAGAACAATTTTAGTTTTAAGAGACAGACAGGCAACTTGGATTGGCCTAAGCACTAAAGGGATTCTCTTGTTCCTGTAAGAGGGGTCGAGGTTAAAACCCGGCCCCAGGAATGATGGATGTCAAAGATTTGGTCTCTCTCTTTTTCTCTCTGTATCACCATTGAATCCCTCCCCTGCCCTCCTATTTCAGCCGTGTGTCCTTCCCCATCCCCTCACCTGCCCCCATGCTGGCTTTATTCCCAGGTTCTCCGCGTTGTGGCTTTCAGAAGCACCTGTCCTACAACTGCCAGTCTGTCGATCCCAGTGGATACAGAGCCTGTCTTCCCCAAAATTCTAGCAAAATCCCTGAATTGACTCCCATTGGTCCAAGATAGGTCACTTGCCTCAATCACCGTGGACAAGGTGATGGAATATTTTGACTGGACAGACCCAGGTCACGTGACCGTCCCCAGAGCTGGGGAGAGGTCAGCACCATGGGAACCAAGGAAGGCTGGAAGTGGAGGGGCTTTCCCAGTGGGAACTTGGAGTACAATCACCAGGAGCCGCCCTGGATGCTGCGAGGCCGAGGACAAGGGCCCACTCTGCTAGCCAGGTGACTAGAGGTGAGCGAGGGCCAGTAGCTCAAGTCCAAACCAGCCTCCTTCGGGGGGTGTTCAAAAGTCTTTGTTCTGCTTTGACTCTTTTAAATCAACCTCCAGCATAGTCCCATCAGCCAGCTACCTCCCGACTTGCTTCTGGGATGGCCATGTTCGTCCGAGTAGCCTCCTGTTTCTCATCTCTACTCTCAGCTCCTTTGTTGAGCTCATCCCACTGGATCAGAGACAGAGTTTGGGGTGCTAGTAGAGAGGATGGCAGTTAATATCTGTCAGACACACATGACGGGCTGTTCCGTGCCCCTGGGCCTTTGCATGTGCTCCTCCTTCTACCGAGGATGCCTCACCCCCCACCCTGCACCCTCCCCATTCATCCATAAGACCCAGCTCTTCTGTGGAGCCCTCCCCAGCCCCTTTCCCTGATTAACTGCTTCTCCATTTTGGAAACAAGCATTACAGGGCATCAGCCCCGTGTGCTGGGAATACAAAAGAGACTAAATCGCAGTGCCTGTGTCAGAATTTAGTTTGATCCTTCCTTCCCACTGCTTCTCCTCTCTCTGAGCATTTATTTATTAAGCATCTTCTCTTTGTCCAGGCATTGCTCTGGGAGCTGGGGATTCAGCAGAGAATGGAAGAGACAATAAAATCAATAAATACTATTAACAAACAAGGTATTTGCTGACAGTGTGTAATTTAAGAAAACAAACAAGAGATCAGGAGCAGGGTGGGAGGAAGGACCCTGTGGAATTAGACCTGGAGGACGACAAGGGCCAATGCAGGGCATTCTGGGTGAGGGGGAACAGCATGTGAAAAGGCCCCGTGGTGGCATGTTCCAAAAATGTGGCATGTTCCAAAAATGACAAGAAGAAGCAAGGCTGAGGTGTGGGGAAGAGAGGAAGAAGGTTTGGAACGTGAGCTCAGGGAGGTGGGCAGGGGCCAGGTCGGGTAAGGCCTTGAGACCATGGATGGAGCACAGATTTTATTTTCAGTGCCTTGGGAAGCCATCGTAGCAGTTCCTTGTCCTGCCTGAAATTGTGCTTTTCATTTTTGCTCGAACACTATGACGTCCAATAGCTTTTACCTGCCTGGGGCAATGATCATGCCCCTCCTTGAGGACTGATGCCTCTTGTTGATCGCTCCTATCCCTGGGGGAGTCTTCAGGAGCTGCATTGGTGCTCCCCCTGGATCCCCTTGGCACACACTGGTTCCCAGGTGCTGCACGCCCAGGACTGCTCCTAGACCCGAGGTTTCTCTGCCTACTCAGGCTGTGTGTGGGTTTGACCAGAAATGCCTGATGTTAACTCCCTGGGAGCAGCCCTCAGTCAGTGAATGAAAAGAATTGGGGAATAAATGCCTCAGCCCTCTGCCCTGCAGATGCACAGTCTGAGATGTCTTACAGCCTCCCCCAGACATCCCCAGTTGGACTGGACCCCAATTGCCCTTGGCAGTAACCTGCTCTTTAATGCACCCATACTGGCTTCCTTCCATCTCTGTCTTAGTTCCCCGTTTATCCACCTGGATTGTTTCCTTAAGCCTTTGTCTTAGGCTCTGCTCCTGGGGGAACCCAGCCTGAGACCTGGGATGCCCAACACATAGGTGCCCAATAGAAGGAAGAGAGGGACCATCCATCCACCACACCCTGGGGTGCAGCTGTCAGGGTGGGGTGCAGGTGGCAGGGGAATGGGCTTCCTGGCCAGTCTTCTCTGGCCTCTGGACTTTGAGCCAGAGGACTAAGAGGTCACAGTGCCAGGCATGGGGCATGGCGTCTGACTGGTCCTGAGTGCCTCCAGCTGCCATACCCAGAGGGACATTTGAATCAGCACTTGACTCAGTGAGGACAGGGCTGCCCAGGTGAGCGCTGTCCTCCTGTGTCAGTCTCAGTGGGGCCCTGGAGTGTCGCACAGTTGGAATGGTGGGGGAGAGCGTCCGGCACATGCTATGAAGTAGAGTGTTGATGCACGTGTTTTTTTTTCCTGACATCGCTTCTGACCCCAGGCAACTTTCCAGTTCTCCCACACCAACTGTGTGTCCAACAATTCAGTTTAATTCCAACACCATCTACCTGGAGTTATCGCAGACCCCACAGGTGAAGGGCTCCGTCCCACAAGACTGCCCCCTCTTCAGATGCCAGTCTCAAGTCCTAGGGGCTTCTTCTGATTGACCAGCTATGAATCTGGAGGTTTCCCCAGCCCCCTCCTCACGTTCTCTAAATCTCTAGAATGACTCAGTGAACTCAGGAAAGCACCTTCCTTACTGTTTCCAGTTTATTACAAAGGATGCAACTCCAGAACAGCCAAATGGAGGAGATGCCTAGGGCAAGGGGTAGGGGGTGGGGGGCTGGAGTGCACAGAGCTTCTGTGCCCTCCCCAGCTCGCCGCCCTCCCAGCACGTTGATGTGTTTACCAACCCAGAAGCTCCCCAGTCCAGTAGTCCGGGGGTTTTTATGGAGGTTTCGTTGCATACACACAGGTGATTAAATCTTTGGCCGTCGGTGATTGAGCCCTGTCTCCAGTCCCTCTCCCCACCCTGGAGATCCTTCTGGTGACTGTCCTGAAATTGTGTAGCCCCTTACCTGTGAATCACCTCATTAGCACACAAAAGACACTCTTAGTGCCCAGGTTATCCCGAGGGTGTTAGGAGCTCTGTGCCAGGAACCAGGGGCAAAGACTAAAAATATTTTTTCTTATACCAACGTGGGGCCTAATGTTAGTGAGATCACTTGGAAGGCCTGGATGATGCCATGTTATATGCTGGGGTGTGTACTGGAATGAGGAAGGGAGGGAGGTGGCAGGTCTTGCTGTACAGAACTGCTGCTGTGCATCCGTTCTTCAGCAAGCCTGCAAAGCTGTGCCCAGGTCAGGGCCAACATTGTAGCCAGGTTGAACCTTCTCAGCTTTCAACCTTTTCCTGACTACTGCCAGCTTAGAAGCTCTGCCTTGCTTTTAGGGCAAAGACCAACTCCTTGGCATGACATCCAAAGCCTTCTCCAGTGGCCTCCACGCACTTGTACCAGCTGTTCCCTCTTTCTGGAACATCCTTGGCCAGCCATCCTAATAGCTAACTCCTCCTCTAGGAGGCAGCTGAGCATCACCTCCTCCAGGCAGCCCGTCTGGATTCCCTCTTTACCACTGCCTTGTTGCTTCTCTACATCCCCAGTATCCGTTTATCCTAGAACTTCAGCCATTCAGCAGATACATATTGGGCACTTACTGTGTTGAAGGGGCTGTACAGTTAACTCTGGGAATCCCTGCCAGTATCTGTCAGCATTGATGAAGAGCCAGACTGGGACCGAGGCACCCTATTTGTACTGTCTCATTCAGTCCACACTGCTGCCCTATGACGTAGGCACCAGCATTAACCCCCTTTTTCAGAAGTGGAACCTGAGGATTAAAGAGGTTAACAGAGTTAGTGAGTGGAGAAGCCTGGATGCACAACCCAAGCCATCAGAGCCCAGAGCTCTTGTACCTCCCTGGGAAACAAGATTGTCTTTTATCGTTCTGCATTACACTGCGACTGTCTGTTTACTCTGCCTCCCTGGATCAGTCCGGGTCCCAGCAGGAAGCAGATGGCACACTCAAAATAGTATAATTTGAGCAGAGTTCAATAAAAGACTCATTTGAGAAGTGTGGGCGAGGGGTAGGGAAACCGCAAGGGATGGTGGGGACCTCCGGGTGCCTCTGAAGGTCTGGAGGGGTGGGGAGGGGGCCTCTCCCTCAGGAGCAGAGAGGCTGTGTGCAGAGGGCCCTCCCTGGACGGCAGCTGAGAGGGCAGGAGCCTGGAGATGGGGGCAACACCTGCTTCCCCACGTGGTCTGCTTCTTCCGTCCCGCTGGCCTCCATCCCAGCTGGAAGCCAGAGGCTAAGGAGCCCCGAGATACGTTCAGAGCAGATCAGGCCCGTGGGGTCCAGAGCAGGACAAGGAAGGGCAGTGAGCAGGCCTGGTGGGCCACCTGCAGCCCCTGATTTTCTGTAGGTTTCTTGAGGGCTCTGCTCTGCCTTGCTCCTACTTAAACCTGCAGCGCCTCACACCCAAGCCAGCAGGCTAGAGGTGCTCCGTGTATGTGTCCAATGAATAAATAATAATGACTGATCTTTAGTTAAAAGGCTCCTTCTGCAGTATCTGTCTGTGGACTCAAGATTCTGAGTGTGTATGTCTGTCTGTGTCGTCTCTGAAGTTTGGGATGAGGAAGAAGATGGCAAAATCCTTCCAATTCTGAGACTTCTTTTTTTTTTAATTCTTTTTTTATTGAAGTATTCTTGAGTTACAATATTGTGTTAGTTTCAGGTATACAGCAAACTGATTCAGTTCAGATATATATATATTTTCAGATTCTTTTCTATTATAGATTATTACAAGATATTAAATATAGTTCCCTGTGCTATACAGTAAATCCTTGTTTATCTATTTTATATACAGTGATGCGTATCTGTTAATCCCATACTCCTAATTTATCCCCCCTTTCCCTTTGGTAACCATAAGTTTGTTTTCTAAGTCTATGAGTCTATTTCTGTTTTGTAGATAAATTCATTTGTATTTTTTAGATTCCACATATAAGTGATGTATGATACTTGTCTTTCTCTGATTTACTTCATTCAGTATGATAATCTCTAGGTCCATCCATGGTTCTGCAAATGGCATTATTTCATTCTTTTATGGCTGAGTAGTATTCCATTATATGTATATACCACATCCTGTTATCCTTTCATCTGTCAGTGGACACTTAGGTTGCTTCCATATCTTGACTATTGTAAATAGTGCTGCTATGAACATTGGGGTGCACATATCTTTTCAAATTAGAGTTCTCATTTTCTCCAAATATATGCCCAGGAGTGGGATTGCTGGATCACATGGTAGCTCTATTTTTAGTTTTTTAAGGAACTTCCATACTGTTTTCCATAGTGACTGTACCACTTTACATTCCCACCAACAGTGTAGGAGGATTCCCTTTTCTCCACACCCTCTCCAGCATTTATTGTTTGTGGACTTCTTCATGATGGCCATTCTCATTGGCGAGAGGTAAGATTTCATTGTAGTTTTGATATGCATGCTGATTTGATTCTTTTCAGTGATGCTCAGAAAACTTCATACCTCTTGCCCCATTTGCACTTGGATGTGAAAGTGGAAAACAAGGCTTTTTTTCTTTTTAAGAAGCAAATAAATGCTGCGCTGATCTCAGACCAGCTGCAGGCAGCCACAATTACTGGGATAACTGGACCTTGTCCGTCAGCCTTTGCCTGAATTCCTGAGATAAGGGACAGAAAAGTGGCCTCAACACTGAGGCAAGGCCGTGGGGACCCATGGGAGGTGCTGGCTTTTCTTCCCAGCCAGTTCTCCTGGGCCTCCTTGTCCGTGGTCCTTCCTACAGTGGCCAACAGGATATTAACAGGGGAAGGTACAGGATAGCCTGAGGACCATAGAATCCACGGGTTGCGAGCCCTGAGACTAAATACTAGTCAACGACCATCACCTAGTAAAGCATCCATCCCTGACATCAGTCGATCCCCAGGTGCTCAGCAAAGAAGGCTCGTAGCTGAGAACAGCCATTTTAAGCAGTTAGGAGACGGGGGCGGTAAAGATTCAAGTGGGGGAGGCAGGTGATCAGGGGTTCCATGAGGCTAGGACCCCAAAGCCAACTCTGCTGAGGAACATATTCTTGAAGGGGAGCCTTGGATGATTCTTTTTTTTTTAATTGAAGTACAGTCAGTTACAGTGTGTTGGATGATTCTTTGTCGTGGACACCTCTTCTACATTTTGCCTTGAGGGTCGTCCCAGATGCTGTGCAGACGGGGCCTCTGTGAACAGTTATGCTGCTCTCCTTAAGGGATAAATTGCTGTACTTCTGCTGTCCTCATTGTATGAAAAGAAGCCAAGGTGCATTCAGTTCCTGCCATTTGCCAGGGGCCGGGGTTGGGCTCCTCCCACGGAAGCCAGACACCATGACACAGGTTAGGATTCAAACTCAGGTCAGCTTGGTTTTCGTATCTCTGCTGCTTTCGCAGTAGGAATCGGGTGAGGATGACGCCAATTCTTTGAGTGGGAAAAAACCTGCAGTTTACTCAAGTCAACAGCCACATATGCTTGTTACAAAGCAATTACGCTGAAATAGTATAGACCAGAAGCCCTCCTGAGATGGGTAATAGGAAGATCCAATGTTTAAACATGAGAACATATAGTACTGCCCCAATCAAACCCATCCAGATCCACGGTGAGTCGGTGTCTCTTCTGTCTGGTGGCCTTCAGCCGTGGTGTGCTTGAAAGAGAAGTGAACTTGGAGTCAGAATTGGATTCAAATGCAGATGCAAACATGTAGGCACTACCTCAGGGGGGCGGTTTCCTAACTTTCCTGCGGTTAGGCTCTGTCTCCAGGGTTGTGTTGAGGATGAAATGACAGCTCTTTGAAAGCACCAAGTCCCTTGCCTGCTACATTGTGCGTGCTACCCATATTAATTTCCTTCCTACTTTAATTTTGTGTAGCTTCGCCCCCCTTAAGATTAGTTAATATTTGTCTACCTCTGTTATGAATATACATCTGTTGGGCTCAACCTTGGCGAAGATCTGAAAGCTCAAGGGACAGAGGTACCAGAGGGCTCTTGAATGTAGGGCCATCTTCTGCCTAGAGGAGTTGGTCCCTTTTTTGGAAGTAAAGAATGTGTGTCATTTATTTTGGGCCAAATCTTCTATGTGTGTGTGTAAATAAGTATGTATGTACATGTGTGTGTTTATATCTCACTGTATTCCTCAGAGAATAGGGCAAATTCTGTGATAAAATATATAAACCCATGGAAAGATATATGCATAAAATGCTTAAAATTCAGGACCACAGATAGGCTGGCATATAGAACGACTTAAGGGTGCAAGTGTAGCTATATGTACCACGGGATCTTAAAGAGTTGTTACTTTGAAACTGCAGATTGCTTCCTAAGCTTTTGTACATATATTATTATATATGCAGTACTAATGTGAACATTATTACATGTGTCTTTGGTGAACATATGTATGCATTTCTGTTGGATACATACCTCAGAGTGAAATTGCTGGCTCATATTTTTAACTGACATTATCAGAGCGAGTAATAATTATAATGATAGTTTCATGGAAAACAAAGAAGATTCCCACACAGAGTAAAACTTCAGTTCTTTGGATTGAATGAACATTAATGGGACACAGACGTTGTCTGAGCTTATTATGGAATTAGCCAGTTAAAGCTCACAACAGTCTTTGATGTTGCTGTCTTAGTCCCATTCTAGAGATGAGGAACCTTGAGTCTTTTGTCGAGTGTCGTACAGCTTGTATATATGGTGGTATTAGGACTTGACCCCAGGTTTTTTGACTCCTGATCTACGCTCAGCTTGGCCATGCTCCTTTCCTTGAGAAATGTGCATTTTCTGCAATGCCTCCGAGCACCACATATTTTTTATTTTAATTTTTATTTTTGCTGGTCTGATTGAAAAACCTTCTGAAAGATCTGCATCTGGCATGGTGCCTAGACCGTAGCATCATGTCTCAAACCTCCTCTTGATTACAAAGGTTTATGATTTTGAATATCATGTCTTATTGAGGCTGGCATCGTGGGGCAGAATGGCCTGCCCTCATTAACAGGCGCATGTATTTCACATTTGTTGTGGGAGGTGGTTAGCAAATTTCTACAGTTTTTTGTTGGAATTTTTTTGTTCTTCTTTGTAGCTCCCTGTCACTGTTTCCAGCATAACTGCTCCATTCAGTTTGCTGAGGGCCTCAAAACCAGATCACTGAACCTGTCAGAACTGAATGTAAAGTAAGAGAGACAAGGGTCAAGTGAGAGCTAGGGGGTGCTCCTGTGATTAAAAATGCATGAATTTGGGTGCATGGACTTTGTAGAAATGCAGTTGGCTCCCTGGGGACCTGCATGGTTTACCTCCTGACTCCAACGTTCAGAAGAGGTAAGATGAAGTGTGTGTGTCCACATGCATACGTGTGCACTCTTAGAAAAGGAAAAAGCAGGGTAGAAATTCCATCCAGGTCTGGAGAGAGGACTGTAGTAAGTTTTAATCTGAATTCTCTCTCTTTTCAATTACTTGCACACATGCAGTGACATACCACCTCTAATACAAAATAACAAAGTAAAATCAAACTTTTTGCCCTCATAAAGAATATTTGGGTTGCCAGCTCTAGCCATCCATCGTGTGTAGAAAATCAGATATATTAAGGTACAGAAAAAAACTGGAAAATATCTTCCCTTCCTCCAAATGTTTTATCCTCGCTTACGTCATCGTGGCTTGAATTCTTAAGAACCCAAATGAGAAGGAAGGATAACCAAAGAAAAACCATTCCTGACCCCCAAATACTGTGCCAACCTGCCGTTGGGTTGCAAATAATACACTGACTAATAAGTATCACACCTATCTTTTGTAAACAAATAAACAACAAAACTGGGGTTCTTGGTCAGCTGTGAAAGACCACTACCATTTGTTTTTCTGGCAGGGAAAATCTGGAATTTTAAATGACTGTTCTGGAAAGATTGGGCAGAACATTGATTTTTAAAGCCAAGAAGTCTTTGATCTTTATCATCTTATTTCCTGTTTAGAATCTGTTCGGTCTCTTCTCCCTGAACCAAATTGTGCAATGGTTGTGTAAATAAATTTGCGTCTTCAGAAATCTACTCTGTGAGAGCCTGTTGACTCCTCTGTGGCTGTATTTCTGAAGCAATTCCTGAGATGAAATTTAAGCCCTTATAATATGTAATGCCCGTACTTGGTAAATCGAGACCAGTCTCTTCACTGATTCTACAACTCTGCAAAAGAAGCCTTGGTGACTGTCTTCAGAATAATTCAACAGAATCTCTTAAGCCTCTAAATATAGAGTCTAAAAACATAGAGAACAAATTGGGGGGAAATGACTCTGGTGGAATGCTTCCAATTTGACCACTTCTGAGATGAGCTGTTTTTGTACATTCTTAGTTGGTTAAGCATGTTCATAGGCCCAGTGTATAAGCTAGGATTTTATTTCAACTGCATATAAACAAAAATCCAAATAACATTAGCAATTATGGTTTTTTCCCCTCTTTCTCCCAGACCAAAGAAGTGGAGATAGTGCAAAGCCAGATGGTGCCTCCATGGTTATCAGAGACCCAAGCCATTTCTATCTCTCTGGTTGTGCCATCCTTATCATATTATCTCATGATCCAAAATGGCTGCTGGAGTATCAGCCATCACATCTTCATTACAAGCAGCAGGATGGAAAAGGAGGAGAAGGACAAGAGGGGTCCTCTTATAGCTGAATTAGCTCTTTGCAGTACATTTCCCCAAAGTCCTACATAGCACTTCAGCTTACATCTCACTGGGTAGACCTAGGCACGCAGCCATACCAGCTGTAGTAGAGGCTGGAAGATGAGTCTTTTGGCTGAACACATTGTTGCCCTGAATTAAATGGGACTCTGTTACTGAAGAAAGGGAAACTGGGTAGAGGGAACATAACCAGTAGTCCCTGCCATATCCAGCAAAGCACTATTTGTCCAAGGAGTATAGTATAATGGAAGGGGCTTGAAATTTGAATTTAGATAGACTTGTGTTTGAATCTTAGTTCCTCTGCTGACTAGTTGCAGGACCACTTCTTCGAGCCTCAGTTTCCTCCCCATAAAAGACAAGAAGAGTAATAGTTACTACGTAGTGTTGTAAGGTTTAAACAAAACCATGTGCGTGAATTGCCCAGTGTGTGGTACACAGTACATGGTGGCTATTATCATTGTTATTACTGATGAGTACATTGTGCCTTCCACCTGCATCACATAGTGATTATTTTTAAAATTGAGAAATACTTCATAGCATAAAATTTACCCTTTTAAAGTGTCCAATTCAGTGGGTTTTAGTGTACTCACAAAGCTGTGTTACCATTACCATGATCTAATTTCAAAACAATTTCATCACTCCCCAAAACCCTGCATACACTAAGTCACTCCTGCTTCCCTTCCCCCAGTCCCGGTCAACCACTAGTCAGCTTCCTTTCTTTATGGATTTGCCTATTTTTGACATATTATAAAAGTGAAATCATATAATTTGTGACCTTTGATATCCTTCACTTAGCATAAATGTATTTTCAAGTTTAATCCACATTGTAGCATGTATCAGTACTTTATTCCTTTTTGTGGCTGAGTAATACTCCATTGTATGGATCTACCACATTTTGTTTATCCATTTGTCTGCTGGACATTTAGGTTGTTTCCACGATTGGACTATTATGAGTAATGCTGCTATGAATGTTTATGTACAAGTTTTTGCATGAATGTGTGTTTTTGTCTCTCTTGAGTACATACCTTAGAGTAGAATTGGGTCGTATGGTAACACTGCACTCAACCTTTTGAGGAATTGCCAAATTGTTTTCCAAAGCTGCTGCACTATTTTACCTTCTCACTAGCCATGTATGAGGGTTCCAGTTTCTCCATATGCTATCTGATGCTTGTTACTTTCCAACTTTTTAATTACCATTTTATTTTTAATTTTATTAATAACTTTATTGTATTCATTAATTTTATTCCTATTGTATTATATTTTATTAATAACTTTTATTGATGTTTTTATTGTATTTTTATTAATAACTTTTTTATTAACATTTTTCTTAACACTTAGTAGCTGTGAAGCGATGTCTCATTGTGATTTTGATTTGCATTTCCCTGATGACTAATGATAGTGAGCATCTTCTCGTGTGCTTATTAGCCATTTTTATATCTATTTTGGAGAAATGTCCATTTAAGTCCTTTGCCCATTTAAAAAATTAGTTCTTTGTCTTTTAATTGTTGAATTTTAAGTGTTCCTATATTTTGGATACTAGACTCTTATCAGATATATGATTTGCAGATATTTTCTCCCATTCTGTTATGTGTATTACCTGATTTATTGTTTACAACAGTCCTCTGAGGTGGGTATCACTGTCCCCATTTTACAGATGAGGAAGCTGAGGCTCTGAGGCAGTGAACAGCTTGTCCAAGGTATCACATCTACTAACTGTGAAGATGGTACTGGAACCTAGGAAGAGATTAGCCAGGACTCTTTCAGGTTTATCGGTAAAAACCATCTCAGACCAGATTATGCTAAAAAAGAAGTATAGTTGCTCACATACCTTGGAAGTACTGGATCAGGACTGGGATCAGGCATGGCATAAATTTTGTAGTCCACTGATTCAAGTGATGTCCTCAAGACTTTCCCTCTCTCCCCCTCCCTCCCTCTATCTCTTGCCATCTTTTTGGTTAGCATCATTCTTAGGCAAGCCACTCATGTGGCAAAGATGGCCATCAGCAACTAAAGACTTACTAAGTCCTTTGAGCTAGACCTAGAGAAAAGGCATGTTGCTCTTTACCCTGGCTTCCATGTCAGTCCTCCATAAAGCTCCCTGACTGACCTTGCCTGATTGTTCAATGCCTATTGGAATAAGCACTGATACTGCTTTCAGGAGTCTGGGATACTCTGATTGGACAGCTTGGTCTAGCCCTTTGGTGGGGAACGTAGCAACATACGACGGACAGCCTCTGGAGTCATGTGGAATCAGGGAGTGGGTAGTTCCTAAAAGAAGGGGGTTTGCAGGGCAGACAAAAAAATATAGTCATGTCCTACAAGATCTACCTGAACTACTAAGTTCAAATGCTGAAATTTGTTGGAGGTAAATGAAAGTTAATTTCCAAAACCAAACAGTAGGAGAGAAGTCAGTTTACTCACCAAAGAAAAAGAAAAGATACTGAAAATAATCATCTCCACATCCAATCAACACTGAGTTCTCTGCTGGGATTTAAATAGAGCAATTTTACAAATTAGTTTGTATAATACCCCTAAATCTCTCAGGCCAGAGCAAAAAGATTACTTTTTCAAAAACAATAAACAAAATAAAAAACAGGGAGCAGAAGCTAGATGCGTCTGTCAGAAGCTTAGCTAGCAATTGTGGGGAGTTTTTTACTTTTTCTTTTTTTAATTAGAGCCCCTATTGTGATTTGGAATATTCGCATTTGAGAAATATGTTAACCAAATAGCATATGCGAGGAAGAAAACTCTGCAGCAGGTGGGCATTTCTCCTTTTTCAAATAGAGCAATGCCCTACATTTGCCATAATTACAGAAAAATTCTGTTATAATACAGCTCATTGTTATGTGGATTCAAATACATTGCAGGTGAAATTATATTTTTGAAAAGCAACAACAGGTACTGATAGATTCATATAACATAGGGTGCTGTTCATAGGGGCCCCCAACTCAGAACTAATGACCTCCAGACTCTTCTTGGCTTACATAGATCTGGAGGCAGAGCTAGAGGCCTCGTGGTGTTTGGGGTTGGTTGTAACACGGATATCAAAAAGAATTCATCAAATTATAGGATATTATTACCCTAGGACCTCAGAGAGCTTCCACCCCAGGCTCCTGAGAAATGAGGCCAAAGGAGGTGAAATGATTCGGCCGAGGAAAAAGGAACTGACCGCCCTGGCAGTGCCATGTTCCCTCTCAGTGCTAAAGTCACAGACAGCTGTCATTTGTCAGATTTTTCTTCTTGAGTATTTCAGATGATAGGCAGCTTTGAAAAGTGCTCGTAAAAATAGGTCTAACTGGGCTTTGGGCAAATCAGAGAAATAGCTGTACATGAAAGGATCTTTTTTTGGACTTTATATTCATAGGTCATATATTTGAAATACGCATTTATTTTCTGTTTGAATTCTCTGAACATTTCATCAGTTGTGCTGCAGGCCTGTATCTCTGCCTCCATGTGGGGACAGGGGCTGTATCTTAGGTATCTTTTTGGCTCCTGAAGAGTCTAGCACAGGACCTGTTTAGAAGACAAATAGTGGTGTTGGTAGCTAAACTTTATTGATGATTTACTATATATAGGCACCGTACAAAAGCGTCTTGTGTGGATTATCTCATTTGCACCTCCCAACAAACCTAGGAGAGGGAGTGAGATCTTCTCACTGTCCTCCATTTAAAGGGCATCCTCCCTTGAAACCGACATTAAGTAAGTTGCTAAAGGTTAACAGTCCCTATTTAGTGGCAGATCTGGAATCTGAACCCAGGTAATCTGAATCCAGATCACACATTCCTCTCTGGAAGTATTATAGTGCTGCTTGTAACTGTGGAATGAAACTGAATGGATGGGTTCCAACCTAATACCTCTGTACCTGTTGGGGAATGTCCTCAGGGCCTAGGGAGACAATGGTCTTATCTCTGAAAATGTCCAGGAAGGAAAAAACTCGTCAGTCCAGAGAGTAGAGTGGTTTTTGGTCAGAGGAGAAATCTGACCTGCACTCAGCCTGTGCTGTAGGCCTGCCCGGGGCTGGGGAAGGGTGGGCTCGTTACAGAAACATCACGACCTACTCCCAGTGTTCAGGTCACAAAACATCTGTCTCTGTATTTCTCATGACTTTTTACCTCTTATAAAGGGGCTCCTAAGGGACGGTGAGGGGTGGGAGGGAAAGACTTAGAAAGTCCATCCACCAACATTGCCCTCAAACTCCCCAGCTTAGGGATTTTGGAGAGCAAGAAAGAAGAGAACAGAGAGAAGAGAATAGTGAAGGAGGTGGGTATGACTCTGGTCTCACACCGTACTCACAATCTTCATCCTCAAAATTTGGGGCCTCAGTTAAGTGGTCTTATGCCAAAATTTATATAATTACAGTTTTCAATGGTAGGCAGATATCTATAGGCGTTCCTTGATACTGTGATGCAAAGATCAATAAAATCCATTTTTAAATGGGAGTTTCAGATCTGAAGGCAACGTCTTTAATCCCTTCTTTGAAATGTAACTGGTTCAGGTGAGGAGTAGAGCAACCCTTGGGGACTAGAGGACACCTGGGATCTGGCCCTGGTTCCCCACAACCCTGCCAGGGAATCCTGGGCAAGTCATTTAACTCCTAGAGAATCAGTGTCTTCGTCTGAAAAATAAAAGGATTGGAAACTACATGATCCTTGAAATTCTAACTCTGCTAGTTTATGATGTTAGATGATGGAAGAGACTCTAAGAACCAGGATTCCTCTTTTTAGTTCTCCTCTCTCAATTCCTCTTACCTCTCTCCACCCCCAACTTGTCAATGTTCATTCATTTATTTATTCATTCAGTGTTCATTCATTCATTCTTCCTCCATCTGTCCAGTGAGTATCTCTTAAGCCCCTGGGGCTCTGGGACTGTAACTGTGAATGGAAAACACCCCTGGTCTCAAGGACCTTACAGTCTAGTCGGAGAAATATAAATATTTGGAAAATAGTGCCTTGGAAAATGGCACCGTGGAAAAGGGTCATAAAACAGGCATGTTCTCAGTCTTGAGACAGCACAGAAGTGGGCATGAGTAAGTGTGATCCATTAAACTGAAACCAAAACAAATTCATCAAAAACAAAAAGGAAACCTGGATGTTTCTCTTTTTTCTCATTTTTCAGGTGAATGTTTCTTTTTCAGAAACAAACTAAGATTTAAAATCCCTCACTCCTACAGACTTAAGAGTTTTTAGGAATCCCATGTAACACCACAGTTTTTCTCCATTGGATGTTGTTTTACTTATATTAGAAAAGACATAGCTTATGAAAGGGGGCTGGTTCAATCCAAAACACATTTATCAGGAGCGCACAGGGGACCTGTGCTAGGCAGTGCCTTCCATAGGGAAGAAAAAGCCAGCAGGGTTTGGATTCAGACCGGCTGTCAATAGCAGTTCTCTGTTTATTAAATTGTTGTCCTTGGAAAGAATGCATGTCTCAGTTCTCTCAACAGACAGCATGGTACCTCACTAGGCTATTGGGGGAGATTTCAGGAAACGGTGCTTGTAAAATGCCAAGCCTGGGGCTGCAGGAACCTCCCGTCTCTCCCTTTGTTCCTTAAGATGTAGGTGATACAGAGAAGGATACAATTTAGTTCCCCAGTGCCCTCAGGGGTTGACAGTCTGGGAATCTTGTAGTGCTGGAAAGTCAGTAGGAAGATCAATTCTGAGCCAAGCCCCATCACTAACAGAGCCATTTGTGACTAGGGAGGTTCTCAATCTCCCTGTGTGTAAGGGAGTCAAAAGTCCCTCTGAATGGTGCCAACAACCTTCAGTTACTTATACAAAGTAAGAGAGATTATATTGCAAACATCCGTGTGAAGATTAATCCCAACTGGAGGAATGGGGCAATGGGAGTGCTGTCCAGACCAGTCAAGCTTGCATTAGAGTTGGGCTTGTAATGAGTTCCCCAGGAGGAAAAAAGATAACGCTCAGGCTCTAACAGAAATCATCCTAGGGCTGTGGACCCATTGTCTAGCGGCTAATCACATGGGCAGTAAAATCAGACCAGTCAGTCTTGCTCCACCACTTGCCAAGGTGACCTCTAAGCTCTAGGTTTCCCCCACGTGTAAGATGGGGACATTACCAGTACCTGCTTTATACGCTTGCCGTGTGAAGTGAGCGTGTACTTGCAGTGGCTCAGAATAGAGCAGGGCATATAATAAGCAAAACTACTGGTATTTGATATTCTTCTTTTTCTTGTACGGGACAGAACAGAAATATATTTTTGAGTTCTTTCAGTTGAAATTTACACCAGGATTCTGAGCCTTCTGGGTCCCCAGCACTTTGCGTGACTCTTCTTCCATCAGAAGGAACAGTCAGGGGAGGTAGAACAGAGTATTTTTTTTTGTCTTCAAACAAGCCATGTTCTCCTCTTTATTTACTGAGAACACTCTAGTAATGTTACTTGGAGTATTTAAATTAAGTACATTTGAGTCTAGAATAGAGTTTTTTTTTTTAACTACATGAAATAGCATGTACTTGAGATGCACTCACACAAGGCACATGAGCAAAGCAGTCTAGCTTAGGTCGAATATTGGCACCATGAGCCTCGTAGTCAAACACATGGAATCAGATGCATCCCTCCCTCCCCCCCCCGCCCCCCCCCGGCCCCAGGCACTTTCCTTTCTTCTAGCACTTTGTTAAGATGATAGAAAACAAATTCATAGGTTATCAGGCGAAATAAGGAAGTAAGAATACTTTCTCTGGTTGCTTGAGTTGGGGAAAAACATCTGATGGGGCAGCGCTATGTGAGGTATAGTCAAGAGCCCAATTTGGGAGGGGTGGGTAATTAGGTTTATTTATTTATTTTATTTTTAGAGGAGGTACTGGGGATTGAACCCAGGACCTCGTGCATGCTAAGCACATAGTCTACCATTTGAGCTACGCCCTCCCCTTCAAGAGCCTGATTTTGCAGGCACTAGAGAAAGCATTGGATTTTTGTCTGCTAGGCTCTGGGACACTTAACTTGCTGTGAGATTTCACTGTGCCTTGACTTCTGTTATTGTAATACTCTGCACCAGGAGTGTTATGTGGATGAATTCAGACACTGCCTAGAGAACAACCAGGGCAGTGTCTGGCTCAGGACAGGAGCTCAGAAAGTACTAGCCTATACCTCGGTAGCCTCAGGAAAATTTAGGTTAATTGTACTTACTTTATAAAGCTGTCACGAAGTTTAAAGAAGGATATGTGTGTCCAAAATGCTGTACTTAGCAAAGCATCTGGTACATAGCAGATCTCAGTGCATTCTGGGGGGATGGGGTGCGGGGGGGGGAGAATATTAGAATTTTTATCTCCAAAGTTTTCAGTATTTCTGTAATATCTGAAAAGTATTGTCTGCTTATGATATCTAAGTCACTTTATGTGCCTTAGCTCATGGAATTCTCAGGGAACTAAGAGATAGTTACTACCATTGCCCCCATTTTGCAGATGTGAAAACAGACTCAGAGAAGTGAATTACTTCAACGAGGTCTAATAGCTGCTACGTGGTAGAGATATGAGGCCAAGTCTTTCTCATGAGAATCAGCCTATAATTCACGCGCCTATGAAATAATCTGTTTTATCCTCTAGAAGGTGCCTTGGTCAGAATATCCTTCTTTATAGGAACTGTGTTCCATGAAAATGAGGCTTTTGTTTTATGGCCTCAGCTCACTTCTGATCCTGATTAGTGTTCATCCTATTTGACACTAGATACTTTTTATTTACTTCCAAAATCCATCACTAATGGATCTGATCTCACAAAGGATACTTACAAGAGTAAGTAAGGTCTCCAAAGATGATTCCCAAATCTGAGATCCCAGACTTTGGGAACTGCTGTGCACAGTACCCCCTCCCCACTCTTCTTTCCTCCTCCAGGTGACTCATTTAGAGAGATTTCTGAGTCCTGGAATGAAAAGAGACATATTTATAGTCATACTTCACATAAAAAGAGAGCTAGTTCAAAGGGAACTCACATTGGCTGATTATTCACTACGTGTCAACTGCTTTATCCACATGGGCTCATTTTATTTCACGTAACCTGTAGCGTAGTTTTATTGTTACGCTGATTTTGCAGATGAGAAAACAAGGCTAATGAGTGACAGAGTAGAGATTCAAACCCAGGGCCAAGTAACACAAAGCATATTCTCTTCCCACACTGTCCCATGGCCCTGTCCCGTGAAGGCACCGGGCGCCTTTGATGAATGCTATAATTCCATCCCATCAGGTTGGACCGCTGGCTAGCACTGTGGATCAGAGCATCAATAGCTCCACTTGGTTTCTTGTGTCCAGAGAACACCCCAAACTTGCCTCCCCGTTCTCCTACCCCCGGTACATCGTCACCTCTCTTGGAAACGCACCCCCTGGATTGTTAGGCAGATGGACGAATGAAGCCTGCCACTGGAAATCTAACTCAGCCAATTCCCTGATGACTGTGGCATCAGTAGTGCCATCGCTGCCCATGAGAATTAGCTACTGCTGTTCTTACTGCCTCTTTTCTAAGAGAAGGAAAGTATTCTGCAAGGACCATTCCTGTCTCAGTCAGCAGTGCTCAGAGTAAGAAACAGGCACGAGGAGCCCAGAGGTGCTGAACACTCTTTGCTGGGAATTATGATGATGACAACAAAGGTGATGTGTACTTTATACAAAGCTGGGTGCACACAGTTACGAGTGCACGTGTGTGTGTGTGTGTGTGTGTTTCCTAGCTCTGGAAAGGATGATGTATATTTCTGAGCAGCTCCACACAAAGAAATCCAGCATGTAATTCTTGCTTGCACCAGACTTTATCCGCAAAAGATATCCAGGAATGGTTTTCAGGGTGTTGGAGAAAATGAGAGGGGCAGATGGTTTGCACTGGGGGCATGGTTTCAAATTTAAAGAGGATTATGGCCCATGAACCCTAGTAATGGTAGGCAGAGGTGTGAACCTTTGAAATTCTAATTGCAGACCAGTCTGAGGAGGTATATACTTACCAGGACACAACATCTCATTGTTCCCATATTCCTTTCTTGGCTGGAGATGGGGAGGAGGAGCAGATACATAACATAATCTTCAAATGAAACTGAAGCAAGAGTCAGTGGCAGCCGGCTGGACTTGCTGGTGAATTCAGTCAAGAAAGAAATCCCCGCTGTTTACCACTGCAGTTAGCTTAGCTGTTGTCATAATCTTTATTCCTTGTCTGTGGAGAGCTGAGGGTACAGACAGACTCAGCTCCAGCTGGGAGGGATCTGTGCGGTCATTTTGACACACCCACCCCTTTATTTTACTAGCAGTGGCGCCAAGGCCCAGGGTGACAGCATTAGGTATTAGGAGAGAAAGCTCTGGAACCCAGGCCTCCTGGAATTGAGGCAATTATGCACCGACTCTAGGCTTTTACGAACAGCTTATATTTATAGAGTGTTTAAGCTGTACGTATAGACTGGAAGGAGCTACCAGTGCAGCGGAGATGACAGGCATTTGATGACAAGTTGGAATGGTGGGAAGGAGAGAAATAATGCAAAATCAAAGTCTAAATTGATTTCCAGCCTGGAGGAAAGCCTTCTTGGAGTAGATGGAAGTCTGAGTGCTGGGTATTACGCTCTCATGGGGTAGCATGGGGTTACTGAGCCTCAGAGAGCTTAATTTTAGCCCAAGCTAGTGGTGGCCATATTTGCTTCAAGTCACAGAACCTTCTAGATGCAGGATGGCCTGGTTAGTATATGGAAATAGAGGTAGGATTTTCTTCTGGTGGCTCATATGCCAAACACCCACATTCTGTCAATCACAGCACAGGAGCCAGTGACCTCCAGGTACAGGTCTTAAATGGTCTGCTGTCTAGAGACCCTCAGCCTCTGTGGGTCCCGAACCAGACTTGCAAAGTGTGAATGAGGAGAAATTGGGCACCTGTTTGTTTCCTTATTTATATTTCAGAATGTTGTCAAAGTTGATGTCCCAGCCGTTCACTTTGCCAGGGAACAGTCTTTAATATTCAGGGCCGCTGCCTTACCAGCGCCTGCCTGCCTGCCTTCCTTCCATTAGCTGAAATTCTTGCCTTCCCAACATTAACGAGCACTTCCCTGCAGGCACAGCCCAGGTTCAGGACTGCCACTGCAGGTGGACAGAGCACCTTGAACTCCCCACAGTGGCTATGCGGTGCACGGAGCACCTTCTCATCCATTATCCCTTAACAGCCTCTCGGGGTTGGTGCCCTTATCTTTCCTCTTTACGGGAGGCAGTCAACCAAAGGCCAGGATCCCACAGCCAATAGGATGTCTAGGGAGGCAGGTCATGTCATCTTGTCAGAGAGGCCTTCACTGAACACTCCTCATACTACAGCACCTCCGTCACTTTTTGACATTATATGTGTTAGGCCAACTGACGTCCTTCAAAGTCCAACGACCCCCATTTCTGGGCTCTTAGATAAAGTACATTCATTATTGGGCGTGTTTCCCCTAACAAACTAATAGCCCCAGGTAATACCTACCTTATGAGAGTCAAACCCTACTGCCCTTCATGGAAGGTAAGCTCAGGAGAGCAGCTCATCGTCATTATCGAATCTCCAGGGTACAGAGCAGGCCCTTAGTAAATACATGTTGACCATGAGTGAGGGGATGCATTTTCATTCCACAATCTTTGGGGCTACTTCTCTGTGCCAGGCCCAGTGCTAAGACAAGGTCCCTGTCTTGGGGCACTCCGTTTAAGTTTAGGGAAGGACCAGAACACAGACAACCATACAAGATGGCAGGAACTCAATCCCGGGGGGGCCTCCCCGCAGCCGGCCTTCCACCCAGGCCGGGCATCAGGGAGATGAGTTTATATGGTGGCTCCCAATCAGCTCCAATTACAGGAGCCAACCGTGAGGCGCTTCCTAAGAGTCTCGCTTTTTTTTTTTTAAACCAATTTCATCCAAAATGGTGAGAAATTAAATGGATTCTTTGGACTAAGTAGATTGAGCAAAATAGCCATCTGCCAGGGCCCAGGAATGAGCAATCTGTTAGTAATTTTTCTGCTGAAATTTGGCATCCGCTTAGCGTTGTACACGATTTGTACCTCGGAAAAAGCCTTTTACACTCCTGACCCTCGTCTGTCCTCCGGGTTAAAAGAAACAAGAAACAAAAAACAGTGCAAATGAAAGATTAGAAAATTTAAAAAAAAAAAGCAATAACCCGTCATTGGTCTTCACTTAGCGTCTTAAGCAAACTGCAAAAACTAGCCTTGCAAGGGCGGTGAGCGCCCTGCAAAGGGACTGAGGGCAGGATCCCCGCGAGCGGGCAGCTGCAAGGCCAGGCGCCGCCGGCTCCTGGCTGCCGCTCCGCGGCCCTCGCAGCAGGAGGCGGCTCTCCGGGCCTCGCTTCCTGCACCCACACGGGGCTAAAAAAGAACGCGCACAACTTTTTTTGGTCCCCCTTCTGCGAAACGCTCGCGTAACGAGCTCCCTGAAGTAACCGCCCCGGGAACGGCCGGGGGACGCAGGCTTCCGCCGCCCCGCAGTCGCGCGGCCCCCGCCCGGGAGCCCGCATCGGAACGTGGCCCGGGCGGCGGCGTGCGGGCGGGGGCCGGGCCGGGGACGGCGCGGGCGGCGGGGGCGGGGGCGGGGGCGGGGGCCGCGGCGGGGGGCGGCGGCGCGTGCGCAAAGCACTTCCTTGTTTGTCCCCGTGACCGTAGCGGGAGCGCCGCCCGCCCGCCGCCCGCCCGCCCGCGGGAGTGTGTGCTCAGTCAGTCGGTGTCCGCGCCGCCGCCTGTCAGAGCGTGTGAGGAGGCAGCGCCGGCCGCTGCGAGCTGCCCGGCCCGCCGCCGCCCCCGCCGCCGGCCGGAGCCCCCGCGTAGCGCCGCGCCGCGTCCCCTCCCCCGCCGCCGCCGGCATGAGCAGAGGGAGGCGGGTCCCCGAGAGCCCCCTGCCTCGCGCGCCGCTCGGAGTTTGAAGGGCCCCGCGCCGAGCGCCCCCGCGGCCGCCTGCTTCGCCCGCCAGCCCTTCCTCCCGCCGCCGCCGCCGGGGACGGGAGCCGCGCCAGGCCGGGTGGCGGGCTGCGCGCGGGGCGTTCATGAGCCGCGGGCCGGCCCGCGGTCCCGGGAGCCTGCGCCGTGACTCACCCCCCGCCCCCGCTTGTGTCTCGCCCCTCCCGGCAGGATGCCGGACCAGATCTCCGTCTCCGAGTTCATCGCCGAGACCACCGAGGACTACAACTCGCCCACCACGTCCAGCTTCACCACGCGGCTGCACAACTGCAGGAATACCGTCACGCTGCTGGAGGAGGTAGGTCGGGGCCGGTGCCCCCCGCGCGCACCCCTCCAGGGACCCCGGCCCGTCCGCCGGGATGCCTCGCCTCTGCTCGCGGCCGCTGCCTCGCAGTTGGATGGTCTAGATTTCCGAGTCGAGGAGGAAGGGGATGCTGGGGCCTGGGGGAACCACACCCCCTCGGGGACCCCCTCCACTCCACCCGGCTGCCAGGTGATTGCGGGACTTCGCATGTGCAGCCCCCTGCCCCATTCGCCCGGCGGCTGGAGGTGGGGAGAGGACTGAGCGAGCTCTGGACAGCCCGGGAAAGAAGAAGGAAGTCCTCTCCTTGTCTTGCGTCCTTTCTGGGTGCCACGCAGCCTTCTCAGCGCTTTCCACATCACTGTGACCCTCTCATAACCCGCGAAGTAGCTGGTGTTAGGCCACCGAGGGCAGGGCAGAGGGAGGCCAAGGAACGTGGCCAAGGTCACCAGCAAGGGACTGGGAGATGGTCAGTGAATGCACCTCTTCACGGTCCAGCTTGGCCAGGCAGGCTTAGCTGCATAGGCAAAGGCCGGTGGAAAAATCCCAGAGGAGTGAGAGGGAGCTCAGGCTGGGACTGCCTCCACCCCAGGATTCCTCCCCTCTTGCGCTAAAGCCCCGGGTGGAAATAAGAGTTCTTTGCAGACTGGTACCCACTCGGCTCCCCTGGCCGGATGGTTTGGTAGAGCTTGAGGCTACTGCGCCAGCAGGACCTGCCCGGAGGGCACTCATAAGCTGTGAACAGAGACCTGAGGCGGATGCTGCCTGGAAGAGCTGGCCAGACAGGAAGAAAGGAGGCCTGAGACGGCAAAAAGAACAGCTTCTCTTATCTAGATCCTCCAGGGAAATGTGGGTGTCCAGGGCAGGGCCAAGGGCATAGCAATTTTACGTGAATTAGCAATAGGGGATCAAGAGGAGTGGGTAGCTAAGGAGGAAGCCTCTTAACCTCCATGAAAATAGGACATTTGCTCTGGAATTCTGCACCATCTGTAAGTGCCCCAAAGAAGCACCACTCCCCTCCAATAAGCCAAGCCTATTGCAACTGGAAAAGACAGCATGGGGGGAAGTTAGGAAGGCAGACCGTTTTCCCTGGGTGGATTATTGTATGGTTGGTTTATTTGAGGTTTGGGGAGCTCTTTCTGATTTAAGCTCACCATGGCTCCCCCTCTGTAATGTTAAGAAGCTTGGGCTTCTGTGGGCAAACTGCTCTTGATTGGGGCTTTGATACCCTGGGCTAGGTTACAAGCAGAACTGGTATTCATTCGGAAGCCCAGGGGCCCCGAGTTTTAGGAGGGGAGAGGTTTCTGCTAGTGCTGGGTCCTATTTTGCCTGCCTGGTGCTGCAAATTAGTCTGAATGTTTTGTACCAGTTAGAGGTTGCTTTTAGAGTTCTCTCTGAAGTTAATGTTGGGTTACTGAACTGAATTTTGAAATTCATTTGGAGAAATACTGCCTAACTAGGTTTGTTTGAAACCAAAGGCAAATGGATCTTTTCTTTGTTTTTGTTTTGTTTTTGTTAACTGCCTGTCTGTTGCAGTAGCCTGATGCTTGGTGTTTGGGATTACACGGACTTGCCAGGCATTCAACCCCATGATGAGTCTGTCCTTCACTTAATTGTGATAAATTGAAACATGCTGATACAGGAGCATTTTGCGTCCTTTTTCTGTACTAATTTTATATGCCTCTAAAGGATGTGACATTGATTGGACTGAGCGGTTACTTTCCTTCTAGATAAGTTCTTCAGTGCCTGCTAATAGAGCTGTCAATTATTTTAACTTTTCCCTTTCTGCACATTCAGATAGTGTTACTGTATTCTGCTTGTGCGGGGTGTGATAAGGGTAAGTACACAGTTGGTGATGCTGTTTGTATGTGCCCATGTTTTGCAGCAACACCGGAGGATAGGGTTAATGTTAAATTACATGGGGCTGCTCTTGATCTTAGTTTGAGGTTACTAAATTTAAAACCAAATGCAACAGATACAATTTTTTGGTGAGGGAATACTGTTTTGCAAGATTAAGGAGAAAAACAGGCCCAATCATTATACAAATACCTATGAACTTGAGAAGGATTGGAACCAGGCAAGAAGTTCAAAAGTGTCGGGTTAAAGTACATTGATAATTCTCATGTTCTCAGAAATATAGCAGCAAATGTTTCATTCAGAATGGCACAATAATTTTGTAACTCTTTT